>NC_134206.1:256715781-257965781 GCF_965140235.1 Caretta caretta | reverse complement strand
GATCCCTTGTTGGTGAGATTTTGCCTCCGTAATACCCCAACAGGGATCTCTTCCTTCCCAAACCCCACGGCCCTCGGATCACTGATCTGTCCTGCCTGCCAAATGTTGAAACTGCTGCAGCCTTGGTCCCTCTGAGGTAGATTTTCTCAGCCTGTGGGTTGGAACCCAAAATTGGGTCACTAGAATGTTTCAAAAGGTCATGTGGCAGCTCCTGTGGCTTCTGTCTCACGGGGCTGGCTGGGCTCGCATCCCTGCTCCCGGCACTGCAGCCTCCGGGGGAGCAGCACCACGGAGGTTTGGCCCAGCCGATGATGGGAGCCCGGGTAGGCCAAATTTGAGTGAGTGGCACTACAACCCCATGAAGCAGGTCACAAATCCATTCGGACAAATTTGGTCTAGTCAGAGGTGCGGGGCCAAACCTGAGTGGTGCTGCAACCCCAGAGGTTGCAATGCCTGGAGCGGAGATCCAAGCCCAGCCAGCCCCACAGCATAGGAGGTGCAGGAGCTGCCATTGTGGGGTGAGTGCTGGGCAGGACCCAACCCCCTGGGGTGCAGGACCTGACCAAAACCACCCCAGGCCCCAGACTATTTACTGGGTCACGACTGGGCATAAACATTTACAAATGGGTCCTGAGCCCAAAAAAGTTGAGAATCACTACTCTGAGGCACTGGGTTGTTCTCTCTGGCACCCTCTATTCCTCTCTCTTGCTCTGCATACCGATTAAGGTTATCCTTTCCCTGAACTGAGCCTGCTGGCAGAGAACCGTTTCTGCTTTATACATCCTCACTGGTGCTAATAAATCTGAAATTGTTCACCGATAACAAATAAAATGGAGGCAACACCCGGGGCTGTCATGGATGAAGGGACCTTGGTGCCATTCAGTTGGGGGGTGAGGTGTTATCAGGAGACAGCTGACCAGCCTCTGCGTGTGAGAATTCTTTTTTGACCAACATTTCTCTTGCTTACCTCTCAAGGTCCATCACATCCCGCAACATTTCCTCACAGTTGTACCCCTCAGGAAACAAGCTCTGCAGCTCCTCACTATATATTTTCTCCTGCAAAAGCTCTGAGATCCCCAGGCTGCCATCATATTGAAAATCGTGGTCATCAGTGTTTTCTAAGATTAAAAACAACATCAGACTGGAGTGTCTTCAGACCTACTTTTAAAAGGATGCATGCATTTCCCATTCTGAATCATGAAAACAGAAGGAAAGAGAAATAGCGCAGTGGAAGGAGCAGGGATACCTTTGTAAGTACTGAATGTTTCCGAGGCCATCTTATTGGGTGAAAATACCAGGTGCAATCTCTGTGACTTTCTTTACATTGCAGTCCTTCAGCACCTCTCATGTAGAGAAAAAGAGTGGCTTCCACCCTGGTAAAAGGAAGAGTAGGAGGGAAACATGGTTCAGAGTGAATCAACAGAAGGAACAAGTGTTGCATGTGGAATGAGTTTAGTGGGAAGGCAGGGTCCCATTTTAGTTTGCTATTGGAACATGCCCAGCCATCACAAAATCACCATCATAACTGGCACAAATTCTCCCTTTTGTTGGCAGCCGCAGGTATGTTGTGGAAAATCTAGCTGTTGATGTTGCTAACAGCTTGAAACCTGTAACACTTTTATTGGTAACTTGCGATCAATTGGTTATGCAGGGGATTGATACTGCTCTTAATAACCTCTATGTTAAATATCCCTGTGAATTTAAAATGACTCTTCCTGGCTTGAAGAGAGGCTAATCCAGGGATCAGCAAACTTTGGCATGCGGCCCATCAGGGAAATCCGCTGGCAGGCTGGGTCGGTTTGTTTACCTGCAGCGTCTGCAGGTTCAGCCGATCGCAGCTCCCACTGGCCATGGTTTGCCATTCCAGGACAATGGGGGCTGCAGGAATTGGCGCGGGCCAAGAGATGTGCTGGTCACCCTTTATAGTAGGTACATCTAGAAGTAGTTAGGTCAGGGGTGGCCAAATTGTGCCTCCGGAGCTGCATGCGGCTCTTCAGAAGTTAATATGCGCCTCCTTGCATAGGTGCTGACTCTGGGGCTGGAGCTACAGGTGCTAACTTTCCACAGCACAACCCCAAGCCCCGCCCCCACTCCACCCCTTATCCCAAGGCCCCCCCCTTTCCTGCCCCCTCCCCTGAGCCTGCTGCACCCTTGCGCCTCCTCCCTCCATCCCAGAGCCTCCTGTACACTGCAAAACAGCTGATCACGGCAGGCAGGAGGCACGGGGAGGGAGGAGGAGGTGCTGGGGGTGGCGACTGGGGGTGGGGGAGCTGATGGGGGGGCTGCTGATGTATTACTGTGGCTCTTTGGCAATGTACATTGGTAAATTCTGATGCCTTCTCAGGCTCAGGTTAACCCCTGAGTTAGGTTAATTAGAATTAGTCAGAAATAAAGGGTAAATAAATTATTACATTTAAATGTACAATGTAAAATTGGGTCACTAAGAAGACAGGATCGTGAATTTTGAAAGCATGAAATCTGGTTTACCTTTGTTGTAAAAGCCAGAACCAAGATGCAATTTGAATGGATGCAAAGGCCCTTAGCCCTGGTCTACACTATGGGGTTAGGTTGAATTTAGCTGCGTTAGGTCGATTTTAAAATGAATGCATCTACACAACTAACCCCGTTCCATCGACCTATAGGGCTCTTAAAATCGACTTCCATACTCCTCCCCAGCAAGGGGAGTAGCACTAAAATCGACCTTGCTGGATCAAATTTGGGGTAGTGCGGACACAAATTGACGTTATTGGCCTCCGGGAGCTATCCCAGAGTGCTCCATTGTGACTGCTCTGGACAGCACTTTCATCTCCGATGCACTAGTCAGGTACACAGGAAAAGCCCCGGGAAATTTTGAATTTCACTTCCTGTTTGGTCAGCGTGACAAACTCAGCAGCACAGATGACCATGCAGTCCTCCCAGAATCGCAAACTAGTTCCAGCATGGACCGAAAGGGAGACACTGGATCTGATCGCTGTACGGGGAGAGGAATCTGTGCAGGCCGAACTCCAATCAAAAAGAAGAAATGCAAATATATATGCCAAAATCGCACAGGGCATGATGGACAGAGGCTACACCAGAGGGACACAGCAGTGCTGCGTGAAAGTCAAGGAGCTCAGGCAAGCCTACCAAAAGACAAAGGAGACAAACAGTCACTCTGGGTCAGAGCCCCATACATGCCGCTTCTATGATCAGCTGCATGGCATTCTAGGGGGGGACCAACACTGTCCGTGGACACCTGCAAGGGGGAAGTCTCATGCAACAGGGAGGAGGATTTTGTGGATGAGGAGGAGAAGGAGAATGCGCAGCAGGCAAAGCGGTGAATCCGTTCTCCCCGGCAGCCAGGACCTTTTTATCACCCTGGAGCCAGGACCCTCCCAAGGCGGGATACCCAGCCCTGAAGCTGGAGAAGGCAGCTCTGGTGAGTGCACATTTGTAACTACAGTACAGGGTTTAAAAGCAACAGTGTTTAATGTTTGATTCGCCCTGAAGAATTGGGATGCATTTGTGGCCAGTACAGCTACTGGAAAAGTCTGTTAACATCTCTGGGGATGGTACGGAAATCCTCCAGGGACATCTCCATGGAGCTCTCCTGGAGGTACTCTGAAAGCCTTTGTAGAAGGTTTCTGGGGAAGGCTGCCTTATGTCGTCCTCCACAGTAGGACACCTTATCACGCCAAGCCAGTAGCAAGTAGTCTGGAATCCTTGTAGCACAACGCATGGCAGTGAATGGTCCTGGGTTTTGGTCGCATTCAAGCAACATTCGGGCTATACCTTTCTGTGTTAGCCTCAGGAGAGGGATATCATTCATGGTCACCTGGTTGAATGCATGAGGTGTTTACAATGCTCACAACAGCAGCGGTGAGCTCAGCGGGCTCCATGCTTGCCATGGTATGGCATCTGCACGGGTAATCCAGGAAAAAAGGCGCAAAACGATTGTCTGCCGTTGCTTTCATGGAGGGAGGGAAGGAGGGAGGGAGGGGCGACTGACAACATATACTCAAACCACCCGCAGCAATGTTTTTGCCCCATTAGGCATTGGGAGCTTAACACAGAATTCCAATGGGCAGCAGAGACTGCGGGAACTGTGGGGTAGCTACCCATAGTGCACCGATCCATAAGTCGATGCTAGCCATGGTATTGAGGATGCACTCCGCTGACTTAATGCGCTTAGTGGGGACATACACAATCGACTGTATAAATTGATTTCTAAAAATCAACTTCTATAAAATTGACCTAATTTTGTAGTGTAGACATTAGTGTTGAGTCTGCAGCTGATGTTTGAAGCAATAGTTGTTTCCTGATAGAAAAATGGATTTTGTTAATAGTTGGCATTTTCCATACAGTAGATTCTGACCTGTTCAAACTGCATTTCATTAAAGTCTAAAATCTAGAGAGACATTTTAATCTAGATCAAGATGAGGCGAACTACATATACACGGACTGAGTCTCCTCTCACATATACCAGGTTTAAACAGGTCTAAATCTGCTGGTGGGGTGGAAGCATGCTCTTGTGAAGTGTTTTCCAACTATTTCAGGTTGGCAACCCCTTATTCAAATGCAATTTTTTTCCTGACCACCACCCCCCTTACATTTTTTTACTCTTACTTTTATACTAGCTATATTGATGATGATAATACCAAGCCTACATCATGTATCCATATGTGTGTTTCAGGATGTTTAATATTTGACCTTGAAGGGTAAGCGTGGGGGTGGGGTGGGGGGACTGGAGGAGCTTTAAGTTTTCAGTGCTTCACATCGTACCTTGATTGCCTTTTGTGATTCCCCTGAAGGTCATTGATCCCTCAGCAGAGAAATTCTAGTCTAGTAGATGAGGATCTGGATTGGGAGTCAGGAGACTGAGGTGCTATTCCTACCTCTGCCACTGTTGTGCTGGGCGACCTTGGGCAAGTCACACCCCCGTGCCTCAGTTTCCCCTTTGACTAACTTGTCTATATAGTTAGCGGATTATAAACTCTCACTATGCATTTATGCAGTGACTAGCACAGCATGGTCTTGATCTCATTTGAGCTGTTAGGCTGTACCGTAATACAAATAATAATCTATAATGGAATGTAGGAAACGGAGGATTTAAAATCTCAGCTCAGTGCTAGTCTCTTTGGGCAAAGAATTTCAGTAGTGATTTTGGGGGCCCAACATGAGATGCCTTAAGGGGGCTGATTTTCAGAAAGCACTGAGCATCCTCCTGTGAAAATCCAGCCCCTTTAAGGGACTGCAAGTTGCACTCACAAAATCACCAGATGCTTTAGAAGCTCTTGGTCAAGGACAGCAGCGCTAGTCTGAGATGTTTTAAATCTTGGTCCTTGTGTTTTGTCAAGCGCCGTGCACATCTACTGGGCTCTGTTTAAATTTTTTTTTAAAACGGTTATTTTTAGAGCTGATTAAAATTCTGTGTACATGAATATGGAAATTAGGTATAGCACTGGGGCTCCTGGCTAGCAGCGAGCATGGCTCTTTGCACTGCAAAGGTCGGGCAGCTCTGCTGGTCAAATGAGCAGAGCTCAAATTACAGGTAAGAAAATTCCCTGTTGAGGTGTCCAAGTGCCTCACTGTAATTAGCATCTGTCACACTGCAAATCAAATGAGTGCCTAGAAGGATGCGGGGAGGGGCAGGAACCCAGCCATGGGAAAGAAATGGGGATGACGGATCTACTGGATGCTGGAGAGGCAGCACGAGAAAGGGACTTAGGAGTTGTATGACCCGGGTCCTGATTGTGATTCCACTCTGGCCATCCTGCGTGCGTTTCGGCTAGTCACTTAATTGCTCTGTGCCTCGTTTTCTCCATCTGCAAAAATAGGGGTGATCCCTGTGCCTCCTTTTGATGAGCTTTGAGCTCTTCAGATGAAATGTGCGATATGAGCCCAAAGCGCTGGGTTATTGTTACTACATCTGTTGTCTCCAAAGAGCAGCTAAAATGAAAATAGAAGAATTTTAATTTCAGTTTCATCAACTGTATTGCTGCAGCATTGGAGCAGTGTACAAACTCCTCCCCAAAGATGTTAGAAATTCAGCGACACAGAAAGGGTGTTTGTTTACACTGTGATGCAGCCTTGTTCTCCTTGCACTAGCAGCTCTGACCTGCTGGAATCACAACGAGGAATAGTTCCGGATGCCTTGTCCTGGGAGGTGCCTTGTGCTTCCTGCTGGAGGCTGGGTACTCTCATCTGCCACTGAACTCAAGGGGAGCTGAGCTGTTCAGCACCAGTCAGGATCAGGCCCTGAGGAAGCAAGAGCCCTAATTTCCTGCTTGGCAAACAAAAGCAACCTGTTCTGCAGTTTCAGTCCAACTGACAGTACCTGGGTCGGGGCCTCAGGCTCGTGTTTTGACACTGTATTTATACCGGGCATGGGTGTTAGCTGGGAAATGTGACTACTGACCACATGCTGTTCAGCTGATGTTGGCCCAGGCACCTTGGTAGGACAATCTCCCCTCCCTGCCTATCTCCCCTTCCCCACCACAAGTGGCCTTCAGATGAATCCTGCCATTTTGCTGGTGTCATTGGGAGGCACTCGAGCCAGAGTACTGAACTGGTAACTAGGCAGGGTGGGCGTTCCAAGGGAGTGAAACTGTTTTCTTCTTGTTTTATTGTTTCAGTACAGAACAGAAAGCTCCTGGGGGGAACTGTGGCAGCTGTGCAGCACAATTTAACCTGCCTGGGGGTACAGCCACATGCCACAGTCATTGGACTAACTGCACCTCTGACTCCCACCTGTTTTCTTCGCGAGCACCCTGCTCTGGTCTTGGGCCTGATGCCATTGCCTTTCTCAGGGTGGAATCCTGTGATTCTATCACTCTCAGAACAGGCCCTGGCTGCAGTCCCCTGTGATCAGCCATGATTAAGGTTGTGGGTCTGTCACGGAAGTCATGGACAGGGCTGGCCTTACTATGAGGCAAACTGAGGCGACCGCCTCAGGTGCCAGCCTGTGGGGGGAGGGAGCCACTAGGACCCAGAGTTTCAAAGTTTTGGCCCAAGCGAGGGGGCATGGGGACATCATTTGAGCTCCCTGCCTCAGGTACCAAAATGTTGCGGGCCAGCCCTGGTCGTGGATTCTGTGACTTTTCGGGACCTCCATGACTTCTGCAGTGGCCGATGAGGCTGGCTCGGTGGCTGCCACACAGGCTGCTGCTGCGGTAGTCTCGGGCCACTGCACCCCTCCCCCTCAGCATCAGCAGGAGTTTGGATGTGGGAGGGGGCTCAGGGCTGAGGCAGGGGGTTGGAGCGTGGGAGGGAGTGAGGGCTCTGGATGGCACTTACCTTGGGGGGGGGGCTCTCTGGAAGCAGACAGCATGTCCGACTCCTAGGCGGAGGCGTGGCCAGGAAGCTCTGTGCAGTGTGCGCTGCCTCCGCCCACAGGTGCTTCCCCCGCAGCTCCCATTGGCTGCAGTTCCCAGCCAATGGGAGCTGCAGATTGGGCACTCGGGGCGGGGGCAGCGCACGGAGCCCAACTGGCTGCGCCTCCACCTAGGGGCTGCCGGTTCAGACCGGCTGCTTCTGGGAACTGTGTGGAGCCAGGTAGGGAGCCTGCCAGCCCCCCCTCACCCCTGCAACAGTGGGAGTCCTGGGGCTGCGAGCCCCCAGACCACCCCCCCCAGAGAACCTGCTGCACCCATGGGCCACATAACCCCCCAAAAAGCACCCAAGTTTTAATCAGAGGTATATAGTACGAGCCATGGACAGGACACTGGCCATGAATTTTTGTTTACTGCCCATGACCTGACCATGACTTTTACTAAAAATACCCATGACTAAAATGTAGCCTTAGCCATGATTACCTCAGCAGGCTGACTTATTTTCAGTGCCTGCATTTCTGTCCCATGTGACCAATGACAATGGTATTCGCTACCCAGTAACAGAACAGGCTCTCTAAAGCAGAGTGTTATTTATTTAGAACCAAAGCTTTTCAGATGAAACAAATCTTAAAACAATAAACAGACTAATGCATGTCTAGCTTACCAGGTATCTAACACTCTTCCACATGAGGACCTTGGTAGATAGGTCTAAGCTTCCTGTAGAAACCCTGAAACCTCTAAGGTCTGGCCTGAATAATCTGTTGCTTTAGCGCTCAAACCATTTCTCCCCCTGCTTCAGAGAGCGTCACCTTTAAAGACTGCGTAGTGTTTTGATCACTCCCCTATTTATAGACCTTTTGATCACTAGTCTCCTAGCCTGGCAGAATAAGTCTTGCATCTTTGTTAGAGACAAGATATAAGCTCTGTTCTTATGTGGGACCATTATGTTTCTTTCCTGCTTGTTTTTCCACAGTCCTCATTGAATTTGAGCATTATACGATTATAATAAACATTCCACTACCACAGTGTAAGTTACACAGTCTATCTCAATAACCAATAACCTCAGTAATACAGTGTACAGAGAATTATTACATACCGGTGGTCTTAGATTATTACACAGCAGCTTTGTGCCCATCACACCATGTCTCAACACTGACTTGTGCACTCTCCAAAAGAAGGCAATCAGGTTATATAATTTTTTAGCTAGCTGTCTTTGAAAGCCTCAGACTGTGACCACTGAAGTCAATGGCAAAGCTCCCTTTGATTTTAGTGGCCCTTAGAACAGTTCACACAAGCGTACTGATGAGTAAAGTGCACTACACTGGTCTCTACACAGGTGAATGACCCAACATTTTGCACAGATGCTTCTCTCTCCCCGCCACACACCCCTCTTCCAGCTATATTCTTGCCATGATATTCTTGATATTGATATGTGCCTCTTCCAGCCCCCTTTCAGCAGGCAGCCCAGCCCCACCTCCCTGCTGCTGGAATCTGTCGGTGTCAAGAGATGAGGTAGTAAACCTAGCATTTAAGAGGAAGGGAAGATTTAAGCACAATCCCTACCGGACCACCTCACGTTTCAATAGTAAATAGTTTACATTTTACAGGGAATTTCTGGTTTGCCCACAGGCCAGCAGGAGGCAAAACAATATCCCCTTCCTCGATATAAGGTCTGCAAGATCGAAAGCCCTGATGAAACGCTATGACCCTTACCTCTCTGGCTGCCCTTCGCTAGTCGGCCTGAGAAATCATAGGGCGGTGTCTGTGAAGACTGAAGCACAGTTTCCTGTAAGGAAGTGGAGAGGAGTTTCTCAGAAGTGGGTTTAAAAAATATGTCCTATAGAAGCCAAATATACTCACCAAGGCCCTTAGTGTGTGTTTACCAAGGGTGGAGTAACTCAGTATAACCTGTTATAAAGGAAAGTTGGAGGAGTGAAACAAAGGGCATTTTTTTGTCAAAGAGCAAGCTTGTCTGCTGGCTACACTCTCCTGTTGTAGGCAGTGTTGTTGTAGCCATGTCAGTCCCAGGATATTAAAGAGACAAGGTGGGTGAGGTCATAGCTTGGGCCAACTTCTGTTTGTGAGAAAGGCGAGCTTTTGAGTGACACAGAGCTCTTCTTCAGGTCTGGGAAAGGTACTTAGAGTGTCAGAGCTAAATAGAAGATTGAACAGATAGTTTAGCAGTCTAGAGTCATGGTCTTACTAAGGACACTGTATTTATGGCTTATTACAACGATCTGTAACCCGCTAACTTCCTTTCTGTCCTATGACTGCAGGGGTGTTAATAAGCCACTTCACCTTGAATAGTCCCTTAGAATATGTGCTACTTATGCTAAACTATCTGTTTGATCTTGTATTTAGCTGGGACACTCTCAGTCTACACTACAAAATTATGTTGATCTAAGTTACGTTGGCATACAGCTGCAGCAGTTATTGTTTGTGCTCGTCCAAACTGCGCTCCGTGTGCTGGCGGTGCGTGTCCTCACCAGGAGTGCTTGTGTTGATGCAGGGTGCAGTGCACCATGGCAGCTATCCCACAGTGCACCTCGCCCCCATCCAGTGCAGGGTGTTCTGGTAAGTTTTCATAATGTTGCATTGGGATGAAACCAGTCATGCAGGGGTGACTGGGAGCGTGGATTCAACTTCCCAGAATGCAGTATTCTCCATCCCATAAACCCGTGCTTCCCTCCTCGCTGTCTACCATCTCTGACAGAAGCATGGAGCCTGCACAGCTCTGCACTACTGCGATGAGCACGGGCCACCTGATCCTGCAGTAATTGCAGAGCTGCAAGAGGTGCCACAGGGAACATGATGATTCCTTGGAGGCTAGATGGCTGTGGGACATAGAAACAATTCAAAGTTGTTGGCAGCATTCACAGAGCAGCTTCAGACAGTGGAGAGCTGGTTCTGGGCCCAAGAAACAAGCACTGGCTGGTGGGATCGCATTGTCACGGGGGTTTGGGGTGATGAGTAGTGGCTGCAGAACTTTTGGATGCGCAAGACCACATTCCAGGATCTGTGTGCAGAGCTCGACCCAGCCCTGCAACTCAGAGACACCAAAATGAGATCTGCATTGACAGTGGAGAAGGGAGTGGCAATTGCACAGTGAAAATTTGCAACGCCAGATTGCTACTGATCAGTTGGGAATCAATTTGGAGTTGGGAATTCCACCATGGGGGCTGTTGTGATGCAAGTGTGCAGGGCCATTAATCGCCTCCTGCTGGGAAGGACTATGACTCTTGGCAATGTGCAAGACATAGTGGATGGCACTGCAGCAATGCGGTTCCCAAACTGCAGTTGAGCAATAGATGGCACGCATATCCCTATTTTAGCACCAGACTGCCTTGCCACAGAGTACATTAACAGAGAAAACTAGTTTTCTATGGTAATGCAAGCTCTGGTGAATCACCAGGGATGCTTTACCGACATCAGTGTGGGCTGGTCAGGAAAGGTTCATGACACATATTTAAGAACACAGGGCTGTTCAGAAAGCTGCAAGCAGGGACTTTCTTCCCCGACTGGTGGATTACCATTGCGGATGTTGAAATACCAATGGTCATCCCGGGTGACCCAGCCCTACCCCTTGCTCCAATGGCTCAAGAAGCTGTACACTGGGCACCTCAAGAGCACCAAGGAGTGCTTCAGCTGCAGGCTGAGCAGGTGCAGAATGACTGTTGAATGTGCCTTTGGATATTGGAAGGGTCACTGGCGCTCTCTACTCATGAGATTGGACCTCAATGAAAAAATATCCCAATGGTTATAGCTGCCTGCTGTGTCCTGCATAATATCTGTGAAGCAAAGGGGGCAAAGTTTCCAAGGAGTGAAGAGTAGAGGTGGAGCAGCTGTCCGGTGATTTTGAGCAGCTGGAGACCAGGTCTTCAAGAAGAACACAGTGCGGAGCTATTAGGCTCAGGGAAGCTTTGTAAGACCATTTTAATAGTGAGCCAGAGTAGTGTGTTGCTGTAGTGAGCTCTACCTGGCCTTGCTCTCCTGTAGCTCTGTTATGAACCCTTTGGTGAGTGCTGTGTGTGTAGTAAAATAACACGGCCAGTGCACCCATACTGTCTGTGAAGGATGGCAGCAGCATATGTTGTGATCAAATAAAAATGCATTTGTTTCCCAAAATAGATTTTTACTCCATAACAATGTAAATAGAAAAACATTTATAACTTAATAGACCATAACACATTAAGGGAAAAGAATGTATGAAGGGGAAAGAACAGTCATTTCCATCTCAGCTGCACATACACCAATCGTGTCTTTCACAGGTCAGTGTATGTGCGGCTGTGAATGTCTTTAATGTCCCCAAGGGGTGGAATGGCAGGGGTAGAGCAGCGGCCCCTTGTGCTGTGTGGAACGTTTTTTTTTTTGGGGGGGAGGGGGGCTGTAGGGAGATCCTGATATGCAGTTCTCTATGGGCTGCAGAGGGAGGCGAGCATGGGATTGTGGAACCTGTAGGTCCACCAGAGTCTGCAGCATGTCTGTTTGCTGCCTGAGAAGCACTAGCATCTCCTGCAGCATGTCCCTCTCCTTTTCCTGCACCTCTCTCTGCACTCCCTGACTGTCTGGCCAGACTGTGCACAAGGGTGACCCTCCAAGCCCTATACTTGTTATCTGAAGCAGCGGAGGTTGCAGGATTTTTTGGAACATGTCATCCTGAGTCCTCTTTCTCTTTGTCCTTATCTGGCTCAGCCGTTCTGCTGGTGTGGATGGAGTGACCCCGAAGGCCACGTTTGCAGCTGCTGAAGATACAGTACACAGATGCACCATTGTCAATGTATTCACGAGATAAACTGAAACTTAGGATACTGAACTCGCTCCCCTTGATCCAGACAAGTTTTAAGCACTCCATTATCGCTTCTCCTTGGGGTTTATACAGCATGATGGCAGTCACAGCACCAGCCATGGTGAGTATGGCCCTAGGGTGGGGGACAAATTGGGGAAATTAGGGGAGATAGCTCACAGGCATGAGTATATGTGCATAGGGCAATTGAACTGAATACGGGCACCATTTTCCATAGGTGGAGCTGGATTTTAGCCGATATTTCAGTCCTGAGGGTAATGGAGGCTGAAAGGGAACAACTCCTGCAGATGTCCAGCTGCAGACCAAGGCAGTACGCTGCTAGCCTGTGTCCTGCAATGGTGCCTGCTGAAGTAATTGCTGAGCGGTGTGGGAAACTGTCCTACCACAGTAGAAGAAATAAGGCAGTCTTCCCCAGAAACCTTCAGCAGAGGATTGCAGATTATCTGCAGGAAAGTTTCATCGAGATATCTACGGAGGATTTACGGGATATCCCAGTGCACATAAACAAATTGTTCTGCGGGGGCCCCCTCTGCCTAACTCTAGAGGGGGATGAGAAGTGGATAGCAACTCTGACTCTGTTGGTTGTTTCACAACCTCTTCTAGCATAAGTAAAAAAGAGTAAATCAATGGATGTGTCCTGCCACTTTGGGGGTTCCATCTCTGTAATTTCTAAGCAAACCATATACTTACCAGAGGTTCCTTCCCCTGCAGGCTCACCCGTACTCAACTGTTAGGACTAGTTGGACTGCGCTGGAGTCAAAAACAGGTTCTGGGTCGCTGCGCTGCTGGATCCCCTGGTCATCTGTCTCCTGTATTCCACGTTCCTTCTCCCTGTTCATGGCGGGGGCCTCTGCCTTGGGGTCCTACAAAATATACACGGGGGCTCTTGGGGATGGTGGTGGGGTCTCGTCCAAGGATGGTGTGCAGCTCTTTGTAAAAGCGGCAGGTCTGTGGTTCCACAGCCAGTGCTTAATTTGTAATGAAAGAGGTGCCGGGGCTCAAGCAATTTTTTTACGTTCATAACTGATGCAGCAAGCCCAGAAGTGCTGGGGCTATGAACTGCCACGCCCAGAGGTGCCAGGGGCTCAGGCCTGGCACAAATTAAGTATTGTCCACACCAGAGTGATTGTTAGCCTCCCTTGCCTACTGGTACGCCTGCCGCAGCTCCTTGGCTTTCACGCATCACTGCTGCTGGTCCCTGTCGTAACCCTTCTCCTCCATGCCTCAAGCGACCTGCTCGTAGATGTTGATATTTCTGTGGCTGGATCAGAGCTGTGCCTGCACGGCCTCTTCTCCTGACAGACCCATGAGATCCGACCCCCCCGTCCCCCATGTACTCCAGGCAGGAGCACGTCTGTAGCATGTAGCCAGCATGGTCAGTTGCCTGGTGAGCTCTCCAAGCCAGGCAAACAGGAAATGGAATTTCAAAAATTCACGGGGCTTTAAAGGGGAGGGGTGGCTTCCTGTGTACCTGGCTGCTGGGCAGTGGAGTTCACAATGGTGACCAGAGCAGTCAAGGAGCGGCATTGTGGGGATACCTCCTGGAGGCCACCGACAGCCAAGGTAAGTAACACAGTGTCTACACTGTCACTGCTTCGACCGAACTACATTGACCTAAACTCTCTGCTGATCATGGAGATGGAGTTAGTAAGTTACGTTGGCGGGAGCGAAATTTAGTGTAGACACCTCCAGAGTTAGGTCGACGTATGCTGCCTTGCGCCGACTTAACTCTATAGAGTAGACCAGGCCTTAGTACTGTTCCCAGCCCTGACGAAAACCTCTGTGTGGCTCGAATGCTTCTCTCTCTCACCAACAGACATTGGTCTCATAAAAGAGATTACCTGAGCCACCTTGATACTCTGCTGTTGATAGGCTTGTAATGTGACCCTGCAATGCTATCCATGATACAAAGGTGTAATAGCCAGGATGGCCTGAAGCTGGTCACAGAATCATTTTATTTTAATAAAAAATTTCAATGTAAATGATTTTTTTTGTTTTTGCCCAAACGTTTTGGGGTTTTGCTGAAAAGCTGAACATGAAAAATATTTCCCTTTTCGGCATCTGCAAGCGAAGACACAACAAAACGAAATGAATTTTCTGGTTTTCATTTTTTTAATGAAAATTCAAAACAACTTGAGGAAAATGAACATTTTCCATGGAAATGTTTGTTTCTATGAAGAAAAAAATCTCAAACGAAAAATTTCAGCCAGCTCTACTAGCAATTCTGTCCTGAGTGTGGCCTTTACTGCATGCGTTCAGGAAGCCTGGATGTAGAGAAAAGACTCAAAAGGATGAGCATTGTGGATTCAGGGAATAAATCGAGAGGCAAAAGTGAGGTGCCAAGAACTATAGTGACCTCAGAAGAGTGAAGCTTTTGATGTCACCAGACCCAGAGATGACTTTATAGACTACAGATGAGTCTCTCTTCACAGTAACATCATCACAAGAAAAGTTTGGACTGGGTGCAAATCACTTGGAATTAGTTCCCGCTGGCCCCTGTCCAAATACAATCGTATGGCTCACTGGTCCATAATTCTTAGGGGATCTCATGGCTCCTTTTTAACAGATAGGTCCCATCTTAGTAACTAAGGAACAGCTGTAGTTTCTAGAGCTAAATCTATGCCTTTGTTGTATCTTTGGAAGGATCCTGAGGTTAGAGCAGTGGACTGGGAGAACTGGGTTCTCTTCCTGGCTCTGCTAATGACCTTGTGCATGGCCTTGAGCAAGTCATATAACCTCTCTGTGTGGCTCAGTTTCCATCTGTAAAACGGAGATGATAATGCAGTAATTGCCTTTCATAAGTGAAGTTTAATTCCTTAACGCTTGTAAAGTGCTTTGACATCCTCACAGAGAAGACGCCAGAAAGATGAAAAATATTACATGGTCATATCCCCCATTTATTGCCAACAGAACCTTCCGACGCTGAGTACTGCCAATGAATTGCATTTGAGTTTCTCTAGTTGCTCTGTAATTTCCTTAAGGAGGCCAGTCCCTATCAAGTGTGGGTGATCCAGGAACGCTGCATCCTGTACCTTGCAGTAGAGCCCTGTGTGGGACTATTTTTTTAATCCCGCTGCCACTCCCACCTGCTCCCACATTGTTTCTTGCATTTTTATCTCGCTCCCACCTGCAAAAACCTTCGATCTTGCAAATCCCGCAAGAGAGACAGGTTTTCCCTATGCTACTAAAAAACAAAACAAAACTCAGTCAGTTAACATATTATATATATAAACGTAATTCAGACACAATTTTTACCACTGAAATTATAAAACAAATCTTGCTTAAACCATGTAAAAATATTTTAATTCCTGTTAGAAAAGATACCAAATCTCTTTCGAGCCCTTGTTTAAATTTAAACATTAAAACCTTTATTTAAAAAAAAGAAAAACTTGCTTTACATCACTGAAAGTGTTTTCCTGCAAATTACCGTAGTCTGTTTTTTTTTTTCTTGGCCCATCCAATCCTGCCCACAACAAAGCACATTTTACCCACTCCTGCTTTTATGACAGTGGATCCTGTGGGACCCACGAGATTCCCCGTCCCGCTGCAGGGCTCTTATCTTGCAGTGTCCCAGACATGTTTCTTGGAGTTGCCATTTTTGAGTTCCTGCCTCTCCCTTTTATAAAATGCCCAGCTACACACTGGAATGTTGCAGAGGTGAGAATCCAAAATGGCAGCTACTATCTGATAGCTCCTTTTGCTCTTGTGACGATCTTGTAACTTGTCCCCGTCAGAGCACGATAGCTAATGCTGAATTGGAGAAGCAGCCATCTATATTTAAAGTCCTGCTAGCATGGGGCTCTTCCTACAGACATTGGTCATGCTTTAGTTAGCAATGGACCATAATCTGCACTCTTCTTTCCCCACACGGAGAATTCTTTAAAATCCCTGGCTCCTGCCATTGGGATTATCCTACTGTGATCTTGCTATGAATGAGGCTGCACTTATTGCATTACTCATCCAGAGCCACTAGGTGGCAGCAGGTCATGCCCAATAGGTTCAAGTTTGGGCTGAGCTCTAGGAACTTGCAGGATGTATGTATGAGCATGCAGCAGGCTCCTGTCATATAGATGATGGCATTATCTCTCTGTGTCTCTCACTCGCACCTCCCTCCTCCCCACTTGCCTAACATACAGGGTTGACTCTGAGGGAGAGTCCCAGTCAGAAGAACACTGATGATGACTTGGAGGCACAAGAGGAAAATAGAGGGACTCCTTAGGACTTTAAAGGGGAGAAGGGAAGGGAAGGGCTGGGGGGAGGGGTCACCAGTATTCTGCTTTGAACCTCAGAGCATCTGTTTGGTCCCAGCTAGTCAATGACCCATTGAGTCATGTATCCTGCCTCAGGGCTTGTCTACACTTAAAACGCTACAGCTGCAGCGCTTCAGTTTAGATGCTACCTATGCCGACAGGAAGGGTTCTTCCTTTGGCGCAGGTATTCCACCTCCCGGAGAGGCAGTAGCTAGGTCAATGGGAGAATTTTTTGTTGACCCAGCACAGTCTACACCGGGGGTTAGGTTGGTACAGTAACTCCTCACTTAACGTTGTAGTTATGTTCCTGAAAAATGCAACTTTAAGTAAAACGACGAATCCAATTTTCCCATAAGATTTAACGTAAATGCAGGGAGTTAGTTTCCAAGGAAAAAATTTGGGGGCAGACAAAAGGCATTATATACTGTACTGTACTGTGGTTGGGAGGTACCCCTGGCTTACCCTACACAGGCACAGCCCGCTGCAGACAATGAGGTAGGCAAGGACACCAGGAAGCACCTTGCGCAGCAGCAGCGGCAGCTTCCCCCCCGGAAGAACAGGTGCCGACTTTGCCAGGGGATGCTCCAGGCCCGCCTCTTCCCCTCCCTGCTCCATTCCAGGCCCTCCTCTTCCCACCTCCATTCCACTTCCTCCCCAGAGCATGTCGCGTCCCCGCTCCTCACGCTTCCTCCCAGCGCTTCCCTGATGCCAAACAGCTGTTTGGCAATGCTTAGGACTTTCTGGGGGGTGGGGGGGGAGGGGGAGGAGTGGAGACACAGTGCTGTTTGGCGGTGGGGGAAGCACTGGGAGGGAGAGGGAGGAGGCGGAGAAGAGGGACTTGTGCAATGCTCCCTTGTAAAGTTGCTGTTCTTCCACAGAATCCTACAAGCAATGGACAGAGCAGGCAGCCAAACAACATTAGAAGGGAGCATTGCACAACTTTAAACGAGCATGTTCCCTAATGGAGCAGTGACGTAACTTCAAACAACGTTAAGCGGGAGGATGTTAAGTGAGGAGTTACTGTACAGATACGTCTCTCGGGGGTGGATTTTTCATATTCATCAGCACACTCTGTTATACAGCGTTATAATCATTAGCACTTATATACTGTGATTTACAAAGATGATCTAATCAGGTAGAATGTTTTTCCTGAGGGCTAGAAGCTATTTGGAATGATTTATGTCATGTCTCTTTAATTAGCCTAACGGATCTATCTAGATGCGTATGGTCCTCACAAACATTAATGGATTTTAGCCTTGTGAGATGGTCAAGTATTATCTCCATTTCACAGGTGGGGACCTGAGCCACAGAGAGATCAATGTGATAGAAAGGTTTTACTGGGTTTTTTAGGGTTTTACTTAGATTTACTGCTCATTGGGCCAGAGAGTGTCTTTTTGATTGGTGTTCATATAGTGCCTTGCACAATGGGGTCCATGTCTCTGACTGGGGTTCCTAGATGCTACCACAATACTAATAATTATTAATAATAGGCTGAGTTTGGGATGGAATCTTTACTCCGAGCAGAATGAAGCCTTTTTACCCATGAGTTATGTGGTTATCCCAGATGAGTGCTAATAAGACCTTTTATACCATATCACATGATCATGTATCTGTAATTGCCCCATATTTTTCAGGAAAACTTTGTTTTAAACAAGTTTAGAGTTATATAAAATGTTAATAGTTCTATATTCCTTTACTTGTCAAACCAGACTCCCTTTCATACCATGAGACCAACTTTTTGGACCTCAGAAGAAGAGGAAAATTAGAACAAATAGATTTTGGAAAAGTGTTTTATCTTATTGAAAAGGAGGCTTTTCTGGCTTGCTTACACCATTACTCTTATTTTTAGCCCCAGTGGATCATGAGTTATCGGAGCTTTAAATCTCTCACTGTTCTAAAACAGAATATTGACCTGTCCCTGGCCTAGTGTCTGTGTAATTTGGGTGGAGGCGATTGGGGGGGAGGAGGACCTTTTGTGCCAGGTTGTTTTTTTAAAAAAAAGTAGAGTAGCCTGGAGTGTTGTTAGATGTCCCAGCAAGATGGTTTAGTGAGCTGAGTGCAGGTGAGGTGGTCAAAAGTACATGATAAATTATACCAATCAGACAGCTGTCACCTAACACTCTATACTCCCCACCCTTAACCTAAATGTCCCCTTCCATATAGAAACTCTGAAATGAAACTGAGTCTTTGATTAGATCCAAAGTCTGGGTGGATGTTTACTGGCAGAAAATTGATGGCCAAAATTTAGTATGAGGTTATCATGGTGAATCATACAGTTCAACCTGGTTTATATTACAGAAAGTCAGTACAAAATTATATGCACATTTTAAACCACACTTCTCCAGAGCAATTTTGTACCTGGGATTGACTCATGATGTCTGAAATGTGATATGTGGTGTAATAAGCTAGGCACAAGATAGGAAGCAAACTGTAATTTAGGGGACAGAAAGGATAATCGGAGAAAGGTAACAGAAGGGTTACAAATATGAGTTTGTCTTGACCAACGTACTAGCTAAGCCCAACTGAAACTTGTCCTTTCCCCTAGGCTAGCTGGAGGGTAACACCTTTAGCCTCAGTTTTAGGTGGTCAAGTTGTAGCTTAGGCTCCTGCCACTTTTCCTAGTCAAGACAAACCCTCTATGGCTATGAATTATTCAGAGATGTCATACACACCTCTTGAAGATACTTAGCTTGCCCTCCTCACTGTAGTATCTGTAACCCTCTCTGGAATTGTTTGTTCCTAACATATTATACTAAGCCTTTAGGGGGGTTACCCCTGGACTACAGCAGCAATGGCTACAGAAGCTCAGGACTCTTTGCCTAGATTCCAGGGTGGAGATAAAACAAGCTACCAGAACCAATCTTAAGCCAAAACTCGGAGAGAAAGGGTTTGGTTACACTTTTGGGTTTTGGCTGTGTTTGGAGTATGGCAGGGAGAGAAGCATCACAGCCAGGGAGGACCCTTTTATCCTCCATGTTCCTAACCAAGGGAAGACTTTTGCTAGTCTACTTAGATGACCTCATCATCTTCGGAAAGCCCTTAAAGGACCATGAAACACATTTGCTAAAGGTCCTGGATTGTCTGCAGGAATGTGGCCTGAAATTATTACTGCACAAATGTGTTTTCTGCCAGACCACCATCAAATATGGGGGACACGTCATGTCTGAACCAGGAATATCTCCCAGGCCTGACAAAATAAGTGCTTTGGCTACTTGGTCTCAGCCATGCAATTTACGAAGCCTACTATTCTTTTTAGAATTATGTGGATACTGCTGCAGGTTCGTCAAGAGCTATTCATTAGTTGTGAGACCCCTGCGTGAACTAACACAGGGATATGCCCCTACCAGATCTGAGGGGACTGGCAAGAAAACATTTAAAGAAAAACCCTATTTTAAGGAGTCTCAACCTTTCAGAGCCCGATAAGACCCCAAATGTGAGGAGACATTACAGCAGATCATCCAGTGCCTGACACAGGCCCTGGCTGGTACTAGCCTAGGGGTGGGCAAACTTTTTGGCCTGAGGGCCACATCGGGGTTCCGAAACTGTATGGAAGGCCGGGTAGGGAAGGCTGTACCCCCGCCCCCTATCCTCCCCCTCCCACTTCCCAATCCTGACTTCCCCCCTCAGAACCTCCGACCCATCCAAACCCTCTGCTCCTTGTCTCCTGACCGCCCCCACCCGGGACCCCCTGCCTGGGACCCCACCCCCTATTCAACCCCCCTGCTCTCTGTCCCCTGACTGCCCCAACCCCTGTCCAAACTTCCACCCCCTGACAGGCCCCCCCGGGATTCCCACGCCTATCCAATTGCCCCTGTTCCCCGTCCCCGAGGGCCCCTCCCCAAACCTCCGCCCCATCCAACTGCTCCCTGTCCCCTGACTGCCCCCCCGGGACTCACTGCCCCTTATCCAACCCCCCCTCCCTTATCCAACTAGCTGTAGTGGTCTGGAAGCAGTTCTTTATCAAGGAAATGATAAAGAGTTAAAACCCATTGCCTTTGCCAGCAGAAGTTTGAAAGTAGAGGGAAAAAAAACTATTCTGCTCACAAGTTGAAGTTTCTGGCATTGAAGTGGGCAGCAGTGAAAAAGTTTCATGACTATCTTTATGCAGCCAAGTTTCTGGTATGTACGAACAGCAACCTGTTATCCTATGTGCTAACATCAGCTAAGCTTCATGCTACTGGACACCGATGGCTTTCAGCATTGTCCCTTTATGACTTCAGCACCGGCTCAGTTTGAACGACACTAATGATGGTGCTGTGTCTTAGCACCTTCACACAGAACAGAACACACCAGATTTCTGGAGGACTATTCTTGACCCTGGTGTAAAGGCTATATGCCATATGCTAGTCTCTACAGACAATACGACCACCAACCTGAAGAGGGCTGCCAACCAGCTGGGAGCCCCTCCAGAAGCTATCTCTATGGGTTAAGCCCATTTCACCCATTTGGATACAACTTCTTTACTGCAAGTCTGCCTAGAGAAAAGCTCAGAAAACCGACTTCAGTTTAAAAGACTTTATTCATACTCTGCAAAAGGGATTGTGAGAGTTATCAGTCAAGTCTCCTCACCAAGATGCATCCTTATTTTTTTAAAAAAATGGAGTAAGCTTACTCTAATAAATGGCCTATTATTTCGCATAAGCCAAGGTTAAATGGCCCCAAAGAAACAACTAGTGCTTCCTTTTAAACTGTGGAGTATTGTCCTACATTTCCTCCATTACGAAAATGAGCACTTGCGAGTAAACAAAACTCTTAACCTAGTAAAGTTCAGGTTCTGTTGGCCATGTATGGCTCATGAAGTGGAAAAACATTGCAAGGCTTGCTTTAGATGTACATGTAACCAGGATCTGAATGAATGCTTCCCTGACAGCTAGCTGGGAGAGGGAGAGACTTTGGGTGTGTTTATGTAAATACAGTTTGCTCCTGCATTGCTTATATATTCAGCAGATGGAGTGGTGTCAAAGTAATCAACTTTGGCTGGTGTTGGGTTACAAATCACTTACCAGCCACCAACAGTACCAGGAGGTGTGAGCCGGTATGACATTGTGCATCAACTATGAGAAAGAGACCGAGAGACTTTTTCCATTGGACCATATGAACCGGAACCATAAACTCACTGAACATTAAATCTCACCAAATGAGGGTAAATCCATCCTCATCATCGTATCCACTCATTATACTCCACACCTGCATACAGCCATTATATGAACAACATACTCCCATATCTCAATGTCTGTACTTTGACCCGTTAACCTTTTACCCCCAATTGGGGAGATTGCAGATTATGTATTTCTTATGCCATCTGTTCCTAAACCGAACTTTGCACCCCTTGATAATCTGTACCTTATTCCCTGATAACCAGAAACTTCTATGCTTAAACTCTGTACCGTTTTCTTTTTATTTCAACATCATCTTAATAAAATTATTAAATCTGAATTCAGGAGTGGTGAAATATGCTTACCAATGTTGTAACTGTAGTAGGAATACAGGAAAGCGGGACTGTGCTTAACCTGTCCCAAAATAAGAGGGTCACCCTCAGTTGAAAGAACCTCGTTAAGCCAGGGGCTCAAATGCCAGAGCTCTGTTAAAGAAAGAGGGGTGGGGCTAGGTGTCTTAGTCAAGAGGCTGAGAACCCTCCCCAAAAGTCCTTCCTGGACGGTTAAACCTGTTTCTCCCCACTGTTCAGAGAAAGAACTAAATAGACTTTATGAGGAGTTTCTTTGTTATTTTAAATGCTCAGTCAGAGCTGAAATCAGTTGTGGTAGGACTGTGTTTCTGCCCTGCCTGCTAAGAGCTAAAAATCATTGAGAGACTGATGTGCAGAGGTCACAGCAGAGAAGCAGGTGGCAGCAGTAGGTGATTGACAGTTGGCTGGTGAACGAGTGGCTGGTGAGGCGGAGAGGCACAGCGAGCAGCCAGCAGGGAGGCTGGCAGAGAGTGCCACAGCAGAGCCTTGCAGAGATGGGTGGTGAGCGAGTGCTCGAGCACTAACGTGCCTCTTTACCCTCCCATCACCCTGGGTGTGGTGGGGTGAACTCTGCAGATGCACCTCTGAACTCTGGGTCTGCACTGACCAAGTACAGCAACTGTGAGTGGGGTGCAGAGAAGGGTCAGGCACGTGAAAGGGACTTTGGGTTCCTGGCCTTAAGAACCTGAGGGGAAAGGACACTGCCCAACTTATTTGGGGGTGGGTCTTTTGCTCATGGTTTTTGTTTATGAACCCTGTTTGCGGAGTTTTTCCAAATTAACACCAGTTACTTCCCTCCTTTTATTAAAAGTTTCTTTTTACACAGACTCTGTGCTTGCGAGTGGGGAAGTATTGCCTCTCAGAGGTGCCCATGGGCGATGTGTCATTTTCCCAGGTTACTGGGTGGGGGCTCAAACCGGTTTTGTGTTGTATCGATGGAAAGGAACCCCTAGCTATTGAACCCGGCCCTGGTTGCTGCTGGCTCCAACTGTCAGAAGGGTTACATTCACAAAGAAAAACACTGCCAAAGATATCTTCCCCTTTAGTTAATATTACCAGCTGCGGACCCCTTGATCTCGTACACATGGACTTTTTAAGTTTGGAAAGTAATACTAAGAACATTGAAAACATACTCCTGGTAAAGGACCATTTCACCCAATACTTGCAGGCCTTCCCCACTGAGGACTAGAAAGCTGCCACCGTTGCAGAGGTGCTGTGGGAAAAGTTCTTTGTGCATTATTGATTGCCCTGTAGAATCCATTCAGATCCAGGAAAAGATTTCAGAAGTCAGCTTATTAAAGAACTATTGCAAATGACAGGAATGAGGAAATCCAAAACAACTCCTGCCATCCCCAAGAAGACCCTCAGCCAGAGAGATTTAATAGGACCTTGTTAAACATGTTAGGCACCCTGAACCCTAATCAAAAGTTCAAATGGAGTCAGCATGACAGCTTCTTAGTACCTGCCTAAAATCGCACAAGTAAAAACCCACTGGGTATTCCCCATGCCACCTAACATTTGGGAGAGAGGCAGACTGCCAGTGAACTTAGCCTTTGGAGTGTCTGCTGATGGAGCTTACTCTGAAATCTACCTCCAGTGTGTCATCCAACTAAGAAAGCATTAAAAAAGGCCTATAAAATAGCCACAGAAGCAGAAAAGAAAAAGGCAGAGAGTCCAACAAAAGCAAATAAAACAACTGTGTGAGGGATCAAACCCGCAAACTAGAGAGCAGATCCTGACACAAAATCTTGGGCTCCAGGAAAGACATAAGATTGCTGACCATTGCCAGGCTAAACCTACATCACAGAAGAGAAGGTGCCAGGCCTTCTTGTCTACAAAGTTTGGCCTGAGGAGGGGAGAGAACGTAGCAAGATTCTCCGCGGAAACCAACTGTTGCCCATTGGACAGCTAGACTCCAGTACTAACACGGCAGTACCAGCACCTGTCCAAAGACCTCCTGTTACTTGGAGCAGGAAGACAGCAAGTTAATCTCAGTCTCCAGTGCCATCTCTCAATATAGCTCATTCAGCGACAGCCAAGGGGAAACCTGTTGCTTCTAATGACGATAATAAGTATAGTTTCCCATGTGGGGAAATGGTTTATGAGCACATCAATCTGATGATGTTTGGAAGGAACAAGACTCGTAATGAAATGAAAACCCTAGTTTCAACAAAACCTTACTGCTATAGGTAAGTTAAACCCTTTGGCTGAACATTTCATTTCACCACAAAATCAAGACGATATGGCCATGGTTATGGAGAAAAATCCTACTGAGGGAGAAGTTGCAGACCCAAGTGTGGAGCCTGAGGTGAGAAGTGCATGCCCTACTGCTGCCAAGGATACAGCTGTACCCGGACAGTGTGGTCAAGAGGTAAAACCTGTCATAAAGTTAATCTATGACTCCCCTGGTGTCTCCTTCAGTGTACTTCTCTCTGTGCTGTATAAGTGGGTGTCAGGAGCATGCTGTCCAATATTAAAACCCACTGTGTAGCGAGGGGGTGTGGCCTCCCTCCCAGACGGTTGGAGAGACAACTGTGACAGCCCCATGGTGGGCAGAGCCAGGACACCCACGCCCACCTCGCCAGAAACAGAGGGATGGGACAGGAACTGGAAATCTAAAAGGCAGGCCCTTCAGCTTAGTTGGGGAGGAGCCGCCAGAGGAGAAGATGTCTCCCACCAATTGCTGGAGCTCGGACCTGACAGCAAACATTACAGCGCCCGAGACCCGGAGTGACTATCAGAGCTGCTGGTCGCTGGAGACACCGAGAAGTTGCCATTAGCTGTTTATCCTAGCGAGGCGAACGACGACACTGGGACCCAGGTACACCTCCCTGAACAGGAGTGTAGGAATTAGTCCAGGGGAGCCGAATATAGTTCGGCTGTGTTGCTGACTGACATCCGACCAACGTTTTGTGGCTGAATTTCCCTGCTGACCCAGCGATGGACTACTTCACCACTGCTAGGGCCCTGACCTGGGTCCCAGTGTAGTCAGGCAGGCCCAGGTCCTCCTGCCACCCCACTTCTGGGGTGGCAGGCTCCTCACTCTAGGCCAAGAGACCTGTGTTTGTTTGGCGGTCTGCCAGAGCCAGGAACCCCATCTGTGTGCTGCCCCACCTGGGGCTTATAGACATTACTGCTCTACCCCGCCGACTGGCAGAGACCCCAGGTCTAATTCCCCCCTGGAACTGCACCCTCCCAGAGGCCTTGTAGCGAGGGGGCATGGCCTCCCTCCCAGATGGGTGGAGGGACAACTGCGACTGCCTTACACCATTAATGTTGTCCTCAGGTTGTAGTAGGACAGCGTATTTGTGTACTTTAATGAAATTGAATTTACGTATCATTTTAAATGTCTATTGAAATTCTTGATGGGAACATCAAGTTTTCCCAGGTGAGGGAGTGTGTAACCCCCTCTTGAATGGATTGTTCCGAACATGTTACACTGAGCGCCTAGGGCAGTGGTCTCCAAAGTGGGGTGCGCAAGACCATCCCTGAGGGTGTGCGGCAGGAGGAGCGCTGCTGGCACGCCTGCGGCAGCTCTTCTACCTTTGGTTCTGCGGCAGCAGGAGGCGCACGCCTGCGGCAGCTCTTCTATGTAGCAGCTCCTCCCTTCTTTTTTCTTCGGTGGCACGCCTGCGTCAATTTTTTTTTCTCCTGGGGGTGCACAATCAAAAAAGTTTGGAGACCACTGGTCTAGGGGACTTGCCTCTACACTACAGCAGCAGTGGCAACAGAGGATCAGGATCCTATTCCCCAGACTGCCTAGAGTCCAGGGCAGAGATCGAACAAGCTGGAAGGTACTACCAGAACCAATCAAAAGCCAAAACTCAGAGGCAAAGGGTTTGGTTATACTTCTGGCTTTTTGCTTGTGTTTGGAGCGTAGCAGGGAGAGTAGCATCACAGCCAGGAAGGACCCTTCTACCCTCCACATTCCCACCCATGGGAAGATTTGAAGACCTTTTGGAATTTCTAGGACAATGTCATCTCAGCAGAAATCAAAAACTCAGAAGACTTCAAGTTGCAGTCAGGCTACTGAAAGTCAGCCTAACTGCACACTTAAATCCAGATCAGAGAGGCACAATGACAATCTCCTTGGTGCGAATACAGTAGTTTGTAAAAACACCCTTGTTTATTTATTCTGATATTGTGTTTTAAGCGAGCCACTGATTCAGTGCTGCACCATCCATCAAAGACTGAGCCTGAACTCAGTTTTTGCCTCGGCAGATGCTAGCTGCTGGGAGAGGAAGTAGGGTGGTTTGCACTGGCTGTAAATGTTGGGTGGGCGGTAGAATTTATATATGACTAATTTTGTGTTTTGTTGGTTATTGTTTTATTACTCTGGGAACTGATATAGCTATTTTATTTTTGTGTATTCTGACTAATGCTCCTCTGTATGAGTTTGGGTGGTAAATATTTTCCCAAGGAACAGGCCCTCTGTGTTATATTGGAATTGGAAAAGGTTCAGAAAAGGACAACAAAAATTATGAGGAGTAAGGAACGGCTGCCATATGAGGAGAGATTAATAAGACCGGGACATTTCAGCTTGGAAAAGAGACAAACAAGGGGGGATATGTTTGAGGTCTATAAAATCATGACTGGAGTGGAGAAACTAAATAAGGAAGTGTTATTTACTCCTTTCAGTAACACAATAACTAGGGGTTGCCAAATGAAATTAATAGGCAGCAGGTTTAAAACAAACAAAAGGAAGTATTTTTTCACACAACACGCAGTCATCCTGTGGAACTCCTTGCCAGAGGATGTTGTGAAGGCCAAGACTATAACAGGGTTAAAAAAGGAACTAGATAAATTCATGGAGGATAGATCCATCAATGGCTACTAGCCAGGATGGTTTCCCTAGCCTCTGTTTGTCAAAAGCTGGGAATGGGCGACAAGGAATGGATCACTTGATGATTACCTGTTCTGTTCATTCCCTCTGGGACACCTGGCATTGGCCACTGTCGGAAGACAGGATACTGGGCTAGATGGACCTTTGGTCTGACCCAGTATGGCCGTTCTTATGTTCTCTGCACTAGGAGGGGTTTCCTTGGGTGGAGGCACAAGGTGCCTTTGTTGCTGAACCCAGGACCCATACCCACACCTCAGGGCTGGGTTACACTCACAACACCACCGTGAAGTAGGCCACTGCTATTACCCCCATTTTACTATGGGAAACTGAAGCACTGAGAGACTTACTGACTTTGCTAAGGTCACATAGGAAGTTTGTGGCAGGGAACTGAACCCAGATCTCCCAAGTCCTAGGCTGGTGCCAATTTTCATCTCCTAACAAGAGTTCCCTTTCTCTGTGCATATACACTTCTGCTTAGCCATAGATACGGGTGCATATTAAACAGTAATTGTTGATTGAATTTTATTATCAGGACATGTTCTGACCATGTCAATAAGGATTCCTTGAACCTGGGAGGGAATAAATCACCACTTCAGTGTGCCTGCCAGTTGTCTGTCCTTCCCTGGCCAGCTCCCTCTATGGAGCTATAAAGAAGGTTGGTAAGTCTCCCAAACTGTAAACACAGCGCTGTCCTTCCCTCCCCCCGGATTTCTCCAAACACACAGTTATTTGAATGTAGGGATACAGACAGTTAGTTAATGATTAGGGGAGGGAACATTATCAGACAGGATCAGACCCTGGGTCTATCTAGACCAGAGTCCTGTCTCAGACGCTTCAGAGCCCTGAAATATGCAGATGTGGGATAATCTGCCCCTGACAGTAGGTCTCACCCTGGCCTCTCATACTTAGAAATTGTTTTGAGCCCTGAAGCATCAGGTTTTGTATTATTTGACAAATGGTTACCTGGGGGCTATGTGACACATTCTGGGTACCACCTTGCAACATTCAAGCAGTTCAGTGCTATAATGTTATATCCCCCTTGGTTTTTTCCTGGTTCTGGAGAGTGAGGAGGGGAACACATGGCATTTGGACCCAGAGGAACTAAAAGCTCTCGAGGAGACTTCTCCATGAGATTGTGTGATTTTCTAAAAGAGAATCACCTGCTTTTATCAGAGAAGAAAATAAGAATATTAAAAAAGAAATATAAAATCTCATCCCAGATCCGCAGTGGAAAGGAAATACTTTTGTAATCAGTAACCAGTTCTACAGGACAGCTGGGACTTCCCCTGTTGCCCATCCTGGGGGGTTGAATAGAGGTGCAGAGAATGGGTCACTACAGACAGACGTGGTCCATCTCGGCGCCGCCAAGAGTGTGGTTCTGAAATCTACAGCTTGAAATTTTGACTCTGCCTCTCGGGTCCTTGGGACAGCAGCTCTGTGACAGGCTCCTGGCACTGCACTCCAGCAGTGTCCTTTCTGCCACAATGGGATACGTGCCAACCCAATAGGAAAAGCAGAAATTATTCCATCAGTGGCAGCCACAATAGCACCTGACCCAAAATAGCTTCCCAGAAAGAGAGAGGCAGATTAGGTTAAACTAGCCTGAAAGAGAGCGAAACTCCAGCTGACAATTGACAGGTGTCCGTCTGTGAGGAGGGATTATAAACCGCAGGAGTGAGCTCGCTAGCAGCACTCTGAGGCAGGGCATTCGGCTGCTAACAACCTCATCTCCGCTTTTTTTTTTTCAAGCACCAACAAATTATGGGGCTCAGTGATGACGAATGGAACCATGTCCTGGGCATCTGGGCGAAGGTGGAACCAGACCTCTCGGCCCATGGACAGGAAGTTATAATCAGGTAGGCATGAAACTGGTGATGGAAGCGTGCGAGAGAGCATGGCTCAAGCGCTTGGTGCATTGGACTTTAGGAATAATATGCTTTTGAGCATCCTTTAGAGGTGTACAGGTGAGAAAGTAAAGAGGGTGTTGTGACTCATTAGCCCTGGAGCTTTAGTTTTCTCTAGCATTTGTATGAACTGACTTCTTTCTTTATTGATCATTTCTAGGGCAGTGGGTTTCCCGTCACTATGGTTTCTGGGTCAAAAGCGTTAACTTTTTAAGGTTCCCCTCCCCCCGGCTCCCCCCCCAAAAAAGGTCTTGGGTTTTGTTACTCCCTTTGCCCTGATCAGCTAGCCCACTAATGAAGTTGAACTCCAGGTCCCCACTGTCAGAAGCAAAATGTTGGAGTGAGGTGGGTGTCCCTCCCGGGCCTTCCAATTCTCTGCAGTTAGTCCCTCCGGAGGTAGGGAGGGGAAACAGCATGGGAGGATACAAAAAAAGGGGTCGGGGGAAGAGATGAGAGAAAAATTGCATGTGACCAGTTTTTATGGAATCTGTGATTTCATCAAATTTGCTGTGATTACCTGTGATTTCCCCCCACCAAATTTCCCCCCGCCTAATAATTTCTTTCTGTTTCCTCTTCGGTAGTCCTCTTCCAGCCTGCCACAACCTCAGGACAAACCATCTAGAAAGGTGGGAGGTAGGACCCAAGTTCTTTTTCCAAAGCCTATCTTGAGTCTGGTCTGAGATGGGGCACTTTCCCACCCCACCCTCCTCCACTGGAGTGTGTGATTCTGAGGTTAGGGTGGGAATTCTCCCCAGGCCAAGCTCTAGGGAGGCCCCACAACACTGAGTTTTTGAGCATCTGGGGATGGAGCAGTGAGTAGCATTTCAATGACCTTGAGGTCCCCCTCCAGTGGGATGGACATGTTGGGTTTTGATTCCCCTGGGTGCCGTGTTTCAAGTCACATACACCATGAGCTTTAACAGTAAATTGAGATCCCCTTTACGTATCAGTTCTACCTGTCCAGTTCCAGAGGTCACCAATCCCCATAGGAACATGCTAAAAAATGATGCACATAAACATGTTCTTGGTTAAGTTGCTTTGAGTGCTTTACTTGTGTTATGGTAAGGTCATCTTAACTAAAAGTGGCGCCAATGACGTTGTCGATATTTTAAGAAGGGACTGCTACCAGATTTCTCCCTTAGCCGGTGCTAAATCCCATATACCAGAGGTATGGCGTATACTTGCAAGGGGAGGATGTGGGGCAGATGACTGGAGAATCTATCGGTCTGCTTCCCCTCTTTGAATGAGAATGTTTTCTTTTAAGCATAGCTAAGGAGGGGAGCAACATTGCTTGGCAAATCCATACTCAGCGCCCTTCACTGGAAAGGTCTATACTCTGCTCTTGAAAAATATCCTGAGTGTAGTATTCTTGTATGACAATTTTTGGTTCTGGTAGCAGCCACAGTATGTTAGACGCTTTCCAAACAGAAAAGAAGGAATTGTCCTTGCTCCAAAGAGCTCACAACCGAAAAGACAGACAGAGAGAGGGTAGGGGAAATGAATACAGCATAAACAATAAGAAAAGCCAGCCATGGTGGTGTATAGCCACATCTTGGCAATACAGTGTTTTAATAACATAATGGGGAAGAAGTGCAAGGGGTGTTTGTTTTTTGCATAACATACATAGATTATCCCTCACTACCCCAAGACCTAATCAGCCAGCTGGTTTCTTGTAGGAATCAAGAGGGATTTGAATACAGGGAGGCCTTGCAGACGTCTGTTGGCATAGAGGTGTGTACAGCCTGTGCTAAGGGAAAGAGCTTGTAGGTAGATATCATCCCCTGGGAATATTTTTGGAAAATACTTGACACTTGATGCAGCTGGATGCATTTCAAGCAAAACAAAAATTGCTCGTCAGAGGTATTTTTAGGAGTCCAAAAGATATATCATCTTTGGCAGGCATAATTTAGCCATAGCCAGGCAGAGGGTGAAGGGAGATCCATCAGAAGCATAGAACAATCATAACTTTTCTTCCAATTTAGCAGTGGCATTTTAACAAGGCTAATTGGTCCTGATAGGCTCCTTACATTGCACTGGGTGGAGAGTGTGTCTGCAACAAATTGCTTCGCTTATAAACTACAATAGCATATAGTTCAAATGATACTAAACGAAGCAATTTGTTGCATGTCCTTCCCTAAGAGATACCTCTGTGCCAGTCATTTCTTTCTGAAACCAACCAGGTCGTGAGGAGGAAACAAACAAGAAGGAAAAGACCCATCTTGATACATGTAGTACCTGATAAAGGACAAAATTGACACAGAAATCCTTTGTTCTGGTAACACTGGTGCCATCTTAAATGAAAGCCCTTTAAAGAATGGTCACCCACATGAAGAATCTTTTTGCTACAAGGCTGTTCCTATTATCCATATACTCGGGGTGTTTGTCAATTTAATCTAACTAATATAATGATGTCATAAGACTGAGAATCTGGCACGAGACTGAATGGCCCATAGAAGCAGAATTCCCTTCTTACTGCCCTCTAAGGGGTCTCTAGTTAAAGGTGGAGGGACTGACATACCTGCTACTGGCCAATAGCATCATTCCACATGGCAGTGAAACCTGGTGGCCATCACGTTGTGAAAGATGGTTTGGTGGTGAAGGCACTGGACTCAAGAGATGTGGGTTCAATTTCTGGCTGTTCCACAGACTCTTCGGGCAAGTCATGTAACCTCTCTGTGCCTCTTTTCCCCATGTATAAAATAAGGATACCAATAATTTTTTGCCTTTTCTTTATTTGCCTTGTTTATTTGGAGTGTATGATCTTCAGACCAGGGACGGCCTCTTTGCCTGTGTCTGTACAGTACCTAGCTCAATGGAGCCTGATCTTGGTGCTACTGTGACACAAATGATACATACTTATTACGTACGATATGAATAAATAATAGTAATGTGAGCCAGTATTCCCCTTTCATTGTCACTGTAGAGCGTGGGGCAAAAGTGACGTTTCCTTCAGGACTGGCTGCCTGCGGTATCTGTCTCCAACCCCCAGTAAATTCAGCAGGGGAGGAATGGTGACAGGTCTGGTTTTTAACCACCTTCCCACCGTCTCCATTTCAGGAAACAGAGCTCCTGTTTGTAGCTTTGGATGGTGTGGGAAACTTGCCGGCCCTGGGATGGCTGCAGACCTTGTGCTCCTCCAGCTCTTGTTACCCAGTTGCTCCCCATTCTCTAACAGTGCACAGTGGCAGAACCGTGCTGTCAGGTATCAGGCTTAGCTGATAGATGAGTGAGAGAAGTGGTAGGAATTAACACACACTCTCTGCCATGGTGTTGGGAGTGCTGACTGCTGTCTGCACACACACAGGACTCTGGCACAGCATCTACACCTCTCTGTCGAAAGGCTTTTGGTAGCACCTTTGACCATTCTATTTAAGTGCTGTACATGGCTCCCCTGGGTGGGAGGGAGGGGAGAGAGAGATGTCTAATATTGTTCCCTCCTGGTCAATTTAAGAGCAGCGCTGATGGGCTCAGATGGGAACTCAGAATTTAATGGCTGTAATGCCTCATGAAGCAGAGCTTGAAGAAGCAGCCAAGGCATTAAATTGTGTGAATCCTCAGAGCTCCATGGCAGGTGAGGGAAGAAGGGTTTTCTCAGACAAATGTCAGTCACTCCTTCGTGTCCTGGCTGGCCCTGTACTCCTACCCTGATCCTAATACGCTGGTACAATCCCAGGTGACTGGTGCCAAAGGGCTAAACAGCTGTGAAAAACAAGTAAGATGGGCACCCGCTCTGTGACATCATTTGAAAATGTTAAGTGCACTGCCTGCCTGCCTCTCATGAAGAGAGATGGAGAAGGCTGGGATCGGTCATCTTAGAAAGGAGACAAATATGAGGGCACAGGATTAAATGTTAAAAAATGATGCTTGGTCCAGGGGAGGAGCTTCTGTTCTCCCTGTCTCATAACACAAGAACAAGGGGATGTGCAATGAAATGTAAAACCATCAAATTCAAAGTGGATAGAAGGAAATACTTTTCCACACAATGTGTAATTAGACTGTGGAACTCACTGCCACAGGATGTTGTTGAGGCTAAGAACTTAGCAAAATTCCAAAAAGGATTAGGTATTTATGTGGACAACAAGAATAGCCTGAGTTGTCATAGTTATTACTGAAAACTTGGAAAGGATCTAAAACTTCTTACTTCAAGGCATAGGTGCTGGAATTAGGAGTACCGGGGGTGCTGCCGCACCCACTGGCTTGAAGTGGTTTCCATCATATCAGGGTTTACAGTTTGGTTCAATGGCTCTCAGTGCCCCCACTATACAAACTGTTCCAGTGCCCCTGCTTCAAGTGTCAGACTAATCTCAAACAATTGAAGGCCAGGATGAGACTTTCATGGGAGGCAAATCCCACATCTGCTTTCTTATGAGGTTCTTATACCTTCCTGTGAAGTATCTGGTTCTGGCCACTGTCTAAGGGTATGCCTACACTGCAATCGGCGGTGTGATTGCAGTGTGCATAGGGATACCCGATCTCTAGCTAGCTTGGATACCAGAGCAGCAAAGCCACAGTTGCAAGCCTACCAAGAACCCTGGTTAATTACTTGGATGGCTAGCCCATGCTGATGTCTGTTCTGCCTCAGCTTCACTGCTCCAGTAAACAGTCCAGCTAGATTAAAGCTAGCCTGGGTTTGTCTACTCGAGCAGCAATCATACTGCAGTGTAGAGATCGGTTTGATGCTGAAGTAGATGGACATTGGGTTTGATCAAGTCTGGCAATTCCTGTTTTTTTCCCCATCCCACCTTTGCACCTCATGGGTTCCCTGCCTCTGTTCACAGACTCTTTCAGCTTCACCCCGAGACCCAGGAACGCTTTGCCAAGTTCAAAAACCTGACGACGATCGATGCACTGAAGAGCTCAGAAGAAGTGAAGAAGCACGGTACCACTGTCCTTACCGCCCTGGGCAGGATCCTGAAGCAGAAGAACAATCATGAACAGGAGCTGAAGCCACTGGCAGAAAGCCATGCCACCAAGCATAAAATCCCTGTCAAGTACTTGGAGGTATGGGAATTGGAGAGGGTTTCTCGGGTGAGAGGGGTTCAGTGTGTGTAGAGAATGTGGGCTTGAGTGGGAGGACGGATTGCACCTCTGCTCACTGATATCTAGTTGGACCTGTATGAGCTCTGTGTGATGTAGGAGGCCACTGTAATATTGGAAGGCTCAGCTCCTGGGGTGTGAGTCTCCATGTTTACATTGCTCACACGCAACCCTTAACAATAACAAACCAGTGGGTGCAGCGGCAGCACCCGTGGAAACCAGATCATATTAGAACAGTGAGTGACAGCACCCAAGATACTTCTTTGTATTACAGCAGCATCTGGAGGCCACAGTGAAGATCAGAGATCTATTGTGCTAGGCACTATACAAACACAGAGGGAGAGTTTACAGTGTAAATGGACAAGGCAGACAAAGGATGGGAGGGGAAGTGACTTTCCCAGGATCACAAAACAGGTCACTGACAGATCCAGGGCTAGAACCCAGGTGTCTCCGAAGTCCCAGCCTAGTGCTTTATAGGCCACGATGCCTCTCAAATGGCTGAGGGAAGGACTACTGAATTCAGTCCTAGGACTTGCCTATGCAAACACTTAATTTGTGGCCAGCTGGAGTGTAAATCTATCTTGCAGTAGCTTATCACGCACTAAGTGCCTGTATGCACCCTGCTGCCATGCACCAAAAGCTCCCTGATGCACTTTGATCTACTCCCATTTCAAAGCGGGGTAGATCAAAGCGCACTAAAGAACTTTTAGTGTGCGGCACCTGGGTCCACATGGACACTCAGTGCACAGCAGGATTGTGCGGGGTAGATTTACACCCCTGCTTGCCACGAGCTAAGTGTTTGTGTAGACAACCCCTATCTGCAAATAATTATTTACTGAAAGGTCCCTACTGTGAGTGATGCTTACCTGTCCCTTTTCCTTTCCCTCCCCCCTCTCCTTCTTGACAGTTCATTTGTGAAATCATTGTCAAGGTCATTGCTGAGAAGCATCCCTCGGACTTTGGGGCCGATTCCCAGGCTGCGATGAAGAAGGCCCTGGAGCTGTTCCGAAATGATATGGCCAGCAAGTACAAGGAGTTCGGTTTCCAGGGCTAGCGTGCACATCAGGCGACACCTCCATGGAGGCCCAGCAGTGCATCTTAGAATAGCTTCCTAAGCCCCGGTTTGGGTGCCTCTTAAGTGACCATCCAAAGAGTGAGGGGGTGCTTTTGATTAGAGCAGTGTTCAGTCTCTCACCAAAGAGAGGCGCTCACGGTGATATCTGGCTTCACCTAGAGGAGAAATCTGTTTTCTTAGCAAAATAATGTATTTGTTCATTACGGAATGACCTGAGACCTTCTCCCCTGAGCTCGGCCCCAAAGACCCCATCTCATAGCAGAGCCAGAGAGTAGGAGAATGTTTAAGAATAGATGTCTGAGAATGTGTGTGGGAAGGAGAAACTGGGCTTGAACTAAGAACTCTCCTGCCCGCTGCTAGAATTGACACCACAGCTGGCACTAGGGACAGCCTTGGCCAAGGTCTCCAAAAGGAACTAGGAGTTTTAGGTGCCCAACCAGAGACGCCATAAATGGGCCTGATTGTCAGGAAGTGCTGAGCTCCTGCCCTCTGAAAATCAGGCCTCCGTAAGGTGTCACAGTCACTAGTTTGGAAGAACTTAGCAGCCTCACATGAGCCACCAAAGGAGTGAATGGGCTGTGGGGAGTGTCCCACCTCCCCCTAAGAGGGGGTGACAGTCTCTCAAGAGCAGGGATGAGACATGTTAGCAGGTTAGAGGGGAGCTTGTATTGCTACCAATGGTATTATGCCAATTCTGGGGATAAGCACAGCCCTTCAGCTTCTGGGGGCTGGCAAGTGTGTCACTAGTTGCTAAACTCTCATTAGCAAAAGCTCTCAAGAGAAAGTGTAGGACTCCCTTGATCCCCAGCAGCTGCTGCTACGCATTTGAATTTCCATCACACTGGGTTGTGAATAGTGTGTTTCACAGTAAATAAATATGCTTAATGTACCGGAGTCTGTGTCTGCTTCTTACGTTTGAGAAGTGCCTAGGTGAGAAGCAGGGGAGGTGGGAAAAAGAGAGAGTAGCAAACACCCAACATTTCCTCTCTGTGACAATCACAGGCCATTGCCCCTGTGGTACCAGTCTACGTCTTGAGATGCACTTGGAGTCTGTATGCTTTAGTGGAAATCAAGCTGCCCTGTGGAGGAATAAAAGCCCCTTATATTTGTGTATGGGGGAGACACCCTCAGCTTTGTCATTGCTCAAATACCAGCACAGATTCACAGGCTTATCGGCCTTTAAAACTCCACCTCAGCTGAATTCTGGGTCCCTGACTGCGCTGTGTGGTTTCCTTGACCAAACTCTGTGGCCACTGCTGGGCTGGAGATTCTCCTTGGCCCAGCACGGGTTCTTCCTTTCACAGATGCTCAGCTGGTGCTACTTCTGCAGAGAACTGAAGGTGACACTGTACTCTACTTTCTAACGGCAGCACATTTCTTATGTAAACCGAAACATGGCAACAAAAGAAATGCAACTTCTAGCTCAAGAGGGTAATAGGGGGCTGCAGCTGGCAGGCAAGTGGTTAAAACCTGCAATGGAAGAAGGACAGGCCAGTGGTTAGCCTAAGACTTGGAAGATCCGAGTGCAATTCCCTGCTCTGCCACAGACTTCCTGTGTGTCCTTGGGCAAGTCGCTTAGTTTCGCTGTGTCTCGAGATAGTAGTATTTCCCTACCTCAGAGCTGTTCAAATATGCTGAAGATAGCGAGGGGCTCAGTATGATAGTAATAGGGGCTCTAAATACTTCAGAGCGCATTCCCTACTTCAGTGTGAGTGAAATCAGCAGTGACTAAGCCCCCAGTTTCCTTAAAATACAGAAGACTAGCTGAGGTGGTCCTGCTCCTTCTCCATTCAGCTCAGAGGTCCAAAAACCCTCTGCCACTCAGAGGAGAATAGGGGTAAAGTCCTTGATGGATCAGGGAGTATTTCTTACTTTGCTCCCTTTATAAATCCCCACCACTCCAGTTTTGGTCATGATCAGCATTCTCTGGGAACTCAACCTTTCAGAATCTGGCATTGTTAACTAGCTGGAAGGGTCACTGAACTCCCTCTTGCCACCTAGATGAGGTTACAGTCTACTTGGCCCTTGTCTCAGTCAGACCACTAGCAGCTTGCGCATTCTGGCTCAGGGTATAGCAGCCGCTGCAGGAAGAGCAGCATATTAAATATGGGCCTAGGATTGTGAGCTGAACACAACAGGATTCCCTGCCAGCGACAACAGCCGCTGCTTTTGGCTATAAAGCTAGGCTTGGTGGGGAGCTAAATTCTGCAGCTATGGCAGCTGCTTATGTCAGTCCAAGTGGGCCAGCAGCCATCTATGGCTATGTTCATTTAGGGCAGTGTAATGGAGGAGTGGGGCTTGCTGCTGGCTGTGTTGTGTCTGACTACTTGCTGCATACTCAGCATAAGCTGCAGTTCTATTGGGTGAGGTGAGTCTCTACCCTCCCCAGCCAAGCTAGTAGGGAACAATGCTAAGCTCACCTCAGTCGTGTCCTATTGGTTTGGCAGAAAGCCAGTCACCCATTTGTCTGTAGTATGGTAGCATGGAAGCACCCCCAGCTGGTGAGCAGGGCTGTGTTGGGCTGGGCACTGTACAGATAAGACAGTCCCAGCCCCACAGTGTTCACTACCTAGGATTTTGGACAGGCTTAGGTGGTAGCTTTCGCTTTAAATCCTATCCAGCATGCCGATTGCTGGGCCTCACTCACCTACCACATGGCCAGTCCTCTTGCTTCGTGGATTTCCCCCTCCAGTAACTGGTAGCACTGGCGTGCACGTTAGTGACTAAATGCTGCGATGTTGATCACTGGCTCGTTGCAGGCAAGGATGGAGATGGTTAATTATGTTATAGGGCGAGAACAATAAAACACCTCTCGTGGGCACTGTACCCGGCTTTGTCCCACCAGGTGCAGCTGATGTGAGGAACAGTGCCTAGAACATCAGTCATTTCTTCAGCCCAAACACCTAAACCCTCATCCATTTGAGGATATTTGAACATCCTGAGACTGCTTGGGGTCTGGGCAATGTCCCAAGAGCACAGAGTCTGCACCATGGTTGTTGCTAGACTAAAGGGTGCCGCCCCAGTGCTCTGTACCCAGTGCAAAGTGATGTAAAACGCTGCCAGCTCAGCATAGTTACAGGTTATGGTCACTTGCCTTGGACGTGGAAAATCCAGCCAGAGGCTATAGGGGACTGGCAGAGGGGTGCATGTGTCCGTCCTAGAAGTGACAAAGTAAATGGAAAGAGAAGTCCAGGTCAGACTTGTCTCACAAAGGCTTATAAATGTGTCTAGCCGAGCATGTGTGAGAAGAGAGAGCCATGCAGGCCCGTTTGTTAGCACATAAATTCACTCCCTGCCTCTGTGACCCTAATCATGGCAGGGTCCATCTCTCAGTCCTGTGACTTGCATATAATCCCTTTGCAAATGTCAGCAAAGGTGACTTTGTGGCTTTTTAAAGAGCTGTTTTATAGACGCTTGGCTGAGTTGCACCAAGGTCCTTCCTCAGCTTGGCTGCTCTCACTCCATAAAGATACAAGCAAAACAAGCATCTTCTGCCACCCCAGGAAGCACTGAAGCTGCCTTTTATGGCAAACAGAGGCACCTCCCTGGTATGTCGTGCAGTCCAGGCTCTTGCATGTGTCCACAAGCACTACGGTGATTTCCAGCACAATAGCCATGCATTCAAACTACGGTGCATGTTCGGGTCATGGTGATCAGCCATAGCTGTGCCTCATCTCCCTCATCCAAACGATACTGCTGCCTCAGCTCTTGCTGGGGCAAATGGAGATTTAGTAGCACCAAGTGTTGCACTAGTTGGTGATGGATTGTTTCCGAGACTGTTTGTTTTCCCCGGGAAGCGCAGTACAAATATAGCATGCGGGGGCCCTGCTCTAATATTACAGCCTTGTTGTGGCCCGGTCACACACTGAATCAATTGAATAGTCTGGGCTGGAAGACCTCTTAGCTTCTAGTTCTGATGTTTTCTCTGTGCCTCCTTGTTTATCTGAACAGCAGCTCCGTGGGCTGACAGTGGTATTTGTTTGGAACTCCTAGTGCGAGAACGGGAACCTCATTTACTCTGTCCCTTTCTCATCTGCTCCACCCCCCGCCCCCTTCCAAATTCCACAGTAGATTCTCCCACAATCCCACCGTAGGGGTGGAAAATTACTGGTGTTGACATCATGCTAATGCAGTGGGGGGGGGCTCTGCCTTGGGCCTACGTGAGAGCAGTCCCGTCCTGCAGGCTCTTGGTGAGCTCTTGGGTTATCGAGAGAGTAGCTGATATGTCAGAATGGTTCTGTCTCTTCTCACTCACCCCCTCCGCTGGATGAACATATACAGGAATAGTCAAGCCACTCAGAGGAAACCCTTTGGGGGATGCAGGATGTCACGTATTTACTGGGAGCGGGCAGAGAAGGGGGAAAACTAAATGGGACAGAAAGAGTGAAGGTAAAGCACAGCTGGAAAGAAAAGAAAACTGCAGAAATTGCTACCAATGGGCTATCAAGCCAGGTCTCTTCCCTTGGACAATAGCTAGTTCCATGAGCTTCAAAAAGTTGCTCATAATTTTTCACTGCTTTACAGTGGGCAGGAGGGGAGGAACATGTCCTGATCCCACTGATGATTCATTTATGATCTGTTGCAGGGAGATACTGAGACCGTTTAGTATGGCTACTCTCACTTCAGCAGCTAGTCTTCTTATTACCCTTGTAAAAAAAATCTTATATGTTTTTGTCTCTATATTGTCATGTGTCAGTAAGTTCCACAGGTTAATCATAGCACATCAAGTTTAAACTGCTCATCCTCACTTTTCTGCTCTTACATAATTCTTCTGTGTCCAACATCTCAGACCTACTCAACTTATTGTAAGCTCTTCTCCCGGCCCTTCCCTGGTCTATCAAAAAAGGCAGGCTTGACACCGGCTTGGTCTCCTTCCACTCTTGTCCCCATGACTTTTTCTATGCTCCCTCTGTAAATGAAATGACCTCCTAGTCCCAGTTCATGAAGCCACCAGATGCACATTCATAGATTAAACAAATCCTTAACATGGTTCCTCCTGTGGTTTTCCAGCACATTCTTTCTAGGTCTGTTTTAGATTGGAAGCTCTTCAGAGCAGAGGCTGTCTGTCTGTGCATCTTGTCTGGGATGGAGCACGTTATGAGTATTTAATTAATGATAAGGTATTCTGGTTTATTATCTATTTTGAATCCATTGTTTTTTAAATCGGAGTACCCATCTGTTATTGAAGCATGACTTACTAAATGGGCACACCTGCTTAGCCTTCTTCCTGCTATTCATTATATTATTGCTGTCTCATTTAGATCTAGGACGCTTCACTTCCTGCAGAGAACGACTTGGGCAGTAGTCCCATGTGCTCTTAAACAATTCCATCCCCGAGGTGGTCACCTTTAATTGGTAGATGAGACGATTCCTGTATCCAGCTGTGCAGCTACTCCAGTGATCCGGGATAGCTAACCAGACAGATTACAGATGCTGTCTGTAGGTATATCTACACTTCAAGTTGTGTAATTTCCAGCTCAAGGAGATCGATTCATGCTAACTCTGATTGAGCTAGTGCATTAAAAATTAGTGAGGGGCTAGAGGCCCCAAAATCTGTAGGCGGCACATTCGCGACGCTAGGTATGTATTCAGGTGGCTGTCGTTACAGCGACATACTGAAAATAGTGTTAGCTCATCAGAGCTAGTGCAGGGATAACTCCTGGAGCTGGAAATGACACCTCCAGCTTGAAGTTTAGATTAGATGACAGAGTGTGGTTAAGAGCTTTGGGTTTAGTTTGGAAGAAAAGGCTCTGGAGACATACGCACTATTATCCTTAGAACTCTGTATAGTGGCTTAGTCTTCTCCTTCCCGAAGAAAAAGCCCTGGTCTGCAAAGAAAATGGCCACAGGTGCTGTGAACATCAGTGGCAGGCCAAAGCAGAACACTCCAAGCCCCTGGAGTCACTAAGCTAGAGATTTATATATACAAACAGAGAGAAGGGAGCAGCCTATCTTTTGAGGGCACAGCGGGTGCCAGCCATCTGGGGTACAATTAGGAATCACCTTTTCACTCAGATCCATTTGCTTTGCATTTAGCCTCCGCATAAGGTGCTATGGATTCTAGTGGGAGCTTTTAGGCTACCGTCAGCCATGTCCCGAGCTATTAGTGCACAGCGTTCCTGCTGTCAGACTGAACTATACCTGCTGGGATTTGGACAAAAAGCCACTGGCTTGAGACGACTCAACATACTCCACTTGCAATGTAACAGAAAATGGAAACCAGGCCTTTGTGTGTTAACTTACTGAACCCCGAGTCCCCAGTAGTGGTCCCTTTTGTGGCAACGGCTGTGATCTCTTTAAAGCACCAACACTTCAAATCACAGTTCCCAGCAGCAGGGGTAGAGAGTAAGGTATCAATGGAAGCAAGTAAAAAAAAAAAATTGACATCCCTCCCCCACCCCCATGCTGGTATCCATCCTGGTTGGCAGTGGTTAGTAGACCCTGCCACTTGAGGGCATGACTTGGTTTCTGGCTTTAGTGTGTTATGGCTATGGGGAAGGGAGGCTGGATTTCCTGGAGAAATAGTGCTGTGATTTGTATGCCTGCGTCATTCTCCTTTATTTATCCCCAGGGAGAGGGAGATGGTCCTATCCCACTGACTAGATCTACATTCACAAAGACATCATGACTAAATCCACATGGCATGACTGCCAGACTGAACTCTGATTTAACAGCAGTGCACTCATTTTCAGATCAGCAGTTTGGCCTTACAGGTGAGCTTTAAACAGCATGGGGAGGGTGCATACATATGGTGGGGAACAGAAGGGTCTTGGACAGCCTGCTTTGTAGGAGAACTAGCTTCAATTTTCACAATCTCTTATCTAACTCTGTATAGTGCTGTAGCAATATTATTAGTGTGAGCTATGCACGAGTGTAAGGAGTCCAGTAAAGGCAACAAAAGCAAGCTGCTCTCTCTCCTGGCACAATATATGTAACAACCAGGATATCATGGAGGCCCCGTAGGAGCTCCATAGATAAGGTTGTGTAGAGATTTCTGTTTAAAGCAGGACTAAAGTCCATTTGTTTTGAATTTCAGCTTAGGTGCTGATGCTCAGTTACTCAGTTCCTGCGGGTACAGAGGATAGGGCAGGAATGGGGGTAGGGAAGGAGAAAAGGGGCTTTGAGTTAGGTTTGTGCTCCCTGTGTTGTGGGATAGCCAACGGCCTGCCTGCTCTCCAATGCAAGCTAGAGCAGCCGCAGGGCTGCTCTTACATATGTGCTGTTTCCCCTGGAAGCAGTGACTAGCTGGAGTGTGATGGATTCTGGCCACCTCTCCTCTTGGCTCTGCCTTGCACAAAAAGCCACTGGCTTGAGACCACTCAACATGTTCCACTTGCAATGTAACAGAAAGGGGAAACCAGGCCTCTGTGTATTAACCTACTGCACCCCGAGTCCTTGATGGCAATGACTGTGATCTCTTTAAGTGCTCAGACTCCAAATCACCATTCTCAGCAACGAGTATAGAGAGTAAGATATCTGGAAGCAAGTCAAACAAATAACCCCATCTAATGCTACTGCCTCATCCACTCCACCTACATGTTTGCTGAGAGAAGATTCTCAGAGTGCTGTTTCCACTCTACCAATCGTTGTGTAACTGAGAATCAGTCCCTTAAGTCTCCAAATTATACACTGCTAAGCAGGAGACAACTGAGTTTTTTGGGTAAGCTGCCATTGCCTTCCATGTTAGCTTCTGCCTTCGGCTTTTGATTGGTTCAGAGGAGCGCCGGCTGACCTTTCCCAGCTTCCTTTCTGAAGAAGTTGGCTCTCTGTTGCTTTCATAACTGGATAGGAAGGCTGAGGTCATGTGACTTTGCCCCTTAAACTACAGACAATTGTCTAGTATGAAATTGCCTTTTTACTGAGTAATGTGACTTCCAGCACAGCCAGGACTTATTGTAATTACATCACTAGTTTCTTTAGGGAGCCATTCTGAACCATTTCTTCTTAGCTTGAGGTAGAACCACGGCTGGGGGAAACAGACACCCACCCTTCCAGCCTGAGAGGAGGCTTAAGTGCTCAATGCTAAAATGCTCGAGAATAGTTCTCTCACAGAGCCTGAGTTTGTGGTCACATATGGGTATCCCAGAGCATGGAATTCTAGCAAGAGTGCCTGGAAGAGATGTGTGGTGGAAACAAGCAGTGGTAAGAAAACAGAGGATTAAATAGTGCTTTCCCCTTGGTTGCTCTTAGCGGCTTGACAGCTGCACCATCTGGAGGGAGCGATGTTAAACAGACTTCCCTTCAGAATGTGTCCCAGTACAAAACTAAGGATTAGAGGAATTGTCCTGCACACAAGACCTTAAAATGCCTAGGGTACTTTCAAACTGTTATATGCACGCTAGAGGTCCTGGCCATGACTGGTATCCTAATCAAACAGATTTTGTTGTCTATCAGGCTACATGAGCAATGGCTGGACCACATAATAGTTGCCTGCACAGTTAGTATCTATGCATAGCTGTGTGTCATAATGACAACAGTGCTTTGAGATCTCCAGAGTCATTCTTTCCCCACCCTCCATTTTTTGATCCTTTTCTTTGGAAGCAGCTATTGGTATGAAATTCTCCATTTCACCTCATGGGGATCACTGTGTCTGGTCTCATATTTTCCATTACACAGACTCTTTCATAACCTCCCATGAGACACCATCCTACTACGCAAATGAGAACTGCCCTCCCTTATCTCGCAAGGAGCAGCTTCTGTCAGAGGCCTTGTCATAGCCATAATTTGTTAAGCACAGACCATGTACTTGGGCACTGTACAAGACAAGAGATGACAAGTTTTCTGCTCCAAGTAGCTCATCTGCTGACCGAGTGGAACTGAGAGAGACCCATGCCTTGCCACCAGACCACTAAGCTAGAGGTGTTGAGACTGTAATCTCAGAGACTCCTCTTCACAGACGTCAGCACAGCCAAGGACATCACAGAGGCTTATGCTAATGACATCAGACCAACACAGTGGAAGTACTGAGCAAGTGTTAGCTCAGAGGCTAGTCCATCAAACTTGAGATGCTGAGCCAAGAACTTCAAACTTTGCCTCAACAATAGCCCCGCAAGATAGCCTGACGTAGTCAATAACCTTACAGATGTCCAGGCCTTCATGTAAGGCCAGAAAAACTAACAATGTTGATCCAATGACCTTACAGAGGGCTGTCCCTTAACATCAGGCCAGCAAGTTAGGGGTACTGAACCAGTGAGCTCAGAGGCCTATGCCATGATGTTAATCCAATAAGGTATAGATGCTTAACTGGTAAATAAATCAACAGAGGCCTGTGTCTTCAAATAAGCCAGCAGTTCAGCAGAGGCACAAGAGTGCCTTTGCAGAGGTCTGTGTTTTGACATCAGCCCTTCAAGGTAGGGAGCCAAGTGGCAGTGTAAGTAAGCAGCAGTGCCTCGGAAAGCAGCTTTCTCAGAGCATCTCCCTTTCTTTGCCCAGGGAAGGGAGAATTCATCAGGTGAGGGACTCTGAAGTGGGAACCCAGGAGCAGAACTGACTGAAATTTTTTAAATGAAAAGTTTCCTTCACCTTGAAAACTGGCCTTTTTTTGAAAAAAGGGCATTTTAATGAAAAACTGTCACCATTTTCCACATTCTTTTTTTGTTTTTCACCAATCATGACTTTATCAGAATTGATTAAAAAAAAACAAACCCAAACATTCCTGACATTTTTTGTTTAAACAAAAAATTACTTCGAGAACCATTTTGATAGTGTGTGGATTTAAATGTTTCATTAAAAGCTTTCAGGATTTTTTTTAAAAATAAGGTTGCGCAGAGCCCTGCCAAAGGAACACAGCTTCAGCATTTCCCACAAAACGGCATGTGCACTTTTCAGCCAGCTCTAGCGGGGAGATTCGGGGGCTCCACGCATTCCTGCTGCTAGATGTGCCAGCACTGGCATCTGAGAGGATTACTCACACTGGGAATTCCTTATGTGTTTCCTCTCTCCTGCAGGAAGATCTGGTTTCCTCATCCGTCTAGAGGGGCAAAGAGAAAGGAAACCACTTTCAGCTGTCCCTTCTTCCCAGGAGTAAAGGGACAGATCTTACCACTGGCAGAGTCCATGGGAAACCAAATGGCCCTATAAGTGCCTGCTCCCTTCCTGGTACTGCATGGTGGGGAGGGCAGCTGGGAAAACAATTCACAGCTCCACCCACTGCCTAGGAACAGGCAGGCAAACACCGCAGGTGTTTTGCTGGCTGTCACCCGCTTTGGGGACAGGCAGTGGTGCAAGTAGAATTCCTTTTTTACCAGTACTCTGCACCAGCTAAAGGGGGGGGGAGAATCTCCGCACATGACTTCTCATGTGACCCTGCCCCAGCCCAGGGCCCTGTGCTCTCCCCATCCCCTCGCCATGATCCGTCCCATGTTAGCTGGGGGGGGCTCTGTCCTCTTCCCACTGGGCTGGAAACTTCTGAACCGCAGGGTTCTCCAGAAATGCAGCAGGGAAAGGCGCAGAACGTGGGGCCAGCAGGCGGCCCTGCGCCGGCACCTCCTCCAGCGCAGCTGTACCGCCCCCAGGCCCTTTCATGTAGCTGTGTCTCCTGAGTCCAGGGAGGCAAGGCTAGGGGCGGTACAGCCGCGCCAGAGGAGCTGCCGGCATGAGGTTCTGCTCCTTTTGCTGCTGCAGTTCCCGGGAGAGCCCTGAATCGCAGAGCTCTCCTGGGAACCACAGCGGCGAAAGGAGCTGAACGTCTGGCGGCCCCCACCATGCAGACCCCAGACAGGAGCCGCAGGCACGCAGCGTCAATTCAGGGCTCTCCCGGGAACTGCAGCAGCACCCCGCGCCGGCAGCACGATGTCCAGTCAATGCAATGGACTAGCTCTTACTTTAGTCTGCTTTCAACCACTCAGTCAGAAGAAAGCCCACCAATCAGACACAGCACACCCAAGCTCCAGCCTCCTGGTGTTCACGTAGTTCCTGGGTTTGAGAGGCAATGGGTTCAGCATTCTTACTGGTGTCTGTCTATGGTGGCAGGCTCCTGAGACGCGAACGGTTGATGCCTGGTGAACTCTGATAAGAAGGGAGTTCCAGGGCTAGGGGCAGCATCACGGTAGTCAGATTAGGGGAAGGATATGAACACAGTGGTGAGATGGAATTCAATGGCAGCTAAAGAATATGGGACATACTGAGCTGACGGTAAGTTACAGGGCTCAGTACAGGAACTGTTGGATGAACTGCAATGGCCTGTGCTATGCAAGAAGACAGACTAGATGAGCTAATGGACCTGTCTGGCCTTAAACTCTGTTCATTTTGCACAAAAGAGGAGGCCTCGCAGCCCAGTTTTGATGGCTGTCACCCCACATCTTCATTTGGTGTGGTGAACAGATGTTGCATTATCTTGTGGTGACAGCATACAGCAGGAGGACACTAGATACTATGGCCCAGCTCCACAAAGGTACTTAGGTGCCCCAAGCCCAAATTTAGGCATCTAAGTGCCAGGTTTAGGTTCCACTTCGATCCACAAAACTTTTGCCAAACACTCAGCGGGTAAGTTTTGAAAGTAAAAATTCCCTCAACACCCAAGTTTCTGCCTCTGGTCATGCATCCTGCTGCCTCACTCTAGGCACCCAGATGGGTGCTCTAACCATTGGACTACAGAATCTCTCTCTCGCTGGACCAATGATTGTTCGACTGTGGATAATTCTAAATAGTCATTGGGCCAGACACCAAGAGAATGACTCTGTTGTCCAGCGGTCAGGGCACCCATCTGGGAGATGGGTGGCCCCCCGGACCAGTCCCCCCTGCTCCAGCTACTCTTATTATTTATCCACAGGGGAACAGCTTCAACAGGCAAAACTGAGGGAGTCTTACATCAAAAGATCCCAGAGCTCAGTGGTTAGATACTCTCCTGAGAGGTGGGAGATCCCTGTTCAAATTCTTTCCTCTGACGGGGTGCGGGGATTGAATCTTAGGCTCTCACCTCCCAGGCAAATGCTCTAACTACTGGCTAAAAGTTATAAGGTGGGCACTGGCACTGCTCCTAGTCCCACCAACCTCAATTTTGTGTGGAGCCATGTAGGTGTCTAACCACAGGTGAGAGGGAATTGTCTTACAACACATTGGTGGTCAGCATTTCCCATGGGCTAGCTTAGGCAGCTCCCTGCCTAACATGTTAACTTTTGTGGATCATCACAAGGCACCTCTCTCTCCCCATTCATTGTATGGGCAGCCCAGGTGCCTACCTCACTCTTTGTGGAGCGCAGTGGTATTCCTGGTGCCTAAAAAGGTTAGATGCCTTGAGTCTGAGTGTTGCATAGGGTTGCCAGGTGTCCTGTTTTCGACTGGAATGCCCAGTAGAAAAGGGACCCTGGCAGCTCTGGTCAGCACTGCTGACCGGGCTCTTAAAAATCCAGTCAGCGGCACAGCACGGCTCAGACAGGCTCCCTGCCTGCCATGGCTCTGTGCAGCTCCTGGAAGCAGCGGCATATCCCCGCTTTGGCTCCTATGCTAGGGGGGCTGTGCATGCTGCCCCACACCTCAAGCGTCGGCTCCGCAGCTCCCACTGGCTGGGAACCTCCTTCAGCAGAGGCCCATTCCCTCCTCTCTCCACTTCCTCCAGCTAAGTCTTCTGTTTCTGGGAATGAAAAGGCTTTCTTGGTTTAGAGAGTTACCCCACTGGGCCAGGTGCTCAAGCAGAGAAGCTGAAGTTCTCCCAGTCATCTGCTCAGACCAGGGGATTCCAGCCCTCCCTTCCCCCCCAGAAAGGTTTCTGGGAAGAGAGTCTATTCAAAGTCAGTGACCTTACTGGCAGACAGCCCAGTGTCCCAGCAGGGGAGAGTCATACAGTTGATGGCTCTGTCAGCGTCAGCTTTCTAGGAGGTGCCCCCATGCCCTCTGCAGGAGCACAGTGTGTCCAACGCCACCTTTATGTCTTAACCCAAGATGGAGGATACAATGTAAAAGGACTTTCACAAAACAAAATGGCATTTACAAGTTGACACGGACGTATTCCCTCAAACTGTCACGGTGCTGGTTAGCGATTCATGGGGTGGGAGGAGGGACATACTCCTGGGAACCAAAAGCCAAGGTCAGGTTTGGAAATAGACAGTCAGTCCCCATGCTCAAATAGACTGACAGGGCAGTAAAGTCTGCCTCATGAGCTCTGCATTTGTACAGCAATTGCCTATTGGGTCAGAAAGAGTCTCATAAAAATAACTCACACATAGGCTAGGGTTGCCAGGTGTCCAGTTTTTGACTGGGCGTTCTGGTTGAAAAGGGACCCTGGTGGCTCTGGTCAACACCACTGATCGGGTCGTTAAAAGTCTGGTCAGCAGCACAGCGGGGCTGAGGTAGGCTCTCTGCACGGCTCCTGGAAGCAGTGACATGTCCCCCTCTGGTTCCTATGTGTAGGGGGATCCAGGGGGCTCCCTGTGCTGCCCCAAGCACTGGCTCTACAGCACCCATTGGCCAGGAATCTTTTTTTTAAACTAAGTAAGTAAACAAACATTTTGCCCCCTCCATCCCAAAAAAGAAATTTAGTTCCAGTTTGTTGAAAGGCACCCACTTCAAATTCTTTCCATCCTCATGGGGCTGGATTCAAAGTACAGATGAACTGACATGACTCTGGGAGCCACAAATTCCTGGATTGTACTTGCAATCCTGCCTCCACCACTGTGTGCCTCAGTTTCCCCAACTGTAAAATGGGAATAATTGCTTATCAGACTGAGGGCTTGTGAGGGTTAAAGTAATGTGCGTACACATGTGAAGATGTATAGTATTTATTATGCCAGCCAGGTGGCACATACAGCATCTGGTGTCATGTCTGTAGGGACTCAAGAACTGGCACTTTTTGTAACTGGCCACAAGATGGCATCATTGTGCCTCACATCCCACCAGCTGGGCACTTATCAGGAAGAGTAGGGTGCATGTAGGTGGCTAAGCTACAGTCATACCATCCCCATCACAACAGATCTTCTAGGAGATCTCCCCAGCTGATCGGCTGTAGAGCATTCACATTTAAATTCTTCAAGACAGCCTACGGCTCTCACATATATGGATGTAAATCCAGAGTGACTGCAGTGAGGTCAACGGTGGCATGAGTCTGCCTTTACACAATGCAAACAAGATCAGAATCTTCCTTCTCATTCTTACCTCTGAAGCTCTGCCTCTCCTAACATCTCAAACTGGTCTCCGCCTGCTTCCCCTGCATTCCCTATACTCTACCCCCACTTGTCTTTACTTGATGCCCCCTTGGTGTCTTTCTCCCAGGCACACCTTTGATGCCATGCCCTATGCCTGGAAAAGCCTCAATCCCCTTGAGCACTGAACACCTTCCCTCTCTAAATCCCTTCTTGACTCTCTCTCACTCCCTGACAGCAGCACTGGAATCATGAGCAACCTTACTCCCACCTGACCACATCATTAATTGAAACAAATAACCTGTCGCTGATCTGGTCAGACTCCCTCTTGCAGGCCGCCCACCAAATGGCTGTGGAGAAGTCCAAACCTTTTGATCCCTGGGTGTTTTAAGGCTCCCGAGTCTGAACAGAATGCTACTCCCTCCTGACAGCGGTGACCTTGCTGTCCCCTGCCCAGCCCTATTACCAGACCTGACGCCGCAGGCTCCCCCAAGCTTCAATACACCTTTCTCCAGAAATCCACCAAAAGGTGTGAGGCATCTGGGTTACTACTTTAGTCTCTCAGGGTTGCACATGGTAGATGCAGCATACAATACGCATGCATTTTGCCTGGAGTTCTACAACGCTGCTGTTCTTTAATAGTATGAGAATTACACAGCGCTTAACAAAATAAAAACCCCACACACAATTCTCCTCACTCTAGCCAACCCTTCCCGTTGGAGTCCTATCTGTTTCCAGATACACGGAGGTCCCAGCCACAGCAGCGTCCCTGATCTTACGCTCATGAAAAATTGTCAAAGAGAGAGACAATAGACTGAGCAACTCCTGCACTTTAGAGTATTCCAGTCCCTCTGTCAAGTGACTCATTGATCAGCCTACTCAGGTGATCCACAGGCCCTTACCAAGGTGACTTCATTGCCAGGTGACCTCTCCCGTGATAAACCATTTCTCCTGCTTGGGAGCCAGGCTACTGTATACAGTTATTCCATTTCAGTGGTCAGCCAATCGGATTTACCATCCTGCTATTGTCAGCCTTGTATCACTGCCTTGTTGGAATTTCAGTCCAACTTGGCGGTACAGAGGTAACAGAGTAGGTAAAGAACCCCACAGCCAAGATGGAGTCAGCAGGTTGACACAGATACAGATGAACAGTTCATAATCTCACACAGAGCTCATAAATCATACAGATTCCCCAAACCATCACACCAACATTAAAATCAAACAAAAATAGAAAAGAAACATGGAACCAAAACATACAGAACAATCTCAGTTCTTCATAGTTCACTCTCCCCAAACCATTTTTCCTTTTCTCATTTTCTGTTATCTCCCCTCTTGCCCTCCTATACTTCTCCATTGGTCTATTTATTATTCTTGAGGAAGGGATTGTGCCTTCCTGTCTGTACAGTGCAATTCATATTTATTGGGCTAATGCCATAGGATGGGAGGAAGGATCTTGGTTGCCAGCCATCAACTAGAGATATGTACTAACTCCAGCATGGATTATTGGCTTGATGCAGGAGTGGTGGAAATTCCCTAAAAGTAAGTAAGAGAGAGAGAGAGAGAGAGAGGTGGTGGGGGGGGTGTCACCAGCCCCTGAACGGAGACTCCGCCCCTGTGCCCACACTATCCGTTAGCCCTGAAGCCACACCCCCACACTGCCCCTTCTCCCTGAGCCCCAGGTGGCCCTCATGCCACCTGTTCCCCTGCGTGGCACATCTACTCCCCAATCCTCTCCCCCCAGCTTGCTCGCCCTTAGGGCTGGTAAAAAGTGGGAGGGCATATCCCTCCCACTTTTAAAAGTGATGGGGCCATGGCCCTGCTGCTCTCCCCGTTCTGGCACCCCAAGCCTCATGCATGAATTACTGAATGAAATTCTAAGGCCTGTGTTATCACAGAGGTCAGGCTAGATGAACACAATGTCACATCTCACCTTGAACTCTCTAAGTGTATCATGCTTGTTAGCATATGAAAGCTAACTAAAAGAGAGGGTCTAACTCACTAAACTTCCATTAAAGACAGGTTTTAAATGCCATTGAATTGCACTGGCCTGGGAGAAGTTTTGGGGATGGACAGAGATAGAAAAAGGATAGTTTTTTGCTATGAAAAAAAGCAGGGACTAGTCCTACTAAGCACAGGCAGTCAGTGTGTATGAGTTTACTGAGTCAAATAAACCATAAAAAATTGACTGACATTAAAGTCAGTGCAAGAGACAAGAGTTGGAAACATTTCCCCCTTAATTGGACATATGCTTCTAAATAAATTCTTTTTTTATATATGTAATCCAGATTTATGGCTTGAACTGGATAGCTGAAATGTTTTTTCAAATGTTACCATGCATGATCATCAACAAAGAGAGTCTTAAGATTGCTTTGAATTGGACCCAATCCTACTCTGCAGGAGTTTTTGTAATTGTTATCAGGGGAGCAGAAATGAGCCCTGTTGATAATATATCATCTGATATTAGCCTTCCAAGAGGGCAGGTCATCTCATGGTTCAGTAACTGGTTAAAAGATAGTAAACAAAGGGTAGAAATAAAATGGTCAGTTTTCACAATGGAAACAATTGAATAGCGAGGTCCCCCAAGGATCTGTGTGGTGACCTAGGCTGTTCTACATATTCATAAACAATCTGGAAAAGGGGCTGGACAGTGAGGTGGCAACATTTGCAGACAAAATGAGACTACTCTAGATAGTTAAGTCCAAAGCTGACTGTGAAGTTACAAAGGGACCTCACTAAAGTGGGAAACTGGGCAACAAAATTGGCAAATGAAAATGAGTGTTGATAAGTCCAAAGTAATGTGCACTGGAAAAAATAATCCTCAACTCTACATCCAAAATGATGGGGTCTAAATTAGTTGTTAACACTCAAGAAAGAGATCTTGGAGTCATTGTGGACAGTCCTCTGAAAACATCCACTCAATGTGCAGTGGCAGTCAAAAAACAAACAGACTGCTAGGAACAAGTAGGAAAGGGATAGATAATAAAACAGAAAAGATCATAATGCTGCTATATAAGTCCATGATACACCCACACCTTGAATATTGTGTGCAATTCTGGTCACCCTATCTCCAAAAAGATATTAGAATTGGAAAAGGTACAGAGAAAGGCAACAAAAATGATTAGTGGTATGGAACAGATTCCATTTGAGGAGAGAGTGAAAAGACTGGGATTGTTCACTGTAGAAAAGACATGACTAAGGGGTCATATGACAGAGGTCTATAAAATCATGAAAGGTGTTACTTTCCCCTTCACATGACACAAGAACCAGGGGTCACACAATGAAATTAATAGGCAGCAGATTTAAAACAAACAAAAGGAAGTACTTACTCAACCTGGGACACTCGTTGCCAGGGGATGCTGGGAAGCCCAAAAGTATAACTGGGTTAAAAAAAGAATTAGATAAATTCATGGAGGATAGGTCCATCAATGGCTATTAGCCAAGGTGGTCAGGGATGCAACTCCATGCTCTGGGTGTCCTTAAACTCCTGATTGCCAGAAGCGGGGACTGGATGACAGGGGAAAGATCACTTGATAATTGCCCTGTTCTGTTAATTCCCTCTGAAGAATCTGACACTAGTCACTGTCAAAAGACAGAATACTGGGCTAGAAGAACTACTGGTCTAACCCAGTGTGGCTGTTCTCATATTTATTATTAGTATTAATTATTTGTATTACCATAGCACCTAGCATCCCTAGTCATGGACTGAGACCCCACTGTGCTAGGTGCTGTACAAACACAGCACTAAAAGGCAGTCCTTCCCCCAAGGAGCTGACAATCTAAGTATCATAGAAGGGATAAGAGGTGGGTACAGCGCAAGAAGGGTGAGCACATGGAAACAATGATACAATAGTGGTCAGGATAATGAGCAGCTGCCTAACCATTGTCAAGGGTTATTTTTTGTAGGTATCATGGCACAGGAGAGTTTTAAGAAGGGATTTGAAGGAGGAGGATGGGGTGGCTTTTTGTTGTACATTTTTTCAGTGAAAAGGGTAGAATGTCAGTGTCATCAAACAAGCATATTATATATTTGCTGTATCCTGGGACTGTTAGCCCCTTCACTTTTCCTAAAAGGAATCAGTCCCAGATTTAGACGGGGGACTAGGAGAGAGATGGGGAGTTCAGGTGTGAGTGGAGCTCTGAACAAGACTGAAGTGACAGGTTTTGCCTCTCTCTTAAGGACCTGATCTTACACAGTGGGGAACTTCCTCAACTCCGGTCCCAGACAGTGGGGATGGTGAGGAGCTCAGCACCGAGCAGGACGAAGCCCCAAATGCTTTGAAATCAGAGGAGAGTTGGTGTCACAAAGATCAAATGCAGCCTCTTCTTTTCCATGGGTGAAGCCCCCGTCCATGCAGGGGGAGATTGTCCACAGGCACACACAACACCTAACTCCCACTGAAATTACACGCATTGGGGATCTGGATACTTGTTTCCCCTCACAGACCTTTCCTCTGGAGTCCTCAATTTCCAGTGTCACTGTTCGGTCACTACAACAGTTATTTAGTACTATACCTGTACCATGAGAGAGAACCACAACGCTTTGCCCTTCATCTGAGGATCTCAAAGCACTTTGTGAACATTTCTAGGTCTCATAACACCTCTCCGGGATAGATACAGTATTTATACCCTAATTTTGCAGATGCGGAAGCTGAAGCAGAGTCACTTGCCCAAATTCAGACAGAGAGTCAGTGGCAGACCTGGGAATAGAACCAAGAAGAGCTGCCTCCAAGTCCAGTGAGCTAACCAATAAGCAATGGTGCTGATTCTGTCTCACCCAGATTTTAACTAGAAACTTTGGATCTTCCCACTCAGAGTTTTCAATCTTCCACCAGATTTCAACTGGGAACCAAAAACAGAGGGCCCAAACCAAAACCCTGGATCTAGTCACTCCCAAACTTTGGAGAGGTCCAGATCTGAGGTTTGCTGCTCAGAATCACCTCTAGTGGACTAGACGTCACATCTCCCCGGGACCAGCCCTTGCCCCAGGAGCGATTGCCTCTAAAAGCCCAGTGCAGAAGATGCTGCTGTCAACCCGCAGCCATGACAAGACTACCCCTTCCCGCCCCTATATTGTACTGCAAAGCCTCTTCCATCTCCTGGCATGTGGGACTGATCCCACAGGATACCTTCATTTAATGGGGCAGAGGGATCTCACAGGTACTACTTTGGCCCCCTGCCTCACAAATGCCCCCAAGGTGCACAGTTGTCCAGTGCAACCTCCGTACAATTGCTTAGACATTATACAACATTTCCAAAAACTCAGCCATCTTTCTCCCCTGGCTCTGTAAACTACACCTGTTACAAGCAATAAAAAGGAGCCACACAGTCATCAAGTGGAAAATATTTTCCCCCTCCCCCTCTTTCTTCCACCTACGAGGTATGATTCTCAGGCTGCACTGTATGGATTAGATTTTCAGCGAGTCACTTATTTCTGGCAGAACCTGCCTCCGCTCTCTCTCCCTGCTCACTGGATGAGTGACACTAATCAATGGTGTGGGAGGTAAGGAGGAGATTAGCATTGCTGTGATTGACAAGCCTCACTCAGTATAGCAGTGGATACCTGAAGACCCACTGGATAGCTCTAACCCGTTGATACCACGCCCATCGCTGAAACAAAGGGCTCACTTTGTGAACAGAAACAAACAGGGCAAGTTACCGCAAAAAAGGCCTAACTCAGTGACATTTTTAATCAAGAAATTTCCCTATATTAATCACAATATGTAATCAACAGGAAAATTGGTCCCTGCTGTGGAAGGAAAGATCCCTTGAATTATCTCAGCAGGGAAGCTGGCACTAATTTATCGCTGTTTCGTGCCAAGTCTTTTTGATGCGACAGATGAATGAAGCTGATGTTTTGGACCTTGACTCTCTCATTTACCCTAAGGTCTTTTACACCGGGCTGGCAGGGCCATGTAAGAGGGAATCAGGCCCTTAGTCTTTTGAAGCATGGCTAAGGTCAAGAAAGCTGGTGCTGTTAAAACTGCTCTCTCTCTTTTCCTTTCTTTTGCCCACCCCCATCCCTGCACACCTCCAAAGTCTTGGCTGGATAGGACTCTCCTCCTCCTCCCTTCATCCCCGAAGAGCTGATATCACTTCAGAAGAGCAAGCATTGAAGCCCATTCTGCCTCATCTCAGTAAACTCGTGGGCTGAGTGCCTGTCACATTGTCGCTGGTGATATTGCTGTAGAAAGCAGCAAGGGCACAGTTTGCCTATCAGAAACATTTGCTTCCTCATTTAAAGAAAATGTCTCCCTTTAAAATATGTCACCAAATCAAAATGTATTCCCCCTCTCTCACACACCTTTTCTCCTGAATTCTGGATAGGGGAGGGGAGGCCTGTGACACAGTTTGCTTTAGCCCTAAAGAGGAGGGAGAGCTGGAAGCACCACGCTCTGGCTCTTTCCCTCTCTGTCCCCCTAGAGGAGATGGGGAACCAGCAGGGGAATAGATCCTCCTCTATGAAAAAGGGGGCAGGTAGGGAACTACCAGCCTGGACAATTCTTCTCTGCCCATCAGAGCCCAGTGCTGCTCCACCTACTGGCGGAAAGCCATGGAGGCCCAGAAATACTCCAGGCAGGGAACTGCTCCTGCTGTTACTCCCACTTCTGATTCTCCTGCCTGATGAGTCCTTATTGCACCTGCCTGTGAAGAGGCAGGAGGTTGGGGAGCTGAGAGCTCCCAGGGCCAGGAGAAGAGGAGAGCTGTATTCCCACATGCTCCTCTTTACTTTAACCACTGCGCAGCACCTCTATTGTGAGCTCACTGGCTTAGCACTTAGCTTGCTGGTTAACACTTAAGGCCCAGACTTTTGTGAGGCCACGGGCTCAGCAGCTGAGCTGATGTGAGAGGTCTTTGAGAGTGGTGCAAAGTAGCCTCCCAGCAGTCGGTCAGTCCTGATGAAAAGAGGAACTCTAGCCTAGCCCACCCCACCCTCTGGAATTCAGGGTCCGGGCTCTGGACTCGAGGCATTGGTCTGGGTTTGCTACCCAAACACCCCTGCTTTCCAAGACTACTTCCAATCACGTCTTTGCTCTATCTCCATGGGACAAAGGGAGTAAAGCCTTCCGATGGCCTGAAAACACACACAGACTTTGGACCCTGGTCCTCTTCAGAGCACAGAGAGAAATTAAAGCTTTTAAAAGAGGCTCAAACAAATACCATTTAAAAGCAAAACAGACTTACTCTGAAGTTGGTGGTGCTGCCCCTGTGATGAGCAGACAGTCTCCAGTGATTGCTCCACTTGCCCCAGCTCCTAGTACTAAAACTCAGTGGGGGTGTTTTGGTTGGCTAGCTCCCAGTACCAAGGGGAAATCAGGACCCTGAGACTGACAGTTCCCAGGAACAATGGGGAGAGGCCAATGCTCCACGTCACCCTGATTGACAGGGCGGGCAGGCTAATCAGGGAGTCAGGAGGCCAGGGGGGTCCCTTCCTCTGTGTGAGCTGGAATTGCCTGGGTCAGGCAGAGTGGGGCCAAGTAAGGAGAAAGCAGGGGCCCCGAGCTGAGCTGGGGAGCAGAGCTGTGCCAGATCCAGAGGGGCCAGAGAAGCAGCGCAGGAAGCAGGTCAGTGCTGAGAGCAGAGTCACAGAAGAGGCCGCAGAGCTGCAGCAACCAGAGCCAGAGGGGCCAGAGAAGCAGCCCAGGGAGCTGGAGGCACAGCAGGAGCTGTGCTGAGGCAGAGTGGAGCTGGAGCAGTCCAGAGCTGGGTGCTGTGAGCAGCTGGGGAGAGCGAGGGGGGACCCTGGGCAGCAGGCCCAGCACAGGCCCTGCAGGCTAGACTTGGAGGGGGATCATATCTCCAGTAGGGCAGAGGCGACACTGGGAAGGGTCCTGCCGCCTAGAGCCTGAGGGTGTGTGGCCACCACCAGAGCAAGTGTCCAACCCACAGCATCTCTGCAGCACAGCCAGGGCCTGAGAAGGAGACCTGGGACGTGTGAGGAACAGACTGTGAACTGCCCTGACATTCTAGAGACGCTGGTTGTGGCGTCCCCATGCCACAGAGTGGGGTGACACGTTTTCCTTTAACCTTTCCCCTTTTTCCTTATTTTTTTTAATTGATTGTTTAATAAATTGTATTTGCTTTGAACTGTATGTAATGATCAGTGGGTCAGGGAAGCATCTAGTGCAGAGAGAGCACCCAGGAGTGGGGACACCCTAGCCCCTGCCCTAAGTGACCACAACAAGGTTGGGGGTTGAGCCCCCCAGGAATCCTGGGCCCAGCTTTGTTGGGGTTATGAGGACTCTGCCACACGGGGGAGAGTGGAAGGAGAGCCCTTGAGGTCAGGCAGAGACTGAGGACTCAGATCCTTTCACTAGCCCACTTCACCGGAGTAGTGTATAAGCCAGGAAAGTTTCCCCACAACAGCGGGACCATTCCCCCGCTTACACTAGCTTGTACTTCCTCTTAGGTGTCTCAGGCTGGTTTCCTGAGAGGCAAATGGACTTTAGCTGTTTTGTGAGCCTGCCGGTTAACCCTTGCTTTCCTGACTGGATCCACAAAGCTTTCTAAATAGGTCACTCCCTACCCCTCTTGGGACCCAGGTATGTAATATATCCCATCACAGCAAGGTTACTGACTAAGTACCTCTACAATGCTGGAATGATAGATATCAAGGCATAGGCCTCTTTTAAGTTGCTGTCGCTTGCTTGCTTATCTGATGTCAAGGAACAGGTCCCTGTAAACTCACTGACCAAACATCCCTGGTTTGCTGGTCACTAGCTCAGCAGCATTAGCCAGTTGGTATGATGTCATAGCCTCTGTGAGGTCACTGGCTTCACTCATCTAGCAAGCTGGGCTGCTGTCTAAACAGAAGAGTCTCTGAGGTTACCTCTTCAGCACTTCTACCTTGTTTGGATGATGCCAATGCACAGGTCTCTCTGAGACTACTGATTCAAACTGCTGGTCCTTCAGTGTCTGAAAAAGATCAAAGTAGGAGGAGAACCTCCCCCATTCTGGTGGATGCACGTTATTGTGCAAGTTGACATCATGTAGTGAAGTGATACTTCAATATCCTGTCAGATGGGACATGACATGTTGAAGAAAACAGAGCTATGGGAATAAATGTACTGTGCATGTGTGCACATGCAGAGTGTGCAGTTGTGTAGGGGAACAAACTTTGTCTACCCACAACCCCACAGTGGAGTACCAGGAGGGGACACGGTATTGACAGTCATTTTGTTTTCCTTCATTCTGGTGAGGGGAAGGGGCAGGCTTTTCCCCAGAAGAGAAGGGAGGCCTAGAAGTGGGAAACTCTCCTTTTTCCCTCTCTGCCACCTTATAAGGGAGGAGGAACCAGCAGGGGGACAGATCATCCTGTAGAAGAAAGAAAGCTGATCAGAGACTCCTAGTTTGGATAATTCTCCTAGCAGGTGCTGGTGCTGCTCCACCTACTGACAGGAAGGCTTGGAGCCCCAGAAATGCCCCCAGCCGGACACCAACCAGCCCCTCCTGCTGCCCCTGCTTCAGATTCTCTTCACCAGCCCATGAAGAGCCAGGAGGAAGTGGAGGGCTGGATAGCTGAGCTCTCCATGTCCAAAAGAGGGTGAACCAACCTGTGAGCCCCTGAGATCCTTCTTACTTTAATCCCTGATTAATGAAAAGATGTTAACTGGGAAAATAACAAACAACCTTTGTCCTTGAAAGAAAAGGAGGACTTGTGGCACCTTAGAGACTAACAAATTTATTTGAGCATAAGCTTTTGTGAGCTATAGCTCACTTCATCGGATGCATTCAGTGGAAAATGCAGTGGGGAGATTTATATACATAGAAAACATGAAACAATGGGTGTTACCATACACACTGTAAAGAGAGTGATCACTTAAGGTGAGCTATTACCAGCAGGAGAGCAGGGGCGCGGGGTGGAACCTTTTGAAGTGATAATCAGGGTGGACCATTTCCAGCAGTTGACAAGAACATCTGAGAACCACTAACCCAGGAACCTATCCCTGCAACAAAGCCCGTTGCCAACTGTGTCCACATATCTATTCAGGGGACACCATCATAGGGCCTAATCACATCAGTCACACTATCAGAGGCTCGTTCACCTGCACATCTACCAATGGGAGATATGCCATCATGTGCTAGCAATGCCCCTCTCCCATGTACATTGGTCGAACTGGACAGTCTCTACGTAAAAGAATAAATGGATACAAATCAGACATCAAGAATTATAACATTCAAAAACCAGTTGGAGAACACTTCAATCTCTTTGGTCACTCGATTACAGACCTAAAAGTGGCAATTCTTCAACAAAAAAAACTTCAGAAACAGACTCCAACGAGAGACTGCTGAATTGGAATTAATTTGCAAACTGGATACAATTAACTTAGGCTTGAATAGAGACTGGGAGTGGGTGGGTCATTACACAAAGTAAAACTATTTCCCCTTGTTTATTTCCCCACCCCCACCATTCCTCAGACGTTCTTGTCAACTGCTGGAAATGGCCCACCTTGATTATCACTACAAAAGTCCCCGTCCGTCCCCCCCTGCTGGTAATAGCTCACCTTAAGTGATCACTCTCCTTACAGTGTGTATGGTAACACCCATTGTTTCATGTTCTCTATGTATATAAATCTCCCCACTGTATTTTCCACTGAATGCATCCAATGAAGTGAGCTGTAGCTCACGAAAGCTTTTATGCTCAAATACGTTTGTTAGTCTCTAAGGTGCCACAAGTACTCCTTTTCTTTTGCGAATACAGACTAACATGGCTGCTACTCTGAAACCTTTGTCCTTGAGTCAATGCAGTCCCCGGGAATGCATACCTTTGCCCAACTGTTTGAACAGAAATCAAGCGTCCCTATTTTCTAAATGTAATCAAATGAAAATAAAGACCTCTCTCAGCCATTTGACCGAGGAAATGTTCTCAGCTTAAACCCCTCTCCTGGAAAGCCACTTATTGTTCCTTTGAATGGGAACCCCGTTCAAAACAACATTGCTCTTTAATAAACATCAGACCTCAAACTCCCTCTCTACACTTAGACAATTGAGGGAACATTTTCAAAAGGAGCCAAGTGATCTGGGAGCCTGAGCCTCATGGAAAGTCAGTGGGATTGAAGGCTTCGCTGTCAATTAGGTGCTTTTGAAAATTTCACCCTTTGGCAGAACGCTGAGAAACGAGCCAGGGTGAGAATTCGCCCAGCCCGGGGAAAAGGAGCTAAGAAGTCTTTAAGCCTTAAGGAGGTTTTAGTACCGTTATACAAGGCACTGGTGAGACCTCACCTGGAATACTGTGTGCAGTTCTAGTCTCCCACGTTTAAGAAGGATGAATTCAAACTGGAACAGGTACAGAGAACGGCTACTAGGATGATCAGAGGAATGGAAAACTTGTCTTATGAAAGGAGACTCAGGGAGCTTGGCTGGGTTAGCCTAACTAAAAGAAGGTTGAGGGGAGATATGATTGCTCTCTATAAATATATCAGAGGGATAAATACCAGAGAGGGGGAGGAATTATTTAAGCTCAGTACCAATGTGGACACAAGAACAAATGGATATAAACTGGCCACTAGGAAATTTAGACTAGAAATTAGACGAAGGTTTTTAACTATCAGAGGAGTGAAGTTTTGGAATAGCCTTCCAAGGGAAGCAGTGAGGGCAAAAGAGCTATCTGACTTTAAGATTAAACTCAATAAGTTTATGGAGGAGATGGTATGATGGGATAACATGGTTTTGGTAATTAAATATTCATGGTAAATAGGCCCAGTGGCCTGTGATGGGCTATTAGATGGGGTGAGATCCGAGTTACCCAGGAAAGAATTCTCTGTAGTATCTGGCTGGTGAATCTTGCCCATATGCTCAGGGTTTAGCTGATCGCCATATTTGGGGTCGGAAAGGAATTTTCCTCCAGGGCAGATTGGAAGAGGCCCTGGAGGTTTTTCGCCTTCCTCTGTAGCATGGGGCACGGGTCACTTGCTGGAGGATTCTCTGCTCCTGGAAGTCTTTAAACTACGATTTGAGGACTTCAATAGCACAGATATAGGTGTGAGGTTTTTTTTGTAGGAGTGGTGGGTGAAATTCTGTGGCCTGCGTTGTGCAGGAGGTCAGACTAGATGATCATAATGGTCCCTTCTGACCTAAATATCTATGAATCTATAAGCCACTTTTGCGCCCTCCTGATTCCAGGCTGCTGTAGAAACCAGTGCGCTCCCAGAGGGCGGCTGTAGAAGCCAGTGAGACCCCTTCCTGCCCCCAACGCTCACCCAACAGAGGGGCTTGCAGCAGGGCCTTTTAGGACAATGTAAACTGCCTTTTCCAAGCCTGTGCGGGGGATAGGGAGAGGAGGAGAATTCTCTCCTGTCTGGAAGCAGGGCTCTGCTACACTCTGCAGCAGTACAAGGGAGCCGTAGAGAAGAGAATCCCTCCCCCTGCTGCCCACACTCCTCACTACTTCGCCTTCAGTGATGGGGTACAAACATCTCCTCTCCCACACTCAGCACCCAGTTGGCTACATCTTACAGAACCACTCATGAGTCAGCTAAGGAGCGAAGTGATCTAGCAATCCCTAGAACAGCCCTCCATGAGAGTATTGCAGGAGTGACGTAGGCCAATATGTTCGACAGTGGCTGCTGATTTTTGGATGCCCAACCTGAGACACCTGTTGATTTTTGGAGGTGCTGAGCACCCGCAGCTCTCTCTGATTTCAGTTGGAATTGTAGGGGCTCAGCACCTTTGAAAATCAACAAGCTGGGCACCCAAAACATGGGGCCCTCAGGACTGAGAGGACAATATTTCTAATTTTGGCTTTCCTGTCTTGCCCTAGAATCAACTAGGGCCCTACGACTTCTGGGCAGGACTGTATGGGAGCTCTGTCCTCTCCAGCTGTGTCTTAGCAAGTCCAGCTGAAGAAACATTATCCCTAAAATTACACAAATTATCAGTGCTGCTACCTATTAGAATATAATAGTTACTAGGTCTTCACAGACATACTGATCACTTATTTATAATGTTAACCAGGGCAGTGGCTGACTTCTAATGCATACAACCATACTCATTTCAGCTTACCACACAGGGAGAATGCCTGAGAGACAAGGGTTGTGCAGATGACTAGTCAGCATGAATAAAGCATAGGACAGACATCATGATGATGCCAAGTATCAGAGGAGTAGCTGTGTTAGTCTGTATCCAGAAAAACAATGAGGAGTCCAGTGGCACCTTAAAGACTAATCTTTTAGTCTTTAAGGCGCCACCGGACTCCTCATTATTATTGTGATGGGCACAGTATGGCTATAGTACAGTTGGCTACTGTCAGCCAAATTCTGCCCTGGCCTTTATTTAGATTGTAAGCTTTCTGAAGCAGGGATCATCTCTTTGTTGTGTGTTTATACTAGCACAATGGGATCCTGGCCCAGTGACTAGGGCTCCTAGGCACTTCTGCCACACAAGTAATTAATACAGAAAATAATAATAGTCTGTATAAGATTCCAGGATTGTCACTCTGAAGCCTAGAATGCCTGTTGAGTCAGTGTGACGTGATAGACACCACTACAAGCATGGCTGAGAGCTTTTTGTTCCAAATATCACCAGGTTAAGTTATCACTGGGCTTCACGGTCTGTTACCATCCAGTGTTTAAGTTCTCAGCCATTTTGAATGTATGAAGTACACCCGTACAGTGAACAGCTACAGTAAGGCCTGTATCTATGCCATGCCAAGAGTCCTAGACCACTGTGATATCAGAGGTAACTCAACCAAACACCATCCTCACTCTACAGGTAATTTGCTTGCAACAGTTTCATTCGTTGTATTAGGGAGTGTGGACGGATGGTGGATTACTTGGCCCAACTCCCATACCTATGCAACACCGGGGCTTTCAGTTCCTGGTAATAATAATAATACTGGCCCTTGTGTAACTGCACTGAAGTCTAGGGAGTTGCATAGCCTGTGAGTCATTGTGTTTGTGTAAGGGGAGAATGTTCATCTTGCCAGAGGTGTACCTGGCTAGAATTGTTCTCTTCTATAACTGCCAAAATGTAGGTTTCTCCCAGCTGGCAGCAGCTCATAAAAAGTGTCTGAAAACTGCTGCCGAGCTCTGGCTATGAAGGCTCCAAGGAGAACTGTTCATCCCCATCATGCAATTCCCAGGCAAACCTCCTGTCACTTGGCAGAACACTTTTCCACGCTGTGTTTATTTCCCTTTTTATTTTATTTCTTTTTAGAAACCTGTATTTCTTTGGTTGGCAGCCTGCCACCAGGACTGGAACAAACTGTTCCCTTGCGTGTGGGGCACTCGCCTGTATCAGCCAGTCAGAGAGCCACCTGCCATGTCACCACTCCCTAGCCAGTGCCACTTTATCAAAACACACACTATTTTGTAATCAACTTGTGTTTGCATTAGGGGTTTAGGTTCCAAAACAACTAGGAGATGGATGAGTAATTTATACTCCATGCCAGTGTAGGGTGACCAGACAGCAAATGTGAAAAATCGGGACAGGGGGTGGAGGGTAATAGGAGGCTATATAAGAAAAAGACCCCAAAATTGGGACTGTTCCTATAAAATCAGGACATCTGGTCACCCTCTGCCAGTGCAACAGGCTCTTGGGCTCCTACCTGTCTGCAATCCACTCCCGGTTCACACACCACAGTGCACTGATCTGGGGGTGGAGGGATTTTAATCCTTAAACTGATAGGATTTTCTAGGCTGCCAGGAGGACATGCATAGTCTGCGTACCTCAGTTTAAAAGTGGTATATAGCTCCTAGGAAATGCAATTCCTTTCCCCCACTGTTGGCCTTGCAGTAGTTCAGCTACTAGATGAGGCGATAGCTTATTTTTGGTATTTCTTTGGAACTCTACCACCATAGTATCTGAGCACCCCACAATCTGTAACATAGTTCTCTTCACAACCCCCCCTATGAAGTAGGGCAGTGCTATTATCCCATTTCACAGGTGGGGAACTTAGGCACAGAAACTAAGACCCAGATCCTCAACAGCATTTAGGTGCCTAACTCCCATTGGAAATCAGCGGAGCACTTGAGTATTTCACACCCTTCATAAACGTTGTTACAAAAATTTCCTGCTTTGTTTTTTAATTTTGAAAAATATGGTGACCTTATCCCACCCCCGCCTCTCCGTCTCGTCTAATCTAAATGATCCAGCCACCGTCCACCCACTGGCTGGAATACATTTGCATAAATCATTAATCAAATACTTTTGAATAATGAACACATATGTAAGAGCCAGTGTCTCTTCATGGATAATTCATTGATTGTTTGCTACAAATAGGTCACTGAGCTCCTCTGAAGATGCTCTCAAAATGGGGTCTAGTACAAGTCATCAGGTCTACCTTGTAATATTAATCTGCCTGAAGGGGAGCAGAGAACTACCCAACCTCCAAGTGGCATAGTGAGAGTGTGTGGAAGGAAGGGGGTTGGAAGTAAAGGGAAATTTAGGGAGATTTTTCATAGATACCAGATTCAAAGGCCAGAAGGGACCACTGTGATGGTCTAGTCTGACCTCTTTGATGCAGACTTTGGGCATCTCATGTTCCATCACAGAGACACTCTTAGAGATGGAGATAACTAACCTATTCTGTCATCCAGTCCATCCCACTACCAGCACAGAATGATTCTTTGCAAGCTAGTATATATTCTAGTGTTTATCCCTATCTAGTTCTAATGAGACTTCCATGACTTGAGATTATACCAATAAATACCACTGTCAGGAATTTTCCCCTTCTTAACTTAATCTTTTTGTAACCCTTCTGCCTGTCAGAGTTGGCAGCAACAAGGGCCGGGTTCAGTATCTAGAGGTTCTGTTCCAATAACAGAGTGCAAAACCGGCTCGAGCCCCCACCCAGTGACCTGAGATAACTACATACCCGGGATAACCACCCTCGGGCACCTTCAAGAGGCAATACTTCCCCTCTCGCAAGCACAGAGACTGAGTGTAGCAAAAGCCTTTTAACAACAGAGAGAAACAATGTGGCATTATATTGGGGAAACACCACAAACAGGAATTGTAACACAAACCATGAGCAAAACCCACCCCAGCAAATTGGGCCGTGTCCTTTCCCTTTGGTCCTTGAGTCCCCAAAAATCACCTGAAGTCCCAAAAGTCCAAAAACCCAAAAGTCTCTGTCCTTGGTCAGTGCATCCCCAGAGTTCAAAAGTTTATCTGCAGAGTTTTACCTCCCAGCCTGGGTGGAAATGGGGGGGGTTAAGGGCACCTTACGTGGTCCAAAGCCAACTGCCCCGCCTCTCCGTGGGGCTCCTCTCCACCAGCCGTCCCATGAGCTGCTCTAGCCATCCCACAAACTGCTCCACTCTGTTAGCCGCTCCACTCCACCAGCCATCCCATGAGCTGCTCCGCTCCGCCAGCCGTCCTGCAATATATCTTCAGAGCCCACCCCACTACTTAACACAGCACTCAGTAATTTTAGCTCTTTAGTGATTTCAGCTTGTAGTAGGGGAGCCTCAGTACTGGTGCACCATTATTCCAAATCAAGTTCAGCTCAGCAGCCTGTAACTAGACTCCTAAGGGAATCAAAATTAGCTCTGATATTCCACAGTAGTGAGATGAAAAGGTACAATTGGTGTTTTAAGCCATCACCAGGGAGCCTATACTACCAGATATTAATACATATCCCCAACCTCTCCCCATTCACTGGGCTCTGGAGCCCATGACCCTTGCCTAGAGAGTGCTGCTTAGTTGATGGCGAGTCCCACCATCATAACAAAAGGCCAAGTATAGTTCTACTGTCCTTGATTCACATAATCAGGATAATAACAGTTTATTCCTTCCCCAATAACAGAGAAACTGGGGCTCCTACAGCAGCCAAAGTAACCATCTAGGCAGGGTGGGTGTGCCTATGCAAATGAGATCAGCCCCTGAAGTTCTTTTCCACAACCAGCCACAACTCACCACCAGATGTCAGGGTAGAGCTCATCCTAACTTTGCTTACATCATTATTCCCAGTTAGATTTAATAATTTATTAAGATGATGTTGAAATAAAAAGAAAATGGTACAGAGTTTAAGCATAGAAGTTTCTGGTTATCAGGGAATAAGGTACAGATTATCAAGGGGTGCGAATTCGGTTTAGGAACAAGGTGGCGTAAGGAATACATAATCTGCAATCTCCCCGATTGGGGGTAAAAGGTTAACGGGTCAAAGTACAGACATTGAGATATGGGGGTATGTTGTTCATATAATGGTTATGTTCAGGTGTGGAGTATAATGAGTGGATATGACGATGAGGATGGAGTTACCCTCATTTGGTGACATTTAATGTTCAGTGAGTTTATGGCTCCAGTTCACGTGGTCCAATGGAAAAAGTCTCTCGGTCCCTTTCTCATAGTTGATGCACGATGTCATACCTGCTCACATCTCCTGGTACTGTCGGTGGCCGGTGATGTGTTCGATGTAGATGTCCCTGGACCATCGGATGGTGTCCGAGACCATGAGGTGCCGCATGAGCCGTGCGTAGTGTCAACCGATCCCACAGGTCCACAGCACACGCTCGTTGTAGGAGTCCCAACCGCCCAGGGCTCCAATGATCAGGGCATCCATCTGCACCTCGTAGCCCTTCGCTCTCAGGGTGTCAGCCAGGGGGAGGGGGATGGGCGTATTTTTCCAGCTTACGAGCTCAGGCTTCGCGGATGGCTGAGGTCCTGTTCTCAAAGGAGACCATGACGTTGACGAGGATGATCTTTTTCTGGGCCTCGTCGGTGACTACCATGTCAGGTCATAACTGGCTGTCGGTACCGGGGATGGCACAGTTCACGGCGACCTCCCCGAGGCACGATGCGATGGCTTTCACCAGGCGGTTCTGGATGGTATTGTGGTGCAGCTGCCAGGCTCTGGAGTGGGGCTTACAGCTGTAGAGGACGTGGGGCAGGGTCTAATTGGAGTAGCCCCACTTCCTGCAACGCTTGTCTTGGTTCCCGTGGTGGACGGCTCCGTTGAGCGGGACGCAGTTGAGCCGGGCATGGTGGATGGCAAAACGGGTGAAGCTGCCCCTGGCGAGGAAGTGGTTGTTGGCGTCCCACTTAATGGTCAGTTCGAAGGTTTTACCCTGGTCTGGTTTACGCTTCAGGGTTTCCATGTACAGTGAGTGAATGGCTGCCTTCAGGGTCCTCTCCAGCATGCCCCTGGTTCTCTGGGTGATGATGGTGTTGTCGGTGGACCTGATCTGCGGCACCAGGAACTCCCAGCTCCTGGTGCTCCTCGCACCACTCCCAGAGGCAGCCGATGCGCTTCCCCAGGCGACATGTGGCATTGCGAGCGCGGGACCACAGCAAAGCGATGTCGCGCCTGTCCCGTCCAAATTCGCCATCCAGGGAACTGCTCAGGAAGGTGGCGATGTCTTGGTTGGAGGGGGCTCTGCTGATCCGCTTCTTTGTTGCGTCATGGAGGGCATTTGCCGCGATGTTCCTTACCATGGCGTCGGGACACGTCAGCAGGCGGAAGGCGTGGGTGATCTCCGCGATGTCACACAGGTTGCCCATGTGGGGGACATTGGCACCGCCATGCCTGTGGGTGACGTAGACCAGCTCGTTGCTGGCTCTCTGGGGAAGGAACAGCCACTTCTTCACCAGCTGCCGGACGATCTTGTCTGCCTTGTTGAGGGGTACCTTCGCCACGGCAGATCCCCTTAGGATGAATGGGATGCGCGGGATCAGGAAGGCGTTCAAAGTGTTTATCTTCTGCCACGGTGCTAGCAGGGAGACGTCAATCTTGGCGGCATCCTGCAAGATCTCTTGGATGATGTCCTTGGGTGTCTGCCAGACATGGAAACCTGTCGGCGTGCCAAGGTGCTGGTATGCCTGTCCCTCTGCCAGGGGGATGACGGGCTCGCCCAGGATCTGGAACCCCATCGTGTGCACCAAGTCCCTTTTGCTGCCGTCAATGTGGAGAGTTGCACGCTTCTTTGCATTGAAGCGGAGCCCCATCCAGTTGACAGTTCGACTGGTGGCATCTAGCATACCTTGGAGGCTCTCTGGGTCGTCCACGGTCGGGACCAGGTCATCCGCGTAAGCCAGGACGCTCACCCTCTCATCATGGAGATTGAAGCCATCTGTGCCATTGGAGATCGTTCGCAGCAACGGCTCCCTTCCAACCATAAATAACTCCTCTTCTTGATTTGTCTACACGTTTCAACTACTTGTAGCAAGTTTTCATACCATCACCTCCCTTAGAGATTGTTTGCCTAAGATGTACATATTTAGCTCTTTCAGCCTTTCCATAATCCTTATAAAAGTCACTCTCTGTAGCAGCCCCATAATCATTTTTGTGCCCTAACAGTCTACATTGTCAATAACCGTCTAGTAAAGCAGTATCCAATAGCCATTGCATAGCCCAAATGCTGGGATCAGCCTGTGACTGTGTGTGTGGGAGGGAAATAAGGAGAGGATCTGGGCTGATGGCGTAATGATCTTTCCCCCCAGTTGCATCAAATGTTTCCTGGAGGAAGGCCTCATCCCCTGAACCCACCAGATGGCAATTCTGTAGGGAGTGAGGGAGTCTGGTGCTTGGGCCCCAAAGATGGGACAATAATGCTAAAATCCACCCACTTTGTTGGCCTGCAACATGGCTAGATCAAATATCCCTGCACCATGTCTTATAGTTATTGCATGGAAGTTGATATCTTATATAGAACAGCAGTTGCACCCTGCTTCTCGATATGTGTCTTGCTGGAAGTATCATCAGTGAAGGTATGTTATGGGGGCTGGCCCCTTGTCCTGGTTTCTGAAGGGTTGACATTACGTTCCCATGAGGACTAAGAGGCAATATATACAGGAACTGGTGTAGATCAGCCTTTGTATACCTCAACCACTGCAAACTTTTTGTTGTCACTGTGAACTGAGAGAAGAGACAGTCATTATGGAAACCAGGGGGAAAATATACATTATATCCCACTTTAGACCTGTTTCAAGGAAACCTTTTCATCTAATTCCACAGCTAGGTGGGTTACTACAATGATTTAATTTCTAAAGCATCTCTGGCCCGTCTCCAATCCCAGAAAAGTGATGGAGGGGTGGGGCCTATGCAAGGGTTAACAGAGCTTAAAACTGAAGAAAAAAGCAAAAAGAAGCACTTTCAGAGGGTTCTTATAGGTGCAGAAGGACAAACTGAGGAGGATACCAAAGGGAAAAAAGTGTCAGTTCCCAGCAGATGCCTCAGCAACACCTCTATCAGTGACCGGCCGTGGGTGTAACGGCTGAGCTCCTAGATGGCAACTAGTGTCAGATACCCATCCAGAGGAGGCCCACAGACAAGGTCTTGAAATAACCCAGGCCTGCAGCTCTTTACAAGAACCAGCTCGGAATCAATTTGTGTGACTTCATCCCATCCATGCCCTTTCACTTCTCCCTTCTCACACCCACCTCTCCCTCAGCATCTTTCCCACACCTCCCCAAACAAACCTCCCACACATACTTTGGCCTAGCAACATCAGCAACTAACAAACATTAGTAGCCCTTCATCAAGCATGGAGAACCTACCAAAGCAGTCACATAGATTCATAGATACTAAGGTCAGAAGGGACCATTATGATCATCTAGTCTGACCTCCTGCACAACGCAGGCCAGAGAATCTCACCCACCCACTCTTGCGAAAAACCTCACCTATGTCTGACTGCTGTCACCTTACCCTCCTCCCATGCCCCTTACTATCTGGACATCTTTCCCTACATTATGTCTCCTTATCTAAGGCTGTAAGCGCCCCCAGGACAGCCCCCTCCCCTTTTACTAGTCTGTAAAGTGCCTTGCACACTATGGGCACTGGACAAATATGAAATCATAATAGCTGTGATCGGACTCACTGTTTATCAGCATCCAATGACTCCTGCCTTCCAGGTGTGATTCAGACCAATGGAGAGCAATTCCACACACACATCAGCAACATTCCTTGGAACGCCAAGGCAACAGCACAGACTCAACCACCCCGAAAGCTGCCAAGAGGCCCAGCGTGGGCAGCTGGCCCCAACCTAAATACAGCTGTAGATCGTGCCTTTGAAATTATTGAAACAAACCATTTTGATTTGTCAGGCTAGATTCACAAGGAGATTTCGGCACTAGTCACAAAATTGAGGAGGAGCAGGTGGTAGTGACTGTGGTGCATGCCTTCCTTTTAGCCAATAGCCTGATGGTTAGAAGAAAAGGAGTACTTGTGGCACCTTAGAGACTAACCAATTTATTTGAGCCTGAGCTTTCGTGAGTTGTAGATACTTCACCTCTCGCAAGCACAGAGCCTGAGTGTAGAAAAGAAACATTTAATGAAAGGAGAGAAGTTACCCGACATTAATTAGGGAAAATGCTGCAAGCAGGATTCATAAACATAAAACTGTGAGCAGGATGCCCACCCCAGAGTGCGTGGGGCAGTGCCTTCCACCTCATGTTCTTGAGTTCGACACCCAAAAGGTCCTTTACTGTGCCCCTCTCTGTTCCCTCACCATACCCCACTCACTGTGGTTGTCCTTGATCAGCGAGGACCCTGGGTTCAGAGGCACATCTGTGTGAGTTCACCTCCCACCTGGGGAAGAAGGCACCTGGCTTGCTTCACCATCTGAGCACTTGCTGTGGCTGGCTGCTTCGCCAACCGCAGTTCCTCACCGCCTGGCTGCTTCGCCAACCGCAGTTCCTCACCGCCTGGCCGCCCCGCCAGCCACTTGTTGCCTCACCAGCCACTCATTCGCTGGCTGTCAGTCACCTTCTGCTACCACCTGCCTCTCTGTTGTGACCTCTACACATCAGTCTCTTAGTGATAGCAGGCTGGACAGAAACATTGCGCCCCCCAAGTGATTTCAGCTCTCATTTGAGCTCTTTAACATAACAAAAGGCTCCTAATGAAGTCTATTTAGCTCTACCTTTGAACAGTGGGAAGGATCAGGTTAAACCAGATTAGGGACCGTTAGGAAGAGTCCACACCTCCGGCTGGGAACACCTGTCCCCACCCCTCTGACTTTCACAGAGGTCTGGCATTTGAGCCCCTGGCTTAGCAAGTTCCTTTCAGCTGAGGATGGCCACTCAATTGGACAAGCTCAGCACAGTTCTGCTCCCCTTTAGTCATACAATGAAGATAACATTGATAACATTTCTCTACCCCTGCATTCAATACTAAAGTGATTTGTAACCCAGCATCAGACAAAGCTGATTATTTGGAGCTACACAACTCCTGTCTGCTAGATACCTACGCAGAGGGGTGTGTTCATGTAAATACAGTTTGCTCCTGAAGTCTCTCCCTCTCCCGAGCTAGCTGTCAGGGGAGAGTACATTCAGACCCTGCTTACAAAACAAAAGGCTAAAAATACGTTCCTCCTCCCGCCCCCCGCGCATAAATAAAATAAATAAAATTAACCTGACATTTTGTTTCAGGTTGTGAAACGTTTCATTTGACCAGAAATGAAATTTCCAATTTTTTTTCAATACGCTGTAAATTCTGATTACCTTTTTCTTTGATTTTTCAGAACTGCCAGAGAACCAAACCAACCAAACAAAAAATCAGTTATTTTCACAGTTCTAATGGTGGGTCAGAGGACAATTTTCCTTCACAGAGCTCGCATCTAATCCAAGAAGGGGTGGACAGTGTTTTCAGTTCATGAGAGGAGGGAGAGAGCGGCTGGCTCCCTGCACCGTGAGCAATGTGGGGAGCATAGCTAGCTGCCTGTGCTCTGGAGGAGACACGGGCCCCCTTTCATTTGTGCTTGTAGCATAGCACCACGGCCTGTGACCCAAACAACCCAACCCCTTCTCAGGAGCTGCCAAAAATTATGGCATCCTCAGAGCTCTGTCAGGGATGGATGTATGTAGCGGGAGCCTTCTGGAGAAAATAAAATGTTCTGTTCCAAGCAGGTCAATGAAGTCTGAAAGGGCTATGAAAATCCCTTTAAATGTATGCTCCCGTCAGAAAAAGAGAATCCTTTTCTAAGACTTCAGCTGAAGCCCCCTGTTCAAAAATCACCTGACACCTTACATAAAAACCCTACTGCCTTCCTAATTACTCCTGCTAAAAGCAAAATCAGGCAGGACACTGCTAATAAATCAATCAGGTTTAATCATAAACAGTATACATATTTATAAAGAGTGAGAGAGACTTGATAATATAGGGTGTTGCCATGGCACCAGGAATCAAACACTTGTGCGTTTTACCTGTGAATACAAGGAGAGGATGGAATGACGGACAAGTGGAGACAGGATTGGGTCTCTCAGAGGCTATTTCTAGCAAATATCTGTCATTTTTTGTCACCTGTCAAGTTACAGAATGAACTACCATTCAGCCCACAGCTCCAGCCAGAACACAGCGAGATGAATACATACAGGGGCAGTATGTGAGGGATGGGGCGGGCTGGAATATGCCAGGGCTGGTATGAGGTGTATATATAAAAACCACACACTCATGGGAAGAATATATGCACTGTTGTTACTTACAGTTTTAGAACTAGATTCTACCCACAGCTATGTATGCGTTTCTCCCATTTAAGTCAATGGGAGTGGCATGCTCATATCAAAGGGAATACATCTGGCTTTCTGAGTGCACACAGGGCCCCAGCACACCAAACAAGAGATGCTGAAATAGAAAAGACAGGGAGAGAGCAGCCAGGGACCAGGGCAAGGGAGGAATGGGAAAGAGTGACTCAACTCCAAATTAATCACAGTGGCAAAATTCACACTGTGCAGAGAGCTAGCACAAGGACTGTGCTGTCAGGGACTTTAGTGGTGCTACCTATGCCCATCCTCTGTTCAGGGGCAAACCCCACCAGTAATAAGGAGAACTCTGGAACGAAGGGATGGTTCCAAGCAGAGTTGGTTCCAAATCAACTCCCCACGTCCTGTCACCCTTGAATTTCAGAGGAAGGTCCAAACCTCTTTCTATAATGGTTCAAGCCAAAATTCAAATCAGGTCCAGCTCTTGTCAAAGACACGAGGAAGGAACCATTGCTCTGATAGAGAGGAGGGGCAGAGTGAGTGAGTACCTGTAACAGATTTGTGTTTGTTTTGAGAAGCAATCACACACGAGGAGAGCTAGCAGTCAGATGTGTTGGCTTTACAGTACAACAATTTCACTTTCAATTACTGTACATATTATGTAACCTTAAAACTGAAAATACTTGGCAAGTCTAGAACACAGACACAGTTTTCATTTCAAATACACAATTGCCATCTGGTTTCACTTGAAAAAACAAAACAAAAACAAGATTAAAGCTATAATACAAAAGTGACATTTACGTCAATGGCTGTTAGAAATTGCCACCTGTACAGCAAAATTTCATCGCTCCCAGACTTTCTAAGATACAGCAAACCAGAGCTCATCTACCTGGCCAGTCAGAATTGCATTCCCATGTATCAAGTCCACCCTCAGTCCTGGGAGCCTGGGTTAATACCATTATCCGTTGGATGAAGATGGGGAAACTGGAGCATTTTTAAAGTGTGCTTGAAAAAAGACACACATTTGTTTTTCTCAGCAGAGGCTGAATGATGGGTTACTCGTTATTTACATATATCCAATGCCTTCTCTGTGTTGCTGACCTATTCCCTGGGTAGGCATGAAGCAAATCCTTCTTTACAAGTCCAAGTTCTTCAGACAGGAGAAGAACAAAAAGAAACTTAATTAAGAAATGAAGAAGCTAGTCACCTTTCAGACCTCGGATTTCCTCAACTGTTTATAAGGTGGCTTGGAAGTTTACTATTTACATTAGCGATGCTGTGGAGGTCTGAGGAAGAGCCAAGCTTACGGCCATGGTGGGCATCCTCCATCAGGTGGGTGCTATGAACCTGTTCTCAAACCTTTTACTTTAAGGCACTGCACCAACACAATGATTTCACTCAGAATGATGGATACCCCTTCACTGGATAGTGCATTTCTCCCTCTCCCTTGCCTGGCCTTCCCTGAGAACTTTGGATTTGATGTATTTCAGGTCACTGTTGACGCTGGGTCGGCGAGCGAAGGGGGAGACCATGCCATAGGCATCCATCTCCTTGACCCGGCGCATCCTGAAGGATTTTTGGTGGAAGGCGTCACCATACTGGACAGAGATTTTCCTGTGAAGGGCAGGGCTCATCTCGTGAGGTAGCTTGGCCATGCTGAAAAGGACATAGAACATCTCATCCACATTCGTGTTCTTCTTGGCTGAGATTTCGAAGTAGGCACAGTTCTCATCGCTGGAGACAAGCTTCTCTGCTTCCTCCGAGCGCACCTTGCGGTAGATTTCACTATGATCATTTTTGTTGCCACAAATCACCATGGGGAGGTCAGCTGTCTCCTTGGTCTTGTTCTTCAGGCAGGATTTGACTTCAAGGATCTGCTTTTGGATCCTCTTGACCTCATCAAAGGAGTCTCTGTTATCCAAACTGAACACTAGGATGAAAACATCCCCTGTAATTAAAAAGAAAGCCAGAGGATTTGTTTATTAGAATCCATCTCAGAGCAGTCTACTTCCCTTCCACCAAAGAAGTTGGTCCAATAAAAGATATTACCTCACCTATCTTGACTCTCTCTATTTAAAACAATAGATTTCGTTCCCCCTACACACCCATCATTCTTCCTCTTTGCTTGTTTCTCCTTCGATCCTATACACTCTCTAAGGAGTGTTCCTGGTCACCTTCTGATTTACCTTCTCCCTTGTTCCCACAGCTGTAGAAACGTCTTATGGTCAAAGTATTTCCTCAGTCATATCCTGTTGTCTTATCCTAGACTGCATTTGACTTATTGATGTGGCCTATTTGCACCATGTGTTTTCAACAATCTTCTGACTTAATTCTTCTGGGTCACTCACTCCTCCCCCCCACCCCCCAATCATTTTTCCTGAAAAACACCACCTGTTTAGCAACTCCTAAGAGCAGAAAACAGTAGCTATGATACCTCGACCCTTTCAATATACAAGAACAGGAGCAGCACTTGACCACAAGACCCACAAGCCAGTCTGTTCAGAGCATCTGAGAAATGAGTTTGAGCTTCCAAGAATCCAGTGCTCTGCTACAATTTCACTGGCTCAAGAGAAACAGAGTACAAAAGGAAGTGCAAATGACAATTTGCACAATCTACTTACAATGCTGGGAGAATCTTTCTTGTACAAATATAAGATAAAGCAAACTAACAGCCTGTTAAGTGCAGTTTACATGGAACTGAGAAAGAGATCTTTCATGGACCCAAGCTTACCCCCACTCACATCCTGGAGTTTGGCATCTGCATCATGTAGGATGCAGATCCTGGTATCAAGCGCTACCTAATATAGACTTGGGGTCTCACCGGATAGTAGGGCAAGTAGGACTTAACCCAGGTGGGCTATGAACTTTGGCTGTATACTCAGCCATGTACACACCCACAGTCTAATTTTCAGAAGTGATGCACGCACAGCAGCACCTACTGAAAACAGGAACTCCTAGCTTATCAACACTTTCCATATGAGGCCACCATTCTTCTAATATGTGGTTTACTTCATTCTGGGTGACTACAGGAGAAGGCAGAAATAGTAAGAGTGGAGGGAGTGACTTTAGGGAGATGCATTCCACTGGAATTTTTAATTGTCCAAAAGCAGGAAACCAGTTTAAAATTTTTTTTCAAAACCTTGTCAAGTCATTTTTAAATCCCTCATTGTATATTTTACATTTGTATTACATTGCTTGTGCATGGTGGTGACAAACTTCCTCTTTCTCCTGGTGTTCTTTATACCTGTGAGATTTTGATTTTACCATTCACTTGTCACCGCAGTTAAAAAACACAAGTCATACGTATTATACACGGGGGGTGAGGGGAGGAGAATAAATTAGGCAAAACAACTCAAATTTTTGAACATCTCCAAGTTGATTCCTGGGTGAGTGACGTACTCCCTGATGACATCTGGAGTGCTCCAGTCAGGGAATGCCACTGGGGAAAAGATGCATCTTTATAACAAGCTCCATCCCATTACCCATCATTCCCTCTATCTATCTCCCATAACTAATGCTTTGTTAGGAAAGAATGGTGTCCTGGTTATTATTGTCAAGCAGAGATCCACAGTTGGGATCCTTGACCCACCATCCCTCAGTAGGACACCCTTTTCTGTCTCACACCCCACCCCTCTCACCTGTCAATATAGAAAGCCTCCTCATTGCGGGGAAAGGGTGATTCCCAGATGTGTCCAGGATGTCCAGCTGGTACATGTCTCCCCGGATGTTGTAGACCTTGCGATGAAAATCCTCAATGGTGGGAGTGTACTGGTCCTCAAAGCGGCCAGTGAGAAAGCGTGAGACGATGGCGCTCTTGCCCACTCTGGAGGCTCCCAGCACCACCATGCGGTAGGAGTTCTTGGCTGGCACGCTCAGGGTGCAGTTCCCACTGGACACAGTCTTCATCATTGCTTGGTGCTGAAAGGGTCAAAATAAAAGCAGGCAGGGGTGGAGAGAAAGGAAAGAAGAGTGAGGCTGTAGTGGAGAGACCTCTGTGTTTTCTTACAGCTAACTCAAAGATCACTGTGGATTGCTACATGATGTAAGATACAGCGTTTGGTTCTGGTTAGCAGGTCTGCTTAGCACATATAGGAAATCTTGATAAGGAAATTACATGAGGGAAACGGTCTCATTTTTTAGCCTGATTTAAGGAGAATTTTCTTTTCTAAGTCACATCAAAATGAAGAAATTTATATTTGAACATAAAGTTTTGAACTACAATTTGCCATTTTATTTAAACATTGAGGGCTAATTTATCAGCTTGGCTCTAGCCATGACTCCAGTTTCATACCGACAGTTTAAGCCACTTAGATATTTGGGGCCTGATTTTCAAAAGAGCTCAGTTCTCGTTTAGACACCTCAATGAAGCAGCCGGGTTTCCAGAAGCACTGAGCAGCTCCCATTAAGATCTAGCCACTCCCTTTAGGTATCTAAATGGGAGCTGCTCACAGTACCTGCTTTCTAGGATCAATCAGATACTTAGAGTCCAAGTGACCTAAAGTGCTGGTACAGGTAATTGCAGGCACAGAATTGCATCATCAGACACTAGCTTCAAAGACTTGGGCCCCAAATGTTCTTTTTCAAATTCTGACACCAGATTTTTATCCAACAAATCTCTTAGGCCAGAGCTCCTCACCCCCAAACTGTTAGCATCTCAAATACTGCTGCTTTGCAGCAAGATGGCTGGTAGTGGATGGAGCTGCAGAAATGCTAGTTTTGTTTTTCATGGATGTGTCACTCTTTACATTCACATGTTAGTCCTCGGTTCTGGCAGTCCTTGGCTGTATTGAGATAAATGAGGGACTGTGGGGGAAGAGGGCAGCTTTCTGATATAACCAAAGGGCAAGGTGAATACTAAAGTGAGTCTACAGACCCCGGAGATTACATTTTGACACAGCAGAAAGATACAGGAAATCTTGATAGAAAAACATGGATTTCACAGACATTTTTTATCTTTCAGATCAAATATGTTGTGCACAGAAAAGAAAAATACAGGCACACTGTGGAAAACTAGCTGTCATAGCATAGCAGACACATTTGGACAGTTTATTTTGGTTACTAGGAGCGTATGAAAGAAATATCAAGTTCCCACTGTGCTGTTTATTAAATGTAGGTGTTGTTTACTGAATGATAGGTTTTGAGTATTTATATATACACTGAGAGATTATTTCTGGGTACAGATCTGGATTCCTATCCTTTCCCCATGTGAATTTCATCTCCCAAACCTTTATGTATCTGGTATTTATGCCAAGAAAATCACTGAAAATGTTTTACATGTGTTAAGTACCAAGCAGAAGTAACGAAATATTCTTTGTAAATAAAGAAGCCTGTAAGAAGTCCAAGCCAGTATCCCTACTGGCTTTGTGCTGTGGCTTAAGGCACTAGCAGAACATTACTACTCATCGTTATGGTTATTTACTGAGCATTGACAGCATTCTCAGCTCTGTAAGGAGCAGAAAAGAAAATGCAGTGCTTGCCCCAAAGGCAAATTATAATCTAAATTACACTCAAAGGGGATTACAGCCTAAATTACAATCAGGCAGTAAAATCAGGACGTAATATTGTGCACATGTAGCATGGGTCCAATTCTGTCGATGTGAGCGCTGTGCCAGGCTAGGCTGGCAAGATCCGGCCCTATGTTTGGACTGTGTCTAATTTGGAACAGGTTGTACCTTCTCAGTGCAAAGTCACCAATTTTCCTCAGAAACACTGACATCCAGTGGTGTTCGCTGGCCCTTGTACTCTCCTTTGTACACTAGGATGTGCAGGTTCTAGGGTCTGTGCACCAAATGGATGGGGACTGATCTGTTTTGGGATTAGACAGAAGTTCCCCCTCCCGCCCCCCGTGCTCTCTGAGCTTTGTTTAGTAAGGTGGGGTATTTTAAAAAGGAGAATCAGTTTTGCCAAACAATCCTTATAAAAAAGATTGACATTATCCTGCCATAATGGTCTGATGCTGTACATAGGGCCAAATCCTCAGCTGTTGTACACTGGTGTCATTGCACTGACTTCAGTGGAGTGATGCTGATTTACACCACCTGAGGATCTGGCCCAGTGTCTTGCAGCTGTGCTGCTACAGGGTGAATACTGTTAGAATACGGTAGCATTCTTCAAATACGGAACTCTATCGGTGTTATCTGATGTGTTTGGTACAGTGCCCAGAATGACAGGGCCCTGATCCTCACTGCAGCCTTGGGGTGCTACCGTAATATAAACTAATAAATAAATAAATACTGGCCAAAAGGCAACTGCGTGAACTAGCAGCAAATCACAGATATACAGTCCCATCAAGAAAGCAAGCAGGAGAGTGTCTCATTTCAATGGGTGGGAGGAGAATTCTGCATCTATCATACAGACATGCCAAGCTGCACGTGTGCATCATCTCTTCTATATTTGAGTGCGTGGAGGAAATACTCATTTGGGCTAACAGCTTTAAAGTGGTCAAAGTCTGGGGCTATCCAAATCTAATGGATCATAATATAAAGCGGCTCTGAGAGATGGCCCACCACAGGGGTTCTATGGGGTTGGGGATGAAACAGACGCTCCTCAGCTGAGCACTGAAGGAAGTGATAGAACATAGGGCCAGATTTTCATTGCAGCTCTTTGTTGGGATCTGAGCACTGGAATATCTGGCCCCAGTTGTGCATGATGTACAGCTGCAAAGCTGGCCCCAAGTTCATACTGGCCCTATATAAACCCTATAAACCCTGAATCTTTCAGAACATGCTGAGAACAAGAAGCAAACAACTGAACTGGGGCAGAAGAGTATGATTTTAGTTTTGGGTCTGGTTGGGAGCATACACACGTTGTCAGTTTCGTTTTACATGTGCAGGCTTTTCACACTGCTCTGGATTTGTCACATCACTTTATTGATAACAAGCCACCTACAACTCTCTGTCCGTTCTCTTCCAAAAGGGGACAGCACACATTCTTCCACTGAAAATAAAAATAATCCACTTTCTGTCCATCCTGCCTAGCACAGGACTTTTAGGAATTTTTCTCTCATATTCATCCTAACAATCGGGGCAGAGAATCTGCAGAACAGTCTCTCTTGGGAACTGGTAGGAGCCTTATGGCTTGGGCCAATTAACAAGCTTGATGAAGCATGGGAGAGTGCACAGTTGGGAGCAATCCTAAAACATACGGGCCTTCTCTAATTCCCATACACACAGGCTGGGGCAGCTCCAACTTTTCTCCTTCCTCTCAAAGACGCACAGGCCATGAAAAATACAATAAATCAATACCCCTTTTGCATCTCCACAGCACCTTCAATCCAGAGATTTCAAAGCACTTTTTATTAATTTTTCCTTCAGTGTACTCCTGAGAGAAAAGTACTATCATCCCCATTTTACCGAGAGGGAGAGAATGAGGCACAGAGCGGCTCAGTGACTTGACCAAGGTCAGACAAGTCAGTAGCAAAGTGGGGAACAGAACCCAAGTCTCCTGGCTCTCAGAGTGCCCCAAATTCCAGTCACTAGGCTACACTGCCTGCCAACCTGAGCAGGGCAAACCCTTATTGTGCATGCGCTCACACACACACCCATGTGGTCATTTTATGAGGCTTTGACTGAGGGATGTTTGTGCACAGGAGAGGTTAGGGGAAGTGACAACTGGAAACAGATCTCCCCCATCACACCCAATATTCATTTAAAATGTCACCTTATGGTGCCCTTGAGAGGTTTTGTTTGTCAGATTATTCCTTTAAGGGAGCTCCCATGCTCTGCAGCCTGCCTTTGGTCTAGTGCACAGTAAATAGATCCTTTCAGCACTTCTAATTCCTGTAGCTGTTATTCATTTCATTGCCTCCCCTGTGCACCTGACTTGCAGGGTGCAGCATAACCTGGAACCTTCATTTGTCTTTCACACTCTTCAAATAATCACAGCTTCTCTCTGACTCAAATCTTTCTCCTCTCTTACTCAGAGAAAGAGACCAAGTTCAAGCCCCTTGCGGGGTACAGGGAGCCATACACCGGAAAGATTAAAGGTAGTAAGGAGGAAACAGAAAGAGACCACATGGTTATTTACTAAATAAAGTAAAAATCAATCAGAAGAGGACAAACACACACCACCAGCTGGTTTGAATCTATGACTCTTCCTTCAAGTTTATTAAAGGTTTAAAAATAGATTTGTTCCCTGCTCTGTCTTTAACTTCCTGCACTGACTTGAGGGTAACAAAACACCTGATTTATACTATTTTGCAATTTTAGAGCACCTTCTGTCCAATGATTTTAAACTGTTTCACAAAAGGTAGGTAAATTTAAAACTATCCCTATCTCTGTGAAACCAGGGCACAGAGAGAGAAAGCAACTGGTCTAAGGTCACACCATGAGCCAGTGACAAGGTAAGCATTAAAACCAAAGTCTCCTGACTCCAGCCCCTTGCTCTAATCATTAGACAATGCTGTTTTTGCAAATTTAAGACTACATTATAATGCATCTGCCTTTGCAAATCCACGCGTGCACTGAACAGATTATGCCAAAATTCCAGTGAGGTGGTGAAAAGTCTGATCCTATGCACCAGTTACAGAAAAACATAATGAAGATAAAAAACCTGCTGCCTGGAGCTTTTACATGTTAGCTTTCAATACCCAAATGCTGAGTATTACTGCATGCAGTATGCTCCCTACCACTGACCATACATAAAAACATTCTGAGATGCCACTGTTTACAGTCACCAGTTACAGTATCTCTCTCTCTATACTAGTCCTAAATGATTTATTGCATCTGGCTAAAAGAGACATAGGCAGAAGCAAACCAAACTGTGCATTACAGACCTGTCATTGATTAGAAAATCCTGGAGTACCTTTCATTTTCATGCACACTGATATTATTTCTGCAGGGTGTTTTTCTTCCTTTCTATTGCTTTAATTTCAAGTTCAGTGCCTCTCCCTTACCTTTCTTTGTTTGGAGGAGAAGTCCTGAATCTTAGTGCCGTGGATGAAGCTGTCTTGATGGCTTTCAGAGGCTGCTGCTCCTGCTGCTCCTTTCTGGATCCCAAGTCACTGAGCTGGGCTCTTCTCCACCACTTTGGACCTTAGCTGGACTGGGAAAGACCAGAGCGCTCCAGGGGCTGGTTCCCCATGGGTGATCTTTATTGGGTCAGAAGATTGACATGATCCAAAGTAGGCTCTGTGTACCAGAAGTAGTTTTTGCCCTCTGAAGAGGTTTGCTCTTCTCCTGGTAGTCTCAGTTCACGAGGTCTCCCACACACTTTCTTGTCTTGCAACTTGTAATTCGTAGACTCATTTGCATGGAAGTGGCCTCTGGTGCGACACCTAGCTGTCAAGGCTAGTGTGTGCATTCAGCTGACCCACAGTGCTTTTATGTAGACCCTGTGAAATAAAGAGGGGGAAGCAAATTAGGGGTTAAGAGGGGGGCCTGGGAGTTTCTTATTATACCAGGTTTGAAAGTACACCCTCACTCTTGCACTGCAAAGAATCCTGGCAGATAAAATAGACTTCCCCACCTCATCTGAGATTTGTTTTAAAATGCTTTGCTTTTTCTTTACATTTTAGAATTTGTCTATTGATTCTTCCTCCCTGCCTCTCTCACTGTCTCTCTCCCCCAGCAGCTAGTAAGTTGCAGGTTTTCCTTCTGCAGAACTCACCCATAATTGGCTCACTCCTCCCTTTAAGTCAGAGACAGTGGAAGAAGAGTTGCCAAGGGGGTGGGATCTTATGTTTATTGAAGGGCTTTTTTTTTTTTTAAACACAAAATTCTTTCACATTCCAGATTGCAAATTCTTTTTCTTTCCACAAGAGACCTGTGTGTATATCTGTGATCGTGTGTGAGAGATCCTTTTTACTCCTATTATGCTCTGAAAACTCATGAACTTTTTAAAAGCACTATTTTCCCCTTCCAATGTTTCCTGCTAAACAGAGATGGACTGAGCGGTTAACCAAATAGGGATTTTCTGTTCCTAATTTCTATGATTCTTTTGAGATATAGCATCCCCTGCCCCAAGACACTTTGCAGTTGTTAGGAACGCTCGTTGGTTTTGATCTAGAACTACAAATCAGGCTACAAATGTTAAGTGGCTTGCAACTTCATTTTGCTCTGGATCAACCCAGAGACAGTGCTAATTTCCCCTCTAAAAGCTGTGGTCCCACCTGCTTTCTCATGTTTGGATTCCTGACCTCTTCTTGCTGCAACAAGACCACTTTCTCCATAGACTACATATCGGCATTACTGCTGCTGGCAGCCCTGATTTGTAACCACCTCCCTCCTTAGCCACACCCCTTAGCTCTACAAATGACTAATCGCTTCCTAGGAAGAGGACTGCTGGTCATACCCACCCACTGCTGAATGTGCATGTGGTATTCCTGATGGCATTCTGTGCCAAAAAATTTTAAAAATTGTGCCAAAAAAATTAAAATTCTGTGCACAATATTTTAAAATTCTGCAAATTTTATTTATCATATAAATGTGGAGGCTCCAGCATGGCATTGGGGAGCACTGGCCATTGGCTGCACAGAGGTGGGCCATCACTGTGCAGTTCCCCCCCGGGACACGTACTCAGCAGTGAGGCTGCACCCAACCCTGACACAGCACAAGGACGTGGCCTGCCCCAGAAACACCCCAGGGCCCTGCCCCTCTGTGTGGGCAGGCAGACTCAGCAAGGGAGGATCCAAGTGTGCAGGGGCTTAATGTGGGGGGATCCAGGTGTGGGCTGAGAGGGTTCTGTGTGGGACAATCTGGGTGCAGGTGGCTCAGCGGTGGATCCTGGTGTGTGTGTGGGGGGGAATCTGGATGCACAGGGGCTTATTGAGGGGTTCTGGGTGCAATGGTAATGGGACTCTGCAGGGGGGTCCAGGTGAACGTGGTTGAGGCTCAGCAGTGGGAGGGAGTCTGAGGGTGGGCTCAGTGGGGGATCCAGATGGAGAAATCTGGGGGTGGGTCTGGCCTGGCCCCGGATGCTGTGCAGGGAAAGAGGAAATCCCATCCTCCCCAGCCCAGCCGGGACTAGCAGCTGAACCCAGTGCAGGGTAGGAGCCACTAGCCGGGTCTTCCCCAGTCCTGCCTCCTGCCCTCCCCGCTCTCTGCCGGCTGCCCTGGGCACCTGAAACATACTGCTGGGGAGGGTCACATGACCTTTCTTGTGGCTTCCCTTTGCTTCCCATTTTTCTGCAGGGAAGCAAAGAATTCTGCAGGGAACATAAATGCTGTGTACATGCAGTGGCACAGAATTCCTCCAGGAGTAATGTAGCTGCACTGTGTCAAGTTTTCGGGCTCCAGCCCTGGGGCTTGGGTTCTCAGCCATCCCTCGTAACTCCTGTATGATAGAATCATAGACTCCTAGGACTGGAAGGGACCGTGAGAGGTCATCAATCCAGGCCCCTGAACTCATGGCAGGACTACGTATTTTCTAGACCATTCCCGACAGGTGTTTGTCTAACCTGCTCTTAATCTCCAGTGATGGAGATTCCACAACCTCCCTAGGCAATGATGGTACCATACAATAATGGGGGATAAATCAGTGCATCAGGTTAGCTCCCTGCCTAACCTCCTCGTCTGGGGTGAGAGTAGGGTTGCCAACTTTCTGATTGCGGAAAACTGAACACCCTTTCCCTGTCCCCTGCCCCGCCACTTCTCTGAGGCCCTGCCCCTGCTCACTCCATCCCCCGTCCCTCCTTCGCTTGCTCTCCCCCACCCTCACTCACTTTCACCAGGCGGGGGAGTAAGGGCTCCAGCTGGGAGTGGGGATGAGGGGTTTGGGGTGCAGGAGGGGGTTTAGGGCTGGAACAGGGAGGTTGGGTGCAAAGGCTATGGCTGGAGTGTGGGCTCTGGGGTGGGGCCGGGGATGAGGGGTTTGGGGTGCAGGAGGGGGCTCCAGGCTGGGGCCGAGGGGTTCAGAGTGGGAGAAGGGGCTCAGGACTGGGGATTGGGGTGCTGGAGGGGGTGCAGGCTCTGGGAAGGAGTTTGGGTCCAGGAGGGGACTCAGGGCTGGGGCAGGGTGTGGGGGGAGGTGCAGGCTCTGGGTGGCACTTAACTCGGCACGTCCCTGCGGCTCCTAGGTGGAGTCATGGACAGGTGGCTCTGTGCTCTGCCCTCACCCGCAGGCACCACCCCCGCAGCTCCCATTGGCTGCGGTTCCTGCCCAATGGGATCTGTGGAGCCAGCACTTGGAGAAGGGGCAGCATGCGGAACCTCCTTGGCTGCACTGGTACCTAGAGGCCACAGAGGGACTTACCAACTGCTTCCGGGAGCCATGCAGAGCCAGGGCAGGCAGGGAGCCTGCCTTAGCCCTGCTGCACCACCGACTGGACTTTTAACAGCCCAGTCAGCAATGTTGACCGGAGCTGCCAGGGTCCCTTTTCGACCAGGTGTTCCAGTCGAAAACCGGATGCCTGGCAACCCTAGCCTGCAGTTGGCTGGCTGTCTAATTAGTCCCAACCACTACACCTGGGAAAAAGATGGCAACTTAATTGGCTGAGCCTCATAAAAGGAGGAGTAGGAAATGGGAGAGTGGGCACCGATACTTGTCAGAGGTTAGGATGTGCAGCTCCAAGAAACAGAGGGGAGACTGGGGAAAGTCCTGTTAGCACAAAGGGCTTTGAGGTAAGACCCAGGAACTTTTGGTTGATGATATCATAGAGTGAGGGACAGACTTGGGGGTTGGGGAAGGGACTTAATCTTTACAGGCTTTGTGGGGAAAGACTGTGAAACTTTGATCTTGTTTTCATTAAGAAGGCTTGAAATAAAACCCACAGCAGTTAGTGGGAGTGGAAACTACTCTGTCTGGATTCTGTGAGAGGCCCCATGCAGGATTCCCCCAGGGAGGGAGCTAGCTCTGCAGGCACCAGCCTGGGTCCAGCTGGAAGAGGGTGCTACAAGGTAGGCCTAGTCCTTCTTATATGGCTCCTGAACAGGGACCTTTCAATCTGAGCCCTTTCCATCAATGGAGTAGATACTCTGACTAATGGTGAATCAAAAGCATGTGGAGAATAAAAGGATCGGTCAGTTCCAGGAGGCTCTCCTCGGTTCCCAACAGCACCTGCAAGAAGGCCAACTGGCTGACCATGAGCAGAACAGACAGCTCTTAGGTAGAAATGGCCTCGCTTGCTCTCACGATGGCTGGCGGGAGAAAGGAACAGCCACAGAGGGAAGCCAGCTCTGGAGTTTCACCCAGTCTTACTTTGACCAAAATGGGCAGCAGTGACAACCCTGAGGCCTACATGACCACCTCTGAATGTGTTGCTACTACAGTGGGCTGGCAGAGGAGTTCCTGGGTGGCACATCTGGCCCCATACCTCATTGGAGAGGCCCAAGCAGCTTATCAGGCCCTGTGTGTGGATGAGGCACAATCCTATGCAATGCAAAGGGGAGTCATCCTGGACCTCCTCTGTCTCTCTATAGAAGCTTATTGAAAGAAATTTTGGTTGGAGCCATTCCCTAAAGGGCGCACCCTTGGGCAGTAGATCAATGGCTCCTGGACTTGACTACCCAATGGCTAAACCTAGAGCCCAAGATGGTAGTGGAGCTCATGGACAACATTCTCTCTAAGGTGGTACACACCTGGGTTCAACATTTTCAGCCTGGATGCACTGCAGAGGCTGTTGAGACAATGGAGAGGTTCTTGGCGGCTGAATTACCGAGGTGTGGGAAGGACAGCCTCTCAGTCAGCTGGCCTCACTTAGAAAGGCAGCAAGAGACTATGACCTACCCCCCCAATCGAAACTTTACCGCTATCAGGTCTCCCACACTCACAGCAAGGGCCTCAAAGTTCCAGACTTCCCATGGGCCACTACTCCCCCCCTCAAAGGGCCTGTGGTATGTTACCGCTGTGGGCAACATGGGCACATCTGACCAGAATGCCCTATGATGGAACGTGACTATTTAGGATGCCTCTTTGTCCAAGCCAGGGAGACTCCAAGCCAATCCATAGAATTGAGCGCGAGGCCCCTTGTGGTCCCAATAAAGACAGGGCCAAACATGATGGAGGAATTAATAAACTCAGGGTGTGGGCAAATGCTATTTCAGTAAGACCTGGTTCCATCACTGGTTCCAGAGTTCCAGACCTACTCAGATTTCTTGCATTCATGGGGAAATCCATGCATACCTAACAGCCTCTGTTGTTTTGCAGGTCAAATATGGCGCCTCCAGGTAGGAGTGGCAGATTGCCTACATTGGCCCATGATCCTGGGTTATGGCTGGAAACCTCTTTCAACTCTCCCGGGAGAAGAATCAAGTCCCTGCAGCCAGACACTTTAGAGAGGCAAGAAAAGAACCCCACTGAGGATATCTGGGATCTGTTTCCCATTGCTCAATCTGACTTCTTTGAAATCCCACGATGATCCCAAGGTTTGCAAAGACAGCCCAAGAAGTCTCAGAAGGGAGGACAAGCCAGAGGTGATTCGATGGAGCTGTGAGAAGAATCTTCCTAAAAAGCAGACCCAGGTGAGGGGACAGCCTACTGATTGTTGGGATATCCCCTATCCATGGATACCACAGAGCCCATCCCATCCTCTACTATAACACCCTGAGTGACACCTTTGATGTGGTGGTGGCTCAACACTATGACCAGATGCTCTGGGAATATTTCAACCAGTTTGCTGCCATCAATGGGGTGGCCGTCTCTGAAGATGCATCTCACCAGTTCCCCCCCTCTGAATTACAGGAGGAGATCCTGTACTGAGTAGAGACACATCCCCAAACTTCTTGCCTCATGAACTCCTATGACTAGCTCATACACTCCCCATGGCAGGACACCTAGGTAAGGTGAAAACCCAAAAAAGAGTGTTTCTATTGGCTCTATTCTTTTGGCTAGGGATACATAAAGAAGTAGGCGATTTCTGTGTATTGTGTCCCAATTACCAAAAAGTGACCCCAACAAATCAGGGCTGGGCCCCTTAACTCCCTACCCAACATTGCAACCCCCTTTGAATGGGTAGGGATCGATTACTAGGCCCTCTGGAGGAGAGTGTCTGAGGTCACAAGTTTATTTTGGTACTTGTGGACTACGCCACCTGAATTCCTTTATGAAATTCCTTTGCCTCCACCCTAGCATTTTCCTCAGCTGATCTTCCTGTGGAAATCCTCACTAATCGGGGAATGAATTTCACATCCCAGGTGCTCCAAGTGTGGCCACTGTTGAAAGTAAAACCACTCCAGATCTCAGTCTACCACCCTCAAAAAGATTGACATGGAGAGTGGTCCAATAAGACCCTTAACGGTATGTTAAAATTTGTGGAACAGAAGCCAAAGACTGGGACCAACTGCCTCTCTATATTTTGTTTGCAGTGTGGGAGGTACTGCAGGCCTCCAGAGGCTTCTCCCCTTTGGAGCTCCTTTATGGGAGACAGCCTAGCAGAGCGTTAGACATAGTTAGGGTGTGTTGGAAAGCTCACCCCTCCTGCTCTACCAATAACCTCCAATACGTTATTCAAACTAGGGAAAGGCAGACCCAACAGGCCCAGATGCAACAATAAAATAAGGGGTCTAGAGCCAGGAAATTCCAAATATTTCCCAGCTCAGAGAGCAAGCACCTGGCCAAATGGCAGGGATAATATGAAGTGCTCCATTGAGTGGGATGAGTAGACTATGAAATCTATCACCCTGACTGGAGAAAACAAAAGTAGATTTATCACATAAATCTGTTAAAATCCTGGAAGATCCAGGAATGTCTCTTCATCCGCCTGAAAGAGGGCGAAGAGGATCTGGATTCTCAGCTCCCTACACCAGCTGAAATAGGGATAGGAGAGGTGCCACTTGGGGACAGACTGTCTGATGGGCAGAGAAGGCAAAAAACCTCCTGAAAGATTACATGGAAGTGTTCTCCCCACTATCAGAATGAACCTCCTTAGTAATTCACTGCATCGTATAGAGCCGGGGGGGCAAGCCCCTCCAGAAGTCACATCCCATCCCAGACAGCATAAAACCCGTTAGTTCAGGAAAAACAGGAAAAGTTAAGATTGGGATTAATCAAGGAGTCTAGTGGTCCCTGGTGTAGTCAGGTAGTTTTAGTACCAAAGCAAGCTGGAACTGCCCAATTTTGGGTAGATTTCTGTCAAAGAATTTTATGCATATCTGATGCTCCAAGTCAATGTATCGCCTTGGTCAAGCCTGCTTTATCATGGCATTAGATCAAATTAAGGGCTATTGGCAAATTCCTCTTACTCCCTTTTCTACCCCACTGGGTCTATTCCAATTCATTAGCATGGCCTTTGGATTGCATGGGGCCCCGGCTACCTTTCAAAGGCTGATGGCCCAGGAGTTTCAGCCCCATCATTGCTATGCTACAGCCGACCTTGATGATATGGTGTTCTATTGTCGGGACTGGCTCACCAAAACCTAGCAGGTGTCTTTCAAGCCCTATAGGAGGCCATCCACAGCAAATCCAAAAAAGTGCCTGGTGAGGAAATGGGAAACAAAATATCTGGGGTATCTAGTAGGGAACAGAAAGGTACAAAGTGGACAAAGTTGAGGCCCTAGCAAAACTCCCATATCAAGAACTAAAAAGCAGGTCTAGTTCTTCCTAGCTCTTGCCGGGTACTGTAGAAGATTGGTACCGAACTTTGCCCAATTGGCAGCACCACTTATGATCTTGTTTAAAAAATCAGCCCCTCGACAGGTCATGTGGTCTTCCCAGTGTGATCAAGCATTTTGGAAAAATTAAACAGCTTCTATGCAACAAGCCAATAATGCACAGCCCCAGTTTCTCTCGAGAATTCATTCTACAACCTGACACCTTGCACCGCGTTGTGAGTGCAATGTAATCCCAAACCTTCCATGGACAAAAACACCCTACCCTCTATATAAGTAGAGAACTCCTATTCTGGGAAACCTGATACTTGGTCCTTGAGAAGGAATGCCTGACCATACACTGGGCTGTAAAGGCACTGAGGTACAGTTTGGAAAACTCTTTGTCTTGGTCACTGACCATGCGGCTCTAAGGTGGCTCCAAACCATGAAAAACTCAAATGCCCATGTGACATACTGGTACCTACCCTTACAACCCTTTCAGTTTTGTATAGAGCATTAACCCGAGAGTGATCATCAGAATACCATCTTCCTGTCACGAACTGAAGACTACTAGGGGCCCTGTGGTGAGTGCCTGACAGGACCTCTCAAGGACAGGTGATATGTGAAAGTATAAGGGATAGTATTCCTCTGAGGACAGAGGCCTCCAGATGGCTGGCTGGCTAAGTAGCCCCACCTGCTTCACCTGGAAGAATGACCAGCAACTGAATTTGCTGATCCTTATAAAAAGAAGAGCAGGAAATGGGAGAGGGGTCAGCCATACCTGCCAGAGGCTGGAGCAACTGTTGGGAGGAGCAGCTCCAAGAAACAGAGGGAGAGAAGAGAGACTTGGAAAAGTCCTGTTAGTGCAAAGGGCTCAGAGGTAAAGAGCCAGGAACTTTGGGTTGAGCAACTCGTAAGGTGAGAGACAGACTTGGGGGGTGGAGAGAGAAGGGACTTAACCTGTACAGACCTTGTGGGGAAAGGCTATGAAACTTTGATCTTGTTTTCATTAAGAAGGCATGAAATAAAACCCACAGCAATTAATCGGAATGGAGACTACTCTGCCTGGATTCTGTGAGAGGCTCCCCCAGCAGGATTTCCCCAGGGAGGGAGCTAGCTTTGCAGCCTGGAGTCAACTGGAAGAGGGCCCAATCCTTCACACTCCTTTCATACAGCAAGACCAGGGCTCCTTCAACTACCGGGTCTCCCCTGGCATCTTGACACATACTAGGGGTGGGGACTGGATAGCTCAGGGAATTTTTTTTAAAACTGGGATATAATGCCCTTTACCGCTAGGTTACCAATTCAAACTGAATACAGGCCAACAGGAACCAAAAGCTGTCACTATAGGATAGCTGTTCCGTGGTCTAAATAAGATGAGCATGAGGGCCCCACCACCCAGCTTCTAGCAGATAAGGATCAACAACACAAAATCACCACCCCAAGAAAACAGAAAGAGCTTGGTTTGTTTAGCCAAACCAAAAGAAGGCTGAGAGCGGATATGATTGCTTTCTATAAATATATCAGAGGGATAAACACTAGGGAGGGTGAGGAGCTATTTAAACTAAAGGACAATTCTGACACAGGAACAAAAGGATATAAACTGGCCAGCAATAAATTCAGGTTGCAGATTAGAAGAAGGTTTCTAACCATCAGAGGGGTGAGGTTCTGGAATGGTCTCACAATAGGAGTTGTGGGGGCAAACAACTTAATTCATTTTAAGGGATAGCTGGACAAAATTGAGTGGGATTGTATGACGGGGTTGCTTGTGATGGGATGTCCCTTCTGGTTTATGTCTTATTTTCCTAAAGCTTATGCTTCAGGACTTCAGCCAATCACCTACAGGGGGCAGGAAGGGAATTCCCCCCCCCCCTCCCCCAGTGTATTATGGTGGTTTTTTTGGTCTCCTTCCTCTGACGCATCAGAGATGGCCAAGGCTGGAGGAAATGGGATACAGAGTGGGATGGGCCAGTGCAATGAGATGACACCAAGAAGTCTTTCTCCAAGGTGCTTGGCTGGACGGTTCTTGTTCACATGCTCAGGGTCTAAGTGATCACCATATGTAGGATTGGGAAGGAATTTTCCTCCAGGTCAGATTGGCAGTGACTTTGGGTTTTTTTGGCCTTCCTCTGCAACATGGGGTGTGGGCCACTTGCCAGGATTATCTGGGTGTCTTTCAATCAATTCTCTGCCACTGCTGGGGGCCTCAAGCGCTGGTGTAGCTCAGACGCTCCTATCTCTGCCTGTGGCACATAATAGTCTAGTCTTACGTGGGCTGTAATGCTTTGGTTTCATTTCCATTGTGTGGGTGCTGTCTGGTGTTGGTGGTCTGTGATATACAGGAGGTCACACTAGACGATCTGGCGTTCTCTTCTGGCCTTAAACTCGATGATTCTATACCTGTCACTGGCAGTATTATGGCCAAGGACTGGATGGGCTATGGAAGCTGAATTTGCCTTCCACTCACAGAGTGCATGTACCCAGAGAATATCTCTAAGAGTTTCTCTGAGCTGGTGCATCTCCACCAGTGTTATCAAAGGCAGAAGCTGTAGAGTAGACAGGGTGCAGGCCATATCACCACCATGATGTCTAACCCTAATCAAGGTAGGTCACTCTATACCTAATGCAGGTGAAGATGAAGACGCAAATAAACAAAAGTGAGGTTACAGCCTGAAAGACTTACCCAGCCTTCTTCACCAAAACCAAAATTGGACTTGGATATCTTTTTCTGAAAGGTGCCCAGATACCATGTTGATGGCTGCTGGATGGGAACCTAGATAAGATAAAAGATTTCCAGACTTGCAAATCAGTTCCTGCAATTATATCAAGAGATAATCTGGACAGATTTTGTCAGGTGCCCTTGGATCCATTTTATTTCACCAAATGGGTAATAAAACAATCAATTGTATTAATAAAGTAAAAATAAACTATAAATCTTCAAATTGCTTTATGAATAGCACTATGATTTTTATTTATATTTTTCTAGCATAGTCACACAGTTCATGAGAGGAAAGATGGCCCAGTGGTTCATGCGCTTGCCTGGGACTCAGGAGACCGGGAGTCAAGTCCCTGCTTTGCTACAGACTTCCTGTATGACCTTGGGCAAGTCACTTAATCTCTCTGTATGAGACCCATGAAGCAATTTAGGCACCAGAGTTAGGCTCCTAAATCCTTGTATGCAGCACCACTGTGACCCACAAAACTGCTGCTTGGCTGCTGCCTAAACTCACTTAGTGCCTAACTTTCTGCTGTCAAAGTTCCCTAGGGACCAAAATTTTAGACCCTAAGGCATGTACACTGCTGCCCTACTCTAGGCATCCAGACACCTATCTCCCACCTAAGCCCCAGAATGATGCACGAACCAGGAGCATTTGGCTACCACTCACTTCATAACTCGTATCCCGTTAGTAGGAGCACTGGGGGGCATGGATCAATGTTCACATAACACTCCCCATCAATACCCCAGCCGGGCCAGAGAAGTTAATGATCCAACCAGTGGACCAAATTCAGTGAGGAATCCTGGTCACGTGCCACCCGAGGCATGTTGTGCATACGCTAAGAAGAAGTTGGAGCACTCGCTGGGGCTAGAGGAGACCCAGATTCAATTTCCCCTCTCTGCCAGAGGGGGGGAAAAGGAATTGAACAGGAGACTGAGAGCCCGTCTATAGAGTCATTCATTCTCTCTCCCCACCTCAAATGACTGTGCCACTGTGGATAAATACTTAAAGAGCCATTGAGCCAACAAGAGAGTGAGAATGACTCCATAGTCCACCTGCCTAGGAGATGGGAGACGAAGGGACCAGTCCTCTTGCTCCAATCACTCATTATATATCCACAGGGCAACAGGACAGACTGAGGGAGCCCTAACTCAGAATATCCCCTAGCTCAGTGTTTAGAGCACTCTCCTGAGAGGTAGGAGACCCCTGTTCAAATCTTCTCTTCCCGCTCTGGCAGAGATGGGGGAATTGAACCTGGGTCCCACCTTCCAGGTGAGCGCTCTAACCACTGGTCTAAAGTTATAAGGTGGACACCACCACCTCTGGATATTTAGTGAAGAGCAAAGCAGATGCCTAACCCATTCCCACAAGAAATGTCTTAGGTGCTTACGCTGTCTGACTCCTGATGATTGCTTCCCATTCATGGATTGCCAGCAGAGGTAAGTGCCTATCTCATAAGAATATAAGAACGGCCATATTGAGTCAGACCAAAGGTCTGTCTAGCCCAGTATCCTGTCTTCCAACAATGGCCAATGCCAGGTGCCCCAGATGGAATGAACAGAACAGGCAATTATCAAGTGATCCATCGCTGTCGCTCATTCCCAGCTTCTGGCAAATGGAGGCTAGGGACACCATCCCTGCCCATCCTGGCTAATAGCCATTGATGGACCTATCCTCCATGAACTTATCTAGTTCTTTTTTGAACCCTGTTATAGTCTTGGCCTTCACAACATTGTCTGCAAGGTGGTGTGGCTTAGTACATACTCCTCTCATCAGCATTTCCCATTGGCTAGCTTAGGTGGCTCCCCATCTAGCTTGCTGGCTTTTGTGGATCAGATTCTAAGGTGCCTCTCTCTCCCCAGTCATTACACAGGGAGCTCAGCTGTCTAACTCAGACTTTGTGGATCACTGTGTTGTTCCTGTGATATTTTTGTTGTTTTGTTTTAAGTGCCTATAAATTAAGTGCTGTGACACTCAGCATTGCAATGTGTTGTGGATCCCTCCCTTTGTGCCTCATTTCCCATCTGTAGAATGTGGATAGTAGCACTGTTCTTCCTCCCAGGAGTATTGTGAGGATAAACACCTCACAGATTGTGAGGTGCTCAGATACTATGGTAATGGGGGCCATATAAGTGCATTGTATAAGTACATAGTTGATTTGTAATCCAGAACTTGAAGCCAGCTAAAGTGTGTAAGAAAACCATGTTGCATGATACTGAATGCAAGCACACTCACTATGGTACAGATCCCATAGCAGTGTAGAGCCCAAAGAAAGAAGTCTGGATTATGGTCAAGATAAGAGAAACCAAATTGCACATATCAAACAGCTCTCTATCTCTCTCTGGCTAATTAGCGACTAGCATCAACAGGTTCTGGAGGGAGCTCTGCCTACCCCTTGTTCATATCAGGGCTTTAGAGCTGTGCTCCAGCTCTGCTCCAGCTCTAGGCAAAAACCTGCAGCTCCACTGCTCCGGAGCTGCTCCGTGCTCCAGCTCCGGGCTCTGCTCCAAAGCCCTGGTTCATATTGACAGTGTCTGTGACGTGGAGCACAAGTCTGGGGTTAAAGTGTAAGAGAGGTAGGGAAAAAGGAACAGTGCTTCAGATTCTTATCAATTGAACAAAAACAGTAGCCATTATTTGGTCAGGGCCCACAAAAATGTTTCTTCCTCCATATACTGGCTCTGCAGCAATGAACACATATATACACTGTCCTATGAGACCGAGATCACTCACTGATGCTGATGTATAAATGAAGTTGTTTCTACAGCAGAATGTGCGGTAGATGATGAACTGGTTGCTGATGGGCAAAAGTGCCATGGTCATTTCAGATCAACCGGGAAAAAAATAGGTCAGCAGAGGAGAGAGGGAAAATTTACCAATAAGGGTCAAAGGAAGGAGAACAAACATGGTGATGGGAGAAGCTCCATGTTCCAACTTCACCAGAGGCTTTACTAATAAAGGAGGAGGGGGCATGGAGAAGTGAAAAGCCAGAGTACAGTGCAGTTCAAACTGACTGCTTCCAAATCTAAATGACAGACAGAAAGCAAAGTGACTTGCTCTGTAATATTCTGCATTTGAACCAAAGCACAAGATGGCAGCTGCAGGGAGGCTCCTCCATTTTTAAAGATGCAGTGCTCCCAAAACAGGATGGTTGCATCACCTCTCACACTGATTGCTTCAGGATCACAATGGGACCCCTCCCCATGTAACATACAGCATTGGACAATAGGCTAGGTGCAATAATTGTTATTGTTTTACTTCTGCATACTTCACTGATGAAGACTGGATGCTGACTTAATGGACTAGTGGTCTGATGAAATGAGACTCATCTGTTCTCTCTTAACCAAGGATATGAGGAAAATGACAATCGTATGCCTCTCACCTCTGATCACAATTAGTTCAAGACAAAGGATGTTTCAAGGTTTTTGTCTCCTTTTCAATGCAAACACATGAGAAATTAAATATTTAAATCAGCTTTCCTGTCTTCTCCAATTCATTTTAATCTCCTTCATTATTCAATGTACCAGACTCATTCTCCCGCCCCCACCATCTTTGTTCTTCCCTCCACCCCTCTCGTATTCACTTCAATTGCTTGTGGCCCCTCCCTGAATAATTGAAAAGTTATTATGCAGGAGACAGCAAGCTGCAGCTCTTTTCCCCAACCCCATGTAGATTGCCAGTTTTGCTTGGAAGTATTCCTGGAGCTGTTTCAGACTTAATCCTGGAGACTCCAGGACAATCCTGGAGGGTTGACAACCCTACATGTCACACTTACTATAAGCAGTACAAAGTTGGGTAGCCCTAAAGATGAGAGCCCCCTCCACCTCCCAGCTAATTCAACTTAGTGAAGGACATTCAAGGAGGGGGGAGTTTACAATCAGTCATGAACATGGGGAAATAAGCGGCTATCAACAGCGTTAACCTAGAATGGGAGGAAGGATGAGATGCAAGCCTGGGAGACAGCTGGGGTTCTATTCCTAGCCTTGCCACAGACTTTGTGTGTGACCTTAGATAAGTCATTTGATTTCTCAGTGCCTTACTGGCCTTGGGTGTAAAACAGAATAATAGTTACCCTTCTCACAGGGAGACTGAATAAAGCTGGTTGAAAAATGGAGGAACAATTTTGTGAAAGTTCTAAAGCTGTTTCTCATTCACGAGGTTTGAAATTGAACAATTTTTCATTCAACAAAAATGAATTTTCATTTTCCCCTGTTTCTCTCACTTGGCCACTGAGTGCATAAAATGAAGAATGCCCAGATTTTACCTCCTCCCCAAAGTGCACAGACAGTCTTTTTTTCCTTTTGCCACTCTAGCTTTTCAAACTGTTTTGTGCATCTTTGAAAAGTTACCAAGTAGCAGAGTTAGAGTTTCATTTGAGTATTCAGAAAGGTTACAGAGTGGAAAATGGGAAGAAAACAGAAAAATGAGGAAAAAACCCCCACGGAACTGGGAGAAAAAAAAACAAATTCAAAATATGTGGTTTTGGTAAAAAAAAAAATGGAAAAAATGGAAAAACTAAAACTGCTTGCAAAAGTTTTCAATTTTGAAACAAGCCATTTTTCATCAAAGAAGTTGTGACTGAAAGTTTTCAGCCATCTCTAGTTACAAGTCTACATTCCTTTATGTTTGTAAAGCTCTTTGAGGGTCTTGGATAGAAGGTGCCAGGGAAATACAAAGTATTATTCTTCCCCTATCCTAGGGAGGGCTGTACAGCTAAGGGTAAAGAAGTCAGTGTCTATACTCCCATTGGTGGACCAAGTTAATTGGTTTATAATCTCCCCTGCCCTGATGAAGGAAAACAGAGTGGTCTAAGGCATTCTCTGCTGAAGGAAAGCCCTGTTCTCCTCTGACACTGAGTACAGAGTACTGTACTGTATAAAAACCCTTCATGAACATGGAGGAGCAGGCACAAGTCATGAGTTTGGATCTCTTTCCCACACCCATTTCTTCAGGCAGACAATAGTGCATATTGGAGCAAGGAGGGGTGCACACCTCTCCCTCCTGAGTCCTGCAGGCCAGTGACAGTGGGTATGCAGCATGGTATGAGGGGTACCACAGACTCCATTCCCTAGGGGTCCTGATGGCTTCTTCCATCTAGGAGCTGCATACAGAGAGGGGAAATGGCAGCTACCTGGCCTCTTCCACAGTTCTGTTTCTACAGTATCTGGGTTCTCCTTGGCTCTCCATTTTATGACCCTACTTTCCCTCTCCCTCCCTCCCTCCCAATCACCTCCTGTCAGGGTTGGAACCTTCCAGAAAATGTTTAGTTACAACAGGAGTGTGAGGAACTGACCGAGGAGTGGGGTGAAGAGGTGAATACAGGGGACCACTTGAAAGCATCAGAACAAAAGCATAATAAAGCCTGGTAACATGGGAGGGGAGGTGGGAAAACAGAGACAAAACAAACCACATAGAAACAAGCTGAAATACAATGAAAAATGCATGAAGCATTGAGTAAAACACCACAGCCTTCTGCAGCACATGTGACGCTGTCTCTGGCAGGTAGTTCTATTTTGGTCCCCATTAAGAAACGTCTGTTATAGCCCAGGCAGCTCTGGCTGCTGCTACATAAACTGGGACAGTGTAAATACTCATATTCTGAGGCTCCATCTGCCTTGCAAACTGGATGGAGCACTACGGGGTGGGGAAGCAGCTTACAAAAAAATGCTTCTCTGGGATCTAGGTTTTTAAAATCTATTCAAAAAACCCTTTCCATGTTCACCCCCACCTGTGCCTTCAGGAGATGGTGGGAGCAGTATTTGCAGAAAATACTTTGCAGATCGTTTCTTCTAGCACGAATGCTGCCAAATCTGTGTTCTTTGTGCCTGAGAGATGGACTTTTCTCAACCCTGATTCTCTGCTTTCTGGAGCCGATACCTCACTGGTGGAAGGTGCAACTGAGGGCTAATCCCTTTGACACTTCCCTTGGTCTTTCTCCCTGAAGTCAGTGTTTCAGGACCAGATTTCCCAGTTATTAAAGATAATTAATCCCTTTGTTATCCCCCTTGGCCTCCTCCCTGAAGCTGGCTTCACCACCATGTTGCTCCAATGTTATACTATTGCAGATCCATGGATTTCACCTTGGCGCTTGGTTTCAGTGGAGTCACACCAGGGTAAAAATAGATGGCAGTGAATCAGGCCCAATGCCTCAGTGATTTAGGTGAATGTCTCATTTACCCGCCCTTTCCTGTCCCGTAGAACTGCTGGACTATCTCACTGCTGTGCCATTTCTATGTAATCACAACAACTGTTCTTTCCCTACCATTTTTAACTTTTATTATGAAAATAAGGAGGCCTCTGGGATAAATAAATGCCTCCTTACTTTGACACGATATTAAATACCTCTGGGTTTTTTAATTGAAGTCTGTGACTAACTATAATTCCTGGAAAAAGAATAGCTCAGAATTAACATTTGTCCATTTTTTTGTTCTTGTTCTCCGCACCCTGTTTTTCTCTTTTTGTTCTAAGCATAGCAATAATGTACTCAAGATGCAAAATGACAGCCATACTAATAAATAATAGTAATGCTTGAACTTCTATCATCTTTTACTAATACCACAAAATGCTTTATGAACACCCATGAGTTTACCCTCAGACGCTCCTATGAGACAACTACACAAATATTTGTCTCTTTTGACATATGGGGAAACTAAGGCATAGAGGCAAGCTATTTTGTTCAAGGTCGCACAGTGAATCAAGTGGGAGAAGTGGAAATAGAAACCTTGTTTTCCAACCACTCCAGTGCTGGGTCTGAACCATCAGACCAGGCATAATCAGCACAGAGAGAGGATACAAGGAAAACTAATTGCAAAGTCTGAACGCTTACCATGGGAGGTGAGTTATTGCATGAGTGAATAACAGTCCATGTGGTATGAAAGTTTTTTTGGGGGGGAAACTGATAACTCATATGGAACAAAGCCATTTTTGTCCAGTTGTAATAAATGCAGCATTGTCAACTACAATGCCAACCACAAGCAATCAAAAATTATGAGTCAACCTCCCCGAAAATCATGAGATAAAAAAATATTTTGGGTTCTTTTTATTGTTTGATTTTTAAGCCTTTAGGATACATTGGGGTCACATTTTAAAACTTTGTTTTGAAAATAAAAGGGCTAAAATCTTACTTTAAAAAAGCTGGGGTTTTAAGTGAAATGTCAAATATCACTAGATGTGCAATAAAATCAGAGCTGGCAGTGCTAAAACAGAGCACTGTATTGTTGAGTGGAAGATGTAGGGTACCTACCAGAAGGACTGTGTGAATTTGTTTTCCCCCAGGGTTTGATCTCAAGTTTGAACGAGCCCCAAAATTCAATGTGGAGCTCATCTGGAAGCTCTAATATTCAGGAACCAGGGCTGCTCCACTGTTTTTGAACCTGTGTGCAAGCCTGGTCTGAATTTCAAGCTTTGAATGAAATTCAGATCTGGATGAATATGGCCCAGTTTCAGGTTTCATAATGAAAGCTACAAACAGCTGTGCTGACATGGGGCCAACTTCACCATCACCTCGCTCTTTAAATGAATAGATTTCAAGGCCAGAAGGAACAATTCTGATCATGCAATTGGGCCTTCTGCATAACACACGCTGTGCAATTACACCCAGTGATTCCTGCATCAAGCCCCAATAATTTGTGATCAAACTAGAGCCTGTATGAATGATGCAAATTGCTACCACTCTGACACAGCAGTGGTTTACGTGTGTAAGTGACCATACAAGGTGCAGGGCCATAGGGAATCAGACCCAAGGTGCTTTCTATGTGTTCTGGATCAAAGTTCACAGAACATGTGTAGTACAAAGTTATTGTTACCTTCTTTTCACTTCCATATCCTCCTGACTTTCCTCTGCTTTGAGACGCTTCTCTCCTCTCCAAATAATCCCACAATAATCCAATTAGCAACAAGCTCCCACTGGCTGTGACCACCACTCTCCTTAAAAGTAGAAGAGGACTGCATCTGTGAAATGAACAGCGGAAACAAATTTAATTAGTATCAAACTAACCAACTGGAGTGCCACTCCTTGCAGTGCCAGAGCACAGAGAAAGTGAGCTACAATTTATATGGGGATTAGAACTCTCCAACAAAACAAGGAGAGGAGAAGAAAGAAGGAAACTATGAGCATTTGTGCACTGTAGGATACTATTTTATAGCTAATTAGGCCATGAACTGTGTATATTCACCTCTGCTTAGGGTTGCCAACCCTCCCAGTTTCGCCGGGAGTCTCTCGGAATCGCGCTTTATCTCCCGGAGGCTACTGAAGCCAAACCTGGAGATTTTAGGCTGCTAAAAGTCTGGCAGCGGAGTGGGGCTAAGGCAGGCTCCATGCCTGCCCTGGCCCTGCGCTGCTTCTGGAAGTGGCCGGCACATCCCTGCGGCCCCTGGGGGTGGTGGGGGCAGGGGGTCTCCATGTGATGCCCCTGCCCCTTGCACCAACTCTGCAGCTCCCATTGTCCCAGCCCTGAGCCCCCTCCATCACCCAGACTCCTTCCTAGAGCTTGCATCCGCATCTTCTCCTGCAGTTAACTCCCTGCCACAGGCTCAGCTCAGAGCCCCCTCCCACACTCCGAATCCCTCAGCCCCAGCCCAAAGCCTGCAACCCCCTCCTGCACCCCAACCCTCTGCCCCGTGAACGTGAGTGAGGGTGGGGGAGAGTGAGCGATGGAAGTAGGGGGGATGGAGTGAGTGGGGCGGGGCCTCATGGAAGAGGCGGGGAAGGGGGCTGGGCAAGGGTGTTTGGGTTTGTGTGATTAGACAGTTGGCAACCCTACTCTGCTCCACATAATACACAGCTAAACTATCCTTGAATTCTCTCTCTGCGTCAAGGGTCCTACTGCCTTACCCTATGTCTCCATTTGGGCATTTGCAGTTTACTTCCCTGTCCCTGCCTTAAGAAAAGACTATAGAAAGAAAGTTGACGAAGTTAATATTGATTTTTTGGGGGAGGGGGTGGTGGTGAGGGGAGATTGTCTCTAGAAAGCTTATATAACCACCTGGAAAAAAACCTCACTGTCCTTGCTAGTTTCTTTAAAAAGCACTTTATTCTATTTTAATCCCAGAGAAAGAGACACCAAGATACATACTGCATTTCAGTTCCCCCTGGCTGGTGACAATACTTGCTCAATGAGGACTGAAAGCTAAAGACATCTGCAAAGGACATGCTACTTGGAATGTTGAGGTGAAATCGATGCTCATGAAACTGAGGTAGCAAATAGCCCAGATGGAAAGACACTATACAAACTTCCCATTCACCGTGTCAGTGCACCTCTGTCCCAGCCTCCTGCTAATTCAATCCTGGGTACCCCTCCCTGTTCTACCAGTGCACCTAAATCATGACCTGCAGTTCCCCTGCTATTCTACCCCTGAGAAACGCCCCCTGCCCCAACAGCTCTGACAGTGCATTTAAATCCTCACCCGCATCACCCCCTGTTAATCCCCTTCCCAGAACCCTCCAGCTCACAAATACGGCCCTGCTAATGAACCTCAGTCCAACTTTGCAGTGCCACCTGACATTATTGTTGCCAACTCTTGCAATTTTATTGTGAGCTGCAGGATATTTGGTGCTTTGCTTAAAGCCCCAGATCCTAATTTTTATTAATGTGATGATGTGAAAGCCTCAGATTTAATTTTAAATTTTATATTTCTAGCCCTCACAGTTGCAAAGCAAAGCTTGAAAACACGATACATTTCTTTGGACAGGAAAGCATGTTATGATTTTATTTGACATGTGACCACTTGTTGCCAACACTGGTATTCCTTATGACTTGACTCTGCTCTTTGATTATAAACTTATTCTTGTTTTCACAATAAATACATCTCAGTGCTGTGCTGCTAAGCGAAGTGCTGGTCCAGAGTTGACTCTTACAAGCTGGTGTGTATTGTTCCTTGGGGGACAGGAGGCCCGGTTATTCTGAGAGTGTTCAGTGGATGAGGGGCTGGACACTGCAAGGAATCCTCCGAGTATTCAGGGGTTGGCGTGTGCCTGTCACGACCTGTATGGAGAGTGTGAGGTCTGCAGAGGCCTGGAAGGCACTGCTTGTGCTGACAGAGGCTCTTGGTTTCAGGAAGCTGACCCACAGCAAGCACAGAGAGGACTGCTTCATGCAAAGGGCAGGTAGTGGTAAGGTGCCTCACAACTCTGGGAGCATCACAGCCCCCCCTCCCCCAAAACAAGGGAGTTATTTGTCCATCACTACAGTGTGTGCTCTCACACACACACACACAAAGTTTTCTATCATGAGGGAGACGGAGACTCGGGGATGGAAGTTGCCATAGCAACCTCCGACTCTGCAGTTCCAGTCTTATGCAACCATAAGCAGGTTTGGAAGGTGCAGTGGGGCACTTGGCTTATGGCAGAAGATTTGCTTTAGTTAGTTACAGTTCAAAGGCATGCTGTGGGGTTAAACTGAGGCAATCTGTTTGCCAGAGCTACAGCACTTTCTTCCCAGCACAGCCCTTGCCCTCTTCACTCACATCTCGCTGCCGCTTGCATGGCGGGATTGCAAGCTTGTGTGTGCAACACCCTCTGCTAACAGACCAGCCCTGTTCTTGGAAGGGCATCCAGGCAAGCCATTTCCCACCACACCATCAGCCAAACATGAGCATCCACAGCCAAGTGTCACACCGCTTAAACAGGTGCACACAAAAAAACCAAAACCACACCACTGTGCTGAGGCTGGACTGAAATGCTGTCGGACCAGGTGGGTGTGTTACTGCCACCAGTCTCTGCGACTGCTTCATTGAAATGCAGCTCTGCAGCTCTGAGGACACAAGGCACAAGGTCTAGGAGTAAACGTGACTGTTTTTCGCTCTCCTTGCCAATTGGAAGCTTGACGATTTAGACACTAAAACAGCAAAGAAGCAGTTTTCTCTCCCCACCCCGCACAAAGGAGAAAGGCAGAGAGAGGTCAGGGACATTTCTCTCCAAGTGGATCTGCTGGAGCATGGTGGTGCCAGGGGTGTGAGCCGTGTTTTGCTTTCTTTGACCACATTTGCTCACTGCATCCTTGGGGGTGTCTGTTCTGTATTTTCAGACATGAAGAACAACCTGCATCTTTTGTTTTAGAGCAGTGATACTCAGACCTCAGTGGTTCAGGAGCCAAATTAGCGATCAGCATTACCCAGAAGAGTCACAGTAGTGTGAATTCATTGTTTCATTTACTATAGTGCTATATATTCCTATTTAAACAGTATGACAGGGTAAATATTTAGCTTCTATATGTAATTCTCACAGCAAAATGACTGACCAAGTATTATTATATCAACTACAATTGGTTAACAGCATAGTAAAAGCCTCCTGACTGGTTAATAATTAAATCACAACGTGTTGTAATATCATGTGCTGTAAAGAGCTGCAGGAGACCCATTAAAGAGCCACTTGAGACTTGGGAGCCTCTGTCTGTATCTAGATGAATATTATTTCAGATTAAAGAAAATAAATGGAGAAGAATTCCAAAGTCACCATGACAGAGGGAATACAGTGATTCACTCTAAGGCCCTGCATCTGATCTAAGCTAAAACTGATCTCCAATATGGACAGCCTCAAAATGAAAACACAAGGTGGGTGCGGTCATATCTTTTATTGGACCAATTTCTGCTGGTGAGAAAGACAAGCTTTCAAGCTACACAGAGCTCTTCTTTAGATCTGGGAAATGTACTGAGAGTATCACAACACTGGATATAACCTTAAAATGGACAACCAGGCTGCCTTCTTGGAGATTTAAAGGACCATACAGAGAAAACAGATTCAGCATAACATTAACACAGCAATGCTGCAAACTCTTGTGATTTTACTGCAAGTCTTGCAATATCTGGTGCTTTTCATAAAGTCCCAGCCTCTAGATTCATATGATTAGAGGAAAAAAGAAAAGGAGTACTTGTGGCACCTTAGAGACTAACCAATTTATTTGAGCATAAGCTTTCGTGAGCTACAGCTCACTTCATCGGATGCATCCGATGAAGTGAGCTGTAGCTCACGAAAGCTTATGCTCAAATAAATTGGTTAGTCTCTAAGGTGCCACAAGTATTCCTTTTCTTTTTTGCGAATACAGACTAACACGGCTGTTATTCTGAAACCTGTCATGATTAGAGGAGAATCTCAGCTTTCATTTAAAAAACAAGGTGTCTAGACAGAATGGTTTCAGATAAAAGCTTAGAAATGTGACCCAAGTGTGACAGTTGGACCCCCCCACACTCTTGGTCCGGGATGCCAGCTGATGTGCTGAGGTTTCATTGAACCTGTCTGCTCAACTAGCCTGGGCTCCCTCTCCCTGTTTTGCTGAATCAGGCTTTCCAGCCTCTGGCAGCACACACAAGGGTAGGGACGCACAAGCTGTAGACTCACACAGAGTCTGCAAGCAGCTCTCTATGGGGAGATTCAGCTAGGAAGTTGCCCAGCACTCAAGTGCACACCCCCTTTTGGAGAGTAAACCCAAAATAATATTGTCTTGCGCTATATAGAAAGATCTGCACAGCGCAAGCTCATAAAAATTCACCCTCTCCCTCAATGTGGAGAGTTATGCACAACTTCTTGCCCCCCCTCCCAATAGGAATTACACAATCTGGGTTATGTTATAAACAAGAAATAAGTTTATTAACTATAAAAAGGTAAATTTTAAGTGATTATAAGGGATAGCAAACAGAACAAAGCAGATTACTGAGCACATAAAACGAAACACACATATTAGGCTTAATACACTCAAGAAATAGATAATAAAATGTAATTTCTCACCCTAAATGTTGTTTTAGGCAAGTTTCAGAGTTTCTGTAGCTTAGAGTTCCAGTTATTTCTCTTTACAGACTAGACTCCTGTCTTAGTCTGGATTCAGCCCTTGCCTTTCCCACAGCTCATTTCCTTTGTCTCTTCAGGTACTTTCAGCAGTCTTTCTTCTTGGGAAGAAAGAGTCCTGTTTGCCTTACTCCCCAGCCTTAAATAGAATTTACATAAGGCGGGAAGCCTTTGTTTGCAGTGGAAAAGTACCAGCAGTGTCAAAAGTGGTACTTTTTACCAGGTGACATTATCACCTGACCTTGCCATGAAAAAGCAACCATGAAACCAGGTTTATTTGCAATGTCCACAGGAAGGAACCCCCAGAAGACGGAGGATCCGCATCTTCAAAGACTCATTGTCTTTTTCTTATTGGTCCATTAAGGCTGATTGCTTACTGTCTGGTGGGTGTCTCCAAGTATAATCACAGATGGAATTGTTACATAGTCAATATTCCGAATGCCAGATACAGAAATGATACATGCATACAAATTGGATAATCTCGTTCAGTAAATCATAACCTTTCCAATGATATCTTACATGAGCCATCTTGCATAAAATATCTTAATTACGCCATATTCATATCATAAGCACATTTCTATAAAGAATATGGAGCGTCACCTCACACCAGGTTCACCCTAGAAGCTCAGAAACCAGGTGATAAATAGGAAGAATCCCCTTTTTTAAAACCTCATTATTGTTAAGCCAATCTCATGATCTTTGGGGACTTGACTCATGATTTTTAATCATAGAATATCAGGGTTGGAAGGGACCTCAGGAGGTCATCTAGTCCAACCCCCTGCTCAAAGCAGGACTGATCCCCAATTAAATCATCCCAGCCAGGGCTTTGTCAAGCCTGACCTTAAAAACTTCTAAGGCAGGAGATTCCACCACCTCCCTAAGTAACGCATTCCAGTGTTTCACCACCCTCCTAGTGAAAAAGATTTTCCTAATATCCAACCTAAATCTCCCCCACTGCGACTTGAGACCATTACTCCTTGTTCTGTCATCTGCTACCACTGAGAACAGTCTAGAGCCATCCTCTTTGGAACCCCCTTTCAGGTAGTTGAAAGCAGCTATCAAATCCCCCCTCATTCTTCTCTTCCGTAGACTAAACACCCCCAGTTCCCTCAGCCTCTCCTCATAACTCATGCGTTCCAGTCCCCTAATCATTTTTATTGCCCTCCGCTGGACTCTTTCCAATTTTTCCACATCCTTCTTGTAGTGTGGGGCCCAAAACTGGACACAGTACTCCAAATGAGGCCTCACCAGTGTCGAATAGAGGGGAACGATCACGTCCCTCGATCTGCTGGCAATGCCCAAAATGCCATTGGCCTTCTTGGCAACAAGGGCACACTGTTGACTCATATCCAGCTTCTCGTCCACTGTAACCCCTAGGTCCTGCAGAGCTGCTGCTGAGCCATTCGGTCGCTAGTCTGTAGCGGTGCATTGGATTCTTCCGTCCTAAGTGCAGGACACTGCACTTGTCCTTGTTGAACCTCATCAGATGTCTTTTGGCCCAATCCTCCAATTTGTCTAGGTCCCTCTGTATCCTATCCCTACCCTCCAGCGTGTCTACCTCTCCTCCCAGTTTAGTGTCGTCTGCAAACTTGCTGAGAGTGCAATCCACACCATCCTCCAGATCATTTATGAAGATATAGACGAAACCGGCCCCAGGACCGACCCTTGGGGCACTCCACTTGATACCGGCTGCCAACTAGACATGGAGCCATTGATCACTACCCGTTAAGCCCGACAATCTAGCCAGCTTTCTATCCACCTTATAGTCCATTCATCCAGCCCATACTTCTTTAACTTGCTGGCAAGAATACTGTGGCAGACAGTGTCAAAAGCTTTGCTGAAGTCAAGGAACAACACGTCCACTGCTTTCCCTTCATCCACAGAATCACTTATCTCGTCATAGAAGGCAATTAGATTAGTCAGGCATGACTTGCCCTTGGTGAATCCATGCTGACTGTTCCTGATCACTTTCCTCTCCTCTAAGTGCTTCAGAATTGATTCCTTGAATGCTTGGGGTTGGCCAACCCATTGACCACTACAGGAAGGGGAGGTGTAGGACTTTATAGGCATGACATATGCATAAAGCCTTCTCTCTCCTAATTGTAATATCGTAACATCCCTCAGTGCAAAGGGCCTGCCAAAGATACCCTGCTTTCAGTTATATATTCAGTGAACATGGCCCACTTGCTGACTGGATAAGCCATCAATCCTTTAAGCAAGGGTCAGTCCTAGAGCAATATTGTGTATTTGCATGAGGAAAACCTTCTGGTCTCTCCAGTGTAAGTGGTGATTCCACCCAAAGTTTTACCTGCAAGCAGGTAAGGATCTTTTCCATTATAAAAATAATCACTAGCCCATGGGCTAGGACATTTTGTCAGCACTCAGACATGGGCATTTACCAGGGTGGTCTCTGTAGTTAAACCCTACAGCAACGCTGCACATTGCAAAGAATTTTTGGGTATTTCCAGGCCGTGGCTATACTCTGCAGGGAGAGAGCTGACAGAGAGGACTTGGCAAGCTGACATAGGCTGCTCTGGAGACGTAAGTCCACATGTTCATCTAAACAGAGCAGCATTAAACAAACTGTCAAAAACATCCAATAACAGCTAGCAAAAATCCCCCAAGCCCATCACAAATGTCAGCTGAAGGGGGAAGTGAAATTAAATGTATGTAACACCACAACCTGACCTAGGTGCGATGGCCTGAGGAGAAGCTAATGGAAAGGGAAGGAGAGAGAGATCAGCACATGGGAAGGGGTGAGGTGTGAAAGCAAAAAAAAAAAAAAAAGAGAGAGAAATGCAGCTGTTCCCCATTTCCTTGTTTGATTCCCGTCTCCGGGCCAACACAGGTGGGGACTCAAGGAGACATATCTCATTCCTTACACAAGGGGGCCAGTCTGCAATAGACCCTACTCTCCATGGGGAGCACGTCATCACCTTATAAGGGCAAAGAGGGGTGAAAACCATGGCCCTGCCTTTCTCTGCACTGCCCACTGGAACACAGTGGGTTTACTGGGGATAGCAGGCTGCACTATCCTCCTTCTGTGCACCAAGCAGCTTAGGAAGGGTTTGTACAATCCTTAGAGTTCCCCCTAGGGCAGGGTAGCTCTGAACAACCCTTTACTGAAGGCTGCCGATTAAAGGCACAAAGTAGGCCTCTTCATTTTATGCCCTCAATAGCAAAAGACAATTAAGCCTTTGCCTTGGACAGCTGCTGAGCCTCTAATCACTTACAGATGGGAGGTTTTAGTTGTCAAGCACAGCTGCTCCTCGCGGCTAAGCATTGCTTACTTTTGCAGGGAGGCTGAAGGAATGTTGCAAATTTTTTGGCCAGCGGCTGTGGTAGCTCAGCCTGACCTGAGCTGAGGTGATCTCTGACCCAATGCCTCTTGCACCATACATTCTCCTTGAGGTGGCCTTGGTGACCAATGTTGAATTGTGACACTAATCTGAACATCCTGGGTAACCACAAGAATTAAATGCAGTGTCATGAGGGGCCATTTCATCATCACGACAGTGGCGATCACAGACTGATGACACAAGTAGCTGCTGTGATACTGCAACGTGTCACAAGTGATGACTGCATTATCACGCTAAGTTGGAAACAGTGAAGAAACATGTAAGTATCTGTCCTAACTCCTCTCTTTAGTGAGTCTGCTTCTGTGAACCATTATCTAAGTAGCACTGAAATTTTACCCCATGTCAGTATGGGGATGGAGGAATCACCGACGAATTCCTCACATGAGGAATCAAGCCCTCTTCCTCGTCAGCCATCTTTCTGCATCGAGCTCTCTTCCTCATTGGCTATCACCAATCAAGAGCCACAGTGACTTGCCGCAAACCCTGAACCGGCACACGGGCATAATAAGGAAATCAGATTGTGCGTATTTAAGAATCAGGAGGATTTGATGAGACTTTTCAAACTCTTCTTCCGCGTGTTTCATTTCCATGGGAATAGAAGCGTCAAGTCCTAAAAAAAACCAAAACCCTGTGGGTGAATTTCATCATCAGATGCACTTCAGAACCAGCTGAATTGCACTCCAGCTGGGTGTCTTGCTGTGGAATTACATGGGAGCCGTCAGAGTTCTTTTCATTGTTTCCCAGCCTCTCTACTGAATGCCCTGAAATCTCCCCATCCACACAGTGATTTACAAGCACTTGACACCAGCCATTTTCTTTAATTTACCTTGATTTCTAAAGCCTCCTTGAGATGGGAGGCTAGCAGGGCTGCTTTACCTCTCTGTTGTGTTCCATCGTCTGCAGCTGTCATGAGCAGTAGGGTATGTCAGCAGAGAACGTTCTCAGGAATGGGTGAGCTTCAGTGCTCCACATCCGTCACTGCAGGGAATGGCTGGTTCGTAGGCATTCCAGAGTTGACGTCCCTTAGCATGAAGCCCTGTCAGGAATGGTGTGGGAGCACTGTTTGTGCAGGAACCTACTCCAATCCCAGCTTCCCCCAGCAGCAGGTGCTGTAGAGAATGACACACAAGCACAGGCTCTGAGGCACAAACAGCTCCACCATTCCCAGCTGTCCCCAGATGTTGAGAATGGGACAGATTTTATTTGAGATGCTCCATTGCCCACCATACAGAACAGGATTCTTCAGAGACTTTGCTTCCAATAGCATTTTGGGGGCTCTTTGAATTACTTCCCCCATCTCCTTCCCCTCTGCTCCACTCCCCAAACTCTGCTCTTGCCTCCTGGTGCTGTGATGACTAGTGTTGTCCCTTGCTGCAGCCTGGCACCTTTCCCCTAGGTAAGCTGTGATGCTTCTCCTGGCTGTCTTTGAAACCAGCTTGGCTGCGGTAGCCGCCAGGCTTCAAAAGGAAAGCATCATTAACAAAAAGGGATTTCTCTCACCTCAGATATGGGCAGTGAATACTTTTAAACACAAGATGTGCTAATTGGCACCACTGTAACCCCGTGATCCTTCCTCCTGGGCAAGCTAATAATATTCACTTATTCATTATGAAGCCCCAGAGTGAAAGAGGGCTTAACACACCTCCAGCACTTAAAAGAAACACCATACCAACCCCAACCCTCAGTTATGAATGAACCTAACACATGTGCCAATGCATGCTTTAGGGCTCAAGTCAGGAGGGACCTAAACCGATCAGATACGTGGCTGGAGAGAAGATAACTAGCATGAGTTTAAATGTAGGAAAATACTATCTAATACACCTGCGGGAAAGCAATATGAAACACAGATGCTCAATGGGAGGGAGAACCCCAAAGCAATAGAGATGAAGGAGAAATCGTGGGTGGCAAGTCAGCAGGGCCAGCTCCAGGCACCAGTGAAGGAAGCAGGTGCCTGGGGCGGCCAATAGAAAGGGGTTGCACTCCGTGCGTTATTGGGGTGGCACTTCCGGGTTGTCAAGGTTCCTCCCCCACTCTGAACTCTAGGGTACAGATGTGGGGACCTGCATGAAAAACCTCCTAAGCTTATCTTTACCAGCTTAGGTCAAAACTTCCCCAAGGTACAAAATATTACACCCGTTATCCTTGGAATGGCCGCTACCACCACCAAACAATTACTGGTTACTGGGGAAGAGCTGTTTGGACGCGTCTGTCCCCCCAAAATACTTCCCAAAACCTTGCACCCCACTTCCTGGACAAGGTTTGGTAAAAAGCCTCACCAATTTGCCTAGGTGACTACAGACCCAGACCCTTGGATCTTAAGAACAATGAACAATCCTCCCAACACTTGCACCCCCCCCTCTCCTGGGAAATGTTGGATAAAAAGCCTCACCAATTTGCATAGGTGACCACAGACCCAAACCCTTGGATCTGAGAACAATGAAAAAGCATTCAGTTTTTTAAAAGAAGACTTTTAATAAAAAATAGCAGTAAATAGAAATAAAGAAATCCCCCCTGTAAAATCAGGATGGTAGATATCTTACAGGGTAATTAGATTCAAAACATAGAGAACCCCTCTAGGCAAAACCTTAAGTTACAAAAAAAGTACACAGACAGAAATAGTTATTCTATTCAGCACAATTCTTTTCTCAGCCATTTAAAGAAATCATAATCTAACACATACCTAGCTAGATTACTTACTAAAAGTTCTAAGACTCCATTCCTGTTCTGTCCCTGGCAAGAGCAGCACCCAGACAGACACAGACCCTTTGTCCCTCTCCCTCCTCCCAGCTTTTGAAAGTATCTTGTCTCCTCATTGGTCATTTTGGTCAGGTGCCAGCGAGGTTACCTTTAGCTTCTTAACCCTTTACAGGTGAGAGGAGCTTTCCCCTGGCCAGGAGGGATTTCAAAGGGGTTTACCCTTCCCTTTATATTTATGACACGGTATTTTTTACCTTGATCTTCGGCGGCAATTCGGCGGTGGGTCCTTCATTCCCTCTATTCCTCTTTGGCGGCAATTCAGCGGCAGCTCAGTCGGGTTTTTCTTTTTTTGTTATTCTTTTTCTTCACCACTTGAGGTGGCAAAAAAGCTGGAGCCAGCCCTGCAAGTCAGTCTTGGCTTTACAATTCAAATGTGGCAGCCAGGAAGAAAAAGGGCAATTCAGTTTTGGGTTGAATACACATTGGCGTCAAATCACATACAAAGAATTAATAAATTCCTCTCTGCATGGCTCTGGCACACTTACACTTGGAATATTGAATTCATCTGTGGTGTGGTCACTTCATTATCAGAAAGAATTTGGAGGGTGTTTAGAGAAGAATAACAGAAGTGATTTAAGGTGCTGTAAGTATTGATTAATAAGGAAAAATTAAAGCTGAGATTTTCAAAGGGGCCTAAGGAAATTAAGCAATCAATTCCCATCAAAATTCAATGGGTGTCATGTATGTAACTCCTTTGGTCCCTTGTAAAAATCTCAGCCTAAGTGCCTGATCCAGCTCCCATTGTAGTCAGTGGGAGACTTCCCATTGATTTGCATGGGAGCTGGCCTGGATCCTAAGTGCGCTAAGTACATAGGGTGAAATCCTAGCTTATTGCAGTCAGTAGGAGTTTTGCCATTGATCTCAATGGGCCCAGAATTTCACCAACACAATTTAGCTAAAGGATTGTATGGCTAGAAATGATTAGTGTTACTATAGACCAGTGACTCTCAACCAGGGGTGTGTGTCCTTCTGGGGGTATGCAGGGGTGTTCCAGGGGGTACATCAACTCATCTAGATATTTGCCTAGTTTTAAAACAGGCTACATAAAAAGCACTAGTGACATCAGTACAAACTAAAATTTCATACAAAGACTTCAAGCTTCAGAGGGGTAGCCATGTTAGTCTGGATCTGTAAAAGCAACAAAGAGTCCTGTGGCACCTTATAGACTAACAGACATATTGGGGCATGAGCTTTCCATGCATCCGACGAAGTGGGTATTCATCCACGAAAACTCATGCTCCAATACGTCTGTTAGTCTATAAGGTGCCACAGGACTCTTGGCTGCTTATACAATGACTTGTTTATACTGCTCTATGTACTATACACTGAAGTGTATGTACAATATTTATATTCCAATGGATTTATTTTATAATTAAAATGAGAAAATGAGCAATTTTTCAGTAATAGTGGCTGTGACTCTTTTGTATTTTTATGTCTGATTTTGTAAGAAGTCATTTTTAAGAACATATGAACAGCCATACTGGGTCAGACCAAAGGTCCATCTAGCCCAGTATCCTGTCTTCCGACAGTGGCCAATGCCAGGTGCCCCAGAGAGAATGAACAGAACAGGTAATCATCGAGTGATCCATCCCCTACCACCCATTCCCAGCTTCTGGCAAACAGTGAAGTGGGTAAGCTGGAGTTACTCAAGACAAATCAGACTCCTGAAAGGGGAACAGTAGTCTGGAAAGGTTGAGAGCCACTGCTATAGAGAAGGGTGTGGTATAAAGTTTAGAGCTGGTCTACATGGGAAAATTATACCCCTATAAATTAGGTGTGAATTTAAACCAATTCGGTAATACTAATACAGCCCCTTGTTTGGATGCTCTTATGCAAGAGTGCCATTTTGTTTTGTTTGTTTTTTGTTCATCACATACGGCGCTACAGCTGCGCCCCTGTAGCTCTTTAGTGAACACGCTACTATGCCAGCGGGAAAGCTTCTCCCATCAGCATAGTTAATCCACCTCCCCAAGAGGCAGTAGCTATGTTGACGTGAGAAGCTCTCCCATCGATATAGCACTGTCTACACAGGGAGTTAGGTCAGTGTAACTACATCTCTCAGCAGTGTGGATTTTTCACACCCCCGAGCGATGTAGTTATACTGACATAAGTCTGCAGTGTAGACCTGGCCTTAGTTTATATTGCTTAATTTATGGGAAGAAGTTTAAGATGTTAAAGATCATCATTTAAGTTAAAGAGTGTCCACACAGGCAATTATATCTGTATAACAGGGCCCGTGGAGATAAGGCCCTACGCAGATAGATCAATAGAGGCCATCACAATCTGAAAAATATCTGAAGGGTGCGGAAACCCAGGACAGAGAGGAACTGTTTGGAATGAAATTAACAGAAAGTTTGGACAGACTATCATGGAAGTCTTCCCAACGGTGACATCTGTTCAGCTGTGGAATAATCGCCCCAGCGAAATGGTGGAAGGTCCATCGCATGATTTTAAAAACTAGACAGAATAAAACAGAACATATAATGCATGGAACCATCCTCCACGGGCAAGCAGTTTGACTTTAAGATCAAAATGGGCTCTTGCTATCTCTAGGACATGCCACCACGAGCAACTCCAGCCCTCATGAGTCCAAAATAAGCAACGCCACACACACAGCTCTGGCCCGCATGAGCAACCCTGGAATAACAAAACCCAACAATCACAAGCAACCCAACAAAAACAAGCCGCAGTGTGCAGCTCAGCCTTCAAGTACAGCCCTGAAGCAACAAACTAACATGTGGGCCGGTGAGCACTTTAAATAAAACCAGATTTCGGTTCTAATCTGCCCAACGGTTATTACAAACAACAGGGAAGGAAAGAGGAGTTTACAAATAAGGAATGCCCAGGTTCCCCTTTTAAGCTGTACAATAACTAGGACTCTTACTTTGAAGAGTTTTCTCTCTACTTCCTTCTTTGTTCTGAGGTCCAGTGCCACTCTAGTTTAGGATACTGGATGAATATTCCAGGAAGCATGGAGACGATGCCTGAAGGTGGTTGGAGAAGGCTCTGCCTGGGGGCCTTACCCACTCTGTGGTCCCCTCTCAGGCTCAACCTTCTGTCTGGCTTCCCGGAGAAGTATTCCCATCTCCTGTAGCCTGTTACCACCCTTTGCCTGGGCTTCTGAGCGCCTTTTAACCTGCTCTTTTAGTCAGAGCATGCTCGGCAGGCCCGGAGCAACGGGGCTACCTGGGCCCAGTATTGTTTTTTAACACGTTTGGGCCCAGTGTGGGGTTTGTATACTTCATCACAGCATGGCTGGCTAACTGGATTTTGAAAGACACAACATTTTGTAGGTAAAGGTTTTCGGAGAAGAAGCGCTGATGACCCTATTTTTTACCTTGATCCCTTCAATTCACTACACCTAGTAGATGGGTGGCCCTCAGAGCTGGGACCCTTGCTAACATGCTCAGCGTTAACGAAAAGCACTAGCAACTTTGTTGAATAGGTTTGACCTCGATGGAGGTCTATGCAGCACTAGCTAGGACTGCCCCCAGTATGCACTGGGTCTCATGTAAAACCTGGGGAAGGTGTCTTTCTCCGTGAGCTATTCTAAAGTCCTATGGGGATGGGGGTGGGACTTTCCAGACCGTTTTGCTATGGTGGCACGATGGGCAGCTAGAGAGAAGGCAGGACAGTATTCTGGTTCACTTCCCACATGTCCTGGCTTCAGCCCACCTGGAATTCACTAAATGGAGCTCCTTCAAACTGAATGCAGGTCCCTCTGGCCCTTCATTTATCAGACAACTTCGTCTCCTTATAAGGGCTGCAGTGCTCACCCATCCTCCTGTACAGATTATTCCTCCTGCATTTTGCTCCACTTTGCAGTTTGACTTTTTGATCTTATACATGCCCCACTGCCTAAATCCCAGAATGTTCCTTCCTTATCCCTTCTCCAAAATCCACAGAGTCCTGTTTTTATATTACAGCATAAGCCTCTCTCTACTTCTGGGCCCTGCTCCCTTGGCGCGCAAGCTTTGTTCTCCTGTGGCTATACTTCCAGGCTCCACCCTGCTAGCCCCAGTGAGCTGGACTGGTTTCCAAAGTGAGATCAAAAAACCGCCCCGAGGAGGAAGAACTATAGGAACTCTGTAAGAGCGTAATACCAAAGAAGTGAGGAGGCCCCACTCCAGTGCCATATGCTTCAGCATTGCCAAAAAAGGGAAGAATTACCAACAGCCATGTCCCCAGATGATCACTCTTCTGTTCTCTCTCAGCATCCTGTTCTCTTTTTCCTATAGGCAGATCTGTAGCAGTACATCAGTCACTCTCTGACTCAGCTTGTCATGATGGATTCACCCTCCCCATTATTTTACCCGTTGTTGGTCTCTTTTATTCTGGTTCTTATTCCGTGCCTATCACCACATGGCAGGCATAGCATAGGCATGTGCAGACTGGGAGGGCAAGAGGGGGACAAGGATTGACTGGGGTCTGACGCGGGCTTTGTGATTGCTCTAATTTACACCAGCCTTACAGTGTTTGCCTACAGGCTGCGGTACAGCCCGGGACTTTTGTAGCAATGGGCACTACTCAGACTCCCCCCTCCTGCCCCTGGATCTGCACCCATCCCCATAGACTGAGGCTGGCAAGGGGCTTGGTATGGGGCCAATTCTTCCACAACCACTTGTAGCGCCTTTACAATCCCTACACCACTGCAGCAGCATACAGGGGCTGGAGCAAGGGGGTGGGGAGGGAGGGCACAATTTCTCTCTAACGCCTGATTCTCAGAGGTGATGAGTGCCTGCAGCTCCCATGGACTTTTAGACCTTAATATTTGAGTGAGGATAGAAGTCACCCCCCCCAACTCCACCTCCCCATTACCCACTTACTGCCATATCTCATCCAGATTTAATTCACTCACATGTACATCCACTGTAGGGTCTTGCTGAATCTTTGTTGGGACCCATAAGAGTCTGACAGCAGCAATTCAATTTAAACTTTTGGCCCTTATTAAAAAAAACCCAGGGAACTTCCTAAACAAAAAACATAAAGGGTTCAGGTTGAAATTGTGTTTCACTGGACTCCAGCTACCACCAAAAAGCAAGGATATCTTCTTTACAAAAATGCTAAACCTTTAAAAACCACATGCCTCTCAGAAAGCCTGGAAATATTCTGGGTGAGGTGATACGTCAGCTAGAGAGAAAAAAGGAGCTGAAGGCAAAGTACAATAGATGCCATGAACATGTCATGCCAACAGCTTTGTACTGGTATGCAAAAAGTTATATAACAGAGCACAAGGCCCTCATGAAGGTGCGGAACAATTAGTGACAGAGTTACAATTGCTGACTAACGACTGTGCATTTATGAATGTGGATGAAATTATTCAGGACAGGAAGCATTTGGAACAAATTTACCATAATAAGCAGAGAGCTGAGCTTGATTTAACTGAAGCTGTGCACACTGCTAGAATGGCACAGGCCCATCTCAAAATCAGTGTCTAAAGAAGAGATGGTGTGTGCAGTAGCCAGCTAACTGGGCAGTTGCCCTCAGGATTCTTGAATGTAAACAGCGATGGTTTGCCCTGATCACAATTTTTTTCCTATTCAGATATCAGTGAAAATGATCTATAGACTTAATTACTCACAGAAGTTCCCAGCAGGGATGGTAATAATTCCTCTGTGCACAACAAAGACTTTTGCTGTAATAACCTACCACCTTTTCAAATCCTTTATGGTGTTGTGCCAACGCTGTCCCAAATCTGCAGGTTCCCCACTGCTTCGACCCACAGAATTACACTCCATGATCATAGCTAAAAAAATATAACCTTCTTTCTCAAATATTTTTACATACCAGTTACGTTTTCTTTTATATCCTTTCTCAGTTTGCTAAACTCGCTGCTACTGCCTACACTTTAAAAATACCTTAATAGAGTTAATCTCTCTTAAATCATGCCTCCCTCCTCTCCTAGGTTGCTCTTCATATTCACCCCCCTTCCTCCACCTCTCTTCACTTTTGCACTCTCTTTGTTTTAGTGGTCCAGTAAAGTTTGCAGGATACTGGTACTGTGCTTCATCAACAATAAACCTGGCTGGGTGCCTTCGTACCTTAATGGATCTTGTGGTCATTGGACGGTTTGCTCAAGGTCTGCTATGCCAACTGTCTGTGCAAAGCTGGGACAACACGCAGAAAGAACACACACATGCTGCCAAACATCTAAGCACACCTACATCCCTCCTCAATATTCCATGTGGCATCAGGGGCTGCATGCCTACCCCCACCACTCCACACAGGGAGACATTAAAGACAATCATGGCTTCACATACACTGACCAGTGAAAGCCATGGTTGCTGTATGCATAGCTAATATGGAAATGAATGTTTTCTCCTTCTTAAGTTCTGATCCATAAATGTATTAAGTTTTTAAAGTATTTGCTTTTAACTTGCACAGAAGTTTTTTGCATTATTTTGTTACTAAAATTCTGTAGTTTGGACAATAATTCATCTTTATTAGTTCCCAATATATGTTCCAGAATGCCTTGCGGTACTGAAAGCACCCACTTATTTGTTATTATACAGTGTGACACAACTCATAAGATCGGTGACAAACTGTAATAATTGTAAATGTACAGTAAGCACGTTGCATGGACAGTGTTATATTTATAGATCTACACCAGTGGTTCCCAAACTTGTTCTGCTGCTTGTGCAGGGAAAGTCCCTGGTGGGCTGGGCTGGTTTGTTTACCTGCCACGTCCGCAGGTTCGGCCGATCGCAGCTCCCAGTGGCCGCGGTTCACTGCTCCAGGCCAATGGGAGCTGCTGGAAGTGGCAGCCAGTATGTCCCTCAGCCCGCGCCGTTTCCAGCAGCTCCCATTGGCCTGGAGCAGTGAACCGTGGCCACTGGAAGCTGCGATTGGTGGACGCAGCAGGTAAACAAACCAGCCCGCCCCACCAGGGGCTTTCCCTGCACAAGCGGCGGAACAAGTTTGGGAACCACTGATCTACACCAACCACCACAGGATTCCTGAAACAGCAGGGTGAAGTAGAGCACAGTATACCACAAGGCATTACTGTGGTTTGCTGTTCAAGCACTCTTTCAAAGCCTCCCTGAGATGTATAGTTCTGCACTATAGCTCTGGTGGCTCACTATTCAAATCCAGCAAACAGCCACTCCACCTCTGTCCTCCACCCTGGCAGCAACTTCTCCTCCTTTGCCTCACAGATATTATGCAGAACACAACAAACAGCTAAAACCTCTGGGATATTTTTTTCCCTGAGATCCAATCTTTGATTAAATAACACCAGCATCCCTTCAATCTACCAAACTGTCTATTCAACTGTCATTCTGCACCTGCTGAGCTGGTAGACAAACCTTTCCTTGGTGCTATCATGGTGGCCGGTGTATGGCTTCATGAGCCAGGGGAGCAAGGGATAGGCTGGGTCTCCCAGGATCACTAGTGGCATTTCTGCATTACCAATGGTAATCCACCATGGCGGGGGGGGGGGGGGGGGGGGGAAGAGAAGGTCCCTGCTTGTAGCTTTCTGAACTGTGTTCTTAAAGACGCGAACGTCATGCATGTTCCCTGATCGGCCAACACTGATGTTGGTGAAGAATCTCTGGTGATTCTTGCATAATTATAGAAAATAGCCCTTTCTCTTGATGTACTGTGTGGCAAGGTGGTCTGGTGCCAAAATAGGGATGTGAGTGATGTCTGTTGCCCCACTTCAGTTTGGGAACCACATTGTTGCAAATTCATCCACTATGTCCTGTATATTACTGAAAGTCACATTCCTGCATAGCAGAAGATGATTAATGGACCTGCACACTTGAATGACAACGGCTCCCACAGTGGATTTTCCAACTCTAAAATGATTTCCCACTGACTAGTAACAACCTGGCTTTGCAAGTTTCCACAGCACAATCACCACTTGCTTCTCCATTGTCAGTGCAGCTCTCCTTCTGATGTCCCTGCGCTGGAGGGCTGGGGTGAGCACGGCACACAGATCCAGAAATGTGGCCTTGCACATCCAAAAGTTCTGTAACCACTGCACGTCACCCAAACCTGCATTATGATGTGATCCCACCAGGCAGTGCTCATTTCTCAGCCCCAGAAGTGGTGCCCCATCATCTGCAGCTGCTCTGGGAACACCACCAACAGCCTTGAACTAGTTCTCACTATGTCCCACAGCAGTCTGTCCTGCACAAAATAGTCATGTTCCCCACTGATTCAGTTCTTGCAGCTTTGCAAATACTGGAGGATTTTACAACCTGTGTTTGCAATGCTCATGCCAATAGTACAGAGCTGTGCAGGCTCCCCGCTTCTGTCAGAGATGGTGGACAGCGAGAAGGGCTGGGTGGGTTTGTGGGATTTTTTAAAAAGGCACAAAAATTATGGGATATAGATGACATGATGTGATGGAGAAAGGTCCATGCTGGTCCTCTTGCTCCCAATTGGCCTTGCGTGCCTCATGCATTGCCAAAACTTTGCAAAAGACAGTGTGCTGGATGGTGACAAGTTGCACACAGGGATACTTACCCATGATGCACTGCACTCTGCATCGACACAAGCACTCCTGAAGTCTACGTGCAGCACCAATACAAGGAGCCTAGCACACATGCGCACATGGGGTTTGGAACGTGTCCCATATGAGGAGAGATTAAAGACGCTAGGACTTTTCAGTTTGGAAAAGAGGAGACTAAGGGGGGATATGATAGAGGTATATAAAATCATGAGTGGTGTGGAGAAAGTGAATAAGGAAAAGTTATTTACTTGTTCCCATAATATAAGAACTAGGGGGCCACCAAATGAAATTAATGGGTAGCAGGTTAAAACAAATAAAAGGAAGTTCTTCTTCACTCAGCGCACAGTCAACCTGTGGAACTCCTTGCCTGAGGAGGTTGTGAAGGCTAGGACTATAACAGGGTTTAAAAGAGAACTGGATACATTCATGGAGTTAGTTAAATCCATTAATGGCTATTAGCCAGGATGGGTAAGGAATGGTGCCCCTAGCCTCTGTTTGTCAGAGGGTGGAGATGGATGGCAGGAGAGAGATCACTTGATCATTACCTGTTAGGTTCACTCCCTCTGGGGCACTTGGCATTGGCCACTGTTGGCAGACAGGATACTGGGCTGGATGGACCTTTGGTCTGACCCATTACGGCTGTTTTTATGTTCTTAAGCAATATACTAATTGTGGCAGCTTTATGCTGACATAACTTGAGTCAGCAGAAGTTTGAAGACATACACATTGCCTTACACTGATAATCTTCAGGAGTAATTTGGGATAATTGATAGGTAATCTACATAATCTACCCCTCCTCCCCTGCCCCCCTACACTCAGACATACAACCCTCTGTTAATATAATCTTATATTACCATATCGTGGCCAGTCACCACCTTGATTTCTTCCCTGATCTGCTGGGCCTCTTTCTCTTAACCTTTATTTTTAGACTGTGAGCTCCTTGGGACTGAGACAGTTCTTTAATCTAGGACACCGTGGGCTGTTGCCAGAATGGAAATAATAATAAATATCTATACCAAAGATAGAGCCAATGGGAATTCCTGAACAACGGCCTACTGTTGACACAGCCCGACAGCAAGAGTTTGACATTTGGAAGGCCAAAGAGTGGAAATAAAATCCTTAGATCCTGTCTACCTTAAAGGTGGAACCATGCTGGGTGTATCAAAGACCAGGTACACCCATTTGACATGAAGCAAACTCATTTCAGTATGTTTACACAGTAAATTTTTTCTTGACACAAGTGCAGATACAATTCTTCCCTTGTTTACAAGGTACATTGAAGTTAACAGATGTTAACATTGAAGTTAACAGATGTTGCTCTGTGCAAGTGAAGGCAGAATCAGAGCCTATGCATCAACCATGTTAAGCCCTGAAACATGACATTTAATATCTCTGAGGACAGGTTAAGACAATCTCTAATTACTGGGGATTAGGATGTTTCTTGCACCTACGTCCGGTGTTGGCTACAGTCAGACACAGGATACTGAGCTAGATGGGCCTTGCATCTGACCCTCTTTGGCAATTCTTATGGTAGATGTGGACAAGCTGACATAGTTGTCATCCAGGCTCCAACACTGCCCTCACTTATGGATGGCAATCAATGCATTCTGGGAAATTCTGTACTCAGTGGCAAAAGATCATTGGTGTTTTTCAGACAGAGCAAAGCACTTTGGAATGTCCCCTTGTACAAGGATCCGAGAGGTAGGAGGACTAGCTAACCCAGTTGTACAGCAGAAGAACCACATTAAAGCTTTACAGCCTGACAGCTCTGCTATGGCCCCATTTATGAGCAGGGCCTGTGGCAGTATGCATGGATTAAGTAGTCCAAAAACTACTCCAAGATCCCATTCTTCAGCATGGGACGTTCCCTCTGAGCACAAGCATGCTCCAAAGGGATACACAAATGGACATACTGAACCATCTTTAAAAGTTATCCATAAAACATTAAGAAAGGGTCTCTAAACCTCTCCCTGGAGAAAATGAATGAGACCTACAAACACCAGGAGAGCCCAGTCCCCTCCACAGGGCATTCAGCTAGCCTCACTAAAGCATCTCCCAGCTCAAGCCTTTCCGCACTCACTTTATAACCAGCTTTTCCAGCCAGCAGCTCTCCCAACAACTCTCAGGGAAGAAAACTGTCTCTTGCTCTTGTCTTACTCAGAGGCTTTTATAGCTACTGTCCTAAGCATAGGTACAGCTCAGACCATCCACAGGTAGGCCTAGTTTGCCCTCACCATTACAGCTCAACTAGTCTTAACAGAACCACCTGTCCCCAAGTAAATCAAACTGTTCTTTCAGGCCTCTGGCACTCATAAATGATTTCTCTAGCAGAGGGTTGAAACACAACACTTCCACATGGTTAGAAACTACATGTTAACCAGGTGGTGTGGGCATGGACTGGAGGTTGAGTCAACCATACTACAGATATGGTAAAAACTTCCAGTACAGATGGGACCTTGGATTACTCTGACATTTTGTTTTCCACATGCACAAAACCACATATTTCTAATATAAATAAAAGTTACTCCTGTTCCTGCTTATAAGCTTGGATCCAGACTCTGATCTCTCTGGGAAACTTAGAACTGGGATTTGGCTGTTGTCAAATGAAAATAAATACAGGGGTTTGATAGATGGAACAGCTCTGTTCAATGTTGGTTTAGTTAGTCTGTTGAAGAAGGGTGAAAACCCCAACATCAACTAAACATGGCACATTGACTTCATGCAGCAGATGCTTTGGAGTTTGTAGGATTTCACATGGGAATCAGCTGTGGAGGGACAGGTGTAGTGGGGAAGCCATGAGTAAGGGCAACATGATGTTGCAGTCAGTACTTCTTGGAGTAATACCACAGAGCCGGCCAATCTGGACTGGCTTCTCATCCATCCAGAGAGAGCAGACCCTGTCCTGGGAGCAGAGTTGCAGCTCCAAAGCCAGAGGCACAGCCCAGAGAGAGCGGACTTGCCTTGGGAGGAGGGCTGCAGCAACCAGAGCCAGAGGGGCCACAAAAGCAGCCCAGGAAGCCGGTCAGTGCTGGGAGCAGAGTCACAGAAGCAGCCCACAGAGCAGACCTGTCCTGGGAGCAGAACTGCAGTAACCAGAGGCAGTAGGGCCAAAGAAGCAGCCCAGGGAGCTGGAGGCAGAGCAGCAGTAGTAGTGCTGAGAAAGAGTGGTGGAGCTGGGGCTGGAGCAGTCCAGAGCTGGGGAGAGTGAGGGGGACCCTGGGCAGTGGGCCCAGCACAGGGAGACACCTCAGCCAAGAGGCTCTGCAGGCCAGGCTTGGATCGTAACCCCGACAGGGCGGGGGCGACACTGGGAAGAAGGGTCCTACCTTGTTGGGGTTACGAGGACTCTGCCAGTCAGGAGAGTGGAAGGGGAGTCCGCAAGGGCAGGGAGGCCACTGGGTAAAAGAAGTGGGAGTGAGGACTCAGATCCTTTCGCTAGCCCACTTCACCGGCGTAGTGCAGAAGCCAGGAAAGTTCCCCACAATAGCAGGACTATTCCCCTGCTTAAACCTAAATCTAGTAAATAAAACAAAACAGCATTAACAGAGGATAATATCAAACCTACCCATCAGAAGCAGTCAAGGTTGAGCAGCATTTCAACTGTATGTTTTAACTCCTTTAAATTTTCCCTTTCTGAAAGGAATATAGTGGGAGTTCCTTACAAAGGACAGACACAACCTACATATCTTTCCAACATAGTTCAGGTCATCAAACCTTTGTGCTGCCATTGAATTGAAAGGGAGTTGATGAGAGAGACTTTCAGTCATCTGCAGTACTTTTCTGGTTTGTTTAGGATCTCATATTTTGCCTTTGTGCTGTACTCTGAGTTTTGTACCAAACAGGGCTGCAACCCCGACATTTTCCTAATGGCTGTGTGAACCTTGATCCTCCAAGTCCTGGTGTGGTACAGAGCCAGGAGTATAAGCACAGGTTATGGATGGACAGAAATACAGTTAACCTTGCTGAGCAGAAGTAAGTCTTAGTCAACCTTGCTGAGCAGAAGTAAATCTACCTTGCACACATGCTCTCTTACGCTCAAGAACATGGAGTGAAAAAGAGGGCAGGTGTGTGTGTGGTGAGGGCAAATGGGCACATCTGAGGAGACTGAGTCTAAAGGTTTGTAGTCACTGCTGTGTTACTCAGGTGATTGGCACCCAAGTATGAGCAGCCACACTGCAAAGCCCTTCCCGAGTTACTGCATGCTCACTGGTGCTGCACTGCCCTTCGGTGTGTGTCGCTAGGACTTCTGGGGGCACAGCCTATAGTTCCTTGTGCTGGAGTAAGCCGAGCAGCTCTATGAGTCTTTCCAAGTGAATTGTGGAAGAATTTGTCCATCCTTCTGTGCACATGGAGGAACTGGCGGAAGGAATTGGAGGACTAGCAGCACTGGCATGATTTAGTCTGTGTCCTCACTGCAAAGAGGGTGGGTTACCAGCCTGAGCAAAAGTGGTACTAAGCCCTAGTTTGTATCCCCAGCTGGGCCAGCTGGCCTTGGTTTGAAAAGCACCACCGCACTCAAGGGAAAGGGTTTTGTGTGTGGACAAGAGGCGGAGTTAGGGGCAACACCTGAGTAAGAGCCTGGGTAAACTCTGCAGAGAAGACATACCCTTAAAATATGATTCTCAGCATGGCACTAAACTACACACTCCCCTATTCGGCCTCTCTCTTGTTAGAAGGCAAGAATAAACTGTTGTTTTCAGTGATACAGGATTGGGTTCCCTCACACTCCTTGGCCTGCTCATCATTTTCTACGTTGTCCATACATGTCCTACACTCTGCCCCTGTTATTAAAGCATGCCTTGTTGCCTGGATACTGGGATGCAAGACAAGAAACGTAAAAATTGTAGAGGTTTTGTACGGAGTCTTTTTGTACGGAGTTTGCTCTTTGCTGTTTTCTGGGGAGCTGTTTCTGCAAAAAAATAAGCCCAGATCTTCCTCTCCATCCTTGTTCGGTAAAGCAGAGATCTGTACGTTGTGGATTCTAAATTGGCTTTCAAGTGCAGCAGCTGCTTTATAATGTAGCATTTAGTTTTCGTTCACCCTGCAGTCAAGTAAGCTAGAAATAATTGTATTTTTGTCGTCATGTTGTTAGAGTTTTGATCTGATTTGCTAGAGCAGTGTAAAGTGACCTTAGTTACTCCTAAGGAAATTCTGAGCCAAAAAAATAAAAATTCTGCACACAATATATTAAAATTCTGCATGTTTTATTTGTCAATAAATAAATGCAGAGGCTCCAGCATGGCAGTGGGAAGCACAGGCCACTAGCTGCGCAGAGGTGGGAGATCACCCTGCAGCCCTCCTCCCTTCCAGGACACGGACTTGGCAGTGAGTCTGCACCTGACCCTGAAACAGCACAAGGGCTGGGCTGCCCCAGAAACACCCAGGGGCCCTGGCCTGCCACAACAGGCATGCCAGGTGTGGGGCAGGCAGGATCAACCACACAGGATCCAAGTGTGGAGGGGCTCAGTGTTGGGGGGGACCCAGGTGTGGGGCTGAGAGGGTTCTGTGTGGGAAAATCTGGGTGTGGGCATCTCAGTTGGGAGTCTAGGTGTGTGTGGGATCTGGATGCACAGAGGCTCATTGAGGGGGCTTCCAGGTGCAGGAGCAATGGGTGAAGGTGGCTGGGGCTCAACGAGGGGGTCTGGGTGCTGGGGGAGTGGGGCTTGGTGAGGTGGGGGTCTGGGTACAGCTAGCTGGGGCTCAGTGGTGTGGGGGTCTGGGTGTGTGGGGCTCATCAGGGTCGTCCAGTTGCAGAGGGGTGGGACTCATAGGGGTGGGGGTTTGAATGCAGAAGGCTCAGTGGGGAGTGGTCTGGGTGCAGGAGTGGGGCTCCAGATGCAGGAGTTGAGGTTCAGCAGGGTGGGTTTAAGGATGGAGGGCTGGGGGGGGAGGGGGTCTGGGTGTACAGGTTCAGGCTTGGTGGGGGGTCTGGGTACAGGGGTCTGATTGCACCACGGTTGGGCAGATGGGGCAGCAGCAATGGGGACAGGAAGCAGGGGAGGATGCTGAGCTTCCTGCAGACGGGGCAGGTTTTTCTGGGGGAGGATCTGACACAGCCCCATGTGCTCCTTGAAGGGGAAGAGGAAGTTTTGTCCTCCCCTGCCTCTAGCCCAGCCGGGACTAGCAGCTGATCCCAGCACAAGTAGGAGCCACTGGCTGGGGTGGCCCCAGCCCTGTGATGATTTACATCTCTGCCAGCTGCTCTGGGTGCCCAAAAGGGTGTACTTGCACTGCTAGGGAGGGGTGTGTGACTGCTCTTGCAGCTTCCCTTTGCTTCCCTGTCAGAAAGTCATTTTTCTGTAGGGAAGCAAAAAAAATCTGCAGAGGATATGAATTCTGTGCATGTGCAATGGCGCAGAATTCCCACAGGAGTACTTTGTGTAAATGAGAATGAAGCCCATTAATGTTTGTCAAGCATTTTAAGATCCTCAAAGGGAAAGTGCTATGGAAATGCATTCTGTATATGTCTATCTATTACTACTATTGGAGGGGAAAGAACAGCGGCTCTGGCTTCAGGCCGTTCTAGCTGGCTCAGTGCTGCTCCTTCCCTGCCATCCTTAGGAGCACCCTGGTCAGTACTACTGTGTTTTCTGCATCATTTACCTGAGACTAATGTATCAGCATCAGGCCTATTTCCTTTTCCAACAAGGAGAGATTTCTGGATAAGCCCTAACCAAACTGGCTATATTTTCTACAAGACCTCAGCATCGTGCTTTACCTTCTGTTAACTCATATGTCTCACTGTCCATAACAGTCTCCTCAGAATAACAGTTAAGGAGGCTCGCCTCTTTGCTGGTTATTTTGTATATCCACAACATTTACTGGTCTCCTTGATCAGCCATTGCCATAGAGGCTGGATGCTAGTCTCATCCACCTTCCTTACAGCCACACAATATATCTTAGTATAATTATTCCATAATGATATGCCTCCCACAATGCATTTCCTCCTTCCTTGGTGCTGTCCACTGAAAATACAGCCAAATCCAAAGCTATACAGAAATGCAACAGAATAAACTTCTAAATGAATCCTTGTGAATGGACTGAATCTGGGGACTGATAAACCCTTAGACCCAGATCCTCAAAGGTATTGAGATGTCTGACTCAGGGAGTTAGGCACCTCAATACATTTGAGGATCTGGGCCTTAGTCACTGCTTCAAATCCAGCCCTGGTTGGGAATAACTGGAAGTAGTTACAATCGGATGACTTTCTGGTGAGCCATGTGAATGGAGAGAGGGGGTGGGTCTCGAGCCGAATGTCAGTGAATAGGTGGCCACATCAAAAGCCACTGTAGCGCTTGGCACCCTTGTTGGTATTCTCAGCAGAGAGCCCAAGGAGTGAATGGGCCATAAGGAATGAAATCCCCTTTTCACATCGTTATATGTATTTTCTCCAAGGCAGGTTAAACCTGGAATAGTTTGCACTGCGATGCCGCCTCAAACGTACCTCTTCTATGCATAAACAGAGGATTTCTTTCTTTGGAGCTGCCTGTCCGGTACCTTTCATAAACACTGGTGTCAAATGAAACATTAAAATGAGAAAATCTTTTATGAGGCCTTTTTCATAGGGAACTGACAGAAATTTGGGATGGGGAGTATAGACTTGTCTCCCATGTTAAACCATTTACAGATGGAATAGAATAACTTTTTAAAGGTTAAAAATGTGCCCTGATTTATTAAGATTCCTGTTTCCCGGTTAAACAAACAATCTGTGAAATGTCTTGCTGTGTACAACTTCTGGCCTTTTGTTTTAATGTTTCTCTTTTTTTAATCAACTTCCGCTCACAGCATTAATAAAAATTACTGGTTTTTTTTTTAGTGCAGTGCTGATTCATGAGAGAAAAGGAGTCATGAGTTTAACGTTTCCTCAGCTGCTTAGAGCAGCTATTGAATTTAATGATTCAGATGGGAAAGTAGGAGACATTTGGGTATCTGGAAACTTCCTGAACTACAGATCAGACATAAAACCAAGTTCCTAATCCTAACCACTTATGGTCATTTAAGACGCAACAGCACTTTCTGAAAGAGTAGTGGCGTGAACCATGGTATCCTGGCCAAATTCCAATCTGGTTAATTATAATCTTTTTACATAGATTTTTCCCACAGTTTGGGATGTGGTATTCTCCTTCACTTCCTGTCCTAAACCACTATTCAACATTGCCACATGCTGTTAAGCAGATGACACATTTCACCCCAGAAGGTGAATGTAATGGGTGAAGTAATTCCTTCTGCATATATGGGCCTGATCTAAAACCCATTGAAATCAAAGGCAATACTTGTTATTGATTTTGGAACATGAGTGTATGGACTATAAAGCTATTCGCAAGCCTTTGGGAGAAGATATGCCATGGAGACACCGGATGTTATTGCTACCTTATAGAAAGGCATGTTGTTGTTTTTTAAGATGGAAATTTCCTGTCGGCTTTTCCTAAAATGGAAGATGTGCCTCAAACTACTTCAAGCTAGAGCTCCTGAGAAGGTACAGCTCCTGGTCTGCACTGATTTTTAGCTTGATTGATCTCTTTAGCTTGTATTTCCTCAGCGTGCATCAGGCAACAGGAAACTGACTTTTGATAAGAGACTCAGATGCTCAAAGGGAAATAAAATTCAACTTCAAACAAACAACGATCACCGCTTCCTTTTCGACTGCAGTCTAGGAGGAATGTGTCATGAGACACAAGGGGTTGTACCTTTCAGGATCCACTTCAGGAGTCAGGCTTTAAGAAATTGCCAGAGTTAATCACTTCAAATAAGGCTGCAATAGAACACTGGGCTTGCTACAGGAAACCAGTACTGCAGCAGACAAAAAAAGATTACATGTTGAATTATCTGGCAGGGATAGGAAGGGTGCCACTGTCATTGCCACCCCCTCCCCCATAGCTCCATGATGCGCTGTTTCAGGATTTGGAGGACACAGCTAAAGAAGATCCTCTTCAGAATAAACTACATCCTGACACAATCAGACTAGTGGCTCTCCAGGACCTGATGAGTACAGGACTCTTAATTTGGAAGATTTTTTTTGTTTTGTTAAGCAGGTTATGATTATTGCTTAGTATTTGTATTGCTATAGCACCTAGAGGCATTGAACTTAGTGCTCCATTGAAGTAGGCACTGTGCACACACACGGAGAGACAGTCACTGTCCCAAAGAGCTTACAGGCTAAGACAAAGGATGAAAGGGGACACAGAGATGACGTGACTTTCCTGAGGCCACACATCAAGTCGATGGTAGAGCCAGGATGTAACACCTAGTCTAGTGCCCCAGCTGATAGACCTTGCTGCCTCCTCCAATTGCATCCCCAAAGGTTCTACAAGTGACTCACTTTCCTGATTGTCCCACTTCGGTATCAGGAAGATTTTTATCACTGGAAAAAATGTGTGGGTAAGAAGCATATTGCATGGTTAATAACCTGCATTGTTTTCAACTTACAAAAGTCTTCCAGGACCGAGTGGGGAAATGGAGATCTAATGGAATGGGGAGAGAGTTCAAGACTATGCACAGACACCTCTTTTTTAAAAAAGAAAATCACTTCGGAGGTGTTCAAAAGAAATGTTTCCAGGATAGTGGCTGGGATTAATGCTAGTCATGACTTGCATTAGAAAAAAATTTGGATTTCAAAAGCAGAAATGTTTGCAAAACAAAATTGATTTTCTTATTGCTTCATGTTCCCAGAAGCTGCTAGTCAGTTTGTGGGCTAAGTGGGTCCTAGATATTCAGGAAGGCACTGGAGGGGTGATTAAACTCTCTATAATGCACAGCATTGATGCGGATATTAGTTATCCATGTATGCTGATTATGTCCTGTACTGTACCCTAACAATACAACTGCTTAGTAAGGTTCATTATTAATCTGTAACCATAGTGACTCAGCACTTAAATAAGATATTGTCTAACCTAAAAGACAGATATCCAGGTGTGTGAGCTAGCTGAGGTACTTTGATGGCCCATGTTACCACAGTACCTAAGCACCTTACAATCTGGAATGTATTTATCCTCACAGCACCCCTTTGAGGTAGGGCAGTGCTTCTATCCCCATTTTGCAGATGGGAGACTGAGGCACAGAAAGACTAGGGGCTAGATTCACAAGGGGGACTGCGGCATTAGAAAGCTTTAGTGGAGCAGCAGCTGGAACCCAGTTCCCCTCTCTCCCAGGTAGGGGCCTGAACCACTGTGCTATAGAGTCATTCTCACATGCTCTCTGGCCCAATTAATATGTAATTATTTATACAAAGTGGAATAGCTTCAACAGAAGAGCTTGAGAGACCAAACCCAGAATGCCGTACAGGCCAAGGGCTATGGCATTCTCTGAGGAGAATGGGTTCTAGTCCTTAGGCACCTTAGGATTAGGTTGCAGCGGAGTAGGGGGTTGTGAATGCCAGTGTAGGGGGAGTAGGGAGTAGCGGAGTAGGGGGTTGTGAATGCCAGTGCTGCCTAACTGTTGGACTTTGGCACCAAAGTCCCCCTTGGAAATAATAGAAATAAGAGGGCATATCCTCGGTTGGTGTAAATAAGAAAAATATTTCTTAGAAGTAATTCTCTATTTCCTGTGGGAAGACAGGGAGGCATTTGCTGTTCTTTAAGTAGAAGCCTCTACCTTGCTGCTGTGGCCCCCTATCTCACGTGCTGCTCCCCTAGAATTCTTAAGCTCTGCGGAGCATTTAAACTGTGTGGGCTCCCCACAGCACCCTGGCAGCTCTCTGCTGCCAAAGCCTGTTTCCCAGGGAAATACATCTACAGCTAGAACAGCACAGAATAAAGCAAACGTGAAACAAACAGATCTACAGTCATTTATAATAAAAGCTAGTCTGATAGCTAAATAATTGGTGGGAGGAAAAGGCTCCCCTGGGCTCCTTCAATTCTTTAGCCTTTGGCTTGGTGTTTTTCATTGTTAAGTTCCAACATTTTGCTCAGCGCTGTTTGATCCCATGAAGAAGACACTTGTCATTGACCTGCAGATTTTACAGCCTACACAGAAAGACAAGTTGAAAGAAAAGAATAAGGGTGGAACAAACAATGTATTTTATTTGGACTGTATTTTTTCCTGCAGCACCTTCCTGTCATTTCTGATCTTTGTGTTTCACAGCTCCCTCCCAGTGAAGCATCCCCCTTTTCCCTCTAATATCACATTCTGCTGCCATGGAAATGATTGAAACGTCATAGATCCAGCATCGTGACCTCACTGCGGGAAGGCATAAAGGCATAGGAGAAGAAGGGCTGAGATGGAACCAAGCCAGTGTCTGAACACAAAGGTTCTATCAATAAGTGGCATGTGATGAAAAGGGAATGGATGTATGTTTACATCCTATGCTTTTTTATAATGTTTGTCCTCTAACATCATAAAGGGAAGTTGGAATTTCCCAGGGCACATTGTAGAAAAGCAAAGTTCAGCTTTTGGATCAAGGGAGGATTAGCTTTTCACAATGAAATGTATTTTAGTTGTAGGGACATGAATACGGCCTACTTGAATTGCCAGTGTGTTTTAGAGATCACTTTACAGATATGTTTCCTCATTATTCAACCAGCTCGTATCAACACAGAGCAATTTCTGTCCCCCTCCCGCTGCTGCTGGCCACTCCTCCCTCTCCTCCCGTTTCTCATTTTGATCTTGTTCATGTTCCAGTTTCTAGCAGTTTATCCAAAGGCACGACCTTAAACTGACTGAATTAAACAAGTGTAAAACTCTGTGTAGATGCTCTTAATTTGATTTAAACCTGCCTTACATCAATGTAGTTTAACTCAGCTCCTTATTGAGTTAAGCTAAATCAACATGGGCTTGTCTTCACTAGAGGACAGACTCAGTGTTCCTCTTGATTGTTCCTGTTAACTTACCCCCACATCCCTGTTGAGACTCAAAACCTCCACAAGTTGTGTCCTGGCTGTGGCACACAATCAGGCAGCTGCCTTGCTCTGAGGTTTAGTCCGGACTGTGATTAGCTTGGCTCAGTATTTGCTAACCTGATGTGTCCCCAGTCAGAACACTGGCCTCAGTCCCCACCCACCAGTCGATTGTTGCTGGTCCTCCAATCCTTTTCCAGAACTCCACACAGCACTTCAGCCTAGGTCCTTATCTTGCCATCTACCCAGTCTCTGTATGCTGATTGGATGTCACCTCCTTCAGATGTTGCTGCTTGAAGTCCTTGGCCCCACACAGGTTTTGCACCAATTTAAACTTTAAGTAGATTTTTAAACCAATTTAAAGTTCACCTGGTACAACTTTTAAATATGGGCAAGGCCATCGATAGCAATTCTTAGCAAGCGGTGTTTTTTCCATAAAATAACATGCATGGCTCTCTGGGGGCCCCCAAATTAAAATTCCCAGCTCGGTCACTTATTCACCATGACCCTCACTTTTCAACAAAGCCAAAGTCAGCAAAAAAAATTTTTCCAGCTGTGGAAAAAAGTAAGATTTTTCATGTATTGTTTAAAATATATTTCCATTATGCTGTAAGTTTCTTTTCATGGAAATTCTGAGAGAGCACTTGGGAGACAGCCCAGAAAAGACAGACAAATTGTGTATGTTTTATGGGAATGTGGAAGACAAGACCCCATGAATCATTATTAGGGCTGTGTGCCATAAGTCCTGGCTGATGTCAGCTCTAGTAGCCTTCTAGCTATTTAGTGCCAGAATCCCAGCTCCCGAAGGTCACATTTTCTTTTAGCAACATTTTGCATGTCATATCTTTGAAAAGCCTTTATCGCTCTTTAGATGAAATTTATCATCATCTCATAATTAACATACCAGTTGATAAAAAATGTTCTAAATGACTGAAGTTCTGTAAAAGGAGTTTCAGTTAAATCACACAACACGTGTAGTAGTTTTACAGTTCTTAGCTCTTTGTAATAACAGATACAAGTTGTACTGATATGCAATGAGCAAAATTATTATACAACATGTTCTGTCAATCAGCACCCAGAATTCTCCCAGCATTCTGAAGTACCGGGTCCCCAACCAATCAACTTCAGTGATCCCTCAAATGCCTTCTTCTAACCAATTGGCACCCAGGATTCTCTCACTATTCTGAAATACATCCTCACCCAGTCAACACTCATGAATCTCCCAGCTTTTGGAAGTCTCTCCCCCTCAGCCAATCAGAATCAACAATCTTTCAGTATGTTGAAGTGGCTCCTCCCAAACAGTCAGCACCTGGGATTCCCCCCATATTGTAAAGTTTGTATTTTGCTGTGGATGGATATGACTGCAGCTTCCAGAAACCATGGGGAAATCCACCGGGTCCACAGTTAAAAAAAAAACCAAACACAAAAATGTCTCCTATTTTTTGTAGGACCTGAGCACTGACTGTTATCTACCTGACTAAAAGAAAGAGGAGCACTCAAGCCACAGAAGCCGTAATAATGTAACCACACTGTCCAGAGTATAGTGCCAGCAATAGTAACGTATATAATAAGATTCCAGGATTGTCACTCCATCTGCGTGTCTCTCTGAAGCCTAGAAAATCTGTGGAGTAATTGTGAAATGATGGAAACAGCTACAAGCCTAGTTGAGAGCTTTTTGTTCAGAGTATCACCAAGTTCAATCATCACTGGGTTCGCAATCTGTTACAGTCTAAATTTAAGTTCCCAGACATTTTGACTTTACCAATTACACCAGAGCGGTGTACAGCGACAGTAAGGCTTGTTTCTATGCCATGCCAAGGGTCCTAAACCACTCTGATATCAGAGGTAATGCAGCCAATCACTACCCTTATTCTACCACTAATTTGCATGCAACAATTTCATTATTTGTATGAGGGAGCGTGCATAGATGGTGCATTGCTTGGCCCCAGCTGTGTGACACCATGGCATTCAACTATTAGTTTATTCTAAGTACATACAAAAGCTAACAGTAGGGTTTTCCTGAAAGCCCACCCAGATTGTGGCCTCATCATGCTTTCATTTTTGGCCCTTGTACATTCCCTTCTCTGAAAGCCCCTCTCCATATTTAACTCAGCCTCCATTTGTGAAACACACTGACCTACAAATAGCTACACAGATTTCTTCATACCCATGAACTATTGCTATTGATTGCACTTCTGGGCATACCTTGCTCAGATCTGAATGGTCTCATGAAGACTGTTCCCTGCCCCCTCCCCCGCCCCCACAAATACACATGAATTGCAGTGGGTTTCTATCTGGGAGCAAATCAAGGTGTTGATTGTAATGGTTCAGGGCCTGGCTACCTCAGAGACCGCCTGTAGTTACACACTCTGACAACAGCTGACATTAGTTGAGATGCTGTTGCTGACAGTGTGTAGATGTACACTCTTGAGGACGGGATGCAAGATATTTTCACTGAACGTGGGAAGCCCTGGCTGTGGTGGAATTCACAGTCTCTGTTCACTGAGTTTATTGCCTGTGGCTCTGAGCCAACTTCATTAACATCAGTGGAAAGACTCCCACTTACTTCAATTGGAGTAGGATAGGGCCCCCTCAGAGAATGGTGTAAGGCATAACCTTTTGGTCAAAGCCTTTGTTGGCCTCGATGGTTTATCAATGGCAGAGTTTCCTTATGTTGGGCTGGGACAGTACAGAGATAGGATGTCTTTGCATAGGCTGTTGTGGGTAGTGTCATTTAATGCATAGGCTGCTTTTTACATATGTTTTGCCTAGATACCATGGCTGTGTACATAAAAATCATTTAAATAAATAAATGCTTTACCATCTGTTTCTGCAGATGGCATAAGCCCATTTAATTATTTTGTAAGTTTCCATTAATTCTGGCAAAAAAAATTGTTTTCTATTGTACCAATATCTATGGTGAAGCTAAAATTCAGTTTATAAAATGTAAAAAAAAGAATAAAATAAAATTCCCTCACCTAAAAGATGTATGCAGCTTCTTTTTGCTTTTTCCTCTCTTTCCCCCTCATTTCCTTGTTCCCTTTTTTCTTTTCTTCCTATTCCTCTAACTTTCATTTTCTCTTCCTCTGTTGCCCATAGTGTTTCCCTCATTTCTGGTGTTTTTCTCCTATCTAGAGCTGGTTGAAAAAAGAAAATTTTATTTTGGTGGTAAATTTTCATCTCTTTCTAAATTTCCTGCAAACATTTTTTGTTCTTTTGATGCAAAAAGGCAAAAGCCCAAATTGAAACATTTGATTTTTGAAAAATATTTCCACTGGAAAAGGTGGGGGTGGGAAATGGAGAGAAAGAGGGGAAACTGAAAAACCAAAAACCAAACATTTTTGGGGGTTGATTTTTCATTTAAAAGAATGACAAACGAAAATTCTCAGCAAAATTCAGAGAGGCATTTTCTAGTAAAAAATAATTTTGATGGAAATGTTTCATCCAGCCCTACCCCTATCTCTGTCCTTTCTCCTCAACCTTTTAGAAATCATAATATGATCCCCTTTTCCCTAGATTGGAGCAACAGCTCCTTTCCCCTGCAGCTCTATTGCATCCCTCCCTCAGATCATATGTCTGTCCACATATCCCCCTCCACACACACACCTGACTCTCCTCCCTTGTTATGCCTATTCTGTTCCCTCTCCCACTCTGCTCTTGAAGTGTCCCCAGCGCTGTTGTCTTGCTCCATGCCACCTCAGGCCCCTGTTCGGGTATGTTTGAGAAACATGGAATTCAAGGTAAATGCCCAAAGCAGGAGGTCATCACTGGAAAGTATTGTGAGGTGAACAGAATATTATCTCAACATTACACAGATCTCTGTTTATGTGCAGCATCTTAATCCTCAGCTTCTATTTATTTAAAGTGTGTTGATGAGACAGAGCTCCGACAAAGCTAAAATTGAGTTTCCATTCCTCTGGAAATGTTTAACTCCTAGAACACCAAGAGACTCTGTAAAATGCATTGAGGAACTGAGATAAGTCTAAACATCCTCCTGACTCTTTCTTCTCCTCCAACTTCTGACTTCTCTGTCTTACAATACACAAGAACTCGTCCTAGCTCTCCTGTCCTACAACATCCTCAATAGGAGAGCTGGTGTGGAAATTTTTGACAAGTCATTTTCCCACCAAAAAATGCTGATTTGTTGACACAGAATCTGTTCACAGGAAAGGGTCAGTTTCAACTAATTTCTTGATTTGAAAAGATGTTGGGAAAGAAGTTCTGAAATGGTCAAAACCTCCTTTTTTGACATTTTCAAATGAAAAATTTTGGTTTGTTTAGAAATCTGGGCTAAATAAAGTGAAATTAATAATAATGACTGAAAACTAAACAAAATGTTTTGAAAATGTCAAAATGAAATGTTTTGATTGACTTAAACTGAATTTTATTTTTATTTTTGGTTTGTCAGTTTGAAATTTTTTTTGAGATTTTGATTTTTTGTCCTGATTCAGAAGGAGAATTTCTTCTAAATCTCAAAATATTTTCCCAGGACAGAAAAACCATTCCTGCCCAGTTCTACTCAATATCCCTGCATTGCCAACCCCAAGTCTTCTAAAATCATGAGCCAGCCTGCTCCCCCAACCCAAATAATGATTTTTAAGCCAGATAATAAATGTTGGATTCTTTTTATTTACCGTCCGGTTTCTGAGCCTTAAAGCTGCACTCAGGTCATATTTTCAGGCTTTTCTCTGTAACCATGAGGGTTAGATATTTGCTCTTTTATAAATGAAAGCTGAGATGCTCACATAAATCACTTGCCTCCAGGAGCTGGGGCTTTAAGAAGGCACCAAATATTGCAGTATGCATGATAAAAAAATCATGAGTTGGGAACAGTGATATCCAGCATGCTTACCCCTTACCTCTGCTGCCATTCATTCATCCTCCCGTGTTGTCAACTATCTATCTTGATCCCACCCCCACAATTTAGGCCCCCAACTGTGGGACTCACCATGAGCATATATCAGTGTGAGGTGGAAGGGTTTTGGCACCAGGGAAGCGGAGCGGATCAGGACTCATTCTAGAGGAGGATCCCCCACAAGCCCCTCATCCCAGCTGCCAGAAACTTTGCTCAATATCCAGACTAGCGCCCACTACCACTACCAGCTGCCAAACCCTAATACCCATAACTTCCAGGTGTCCTTTGCCTGATGCTGCTCAGCGTTCTAAGAGTTAAAAAGTTTCTCTCGAGTTTTATTCCCATTTTATCTGCATAGTTCCCTCCCACATTCTGATCCCCACGGGATTTTATAACCTCCATGTCCTATTTTGGCTGGTGATGTCAGAGGCAGAGCTGTTACCATGGAGAGGAAAGGGACAGACTCCACTGAGACGGACACAAACATAGCCTAAAACTAAAACAAACTTCTGATTCATCAGCCAAATTGTATCATTGTTCACGGATTGCAAAATGGTCATCAATAATTTCCCAGATGGATGTGCATGGTGGGAGAGAAGTACATTAAAGCCTTATATAAGACTCTGGATAACATTTACGTACGAAGCTCCCAGAACATGTATTACAAATTAATCTGTGGAATGAAGTCAGAGGGTCATTTCATGAGTGGCCGTGGATGAGAGCATATTGAAACCAAGCTCTTCTCAGAGAGCAAACAGGATTACTCATTGATACCAAAAAGGATGGCTCCCATACTGCAAACAAGATGATATTCAAGGACCATACGTATACACTACAGCAGGGGTGGGCAAACTTTTTGGCCTGAGGGCCACATCGGGAAATAGAAATTGCATGGCGGGCCATGAATGCTCACAAAATTGGGGTTGCGGTGCGGGAAGGGGGGAGGGCTCTGGTTGTGGGTGCAAACTCTGGGGTGGGGCTGAGGCGTTTGGGGGTATAGGAGGGTGCTCCGGGCTGGGATCGAGGGGTTTGGAGAGTGGGAGGGGGATCAGGGCTGGGGCAGGGGCACAGGGGGAGGCCCAGGGGTGCAGACTCTGAGAGGTGTTTACCTCAAGCGGCTCCCGGAAGCAGTGGAATGTCCCTTCTCTGGCTCCTGTGCAGGGAGGGGCCCCCGACCCTTGGAGCGGGATCATGCAGCTGCTTCTGGGAGCTGTGTGGTGCGGCCCCTGACCCAGTGCCCTGGCTGGAGCGCCAGAGCGGGGCAAGCCCCAGGTGAGTTTGCCCACCCCTGCACTACAGCAACAATAATATGGTGCATGGAGCCATAAGCAGTAATTTATTACCAATTATTTCTGTATTGGCAGATGAAATTCAGCAAAGTCATTCACATTGGAAAAAAACATCCCAACTGTATGTACAAAACGATGGGGTCTAAATTAGCTATTACTACTTAAGAAAGACCTTTGAGTCATCATGGATAGTCCTCTGAAAACATCTGCTCAAAGTGTCCTAGTGGTGAAAAAAGCTAGAGAATGTGAGGGACCATTAGGAAAGGGATAGATGAGAAGACAGAAAATATCATAATGCCACTATATCAATCCATGGTACACCCACACCTTGGATACTGTGTGCAGTTCTGGTTGCTCCATCTCAAAAAAGCTCTATTAAAATTGGTAAAGGTGCAGAGAAGGGCAATGAAAATGATTAGGGGTATAGAACAGCTTCTATATGAGGAAAGATTGCAAAGACTGGGATTGTTCATCTTAGAAAAGAGACCACTGAGTGGGGATATGATAGAGGTCAATAAAAGCATGACTGGTGTGGAGAAACGGAATAGGGAAGTGTTATTTACTCCTTCACATAACACAAGAAGCAGGGGTCACCCAATGAAATTAGTAGGCAGCAGGTTTAAAACAAACAAAAGGAAGTACTTGTCAGGAGACTGGGGTGTAGTCAATCTGGCCTAGAGGTTGGAGCAGGAATCAGGTCTAGTAATCAGAGCAAGGGTCAGAAATGGAGTCAGAATCCAAATGCCAGAGCCAAGGGTCAAGACAGAGTCAGAGTGAGGAATCAAAGCTGAGGGTCAGAACTGGATTACCTGGAGACAAGGAAGGCAGGAGCAAGGCTGGGACAGAATTAGAACAAGGCTGGGTGCAAGGCAGGATCCAGGTTGCAGAAGTGCAGGAGCAGTGAGGCCAGCACAAGAAGGCAGAGAATGCACAAGCATGTGCACTGAGCAGCTGCTTATCCACTGCAGCTGATGAACTTAAGAACAAGCCACCTGACTGCCCTAGCCAATCAGGTAGTTCGGCTATGGCCCAGTGGTGCTCTTTGGCTGCTTGGTGACTGGGCAGGCACAACTGCAGATCCTCATTCCTGACAGTACTTCTTCACACAACACACAGTCAACCTGTGGAACTCATTGCCATAGGATGTTGTGAAGGCCAAAAGCATAACTGGTTCCAAAATGAATTAGGTAAGTTTATGGAGGATAGGCCCATCAGTGTATGATAATCAAGTTGGGATTTGTGCTGGAAATGGCCCAACTTGATTATCATGCACATTGTAAGGAGAGTGATCACTTTAGATAAGCTATTACCAGCAGGAGAGTGGGGTGGGAGGAGGTATTTTTTCATGCTATGTGTGTATATAATAAGATCTTCTAAACTTTCCACAGTATGCATCCGATGAAGTGAGCTGTAGCTCACGAAAGCTTATGCTCAAATAAATTGGTTAGTCTCTAAGGTGCGACAAGTCCTCCTTTTCTCTTTGGTTGTTGTTGAGGTCACATGCTTTACTATTAAATTTAAAGTACTTTACAACGTTACTCTAGAAATAAAATCATCATGGGGTTCGGTGTTTGTTGTCTTCCAAGGATTCCGCATCAATATTTCTCAGTTTACAAGTAAAAAGGATTGTTTATTTATTTTTGTTAACTACAAGCCTGGCAAACTCAACCTGGGTTCTGTCTAGCTCATGCATCATCACCAGAACTGAAACTCAGTTCACAATTCTGACTCTAGCACAATAGAATCCAAACTGTTCTCTCATATCTGTGTTAGCTCTCCATGACTAACAGGGCTAAAAAATAATAAAAACCAACAAAACCAAACCTTGGCCAAGATTTTCAAAGAATAGATGCATAAAATTGGGCTCCTAAATTAATAGCCTAATTTTCAAAAGTGCTGAGTACTCAGCAGCTTCCGCTGACTTCAGCATAGTTTTAGGGGCTTAAAGTTAAGTGTCTATATTTGAAAATCTTGATTTATTTTTGTCACTGAAGTCAGCAGATATACACACAGGGAACAGATCTGTTTGTCCTTTCCTAGATTCACTTTTCTGATTATAACTGCACTTTAACAGATTGCTTATTGTATGTTGTTCCAATTATTAACCCTTCTCATGCCCTACAAGTGTGTAAGCTCACATCCAACAATGCACCTGTCCTCCATCCCCCCGTATGGCTGTGCTGGGTATATTGCACATACTGCAGTCATTCTCATGGACCCACAGCACACCTGCAAAGAGCTTTCAGCAATGCATGGAACTTGCCGTGGTGTAGTTTAAAAACAACATGTCTTTATTTAATATGCCATAACAGTCTTATTCAGTCGGTGAAGTAGGGAACCTTCATTTAAAGGGTCACTTGTAATATTAGTCAGGCTTCTCTTGAATCCAGACTTGCTGCAATGGGACAACACGAATGAGCTCTATCCTTGAAGCCCCTGGCTCCTCTTAAGTACAGAGGGCAAGTTCTTGTCATCCACCCTAAACCAGTAAGGCCTGCTGCAGCAAGAGAGGGGCTTGGTAAGAAGCATTTCCCACTACAGTACAGTGGAAAAACCTGGACTATTCATGGTGACACAGCAAGAAGAAACATCTTGCTCTGTTTTTGTTCCATAATGGGTGTGAGAATTTTAACATAAATAGATTGGTTTATAAATGTTAACTCTGGAGTCAAACGGCGCCAGGGCTAACAGACACATGCAACAATGGCCCTACTACAACACTGCCGTTCTAAAAGACAAGGATATATTTCTCACCCTTGTTTTTTCTCTTCTTTCCCTTCTTCCTCCCCCTGCCCACCCCACACCTGGGGATAAGTGCAAAGGGAGTTGTACTGAGGCGTGTTTTTCATTAAGCGATATCCATTTGTTTAATTGAGGGAACTCAGAGAAGCAGGAATAAACATTCCACGCGAAGCACCAATGTAAATATTTAAGTCTGGGAGTTCATGACCAAACTGCATTCTGGACTCAGTGAAGAGTTATATAACCAGGTGGAGAGCACCCTGAAGCTTCTTGGGGGATACTTTTAGAAAAATGCCCCAAAAGAAATGTTTTGATCTCTTGGCACTGTTATGGGGTAGCTCACACCATTGGAGTCCTGGGCTGTCAGACACAAGACAGGCTATGAGGAAGCTCAGAGTTTCAGCACTCCAGGCTCTGCACTGGCAAAGCACTGCTATGAAGAGACTCACAGCTAGAACTGGTTGAAACTTTTTGTTCAAAACGTTTATGGCTGAAAAATGGCTTTTTTGTCAGAATGGAAATTTCCACAGGAACTATCCATTGTCAGGGACAGTTTGGGGAGTGTTGTCAAAAATCTGAAAAATCAAAGATGGAAAAGTTTTCATTTTTGTTCCCCAAAAATCTCCCCCAGAAGTCAGTTTTTTTGACAAACAGGCAAAAACATTTGAAGTAAAATTTTAACAGAAATTTTCGTTTGTACGTTTTGCTGAAGTTTTTCATGGGAACAAAAGCCATTTCTTGACCAGTGACTCACAGCACTGAATTCCCTGCTGGCATTGAGGCTCCTTGAGCCCCTACAACTTGGCTTCCATCCCCTACGTTCTACTGAACCCATGCTCACCATGGGTACCAGTGACCACCTCAAGGCCTCTTCACTGTTCTCATCCTTCTCACTCTACTTGCATGAGGTGCTCCAGTCGAGAAACCTGCCACTTCCTTGGCTGTAGAGAGACTGGGCTTTCCTGGTTTTTTTCCCACCCTCTCCGGCCACTCCCTCACTGTCTCCTTTTGTGGCTCTCCTTGCTCTTCCCTCTCGCTATGTCTGGGTTCCTGTGGTGGGGCTCACTCATCCTTGGAGCACCCCGTTGTGTCGGTGCGAGATGTTGCTGCTATCTTTGGTTCCAGAACATTCTGCAGGCCGTCTGCCTCCGGCCCCAGATCTTCTGTGGCTCTGCTCTCTGGCCAAGTCACCCAAGTTCAGACCCCTTCTGGCGTATCATAAGCAAGCGTAAATGAAACTGAATAAGTCTTCTGCCCTCTTGGCCTACTGAAGTCTTCTCTGCTTATAAACCCAATCTCAGGACTCCCTTGCCCAGGAGCCTCTTCTGCTCCCTGTGAGTGTCCCTCCATAGGAGAGTCCTGCCTTGTCCACTGTCTCTCCCTAAATCATGCTCCCTTTTTCTAGGCCCCACCACAGGGCCTAATCCTGTCCCTGGGGCCTTCCTTAGCCTGCCTCCCGCAAGCCTTTCCCAGGGAGAGGGAGGGTCTTCCCTTCTCAAGGGAGCGCCTTCAGTCTACTTAAAGGCCTAGCTCCGCCTCTTCTTGCCAGGAGGCAATTAGTTAATCAGCCCCCTCCCCCTCCCCCGCAGGTGTAAAGCATGACTAATCGGTGTTTTATCCCTTACCTTCCAGGTGTGATGGGGGTTAAACCCTGACGCTGTTCCACAAGGATCTGTACTCTGCCCACCCTCCTGCTCCTCAACACAATACTCGGTCACTGGGAAACCTCATCCATTCTCATGGCTTTAATTACCACCCCTCGCCATGTCTCTCACATTTGTCTCTCCAACCCTGACTCCTCCCCCTCTCCTCAGGTTTGTATTTCCAACTGCATCTCTCATATCTCCTTCTAGACGATCCACTGCAACCTATCAATTATTTATTATATAATTATTAATTATTATTATGGCCACAGTGCCTAGGAGGACCCCATTGTGCCAGGCGCTGTACAAACACAGAACAAAAAGACAGTCCCTGCCCCAAGGAGCTGACAATTCAAGTATAGGACAATTGACAACAGATGGATACAGACAGGTGGGGGAGTACAGTGAGACAGTATTGGGCAGAACTACAAGCAGCCTAACTGTTGTCAAGTTCTTTTGTAGGCAAAGGAGAGTTTGGAGGAGGGGTTTGATGGAGGATAATGAGGCAGCTCTGTGAATGTTTGCAGGGAGCTACTCCTGTGTGTGTGTGGGGGGGGGTGCAGCATGGAAGAAAGCACGAAGGTGCTTGTTTGACAATTTAACGCGTGGCAGTGGAGGCTGGTATCATGGACTGATTAGAGGTGGGAATCGACATTTCAGTAGCGAATGAGAGACGATATGGAGGGTGAGGATAGACTGTGAAGGGTCTTGAAAGTGAATACAAGCAGCTTAAGCAAAAACTGAACTCCTCATCATTCCTCCCAAATCTTCGCCTTCTCCTTTGTCTGGAACTGTTAACTATGCCGCCATCCTCCCTGTCCCATCGGCTCCAAACCCTGGTGTCATCTTCAACTCCTCTCTCTCTTTATCTCCTCCCACATAGATTCTATAATTAAACCCTTCCAGTTTCAGCTCACCTGCATCTCAGACTGTGGTGTCAAACACCCAGTCTGTGGGTTGGATCCAACCTGTTTCACGTAATGATCTGGCCCCCGTGACAGATTCCACTTTTGCAAAACCTAATTTTCATGTAAAAGGGAGGTGTGAGGAGCCCTTCTGCCAGGTGCCAATAGAATCAAGTAGGGCTGGGTACAGTCAGTGCAGGGGCGCTTTTCTAAAATAAATTGAAGGATATCTCAAGCCTCGCCTAGAGCCATGACCTGTCTGATTCTGGCTCTGGGAAATTAAAATCCAACTTCCCTGGTCGCCATTGCAGGTGGCTCTTTCCCACCTGCAGGCACTCAGGAGTGCTTGGGAACATGGAACCACAAGTACCTTTTATTTGTAGGGGAGAAGGAAAAATCCAAACAAAAAAACCCTATGTTTGTATGTATGTACATCCAATCGGTGTGTCACGAGTTTGGTTAGCCCCACAGTTCCAATGTATTAATTATCTGGCTTGTTGGGTCCAGAACTTTTAGCCACACAGCAACCCCCACTCCCTAAAACCGCAGTCACAGGTCTAATTAGATTCAGGAGTAGCAAGGGCTATCATGGGGGCTAGCTCTCTTTCACCAGCTGCTCCAGACCAGAGAAGGCCAGATCATGACGCCATACCACTTGGTCCAGCTCTATGACATCAGCTCTATTGTGGTGGGTCTGGTCGGTCCTAGATGCAATAATCTCTACAATGATGCCTGTTGAAACTCTGTGGAGTCACCTGTGTATTGCCACCACCGGTCCAGTTAGGCCTCCCTGCAGAGAATCATAGAAATGTAGGTCTAGAACAGACATCAGAAGGTCATCTAGTCCAGCCCCCTGTGCTGAGACAGGACCAACACTGAGCCACCCTGGTCCAGGCAGGCTCTGCAGCAAAGCCAGCTTTGCACCCCGCTCTGAACTTCAGCTTGGTCCAGCCCTTCAGAACCATTCCACACAGGAATCAAAATCTTCAAATGTAGAACCCAGAGCAGTACAGACCCCTGAGATTGAGGGCCGGAAGTAGAGCCTCTAGTTTTTATAGCAAAACCTTCCGCCATCTCTGGGTGAATTGGATCCTGTTCCCAAACAAGGGCCCACTACCTCTAGAGTCAGGGTGACCCACTTATTCCAGGGCATACCTTGCACATTTCCTGTTACCTTTCAGGAGTACGATTACCATAACAATCAATTTATATGGAGGCAGAACAGGGGCATTCCAGCTAAATCAGCAAAACACAGTATACGGAATTATGGGTAAGTAAGATTATATTTTATGGAAATGACATTGGCCAGAACAGGATTTTCCTCTTTTTCCCTATAGAGGGAGTTCTATTTCCCCAAACTTTTGGGGTTTATATATGTACCTAGCCCTGATGATTGTGACCACATTATCCCATTGTCTTCTCCCTTCTCCTACCTGTCTCTGGACTACCTTCTCCTCCTTTTGGTCTCACCTTAATTTAGGATTGTTTATTGTTAGTATGGAGGTAGCACCTAGAGGCCCCAATCAGAACGGTAAGCTCTTTGGGCAAGGGAAGCCATCTTTATCTGTGTTGTAAGCACCATACATAGCCAGGGTGCTCTGTAAGCCATAAATAATAAGCAGACTAGAAAGAAAGCTCAGATTTCAAGAGGCCCAATAGCCAGTGACAACACTATTGTTGAAGAAGCTCACATTCTTGAGTTCAGGGCTGGCGTTGACAAGGCACTGCTGTTTTGGAAGCTTGCAGCACCAGAGTCTGGAGCGGGGACTGGCCGGACACCAGCGTGAGGAAGCTCAGCTGACAGGAGAATCCGAGGCTGGCGCTGATAGAGCGCTGCTATGAGGAAGCTTGCAGTGCCAGTGTATGAGACAGAAAAATCAGTACCCTCTCATTGCGCTGTCACAGAATCAAAGGCAGTAAAAACAAAAGAGAAGGTTGGTGGGGGAGGGAGGGGAGAGCTGAGGCGACTGGAACAGAACACAATGTATCTTTATGAAATATTTAACATTTTCTTTTACCCCATCTGTCTCCTCAGAGCCAACTGAATGTTTTGTATAAGCCAACCCCTCTGTCGACCTACTTGAGATAAAACCTCAAGAAGTCCTATTGTAAATGCGGCAGGGAGGCAGAAAAGAGAGCCCAGAGGGGGAAAAAAATTTCCATAATAAAACTGTCAAGGGGAAAAAAAAGACACCAGAAATCATTGCAAGGGAAAGTAATTAAATTAAGAATTTAAATGGTGACGTCCACTCCAAACCACTCAACATAAACGGTGTCCTTCATTCTCTAATTAAAGAGGAACATTTCAGGGAGAGGTGTGCAGTTAGCTCAACCGAGACAGAACGGGAGCAGCTCGGGAACCTTTGCTCAGAGAAAAAGATACCCTTGTGAATTTTAAAGCTGGGCTGGAAGATTTGGGAGCCAGTAGTCACTGCAGTGTGTATGGACCTGATCCTATCTATCTGGTCTCAACCCATGCCAAGAAGCCACAGAAATCCACATCCCTCTTCCCTCTGGGTGTTCCCCCCAGAGTTCATTCCACAAGGTCTCTCCTACTTCAGATCCCTTCTGCAGACTTACCTCTACAGCAACTACGATGGAATGGCTGTAGGATAATCTAATGCATTTACCCTGCAATGAGACCTGTGTGAGCAGATCCTGTGCCCTGCAGTCTGTGAGGGTCCATCCATATGGAATTAGTTGCAGTATCTGGGCCTAAGTGTGGTGCACAGAAAGCTGTATTAAAATCATAATCTATTGCTTTAAATGCAATGCGTTTTGCCCTCGTCCTTCTTGCAGGCTAGGGGTCTCTGTAGGAAGTGAGCAATCTGGATCTAGCAGAGCCAAGGTGCTAAGAGCCAGCCTTGAGCAACATGGGGTTAATTGTGCCTCAGGGAGCAGCCTACTTTGTCTCTCTCTGGTTTTGGTTCTTCAGTGATAAAAGTTCTGGGTTTTAAGCAATAAAGTAGCGTTACTTTGCAACCTTCCTAAAAGAGTATTTTTTATGCTTTTTATCTAACTTCTCTGTCTGTATGCCGTGAATATAACACTAAGATTGTATAACATTAAATACCCTCCCACCACTGTCCCACTAAAACTTCATCTTATCATGATATGGCTAATCATCTCCTGGCCACTTTTTTTGTATGTTGCAGCCCTTTTTTTAAATTGGCTTTGTATTTTTAGAGTGTGAGCTCTCTGAGGCAGGGATGCCTCCTTTTGTGTTTGAAAGTTCAGAGCAAGTTGTGGGCATTATCAGAAGCACAAAGTAAATAAATACTGATCGTTCATATAAAGAGTAACAACAGGGCACAATAATCCAGTGACAGGTCTTTCCTCCCCATTTGTTGCAAAAGGAAGCAACTCTAGGTGGTTGCAGAAAGGCAGTTTAGAGCCAGGTTTTCCCAGAGCTGGCATTCAGAGTTCATTCCAGGGCACACAGCTCCAGTTCAGAATCTTCTTCCAGAATCCGTTCCAGCTGGTCACAGGAATTCAATTCAGGATTCTTCCCTTCCTCCCCGCCCCCGCACCCACAGTCCATTCCAGGGGACAGAGGATTCCAGTGCAGGCTGCACCTGCCTCCTTCCAGATGATTTAAGAGTATGTTTATAGGTAGTGGGGGGGGGGGGGGTGGGAAAGCATCTCTGGATCAGGACAATGAGCTGAGTGAAGCAGGGCCAGGTTCTTAAAACCACTCACACACCCAATGTTCAAAAACTAAAGTATAAATTACTAGTGAGCAGGTGAAAAATCCAGGTCCTTTGAACAAATCGCCAGGTGTTTTAAAAACCCCTGATCCTCTGGGAGGAAAGCACAGTGGGTAACAGAAAGAAAAAACACCAACAAAACCCAAGACAAGTAAGGAACTTGAGGAACCTCAAAGATGGGGGGGCAGATGTGGACTAGCCAAAACGCAGAGCACGAATACCGGAGAGTGTCTAACAAAAACTGCAATCTCATTTAGCCGTATGCCAGATTCATAAAAGAGCCCTGCGACGTTTAGGAAGTGTTATGCTCAGTCACAAGCCATGTGTGACAGATAAATGTCACGTGGTTGGCATTATGCAGCTACCCTGCAAATTTGTTGGACTTGCTTAAACATAATCTTTTTATATTTTCAACACACCAAGTTCCACTTAAGTATTCTGGCTGCCATAGCAACATGGCACATTCATTCCAGGTGTCATTTTCCATCACAATCGGTTTGTTCGGAACTCTTCCCTGACTTCAAAACTTTTGTTGCCGAGGTAACAACATTTCTTTTCACATGGAAGTGCTTGGCTGTGTGCATATGTGGCAAGATGAGGTCTGCTCTCTGCAGGAGCTCATAGTACAATGGGATGAAGATCAGGAATGCTAAAGAATATTTGTAATAAAGGAAGGGTGGGATGAAGGAACTTTAAGAGGAAACAGTGCTGCAGTGGCAGGTGGTACAATGTGACGGGGGATGCAGTAGGATCCCAATGGGTGGCCCCAAGGTTAGAACATGGGAAAAATATAACATATTATATCATAAAGAATAATAAATATAATAATAGAAAAATAATACTTTATCCTTCTAGCAACCCTTTCCTGCAAGGATCCTAATATAGAGTTGCAACACTTCCATATTATTTTTCTTTTCTTTCCAACAAAAATTCACCCAGATTGACCTAATTCGTAAATTGTGGCAATCAACCTGAATCTGCATTTTTCAAAGTTTTGCATGAAAAGTGTTGCCCCGCTCTGCTAAGACCCACAAATAGTGTAGACAGACCCTGCACATGCTTTCCCCACCCAGCTCTGCAAAAGCTCTTCACTGCTGCCCTGCTGCTGTTCCAGCCTTGTCCATGCCCCTCAGTCTTCCCCTCTGTCTCTACCAATGAACCTCAGCCTTGATCTGCAGCATCCCCCGCTATGTCAGTCTTAGCTTACCTCCCTATCTCTATGGGTGTCAGTGCACCTCAGTTTTGACGTGTAGCACCCCAGCTGTTCCAATTCTGAGCACCAGAATCCACCCACCCAAACTTTCATCTTCAGACAATGAAGCCCACAAAACCTGCTATCCGTATCTGTCCTACTGAAAGGGCTGATAGATAAGGAGGTGCTGGTGAAGCTCACAGTGGGATAACATGAAGTACAGTAGGATCTGGCATACATAAGGCATGACTAAGTACAGAAAATCATTCTCTCAGCTAATGCATCAACCATCCTCTTCCAAAACCAGGCATGAGCAGCTGATGCTTAGCGGGGACATTCCAGACACTCCAAACCGCTGCATCCTGTGTGCGGTAAGATATCCCTGTGAGTCCCTAATCTCACACAGCTGGGGAATGCTGAACATAACAGAAGCTATTGGAAAATAAGGTTGATTAATAGATTGCAAACCAGGGCTGGCTCCTGCTTGTTTGCATGTTGCAATTGATTCATTTGGATAGCCAGACACATTTCTGTTTTACACACTACATCTTGGTGTCCCAATTCCGGGCTGCTAATGACTCTAGTGGCCAAGTGTGGGTCACTGGGGGGGGTCAGGCTTTGATTTTTATTTCATCACAGCAATTCATAGTCAACTGCACAAGCTGTGTTGTGTACAAATCCGCCTCCTGGGTCACTGGCCACCACTGCTTCTGAATCTGGGTCAGTGCGGCATTTGGCTAGAAACAACAACACACCTGAAGCACACAGTCCTTTTAGGCAAGACCAGGGAAAGGAAGTGTTTGTGAGAGGCACCCTGATGTGAGAAGCAAAGTACAGTGACATCTGAGGTGGCAGTGCCGTCTCCCTCCTGTGTGAAATTACCTTTGATTCTTTACAACCAAAAAGCGGTGTCTTTCAAACCTACATCTCTTGTTTGTTCCTGGGAAATGGAGTGATCAGAAAGAGCTGGGGAGGGACAAATACATCCCTGAAGTCCAACTGATTCCCACACCAGAGTTGGACTCTTTGTAAAAGAAGCAGTGAGAGTCAAAAAAGCAACCTTTAAAAAGTGGAGGTTAAATCCTAGTGAGGAAAATAGAAAGGAGCATAAACTCTGGCAAGTGAAGTGTAAAAATATAATTAAAAAGGCTAAAAAAGAATTTGAAGAACAGCAAGCCAAAGACTCAAAAAGTAACAGCAAAAATGTTTTTAAGTACATCAGAAGCAGGAAGCCTCCTAAACAACCAATAGGGTCACTGGATGATCGAGATGCTAAAGGAGCATTCAAGGACGATAAGGCCATTGCAGAGAAACTAAATGAATTCTTTGCATCGGTCTTCATAGCGGAGGATGTGAGGGAGATTGCCAAACCTCAGCCATTCTTTTTAGGAGACAAAGCTGAGGAACTGTCCCAGATTGAGGTGTCAGAGGATGTTTGGGAACAAATTGATAAACTAAACAGTAATAAGTCACCAGGACCAAATGATATTCACCCAAGATTTCTGAAGGAACATAAATCTGAAATTGCAGATCTACTAACTGTGGTATGTAACCTATTATTTAAATCAGCTTCTGTACCAGATGACTGGAGGATAGCTAATGTGACACCAATTTTCAAAAAAGGCTTCAGAGTCAATCCCGGCAATTACAGGCCAGTAAACCTAACTTCAATACCAGGCAAAATGGTTGAAACAATGGTAAAGAACAGGATTATCAGCCATATAGATGAATATGATTTGTCGGGGAAGCGTCAACATGATTTTTGTAAAGGGAAATCATGCCTCACCAATCTTCTAGAATTCTCTGAGGAGGTCAACAAGCATGTGGAAAAGGGGATCCAGTGGATATAGTGTACTTAGATTTTCAGAAAGCCTTTGATAAGCTCCCTCACCAAAGGCTCTTAAGCAAAGTAAGCTGTCATGGGATAAGAGGAAAGGTCCTTTCATGGATCAGTAACTGGTTAAAAGATAGGAAAGAAAGGGTAAGAATAAATGGTCAGTTTTCAGAATGGAGAGAGTCCCCCAGGAGTCTGTACTGGGACCAGTACTGTTCAACATATTCATAAATCATTTGGAAAAAGGGGTAAACAGTGATGTGGCAAAATTTGCAGATGATAGAAAACTATTCCAGATAGTTAAGGCCAAAGCAGACTGTGAAGAGTTACAATGGGATCTCACAAAACTAGGTGACTGGGCATCAGAATGGCAGATGAAATTCAGTGTTGATAAATGAAAAGTAATGCACATTGGAATCCATAATCCCAACTATACATGTAAAATGATGGGGTCTAAATTAGCTGTTACCACTCAAGAAAGATCTTGGAGTCGTTGTGGATAATTCTCTGAAAACATCCACGCAATGTGTAGTGGCAGTCAAAAAAGCTAAAGGTTGGCAATCATTAGGAAAGAGATAGATAATAAGACAGAAAATATCATATTGCCTCTATATAAATCCATGGTATGCCCACATCTTGAATACTGTGTGCAAATGTGGTTGCCCCCATCTCAAAAAAGATATATTGGAATTGGAAAAGGTTCAGAAAAAGGCAACAAAAATGATTAGGGGTATGGAACAGCTTCCATAAGAGGAGAGATTAATATGACTTGGAAAAGAGATGACTATGGGGGGTGGTGATATGATAGAGGTCTATAAAATCATGACTGGTGTGGAGAAAGTAAATAAGGAAGTGTTATTTATGCCTTCTCATAACACAAGAACTAAGAGTCACCAAATGAAATTAATAGGCAGCAGGTTTAAAACAAACAAAAGGAAGTTTGTTTTTTTTCCCCACACAATGCACAGTCAACCTGTGGAACTCCTTGCCAGAGGAGGCTGTGAAGGCCAAGACTATAACAGAAAGAACTAGATAAGTTCATGGAGGATAGGTCCATCAATGGCTATTAGCCAGGATGGGCAGGGATGGTGTCCCTAGCCTCTGTTTACTAGAAGCTGGGAATGGGTGACAGGGGATGGATCACTTGATGATTACCAGTTCTGTTCATTCTCTCTGGGGCACCTGGCATTGGCCACTGTCAGAAGACAGGATACTGGGCTAGATGGACCTTTGGTCTGACTCAATATGTCTGTTCTTATGTAAAGGCTGAGAGGTGAGCCTGCGGGGGGGGGAGGAGGGGGGCGGGCAAAGGTGGTTTTAAGTCACCTTTGCACCTCCTCTAACCGGAACGTCATTTTGGCCTCTGGTGCAGGTTATAGCAATCTGAAGGCTGTCTCCAATGGTACTCTGCCCAAGGGGCGACTGTGGCCACAGGGAATACCTGGAGTGAAGCAGCACTTGGCCTCAGCTCCATCCTCTCCTACCTAACATGCTAAAGCGTCCCTTGTGAGGGTGGCATAGGACCAGCTACGGTGGCTGTACACTAGCCAGGGAAACCCCCTATATCAGGAATTACCCAAGGGCTGGGTCCACTCTATTTCTGACCCTTTGACTCCAGTAGAGACATCATAAAAGGGATGTGGTGCAGTAATGAACTGGGCCCCTGACTTGATGATACTTCTCTGATGATTTCCCCCCCTCCCATTCCTTGGCTCACCTTTCCCCAGGGACTGACTGCAGGGGAGCTTCCCTCAGTGCTCCAGGCTTTCCCTTTTCTTCATGCAATGCACCAGCATTACTGCAAAAGGCCTTTATCATGCCTGTTAGGCATTGGCCCACCTTGGTGCAGTGTAAGCCGGCCGCCCCAAGGGGCCTTCTGGAGCACAGGGAATGCCACTGCAAAAGGCCCTTGCACAGGGTACACAAGGGTAGGGAGGCTCCTTAGATGCAGCTGCATTCCTACACAAGGGTCTATCCCCATCTGGCCCAAAGAGTCTGCCTCTCCTCTGAAAAGGTCCCTTATGTAAGAGGTAATCAGGCTGAGGGGACAGTGAGTGTTCCCTGGACCCAGGCATCCAAGAGCTGGCTGGGAGTTCCAAGTTCCTAAAGGGATAAATGTTAATAGCTGCTGAAAGCCCAAGCGAACAGACAAATAATCCCTGAAAAAAAACTCCAAACACCAGCCTAGGCAGTCATAGTACATCAGCTCTCCCCTCTGAATGCACAGCTGTCCCCAGAATAAACAGGAAACAGTTTTATCCTCTGAGGAGCAAGGAGGTGAAAGGGTCAATTCTTTAGGTTGTGTGTCCAGGATTTAGGCAAGCAGCACAAGTCCCAGACTAATAGATTTTCCCTTTTTCTCATAGATGAGGGACCCAATGGCTGAGTTCTTGCTCATGGGTCTGTTTCTTGGTCTGAAATCACCCTTTCTCCGGCGCAGGGTGACAAATATCCAGAGCCCAGAATGCCTGGTTTTGCCAGCAAGGCTTCAAAACTGAAGTAAAGTCACATAGGTGCTGGAACTAGGGGTTCCCCCTGGCTTGAAGTGGGTTCCAGTTGGTTTTACAGTTTGGTTCAATGGCTCTCAGTATCCCCACTGTACAAATCAGTGGTGGGCAACCTGTGGCCCATGGGCCGCCCATGGCCCGTCAGGGTAATCCATTAGTGGTCCACGAGACAGTGTTTACATTGACCATCCACAGGCACAACCGCCTGCAGCTCCCAGTGCCCGTGGTTCGCCGTTCCCGGCCAATGGGAGCTGGGGGAAGTGGCGCGGGCCACAGCGATGTGCTGGCCGCCGCTTCCCGCAGCTCCCATTGGCTGGGAACAGCGAACCGCCGCCACTGGGAGCTGCAGGCGGCTGTACCTGCCGACGGTCAATGTAAACACTGTCTTCCAGCCCGCCAGTGGATTACCCTGACGGGCCGCATGCAGCCCATGGGCTGCAGGTTGCCCACCACTGATACAAATTGTTCCAGCACCCCTGAAGTCACTGCAGGAAGAAAGCCAAGTAACATGGCAAGAGGAAGAGCTGTTACCCTGCCCCTGCAGTTGCCTTCCAATGGGCTTATGGTTCACATGCACCCAGCTCACATGGAAGCCTGGGACATGTCTGTCCTGTCTGATTCTGGGTAACCATGCATGTTAATTTCATGCTAGTGATGCTGGATAAGAGGCCTGGCTAATGATGTACTTTCATCCAAACCCCCAATTTTATGGTGTTTATCAGGAAAAGTTTACCCCTTTGGGTGCAATTTCTCATGTTCATTCTCAGCCCAAAGATAAGTTTTTCTTTTTTTTTTTTTTGTCTCCTTAGAGGGGGAAAAAACTCAATCAATTTTTTTGTTTTGTTTTTCCCTCCACCCCTTTGAAAATCAAACTGGGCAATTAAATGAAAAAGAAAAACTAGTGCAGCATGAAGGTTGAGAATTTGCACATGGTGAGGGCAATGCCTCCCCTTGTGACCTACGGGCTCAATTATTGGAATTCCCTGTGTGCTGCTCTGCCCCTTGCAGCTCCTTCAGAATGCAGCAGCTTGGTTGCTGATGTGTTGCAGCTATCATGATCACATTCAGTCCCCGTTGCTTTCTTTATATTGGCTGCCTGTTCAATGGTGGACTCGGTATAAATGAGCCTTATTGGTCTATAAAGCTCTGTATGAGACTGACCTGACATTTTTTTTTCAGAGGTGTTGTTAAATGACTGCCACAGTTGCTGTTGTTGAATTGTTTTGTTGTGGCTGGTTTTGTTTACCTGCCTTGTCTGTAATTTTGTTGGGGGTCTTCTTTTATTAATGAAGGAGAAATTGTTTTTATGATGGCTGATCAGCACCCTGGGCACTTTTGCAAGGGTGGGATTGCAATACAAATAGAATTGTATTATGATGGTGATGAATTTACACACACACACACACCCCATTCAGATTGTTGGGCTAGATGCAAGAATCACGCAATGAGACTCGATGGCCACGGACTCTGTGGATAAGGGGCAGTGCCACTCGAGCCTGGGGCAGCAGCAGGCTGCACGCATGTAACACTGACATTGCGGTGTATGCTGTTGTTCTGGTACCCGAATGCAGTACGGTACGTTGCCGCGGGTGCAGTGTGGCCGCGGTCGCATTGCTGTGGAGCCACGTTTTAATTGTCTGACTCTAGAAATGAAATGCACAGAAGTAAGGCAAATCCAGCATTATTGTTTCCATAGCAACGTGAACGCTGCCATACAGGGCACTGGCCTGGGAATCAAGAGACCTGAGCTCTATTCCCAGCTGTGCCACTGATCTGTTGGCAGGGCCAGATGAATGCAGACCCAAATTAGGCATGTGCCTAGGGCCCAGATTTGAGGATTGACCAACCCAAGCAGTGCTGTGACCCTATGCACCAGGGCACAATGCTACTCACTGATATTTTGCTTGGCTGCCCCTCCGTCATGACCAGGTTGCAATGCCACTCGCTCAAATGTGGCCTGATCACCTCTCCCCCACAATCCCTGCTCATCATACCTAAGACCCAGTAATGGCTGAATCCAGCCCTGCCTGCTGGGTAACCCTTGGCAATTTGTGTCCTTTGTGCCTCAGTTTCCCCACCCACCCTTTGTCAGTCTTGTCTATTTGGATTGTGAGCTCTCCAGGACTGGCACGGTGCCTTGCTGTGTCCAGTGCCTACCCCAATGGGTCCCAATTTCAGTCGGGGCTTTGTGGTGCAAATAATACAAATAAATTATTATTAATAAACAAAATAATTGTACCTACAGTATGTCAGGCACAAACGTAACAGGATATACAGGGAAAGGGGTAGGTATTGCAAGTCCACGAGATGAACCAGCCCTGGTTGAGCTAAGAAGTGTAAATGTTTACTATCCTGCCTTGTGGCGTTTAACTTTTCAGCCTTAATGATATTCTGAACATCATTGTTATGATCCTTTGTTTATGGTAAGGACAGCACTGTCCTAAGTGCTTTCTAGGCGCATTGTCAAAGCTGATAGATTCCATCCAGCAGAGGCCAGCGGGGCACACTCACAATACAGGGAGCTGATATATACAAGATCTGTGGGCCCACAGGTGGTGAGCGCGCATGAACTAACATACATCACTAGCTCTGGATAGCCCCATTTTTTCCACAGAGCAAATGCGATTCACAGATATTAGGAGATCCTCAAGAAACAGAGTAGGGCTAATGTGTCTCCTTGAATTTTGAGAGTTTAGGATTACCATAGGATGAACTGGTATCAAAGTAAATAACCATCAGGTTTATTGATCATGTCCCCTCTAGGGAGACATCCACAAATAGCCAGTTAAAACTCTCACAGCTAGCATGCCCTGAATCTTGTGTGAAAGGGTGGCTTCTGGTCCCTGTGATAGAGTGGGTTATGTCCGTATCAGATGATGAGCTCCATTTTGTATTACATTTTGAACGCATCTGAATTTGCTCAAGGCAAGCCTATTGACAGCAGCCCTGCCCGGGAATGGTGCTTGACGCCTTGCTGAAGAATTCTCATGGAGAAGCCACCAAGACAGAAATCTGGAGCTCTCGGATTTGCTTATCTCTCAGCTGCTGCCCCATGGAACAATGGGCTTTCTACACAGAGGACCCACAAGGGAGGAAAGCAGCTGGAGTTCTCCGTCTGAGCACATGGCAATGAGACAGAGACTCAATTTATTAGTGGGGTGCTGCTCTGAGCAAGGGAGCCCAACCATCAACACAGAATTGAAGGGCTTGCAGGAACAAGAGGGCAGGATGGCCTCTTCCCAGCCTGAAACACTAACGGACCTTGGACTCACGGAAGGAGTCAGCTCAGACCAGGGAAGGGGGCAACCCAGGACTTATGCCATTTTCAAAGATCTGTAACTCTCAAGTGCTTTAAGAGTAAAGTCTCTGTGGTTAAGAAATTCCTTTGCTAAACCTGTGTTCCTTGCTTTCCTGCCACTTTTTCCCTGAAGGGGTTAAACTAGAAGCCCAGAGTGACTACAGCCTTGGCGGAGCTCTGGGGGATTATATATATGTGACTGGGGGGCTTAAGAGGTCTCAGATACCAGTTTCAGGGTTAGGGCAGATGGCCGGCAGTGCACCATAGCCTAAGGAAGGATGTCCTACAGTCCCAGAGCTAGAAACAATGACCGGATGTTGCCCAGGCTTAGTTGGCTTGGAAGCATGTGGGACGCAGTGATAGGGTCCACTCACAACAGGCTCTGTCTGTCCCACGGGGGACTGGGTGAGGTTAGGACAGTTCCTGCTTTGGTAGTTCCACGGTCCTGGTCAGGAAGACTGGGGGGATTTGTGTAGGTGGGTAGAATTTCGAGGACATAATAGATGGGAGGCCAATATAAAATGGGGTGGTGGGGGAGGTTCTGCATTTCTACCACTGGGGCAGGTAGCGAAGGAAAGAAACCAGGCCAGGCAAAGGGAAAGAATGAGGGAAAAGAGAAAGCAGAATGTGTTAAAAATGAAGAAGCAGAGACGAAAACCAGGAATAGGAAGCGGCGAGGGGTGGCCATGCTGAACTGGAGCTGGAGGGGGAGTGGGCCAAGGGAGAGCACAAGGCTGGACGGGGCAGTTTCGGACATGTGTCCCTTGGCCCATGAGGGACTTCCTAATAACCAGCTGTGAAAATCGATACAGAACATTCCATTTCATTGTCCTGCCCCTGAGCAAACCCAGCAGGCCTGAACATAGAAGCCATGGGCTGTGCTGGGAATTCTGTAAGGCAGCCAGAGGCCAACAGCCCAACTCAGAAAGGTGTGTGGGAGGGGACCTGACACAAGGCAAGTTAATAGGAACCTGGCACAAGGCGAACACGGGGGTGGAGTGTGTGTGGGGGAAAAACAGGTAAAGAGGGAATAACGGAGTTTGTTGGAAGAGATCTGGAACAAGATCACAAAGGATGGGAACACAATGAGAACTGATAGGAGCACTGGGGAGGAAGAGACCTGGACAACAGGGGAGGGAGAGGGAGAGGGAGAGGGGTCTGTGTTTGTGGAGTTGAGCGAGATCTGGAATTATGAGGGAAATAGACCTGGAATTAGGGGATCACAGGGAGGCAGTTGTGGGAGTTAGTTACCAACTTTGTTTTCAACACCAGAGCAGGTTTCTGTTCTTGGCTTTCAATTAGTCAGCTCTGGCACCAAGGATATATCTGCAACTCTACAACTGTCCCATGGTTAACCAAAAGGCTAATATGAACAGCTCCTTCTATTAGAGCCACAGTATAATGCCACTGAGGGCCCGGCTGTATTTTTGGCCACAAACCAGAATGACTTTTTACTCTTAAATCCCCATGGTTTGCAGTCCCCACAGATCTCTCTCTTCCAATTTCTCATTGCTGGCACTTCACAGAGGAATGAATGAAAGTTTCTTGGCTTCCCAGAGTCCCACTGTGATGAGACTGCCTGATCTCCCACTGCTGGTTACACTGAGAACTGGAGCGGACCCCTACATGTGCTGCTGTTATTTATTGTTTCTATTACCGTAGCACCTAGACCCCCAACTGAGATCAGAGCCTCCCTGTGCCAGGCATTGTGCAGACACACAGTGAGCAAGAGGCAGTCCCTGCTGTGAAGATGTTACAATCTATATAGACAACGAAGACAACGGCAAACAGCAGGAGGGGAAACAGAGGCAGATCAATGTGAAGTAACTAGCCTAAGGTCACCAAGCAGCAGAGCTGGGAACAGAACCCATCTCTCCCAAGTCCTTGTCCAATGACTGACCCACTGGATCACGCTGCTTCTGGAAGCATCAGAACCAGCATTTCCTCTTTTCCATTGTTTGTCTCACCGCCTGTAGCAACAGCTCGCACGACTCCACAGTTTATTTATTTATTTTAATTAAATGACACTTAAGTCTCCTGCAGAGGTCACGTCACCACATCGCCACATCTCGTGCAGGGCCTGGTGATGGGAAGCAGCTAAATGATGCAGACATGACTCAGCCACTCTTCTCAGCTATGCTGGTTTTACAGCAGTGTAGCTCCGCTGGCGTGTTTCAGTGGTGAGACTCCTGACTGAAGGGTAAGCGTGTGGAGAGTCCAGGCCAGCGAGTTTCCCCTAGCCACAACAGCCTGAAGTGAGGCTACTGGCTACTGCCACCCAGTGTGGCTCACAGAGATGACCGGTCTTTGCATTCAGTGCCCCATGGGGAGCCAAACAGTCTGGTACAAATCTGCATGCTGGCACCTGTAGTATCCAGGGAGCACTCCTCGGTATGAAATATAGAATCATAGGACTGGAAGGGACCTCAAGAGGTCTAGTCCAGTCCCCTGCACTCATGGCAGGACTAAGTATTATCTAGACCATCCCTGACAGGTGTTTGTCCAACCTGCTCTTAAAAATCTTCAGTGATGGAGATGCCACAATCTCCCTATGTAATTTATTCCGGTGCTTAACCACCCTGACAGTTAGAAGTTTTTCCTAATGTCCAACCTATATATATAGGCACCGGCTTCGTTTTAAACAAATCAGGTCAATCCTCAGCAAGTTGGCACCCTGGCCCTCACTATGACAAAATTTGGGTGCTCCTGTCTGAGCACAAACTTGTAAAGGGGGCAATCCGAGGCCGCATGATAGCTCTCAAGTGACTGCTTGCTCTCTCTGGCTTTGGCAGTCCTACTCTTGTTGCAGAATTATCCTAAAGGAGCCAACCATTTTCCTCTAGGTACAACATGAATTGGGTGCAGCTATATGGCCCTATTACAGCATTCCGGGGCCATCTCAGAACTCCAGAACTGTCGCAATGCTGCAAACCACAGCAGCCTGGAATTCCAGGGCTGATGAAAGAGACGTGTCCCAGCCATGAGTCACCCCCATGCTCTAAAAATCAAGCCTCTTTACAATGTCAAGCTTTGTACCTAAAACTGGAGGCACCCAAAACCACGAGCACTTTTGAATTGACCTTAGATTTTAAAGTCTTTAGGGTAGGGATCATCTTCCTATATAGCTACTTATCTGGTCCCCATTATCCTAGTAGCTGAGCTGTTCACAAATGTTAACATTCATGTGAGGTAGGGAAGTATTATTAGCCCCATTTTACAGATGGGGAACTGAGGCACAGACAGGCTATGTGACCTGCCCAAGGTCCCCCAGGAAATCTCTGGTGGACCAGGGAGCAAGATCTCCCAAGTGTTAGGTTAGTGCTCTAACCACTGGACAATCCATCTCTTAATAGCTATACAGCACTACTGTAATAAATCTCATCCCACCCATCTGATATTTCCCACCCAGTCTTAATTTTGCCCCCCAAAATTTACCAAAGAAGTGCAATGTTCAAAAAAACAAATGACTAACTACAGAATTTCATTTGCAAGACAAAGTAACAGTAATGTACACCCCAGCACTCCTTATTGCAACAAAACTCCATCCAGTAGTAGCTAGAGAATACTAGTCACTCTTACATAACCCAGCACCCTGTAATCAACACATTTCGTAACCCCCAAAGCCATCAATCATTCCACCCCAGTCACAGGAATACTCTTCTGCTCCTCCAACGTATCACGCAAAGAGAGAGCCCGTCGCAGGCTGCCCTAGCTTGCTGTACCCTGGGACTGTGCCCCTTTCACAATCTGAACTGCACATTCAGTAAACAATATATAAAGTCAACAGGAGAAATCCAGTGGCACTTTGCGATTATAGCACAAACCAAGTTGCAAAGGAAGGGTGTGTGGGCAGGGTGAGTCAGGTGGGAAGGAAGGGCGTGAGTGAGGATTATATCGCAGTGAGGAGCTGATGGGATCCATTCATTTCCAGACATTCTAAGGCTTAAGGTGTTATTAAAGTAGAGTTTTTGTCACGAAAGTGCAGCAGGTGGGAGCATACTCTTTCACCCAGAACTCTTTAACAATGTTGTTTGGCGGTGAAATATGTTTCTCTCCCCACCACCACCCTGCTGTAGATGGGAAAGCAGCTGGCATAAGTAGGTTTCCTTTCCCTCTCCCTTCAGTGAGCACAGGGACAGCTCTTCCTTGGGCTTGAACCAAAGCCCACTGAAGCCACTGACTTTGGATGAGGCAGATAGGTGGACTCCTGGCTGGGACACCTCCCTTTCTTCCAGCTTCAGGTGCTATTCAGTGCTCACCCTGAAAGGAAGTGAGGAATCCCAGGGCCATCCCACCCAGGCACCATCTCCTCTTGCTCCCACTTCCAATTCCCCTGCCTGGGGAGCACTCACTTTATCAACCAGAGAGGATCGGGGCCCCAGGGAGAACAGCACTCGCCCAAACTGGGGAAAGGGAGGGGAGGTATAGCTCTGCTTATAGACTCATAGGCCAGAAGGGACCATCATGATCATCAATTCTGACCTCCTGCACATTGCAGGACTCAGAACCTCACCCACCCACTCCTGTAATGGACTCCTAACCTCTGGCTGAGTTACTGGAGTCCTCAAATCATGGTTAAAGACTTCAAGTTACAGAGAAACCACCATTTACACTAGTTTAAACCTGCAAGTGACCCGTGCCACACGCTGCAGAGGAAGGTGAAAAACCCCAGGGTCTCTGTCAATCTGACCCAGGGGAAAATTCCTTCCTGACCCCAAATATGGTGATCAGTTAGACCCTGAGCACGTGGCCAAGACCCACCAGACAGACACCTGGGAGAGAATTCTCTGTAGAACTCAGAGCTCTCCTCATCTAGTGTCCCATCACCAGCCATTGAAGATATTTGCTGCTAGCAGTCGCAGCTCGGCTACATGCCATTCTAGGAGGTCTCATGCTTCTAGGGAAGGGGCTCTGTACTGTCCCTGGCTTTAACCCCTGCTTGTTCCAAGCAGCCCCTAGAACTACGGGAGCCCTTGGGAAGAGCGCTGTGGTTTCTACATGCTGTCAGCTCCGCGTCAGGTCAAATGGTTTGCAATGAGCACCCCTGCATCCTCTCTTACGTTTCCTTTTGTGTAACATGTCACCGCCAGCACTCGGCTATCAGAGCCCTTACACAAAAGCAAATAAGAAAACTCAAGCTGGTCTTGACTCCAGGGCAGGGCACCCTTGGGAAATGGGAGTAGGGAGAGGAGCATGAATGGCTCAGCATGAGGCCTGCGTGTGCTTCGATGGCCAGCAGACTGCCTCCCCGGGACAGCCCCCTGAGGAGCACGTGGCCTGTGGTGTCAACAGGCGCCTGGCTGCCTCGGAGTGGATGGCATTGCTGTACTGGCCAGCTAAACCTGGTGGAGCCTTTGCCCCAGCTGCACTGCCCCATGTCCTCTCCACACCAGAGGTCCCTGACCTGTCTCCTTCCTGTATTCCTCTTCCCACCCTCACATCCAGTCATGTCCCTGCTGGGTCCAGCTGTCAAATCCAAGAGGAGCCCCTTAGAAAGCAAAGGCTATCAATAAGCAGAGCAAAAAAAGCTCACACAGCTGCTGCTGGTCATCATGGCAACAGCACTATCGGCCAGAGGAGTCCTACTCTGCCCCTGAACACCTGGGCCCTGTCACTCCCTGCTTCTCACAACACCACTGGGCTCCAGGGTGCGCCCCATGCCTGCCTCTTGCTGGCTTTGAGTGTTACTGGTTGGCCTCCAGTGGGTTAAATGGATGCGGTTAGCATATAGCACTGCCCTATGGGAAACCCAGGAGCACACCTCCACCCTTTACTTCTAGGCTGAGGGCATACTGAATTGCTACCTGGGAGCTCAACGTCTCAACCCTGAATGCCAGAGGCGAGGAGCACTTCAGCCTGTAAGCTGACGGAGCCCACTATGGAGCCCTTACCACTGCCACAGCCCACTTTGAAGATTCGTGGCACTTGGTCTTAGCTGCAGCAGTAGCTTTGCAGTTCGTTCACGCCCATTAACCAGGACGTGACCACATCTGCCGTTGCTGGCTCTCAGGAAGGGTTCAGTCACTCTGACCCTGCCTTTGGCCTCTTGTACACTCAGACAGGGAGGCCGGCAGGCTCTTAATTGTATCAATTACACCTCCCTCCGCTTGTGAATGTCAAGCCAATTAACCACACCTCTTTCCCCTCCGGAGCACCAGGGTAGGAGGCTGCCATTTGGGAAATGTCAGCGAGGCACCGCATGTGTAATTGGACACTGCGTCTCCACTCAAGCTGAGCGCTTCAGTCTATTCCTGCGGGAGAGCGGAGCATGCCATGCCCAGTATGGAGTCAGCCCCTATTTGGGCCACTTTCTCAGCCCTCCCCCCCCGCACCTTTTCCTTTGTTCCAACCCTTGGGCCCCAGGGTGCTGCTCCTCAGCCTCCGGCAGCCACACTGGTGCAGGTGCCACTCTGCCTTTTGACCTTCCTTGCCTCACTGCAAGGGAACAGCTGTACCAGCCAGCTGGTGGCTAGACACTAGGGTGACCCTGGGATGTAGCCAGACACATGCTTGCCCTTTGTGGCAGCAGACCCTCCTACCAGGGAGCCTGGTGAGGCACAAAGGTAGCAGTTCCACCAGCTGAGCGAATGGGGCGCATTCTCCAACCCCCTCTGGCAGAGCCAGGCACAGGTGGAAGTTTGTGTTTCAGGACCTGCACCCAGGAGCCACGCCTCACACCTTCATTACCAGCTGCTAATTATCATCCCTCTCCAGGACAGACATTACAGCAGAGCTGGCCGGGCAGGTTCCTGCCACACCCTGCAACTGGACTTGTTCATGCCACAAAATATACAAGAACTCTCCTGTAGTTATGATTTGCCTTTGGATGATCCGTACCCAGTTGGCACCTACACCAGGTCAGAGGCCACAGCTTGAACCCCATCAGACTGAAATCCCTCTCGGCATGGTCTCAGGGCTTCATAGGCCTTTGGCTGGCAAAGCAGGGAAACCGCTTTCAAGGTGAACCAAAGAAATACCTGAGAGATAGCTCGGGGCAGTGACCATTATTAAAACCATGGTCAGTGGTCCACTTGATGTGCACCTGCTGCCAGCTTTCCTCCTGGTTTGCCTCTCAGAGGCACAGAACAGATGTGAGGGGAGATGAAACAAAGACCAGAGCAGACAGGGAGATGTATGTTTCAAAATGGACCACCACCCAAGGCAGTTAAAAATCCTTTTCTATGTGGAAGAATGGCTGTCATGGCCACAGAGGTATTACGATTGCACACAGGAGAGGAGGTAGGCTGGGTGACTGTATGGGGGAAGGGAAACGGGCCATGTGATGACAACCTGCTAATATGTTATCTGTGGAAAAAGTTTGGGAGCCTTTTAAGTTTCTCTCCCTTATGGCAACATAAAGCCCACTACACTCTTGTTCAATAGGCAGTGCTTTATGTTGCCATAAGGGAGAGACGGGCTCCATTCCCAGTGCTTGTTTCCAGTCCCGCCTCATTGGTGGGATGCGGAGTGCTGTGGAGATAGCACATGGTGATGGTGGTAGGAAGGAGCTGAGACTGCCTGGATGGGATGGTCCTGTTGACATGGCTGATAAAGAGGAGACTGAGGGGAGGAAACTGAGCTAGAGACACACCCAGAACAGCCCTGCATGCTGGGGAAGTTTGGATCTGGATCAGATCAAGATTAGCTCCTAATTGAACCAAAATCCTGGATCCAAACTCTCCTGACTGTGGGTAGAATCCAGATCCAAACACAATAACTCAGGCCTTTCCTCTATCTTCGCTGCCTCCCAGGAAGCATAATAAATATAACTAAGCTAGAATTTCACGACCAAAAAAAGGAATAACTAGAGAACCTTTCCCTAGCCAAAAGGTGCCATGTGACCAATCACATGCCAAGAGTTTATGACTAGCAACCCTCCAACTGAAGAGGATTTACTCTTTTTTCCATAAATACAGTGCTCCACCTCTCCATTTCAGTTATGGCCCAGAGCTGTCCTGGGGTTGCAGCATGACCGTAGGGGCTTCTTGGGTCTTTAGTGGCCTCTACTGGCCATGAGTATGTATTGTGTGGGTGCCTGAAAGTTGCTTTCTAGGTTATGGTACAACCTTCTTGCTAAGGTGTCTCTATTCTGAAAATGCTAGAAGTCTAACTCTTCCTCAAGGACTTTAAGTCTTGCACGCAAGATTCTCACCCCTATTTATGCTGGCCCTGGAAGCAAGTGATTGCTCGGAGACCTATCACTCCATTTGTGTCAGATGCAGTATTACCACACTGTCTTAGGACAGAACTATACTGAAAGATCCTATGTGCAGGATAAACCCATTGTGTTGTGTGTGTGGAATCAGGACTGCCACCATATGTAATGATAGGAGGTGATCCTCAATACATAGGCAGGGGCTGCAGCAGAAATCTAAGTCAGTTGCCTCTGTACCTGAGCTAATCCTCCCAGCACAGCTACATACATTTAGACACTGAAAGAAGGGCTTAACAAGCCACCTCTTGTACGAAGCAACAGATTTCCTTCTTTGCTGTTGGGAAATGGGAGAAACAACAGGATCCGGTGGTTAGTCAGTTACTGATGGGCTGCCAGCATGTCTCGACCCAACATTGCAGGCTGCATAATGTGCCTCTGCACTAATGAGATTTATGTTTCATGGGAAAGATCAACTCTCTTGGAAAGCCACTCCTTGCAGTTACATTTGTGTGTGTGACCTCAATTAACAGGGCTGAAGGCCCATTTTGAGGGAGGAAACGTGTCCAATGGCTCAGCTACCAGGGGATGCAAATGGAAGTCCCAGCATAGCCATGAGCAAAGCAGAACAGATCACAAGGCAATGGAGAATCCCACATAGTCACGAAACTCGTCCCTCCGCTCTCTTCAAAGAGCCACAAGAGCCATTGGTACCAACGTTATCTTTTATTTGAAGTTTTATTGCAACTAAAAGCTTTGTAATGTTTTATTAAAATGTCATCATGATGTTCCCCAGAGCAGCTGCGATACAAGACAAGCAGCCTTTCCTGCCATCAATCTGGTTAAAACCGGAGGTGCCCTCCCATTTAGGTGCCTAGCTGGAGGCTTCTTCCATGCACAGGAGAGGCCAGCACTACAGGGCCTTCTTCATTAAGATCTTGCTGGAACTCAGGAGCATCCTCATCCGCAGCAGCTGGCCCTGGTTCCCCCGGGATGGTTTTGGCCACCGGCAAGAGGGTGAGGAAGCGAGATTACTTGATGCGGTAGAGGACTTTGCGCTGCATGCGGTGTTGGATCTCACCACGCCGCATCATGAGCTGCAGCACCTTGTAGATGGCGTGCTCAGGGTATTTCTGGAAGAAAGCGGTGCAGGAGAATGACAATCCCATATGAGCCTTTCACAGTACAGCCATGAGCTGTGGGTGCTGCAGCCCACCCAGGAAAGTTCACCGTAGCCCAGTGAGAAACAAACACTGAAGTCATTCCAGACTGACAGACGTTTACATAGAGAAGGGGCTTGTAATACAGGATGAACTCTTCTCTGCGTCATCGATTGGCATTCTGACTGTTCCAATATCAGTGGAAACAGTGGAAAGAGCTGGAACGGCAGTTGGGCTGCACAGGATGGAGAACCCCTACAGCATTCCCTAGGCCAGGGGTTGGCAACCTTTCAGAAGTGGGGTGCCAAGTCTTCATTTATTCACTTTAAGGTTTCCCATGCCAATAATACATTTTAACGTTTTTAGAAGCTCTCTCTCTAAGTCTAGTTATATAATATATAAACTACTGTCGTATGTAAAGTAAACTTTTCAAAAAGTTTAAGAAGCTTCATTTAAAATTAAATTAAAATGCTGATCTTACACCGCCGGCCCGCTCAGCCCGCTGCCGGCCTGGGGTTCCGTTCACCTAGGCCAGCAGCAGGCTGAGCCAGGCCTGTGGCCAGGACCCCGGCTGGCAAGGGGCCGGCAGTCAGAACCCCAGACCGGCAGCGGGCTGAGCGGGGCCGGTGGCCGGGACTCCAGACCAGCAGCAGGCTGAGTGGCTCATCCCGCTGCCATTCAGCCCACTGCCGGGCTGGGGTTCCGTCTGTCAGCTCCTGCCAGCCAGGGTCCCGGCTGCCGGCCCCGCTCAGCCCGCTGCCGGTCTGGGATCCCGGCCCTGCCCATATAAAGTGGGTACCTACCTTCTCCCTGGTTCTAGCCCATTCTCTTCCTCTCTCTCTGCACTGAGCTGAGGGTGGGAGTGCACTGAGCACAGGGCTGGGGGTGAAGGAGCAGGCTGGGGGTTGGGGTGTAGGGTCTGGCCAGGAGCTAGAATGAGGGAGGGGGCTCAGGGTTGGGGCAGGAGGTTTGGGTGTGGAGCGCTTACCTGGGCAGCTCCCATTTGGTGCGAGGGTACAGGTAGAATGTGTGTGTGTGTGTGCAGGAGCTCCCGTTTGGTGCTCAGGGTGGGGGTGGAAATATGGGGGGTGCAGGAGTCAGGGCAGAGGGCTGGGGGGGTGCTCCCAGCTCCCTGCCCAGAGCGGCTCACGGCAGGGGGCTTGAGGGGATATGCCCTGATTCCACCCCCCCCTTCCCCAAGACCCCGTCCCCACCTCTTCACCTCCTCCTCCCCGGAGCGACAAGCGCGCTGCGGCTCTGCTTCTCCCCCTCCTTTGCAAGGGCCATCCGACTCAGGGGCAGGGAGGGAGCGGAGGAGGGGCAGGAACCCAGCACGCTGGGGGAAGAGGCAGGAGAGGGGGGAGCTTGCCTGCCCTGCAGCAGCAGCCAGCAGAACCAAGTTTCTTTACCCTGCCCCCATGGGGGATGGGGGGAAAGAGCAGGCTGGGACGGGCAGGATTTTTAATGGCACACTGCTGCCGGCTGGGGTCCCGGCCTGGGTTCGACAGCGGGCCGAGCAGGACCGGCGGTTGGGACCCAGCAGGCAGCAGCGTGCCATTAAAAATTGGCTCACGTGCCGTCTTTGGCACGCGTGCCATAGGTTGCCGACCCCTGCCGTAGACAGTCACCCACCTCCCTGGTTTCACACCACTCCCTGGTTTCACACCACTCCCTGGCACCCAGCTGACTGGGAAGGTACACAAGCAGCAGCAGGAGCCTGGCCACATTTCAGGAAAGAGTCCTCACGGCCATAGCTGTCTTGTAGGGTCTCGGTATCACAGCCCTTCAGACTGTCCCCACCAGGGACGGGCTACACCCATTAGGCTCACCTGTTTGGTGAAGTCCTGGACGATGCTGTGCTCTGACACTTGGGAGCCAATGGCAAAGCGGCGCTTCAGCTGTTTTTCAATGCGGGACAGCATCTCCTGGTCCTCCTGCGTCGTGAAGCCCTCCACTCCTAGGGAGGAGACGACGCTGGATTAGAGACCCCTGCTCCTCCGAAGGCCTCGCTCATGCCGCACGAGCTGCCCCCTCCCCACAAAAGCAAGGGAGACTGGACAACCCTTGGCAAGCCAAAAAGGTGACCGAATAGCAAAACATCCAGACTGAATCCTCCTCATCTCAACTTCTGACAACCACACCGCGCTGCAAATCCCCTGGGTAAGCCTCTGTCTCCTAAAGGAACAGTATGGTCAAAGAGCTACTTCCCATCGCTCCCCATGGAAATATGGGGGAGCTGGGCATCCAGCCCTCACACCCCCATAGCTCCTGGGCTTGCTGTTCTGAACCAGGAAACACCCAGACTCAGCACCTCCTCTGGGGTTTGGGAGAGTCCACGCTCCCCCCCCCGCCCCCCTTTAGATGGGAGCATTAGGCACTACACTAACCCTCTGCCTGGACTATAGTGACAGGACGACACCTGCCACAGAATGAATGAGGGGCACCTGCAGCCCTGTGCATTGGCCTGCCCAGGGGAGTCACCACCACAGCCACCCAGAAACACCAGGTTAGGTTGCCTTGTGGCGCCCTCCCCTCCCCCCAGAGAGGTGGGGTTTATTCTCCACACACTGATCAGAAGGGAGTGGGCTCAAAACAGATGATTTACACTGCAAGAGGTTTCCGGGGAGGGGAAGAGGGGAAACACAGATCGCTCAGGGCCTCACCTGACAAGCTGCCTGACATGGCTGCATCAAGAGTGGACACCTGGAAAAGCCGCAAGGCCTCTTCAACGTCTCCCTCGGTGGCAAAAGGCTGAAGCTTCATCTTGCTGAGGGACTCTGCAATCCGCACAATGGCCTCCAGCTGCCTGGGAACCACAGGGAAGCCCTTTCTAACAAAGTCACCATGGGCCTCCACTCCCCCAGAACCCTTTCCCGCCTCGGTTAGGAAATTCCCCCGTTCCACACACCGCCTGCTGCATACATCCCAAAGCACTGAGTAAAACAGTCGTTTAGCAGCTGGGGAAGGGTCAATACATCCCAGACACCCCCACCTGTGCAAAGCAGAACACTCCCATCCTATCTAACGGGAGTGGGGCGCTTGGACACAGACTGGAATTAAGGTGTAAATTTTTAAGTGAGAGCAATTTGCCCATGGGACGATTTACCAAGCGCTGTGGTGGATTCTCCGTACTGGCAATTTTTAAATCAAGACTGGCTGTTTGTCTAAAAGATCTGCTCTAGGAATTATTTTGGGGGAAGTTCTCTCGCCTGCATTATACAGGAGGGCAGACTAGAGCAACACAATGGTCCCTTCTGGCCTCGGGATCTAGGAATCCCACGTCTTGCCCCAATGACTCCCACTCCCACCCAAGGGAAACACCCAACCCAAGGCAGGGCTCTCCCCATCCACTAGACAGTGGTGCACAGTTCCCACTAAGCGGACACTCTGCTAGCTCAGGCCACCGTTCTCCATTAAAAATGGGGGAGAAGGGAAATGGGTGGGAGGGGGAAATTCTGGCCAGAAGGAGCAGTCTTCTCCTTTTCCACTCCCACCACAAGTGAGACCCAGGTGCAGCCTGGAAACGCTCTGGTATCTGTAGGTCATTACTCCGCCCTAGCCACCTTCCCTTAAGTGGTGCTGCCTCCAGTGAAGCTCTCAACAATGGAAGTCGCAGGTCTGTGCGATGCTACCCCACATGAGTGAGAGCCTGCACTGGAGCCTCATGATCCCCACGCCAGCAGAAGGCAGCGACGGTAAGGACAGTTGGGGGGGCAGAGGGAGAGATGGAGAAGAGGGGAGCAGCCATCTTTAGGAGTGAAGCACTTACAGAAGAGCCTTAGAGCATGTACTTCGCTCTGGTGGCTTTAACAGGGTCCAGCTCAGTGCAGGCCTGGGCTCACCTGGAGCCTATTCCATTCTCAGGGGGCTTGTGCAGCGTTGGCCATATTCCCTTTGTAGGATTACTCCAAGCATCTAGGGTTCCCACCCTCTTTGTGTCCCTCCCTGCACCCGGTCAGGCGCGTGCTCTCACCGGACGGTGATGGGGATACTGGACCGGCGGTCACTCTCCCGCTCATGCTGGCGGGCCCCGCTGCGCATCAGGACATAGCGGTTCTTCAGCTTCTCTGCAGCCTCTGCTGAAAGGCGTGGGCCGCACTTCCTGTGAGAAGGGAACGGGAAGCGCCATGAACCAGACAGTACTTGGGAAAAGACATAGTGGCACCCCCCTACCTATGCAGTGCAGTGGTGGAGCCTCTTCCCCTGCCACTGCAATCCAGGCCAGATTTTGTGAAAATCCAGGCCCTGGTGAAAATTTACCCAGCTGGCATCTCAAACAGAACCTCAGAGGTGACCATGCCCCTCCTTAGAGCCAGGGGTGGAAATAACCCAAGATGCTGGGGGCTGACTGTAGAGAAGGAGTGCTGACGGCCCCCACTAAGGAATTAAAGGTCTGACACTGGGCTCATCTAAGTGAAGCCACTTCAAAGAGGCGACCGGCCCAGCAGCATATCCAGAATTGCTGAGCGTAACTATAAGTCCCAGCAGGAGTTTGAGAGCGGCAGAGAACACATCAGCATGGCACCAAACAGGACGTGCCCAGCAAGCTTTGCAGCCTGCCCATGGTTCTGCTGCCCAGCCCAGTCGTCATGTCACCCGAGAGTCGCTGCAGACTTACGTTCGACAGTAGGAGATCAGCTTCTTCAGCTTGTTCAGCTCAATCTCACCCTCCACTGCCTGGGTCTGCGTCAGGGCACTCACATGTAACGACATCACGTGTTTGGCCAGAGTCTGGAAACAGTGTAGAGAAGAGGCGGATAGCAGAATTCCTTCCGCCCTTCAAATGCTACAGACAGAAATTCTGCCCATTGCTGGTACCAGGGCAAAAGAGAACAAGCCAACTCCACGCTTCTAATCTGGGGCAAGTCAGGAGAACAGATGGGCCTTGCGCTTTGTTCTAAAGTTCTGACCCAACAGTGCTTAAGTGCACAGAGTTTGGGACCACAGGAGACAACTTTAATTCTGTCTTCCAGTCCCTGCCAAATTTACTTTCCTTTCCCTAGACCCAAAGTGGTTGAGCTGTACTCAGACCTGCTAAAGAAGGGCAACAGGTAGCAGGTCCATTGCAAGGTACTTCAAATCAAATAACCCACTTGGCACCGGACACACTTGGGAGGTGAGCTGGGCAGACACTTTCCTCCACTGTCCCCTTCCACAAATCCTCTGCCCCAACATTGCTCCCAGCTAATCCTCCTGCATGTGTCTTATTCACCCCAGGCAAGTCGCAACACCAAGCCCACCGCCTGCCCTCACCACGTCTCGCTCCTCATTGTGCTCATCTTTAACGATGAAGATCATGTCAAATCGGGACAGGATTGTCGGCATGAAGTCTATGTTCTCCTCGCCTTTGGTTTCATCCCAGCGCCCGAAGACAGAGTTGGCAGCAGCCAGGACTGAGCAGCGGGAGTTCAGAGTGGTTGTGATACCAGCCTGCATGAGAAATAGAAGGGGGAGTGGAGGTCAAGCCCCACATCAACACAATAACCATGTTGTTGGCTCCTAATGCAATGTACATTGTCAGGAACACACGGACGCATCCCGGGATGGCAGGGGGTGGGGAAAGCTATTTAACCATTTCTTCTATCTCTGGTTCTCAGAGCACTGAGGAAACCTCACACATACCAGCATTTAAATAAGGGCCCATAAGCGGCATCCAGTTGGCCAAGGAAGGGTCCCTGCTGGGGGAGGTGGAGGCTGGCAGGATAACCATAGGGATTTGGACGGCACAGCCACATGAGCCTCATTTGAGGAAGACCTCCCTAAAAGTCCCCCATCGGTGGAAGCCACATGTAATACATAACGCCAACAGCATGAGAGGTGCTGTATAGACAGGCAAAGAGGCCACGGGGCGCACCCTGGATGTGCTCGAGAGAGTTGTCCCATCACAGTTTAATGATGGCAATGGAGAGGAACAGGTGCCTCGTGGAGATGCTGGGCGGGGAAGTAGTTTGATCTGGCGATAGGAGAAGTCACAAGTTTAGAGCAGCAGGAGAAAGAGGGAGGAGTCAGGAGTTACACCGAGGCATGAGTCTGAGTGGCAAGGGGCATGGCAGAGTTGCCAGCAGAAAGGGTGGCTGGGAGGGAAGACAGGGAGTTTGGTTCCACTCATGCTGAACCGGAGAATGATTTCCTTTAGGCTCTCTCGGACAGGGACATTGCCCCAGAGCAGAGCCTGCTGCTCCCAGACCAGAGCAGTCGGTAGCTCCAAACCCCATACAATCTGTCAAACCAGTGATTCGCAGGGAACCCAGGGCAACCCTTGAGGCTCAGCCACCTTCTGGCAAAGGCCCCTGGGTCCATGAGAGCTGGTTACTCTGCTCCGCAAGAAGCCCTGAGCTGGATTCAGGGGCCTATCCCTACAGCTACCCCTCCTCTTCTCTCCCCACATTCCCCCAGTCTCAGCAGCAGCTCTGCAGTTTCACAGAGGGCTAGATACAGGCTGAGGCCAGTGCCGTTTGCTGGCACCTCACCTTGGCAATGGAGATGGTCTGCTGTTCCATAGCCTCATGGATGGCCACTCGGTCGTCCTCCCGCATCTTGTTAATGGGTGGAGAGAGAAAAATAAAATTTATACCTGAATATCCCTTTCTGAGGCCTGGGCTCGCAGGACAGCCTCATATAGCCAGCACGGTTTCCTCCTCCAGCACACTCACGTTTCACGTATTTTTAATGCACACAAACTGAGATTTCTCTTGCAATTGCCTCCTGATGCCAGCTCCTTTTCCTGCCCTCCCACATAAGGCACAGGTCTCCATCCACCGCAAACAACCCCTGCCCTTCCACACTGCAGCACAAAACATCACCCTCCAGGGGAACTCCCTGCCCTTCCTGTAGCAGCACATACATTTCCCTGCAGGCGAGGGAAGGCGGCAGTTCCCCCCCCCATGGCCCCTCCCTTCCCACCACCCTCAGAGAACATTGCACGGCCTGTCCCTCTGCGTGCTATGTTTGTACCTTGTCAAATTCATCAATGCAGACCACTCCCCCATCCGCCAGGACCATGGCTCCTCCCTCCATGAAGAAGCTCCGTGTAGAGGGGTCTCGGATCACAGAGGCTGTCAAGCCGGCTGCACTGCTGCCTTTCCCCGAGGTGTACACCTGAGGGAAGGACAGGAAGAGGACAACAGGTCAGGCACCAGGAGAACCCCGAGTCTGCCTCACTCGGCCCCGGAATGAAATAAACCCAGCGCAGGGCTGTGACCTCAGCCACAGAATAGCTACAGGCCAGCCCAGCAGCTGCGAGATGAGATTGAGCCCTGGAAAGTACATCCTCAGCATGCACACACTAAGATCCAGCCTTGACAGCCTTCAAGGTACAGAGGAAGGGGACTTTATTTAGCCAGGGTTTGGGCTAAGTAGTTACAAAGCATTAGAGGGCTCCTAGACAGATGATGCAGCTATTAGATACAGAGAGTAACTTATTTGATCACTTCAGTGGGCTGCAGAGTTATGTTTGTTTCACTCGAGAGGAAGAAGGGTGCCTGGATGCAAGTGTCGATGAAGACAGCAGAAAAACATGGATGGAAATAAAACTCCACACTCAGTCTCAGTTTGGACCTCTGTGTCTGACAGGTGCAGTCAATCAGAATTATTTCACTTTATCTTCCAACTTCCCCATTAGTTCAGTTTGTTATATGCAGCTCAGCCAGCTTGGACAACAGGCTGGGGAAAATATGCCCAGTTAAATATTCCAATAAATCATGGCTAGGTTGAGAAAGTGACCCTGTGAGAAGTGCTCTCTGGTTCCGACCCATTATTTGCCCACTCCTTATGCCTACTTTTCTGCTGTTGACTGTGATCAACAGGCCCACGAGCTCATCAGCCCTGCAGAGCACACTCTGGCTTCTGTTCTGCCCCATGAACCATCAATGGAATCATCTACTGGCTCCAATTCTCAAGGATACATGAAGCAAAAAGAAACTGACTCGCCCTGATACAAAGTCTCTGCCTGATGGTAAAGTAGTAACCCAGGTTACGTAGGACACTTACCCCAATGGGTGAACACTTCTCTACAAATTTCAGGAGCTGGGACTTGGCTGTGCCAGGGTCTCCCAGCATCAGCAGGTTAATGTCCCCTCTGCGGGTTAACCCATCCGGAAGCCTGCAGAGAAAGGCAGGAGGGGGGAGGTGAGGGCTGTTCTGGTTAGACAATGCACAAGCAAAAACATCACTGACATGCAACTTTCTGCTTCTAGGAAACAGAAAAACGATCCCAGAAGGATTGATCCCAGAAGAAGACGACTTGTGTTGCATCTCTGCCCCTGCTCCCTTCCCACTGTGCCCAGTTGGATTCATTTCCCTGACCTCTTGCGGGAGCCTCCGAACAGCAGGCAGGAGATGGCTTTCTTGATGTCAGTGCTGCCGTAGATAGAGGGCGCAATGCTCTTGGCGATAGTCTCATAGACATTGGGCATGGAAGTGAGATGGCGAAATTCCTCCTCTTCCTGTGGAGTCACAGAGCTAGCAAAACTGCGGCCTAGAAAGGGTGGAGGGAAGTAAACTGTGAATGAATCTGTCAGCAGAGATGAACCTAGATCAAGCCTGGCTGGCCACCAGAGTTTTCTCCAGAATCCACCTGCCTGGCACAGCTGCAGGTCTAGGAATTACTTTAGTAACACTGTTACGAGTTCACACGGAAAGGAGAGTGGAGTTAACCATACACAGCAGGGACTGGAGTTTGCTACTGAAACCTGAGAGTGCAGCCCTGAGTAGAAGCATTTGTTTTTTTCTGCAATAAAGAAGTAAGACTTAAAGTTGGTTCAGCTGATGTCAACCAAGCAACAGTCAAAGAGGAGAGTGACGTGGATCACTGCTGGATGTGGGGAGAAGGATCAAGAGGCCTGACTTATGCTAGGGGGAGGAAAATGAGGATCTGGAGGAGGAAGCTATGCCTGATGCTTTGCGGGTGGGTGGAGAATCAGGAGCAGAACAAAAACTGAGCGTGCTTTTGAAACATGAGCTGGATTTTTAAAGCCGATGAGGTTTCCTGTTTAATTTTACCGAGCACAAGCAGTGCAGAGCTGTGTAAGAAAGCAGTAGTGCATATACACAGGGAACCTGGGACTAATGCTATATCCCCTCTTGACCGGTCTGAGACCGTTGCTACGTGAGTGGTATTGATGGACGTGTGCTGCTACAGAAAGGCAGTTCTCGCCCATGGCATCACTAGCTGGAGGTCACGGGTAACAGCTGTTCAGAATGGAGGATTTTCTAACTCCATGTTATAACCTGAGCCAGAGAGAAAACCAAAGTAAGGTCTTACCTGAGCCATCGGTGTCCACCTGGATCCCCACCACACGGATATAAGAGCTTCGGATCCCCACTCCCACGTTGTCCCGGCCTTTGCTCTTGGTCTGGCCAGATTTCTTGATGGAATAGATGCCCATGATGGTAACTCTGTTTCCAGGGACGACTTTGTCACACAGATACCTGAGAGGAGGAAGGGGAGAGGAGTGTTAGTTCTGTGTAAGAAAGGGATGGGATGGAAGACTACTGAAGATGGGAAAACCCCCTTCATCTCTTCCTCTCCTTCCCATCCAAACTTAGACAAGAGGTTTAGATTCCTGGCACTGGAGAACCAGGGAAGCTGCTGCTCAAGATAAAGGAACCACACACCAAAAGTCACCATCTTCACCTCAAGCCCAACAAAAAAAAGAAAAACCTCTTCTGCTCCAGTTTACCTCGTCTTTCATGATGGTACCTGAGCAACTTTGCACACAGGATCCAAGGATCTCAAAGCACTTTGCAAACTATTAAGCCTCATGGAATTGTTGCGAGTTAGTTGATCCATATTTACATACCTAAGATTCCAAAACCCTGTTTATATCCATTCACAACCAATCCTTCCCCCCAGCAAAAAGCTGGGGAGAAGACAGCACCCCCCACACACATCCAAACCCAGATAAACACCTCATCCAGCAAATGGCTGGATCTACCATTGACTCTCCTTGAAACAACCCTCAGGACAGGCAGCAAGGGAAACTGGTATTACCTGTCGCAGTATAGCTGCATGTGCCGGGGCATTTCCCCGTGTGGTACAGCATCTGGAGACTCCTGGAGCTTCAGGGTCTGGAAGTCCACACACTTGCACTTGTCCGGCATGATGAAGTATGGATCCAGGGGGCACTTTGGGCGGCCAGCCTGTTCCCTAAGCAAAGGGGGAACGTTAAAGAAACGGATCATTAGAAAGCTAGTTAGTGGCATTAGGAGTCAGGAGAGATCATCAGGAAGCTCTATTTGCATCCAGTGATGCCACGGAGAATAGTGCCCTGTAAACACACAGGCTGAGTTTTGCCTTTATTTAGCATTGCCTAGTGACACACAAGCTTCCCCCCAGAAAAGTCTCCCCAGAGAAGCTCCCAAAGTGGGCAGATTTGGTAAGTGAAAAGCTACCTCATCTTAGACTGCGATGCTGAATTCTGACAAGACCATGACAAACTGGTGGAGGCTATTTGTACAAGAATAATGCTAGAGGCACCAACTGAGATCAGGGCTTCATTGGACTGGGTGCTGTTTAGACAGACAGCAAGAGCCAGTCCCTGCCCCCACAGAGCTAGACAGACAAAGGGAGGTAAAATGGAAAGCTCAGAAAAGAGAAAATAGATTAAGGGAAAAATGATGGATTGAAGTGGAAAGATTTGAGAGGTTTAAATATGCTTAGCTTGGTAAGTAACAACTAAGTGGGGACAAAAGCCTAAGAGTTTATAACACAAAGGAAGAGAAGAGCCATTTACAGTTGTCTAAGGAGGTTTAGTTAAGGTTAGTGGGATAAACTATAAAAGGAAAACTGTAGGCTAAATAGCAGGGAAACATCCTGACACTGAGATTTGTTAGCATGGTCTACAGTCCCCCATGGGACGTGGAAGTCATTTTCAACCAAAGCTGAGATTTCCAAAGGTACCTAGAGACATAGTTGCCAACTTTCACACGGTAAATAAGCACCCCGATTTTCACAATAATCCAAAAATCAAGTTAATCCCATTTCAAAACAAGGCCAAACCAAGCCTATCCCTAAGAACCCGAACACTATGTGACTAGATCCCCCTGGCCTGCAGTCTGGGACTGTGGTGGACCTGCTGTGCACCCCTGACTCTACCCCTCCCTTGCCCCTGCTTGCCAGGAGCCAATCAAAAAAAAGAAGCAACAAGCAACTCACAGGCCAATTAAGCCAAAAACAAGCCCAATTTCGGCATTTTTTTCGTGGGTTTGACATCTGCCTAGAGATTGGCACACACGGCTCCTGTTCATTTATAATGGAAATTGGGCATCCAAATCCCTTGGAACAGTGGCTTTGGGAATCCCATCCTAAGTGCATAGCGCCATTTCATGATCCGCTTATTCATGCTGAATGCTACATTACACCAAAATAGCCCTACTGAAGTCAACGGGGATACTGTGGAGTAAGGTATTACTCAAGGCATGTCTACACGTACAGCGCGGCAGCGCATCTGGTAAAGGCGCTCTATGCCAACAGGAGAGAGTTCTCCCATCGGCATAATAAAACCACCTCCGTGAGCGGCAGAAGTTACGTCAGTGGGAGAAGCTCTCCTGCCAATATAGCGCTGTCTACACCGGAGCTTATGTCAGTGTAACTTACGTCGCCCAGGGGGCGATTTATTCACATCCCTGAGCAACATAAGTTTTGCCGACAAACTGTAGTGTAGTCATAGCCTCAGTGTGAGAAAGTGTATCACAATCTGACTCACTGTAAGGAACAATGCACTCACTGGGGACAGGGGAGGGTAATTAATTAATTACATGGACCAGATGACCTAGCAGGGCATTTCATTTATCTTTACACACAAACACACACACACACACACACACGAATGGTATGTGTTGTCTGGTGACTGAGCAATTAGAAGTATCAGTAAAAAGCCAGTCCTTTTCAACTGGAAGCTCTTGGAGACAAGGACCATCTATTTTTAAAGCTCAGGCCAGGTGAGCAGCCCATTGGTATTCAGGAGGTACTTAAGGACTTTTGTGATTCTGCAAAGGCAGTGAGAGGACTTTTGGGGAAGGCGAGTTGCTGAGGGAGGGAAGCGTATGTGTGACTGCTCCCTTTAATTTAAGCTCGGGGGTGGGCAGAGACTGCACTTCAGTATGGTTGTGCTACTTTGGTAGCTAACATTTGGCCTTAACCACCCTAACCCCCAACACATGCAGACCTGGCAAAGCCTTCAACTCACAGCTCAACTGACTTAGTCACCACCGACTTAGGGATGACCATCCCCGAGATCCCAGCACAGAGCACTAGGTGAGACCTACTCATGCAGCATCCACAGCCAGGGGGACTCCCAGGAAGACGGAGTAGGAATTTGGTCTCCCCACGCTACCCAGAATTCCTGAAAGGACTCCCATTGCTTACGTATTACACTTCCTGGGCAGGGCGTAACCCTCCAGGCCGGGGCGCACGGTAATGTTGCTGATGGTGTTACGGCAGGTGCGGCACTGGATGGCGATCTTGGTGGCTTTAGCTCTCACAGCAGTTGCAGCAATTATGATCCCGGGGATCTTCACCAGATGGGACATCTGGTCAGACTGAGGAAGGAGAGGTTGGGGGTGGTAAGAAAACATCTCACACAGGAAGAAGGGAAACCCCAACATGGTAGAGAGGGCAGGGGGAAGAGAAGGGAGGGGAGAAATGCAGCAGCCTTCACGCACAAAGCAGCCAGGATCATGGGTATGATGCTTCGTGGGAAACATGGGGAAAGCTGCTCATATAGGCAATCGAGGAGGAGTGTATGGAATGACCATGGCCATCCTCACAACACACACCTCCCCCACAGAATATTTTAGGTCAGTAGTTTGGATCCATACAATAGCCTACCAGGTCGGTTATTCTCCTTGGTTCCATTTGCAAATGAAATAGTGGATTTTAGTATGTGCTATGAGTGTCATCTTAACAGTGCTCTGCTGAACCCCTCCTCGCTCTCCCTCCCCACAAGGGCCTGCGCCCTTTTCAGGCCCTTCTCCTGTAATGCATTAGGGCTCAAAGCTGCGGTGTGCATCTCAGGGAAGCAGCCATTCCCCCTATGCAGACAAAGCAGATGGCACTGCACAGCCACAGACCACAGGGAAGGGGCTGTGTTGTTTTTAACAAGAAACTTCATTATTCGATAGCCATGTCTCTTCCTGCAGCATTTTGCATTGTATTGATCAGAGAGAAGTTTGTGGTGAAGAAAGCAGTGTTCCCCAGAAAGACCCTCAGAGATGCAGAAATAATTCTCACCACCTAATGAACAGACAGATCAGAATACCCATCCACTGACACTTTGCCACCAAAACAGTAACCAGAGCTATAAAGACCTGGTATACACACATTTGGTATCAATTTAAGTACTTCAATTGGGGGGAAGGGGATATTTTACTGAAGTAGTTACGTTGGTACACCTCTAGCATGGACATGGATATACCTGCATAAAGGTGCCTTGTACCAGTATAGCTTATTCTCCTAAATTTATGGGATTAGCTGTAGCAATATAAGCACCTTTATACCGGCATTAATGTAGCCACACTAAGGGGATGCACTGCTTTACCTATACCGGCTCAAATCAATGTTCAAGTGTAACAACAATTGTGTGTAAAGCAGCCCTAAGACTAACGAGTCCCATCAAGCATGGTAAGTCAAATACGCGTTGTCTCGTACAGTGTCATCCTGATGAACAGATCAGAGATGGGTCAAAACCCAAACCGTTTATCCAACCCAGCCCCCCTCCCCCCAACAGCCTTGAGCAAGTCATCTGGTTCTAGCAGCTCTCGCCACAGTCAAATCCACCAGTGGACAATTCCTGTCCCCACTGCTCCATACTATGAGTGGATTCAGCTCACCTTCAGACTACGGATATTGGCTGCATTGGCATCTGACCTCAGCATGACCTGGATGTCTTGAAGTGTCTCCTCCCCTGCTGGGCGAGGACGGGTGACCTCATCTGCTACTTCCTTTGCCGCTTCCTCCAGCTGGGGAGGCAACAACACAGCTCAAGTTGCCATTCACACCAAGAAGAATCCTTACGGCTATTGTGGTTACCTGACTGCCCATGATTAGCTGGCAGTATGCCAGTTCTAAGACTACTCTTACAGTAGTCCTCCATGTCCTCCTTTCCATGATATCCCCCATACTTACCAGTTGCAGGTGCTCTGCAGGCTGCTTGTACAGGTAGTCTGCCAGATCCTCATCAAAGCTGGCCAGGTCCTCCATCTCCACCTCGATCCAGTACTGGCCCAGGTTATAATGCCGTTTGAGCTCATCCCTGCAAGAGAACAAGAGTAAGACTTGAAGAGCAGAAAACATCATGCAGATCTTAGCAAATGCATGTAGTCAGCGAGCCTAGGGGCAAGGAACAACCACAGAAGGGACCCAGTCACCACCCTATAAATTGTTCAGAATGACCTAGCTAAGTTGGAAGCAGAATGGACAGGTTTTGTAGGTTCTTTGGAAAGGAACGTGATCCGGGAAAGTGACAAGAGCTCCATAAGGGATACAGTGGAAATGGAGACTGCTAGGCAGATTTTTCCCAGGGCATTCAAATCCACTTTCTAAAATTGTGTTCAAATGGAACCAGACCTGGCCCAGTTCTGGCCCCAATGGTACACATAATGTTTAGTGCCAATGTGCTATCAGAGTTACATAGGCTGTTCACATGCTTCAAGCGCCAATGATAAGGTCTATCACACCCAAATTATGTCATAACAGTTGTTAATGTTCACCTTAAAAATCAGGATGTAGGGAAATAAAAGATGGATAGTTGGTTATTTCTCAGTCTCTTGGGTGATCTGTGCCCACTGTTTATTTCCCTGCATCCTGCAGATAATTCAGCACTTGTTCTTTACAGAAAGGAATCACAGACCTTGCAGTTTAAAAATACATGAAGTAGAAATACATTTAATCCACAGAGGGATCCTCACAGACCTCAAAACACATAGGATAAAAACCCATTACTGATTTACAATCAAGAGAAACCCCAAACTAAACCCCAGATTTAAACACCCTGAAACATGAAACTGGGAACTTGAAATTCAGATCTAGAGCCAAACTTTGCAGAGCAGGCCATGGAGGGCAGCATAATCCACTGAATGGGGCACTGGACAGGGAGTGTAGAGAACCAGGTTTCATTCCCTGCTCTGTCACTGGCCTGCTGTGTGATCCCAGGAAAATCACTACACATCTTGGTTCCTGAGTTTCCCCACCTGCACAAACAGCCATGATGACACTGACCATCCAGCAAAAAGCTGTTTGGGAGCTACAGGTGAAAGCACTATGTAAACGCTAACGATTATTTAGATTGGACACACACTAGAAGGAAAAAGAACAGGAGGACTTGTGGCACCTTAGAGACTAACCAATGTATTTGAGCATAAGCTTTCCTGAGCTACAGGTCACTTCATCGGATGCATTCCATGAAGTGAGCTGTAGCTCACGAAAGCTTGTGTTCAAATAAATTGGTTAGTCTCTAAGCTGCCACAAGTCCTCCTTTTCTTTTTGCGAATACAGACTAACACGGTTGCTACTCTGAAACTAGAAGGAAAGTGAACAGCTGTCCCTCCAAAGGGAGAAGAGAAGGTGGACAGCTAAAGGCAGAGCTGGCTGGAGGGATTCCCTCTCTGCCTCAGCAGCAGCACCTGTATTTGAAGGTGAAGCCAGACCGGTCCGTGCCCACCCGGTACTGCCTCAGGAACTCCTTGAACCGCCTCTGCAGCTGGGATTTCCGGACCTGGCCCTCATCTGCCACCGGGTCGCCCCCAAAGCTGTCGCTGTAGTAAATGCCGGGATCATCAAAACCGGACATGGCGAAGACTGCGCCGCCGCCCTGAGCAAGCCGCGGAGAAGGGGATAAATTAGCCCAGCTCCCTCCCCAGAGAGCGCTCCGGTCTGACACCCCCCCGCAATAACCCCCATCTACCCCCCACTCCCCATCCGACTGCCGGGCGGGCGGGGGGAATCCCGCATCCGACCCCCCCACGGCCTAGCCCGCGGGGGCCTCCCCCATCCGACCCTCACCGCCCCCCACGATCTCCTGATTCGCCCCCCCCCCCCCAGTCTCCCGCCAGGGCCGCCGCGCCGCGCCGCGCCCCCGCATCAGCCCCCAGCCCGGCTCAGTCACCTCGTATCGCCCCAGCAGCGGACACGCGCGGACCAGCCGGTTTTCGCGGCAAAACTAGGGGGCGGAGGGGAGCGGGATGAAGACAAGTTCTACCCAGGTAGGAGACGCGCGCCCCTATTGGCCAGTCTGGAGCTTGACGCCGGTGATTGGCCCGGCGCCGTTCCGCCTCGTCCAGCCCGAACCGGAAGCGAGCGGGAGTCGCCATGGAGACGGAAGAGGATTGGAGGAGGCCCTGAAGCCCCGCCCCCTTCCCGCCCTCCCGTGTGGTCAGGCGCCGTTTGGCGCGAAAACCCGACTGGAGGGAAGTGAGAAGTGGAGGGGAGGGGGTAAGATGGCGGCCGGGCAGAGCCGCTCTGGGCCGGGCGCGGGGCAGCGAGGTGGGTGCTCATACCCCTGCACGTGGCTCTGTCTTTGCGACCCGACCCGTGGTGGGTGGGCGGAGCTATCAGCCCTCTGGGGTCGGGGCCGCTGGGCAGCCGCCCATCGCTCCAGGGGGGCCTAGGCCTGAGGGAATCAAAGGGCAGCCACAGGGCGCAGCCAGCGCAGATCAGGCCTGTAAACAGCTGCAGTGACCGGGGCCCAGTCCCCTGGTCCCTACTGTGCCGATATGGCTCGTCCTGCTGGGCCCCAGGGCCTTAGTAACACAGACTGCCCCCGGAAAACTGTCCCCTGGTCCATACACCGATATGGCGCGTCCTGCTGGGCCCCAGGGCCTTAGTAACACAAAGTTGCCCCTTGGTAAATTGCCTCTGGTCCATACTACACCAATACAGCCCATCCTGCTGGGATCCAGTGCCACAGTAATACAATCTGGCCCCTAGATAATTATCCCCTAGTCTATACTGCTCCAATATGGGTCATTCTGCTGGGCCCCAGTGCTGCAATAATGTAAATTGGCTGCTCAATAACTGTTCCCTGGTCTATAGTGCACTGATATGGCCTGTTGTGCTGGGCCCCAGTGCCATAGTCACACAAGCTGGCCCCTCAATAAGTATCCCCTGGTCCATACCGCACCGATACTGCCAAATGCTGTAGTAACACTAAGTGGCCTCTCAGTCCCTATTTCCTGGTTCATACTGCTCTGATGTGGCCTGTCCGCTCCTGCCAGCTGCCAGAAGTATAGTGATCCAGGCTAGCAGTGGTGCTGGAACTAGAGGTGCTGCTGCAACCCCTGGCTTGAAGTAGTAATACCATACACCAAATACTTGGTTCCATCATCAGCACCCCCACTATAAAAATTGTTCCAGCACCCCAGCAGGCTGGCTCCTTGATAACCATCCCCTGGTCTATACTGCACCAAGAGAAACCATCCTGCCCAGCACCAGTGCTACTGTAACATAGCGCTAGCTTTTAAAGTAATTTTTCTTTTTTTGCATTCAGTTTAAAAAATAAAAGTGTGTTCTGGCCCCAGAGCAGTGTCGCCTTTTTCTGCTGAGCTCTGCTAAGACCCCTGGCAGCAGATCACCTTAAGGGTCTCCAGGGAGCAGAAGATACTTCCAAGAAGGCTGCTGTTGAAAAGCATCTGGTTATATTACAAATTTACAAGCCCTCATGCAGAGAGCAGTACTAGGGTTGCCAGCCCTCAGGATTGTTCTGAAGTCTCCAGGAATTAAAGATTAATCTTTAATTAAAGAACATATCATGTGATGAAACCTCCCAGAATATGCCCAACCAAAATTAGCAACCCTAAATAGTACATTGTGCATGAGTTCTTGTACCATGAATAATATATGGATGGGAGATGACCCTCTACAGTAAGTTTTCCTGTGTTTTCTTATTTTCATACACATGCACCCTATTTGCTTGGTTGTTAGGCTCTTGCTGTACTTCTTAGTCTGTGTCTGTATTGACTGTTCTAGTACTCCTTCCAGATCAGCTGGCTTTGTTGTGACTCTATGGTAAATGTAGGTCTGGTGTCTGTGCTGTAATCTCTTCTGTCAATTTACAGTGGTCTCTAAGGCTATTGGTCTGGGGCCTTTCACCAGAATTTAATTCACTTTTAAAAAGTTAGAAAAGAAAGTAGAACTCTAATAATATCCTCCAACACATACACTCTGCATAAGTAATTAATTAATAGGTATTTCTATGGAACTCTTCCCCATAATATTTCAGCACCTATGTATTTCAAATTAGAATATATTTTAAAAGTGCCTATCCAGAGCTCTAGCTCTTTGCCAAAAATTAGAATACAGTCATACAAAACAGACCACCTCCACATCTTACTGCCAAGACAAAAAAATTTCCAGCTGCAAGAAATCAAATCCAACCAATAGCCTCTTCTCCCCAAACATCAGTCCTCATTATTGTGACTCTCTCCCCCCAGAACTTTGGCTATATAGATCGACCTCATAGTGTGCCCTACAGGTCAACACCCAAGTTATACTCATAGTTTATTTTCTCTAATATCTCTCACGACTTTCGCCAACTTGATTATATTAGACAAGTTAAGAGTTGCATAAAGTAGCATGGTCTAATGCAGTGGTCTCCAAAGTGGGCTGCGCAAGACCATCCCTGGGGGTGTGCGGCAGGAGGAGCGCCGCCGGCATGCCACCGGCAGCTCTTCTACTTTTGGTTCTGCGGCGGCAGGAGGCGAGCGCCTGCGGCAGCTCTTCTACATAGCAGCTCCTCCCTTCTTTTTTCTTCGGCGGCACGCCTGTGTCAATTTTTTTTTTCCTGGGGGTACGCGATCAAAAAAGTTTGGAGACCACTGGTCTAATGGATTAAATATTAGTCTGGAAACCAGGAACTCCCGACTTCAAAGTGGCTAGGGCTGCCAGATGTCCGTTTTTTTATCGGAATACCCAGTGGAAAAGGGACCCTGGCGCTCCGGTCAGCACTGCTGACAGGGCAGGTAAAAGTCTGGTTGGCGTGAGGCTGAAGGTTCCCTACCCAGCTCCATGCAGGTCCTGGGAAGTGGCTGGCATGTCCCTTCGGCTCCTAGGCCTAGTGGCGGCACTCCACACCCTGCCCCTGCCCCAAGCACAAGCTCCACAGCTCCCATTGGCTGGGAACCGCAGCCAATGGGAGCTGTGGGAGCAGCGCCTGTGGGCAGGGGCAGCGCTCAGAGCTGCCTGGCCATGCCTCTGCCTAGGAGCTGGAGAGACATGCCAGCCACTTCCCAGGAGCCGCCTGAGGTAAGTGCTGCCTGGAGCCCCCACTGCGAACCCTCTCCTGCACTCCAAACTCCTTTGTCCCAGCCCCAAGCCCCCTCCTGGACCCCAAATGCCTCATCTCTGGCACCATCCCAGAGCATGCACCTCCAGCCAGAGCCCTCACCCCCTCCCTCGCCCCTGCCCCAGCGGAAAGCCCCCTCCCACACCCTGAACCCCTCATTTTGGCTCCACCCTGGAGCCCGCACCCCCAGCTGGAGCCCATACTCCAACCTCCTGCTCCAGCCCAGTGAAAATGAACAACTGAGGTTGGGGCAGAGTGAGCAACGGAGGGAGGAGGAATGGAGTGAGCAGGGGCAGGGCAGGGCAAGGGTGTTTGGTTTTGTGCGATTAGAAAGTTAGCAACCCTAAAAGTGGCTCTGATATTGACTCATTATGGAACCTTAATCAAGTCACGTATCCCCACTATGGACCTAATCCAAACCCCATTAAATCAGTGGCAGTCTTTCCATTTACTTCACTAGATTTTGGATCAGGCCTTATTAGGGTTGCCAGTTTTTGTTGGACATATTCCTGGAGGTTTCATCACATGACATAATCTTTAATTAAAGATTATTCTTTAACGTCTGGAGACTCCAGGGCAACCCTGGAGGGTTGGCAACCTTGCCGCCTTAGGTCTATAAAAGGGGTAATACAGACCTACTTAGCAAGGTTATTGTGAGGATTAATTAGTCACAGTTTGTATAGCACTTATTCAATGTAAGGTGTTAAGTTACATAATTAAAACTATTTGATTCAGCTCTGGCTTAGGACAACAATCTTTTAAAAGTCTTTTATCCCATCACTTGTGTAAGTGACAATGAGTCATGTACACAACTAAATTATGATTGACATCGAGATAGACATTTTTCGTTAAAAATTCACTGAAAAATGGTTTCCAAATGAATTTGCCCATCACTGAAGTGAAGACATTGCTTGGGTGGAAGGAGGCAATTTTTTAATAGCACAGGACTGAATGTGTGGAGTAGCTAATGGAATTGCAGAGGGATTTTAGAGGGGCAGAATGTAAATTGCTCATCTGATCTTCATGGATAAAGTTTAGGCCTTTAATAGGTCAAAATCAACACCTTAAATGATTTGGGTTCAAGCTTACCGGAAGGATTACCTCTCTTGGTGCAATACCACAGTGGCTGTGATCTTTTGAGACACAAGCCCTCCCCTGACACTAATAGAAGGGGCTTATAGCACGGCCTTCTCCGTGTCTATCTGAATTCAGATTTGGTGACTTTATGGGCAAAATCAAAGACTTACCTGTTTCCCCATGCTTGTCCTTGGACAGAAGGATGAGTTGGAAATGGGAAAGATGTTGGGGTAGAGTATGTTGTTTGAGGTTTGTGCACATTTGTGTGCATGTTCTGTTTAACATTTTTGAATTAATGGTGCAATTATAATTATTTTATACTTACAGAAACCTGATCAGTGGAACATGAAACAAGTGTGAATGAATAAATATTGGAATTTGGTCAGCTATCAAAAGATTAACATTCCTACTTTTCAAACCTTAAAAATGAGCCAATTTCAAATAATTGGTGTTTTCCCAGGCTTGGTAAATGTATCCAGTAGGGTTTTGAGAGGTGGGGTAGATTGAAACTTTAGTTTGAAGCTGGTCCCTCTTTCTCAGGAGGCCCTCCACAATTTTTATTCCCCACAAGACCTGCCTTCTGACTGCTATTTGACCAGGATCTGGCAATTAGCAGACAGGTCACCTAGGGGTACACTACCACATGATCAGAGAGGGAACCAGAGCTGGCAACAGCAGATAGACAGTAGGACTGTCAGGTAGGAAGAAGGAGGGGACCTGCAGTGGAAAAGGGATGACCAAAGGTTGTCAACACCTCTGTTTTATGTCCCACCTGAAAGACAGCATCTTCTGCAAGTGCTTGTTTATAATAAGATCACAATGTGAAGTGATATAGCCTGCAACTGTAATAGCTGCTAGCCAGGTTTCAGTCAGTGAAAGGGGAGGGGGAAAAGAGAATCCTTTGCATAATTGTTGCTGTAGCGATACTGGTTATGGTGCTGTCTTTATCACCTCACTGCATGTGTCAGATCTGGTGACTAATAGCTGGTGTTGCCTTGGTTGTTAGCTATGCTGTGTTGTGCAATTAGATGCTTGCAGTCTCTTTTAGCTCTGCATAATTAAAAGCCAGTCTGGTGTTATCATCAGGAATTTAACTTCTTGGTTTTAAAATATACTGATTTTTCTAATCCAAGGTGAAGTTCTCAGCCAGGAACTGTGAATGGATTCATGATGGGCCAGGCCCTCATGAATGGTGAAAGTCAGCACAGCTCCACTGAAGTCAGTTGAGCTGCGCCAATTGACACCAGCTGAGGCTCAGGCCCAGGAAATGTGGAGGGGCTTTGGCTCACCACATATTTCCTTTAATGTCAGAGACATTTTATAATTAACAGACCTCGCTCTTCCAGAGAGCTTTTCATCCATAGATCTCAAAGTGCTTCATGCAGATGGGTAAGTGTAGTTATCTCCATGGCACAGACAGGTTAAGAGACTTTCCTAAGGTCACACAGTGAATTGGTGTCAGAGCTGGGAACAGAGCCCCGATCTGCTAACTCCCCATTCTGTGCCTCATCATGTCAGTTTTCTGAGCGTGCAGCCATGCAGCCAGCCCCTCCCAAAGCATTAACAACAAGTGAAAGGTACCTCCTTCCTCCCCCAGACCAGAAAAGGCACTAACCCCAGGAAACACACAGCAGAGTCTTCTTACTTTGAGGTTTATTGTTAGTCTATAAATTATAGAGACAGGACACAAGGACAACACTGTATTTTCAACAACTGATCTGAAGTCATGATTGGGAAAATATGCTATAATGGGCTAATAGTGTCATATAAAAACAGTCTACAATCCAAGTGGAGCCTCATCACTCCACAGAAGCAATCGCTGCTGCATCAGCCAGCTGTACAAAACACGGAGTGAACAAAGCACCAGTAAGGCTTTTTCCCGGGCAGCAGGGAAGCTACCAGGCCTGTGCTTTACATCTGGGGCTCTTTGCAGGAACTGTTTGAAGCAGTGCCACGTCCCAGCAGGGCCTTTCAGGACCTTTCTGATTCTGCCTCAGCTTTTTGGTTGAGTTCAGTCTGCGGGTTCAGAAATGCTCTCAGCGCAGATCAGAGAGAATTCACACGAAGGCTTCAGAGTGCTCTGAATCCACTGGAAAAGCGTTAGTGGCACAGCCAAGATCAGAGTGTCCGGGTTGAGGGCTGGATGGACGGCATTAGGTGTGTTAGTTTGGGGAGGGAGCGGCAGGAGGGCAGGGCCCTTCTGTTCACATGGCAAACAAGCCCACAGCAACCGTTGTCACTAGGAAGCTGAGGACAAGAATCCACCGTGCCAGTGGAGTGCTAGGCAGCATGTCTGTGTGCTTCATCGATGTCTTTTCACCTTCTTTCACAGGAGCTGGTCCTAAATCAACAGAAATCAAATTTTTAAGAGCAGGAATCAGGCTAGGAAGGGTTTGTTTCTATGTTAGTTTTATATCAATCTCCAAAGATGCACTGATGTTATCCCCTAGCACGCTAAACTGTGGCCAAAGTGAGCAACTGCACAGGATAATGGTGGAGGGGTACACCAGATGTACACCACAAGTGGGTGGGCTAGTGAGACTCAAGGTCAGTAGTCAAGTACCTTCAACCAGTTCAGAAGGGTAGGGTTTGTGGTGTAAATCTTCACATCCCTCCCAGGCATGTAGTACAGTCTAATAACCCTCACTGCCCTGCAAGTGCACTCAATTGGTTTCCTCCATGCCAGATGTGCAGGGTAGCCTCTCACTGCTGTAACTTAATGTGTTTTGGTTCCTTTTGCTTTTTGTAAATCTCAAATTTAGTACGATGCCAGGCTCCTTCTGCTTCCTAGGAGCAGCTCAGTGCGCTGTGTAGAGAAAGCCTAAGTGTTGGTTAAAGCTTTCTCAGTGAAAAGATTTTTCTGGAGCACCTAAGATTATTTCATCTCCTCCTTGGCCTTGCTTCCTGGAAAGCCCAGTGCCTGAGCCTTTCAGACAGTCTCCAGCCTTGTTTTCCCCAGCCACTCTTCATTCCCTGGCTCCAGCCTGACTTCATGGCCCAGTCTTGGCTCGGACTCACAACCCAACCCTTGCTCCCTCCGTACCCTGCCCCAGTCCATTCTCTTCCTTCTGGGGTCTGCATGAGGGCAGACTATACATTGGACTATAGAAGGTTTGCTGAAGCAGGGCTCCTCTCTGTCAGATCTTAGCAGCTCTGCCAGTGGTCAAAAGAGCCTGCATGAGAGTAATGGGAGCCTCCCTCTCTTCCTGGCTGCCTCTTTGAATCCCTGAGCTCCTCACCCTGGTTCAATACTCCCCTATAGGCCCCTCCAACTCCTGGCAGTTGCAGAATGCAGGTAAGCACTTGACATAAAAAAACCTTTAGGGTGGGATTTTCAAAAGGCCAACGCTGAGTGCTTTTGAGAGTGCCACGCTCAATCGTGAAGAGGGGGATAAAATTCCAGAATGACAAAAGATGCATTAAAAATGTTTCATGCCATTTCTGTGAAAATTATCCCATCCTTGAATGTGTAGAGAGACCTACATACAAGGGTGAAATTGAGAGTAATGTTCCTTATGCTGAAATTAAGGCGACCCAACTGAATACCATATGAAAGCGTTGTTTGCTAGTTTCAAAATTCTTAGGTTACAAGAACTTTCTTATTTTAACCACATCCTCTCAGATAAGTCACTTTCTCCAGTAGAAGTCTGGAAGCAATCTTTGCTACGGAATAGTTACTCTGACCCCACAATAACAGCCTGGTTTGTAATGGCTGGAGATCGCTTTGAACCTCAGCATGTCATTCTTGCAATGACAGCATCTTGTCAGTAGATGGAGCCATTTCAGCTCTAAAGTTAGACTAGAATAGGAGGAGTGGGAAAGTAGTCGCCATCGGATACTGCAGCTGCAAGATCTCAAGCCCCGGGGTGATACCAGTAGTTCTGACTTTGCTATATTTCATAGTAAGGAAATGCTGCAGGGACCACACAGCAGCACTTTCCCAACACTCAGGAGAAAAAGAGAATTTTCTCTTGCTTTCCAGAAATATGCACTAACAATAAGCACAAAAAGTTTCAGTCCAAAAGACAGGAGTCTGGGTAGGTCTTCATGTCAAGGGGCTTATAATGGGAGTGCCTCCTCAGTCAGGGCTGTCGCATCAACCCTTACCATGCTACCCTGCGCCCAGTCCTGCAGCTTTTGCTCATGCAAGCAGTCTCAGTTGGGCCGGCGTAACTCCAGTGAAGCCAATAGAGTTACACTGGTGTAAAACCAGTGAGAGGACCAGAAGAATCAGGCCCATTCATTGTAACCCTTCCAAACAGTCAGTTTTGCCATGTGTGAAAGGGGGACGATGATAGCACTTTGAGACCTACTGGGAAAAAGCACTGTAGAAAAGTGGCGAATTTTTATTTCTGCAGAGCTCACAAGACTCCACATGCTTCCGGCCTCCTTTGAGGCTCTCAGCAGCAGTTTCCTCACACAATCGTCTGCTACACTAACCAACACTAGTGGAGTGGAAATAGAGACACAAGGACAGCTGGTGCCAACTCCTCTTTCTTACCACTCAGCAAGAAAAGGTAAAGGGAAGAAAAAAACCCCAAAGGAAACTAAAAATTGACTTTAGGAAGGTTCTTACCTTGCTCATGTGCTTCACTGGTGCCTCTTGTGCGAAGCTCCGGCTTCTGTTGTGCAGGGTGACTGTTCTCATGGCACTGGGACACGAATTTCTGCAGTTCCTCAAACACCTTGAGAACAAGAAACACACACACAGTTACCGCATTACCTGAAATGCTGTCTTCTCTCCTCCCTGAGCCCCTTCTTACTGCATAAGAGATTTTGGGAACTAGAGAAAGACATCTGGCCCAGCCACTGATCCTGTGTGTCCTTCCTTCTCCAGAAAGGAGTCTACCTAAGGGTCTCTCTTGAACTCCTCTATACTCCTTGCTTGTTTAATAGTATGAAGTGTGTGAAATGCTTTCCCAGGGCAATTCAATAGGAAGCTGTGCTCCAATGCTCATCCTCCAGATCAGAGGGGAAGCAGAGTGTGTGTTCTCATAGAAGAGTTGTAGAGGAGGGAGGGGATATGTGGAAATACTAGGATAAAGGGATATGTGGACTCTGATTCCTGCCCCCAAATAAACACTCATGTTCGAACAAGAGCAGCAAAGGAAGAGCCTGCATTCAAATCCTGGATAGGATCCATTGCCCAAAGGAAAAAAGTTTTCTAGTATCCAGTCTCTTAGGAGGCTCATAAAAGCAACTTTCACACAGGACAAGTTCAGTACAGCTCTCACTACTCCTGCCAGCCCGCAGCTTCCCTTCAGTTCATCAGTACAAATGCCACCTCGCCTATGTGGAGATAGCAGCTGTACCTTAGGTGGGAGAGGCAGTGGGGAATGTGGGCTAGTTCCTCACCTGTATATTCAGCAAGAATGCCCTCTTGGCTTCCTCCAAGATTCTCTTCTTGGTGGCTGGGTCCATCTCGATGGAGTTCATCCGGGAGCGGTACAGCTGCTTGAACTTTGTGGCATTGGACACCCCTTCAAAGGTGAAGAACTCCAGTCCTTCTCCAGTACTGGGTAGGTGGAGAGCTTTCTGGGCAATCTTCTTTAACACCTGCCCACCAGATAGGTCTCCCAAGTACCGAGTGTAGGCATGGGCCACCAGGAGCTCTGGTTCATGCTGGCCCACATAGTGGAGCCTATTCACATATTTCTGAGTGGACTCGGGACACGAGATCTCTTCCCTCCATAGTGGGCCGTAGAAATACTCCAAGTCTTCCTGAAGGGCAGTCTTACGGTGCAGTTCAGCTGGGAAGTAAACGGGGATATAGGCTGGGTGATCCTTGTTACGCTCAATCTCCTCCTCCAGAGCAGAGTAGATGTAGTACAGAGAAGCCATAACCATCTGCAGTAAAAGGGAAGGAATAAGTCAGCGACAGGGTCTCTCGCCTTCCAGCTTCATGTGCACTTCACGTTAATACAACATATCTGCATACATACACTGTGTATGTGTCACTGGTTATTGGGTCGTACCATATCCCCAACTTCACCTTCACCAAGACAGACCTTGGGATCATAGAAATTAGAGTGTGAAGAATCCTATTAGGTCACATCTAGTCTATTCCCCCATACACCGCTCCCCATACAAGGATGATTTCCAAAAGGTACATTCTCCAGTGCACTGTTCAGTTCTGACTGTCTCAAGAGATTGGGGAACTTATCCCTTTCCTAGGCCCTGACAGACTGTTACACAACCTTTTTACTTTATGATCTGTTCATCTAAAGGGCAGACCTCTGCTCAGACACCACAGATGTTGGAACCGCAGCCCCTATCCCTTCATTAAGGTCAGTAAGTAGGGTGGCTACTTTCCTTTCACTTTGGTTGCCTCAAGGAGACCAGATAGGAACATCTTTTCAGAGACATTCAGCTAGTAATCCTCAAAAAACACCCACCCACCGTGGCAGCCAAGGTCACTCCTGGCATAAAAGAGGACAGGAAGCACATTCCATCTCTGAAAAGGGACTTTGTGAAAAGATCATTGGGAGGTTGTGTGTTTGTTGTGTCTCTATTGCCAATTCACATTTTCTCCTCTTACAAGATGCTTTTTCTAACTGCCAGCCCTTCAAACTGGGGCTTGACAGTTAAACTGGGCTCTTTCCTTCTTGTGCATCATCACCAGAAGATCCTGCTGCTCAAATGTTGCTTTCGTTAACACATGTACAGTCCCATTGTCTTTTCAGTCAGGGTGCTCAGGGGTAACTAAGGGCAGAATCTGAAGGCAATGTGATACAGATGGCTCAGGCTTGGTTAAAAATTCTGCTGCGGATACAAAAACCAGAAAAGAAACCAGTTCACTCTCCCTGATCTGTGTTGTTTCTACAGGGCTGACAGCAGCAAAAAGTAATCACTCCTACATTTCCCACTACAGTCAGCAGCTATTTCTACATAGTCATGTTTCAGAAGAGATCTGTATATTACAGGGAAGTTAGCAACAGAAATAAAAAGGATTTTAAACACTGACCCCGTTAGCCAAATCCTTGGAAACGTCTGGTAACAGCCAAAGAAAGCTTGGTTACAAAATAGAGGAAAATTGCATGGCAAGTTAAGAAAACTTAACTAGAATAGTTGATATTTTCAAAGCTAACTAGAGGCTTTAGTGGAAGTTGTGTGGCTAAATCCCCCAGTTGATTTTGAAAATCGCAGCGAGTCGGCATTACCTTTTGGAGCCCATAGTTACTTCTGACTCTCCCTGACAACAGATCACTATCCTCTCAGAAACTGACCTGAATCCCTTGGTCTCTGAGGAATGACTTGTGGGGGGCGGGGGTGGAAAGTGTTACTGTTACCCCCCTTTGAAGTTCATTGCCTAGGTAATGCCACGTCCCCATTTGCAGGAGTTTGGCACTGTAGTTACTTTCAGAAATTGGTGGATGATTGAGTCATGCTAGATCAAATCAACACCTGTGGCATGACAATCCATGTGTCACATCCTCAAGGCTCTCCGGAATTTCTAGCTCACTTGGCTTTCCTGTTTTTCCTTATGGCTTTGTTTATTATGTGATTCAGCTGTTGGGAACCCCATTATCTCTCCAGGGTTAACTTACGCCTAGATATTGTATGATCATAGAAATCGCAGAGTTATGTATAACTGGTCCTGCTCAAGCTGAGCAAAAAGGGCTCCATAAGGTAATTAGCATTTATTCATTCATTCACTCAACTGGAGCAATGATTAGCTCTTGCATATTTGTGAATGACACTGTTTGCTCAAATCCATTAACTGTATGGTCGTGTCCTCAGGTCCAGTGCAAAACCAAGTTATAATTCTAATATTACAGAGGAAACAACTAGGAACCTTCAGGACCAGAGACTATTCTACAGCCTGGCAGACCTCACTTTTAGGAAATGACTTCCAATATCAAGACTGAATTTTCCTTGTCTCTTTCCTGCTGTTACTTCCATGTATACCCACTTAGATCATTCTAAATAATTTGTCACCCTCCTTGGTGGCTTTAAACCCTTCATATGCTTGTACACAATTATATCTCCATCAATCATCATTTGACTATAATCAAACACATGGGCATTTAATTGCTTTACTCTTTCCTCACAAATCAATTTCTTCAGCCCTTTCTTGTAGCCTCAGCAAAGCAAGGCACACCCCCACTAAGCGTAGCTTCGGTACCCAACCAGAAATACACAGCTCTGCGTCACATTCTGCAACAGGAGTTTGCAAGACATTGAGAGAGCCCTGAAGTTACCTGGGGCCAGATGCTGGCGTGATGAGTGACACAATGATGCCACGTTGTCATGACCCAAAGATTTTCCCGTTCAGGAGCCCTGGCTTGGCTGTTCTGAATTAGACACGAGAGGTTCCCTAGAGCCCAGTTTTCCCCATCCACTCCAGCAGCGCTGCAGGGTTACCTTAAACTCCTGGAGTGACACCTGCCCCCTCTGGAAATTCTTCATGAACTCTGTGCTCTCTGCCTGCTCATGCACCTCTTTGGTGGCTTCCTTCAGGGCTTCTGATAAGTCTCCAGGCATGCTGGGAAAGCGGAGGGAAAAAGCCCATCAGTGTCAGAAACATCTCACCACCCCCTCCAAAACAAAAGCTAGCTCTTTCCCAACAAGTGGGGTGGGGAGAAAAAGCATCCCAGGGTGGGAGTGGAAAGAGAAGGAACATCAGCATCCCAAATTCTGCCAGGAGAGGGGGAAGAGATTGTCAGTAGAAAGGAGGAGAAAGGGAAAAGGATCCTCCCATTCCCAGTAGAGTAGAGGTGGAGAGCAGCAATCCGAATCCCAACCCAAAGAGTGAGGTGGGGAGAAATGCCATTCCTTTCTATGATAATTTCCCTTGGATTCTAGCCCCACTCTCACCTTTCAGAGCTGTGTGTCTTGGAACCTTCCATTTCTCTTTTCTTTTCTTCCTTCGCTTTTTCACTCTTCTGTTGTCTTCTTCTCTCCTATCCCCCTTTGTCCTCTCTTCTCTCAGGGCTCTGGGAAGCTTTGGAATTAAGCAGCCCTTCTGCATCCTGCTTTATACTTGGCTCAGATCACGTGAGCAACCAAACAGCTGACCCTGGTGTAATTGTTGCAACATACACACTTTCCTCCAGGGAAGGGAGGAGTCTCCTGACCTCTCTTGACAATGAAGCTCAAAAACAGGATGTTGAAAGATGTCTCCTTACAGAATGCTGGGCAGTTTGCCCAGGCTCATTAACCCTTTTTCTGCCCAGCTGGTAGCACCGAGAACTAAGACGCTCCAGTGTGAATGCTTGGGAGGATTCACTAATGCTTAAGGGGTTCACACTGGGAAATTAATTCAGATTAAAGCAGGGTGTGAATTTAAAGTGCAATCTCTAGTCCTGATCAACTCCCTTTGTGGAGACTGATTCCAGAATAAGGGTGACTTTTTCCGAATTAGTTTAATCCATTTTTGTAAGTGGATTAACTAATTCAGAATAAGGCACTCTAATTCCCTGTGTGGATGCTCATATTCTGCAATAAATCAGGACTAGCTATATCAGAATAACTCCCCGTGTAGACAAGCCCTCAGAGTCTATCTGTACATGTCCTCCCTTTCAGATAACATGAATGGAAATGATGGTTGGCAGCTTCAAGGGTACTAAGTTCCCACACAGTAACTGCTTGGTACATGGCACAGAGAAGGTACATGCTAAAGACCCAAACAAGGGCATGCGCAAGAATAAAAATGTGACTGCCTTTGGAGGGGCATGTTCTGTTGCTTGCTTGCTCTCCCCAGCGCGGCCACGGGGCCGGAGGAGCTCTGTGCCCCACCATTTATTGTGCACATCCCTGGACCTAAAGGATGGTGAACTATACCTGGGTTAGGGGAAATTCTGGTGGAGGTCTGCAGAGACCTTGAAATACAAACAGTTCATCTAACCTGGGTCTAGGAGCAAAAGAGAACCGGATTGTCTAGAGACTGGTCTCCTGGCAGTAGTTGCTGGCACCTGCCCCTTTGCGGTTGTAACTGGTGAATAATTAGGAACTCATGGGGCCAAAATGGAGTTCTCATCAGGCTTTAGGTGGGTTAGAAGCTCAGCCTGCTAGTGTGGAGCTGGATGTGGAAAATGCATCGATTGGCTTTCATTTTGGCAAACAGAACATTCTCCTTCAACCAGAAAACAGGGCAGGGTACAGTTAAAGAAGGGACCAAGGTCCTGGTGAGGGCACTGTGGTGTGAGCCTCTCACCCCAGACCTTTGGCCACACCTTATAACACTGACTGGGGACCGTGCCAGTACTAGGATATAGAAGCCAGCTGGCAGGATTTGTTGTTTTCGCCTCAGTCAGACATTTGCAGTTAGGAGGCTGAGTGTTCAGGAAAGATTACACAGCACTTCTGCAGCTGACTCATCTGGGCTCCCTGCCTTCCCTTTTTCTCTTAAAGCAATGGGAACACTCAAGAACATTTCTGCATAGTCTCTAGTTCCCTTCCTCCCTCACACCGTACATGTCATTACACTTGGGGTGCTGCTATTCTTCTGCATTTATCCTGCAGGATAAAATAACTGTCTCACATCTGAGTTGTGAAATCATGTTGCATCCTCATATCATGACTTGACATCATGAGGCCTAAAATATGCTTGTGACATAGGGGTCCTGAAGGGCGACCGCTACTATGCAGGTCTGCATATACAGGATCCTTCTTCAGAGATCCACCTCGTGGAGGATGGAAAGGTGGTGTCCTTAAAATGACCATTTCTCTCTCACATTGTCCTCAGGGTCATGTGGAACTTTCAGGTCTCTTCAAAGAGTCCTGATAAGAGATAGAGGATGCAAGAAATCAGACCTCTAGCTCTGGCGGAGGGGGAGGTTTGTTTGTGATGAAAGAGCCCCTTCCTTCCAGGAGCACCTCCACCCCAGAAGTTACATGCTTGTGTTACATGTCTGTGGATATCTAAAGAGATGATGTACAACAGGGAGGGAACAATCAGGATATTTGGGGAACTATCTGAAAATTACGTAGGCCCAGTCTTTGCAGTGGCAGGACTTGGACATCGCTGAGCTCCACTGCTGTTGGGAGAGAGGTTTGGTCACCTCTGCCATGCTGCCAACATGACATGTTGTGGAAGGGGACAAGGGGGTTGAGCGTGCCAGTGAGTTGGCACAGATTTGAGAATGGCTCCTCTCTTCCTATTCTGAGTTCAACATCCAAAAAGGGCAGGGGCACAGGAGGAAGCAATTCCAATGCCCGGACACTGAAGCTTGAAAAATACAAACAGGAAATGAGATGCACTTTTTTAAACACTAAGGATTAATTGACCATTGGAACAACGTAGCAAGAGACGTAGTGGATTCTCCGTCATTTGAAATCTTTCCATCGGGATGGAGTCTCTTTCTAAGAGAGATGCTTTTGCTCCATTTGTGAGTTATTGTGGTTGATACAGGGATCACTTGGTAAAATTCTATGGCCTGGTAGAAAGTCAGACTAGATGCTCACAATGATTGCTTTTGATCTTAAAAATCTATGAATCCTAGTGGATGAGCAAATTACACCAAGAAGTCAGATGGTTTAGCAGTTGATAAAGAATTACTGACCAGTAAATGGGATGGAGAAGGAGAACTTAAGGAGCATTTGGCCTTGTATAGGATTGACAGCAAATTCTGCAAGTAGAAGTTATGTTTCCAGTTAGAGCACGTGAAATCACACATCCTAAGAAGTTTCACTTCTCTGTGAGATGTGCTGTCCCTGCTGGGGCAGCAGTGAGTAATGCCGGAGGCTGGGCTCAGAAGAGAACACGGTCCTCAGGAGAAGTTACTGTTGCCATGTAAACAAGGGATTAGTAGTGTTTGCCAGGCCGTGACACAGCAGAATGCAGCCTGGTGGTAGCCTGTAGTGTAATAGAAAGCAGTTAATATTCAGTTTAAAAGATTTAATGGAGATGACAGGAGCTTTATGGAGCCTAAAACCTTCCCCAGCAAAATAGGAACGTGACCCATCTGGAGACCAGGGTTATAGCCACCCCACACCTTAGCTGGCAATTACCAGGGTGAGATAATTTTATTCACGTGGATTCACTGACGTTTACCAAGGGCAGGATGGCCAAACCTACGATCAGTACAGGTATGGTGCAGGTGTAGGCAGTCTGACAAGCCTAGATCAAATGTAAAGTCTGAAATCACAGGTCAGAAGTCAGAGTGCATAGTACTGAAGAAAAAGGGCTGGGCGGAGACGGGCATGTGCCCACAGTATGGCTGAATTCCTGTGATGCACCCTGCTAAGGTGAGGGGTGCACATGCAGTACAGCTCAATTCCTACAGAAGCATACCTCTAAGGTGAGGGGTGCGCACACACTGCGGCTGAATTCTTAGGTTATATACTTCAAGAGTAACGGATTCACACAGTACAGAGGAACTCCAAGGACAAATGCTCCAAACAAGATGACAGCACATAGTGTAGATGAATTCCTAGGACAACTTGCTTGAAGGATGATGGAGAACATAGCACAGATGAACTCCTAAGACAAACATTCCAAAGGTGACAGAAGAACAAGGTAAAGGTGAATTCCCATGACTAATGCTCCAAGCATGACAGAAGTGCACAGTACAGGTACTTGTTCCTAATGTTCAAGAGCTCAGAGCACTGGCAGGTGTGCTGAGCACACACGTGATATGTACACATGCCAGGGGCTGTGACAAGAGTGGATAACAGAAAAACTCCCCAGGGCATATGCTCTTATGCCTCCTATAATATAGAAAGCAATGACCTCTTTAGGATATTGGTAGCGCACACAATGGGAGTCCAAAGTATCAACAAATTCTGGTGAGAGTTTGATGGGAGCACATAGTACAATTAAAGTCCTTAGGGCACGTACAGCACTGACAGGCTCTTCGGAGCACGTACTGGAGTGGGGGCAGAGGTGAAAGTAAGCTAGTACGCCCCGGTACGGCATACTGGCAAGAGCCGGTGCGCCGTACTGGGGTGGATCGGCTTCCCCAGGCGCAATTTAAAGGGCCTGCGGCTCCTTTTAAATTCCTGCCAGAGCCCTGCTGTCGGAGCCCTGGGGTAGCGGTGGCGGGGCGGCGATTTAAAGGACCCGGGGCGGTAGCTGCGGCCGAGCCCTGGGCCCTTTAAATCGTCCCCGGAGCCCCGCCGCCGCTGCCACCCTAGGCCCTTTAAATTGCCCCTGGAGCCTGCTGGAGCCCTGGGGAAGCAGCGGCGGGGCTCCGGGGACGATTTAAAGGGCCCAGGGCTCCGGCCGCCGCTACCACCCAGGGCCCTTTAAACCGCTGCCAGAGGCCCTGGCTGCCGCTGTTACCCCGGGGAGGGGGAAGGAGGCACTTGCCGGTACAGGGTCCCAGGCCCGCCCCTTCTGCCCGAGACCCTGCCCCTTCTGGGGGCCAGAGCCAGCCCCAGCCCAGCCCCGTACCAGTAAGTCCCCAGACTTACTTTCACCCCTGAGTGGGAGTGCACATTACTGATAAACTGTGCAGCATGCGCACTGTGCTGATCAACTACTTGGGCTGTGCATGACCTCCAGTCCCCTATACCGTCACAAATACACCTGGCCGAGGGGGGGAGGGGGGGAGAGAGAGCAAGCAGAAACTCACATAGTCAACCCGCAGAAAATAAGATAATGATCCGATCCCGCAGCGCAAACCCTTAGCATTTAACTGTGTTGTCCCTTTGAATCAACAAGACTACTCATGTGTCTAAAGTGAAAGGTGTGTGTATTTGCAAGACTGGGGCCTAAGCATGAACAGCAGCATTTGAATACCCCATACACAAACCGGTAAATCTGTCTGGTGAGTTGTGTATCTTTCTCAGAGTAGGGGAACCTGCAGGAATTAGATTTCAAGTTCCACTTTACCAAAGCTCCCATTTTCTTCCTGCTCGAAGGGTATCTATCACTCATCTTCCCTTCCCCCTGAAGCAGTAATTAGGGGCTCCCTGGATTTAAGGCTTAGCCGTATTTCCAGATAATTCTGAGGTCTGATTGTTTCCAAAATGGGAGTGTCGCCAGCTGAAGCAGCTGCAATCTCAGGCCAGAGAACAGGAAACTGCTTGATTAATACACAGCCTCACATGGGCCTCTGACTGCCGTGACTCAGCAAAAAAAAGCCTCTGGACTGAAATTTGACACAGCACTCTGGAGAGGCAAACAAACACTACAGTGACTCAGCAAAATGAGGAGCCAAACACATGATTTTGGAGTCCCTTGAAAGGGTTAGTTAGCATAATCCAGACAACTTGGCTCCTGGGCTATGTGCATTTTGGGCGTTTGCTGTTCTTGTGGTCAGAGTTCACAAAACAGATGGATTTTCTGACCGACACACAGCTCCCCAAGTTACCAGCAGTTCAGGGGGGAAGCTAAATAAAATACTACTTTGTTCACCTTCACAAATGGCAGGAGATTGTGAAAAGAGGCAAATCAGAAATTTCCTCCCCACCAAAAGAGCACCACATAAAATATAAATGAGCTTTTAGAAGAAACATTTAAAAACAAATCTATCACCACCTGCCTTCCCCACCCTCTTGATCAGGGGTGCTCAAGCTTTTTCTTTCTGAGCCCCCCCCGCCTAACATGCTATAAAAATTCTACGGCCCACCTGTGTCACAACAGCTGTTTGTCTGCATATAAAAGCCAGGGCCAGCATTAGGGGTAGCAACCAGGGCAATTGCCCGAGGCCCCATGCCACAGGCACCCCTATGAAGCTACACTGCTTAGGCTTCAGCCCCAAGTGGTGGGTTTCTGCCCTGAGCCCCAGTGAGTCTAATGCCGGCCCTGCTTGGTGGACCCCCTGAAACCTGCTCGCGGCCCCAGACCCATGGTTGAGAACCATTGCTCTTTACAACTCTATTTTACACCAGAACAAGCTGCAAATTACTGCATTGCCTCAAAGTAGCAGAATTCATGGTGTTGCATCTTCAGTGTAAAAACTCAATGGAGCTCCGCACATGAGTGAAGTTACTCATTCTTAAGTGCCAGACCACAATACACCAAAAGATTAATTTTATTATGTTGACGTACAGTAGTAGCTGAAAGCCTGTCCTGGTGCACAGGAGTAATTCGTAAAGTCATGTGTGTAAAAAAGCCAAAAATGACTGAGCACTTAAAAACTGAACAGTAACAGACTGCAAATCCCAGCTCTGACTGAACCTAGTGACATCCTGAACAAAAAGAGCTCTCAACTATGCTTGTAGCTGTTTCCTTTGCTTCACACTGACTCAGCAGACATTCTAGACTTCAGTTTGGGGTTATTGCGTATGCTCGTTGTGTTGTGGTGAGGGGTTGTGTTGATTTGTGTTTGGTTTGTGTTGAGCTGGCTGGGAGAGTTGTGTGGACTTGTGCGGGTGGCGAATGAGGTGTGCGTGCTGCAGTGAGGGGTTGTGTATGTGTTTGGAGTTATTGTGTGTGCTTGTTGTGGTGTTGTGTGGATTGATCGGTGTCAGTGGGGTGTGCTGGGAGATTTGTGCTGATTTGTGCAGATGGCAGTTGGGCCCACATATGTGGCTGTTGGGCCAAATAATCCACTGTCTGTGCGGCCTCCCTCATTCAACCAATGAAACCGTTGAATACAAATTAGCTGCAGAACAATGGTGGTAGCTGGTTGAGTTACCTTGGATATCACAGTGGTCTAGGACTCTTCTAGATACAGGCCTTACTGTAGCTGTACGACATATGGGTGTAATTCGTAAACTCAAAATAGCTGAGAACTAAAAACTGGATGGTAAAAGACTGTGAATCCCGGTGATGACTGAAGCTGGTGCTATTCTGAACAAACAGAGCTCTCAGCCATGCTTACAGCTGTTTCCACCACTTCACACGGACTCTGACACTCTGAAGTCCAGAATGTCTAACAGGCAGTGACAGTCCAGGAAGCAAGAGTAACAACCACAAGAAAATAGATCTTACATGCTAGGATTATTGAACAAGCAGATGCAGTGGATTAGTTAATGCCCCTTTTCAAAATTTGCCAGGGCAGGTACAATAGCTACTCATCAATTCTTTGCCATGATCACTGAGGATAACAAACCATAATTATTATTTGATTTATAGTAGCTCCTAAAGGTCCCATCCAAGAACAGAGCCCTGCTGAGGCAGTGCTGCCTAGTAGATAGAGCTGGACAAGCCCTCTGGGGGCTTTGGTTCTATTCCTGGCTCTACTACTGGCCTGCTGGGTGACTTTTGGCAAATCACTTCACCACTCCCGTGCCTCGTTTCCCCATCTGAGAAATGAGAACTATACCACCCTTGTTTGTAAAATGCTTTGAGATTTATGGTTGATAAGCATGTGGAATTATTATTACTGGGTTCAGTGCTGTATAAATACATAGTAAATACAGTCTGTGCCCTGGAGGAAAAGGAAGTCTTATTTTAGAGATGGGAACTGAGGCACAACAAGATTAAGTGACTTGCATAAGGCTACTGAGGAAGTGTGTGGTAGAGGCCAGAAATGTTATTTTACTTGTGTATTAAAAATACTTGCCCTTGGACAAGCAGACAGGAGTAATTTTGCCAGGCTGAGTTCATATCTGTAAAGTGCTTTGTTGATTAAAAATACGATATAAATACTAATTATTAAGTAATATTACCACAGACTAGAAAGGCAGAAAGCCATCAGGAACATACCATATTATTCAGTGAGCAGCCAGTGGAGGATCTCATGGAGATCTTTGAATTTGCCCCAAAGTCCCACAAAAGACTTACTAGGGAGTGTCTCACTGTTAAACAGAGTTTAAGGCCTAAAAGTTCCAGGGACAGCAGCGCTTAGATACTGCACTTATTGGTGCTATAGATAAATCTAAGATAGAGTTAGTTGCTTCCATTCTCTGGATGGCGAGACTCTCACCATGTTCTCCAGCATCACACGATGATCACTGTCTACTATACTCTCAACAACTCCCACACTCGCATCAACTTCCTGGACACCACAATCAGCTTCAACAATGGAACCCGACAGACAACCATATACAAGAAACCCACAGATCACTACACCTACCTTTATAGATCCCATAACCACCCCCAACACACCAAGAAATTGGTTATATACAGCTAGGCACTTACATACCACAGAACATGCTTTGAGGAGAAAGTCCGGGATATGCACTTTAACAATAAAACTACCTTCAAACAAGGACAGTCCACCAGAGAAGTAGATTGCATCATAGAACGGGCCACCCAAATACCCTGAGAGATCCTGCTTCAATACAGAAATAAAATCCCCTCTGACCAAACACCCCTGGTTGTCAGATACTATCCTACACTGGAATCCACACAGGGTATCATTAAACAACTACAACCCATACTCAATGGGGACCCCATTCTGAAACTACAACCCCATAACCCTCACTTTTAGCCTTCAAACAACCCTCCAACCTCTTGAAGCTCATCGTCAGATTCAAGCTCCCCACAGACCAAGACACACTAACTCAAAGCAGCACCAGACCCTGCCAGAACAACAGATGCAAAACCTGCCACTGCTACAATGATCAACACCCAGCACAACACACCTTTCAAGATCCATGGGTTCTACACATGCCTATCACAACATGTGGTGTACCTCAGCCAGTGCATCAAATGCCCCAATAACAAATATGTGGGTGATAAGACAATTACTAAGCTTTCAAATGAACTCATGCAGAAAGATGATAAAAGACAAAACCATCCTATCACTTGTGGGTGAACGCTTTCCACAAAGCAATCTCTCTATATCTGACCAGCAGTCCTCATCCTCAAAGGAAACCTGCACAACACTTTGAAAAGGTGAGCGTAAAATAAGTGTAAATTTATAACTCTGCTAGACACTAAAAATCATGGACTGAACAAACAGTGGATGTGTGGCTTATTACAATAATCTGTAACCTACTAACCCCCTTTTTTGTCCTATGACTGCAGAGGTGTTAATGGGCCACTCTACCTTAAATGGTCCCTTATGACATGTGCTAACTCCTTAACGCTAAACTATCTGTTCTACCTTGCACTTTGCTGTGATGCTGGGAGTACCTTTCCCAGCTCCGAAGAAGAGCTCTGTGTGGCTCAAAAGCTTGTCTCTCTCCCAATCAGAATTGGCCCAATAAAAGATAGTACCTCCCCAATCTTGTCTCTCTAAATTGAAGAGAGTTCAGAGAAATGTACCAAAGCTAATTGGGGACTGGAGGCAGTGACTCAGGTGGAAAGAATAATAGACATAAATAGGACTAGCTCATCTAACCAATGACTAAGGGGAGTACATGACAATAGCCTACAATTACTTGATGGTTGTTAATTCCAATTAATTATTTAAATTCTTATTTAGGGTGGAAGCTAGACTATGAACAATAGGAGAAGATTAAGAAAAGGAAAACTGAGACCAACATGGGGGGAAAATCCTGGGCATTGAGAGTGTCAATGAGGCTGTGGAATAGTATCCTAAGGGAAGCCCTCTTGCTTGGGACTTGTAAAGCTAGTCTGGATCAAGCACTAGAAAATGCTCTGTAGGGAACGGCCCTGCACTAGCAGGGGATGGACTGACTAACCTAATAAGGGGTTCCATTATGATACTACTGGAATGGCAAGAGTGCAGCCTAAGCTGTGACTAACCGACTCCTCTCCCTTGACCCTCATCAGTGCACAACACATACTGTTCTATACCAGTTGGAGCTGGAGGCAGAGGTCTTGGAAAGACAGTGCTACCAGGGTATGTATACTCACAAACTTGAAGTAAAGGTGACAGGGGGTTCTAGGAGCAAAAGTGGTCCTTGGAATCAGAGCCTCTGGAATGTGTGAGAGAGCTGGAGCTGCTGCTCTTAGAAAGGCCCTGGCTTCATTTACTTGGACTGGGATTGTCATAGGGACCCAAGGGAGTCAGATGCTCAAATCCTGTTGAATTGAAATAGCACTTTATTCCCCTTGTTCCCTTGTACATAAAGGCTGGGAGTTGCAGAGTGCCTCTCTCAAACTCTAGCTCAGGGGTTCTCAAAATGGGGATCGGGAGATTATTACAGGGGGGTTGCGAGCTGTCAGCCTCCACCCCAAACCCTGCTTTGCCTCCAGCATTTATAGTGGTGTTAAATATATAAAAAGTGTTTTTAATTTATAAGGGGGGGAGGGGTCACATTCAGAGGCTTACTGTGTGGAAGGGGTCACCAGTAAAAAAGTTTGAGAATCACTGCTAGCTGCCTCACAGTCTTTACAATCTTGACCTGAAGAAGAGCTCTGTGCTGTTTGAAAGCATGTTTCTGTCACCAACAGAAGTCAGTCCAATAAAATATATTACCTCACCCACCTGTCTCTCTAATATCCCGGGATTGACAGGGCTATAAACAGAGATAGTTATCCCATGTGGCTAGTACCCAAGAAAAGGAGCTCACCCCAACACACTACCAAACAGTATCCTCCCCCTCAAGTCACCTCATACCCCAATCAAAGCTTCCCTGCAGGGATAGCTTGGGAAAACACACAGGTCTTGGAGATGCAAATCTGGGTTCTTTCAGACCAAGGCTCGAAAATGAGTTGCAGAGTCAAGGATCATTCACTGGGAAAGCCCTGCCATCAGAAGGTTATCTACCAGTGGAGTCTCCATACCATACCCCAAGCCTAAAACTGGATTGACTTTGGTCCCAGAACTCTTAAGACTCTTAATATAGCGAGAATTGCTTCCCAACAATTTTCTCAATAATTTTCCTTCTTCCCCGTCCGGGTGGGGGGACGGAGGAGCGTCAAGATGGGCAGCCTCACCAATTATCAATGTATGTCAAGAGCGATTTTATCAAACAGGAGAATTGTTAAGGTCCTGCAAGAGATGCTAGCACCTTCCCCTCTCCCAGGGAGGCACTGAAAGTCTCCAATAATAGGCCAGCTGTGAGAAGTCATCAGAATTTACCCCAATGTCTGTACCACCCGGCAAAAGAACTTGTGGTCATTCAAAGAATTTGTCCCCAAACCCTCCATGCTGGACAAAATTCTAGTTGGAATAAGGGCAAAAAGCAAGGAGCATGACCACCTAGTCTTGAAAAAAGAAAAGGAGTACTTGTAGCACCTTAGAGACTAACCAATTTATTTATTTAAATAAATAAATTGGTTAGTCTTAAATAAATAAATTGGTTAGTCTCTAAGGTGCTACAAGTACTCCTTTTCTTATTGTAAGGAGAGTGATCACTTTAGATAAGCTATTACCAGCAGGAGAGTGGGGTGGGGGGAGAGAAAACCTTTTGTAGTGGTAAACATCCATTTTTTCATGGTCTGTGTGTATAAAAACATCTTCTGTATTTTCCACAGTATGCATCCGATGAAGTGAGCTGTAGCTCACGAAAGCTTATGCTCAAATAAATTGGTTAGTCTCTAAGGTGCTACAAATACTCCTTTTCTTTTTGCGAATACAGACTAACACGGCTGTTACTCTGAAACTAGTCTTGAAAGTGGGTCTTTCATACTCTCAGAACAGGATGTCCAAAAAACAGCACCAGGAATATCCAGTGTTGGAAAAGCTGGAGGGTGTGGAGAGCTCAAGGGTAGAATCTCTAACTTGAATTTACAACGAAGAGAAATCTCTGTATCTGAAATAATACACAGTTCTGTGCCTATTGGAAAGAACCAAAGGCAGAGTGAGGTTATGCACCTCTTACTATTGAATAGGCCTGATGGATCCCTACACAAAAGCAGGAGCTCCACCCCCAAAGTGAGAGAGAATTTCTTTAGCTGTGACGAGCATTAACACGGCCTTCCAGACCTCTAGATACTAACAGCCTGATTTTCAAAGGTGCTGAGCACCAGCAGCTCCTGTTGATTTCCACGGGATTTGTGAAGGCTCAGCACTTCTAAAAATCAGGCCATACCGAGCTGGACTGGCAAGCAGAGACAGAAGGAACTTTAAGAGCTGGAGAAAAAGAAGAGACACGGAAAGAGCAACCCTTCATAAGTGGAGCAGAAGAGGAATTTCTCCCAAAGACACCAGTGTAGGAAGAACTTTTTGACTGAAATAAACAGATCACCTCCTCCCTCTCTTTTCTGGCTCTGTGACTCTGAATAACCCAGGGGTCAGAAAAAGGAAGTGAATCCAATCAGATGCTTGCAGAGAGAAGCAGAATCAGAAGTTGCCCCCTGTTTACAAGATTTTGTAAGGCAAAGGACAGACGGAAAAGAGGAAGTGCTGGGATGGGAATGCAGGGCCTATACAACCCCTTGCTCCCTACCCCAGATTTCCTAAGTCAGAGCAGTATAATACCCAGGTGTCTAGTGGACAGGCTATGGTTTTGGGGGTTTTGTTTTGTTTTTTTTAAGTACCCTCAAAGTCCAAAGGTCCTTTGTAGTACCTTCAAAGTCTTCCTCCTACCAACCTCCACTCACAAGCAATGTCTACAGATGTCAGCCTGTGTGTGGTCTGTGGAGACTGCCTCATGGGGCTGATACTATTCTAGGCACATCATTCCAACCTGACATGGCACACAGATTAGCTTTTCCTCAGAACATTTCAGCCATCATTGGTGAAGCTTCAGCAGGGGAATACGTGGCTAAGCAACAAGTGCTCTTCCCCAGTAGCTCAGACCAGTCGCTTAACCCAGAATTCTATTTCAGCAGACAGTCTCAAGCTGTGATTCAGGCATCTGCTGAATGAAGAGCCTACAACCAAAAAGGGACTGACTTGGAAAAGGTGAAAAAACACACACAGAAAACCCAACAAAAACCAAAGACATGCAGGTTATCAAAAGTCCACTGGGATTTAGGCTGAGGCATATCCCCTTTTCATAGGTTACCCAAATAATTGCAATCATAGGCTTACCTTTTTCAATCCAAAGAGACCAAATACTTAACCTTCACAGGGTTTGGTCAGGAGCTAGTGCGTACATTGAGGAAGGAAATTAAAATAATTGCTTGCTGGAAGTTCACCCCAATAAACATTGAATTGTTTTCACCTTCAGACTTCAGGTACTGTTGCTCTCTGTTCATGCGAAAAGGACCAGGGAAGTAAGAGGGTGAAGGAATAAGCCTTCTAACACTAGTGCCTCCTGAGAAAGGTGGTCACGATAGAATTTTTGTGTTGTTCTTTTATCAGGAATAGCGAGGGACTATTGGAATTTATTTTTGGTGGAGTTATTTGGGTAGATCATCCAATCCTCCATCCATTCCTACAGTCTGTGAAGCACTTAGTGGATGGACCTGTCTTTCCTCCCAGTTACAACAGGGGCTTCCGCCCCCCCCCCTTTTTTTGTTAGAGTACCCCCATGTGGTCGATTGGCCCGTGTGCCCCTTGAAGCTTCTTGCCCCAAGCCTCAGTGCAGTTACAATCCTCTCCCCTTTTCGGTATATTTTCTCACTCTTCCTTTTCTGTGTCTTTTCCTCCCTTCCTGTTATAATATTTTTGCTTTCCCTCTCTGCCTCTCCCCTCAAAATTTTCCCATTCTGCCTTCCTCCTTTTACAGCTAGGCCACTGCCGTTCATATGAACCTCTCTGCACATAGCTCTCCCATAGCCCTCATTTTAATCCCAAAGTCCCCTACACTCCACAAAGATTTGGTACCCCCATCACTTATTTGAGGAAGTTATTTACATCGGAAATAAACCATCCTTGAGCTGAGGCTATGGATAGAATCATTGATATTAAAGGAACTGAAACCATAGCAGCTTCTGTTTCCTTCATGGGTAATATTGTAAATAACCCAATGCAGAGATTCACAGCAAGTGCTGTGATACACCTGCCCCCTAGAGGCTTGGTAGTGTGCATGTCTGCTTGGAGCAAGTCCCGTAGGCACTCAAAGCAATAGACCCTTTGGGCTGTAGGGGTCAGAGGAAAGATAAAGGGTTGCTTTACTAGGGCTCCCAGAAACAAGGTAGGTATCCTAGGTACAACTGCTTTAAAAACAACTCAGAGACTAACAAATTTATTTGGGCATAAGCTTTCGTGGGCTAAAACCCACTTCATCAGATGCACGGAGTGGAACATACAGTAGGCAGGTATAAATGCACAGAACATGAAAAGATGGGAATTGCCTTACCAAGTGGGGAAGTCAGTGCGAACGAGGCCAATTCAATTAGGGTGGATGTGGCCCATTCCCAACAGTTGACAAGAATGTGTGAGTATGAACTGAGGGAAAATTATTTTTGTAGTGACCCAGCCACTCCCGTCTTTATTCAGGCCTAATTTGATGATGTCCAGTTCTGCGGTTTCTCATTGAGGTCTGGTTTTTTGTTGAAGAATGGCCACTTTTAAGTCTGTTATTGAATGTCCAGGGAGATTGAGGTGCTTGCCTACTGGTTTTTGAATGTTACAATTCTTGATGTCTGATTTGTGTCCATTTATCCTTTTGTATAGAGACTGTCCAGTTTGGCCAATGTACATGGCAGAGGGGCATTGCTGCCACATGATGCCATATATCACATTGGTAGATGTGCAGGTGAACAAGCTCCTGATGATGTGGCTGATATGGTTAGGTCCTATGATGGTGTCCCTTGAATAGATATGCGGACTGAGAGAGTGTGGGGATAGGTAGTAGATCCTTGATGATGCACTGGAGAGGTTCTAGTTGGGGGGCTGTATGTGATGGCTTGTGACGTTCTGTTACTTTCTTTGGCGGGCCTGTCCTGTAGTAGGTGACTATACCCAAATAAATGTTTTAGTCTCTAAGGTGCCATAAGGACTCCTCGTTGTTTATGCTGATACAGACGAAGGCGGCTATTCCTCTGGAAACTGCTTTAAAGTTGCAAACAAAATGGGGTAAGACACCACACACAGCAGGTGCCCCCCATAGCTCCTAGGGTCAGTCAAGTCCAAGGCTATGAAGATAGGGCTCCTCACATAGAGTGCCAGGGATTCTTGCCCCAGATTACCTGTCTTTCGACAGCACTCATGCACTGGCCTGCAAATTCACTGGCCAGATTCCAGTCCTTTTGTCCAGCACCTGTAGTCTCCTTCAGGCTCATCTCCACACAGCTCTTTGTTTGCAGACAGCTACCTGTCATGACTACTGCTAGTAAGGTTGCCAGGCATCTGGTTTTTGACCCGGAATGTCCAGTCAAAAAGGGATCCTGGTGGCTCTGGTCATCACTGTCAACCGGGCCATTAAAAGTCCAGCCGTGGTGCTGCGGGTCTAAGGCAGAGCAGGTAAGGGACTAGCCTGTCTCTGCGCTGAGCCCCAGAAGTGGCCAGCAGGTCTGGCTCCAAGGTGGGGAAGGGGTGGGAGGGCACGGGGCTCTGCACACTGCCCTGCCCCAAGCACGGGCTCCGCACTCCCAATGACCAGGAGTCGCCTGAGGTAAGCCCGCTCCCCCCTCAACCCAGAGCCCCTTCCTGCACCCCACACCTCTCATCCATGGCCCCACCCCAGAGCCCACACCCCTAGCTGGAGCCCTCACCCCCCCCAACCCCCTGCCTCAACCCACAGTCCCCTCCTGCACTCCAAATCCATTGGCCCCACCCCCCAGCCTCGAGCCCCCTCCTGCACCCCAAACCCCTCATCCCTAGCCCCACCCGAATCCGCACCACCAGCTGGAGCCCTCACCCCATCCTGCATCCCAACCCCCTGCCTCAACCTGCAGCCCCCTCCCACACTCTGAATCCCTCATTTCTGGCCCCATCCCAGAGCCCACACCCCCAGTTAGAGCCCTCAGCCCCTCCTGCACCCCAACCCCCTGCCCCAGCCCAGTGAAAGTGAGTGAGGGCGAGGGAGAGCGAGCCACCGAGGGAAGGGGAATGTAGTGAGCTGGGGCAGGGCCTCAGAGAAGGGGCGGGGCATGGCAGGGCCTCAGGGAAGGGGCGGGGCTAGGGTGCTCGGTTTTGTGCGATTAGAAAGTTGGCAACCCTAACTGCTAGTCCCCTTGCCAGCCCCAGGCTGCTTCCCAGCTTGGCTCTGAGCATTTCAGTCCCAGCTGCTGGCCTTCCCTCCACAACCAGCTCCTAGGCTGCTGCTTCTGGCTTGCTCTCCTGCAGCCTCTGGCTCCCTCCTGGAGCAAGTACCCTCTGACCTCTGGTTTGGGGGCAGTAGCAGCTGTTAGGGTTGCCAGGTGTTCAGTTTCCGGACAAAAAGGGAAACTGGCAGCATCTGGTCAGCACAGCTGACCAGACCGAAAAGTCCAGTGACCTGCACTAACTGGCTTCTGCCACTAAGGGGTGGGAGGAGCAGCAGCTGCTGGAGTGGTTCTGCTTAGAAGCTGCTTCTCTTCCCACCCCACAGCCTGACAGAGAGAACTCGGAGGTACTGGCCCCATCTGGGGGATGGAGAAGGAGAGTGTAACCTGTCTGCCCCACCCACCCCGATTTCCCCAGCCCCTCGCTCCAGGGACAGACCTCACCCAGCTGTGCTCTAATTTCCCCACCCCAACCCCCCTTCTGCCCCGGCCCCTTGCTCTGTTGTGCCCCAGTTTGGTCACACCGGCCCCTTGCTCTGGGGACTGCCCCCTGCCATGTGCTGATTGGGCAGGCAGGCTCCGCGTCAGCTCCTCCCATCCCGGCTCTGCAGGCAGTAGGGGAGCAATGGGGGAGGAGGGGGAAGAAAGAGAAACAGGTGGGGCAGAGCCTCAGGGGAAGGGGTAGGGCAAGGGGTGTTTAGTTTTCAGGGATCAGAAAGTTAGCAACCCAAGGAGCTGGTGACTTTTTGGCAGGTCAGGCATATATCACAGTCTCAATATAGGTCCTCCTCCTTGCAGTCCTGGCTTGCGGGGGTCTCTACTCTGCTGGGCCAGGATGACTGCAGCCTCTTGTGCAACTTATGCCTTGGGCCCCCTCAGATGTGCAGGGAGCACCCTTCAGCCCTGCTGTCAGAACTGGCCTTAACTGCTGCAATCCTGTCCCAGCCTCACCAAGCCGAGCTTACCACAGCAACACTCAAACAGATTCCAGGGTCTGGTAAATTGTCATGGTAACAAGACAGCTTCCTAAGGCACTATTCCATGTCCCATGATTTGAGCCCGCACACACACGTAGTTTTGGGGAGTTAGCTTCTGAATTCTTTGATTGGGCTGGGCCTCACTTGCTTAGGGTGATGAGCCATCACTGTTGGAGGGTGGGATTATGCCACCTGGCTGGATGTTGTGTTGTACCCACTGAGGAGCCAGCAGGTTCATGACAATATTTTTGTGTCCCATGTTCTGGGCCTTTGTCACACATTCTGTCCCACACTTGTGCCTTGGCAGGTGGAGATGTACATCTCCATTTCCCTTGGCTGATACGAATATACAGCTTTTCTCCTAGCCTTGTTGCCTGTTACCATAGCAAGGCAGCCACCAGTGCTTCCGGGAACAGCACCGCGTAGCACCTGCTGCAGGATACAAGGCCGAGACCAGGGCATCCCCAGACACTGGAAAAGGGTCTGTTAGCTGGATATTCTCCCAGAAAGGACTCTGCCCACTGGTGCACTCTGCAAGTTGGCAAGGAGTACTACAGAAATAAAAATTCTCTTCTCTTCTGCCTTGTACTATCACTTGGATCTTGTGATATATATATCACTTGGATCTAATAGCAGTGGAGCTCCCCAGCTAAGAAATGGATATAGTCAGTGGAAGCAAGTAAAATATGAAAAGTGAACAATTCTGCTAGTTTAGTTTATCCTTCGAACTTAATACAATTTTTACTAAAGCAACAAGCAGCCTGGGTCTGTTTGCTCCCACAGAGGTTAATACCTTGGGTCACAGGTTAAATCGAAGACTATTGAAAACACAAGGTAAATTCCCTTTCAAATGACACATGGCACAAACTTGGAATATAAATAGTCTAGAAGGAATTAAAGTTCAGTTGTTAATGTATACAAGTTGAACTTTACTCCTGGGGGAATTCTGCACCACTGCACATGTGCAGAATTTATGTCCCCTGCAGATTTCTTTGCTCCTGAAGAAAAATGACTTTCTGAAGCAAAGGGAAGCCACAAGAGCGGTCATGTGACCCTCCTCAACAGTATGTTTCAGATGCCCAGGGCAGCCGGCAGAGAGGTAAACCACTGTGGGGCAGGAGGCGGGGCTGGGGAAAACCCTGCTGGTGGCTCTTATCCTGCGCCAGACTCAGCTGCTAGTCCGGAACGGGATGGAGAGGACAAGGCTTCCTCTTCCCCTGCACGGCATCCGGGGTCAGACCCACCCCCAGATTTCTCCCCCAGCTGCAGGAAGCTCTGCAAACCTCCCCCCATCCCCCCACCCCAGGGTTCCTGCACCTCAGCTGCAGGCAGAGGGATCCCTGTACAGCACAAGGTGGGCAAACAACACCCCGCAGGACCATCCTGCCCAGCCCTTGAGCTCCTGGATGGGGAGGCTAGCCCCCAGCCCCTCCCCTGCTGTCCCCCCTCCCTCTCAGTTACGCCGCCGCACGGGCGGCGAGCTCCTGCTGCTCTGAGCGGCATGGTAAGGGGGTGGTGGCAGCATGCACACATGGTGGCAGGGGGAGTTGGGTAAGGGGTCCTGGGGGGCAGTCAGGGGACAGGGAGCGGTTGGATGGGGCAGAGCAGTCAGGGGTCGGGGAATGGGGGGGAGGGGGTTGGATAGGGCATGGGAGTCCCAGGGGGCCTGTCGGAGGGGGCGGATAGGGGTCAGGGCAGTCCGGGGACAGGGAACGGGGGGGGGGGGGGTCCTGGGGAGCCTGTCAGGGGGCAGATAGGGGGAAGGGGCCAGGCTGTTTCGGGGGGTCACAGCCTTCCCTGCCTGGCCCTCCATACAGTTTCGCACCACGTGGCCCTCGGGCCAAAAGTTTGCTGTACAGGGAGCTGCTCCCCCATCTGCCCAACTCCCATGCATCCAGACCCCCTCATACCCAGACCCTCCCATCAAGCCTCACTCTGCACCACCCCAACAAGCCACCCACACCCAGATCCCCACCCAACCGAGCCCCACTCCCCCAGCATCTGGACCCCCCACTAAGCCCCCCACATCCAGACTCCACCTGCCAAGCTCTATCCTCCCTACACATAGGCCCCCCTTCTGCTGAGCCCCAATCGCCTTCACCTGGACCTCCGTGCAGAGTCCCATTATCATGGCACCCAGAACCCCACAACAAGCCCCTATGCATCCAGATCCCCCACTGAGCTGCCTGCACCCAGCTTGCCCCACACAGAACCCTCTCAACTCACACCTGGATCCCCCCACAATAAGCCCCTCCACACTTAGATCCTGCCTTGCAGAGCCTGCCTGCCCACACCTGGTGCACCTGGCATGGAGGGGCAGGGTCCTGGGGTGTTTCCAGGGCAGGCCCAGTCCTTGCACTGTGCCACAGTTGGGTGCAGCCTCACCACTGAGTCTGTGCGGGGAGCTGCACAGTTACCTGTGTTCCCCAATGCCATGCTGGAGCCTCCACATTTGTCAAATAAAATTTGGAGAATTTTAAAATATTGTGTGCAGAATTTAATTTTTTTTGGCACAGAATGCCCTCAGGAGTAAAGTTGGCCACTATACAGTATATAAGCCAACAAGGTGTAAAAGAGTTCACCAGTAAAGTGTCAGCCTTTTACAAGGTATCAAGTATTTAACACAGGACACTGCCTTGGAGGAATCACCTAAAGGAAATCAGAACTAATTTTAATTTCACATCAGAAAATAATTTCCCTTATTTTTCCAAAATAAGCATGTTACAGAGAAATATACCCCATCCCCCTTTGGGGCAGGGAGAGGAGCATTATAGCCTCACGGCTGAGTGTAACCACCCTTACCCTCAGGGCTGTATGGCTTAGGGGCCAGAGTCAATACAGCAGCCCTCCCTCGCAGGGCTATGCAGCCTAGTGGCCAGATTCAATACAGCTACCTTCCCTCACAGGGCTGAGTATCCCAATGGCTAGTGGGGGATGGGCCACCACATGGCGTGTGGTGGGCAGAGTAGGGAGACCCAGGCTCTCCCTACTCCACCAGGTCCCAGTCAGCAGTGAGCATACTTAACCCTAGGTCAGCAGGGATCCAACCAAAACAAACTTAGTTCCTCGTCCTACAACTGGGTCAATGGCTAGTCCCTCTGGGCTACTTCCTGCCCTGTCTTCCAACAACATGGTCTCTGTGTCTCCAGCCTGTGAAGCTGCAGACAATTCCGATGTCTCCTGGGCATCTACAGGTAGCTGAGTATCTGTCCAGATTTCAGCGGGCTTCGCCTCTGCAGACTTGGACAACGGCAGCTCCCAGGCAAGAGCCTGCAGCAGCCATCCTCCCTCTTCAGTGGTAGTCAGCCCTGACTGAGCTGGGTTGCTCCCTTTTTTACTGTCACTCCAGTTAGAGCATGCCCAGCAGGGGAAGGGGGCGTGGCTTCCTCTGCCCAAAGTATGGGGTTAAGCCCTCCTTGTCCAGTGCGGGGCAAGCACACCCCATCACAAAGCACTTTTAGGGAACTATTCGGATGGCAAATCACCTGAAAGCCATACTAAATTGAGATAGGAGCATGCATGGAAGGGGTTACCTTTGAATACATTCTCAAGACTACAGTGCAATCACTGGGGAATTAGGACGTATTTTAGTTAAAAGTCCTTGAAAAAAAGCCTAAAACTCTTTGGATTTTATCATCAGATACAAAATGGCCCTAATTTTTCATGCTTCTAGGGGTGTGATTTTGATATTTTAACAGCCACACACATACAAATGAGAGTAAAATTCTTATGAACATAATGCAGAATAGTATGTGCTTTATAGAGTAACTCTCTACAGACACAGGCCAAATTCAGATCTTGTGTAAATATGTTATGGCCATTTGCAGCCTGGCTAAATATGCCCAGACAGCATAATTTGGTCAAAAGATCAGCGTAAGTAAATTCTATAGTAGTTCACCCTAGGAATCTTTGTAAGAGTTTATGGTAGGAGTGAATACACAGAATATAGTAACATTCTGTACTGAGTTTTCATAAGTTGCACAGCTTGGTAACCACTAACCAGGTCTTTGGCAACCAAAACCCTGAAAGATTTTCAGTCTGATTTTAGACAGCATGTTCTGAGCACAGTAGCTTGCTGCTGACCTGACCTCTAGTGGTCACCTTGTTTTACAAAATAATCAAGTTACTTAAAAAAAAAAAAAAAGCTCAATATTCGAAAATGCAAGTGTATAAAGTTAATTTTTAATTAATTTAAATGTGGTCTAATTTTGTCTTTTTTATAGCCATAATGTTGAAATAATGCATTTTAAGTTGTTTCATGGGTAACTTCACAATTTTGGGGAGGAATCTGAAAAGAAAAACAGACCTTGTACAATTCCATCTGAATTCAGAGGTACTTCTGGATCAGCTGATAGTAAAGCAACATTTCACACTAGCTTAGGAGCATTTCCTCTGTTTACCTTTTACTTTGGTGAACACAACGAGACTTACACAAGTTATTCCATACTGTACGGGGAAAAAAACCCCAAAACCCACAATCAAATCTACTGCCTGTTCATTCTTTAAGTCACAAATTAAACCAACACTGATCTCTGCTGTTGGTTTAATTTTTGAGCCTAAACAGAACATTGTTTAGACAGAACCAAGACTTTGAGGGACTTGCCTGACTCAGGGTGTTGGTAACATGATGCAGAACCTTTCACTTGTAGGTCATTGCGTCCAATAGACTCCAGCTTTGCAGTGCTTATACGTTATTACCATCTGTTGGGCTTTGTTAAATTAGAAATGATAGCATCAGCCCAGTGCCCAGTGGACAGGTGTTTTCATAAACATTGCTGCTCGAGTTTTATAATTGTGGTAGTCTCAACAGACAGACCAAGGAACAAACAGGCCAAAGGTGGGCCCTCCAGCTCAGACTTAAGGCACAGTAGTAGGGTAGTGTGAACCTTGCACTTCTTCTGCCAGGATGGCATATATTCTTTGGACAAATAAAACATCTTAACTCTCCAGGGCTAACAGTTGATGCCTGGGCTCCGTGGCCCCTCCCTCAATTGAGGGGGCCAGGCCTTGTGTTGCTTTAGTGTTTGGACTCCACTCACCGTTCCCAGTCATCTGATAGCCTGGCACCTTTCAAAAGCTCTAAGTTCACAACAAAAAGTATTCTGAAGAAAGAAAAGGAGTACTTGTGGCACCTTAAGCTTATGCTCAAATCAATTTGTTAGTCTCTAAGGTGCCACAAGTACTCCTTTTCGCGAATACAGACTAACACGGCTGCTACTCTGAAACCTGTCATTATTCTGAAGAAGAAACTCTTCTTAACCCAACCAGCTGGTGAGCAGGACAGTAAGGAGACACAGAGCCCTGTATGAGGACCAATTGTACCTATAGTATTCTGGGTCTTCAGCTTGAGGGACCATCTCCCAGGGCATCCAAGTTCTTTTATTCCGGCCTTCTATCTTGCAGGCTCTGGCTATTCTAGATAGGGAGCTCAGATAGAGTGCTGATCTTTGATCTTTTCTGGCCAGGGTACAGCTGCCTTTCCATTATACTGCCTTCTTCAATCAGGCAGCCCTGGATGGGGGCAGCAAGAGCCTGCAGATGCTCCGTTCCAGATTCTAAGCTGCATCTCTCCGGAAGTACAGCTTGGTGGTTGGAGAAAGCAGCTTTACGCCACCTCTGTGCCTCTGGAATTCTGGGCCCAGCCCCTTCTGACAGACTGACCATATCCTGTAATATTCTGGACAAACCTTATGGAATTAAGATAAATCTTATAGAATTAGGGTTAATACCTTTGAAGTCCATTGTGTATGTGTTATTGTGGCATTGTATGTACCTTCTCTAGGGGCAGGGATGCTAATGTATGCCTCTGTTGTCAGCTCTTTGAAGCCACTCTCCCTGGAGACAGACGCATACACTAGCTCAAACTGAATTCTCCAGGGATCAACAGACACAGAAAGGGGTTTGGACAAATAGCTTGGTTTTAAACTGGCTCAGGGCCTTCTTCCTGATTGGGCAGACAGGACCCCTGGTCTATGGAGGGTCCTAATCCTTAGGGAAGGGCTGAGGCCCCATAAGATTAGGTGCTTGCTCTGAGCTGTTGCTATGATGAACTTGCAATCACAAAGGAAACCCCCCAGCTGGGGGTGTTGAAGGCCTGCTCCTGCCAGAGTCCGTGTGATTGCTGGTAAGCTTATTAGCATGCATGCAGGTTCTTTTATTGTTTTTAATATTTTTGCTGTAGTGCTTTTTACTTTATCTTAAAGTAGGCTTGCGTAGGAAGTGCTGCGTGGGTAACATAACTGTGGCAATTACACCTGTTAACCATCTCTAAAGGAAAAGCAAGCAGGTATCCATGGGCAGCCTGTCTCTGCTGGGAAGAACATAGTGAAGGCAGGAACGTGTGCAGCCTGGAAACACCTGGTCAGAAGGGAGGGAAATGCAGGCCTCCTCCCAAGAGAGGCAACAGGTGGAGAACTGGAAGCATGATAATGGGTGTCCTGTCTGGACCACAATGGGAAAATACAGGTGCCGTTGCCCTGATTTTGTGACATCCTCAGTGTATGTTAGAGCAACCCCACAGATTGCTCTATCAGCCCAGAATAGCAGAGTGCGGAGTACTCCAGCCACACCCCTGCCTCCTTTTCCTGCTCCTACACCAGGGGTTGCATGGGGAGGGAAGGCAATATTCATGGTTAAGTGGGCTTTGAGGCTCTTTGGTGGTGGCTGAGCTGTCATAAAAGGGGCTACAACAAAGACTAGAATGAGAGCTCTTCTAACAACTTAATCTCTGCAAGAAACAGCATCCCCCCTCGTTTTAGTTCTGTTGCCTCTCAAGCCTTGGTTCAATCCTCAAGGGAGAACGCTTGAGCAAACCAAGAACATGTGAAAATGGGGTCCTAATAGAAATCTGCCATTAAACTGCCTTATCTTCAACATTCACTACCTGCAAACCTGCTGCCACCCCTTTTCCATCTCCCCCAGAGCCTCCTGCTGCACTGTTCCCCTCAGCTCCTTGGTTTGCATATGCCAGCCATGGCCCCACAAAGTCACAAGAGCTCTTCCTCAGCCTGCTCCTGGCAACGGCCAAGACAGCCATCCATCAGACCAGGAGGAGGAAGTTTGATGGAGGTAGTGCTCTGCGACTGAGGGGCCTGTTTCTGCTCCCTTGATGGTTCATATATCTGGGGTGAGTTCCTCTTGGTGGTGTCCACTGGCTCCTTGGACTCCTTTGACGAGCCGCGGGCACAGAATACTCTGCTTGGTGTCCCCCGTGGGATCCCTGGTTCTGACCCTGTGACCTGCACACTCCCATCCTTGTTTTTGCATTTGATTCCTCTGGAATCAGTTACTCTCTGGGCTCTGTGGCTCCTTTGCCTCAGTTGAGGTGCAGGCCTTTAGTCTTGGGGGGACATTGACCAGCTCTTCCTGCAATGCAATAGGCACCCATAAGCCCTCTAGTAATAAGCATAATGGAGACACAAAGCACATACATATCCCTTTTCAACTCCAACAGAATACTTTACAAACCGTACCTGATTAACCTCTACAATGCCCTAGGTACGTCATGTACATTTTTGTGATGTGGACGCCTGTCCCAATCAGGGACTTGACTGGGACACCCAAAATCATTACACCCAGAGGGAGTTAGCAATGACAAATAAACTTCCTCCTTGCTTCCAGACATCAGTAAGGCACTAAATGAAGACATCATCAGGTAGAACTGGGACAGATGGCGACTGGCAGTTCCTTCCCACTCTGCTGGGCCTACCTGTGCTCAAAGGGATAGTAACTTGTCAGAGATGAAAGTGCATTCAGAGAGAATAGGAGGCTGGATCTGCTGCACAACTTGAACCTTCCTGTCTAAACCCACTCTACAGCAGCTGGATGGAGAGTTCCCACCCATGGTCCTTTACTCCTCCTTCCTCCAGAATCACATGCAGGTCACCATTGCAGCTGCGGGCACTGGAATGAGATATCCTGCTTCATAGGCTTAACGGACAACCCAGTTGAGATGCTCCCATCAGCTTGGAAAGCTGGAGAGGCCAGGTAATAAACCCTAAGCCCAGCTGCTCTGCAAAGGGGGAGGGTAGCTTGAACTGCCACCCAACTTGTTCCAGCACAGGTACATACAAGCACATACCAGCTTGGCTCCCAGCTCTTGTACTCTCCTTCTCTCTGCCTCTGAGGTGTTCAGTTGAGGCTCCAGGTTAGTGGAGAAAGGCTTTCAGGTTCAAACACCTTCCACTGATCTAACCCTTTCCTACAGAGCGGGGCAAAAGGAAAGTGTCCAGTTTATTCAGTTGCCCTTTAAGTGACCCCCATCCCTGCGCTGCTTCCAAGCGAGCCAGTCATCTAGCAGCTTGCAGTGCATGGCTGTAGAGGGAACTCCCCTCCCCACCGCTTCGGCAGAGCTTTTATTTAGTGGAAATCTTTAAATGAACAAAGAGCAGATCCAGCAGCAGCTACCTGCTGGAGACAGGAGGGGTTAGCTCCTGCTGACGCTTCCCACAGGTTCAGGACATTGATCAGGGTGATCACAATATGAAGGTTCAGAGGGTGCCTGCTCTCAGCAGTCATGGTCCCCCCGCTCCCCTCCTACCCCGAGCCGGTGCCCACTCTCGGCAGCCATGGCCCCGCACTCCTCTCCCACCCCAAGCCGGTGTCCGCTCCTGCTCTCAGCAGCCTGGCTCCCCAGGTTCCTCTGCCCACAAGGGCGGCAGCACACACTCTCCAAGAGGGTCAGGACGTTGCTTGTTTAATGTGCGATACAAAAGGCAAGTCTCCAAGGTTACATGGAATAATCAGCATTAGCCCCAGGCCTTGCACGCTCCTCCCCTGCCATGTCTGCATAGGGCAGCATGCACTGTTTGTTTAAAGTGTTCTCTTCTTTCTCTCAGAGACACTCTCCTCTCACCCCCCCCATTCCACAGCGGGAACAAGGGGAGGCTTAGCTGGACGTCATGGGGGGAGTTAAGTCCGGGGCGGGGGGACGGAGACTAAAGGAGATCCAAGAATCAAAGCAATTCACCTCAAAGCGTTTGCTGAAGGCACATCTGCCCCTTTGCCCCCCTTTCCAGAGTGGGACTGCGCGCACCCCTCCACCCTCGGATTTGGTACTGTTTGCAGCCCCTTCCCCATCTCCAGCCATGAGATTCGGTACCTGGACTACGGGTGACAAAATCACACGGCCCCTGAGTAGAGTTCTGGGGGCACAAGGGGGGTGTTGCATATATGTGCTTGTGCGACAGGGAAACGAATACTAGAGGCCTCCCTGCTGTCAGTGCTCTCCCCATCACTGCAATCGTCCCACCCCTGCGCGTCCCACTGCAGCAGGGGATGGGAAAAGCTCAGCCCTGAGAGCAGCAGGGAGGTAGGGAGGGGACCCAATCTGGAGAGCAGCCTAGAACAGAGCGCCCCAGCTAGACGTGGGAGATGCAGCCAAAGGGAGCAGCCGAGCAGGAAAGACCCCAGATGCGGACACCTCCCGGCTGCCAGTTCTCAGGAGGGGTTACAGTGATTTCACAGGAAAGAAGGGTGGGGAGAGCCCTCCGCTTGCCCCCATCACAATAAGATACCCCAGGGCCCCCAGACTCGTCTGGCAACATCTCCGGCAGCTTCACCAGCGCTCTTCATGGGCCTACTCCATGATGTCCCCAAAACACAGCAATAATTAACTTAACCCCAAAGCAGCCTAAGATTGGTAAGTGGTGGGGAGGAGTGAGAGGAGAGCAATGGGGGCGCAGGGCCCTTCCTCTCCCGGCCCCTGGCAGGGATGGAGCACCACAGCGTGTGTCCTCTTGCTCCACAGCACACCAGTCCATAGGGTTCATAAGGCAAACATAGTGTCGTCTTCCTTCTCCTGCTTCCGGTGCGGACTGGAGGCGGCAGGTGGCCCTGCTCGGGGGCTGGGGAGTGCGGGCAGTTGGTCCGCCACCTTTGCTCGCTCTTCCAGGAACTTGTCGAACTCTGGGGCAGGAAGAGAGAGTTAGCGCCGAGGAGGGGGAGGAGGGCTCTGAGAAGGGCTCAGGAGGAAGGAGGGGCCGGTGGCTCTTACCTTCGCTGGTGACGCCCTTTGCCTCTTCCGTCTTTTCCCCCTGGGAAAGGAGAAGAAAGACATGTTGGGAAGCAGGCCTGAGCACCCCAGGTGGACACAGCGCTCCGCTCCACCTAGGCAGATGGGACTGCAATCCTCACCCCTACTGACAGGAAAGGGGGAGGTTTCTCTACCCAACCCCCAGCAGGAACAGCTGACAGAGCTGGCAGGAGGGCAAGAAAACTCTTCACCCAGATCAGATTTCCCTGGAAGCCTTTTGCCAGCCTTGTGGCTGCAGACAGACACCCTCTGCTTCCACGCCACATGAGAGACCCCACCAATCCCCTTGCTCACCACACAGCCAGGAGAGCCTTGGAGACCTGGGTCGCCCTGCTGTCTCTCAGCTGCCCCCTCCCAGCAGTGCACTGGGGGCACGCTGCACAGCCTTTCCCGGTCCTGTTACCCACCCTCTCCCCTCAGTCAGGGGGTCCTGCTCCAAGACCCTGGCTGACTTCACCGGGACGACGCACACACGTCGAGCTAAGCATGCGCCTCAGTGTTGCAGGATCAGGCTCTAGGAGGTGGTTGGGCATAGTGGCCATCCGGAGAGGTGGGGAGGAGGATGGCAGTGTGGAATGAAGGAGCATGGGAAGGTCAGTGGGGTGTGTTCTGAGGAAGGGAGCATGAGGGAAACCCCTGCCCACATCGACTTGTTCCGCACTGCCACCTGCAAGAGCCTTGGACGGTCATCGCCAACATCCAGGGAATTTTGAGCCTCTCCTGGGGCCGAGGGGGAGACACAGTTCATTGCCTGCCCTGAGCAGTAAGTGAAATGCCAAAGGAACCACCCCGTTCTGCCCCTCACTTACCACATCAGTGGAAAGCCACTGCTCGATATCCTCCATGAAGCCAGCCTGGGGGACCGGGATCTGGAGTTGAAGGAAGAGAGAGGAATGAAGCAGAGAAAGAGAGGACATTTCTCAAACCCATCCTGGCAGAAACTCTCCCCCTCTCACAAGGTTCACTGAGCCCAGCCCCTTGTTGCACTGGCCAATCCCACCACAGCTCTTCCAGCCAACAGTGTCATTTTATGCCTTCTCCCTACCCACAGACGTATCTTCTAGCACATAGGCCTTTCTGAGGGAGCTGGAGGTTTGAGACTGGTGCTGGGGTACTGACACTGGCCTATCCCCTTTACAGGGCTCATTCCCCTCTCCAGCACAGCTCGGTCTGGAAGGGCAGCACTGGCTCAAACTCAGCCAGGTTGCTCAGACAGGAAGCTACGTCCACAGCGGTAATTTTCTGGATTCCCCTTGCTATCACTGCCAATTCTGACCCAAAGAGCATGAGATTTTATCTCCCGTCTGATGCCGTTCCACAGCATGTGACATCACAGCCCACCACACTGCAGACAAGGGGGCTGCCACAGGTTTGGCTTCACATCACCGCTGTGGGGTCAGATTTGAGGAAGAGGTGAGCCTGGCAAGGAGGAAGGCCCAGGTGTAACTGTGGCTCACTGTGGAATGAAGGGGCAGGGGAAGGTTGCTGGAGATGCCAAAGGGGAAGCTGTGGAAATGCATACAGGAGGGAAAACTCCTCTACAGTTAAGGTGTAGATACGTGACTGCTGGCTCCCCCATGGAAGCGCCTCTTTCAGATGTGCTTTCACCATTGGTCAATTCCACTGTGGAAGGGGAGAGGAGCCCTTTTTGTGTCCAGGGGTAACTAGTCACGCGACACCAGCCCAAAGCCTCAGATCCTTATCCCAAGACCATGCCCCAGGAACAGCTGAGAGAGAAGCAGCAGCTGCGGGTTCCCCGAGCAGAAATAGGAGGTGGTCGTTTGGAGGCTGTTGTCCCTTCGTCTCCCAAATTCATGGAACCCTCCACAAGGAACAGCAAAGCCAAGCTCAGCGGCAACCCTCTCCTCCCAAGAGCAGGATCCTCCAAACCAGTCCCTTGCCTCTGGACAGATACTGCCACAGCCTCCCTGGTGTCAAGATGAAGCTCCTCTGGGAGGAGAAGCCCTCAGGTAGTTACCATGGTTGGTGGGGGGCAGGCTGCGATTATGGAGGTTTCAATCTGTCCTGAGCAGGATCCCCAAGGCTATAGAGAGTAGAGATTTTTACAAGCTAACTGGACAGCGTGTGGGGACTTCCCAGACCAGAGGTTTCTCTGGGCTGGGCGCTGCTAGGAAGCCTGAAGCCTCAGCCTGAAAGGAGAAGCCCTGTGAGTGTATTGCTGCCCCAGGGACTGAACCTGAGACCTCTGGGTCTAAAAGCACAGGCCCTGCTGCTTGAGCTGAAGGACCAGGCTCAGTAGCTTCGAGGCAGTAGCAGCCTCAAACCGATTTACACTGTCCAGCTACCAGAGAGGGACAACACGCCACACTGGGGTAATGTGCACTGCACTCTCCCCAGTCCTGAGAATCAGAGGTCAGCAGCCGTTCAAATCCCAGCACTCATCATGATGCCCTTGCTTAGGCTGACAGCGACGGAACACCAGACTGGCGCACCTATCCAGACCCGGCCCTTTCGCTAAAGCGATAGATGCTTATGCTTTTGGTCCTGGGTTCAATCCCTACAGACTTCTCCTAGGGCATGATTACACCAGGTGAGGAGCCACAGCCTCTGGCTTCTTTCCTCTTAGTCTCTACTACCTGCCCAGACCAGGGTGCCCTTCAGGAATGTTGGGGTTTGGCCGGGCTCCTCATTGCCCAGCCATTCTCCCATTGCCTGCTGTGTGTGCCCAGACGCTGTACCAGTTTCAAACCCTAGCCCAGCAGCCCCGGCTCTCTTTGCTCTCCACCGGCTACGCGCCTCCTCACCATTCCTTGCTGCACCATCCAGTTAGTTAGTGGGGCTCCATCAATGGAAGCTCTAGGTTCCATCTGCTTAAGAGAGAGGCTGCACTGAGGGCTGCTTTCGAAGTGGGAGGTTGAGGAGAGGATGGGAGCAGAGCAAGTCAATCCCTGACCATCCAGAACTCCAGGAGGGTGGGGAGCGGGAGTCTACAGGACAAAGAAGGAGTCCACCTCTGCTCGGGGGCTTGGAGAAGGGGATAGGGAGCCTCACACCACTCCGGGACCAAATCCAATCCAGGCCCAGGTTTAGCGACGACTGGAAATTACCACCATCACACCGGTTAAGGATTGGCTTGCATGAAATACATTGGGAGGCTCTACCCTAATGGACCTCGTTGACTGGCACTGCCGTTGGGCAGGAAGGATGGGCCCATTACTGGTGGGGTGTGGAAAGCCCCACGGCCACTTACCGCTCCTGTGCTCTGCTGCCGGGCATCTAGGGCTCCAGCCAGCCCTTTGTTTGCTTGGGGGTCTTCATATTTTACCCTGAAAGAGAGCAGCAGGCTAAAGTGAAAGCATAGAAGTGGCAGGAATACACAAGGGGGCAAGCTCCTAGCGGAATTCATACATATAAATATTCAGGGCTGTTGACCACACTACAGCTTGCTTGCTGCGACCCTGAAGATCTCCCTGAGAGATTTAGGAGATCTCAGATGTGTGCAAACCCTGGCTTGTTAGAAACACTACAGTAAGGTCCAACCCAAATACTGCAGCAAGATTGTGAGGTACCACAAGAAGGTACTGGGACATTATTGTACGATGGCCGGGCCACCATCTTGGCCAACACCAAGGATGAAACCAGGGACCTCCAGAGCTAAAAGCGAGAGCTGGAGAGCCAGCCCGAGATCTGGAACAGACGGACATCTTCTCTGGACTGGGCAGAGAGGGGAACACAATACACACCGACCAGTGGGTTAAATGGCTGTACAAGGGCCCAGAGCGAAACAAAAACCCGCACCAACACAAGCACACTTCACCCACCTCACCCCTCCCCACGCAAACACGTCCCCCAAACAGACCCCACCCATCACACCCTCACTGACAGTCATAAACCCACTAGCGGCTGAGATTCCACGGACTGTGTAACACATGAGGTCAGACCCGACGAGCAGAATGGTCTCTTCTGGCCTTAACACCCATGAGTGTGCAAATACAACGACCTTGCCACACACAAACACATCTCACCCAAGATCTCTCTCTCTCTCTTTCAGACACACACCACCTATCTGCCTCCTCCTCTACGTCACTCCCTCTCAAGTTGCTTGCAGTCCTCATCGGACCAGTGCAGGCCAGGGAGACTAGCTCCTATTCCAGGAGAATGAAGCCACCTTGGATGACGTCCCAGCGCTGGAGGCCTGTGAGCTGGGGAGCTCCCGTCATCTAGCTGCTCTCATTGGAGGGCAAGGGCTTGGGCCACTTGCGCTCAAACTTTTCAAAGAAGTTCTTGTCGGTGAAGGGCCCGCTGTGGACAATGGCGTTGAGGATGAAGTAGAGCACTGCCACCATGCCGCTGATGAGAAAGAAGGGCAAGAAGGGCTTGAGGTGCTTCCAGAACTGCTGAGCCCAGGTACTCATGAGTCACGGGGCCAGGGAGACGCCCCGGCCCCACTGCTGGGATCTCCTGCAGAGGCGCCCTGGTCCGACAGCAGCGGGGGAGCAGCTCAGTACAGAGAGAGGGAGACGCAGGGCTGGTGGCACAGGAAGCCTGAGTCAGCGAGTGCAGAGGCTGGCCGGCAGGAGAGCAAGCGCAAGGGCGGCGAGAGCCGGCTGAAGGGGGTGGCGAGAAATAAATAGAAGATGCCTCGTTTTTGGAACGATCACAAGTCCCTGTCCCTGGAGGATCGGGTTATGCTGGCGAGGATACACTTCCATTCCTGCCCAGCCCCTAGACGGCCGTCCAGCACGGTGGGGGAAGGGAGCGCACTGAGCACGTGCCAGGAGATCAGGTTTCATTACAAAATCAGGTGCTGTTGGCTACGATGCTCCTTCCCCATCCTGCCTCTGTCCATGCAGCTCCACTGCACCCCAGCTCTCTGCAGATGGCCCGTTGAAAGCACTCTGCCCGCAGCATATCACGCGCACAGCCTGTGCACCCTCGTCCTCACATGGTTGCTTTCAGGTTATAGCCCAACCACTGCTTGGTAAAAGTGACAGAAATTAAACCTTTCAGTGCTAAGTGCTGTGCCAGGTACGTCCATCCTGGGACCCAGATGAGTTTTCATCGGTGCCTGTATTCAAGCACAACCCCCTCAACAACATGTGTTCCAGCGGCAGCAGAGAGAGCTAGTTACCAAGCCAAAATGTTGCCTGGATCGACCCGGGAACCAGGCTTTCTGTCACACAACTGCACATTTTCACGTCCACTTGGCAAGCTCTGCAGGTGGAACTGGCTTAGCAGAAGAGGCAGTCAGTGTTTGGCCTTTGGTCCAGTCAGCACTGGCCACCGGCAGAAACAGGCAGGGAGTTGAACCGCACCCGAAAACAGGTTCAGAGAAGTGCTTTGAGTGAACCACAATAAACTATGACCTGAAAACCTCTCAGTCACATTGAGCCCAAACTGGAATTGAAACCAAAAAAACCAAAACCCGGTAACTGGTTCAAAACAACAGGTTCAATAATCAGACAATGAGGGAGCATTTTCGGGGGAGAAGGGTACTGAGAAAGGATCTGTCTTGGCTGCACTCTTAAAGAGAGGGGGAGAGACTACACTTCCCAGGAAGCCAGAGGAGGAGATGAGCCAAGAGAGAGGTTCTGGGATGGGTAGTTCTCTTGGCTGTTGTGCCCAGATAGAGGACTTCCCACAGAAGGGAACTACAACCCCCAAAACACCTCCCTCCCCTCTCTGCCTCCTCCTTCCTCCTGCTTGTTCTTGCTACACAAGGCAGTGTAGTAAGATAGGGCATTTTCTGGGCTGACATTCAGTTTGTCACCTCAGCGGTGAAATATGACAGAGTTCTGGACCATGTTGTACTAGTGCGTGCAAAGAACTTGTTTAAAAAAAAATCGTTTTTCTACAGTGAAAGAAATATGTATCACTGTATTCTTTTGCTAGGAGTTACAACGGCAACATAAGAGTGCGTGACCTTAATCCGCAGGAATGTATTTGAACCAGTTCAAACAGGTTCAGCGTGGTTGAACCAGTTACTGAACCATCATTCTAAGTTAGTGCCTGAACCAGAGGCAAACTGGAGCAGGGGTGCCAGAATGGGGGCGGTGGGCAGGGGCCATGCCCCCGCCCCCCCTGCTTTTTACCAGCTGTAAGGACGAGCGACAGGGGAGGGAGGGAGGGCGAGTGGAACGAGGTGGGGCAGGGTCTTGGAGGGAAAAGGCAGTGCAAGGGTGGGGCCTCGGGAAGAAGGGGCAGGGCCTTGAGGGTGGCATGGAGGTGGGGCCATGGTTCGGGCACCTGTGGCCTCCCACTTTTAGGGTGCTTCCGCCACTCCTGAACCAGAGAGTTAGGAAATATCGATGAACATGAACCAGAAATGAACCAGAATGTTTAACGGTTGGACTCCCTGGAAACAGGACAGCAGGCTAGATGGATCAAGGATCTAAACCCGTACAGCAGGCCAGGGCGAGATTTCACAGAGCATTGGCCCACCTAGTGGGGTGATTTGTATTCCTAATCCAGAGCCCTGCTCCTCATCAGCAACGCTCCTATATCGACCAGCTCCACTCAAGGGGTTAATAAACTCCGTCTCACTTGGCTAAAGCTGCTAAGAATGAATCAGTTAAAGCTGTAAGTTATTTTGCTGCAGCTTCAATTCCCAGAAGCAGTGTGAGAGGCAGACTGGGCAGGGGAAGGATCAATCCTAAAGACTCCCTCGGTCTGCTGTAAGGAACAGAGGATAGCACGACGCGCTCTTGTGGGTTAGGGCCTGGGAGCTCATGGTTTTAAACTTGAAGCACAGGCACCAGAACCAAGATTAACCAAAGAGCGTGGCTCTCTAGTGGCTAGTCCAAGGGCAGAGGCTGAGCTACAGAAGCTGGGCTCTTTAGCTGAAGCTGCAATAGTGCTTACACAGCGCTTTTCATCAGCGGATCTCAAAGCACTTGACAAAGGAGGGCAGTGCCATCATCTCCTCCTCTTTTACAGATGGGGAAACTGAGGCACAGAAAGGGGAATTGACTTACCCAAGGTCACCCAGCAGGCCAGTGGCAGAGCTAGGAATAAAAACCAAGTCTCCCGAGTCCCAGTCCAATACTTTATCTACTAGGTCACACTGCTACCCGCTAAGTGCTCATGGTTTGAGATCTAGAGGTCCCAAGTTCAATCCCCGTTGCTGCCAGCCCACCTGGGGTATTGTGTTACACAAAAATTCAGACAGCGCCAAAGAGGCACAACCACTCCAGTCCTATGTATCCATCCCTTATTGCCCAGCCCAGCCACCCCCTCTGTGACCAACAGGCAAGTGACATACAGACATTCCTTCTCCCATCCCTAACAGGGCATAACAAAGACCTTAGGGGAAACAGCTAAGAGCAAAGCAATGAGAGCAGAAACCCTGCCCCACAATAGTACATGGAAAGCGCTGGCTCCCTCCTCAGCCTCAGGACTCTCAGGAACGATTAGCAGCTGGGAACTCAGGTCTCCCAACTCAGGTGATCCTTTTCCTCCCTGTACCCTGCAATCAAACACGCTCAGAGAACACGAAGGGGAGCAGAAAACAGGTGCCGCCACTCACTCTTTGCGCTGCTCAGCCAGCGAGCTGCCCCGTGTCAAGGCGAACATGTCAAACGCTTCCTCCAGTTTGCCAGAGCTGTCTAGGGACTGCAGCCCTGCACTGACGCTGCCGGAGCCCAGATCTGCGGGGGCAAGAGGGGAGCAAGGTACATCCACAGCACAAGGGACACACCATGAGACAGAGAGTGGAGGCTTGTGGAGCTAGTCTGAAAGCTTGATGCTAATTAAAAAATGTTCAACTTCTGCTTCGGGGCCCCCTTCCTCTCCTTCTGGGCAGTGGCTGCAGGGGAGAATCCATCTCTACGGCTATTCAATGGATGCATTTGCAGTTCAGACAAGGGCCCATCAAGAGCACCAGGTTCACCAGCTTTCTGCACTGATTCCTGGGTGATGTCTCTTCAAGACAGGTTAAGTCACACCCTAATAATTACAAACAATGCATCTGATTTCCCTCATGCCTCCTGTCCCCAGAGCACTCTACAAACATTAGCCAATTGACGCCCCTGTGCCCCTCCCTGGGGAGCTCCACACCCAGTAGAGGCCACTGCTTGGTTACTTACTTATGCCAGCCAGCTGAGAGGAGAGGCTGTTGGCAGCTTCGGGCGGCTTGTCTATCAGAGGAGCACTGGGCCCCTTGTTGATCCAACTGTTTTCCACCTCAATTGGGACCTTTGGGGAGAGAGGAGAGTTATTTTCTACTCCTGCAGCCTGGGCTTAGCCCTCACTGATCCCTGCCCGTTCCCCTCACCACGTGCATCTGAGACGGAGGCCCTCCTCAGCAAGAGACCTAGGCCACAGGGTCTGCCCCCTTCTCCTTGCAGGGAGTGGGCTGTGAATGGTGCCAAAGCAAATTCTCCCTAGGTCACCATCCTCCCGTCTCTCCTGGATGCCAGCAGGTCAGGTGCTAGCTCAGAGGCCACAGCAGTGCTGATTCTGGTGCCTCTGATCCTTTTCCACGCAGGGACCTGCCCATCGCTGAGCAATACAAGACGAGCGTGGTGGTTGCTACCCCGACACCTGTCTGCCGTCGGTCTAGGGGTCACAACCCCCAGGTTGAGAGACCACGCTGGACACCCACATTGCTGCCAGCCCTTGACGAGACTTTGGGATTGGGAATGAAACATTTTCCCACGTGCCAGTGCAGCAGACCAGCTGGGTTTCAGAGCAGTGCTTACAGCCTGTGAGAAAGGCACAGCGATTCTCCCTCCACCCAACCCAAAAACAGCAGGGCATGGACGATGCAAACCAGGCTTTGGTACATTCTTATCTGCAAGATGCCCAGAACCTTGCACGGGAAGGGAGCTCAGAGTTACCTTAATGGGCTGGCCAGCCCGGAGCCGCTCAAACCTGCAAGGAAGAGGTGAAATGAGACGACTTTCTATCACAAGAGCTTTCATGGCTTCCAAGCATTTCAAGTAATTATTCACCCTGATCCTTCTGGCTTAACCCCTCACTCCAAGGGCTGGCTCGGCCTGCCCCTTCACACCTGGAGGAAGGAGAGACCCCTGTTTGGGACCTGAGTCTGACCCAAGGTAACAGATACTGGAGGAAATCCAAAGGGGGCATGTCCTGGCGGATGGCACAGGAAAGGGTCTAATGCCCCCCTGGAAGTATTCCCACCCCAAGTGACCCAGGAGTAGCTTTTCCTTTTCGATGGGAGAGGGGGAAATCCCCTTGCTTCCTCCCAGGATTCATTCAAATCTCCTACTAGTATTACAGGAGGGGCAGGTGGAATGTAGGAGAGTGGCCGATGCCTCTGCCCATGCTAGAGGTCTGGGTATCTACCCTCTCTGTTCTACTCAGCAGCCTCGCGGCTTGGGGGCCTGCTCTGAAGCTCTCCTATGCAGCCCAAAGGCAGATCCCTCCTCCCATCTGCCCATTCAGGGCTGTGCTGCAGAGATCTCTTTATGTCCCATCAATAATTACACAAAGGCCAGCATCATGAAGGGACAGAGATGAACCAACACGAGTTGGAGCGGAGACAACCATGCGTTTTCTTGAGTCGAGGGAAGACGGTGGACCCGGGTTGATAGGCCTTACCAGTTACATTCACGGAAAGACACAGACAGTACATGGGGCAGAATGGGAGCTGCCATGGGAGAACGAGCCCGTGGTTTGTTCCTTGGGAGAGAGCTGGGCTGCTGTGTGAGAGGCAGGGAGGGAGAGGATGGGGGCACGAGGCTTCGGGGTACCGTTCGTAGCGCAGGAACACGTTGTTGAGGTTGTCGTTGACGATGAGCAGCTCCTCCGTTAGCTGTTCGTGGAGGATACGGGGGATCAGCTCCAGCACGCGCTGCTGCATTGCTTTACACGTCCGGTTAAGTTCCTGCCCATGGTGAGAAGAAGGAACAGCAATGGTCAGGCCAAGGACACAGGGGTAGCCTGAGAGTTCACAGCATTGGGGGCTCTGGGTTTAATAGTCGAAGACTATTGGGTCTCTGCCAGCGAGGAGGTAAAAGCCAAGCCCATGGATACTAGCATGAGGGGCTCTTACGGTTACTGGCCTGGTTGGGTCTCCCAGCTCGGGAAAGCTAAAGATTGGGCCCCTGGTTAAGTAGAAATGCCCTATTTCCCAGACAGAAATAGACAGTCAACCACCTTGGGAGACTATTCCGTGGCCTAACAGCTCTCACTGGCGGGCAGCTTTTCCTTGCAGTTCAGACTAAATTTTCCCCTTTCTAAATTTCATCCTGTCACTCCTCATTATACTCTGTGAAAGCCCGCCCTAAATAATTCTCTCCGTAACATGCCCAGCCCCCTAGCAGCTAAGTGCAATTTCTCTCCCTGCAGGGTGTGAACACCACTCAGTTCACTGAGCCAGCACTTAGCCGAGCTCTTCGTATTTCTCTCTCCGCCTCAGACGTTGCTGGAGATTCCTTACCTGAAGGAGTTCAAGGTCAGAGGGCTCAACCTGTCCGGGCATCAGCTCTGTCAGCATCTCGGACATCACCTTCACGTTCCCGTTCACCACTTCCAGCTCGCTGCGCAGCTTCCCAATCTGCAAAGGCAAGAGGAAAGTGCTGACCAGGATCTGACTGCCCACAGCCTGGGCTAAGGAAGGCTACAGGGTTAAGGGCTAAGAGAACTGCTACTGCGGCAGACATGACTGACTCCTTGGTTACAGCCTCAGGAGCTCTACCAGCTGGGAATTTTCTAGGCCCTCTAGTTACCATCTCACGGGGCTCCATTTGCTGGAGATAGAACCCAGGCCACCACCAATACCTTCTGCTGCCAGGCCTCAATCTCCAGGCTGAGTTCCTGCATTTTATGCACTGGTACAAGCTGCTGTTGTGACCCAGGTTCCCCTTTGCAACCATTCAGAGAGTCTCACTTGCAAAACGAACAGTGCAGGTGAACAAAATTAACCTCAGTCCGAGCGTGAGCCTGCGTTGAGTGACAGAAGTGGCTAATAAGCCTTGGGAGAGCAGTTAATTCACCTCCCATTAGTGCAAGGGCACTAAGTCCACTAGAAGCTGGATAATTCCATCCTTCTAGGGGAAGGGAGGTGAGAATCTGATGTCATGTTGAGTCAATGGCAGCGTGGAGGAGCATGGACAGGGAAAAGAGTGGAATCACTGGCTTCCGGACACTTCCTCCCCGGGCAGAGCTGACAGCCAGGAGAGTCATTCATACACGTGGAGAAAAATCAGCTGGGAGTGGGGCAAAGAGATGAAAATGAGGTACTGGCTGAGCAAACTGTTGCCATGATGAGACGTTGAGGAAATGGAAGCCAGGAGCCTGTTCCTGTAAAATCTCTGTGTCCCCGCACCACTCCTCACCTGTGTGGTTGTGCATCAGAAGATGCCATCTCCTTTTTAAGCTCATCCTGGGCGGATTCCTTTGGGATGTCACTGCTCCGTGTTGGTGACATCGCAGCTTGGCGTGACTGAGTCCCTAGGGCGTTCTAGAGGGGCAGCACCGTCCGGAGGAAGGGGGAGCCCAGGGGCAGCTGTGTTGTGACCAAGAGCTTCAAAGCGAGGGGAGGCGGCAGCAGCAGCACTGGGCCTGTGTTCTGCTTACCTGCTCTGGTGTGGGTGTGATGGGGGCATCGCTGGAGGCACCCGGCCCCCCCGGCAAGGAGACAGGATGCAGGATGGAGTCTACTCCCTGAGGGGAGTCGCCAGCAGGCGAGTTCTGTTCGGATGGAGAGTCAGAGCTATACACAGTCTAGAGAGAGAGAAGAACAAGCACAGCGCAAGAGAGAGGAACCAGACAGCTCACAGGTGAGAGGACACAGCTGCTAGAGAGGAATGTTTATACAAACTCACTGTCTGTTTCCAACAGCTCTGCCTGTTTCTCCTTACCATATCTTCTAGGGCCCCTGTGTGCCCCTCACCACCCCACTCCCATGGCTTCTGCGCTCTGGGCACAGCCCCTTTCCACCCACACAGGGCCCCACATGTAGACTGCAATCAGAGATCCTTACTCCTAAGGTGAGCTCTGTGGGCTGGCTGCAGTCACAGTCCCATGCCCCAGCCCCAGCCCCACAGCCCCCATATGGCAGCAGCCATATCTCCTCCCATCAGAGACCCCCCCTTACCCTCTGCGGTGTGTGAATGGGCGACAGCATGTCGAGGTCAGTCATGGGGAACTCCAGGCCTTTCCTCCTCAGGTCTTCGTAGACAGCTACAACGCCTGTCAGGTCTGGTAAGCTGCGGAACGCATCTGCCCAGGACTGGGGAGAGAAGCAGACGTGCATACCATGAACAGTTAAAGCATGCACCCTTCCACACAAGCACCTAAGGGCAACATAACCCAGGTCAGGGCCCATGCTCTGGAGATCAGTGCTTGGCACTGCTGAGCCAGAGATCCACATCCCATTCTCGGCTCCAGGAACTGGAAGAGCTGTGGGGGTGAGGCCCGGTGGCCTAGAAGTGGTTATTCAGCACAGCATTGTGGGATACCCTGGTTCCTTGCTCCCCTACTGACCAGCATCTTGCCAAGTGCTTGGAGGCAGGAGAGAGAGGGGCCCTGCCAGGCAATCAGACTTGCCGACTCCTTCCGTCCCTCACTCACCTGTATGAGAGTCAGCACCTTGTCATGCACTATGGTGGGTGGGTTGTTCTTAGGGAGGATGATTCTCACCAGGACGCTTTCCACAAAATCTTGGCTGGCCACGAGAACGTGGAAGCGGTGGCCGCAGTTTTTAACGCACGTCTCCAGAACCTGCAGAGTCACAGGGGCATTAGTTACAGGCCCCTCCATCCCAACCAGTTTGCCTCGCTCCTCTAACTGGCGGGAATGGAGTCCCCGCCTTTCAGTTTGAGGGGAGGCGTCAACGCTTCCACCACACATCCTCCAGGTGTCTGGAGATGGAATGTCCACACGGTAGAGGTGTGAGAAGTGGGAGGAAGGAGGGGGTGGAGGGAGGGACCCTTCACCTTGGTGGGATCCTCATAACTGCTGGCTAGCTCAGCTTCCTAGCTGAAGGGTGGGGAGTGGCTTTACCTGAGCCAATTCAGGATCAGCTGGTACACAGGGCTCTAAAAGGAAAACCCCACATGATGGTATCCCTCATCGCACTTGAAGTAAAGCCTGCCAGATTTGCCACATGCCCGGGCGTGGGGAGCCCTGGCTCCTACAGGAACCCCGGCCTTCCCTACTCAGACAGCAGGAATCACATGGTGTCACTCACTCTGCAGCTCCCAAGATGCAAGTGTCCCCGCTGCACCATCCTCTTGACTCCAGATCCCAGACTCCCTTTACAGTGCCATCCCACACCTTAGTCCAAGGCCCCTTGTCCCCACTCCCAGACTGTGAATACCACTCCCACAGACAACTCCATAACCTCCCTGTCTTATTTGGTTCCGACAGTGACCAATTGAGCTGTACTGTGGTAATCCCTGGAGATGGCAAGGGCCAATGGTAGAGCAACCCAAGGACCTAGCCTAACAGCAGGGTTCATGGAGCTGAGAAAGGGATCACACCACTCACTGTCAAAGCCAGCAGGACCTCATGGAAGTTCTTATTTCCTACGATCCGCTTCTTTATGGCTCGGAAGGCATCTTTGGGCCTGGAGAAAGATTACACAGGGGGCTGCACTGGCTGAAGAGACACAAAACAATATGTCTGCCAGCTTCCAGGGACTTGCAGTGAGGGTTGCAATCAGCCAACGATTTGCCCCCAGGCTTTTGCGGTGGCCCAAAGCAACAACGAGTGAGCTGGTTCCCCGTGGTGGCTCTGCCTCGGGAGCAGTCGTTAACACTAGCAAGTTACATTTCCTGGAGCCACGGGCACCTGTGCTGACACCATTGACAATCCACCATGTGCAGAGCGAGGCAGAGAGAGCGAGAAAGAGCAGACAAAAGGAGCTGCGCTAGGAACACGACATTCCTGGATTCACCAGCTGGGACAGAGCAAAATCCTGTGCCAGAAGGGGGAAATTCCACTTCTACGCAGAGATGTTATCCTGAAACCCTAGGAAAAGCACCACCGATGGAATGAACTTCCAGCTGCAATGCAGGGAAGACACAGTGGCAGTGTCATGTCAGAGAGCGAGAGAGACAAGCTGTAACTGAGTTGGTGCCTTTCACACTTTCTTGGTCAGGATGAAAGTGCTGCGGCACAAGTGCACCTCAATACTGCGTGAGGACAGGGTGATGGACTGTCGTGCGCTGGCAGAGCTGACCGAGACTGGGGTCAAGGCTGTAATAGCAGGTGGTGCCGAAGGGTCAGAATAAAGTGCATTTTATGGGGGATAGGATGGGAATAACAGGGGGTGCTGCAGGTCAGGACTGAGGTGCATTGGCTGAGCTGTCTGGGGCCCAGAGCTGGACCAGCAAGAGGACTGCAGGCTAGGCCTGAGGGACAAGGAGAGAGCTAGGAGTGTGTGTGCAGTGAGGACACCAGGACTGGAACAGAAGAGATACTACAGGTTGCTGCTGAGATGCGCTAACAAAGATAATAAAAAGCTTTGTAAGTGGAGACTGGGCCATCCTAGGAGCTCTCACTCCAATCCCATGCTGCTGTGGGCGGGACAGAGGGAGCAGCGAAGCCCCCGTTTTGGATTTCATGTAGCATCATTCCTGTTACATACTGTTCTTGACATCTCTGCAGCCAGAGGGAATGGCCCCTTTGGAGCTCACCAGCAAACCCACTGAGGGTTATTTATAGGGTCCCAAGTTAACATGCCTGGCATTCCCTGGATTTCTGAATGTCTTGTCTTAGGGCTGCTCAGGGAGAGGGGACCTTGGACCTCCCACCCCCTTGCATAGGTCTGACTTACTGTGTATGAAAATACCTGAGAGCACAACTCCCAGGGAGAGAAACAGCAAGCTATAAAGAAGGAATACAACAGAATAAAAGAATTTTAAACTTTGCTTCATCAGAGGGGATGAGAACTTGCTTGAATCGGGTGTAAGTGGGGAACCTGATGGCCCATTTGATAAACTGCTCCCCATGTTGGAATTCTGGGGCATAACGAATGAGGCCTTTGGCAGCTGACATTAGCTAGGCTGCCCCTCTAACTCCCTCTACCAAAGCCCTTACCCTGGGAGTTTCCAGTGACCCAGCTTTTTAATCCCACCAACCCATGCTGCCAGGAGATCTGACTGTACAGGCTGTGTGTGTTTTTGGAGATGCATACACAGCAGACTCTGGGGTTGCAGCATGTACATGCACATCGCTTAGTGGGGCCAGCTCCCTTACCCTTCCTCCGTCTCGTTAATGATGTCACAAATCTCCATGTTGAGGGCCCAGTTCTCGCTCTGCAGGGATCCATCGGTAGCTTTCTCTGGGGAAAGGAAAAACAGGACAAGGCTAAGAATGGCCCTGGTTTGCCTCTGACTATTGCTCAGTAGTCAACTGTGAGGAGTGCGGACACCTAGGAATGAAAGGCTGCTCTCACATGGTGGTGGGAGCCAGGCTGCCAAAATGATGCCCCTCCAGGAATCTTAACCAAAAGGAATGTGGCCAGAATATCCCTGTAAAATCCCAACCCAGCCTGGTGAGGGGAGCCTGCTGCCCAGTAGGTGGCACTATTGCAAATAGCTTTACTGGTTAGCAATGTTTTTGCTCCAAGTCAGCATTGCCCATCCACTTTGTTCACTACCTCACTGAGCTTCACACTAGGTGCAGACTTAGGGGAAGAGGCTCAGATGGGAAGGCGTGGCCAGTGAACTCCAAAATACAGTGACATTGTAATGGGAACAATGCTGCACAGCCAGCAAGGGGAGCAACACCACACCGGGCCAGATCCTTCTCTCAATTTCTCTGGTTTAACTCTTGCTTTAAGTGAGAGCAGAATCACGCCCCTTGTTTTTATGTAGGCCCTACAAAAACAAAAAGCTGCTTAGTTTTTAAGTTTCTCTTCCCATGAAACCAAAACATCTGGCCCTTTAGAATGTGAGGAGCATGAAGGGAAGTGGGTTCCAGCACCAAGTTGGGGCAATGTCAGTCCCACTCTGACTGTGTCTCCTTTAATTAGGAGTTCCTGAATTTGCCATGATGTTATTCATGGCTGAATCCTGAGCAACAAGCTGCTATTACTCAGAGTTACCAGTGCCTCCACCCTGTAATCAGCCAAGCCTCAGTCCCACCCTGCACCCACTGGTTAGAGGACTGGATAGGCTAGGAATCCTGCCAGCTTGCAGGGGGAAAATAACACTAACCAGGCAGACAGGCAGCTGGGACTCTATATATAGAGAAATTGAGGGATGGGCATGGGAAGACAAGTAAATACAATACAACTGATCGGCATGCCACACACACAGAAGTGCTAGGGACCAGAGAGGATCTTTCCCAACCCCCCATCCCATTTTCTAAACTGCTCACTGATCACACGGGGCCAGAGTTTCAGAAGAGCTCAGGGACAGAGTTTCAAGTGCGCAGCAGCCACAAGCTGGGCCTGGTTTTTCAAAAGAGCTCAGCCCCATTTAGGCACCTAATTAAAGGCCAGATATTCAAAAGTGCTGAGCACTCAGCATTGTGAGCTCTCTGGAATATCGGGCCCTTCAAGTCATGTAAATGCCCCTCTCCCTCCCCTTCAGAAACAGCCCTCTGCAGATCTGTCTTTCCTCCCCATTTCTGACCCAACCATTCTACTATCATCAGAGCAACAGCTAATGGTCTTGATGAAGACTGTAGTCCCTTACAATGCATCCCTCCCTGCTGGCATTGGAAAGGGGGCAGGGACAAGACAGCGGGGGGTAGGATTAGAGAAGGTCTTTGCTACTCCTAGATAAAGAAATAAAATAAAATCCCTGCATTTCTGGATATGATGCCACTAATGCAGGAGTGGGAACACACTCTGCAATGCAGCCCATGGCTACCTTCATTGTGTATATGGCTATGCATCCCTCAGAGATTAGAAATCTAGGCAGGCGATTGCCCAGCAATCTGCTCCCTTTAATGCAGCACTGGAAAGGTCTGGCTCGTCGGTTCCTCCTGCCCCACTGCTGTACCCTGAAGGCTCCGGGCAGATCAGGTGACCCTTTTTACTTCAATAAATAAGTTTTAAAATGCTGGTCTTTGAGATATCCCCTTTCCCCCCTTCCCCAGTACTCCGGTGGGTACATCCTGCCCATTATAAACCTCAGCACAAAATCCAAGACAGCTGCATACTCTGCCACACTGTCTGTTACCAGTCCACCTGCATCGAAGGGCACAAGTAACACCATGCACACTCTACTGAAAAGGGCGTGTACACAAGCACACCATTCTCCCACCTCACAAAAAAACCCAATCACACGTGGATGGAGAAAGGGAGCCACCTCACTTGTTCACAGGAGAAGAGGCAGCAATGGATGGGGCTGCTGGACAATCTTCAGCAACAAGAGAAACTGGAGGGTGGGGGTGGAAAGAAAGCTGCTCACAACCATCCTGGCTTCCTTTGGATGCAAGAGTCCCTCAACCCTCCCCCCCTCAACCCTGAATAGCCTCTGCAGGCACCCTCCCCCCACTTTCCTAGGCCTGATTTCACACAGTGAGCTGTATCACCCCCATGCAAAGAGATCCTTTCAAGGTCTGGGAGGGTATTTACGTTTCAGAAAGGAATGCAAACAAGCTGCATACACTCCTCTGGCTGGCTGTTCACCTACCAGAGAGGATTCCAAATAGGTGACATATATGTACACAAATGGCCACAAAAGAATGCACCAGGGTTCACTGATTCAGCCATCCTATCTGGCTGTGGCCAATGACAGGTGGTGCACCTGCTAAAAATGCAATGCACACTCAAAAAAAAAAAAAGTATCAGAGTAGAGAGCAGTATTTAGGTTAGGGTTGCCAAGTGTTCAGTTTTTGACTGGAACATCCGGTTGAAAAGGGAACCTGCCGGTTCCAGTCAGTTAAAAATCCAGTTGGCGGGGCTGGCAGGCTCCTTACCTGGTTCCGTGCGCATCCTGGCAACAAGTCCCTCAGCTCCTAGGTGCAGGGGTGACCAGGGAGGCTCCGCACACTGCCCCTGCCCTGAGTGCCGGCTCTGCAACTCCTATTGGCCAGGAACCATGGCCAATAGGAGCAGTGGAGACGGCGCCTGCGGGCAGAGGCAGCGTGCATCATGCAAAGCCACCCGGCCCCTCCGCCTAGGAGGCAAGGGACATGTCGCCACTCTGGGGAGCCCCCCGAGGTAAACATCACCGGGAGCCCAATCCTTGCACCCCCTCCCATACCCCAACCCCCTGCCACAGCTTGGAGCCCCCTCCAGCATCCAAACTCCATCATGGAGCCCACCCCCACACCCCTGCACTCCAACCCTGTGCCCTAGCCTGGAGCCCCCTCCCGCACCCTGAACCCCTCATTTCTGGCCCCACCCTGGAACCCGCAGCCCCAGCCCAGAGCCCGTACCCCCTCCCATACCCCAACCCCCTGCCTCAGCCCAGAGCCCCCTTCTACACTCCGAACCCCTAGGCTCCACCCCCAGCCCCCTACTGCACCCAAATCCCTCATCTCTGGCCCCAGCCCAGAGCCCACACCCCAACCCCCTGCCCCAGCCCAGAGCCCCCTCCCACACCCTGAACCGCTCATTTCTGGCCCCGACCTGGAACCCGCAGCCCCAGCCGGAGCCCTCACCCACTCCCGCACCCCAACCCCCTGCCCCAGCCCAGTGAAAATGAGAAAGTAAGTGAGTGAGGGCGTGGGTAGGGTGACCAGACAGCAAATGTGAAAAATCAGGACGGGGGTGGGGGAGGGGCAATAGGAGCCTATATAAGAAAAAGACCAAAAATCTGGACTGTCCCTATAAAATCAGGACATCTGGTCACCCTAGGTGTAGGAGACCGAGTGACAGAAGGAGTGGGGGATGGAGTCAGTTGCCAACCCTAATTTGGGTGCATGGAAAGATATGAGTATGATTGTGAAACAGATCCAAAAACAAAGCACCAGGAACAACCCTAAACAGTGTAGGGGCTGGACTAGCTGATCTAACAGGCCTTTTCTGCCTCTAACTTCTATTATCTCATGATGGACCATTTTAAAACACCTGTTTTCAGCATTGCACATCCAGGCTGCTCTTTGAGACAGCTGGAGTTATTTCCCTTATAATCCTTCTGGCTCCTATGCAATAACGGACTATCTGAGCTCAATAAGAGACGATGGCGTTTTCTCCGAGACAGGAAATCCTGGACTTTACTGCTTTGTTGGAGCTTTGGCGGAAAACAAAGTCTGTTATTGCTCACATGAAGGATCAAAAAGCAGGGCCCTGTTTCATGAGCTGTAATTAGTACATGAGCTGTCTGCACCTCATGCAATCTGATGCCTGCGAACCCGAGTACTGCACAGAACAGCGATAGATTCCTAAGGCAGGAGGCACAAGAGCCTGAATACGATGGGTTTCAGAGCAGCAGCCGTGTTAGTCTGTATCCGCAAAAAGAAGAGGAGGACTTGTGGCACCTGAGAGACGAACACATTGATTTGAGCATGAGCTTCCGTGAGCTACAGCTCACTTCACAGGATGCATACTGTGGAAACTACAGTGGGGAGATTTATAGGCAACCACACACCACACAACAGAACCACTAACCCAGGAACCTATCCTTGCAACAAATCCCATTGCCAACTGTGTCCACATATCTATTCAGGGGGACACCATCATAGGGCCTAATCACATCAGCCACAAAATTAGAGGCTCATTCACCTGCACATCTACCAATGTGATACATGCCATCATGTGCCAGCAATGCCCCTCTGCCATGTACATTGGCCAAACTGGACAGTCTCTACATAAAAGAATAAATGGACGCAAATCAGATGTCAAGAATTAGAACATTCAGAAACCAGTCGGAGAACACTTCAATTTCTTTGGTCACTCGATTACAGACCTAAAAGTGGCAATTCTTCCACAAAAGAACTTCAAAAACAGACTCCAAAGAGAGACTGCTGAACTGGAATTAATTTGCAAACTGGATACAATTAACTTAGGCTTGAATAAAGACTGGGAGTGGATGGGTCATTATACAAAGTAAAACTATTTCCCATGTTTATTCCCCCCGCTGTTCCTCAGACGTTCTTGTCAACTGCTGGAAATGGCCCACCTTGATTATCACTACAAAAACATTTCCCCCCCGCTCTCCTGCTGGTAATAGCTCACCTTACCTGATCACTCTCCTTACAGTGTGTATGGTAACACCCATTATTTCATGTTCTCTGTGTATACAAATCTCCCCACTGTATTTTCCACTGCATGCATCCGATGAAGTGAGCTGTAGCTCACGAAAGCTTATGCTCAAATAAATTTGTTAGTCTCTAAGGTGCCACAAGTCCTCCTGTTCTTTTTGTGAATACGATTGGCCTCTCAACATTCCAAATTGCAGAGGTCATCAGAGAATATCCTATGGCATTCCCAAGAGCTGGAATCTGATTGGCAATAGCACATTCCAAGCTGACTGCACGTCCGCCCCATAGAAACTTCAGAGCCATTTAATTTTGGCAGTTAATCTAGCTCCAGATGTTGAGGAACCACTGAACCTTGTGGAACCATATTGCTCTATGGGCTGGTCAGGTTAATCCAGGCTGCTGGGAATTCTGGCATGCTTCAAACCCAAATCATCTCCTCTTTTCCCTCAAACAGCAGCTCCAATGCCCAGGCATATATGAGCGAAGAACTGAATCTCACTTTTTTTTTCCCCGCCTGCTCTTTAAAATTTTCCTGCTTATTGTGACTAAGTTATCAAAGCTATTTGTGTTCTAAAGATGGGAGTCAATTCCAGACCTGGCATAAGTAGTACAGTGGAGGTGCATCTGCTCATTCCAAGACTGAATTGGACCTAGGGACTTTATTAATTTGTCAGTCTCTCTCCTCTTCCTTCCCAATCCTGCTGGGGAGAGCACGGTGCTGGATTTGTGATCTCATACAACCATTCCTGTGGCAGCAAGATGTCATGTGGCAAACAAGTCAGAGTACTGGAGAAGCTAGAGACAGAAGAGGTCAATCAGCCTCCAAGACCTCTGTCTCCTTCCTCCCTCTCTTCAGCATTGAAGAACCCCTCACAAGTCAGCCACCACCCAGAAACTCCTCTCTTCATCTATATTCTGAAAGGCTCTCCAGTAACAAGTCAGAGTCTATAATCCCCTCCAGAGCCTCCTCCAATTCATCCTTATGCCTTTTGCCAACATTCCCTGTAGTGCTTTGTTCAGTCTAGTTTTAAAAGGTTTTGCAAAGGGCTGAGCACTCAACTCCCACTGACTTCAGTTCGAGTGGAGAGTGCTCAGCATTTCATGGGATCATGACCATGGAGATCCAGCAGAAAGTGACATCAGAGACAATGCACCCTCCAGCCAAGTTCTCCCTGGCTTCCTGTCCAACTCAGAATCCTGTACAAAATCTCCCTATCAAGATCTATGCTTTCCCCTCCTGTGAAGAAACCTATGGGAGGAGATACAAGCTCAGGAAAGTCTCCACAATTCAAACTCTATCTACATTCTTCCCTCAAAGGGAGGGGTTTCCACTTTAGAGAGAGGGGAGGGAGTGTGGTTCAAAACCATGTCCAGGCTGAGGATCCACAGAGACATGCTGCTCCAAACCTGTGGGCAGCTGGGCCTTTACACTTCTTCCCCTGCTCCCCTTCCATCAGGCAGCACGGTTTCCTAAGCTGTACTGCAAATACCTGTTCTGTGCTGGGCTCTTCCAAGGGGTGCAGGCCCTGAAGCGGTGTTAATGCTTATCACAGCAGCATTAGCTTTCAGGTACCTGTGTGGTTCTGAGGGGGGGCATGCTGAAGAGAACAGCTGCTCTCCGATTCTCTTCTCTCTCACCCCCTGAAACTGCAAGCCCCAAGTCCATGGAGCTGGGATGGAGGGACCTCTAGGAGGTGGGGAGGGGATGCTGCATTGGCTTCACTTCTTTCCTTTCAATGGTGGGTGTTTAGAGGGTGTTTCTGGTGTATTATATTTTGTTCACCTCTGTACATCACAACGGACGGCCTCATATCTCCCTGGCCTTTGCCACCCCACCCCCCCTCTAAAATTAGCTCTTCCTATTTATCATCTTCCTTAAATACTACACTCCTCTATGCCTCCCCACAGGATAGAGACTTGAATAGAGACTGGGAGTGGTTGAGTCATTATACAAAGTAAAACTATTTCCCCTTGTTTATTCCTCCCCCCCTCCCCCCCACTGTGCCTCAGACCTTCTTGTTAACTCCTGGAAATGTGCTGGAAATGGCCTACCTTGATTATCACTTCAAAAGGTTTTCTCTCCCCCCACCCCACTCTCCTGCTGGTAATAGCTCATCTTAAGTGATCACTCTCCTTACAATGTGTATGATAAACACCCATTTTTTCATGGTCTGTGTGTATATAAATCTCCTCACTGTATTTTCCACTTTATGCATCCGATGAAGTGAGCTGTAGCTCACGAAAGCTTATGCTCAAATAAATTTGTTAGTCTCTAAGGTGCCACAAGTACTCCTTTTCTTTTTGCGAATATAGACTAACACGGCTGCTACTCTAAAATCCCCACAGGAAGTGGCAGACCTCTCTCTCCAAGCTATTCCCACCCCCTGATACAACCAAGCTCTGTTTGTTCTGCATTGTGTTGCAATTTTCTTTAAACTCCAGGTGTCAAGGTCTGGGAGTGTGAGGTATGGGTGATTCCCTGCCCTTTCCCCTAGGGTCTCTAGGGCCTTGTTACACTTGGAGAGCTTCCTTGTACTGTTGTGTTTTTTCCCTCTTAGGGATTTTCTTGTAGCTCTTAGGGACCACAGAAACCCTCATGTGCAGAAAATCCACACACTCGGCAGATGGAATGTTTTTCTGTGGATTGGGAGGTTTCTTTCCTTGGTCAAAGCTCTTATTTTAAAAGGAAGTTTCTGGCCTCCTGGGTTGGGAAGGGCCTTCAGGATATAACAACATGATAGAGCCTGATCTTGTGGTTAACTCCCAGGACTGAGAGTCCAGAGCTGGAGAAACTATTCCTGGCCTGCAACTGACTTGCTGAGCAAGTCACTGAGGTTCTCTGAGCCTCAGTTTCCCCAAATGAAAAATAACAAAGATATACTGTAAAGTACTGAGATCCTCAGATGGAATGCACCACAGAAGTGCAAAGTATTTTTATTACTGTGTTCAGTGTCTTTCACTGCAAAGCGTTTTACAGGCTTTACAAACCAGACACACCAAGTTGCTTCATTCCCCTAGTCATTTAAGCTGTTGCACTATTATCTTTCTGAGTCTGCAGACCACTGGAAATAGTAGCACTATGCTGGTTTAGTGCTCAAGACTCATGGGTTCTATACCCAACTTAGCCATTGTCCTGCTGCGTGACACTGGGCAAGTCACTGTCTTATGTCTCAGGTTTACCTGACTGTAAAGTGAGCATAATAGAACATCACAGGGGCGTTGTGAGGCAGTGCTCAAAGGGAAAGAACGTGTTCCCATTTATAGATGCCAGCTCTTTCCCCATCACCTTTGTAAAACTGTAACCCTCTCCATGCTGGCTTCTTCATCACTGGCTACAACACCCTCACCCCTCTGGGCTCTCCTCTCTCTCACATCTCAAGTACTGCAGACACGAGGCTCTCCTCTGCCATGTCCCCCTCCGTCAACAGCCCAGGATACACTGGCCTCCTCCCTTTGCTGCTGACTTGTTGCCTGGAAACCCCCGCTACATCAGAAACAGGAATTCAGGAGAAGTTGGTCATGATCTGGTTACCGCCATTCCAACCAGGACATGAGGTAGGGAAAGAAGTGGAGGTCTGTAGCATCTAAGGGTGGGTTTAAGCAAACCTGACCAAATGTAACATGCAGGATCCATTCACTTCAGGAATCAAGGGTCACTTATTCTTGAAGAAAAGGAGTACTTGCGGCACCTTAGAGACTAACCAATTGAAGTGAGCTGTAGCTCATGAAAGCTTATGCTCAAATAAATTGGTTAGTCTCTAAGGTGCCACAAGTACTCCTTTTCTTTTTGCGAATACAGACTAACACGGCTGTTACTCTGAAACCTGTTATTCTTGAAGGGTCCAGGAGAATGCTCCTCCAGAAAATAATTGACAATGCATCTGCCTGCTGTCTGTTACAGATTACATGGAATCACTGTATGAGCGACCCCTTCCCCCACACTGCTGTACCACATACTGTGGACCTGGCTGCTGCCCTCCACTCCAGAGCGTGCCACACTTCAGCAGTGCTCTATTTCTATAGTTTCCACAGTGCTTTGGGCTCTTTGGAATGAATAGCACTTATAGCAACATAAACATGGGGCCAGTGTTTCAAGATGAAAGACCAAGGCACCCTGTCTCGGTGCCTGATGCTAGGTAGCAACATGGGTGTGCGCCTGTGTAAATTCCAAAACAAGACACTCCATTGCACACGCTTCTCTTCTTGAAGAGAGGATGAGAGAACAAGCATGTGACAGATGTTAGTCACATTGCTTAAAGCACAACTGAAAGGCATTCAGATACCACACTGATGAGTGCACCGTAAGAACCCGAACAGAATAGAATGTCATGGGAAATCCACTGGATGATTTTGATGGGTATCAGGGAGAAGGTTTTAGTGGGTGGGGGCAGGGGCAGGGAAGAGAAGGGAGAAAAAGGTATCCACTCTTCTTCTCTTCAGCTAAGCAAACTTCCCTCCCACTTCTCCTATGACACCCTGTAGACTCAGCTCTGTGAGAGAGGAAGGGCTAAGCAGGGTGGAAGGAACTAGAAGGCCCCCATGGGTGAGAGGAATGTAGGTCTCTGACATGACAGAGGCTTGGTGGTGGTGGCATAGCCACAGGGATTCCTGTGGCAAACGTGCTTAAACAGCCTGTCATCAGTATCACGGGTTCAATTAGTGAGTGACTTCCTTCAGGCTGTCAAAGAAAGTCTGCAGAAGGTTGCAAAGTCTGAAACAAAACACTTTGAAACTGACAGGCAAACAAGGAAAGGACCAGAAACCAAGGACAGGCCTAGTTCCCAGGGACACAAGATTTCCCTGAAAAATTGAAAAAAATATTACACCACACAAGCAGGCAGTCTTTATACATATTTTTAAAGGAAACTTTGTTAAACACTTAAAAAAAAAAACTTACTGTGCATCCCTCCCTGCTTCGTTGCTCCAGTCCTTTCTTGCACTTTCTCTCTAAAACAATTTTCCAATTTCTTGTTCTACCCTTAGTTTTTTATCTTTATATTAGCTTCCTCTCTTCCTTTCGTTAAACTCAGCCACAGACTAAGAGGAATGCCATTCTTCCTAGATTTGCAAGGTCTTGGATTGGACGCTATTTATTCTCAAGTTCTTAGAGGTGATGTACGTCTAAGATATCCTGCCTTTCTAAAAACTTGATAGATGAAGACACATTCCCTGCCCTATCTGTAAAGCATTGGGGAAATACCTGGTGCTATAGAAAAGGCCCCAATCCTAAAAAAACTCCAGCTAATAACTAACGCAATGAGTAGAAATCAATATAGTACTAAAACATAACAGGTTTACACTGAACGAGCCTATTCTTCAGCTAGGGAAGATGCCCTAATTAAGAGAGCTCAGTTAAACAGATTAGCAAATACAAACAAGACTTCCCTGTTAGAAATTCCACAGATTTTGCCAAAGCTTCCCACAGATTTCTATCAAGACTGATCACGGGTCTTGCGGCCTGTGGCAGGGGCGAGAAGGATAACGCCACGAGAAGATGGAGGGTGTGAGGAGCCAAGTAAGGAATTAGCCTATGGCAGGGCCAGGTGCATACAGTTATTACAGGTTTCAGAGTAACAGCCGTGTTAGTCTGTAGTCGCAAAAAGAAAAGGAGGACTTGTGGCACCTTAGAGACTAACCAATTTATTTGAGCATGAGCTTTCGTGAGCTACAGCTCAGCTTCATGGGATGCATACCGTGGAAAGTGTAGAAGATCTTTTTATACACACAAAGCATGAAAAAATACCTCCGCCCACCCCACTCTCCTGCTGGTAATAGCTTATCTAAAGTGATCACTCTCCTTACAATGTATTACAGTGCCATAAACTTAGAGCCGCATGCACAACCCTTGCCCTGTAGGGCTGGCTGTGAAGCTGCCATGTGCATGTGTCCTTCCCCCCAAAACTAGCTGGGGCCCCAATAATTGCACCGGTCGGGCTGGGCGGCTCCAAGGGCAGGGAGCAGATATTACAGCTCCCCTCCCGACAGCGAGCGCCTATGGGCTGTTCCTGCGGTTCCCTTCCTCTACAGGCACCTACCACCCCTACCGAGGCGAGGGCGCCCGGCTCCGGTGAGCTCCTTCTCGGGCGCGCCCAGCAGCGAGAGGCGCCAGGTTTGTTACTGTAGGGTCGCCGCCGCCCCGGCCAATAGGCGGCCCCAGAGAACTGTGAGGCCGGACGCCCGCTCCCAGCCCCGCCCCCTCGCAGGAGACGTGGCTCTCGCCACCGGGGCCCTTTAAATAAGAAAAATTCCGAGACCCCCGCGCACGGGGATTGGCTGGAAGGGGAGCCCCCCAGGACCCGCCTCCCCGCCCGTTCCCTATTGGCCGCTGGTGCCAGTCAAACAAATGAGCCTCGCCTCCTTATTGGCCAGAACCGTGTCAATCCCGCCTTGCGGCCGTAGGACTCGCCCAGCCGCTCGCGCCGACCCAGCACCCAGCTGCTGTCGCTGCTTCCCAGAGGAGGGGGCTGAGTTGGCGGCGGAGTCCGAGCGGCCGGGACGTGGGGTAAGGGGGGGCTGAGGGACTCACCGATGCGCTGCCCCACGGGGGAGCTGAAGGGGCTGCCCAGGAGAAACTCCATCGCCGCCGCCGCAGCACAGCCCAGTAATCAGCTGACAGCGCGGGCGCCCGTCACGTGACCTCCCCCCCCCCCCGGCTCAGGACGGGGTGTGTCTCGTAGCCCCGCCCACGCGTGACGAAAGCAAGCGGCCTTCTGTTCTTCGAGGGCGTGGCCGCGGGGGGGAGCGCTGGGAGTCGCTGAGTGAAGGGAGGGCCTGTAGCGCTCGCCACCGCAGTGACGTCACACAGCCATGCCCGTGACCTCACAGTGTGATGTCACAGAACATGTCATCGTGCTGCAGGGTCACAAGGGGCCTGTGAAATATCCACTGGGAAGGTGAAGGACCGCGCTGCGGCCCGCTCCTTCCTTCTCCCATCCCCGCAGCGGCCCCTCTGCCCCCCAGCCCTCTACTGACCAACCCACAAGACCTGTCCTTCCTTTGCCCCCAGACCTGATCCTTCACCCGCACCCACAAAAACCTCACTCCCCCATTCTTTCCCCACATCCGAAGGACTAGACTAGGCCTCTGTCCCCAGCGCTGTGTGGCACATGGATTAGAGCAGAGCAGCAGTCTCCGATGCAAGGGATGCACTTGCTCCTCCCCCACGTTACTGCAGCCAGGCAAGGGCTCGCGCTTATTTTCAAGGTAAGGCATAACATGGGGCAACAATGTACCCAAGGTCATGTTATCACATTACAATGCCCCCAAAGAATTCTGGATCCTGCCAAAGTAAATTGCAAGGGCTTTTATCATAGCCCTGCGACATGCCTATTAAATTCACAGCTGCCTGTCTCCCCTGCCTGGGGTACCTCAGTGCTGTCCACCCCCTGCCGAAGCAGGTGCTCTCGTGAGTGAACAAAAATCGTCACCTACGTCCTGACCTGATATGCTGATTGTTTTTCATCTCAGGTTTCAGAGGAACAGCCGTGTTAGTCTGTATTCGCAAAAAGAAAAGGAGTACTTGTGGCACCTTAGAGACTAACCAATTTATTTATTTTATTTATTCAAATAAATTGGTTAGTCTCTAAGGTGCCACAAGTACTCCTTTTCTTTTTTCATCTCAGAAATTGTCCTCACTTCAGGCAGTGGGAAATGTGGTCTGGTGGTTAGAGCAGTATGGGAGTCGGGAGTTAGGAGTGCTAGTGTGAGCTTTGACACTGACTGCCCATTTAATCTTGGTCAGATCACTTCAAGTCTGCCCCCGGGTTTTCCTATTTACCAAATGGAATCATACCCATATTTGCCTAATATTTTTGAAATCTGCAGATGAAAGGTGTGCTGGTAGAGGAAATTAGACTGAAGAGTTCTGTCAGCATGCTGAAGGGTTAACCTGCACCAACCTACAACTAGAGGCTTTCAGGAAAGATTTTTAAGTGGTACAGTTAAATATTTTCAAATTGTGTTTACTTTTCCTAAGTCTTGTGACTTCAGAGACTCCACAATCACACAAAGGCCTGATCTACCTAAAACTTATATTGGTTTATCTACAGGGCTAATTTTATACTGAGTCAGTGAAACTGGTGCAACTTTGTGTGTGGACACTATCAGATTAAACCTGGTGTATTGCATTTTGGCTTGTCAATAAATTTACAAATGCATGCTAAACCAATATAACTCTGAAACCTATACAAGAGAGTTCACATACAACAGATGCACCAGTTTAACTGAACTGATTTAAATTAAACCAGTGCAATTTCTGTCTGGATACACAGATCTAAGGGTGATGTTGCTTCTAGGGGGTATCAGTGTGGGAACAAGGGGAAAGAGTGGGAATTCCCTAACAGGAATTGATTCACCCTAATGACCTAAAATGGAAAATTTCAGGCAAGAGGGCCTAGTCTTCCTACTAAGTCCAGCACATTGGTGGTACTCAACCAAAAAACAAGACTTTAATAGATGTGCCAATCAAAATACCAGCCTCATTTGTTATTCCTGACAACAAGGGTACTGGATACTAAAGAATATGTCTCTGTAGTAATTATTCCATAGAAGGGAACCATTTGAAAGTCACCAATAAGTATTTTTGGAGCAAATACCATCCATAAAATGTCTTAGAATCAAAACACCTTTTTGGAGCGACAGTAATCAAATGCAATTTATTGTTTTAACATAGTATGTTACTCCAAAAGCCTGAATGTACTGATTTATTAATCCATGCAGATTATGAACTCACAATAGCACCCTGTGTATGTGTCATATCTATTTTTAAAACAGACCTAGTAGTTTGGATTCTACTGCCTCTGAATCAAGCCAGGCTTATTACTTCTGTGGGCTCTGGTGACATGGGTGGAGGCTGCTGAAGAGTGATGGACGAAACTGCTTCCTTTGCTATGGGACTTGTGCTGGGGAGTTTAGGACCCCTCTCTCTACCTGAGCGGTCTTTTAAATTGGCCAACCCCAGCTCCAAAGTTTACATTTGCTGTGTTGTGAGTGCGAGTGGTGGACTAGAACATAGCCTGCGGCACTTAACATATGCAGAACAGTTCTAAGTGCTTCATCTTTTAGTTTTACTGTTTGTTTCTGTTTTATGCATGATGGTAGGAGGAACTGACAACCACCTTCAGTACGTAAGTCTTTTTCCTCCAACATATTAAATAGTTCTTTTAATGTGGTTTTCCTGGAATGTTGAAATGTGTGAGGGTAGGTGGTTATGTATTTTAAAATTTATCTCTTGTCAACTTGTGTTGAAATACAAAATACAGTTTGCGTTGGTGAAGTGTCATATTCTGTATCATCATGGGTTGAGACATCCCAACATACAAGTTCTGAGGCTGCAACTGGTCCATGAGTTTCTCAACTCCTGAAAACAGAATTTTTAAAGAATATAATGACAAGATGTGATCCTACTATTCCTGTAACTAGTGGCATACCATACTGATCCTGAACCGCCAGTACTATTTTGCTTGCAACACATGAATTGAGCTGCAGGGAAGGTCACAGGGGCAGGAACATGGCTCAGTAGTGGGACATTTGCAATGCTAGATGACAGCTCTCAGGCATGTCTCTCATTGATGCCGCTAAGAAGTATGGAGTAGGGGGTCTAAATTATCAGTAATTTTCAAGAGATGTATCAAGCAGATTGTGCTATTAGAAATGAGGTGTTGGAACACAGTGTCCATAGAACAGGAGAGGCTAATAAAACAGACTACTATGCACTATTTAGTAATACTAAACACTAGTAGCCAGTGTTGTTGGGGAGAAGATGCAGATATAAATACAAAATAATGACACAAACTCCAAATGTTAAAAAAATTATATGTAAGTACAGTACAAAAGTTTCTTTATACAACTGTAATGCAATCTGGACCAAATGGCAAGAAAAATAACAAAAATATAAAAACAGGTCTCAGTCCAAAGTTTCCCCTCTAATACCAAATACCACAAGATACAGATTATACAAATGTTTACAAATTTTAAATAAAAATACAATACATTAGGGTTTGTGTGTGTGGTTGGTTCTTTTTAAAACTCTTCAAGAGTTTGTTATATAGATGGCAAAGCTATAGTTGATTGATCCCCTTATGCTCCTTAGATAGAGATCTGAGTATCTATCACTCACTACAGTGCTCTCCATTGTGGAGAGCTGGAAACACAGTCAGGTGTTTTATGCCATTTCTTAGAATAGAGGGTTTGGTGAGGGTTCAGAAGCCCACTAATATCTCTCTGCTCACCCCTACCTCCCTCAAATGCCGCTTGGGATTAGCCACATATTTTTGAGATGTGTATGCCTAGGTCTGAGGCCTAGGCCCAGATCTTCTATATGCTCTATAAGAGCCTTCTGTTTCACCCACCAGTCCAGCCCTACTGACTGACCAACAAAGCAGCACTGAACTGGGAAGAGAGGAAGCCCTACAAGACAGCATTTACCATGTACGTGCAGCTGGGGAAATACACAGTAGAGGGGATTGGGTGGAAGCTTCCCTCTACACATCCAAGGATTTGCTTAATTGTGACAGATTTAGAGCTCAGCCATATTGAGATACAGCTCACTTCCAACTGCCACGGAAAAGAGAATCCAGAATTCAAAACAGAAGCAAAAGTGTCCTCCTTCTGCTACTTTAAAACCTATAAATTATAAGGGATGGGGAGGCTGGGGCCAGAATAAACAGGTCTCCATTTCAGCTTCCACCCAACATCCCTGGACACACTGTTCTTCAAAAGGGCTTAACATCCTGTTGTTGCTATTCCCTCTTGCAGAGTCTATGCCTGCTACAACAGGAGCAGCTAATTCCTGTAGGGTGGGGGGTGAGCACAGCTGATTCATATTTTCCACAAACGATTGGTGGAGGGAAAGCTATTTTGTTTTTAAATTTTATATATATATATATATACACACACACACACATATATATATACAGAAATATACAGGATAAATTAAAATCTATTACAGATATTGGCAAAAGTTAAATACACCACACATACACACGCACACCTATGTGAGAATCAAATGCTTTCCTGCAGCTCACTTTAGAGGAGAAGGCGCTCAGGTGGGATCTGGCCACCCAACCCATGTTCCACTCAGCAAGAATCTCTTCGATCTTTAACATTAAGCACTGTCTCTAGATAATCCGGCAGCACCAGGATTCCATAACTCTTTTTCAATACTGCTGGTGAAATAGGATCAACACTCTTAGAAACAAAGTCCTCTTCCCACAAAACAGGTACAGATGGGCAGAGGCAGTGCAAGTTTCTCCCACCTATTGCCCTCTCATCCCCATCAGGGTGGTACAGCCCTGATCTGAAGGAATTAAGAGGGTGGTTCATTCTCCTCAGTCCATTCAATCTTTGGCCCTTTTCTGAGGTTGGCATCTAGTGTTGATGATGATGTAGGTACAAGTCCACTAGAAGAGTACAGATTCTTCACCATCTCCACAACTATTTTAACACAAGCTACCAGCCAGTCAGCAGACAGTAACACTAATGACCTGGGAGTTGGAAGAAATGACCTAGAGGTCAAAGCCTCTTTCTTCTGACAGCCATCCAGTCCTCCCCCAAAGCAGTGCATTTCAATAAAGTTAGAAACAGGTGTGGTGATGAGTCCAGCAGTATTGCTTGGTCCAAAATGAACAAGCCTGTGCACTTGTCCATTAACAGACAGTCTGTGCTCAGGCCAATTCCCCAAAAAGGCTTCTTTGAATTTAAGGCTGATATATCAAAAGTTTTATGAACTCCAACCACGCAAAAACCTTCTGACTGGAGAATACATTGAGTAGGTCTCTCCCACCAACAGGAAAGGATTTGCTCAGCTTATGTCACAACTTTTCATAAAATTAATAAAAGTAAAATAGTTACAATCCTATGTATATACTATACAGATATAAAACTTTAAAACCCTACACACGGAGCCCTTAGAGAGTGCCGGTATAGCGCCTATGTACACAAGTTGGTAACGTGGAAGCAGGTTCATCCCAGGGTCCTTTCCTGTCAGAGTCCAGGCATGATGTAGGCGATGTTGTCTAGTGTATTTGACTGGAAAGAGAACATTTAACATTTTTTAAAAGAATCAGTTGTGATTCTAAATCCTACAGAAACAATGCTTCAATGTAACAGAGCTGTGGGATGTGGAGATCCTCATCTTGTCATTCTTTTGGAAGTTACCAGTACTGTTAGCTAACCTTCGGCGTTTTGGAAATATAAGGAGACCTAGCTGAAAGACAGTCTCAGGCGCTGAGAGCACAGTGGGGCACCTGGAGGTAAGGGAAACACTCACAGTGTGTTATAGTGCTTCCTCATCCCACCTGGCCAGTGCTAAGAGCAGTGTAGATGCATTGGGAAGCAATCCATACCCAGCCCACATCCACCAGAGGGAAGCTCAGTGAGGAAGGACCCAACCCAGGGTGATGGAATAGGGGAATCCAGGAGAAATGCCCTGCCTACACAAACTCATGAAAAACTCTGCTAGAATTTGTAATATGAAAGTTGAAAAAAGGAAAATATTTCAGAAATAAGGTGAGAGTGAAAGAAAGTTTGTCTTAGCTCCTGGATTTTCTTTGCAAATGCTGTTGGCAGCCTAAAGGACATTGTTGTGGTCCTCAGCATCTCAGTAAACATGTTCCAGTGACTTCACCTGTAGTGTCTATGACTGCAGCACACCAGTAATTCCAGAGGTGTGGCTGGCTACCCAAAAGAAGCCTCAGACTAGAGCTGTGCGAATAATGGATTTTTCAGTTCTCTGGCAATTCCGGAAAAAAAAAAAAAGGAAAAGAAACTCATTTGGGATGAAGAAAAGGAGTACTTGTGGCACCTTAGAGACTAACAAATTTATTTGAGCATAAGCTTTCGTGAGCTACCCCTCACTTCATCGGATGCATGCAGTGGAATATACAGTGGGGAGATTTTATATACACAAAGAACATGAAACAATGGGTGTTACCATACACACTGTAACGAGAGTGATCAGGTAAGGTGAGCTATTACCAGCAGGGGTGAAAAAAATCTTTTGTAGTGATAATCAAGGTGCACCATTTCCAGCAGCTGACAAGTACGTGTGAGGAACAGTGGGGGGGGGGGGGGGGGAGAGGAATAAATATGGGGAAATAGTTTTACTTTGTATAATGACACATCCACTCCCAACAAAGCCCGTTGCCAACTGTGTCCACATATCTATTCAGGGGGACACCATCATAGGGCCTAATCACATCAGCCACACTATCAGAGGCTCGTTCACCTGCACATCTACCAATGTGATATATGCCATCATGTGGCAGCAATGCCCCTCTGCCATGTACATTGGCCAAACCGGACAGTCTCTACATAAAAGAATAAATGGACACAAATCAGACGTCAAGAATTATAACATTCAGCAACCAGTCGGAGAATACTTCAATCTCTCTGGACACTTGATTACAGACCTAAGAGTGGCAATTCTTCAACAAAAAAACTTCAAAATCAGACTCCAACGAGAGACTGCTGAATTGGAATTAATTTGCAAACTGGACACCATTAAATTAGGCTTGAATAAAGACTGGGAGTGGATGTGTCATTACACAAAGTAAAACTATTTCCCCATGTTTATTCCCCCTCCCCCCGGCTGTTCCTCAGATGTTCTTGTCAACTGCTGGAAATGGCCCACTTTGATTATGGCCCACCACTACAAAAGGTTTTTTTCCTCTCCTGCTGGTAATAGCTCACCTTACCTGATCACTCTCCTTACAGTGTGTATGGTAACACCCATTGTTTCATGTTCTCTGTGTATATAAAATCTCCCCACTGTATTTTCCACTGCATGCATCTGATGAAGTGAGCTGTAGCTCACGAAAGCTTATGCTCAAATAAATTTGTTCATCGCTAAGGTGCCACAAGTACTCCTTTTCTTTTTGCGGATACAGACTAACACGGCTGCTACTCTGAAACCTGTCATTTGGGATGGACTCTAAACAAGCTTTTTCAGAATTTTCAGCAAATAGAAAAAATGTCATTTTCGGTCAAACGAAATATTTCATTCAATCCAAAACAAAATGCTTCATTTCAATGTCAATCATTTTTTAATGTTTGGGATTTTTTAAAATATAAACTTGAAGGATACTTGGAAAAAAGTCATTTCTAACTGAAAAATCAAAGCATTTAGTTTTGAAAATGTCAAAATGAAACATTTTGCCGCTTTCTGGTTTTTTAAAAAAGGAATCATTCAGTAAATTTGCAGAATGTTTTAGTGTTGCCGAATCTGCACCCTTTGCTGAAAAAGTTTTGGCTGATAAATTTCAGGTAGCAATATCTTTGATACACATTCCTGTTAATGCTTGAAGAACGAGGGACTGGAATCTTGGCAGTCTCTTGATCAGTTCTAAATTTAGCAATGCCACCTACTGGCTGAAGAGATAAACAGCACCTTACACGACACACAAACCCTGCCAACTCTAGCTTACTGTGGCGAAAGCACGTTTACTGATGTGGACAAATGTCTAGATAGGAAACTAGCTTGGAACTACCAGACTAATTGCACTTGTGACCAGGTCTGAGCTCACATCTCCAGAAGTGAAAGATTAGTGCCTTAACCTACCTACAGCTCCCTCGTTCTTAACAGAACTAAAAAGAGGTTCCAGTTTCCAGCCCCATCAATGATGTGGAGAGGGAGTGCCAGTGCTCAGAATGCTTTTGGCAAGAGGTATAGGCTGCATTGTCCAACGGTTATATAGCCATGGCTTGAGCTGGCAGCACCTGATTGACATACTAGGCAATGTGCCCATGACCACTGTGGGAGTTTACAGCAGAAGCTGCCACACCTTTTTATTTTTTTTGTTAGAGACCCCTTCCTGTGATGAGTCAGTGTCTGGGCCACCCTCCCAACCAAGATCATTCACATCATGCCCTGGACAATTTGCCTTATCTTCCATTTTCTTCCCAAATATATTTTTTCTCTTCCTTGGCAGATTTGCTTTTCATCTAGTATTTTCTGTGTACTTTACTGGGTATGTTTTCTCTTTTTGATTCCAGTTCCTTCCCTTTCTCTCTTTTTCTCTGCCTTGGTCTTCTCCCCTGCTTGGTGCTGTGACTTCTGTCCCTCTCTCTGCTTTCACGTTCTAACTTTGCATTTGCCACCATGCTGCACTGGTGCTGCAAGTTGCCCACTGCCAAACGAGGGCTCACTATGAAGTGTTGTTTAGGAATGGAGGAGAGAATATGTATCTCTGAACCCAAAAGCTGTAAGTAACAGACCACATGCCTCCCTTGCCTGGAGGAGTTTACTGACATATTTTGAGGTGCCCACCCTCCACATAGGGAATTCTGGTCTTAAGAGTTAACTGCGGGTCACTGGAATGATATTTACACAATTACAGAAAAACTGAATGTGTGTATATATATACCAGCTGGAGAGGGCCTTTTAATTCTTATGCAAACTTGGAGCTTATTAAGATGTCTGGCATGCACAGTTATTTTATTTGCTCCAGATTTACTGTTTCAGTCATTGAGAAACAGGAGCTGCAAGTACTGCAATAAATGGAATAAAGGTTACGTTAAGTTCCCTTGAACTGTTAGCATCTCTGTATCTTTCACTGAAAATCTAATGCACAATATCCTACAGCACATATTATCAGTGAATTCCCCACACATAAATCCTTCCCAAAGTAACCAGGGCTTTGGAGCTGTGCTCCGGCTCCGCTCCAGCTCCAGGCAAAAACCTGCAGCTCCACTGCGCCGGAGCTGCTCCGCGGGCTCCTCTCCAAAGCCCTGATAGTAACAGTGCACTAGCAGAACTATTTATCCACCTGTGTAGCAGTAGAGACTCACCAGTGTCACAAAGACATGCTAGTCAGGACTCCAGCTCTCTTTCCATGGAGACAAATAGGTCTAGAACCGAAATAAGAACAACAAGGAACTCACCAGAACTTGCTTAGGGCAGCCATTCAGCTCAGGTAGTTGTGTGGTCAGGCATGCTAAAGGGCCCAGGGCACAGATAATAGAATCTAGAAGTACTGACAAACTTCCTGATACAGCCACCATCCCCTGGAAATAAGGAAGGAGAAAGGAATTGAATGGGTATAAGTAGTGGAGACTGCAATCCCATCACCATAAAAATCTATTCTCTCAAAGATACCACAAGCTCTCTCTTGGTCTTATCCACCAATCCCACTTCTCTATCTATTGTTTGTATCATAACAAAGCCATGTGATGTACTTCAAACATATATATCACTGACCCAAATAGTTTACAACAGGATCTCAATAGGCAATGTACAAATACAGGAAAAGGGTGGGAAACAACAGAAAACAAAGGCAGAGTACTGGAGTAAATATGTCTTATTAGGGTCACAATTTTTATGATTTTTATCATCTATTGCGATAATAGATACTTAAACCCCAACCCAGAAATAGGAAGCATAGTGAAGAATATTGCCTCTCTGGGCTCAAAGAGCTAAGACTGTAGCTAGGCTTGCCCTAAGGTAACATAATTTTTGGAGCGGGGAATTACTTTTCCACATCCTTCTGTGAAGGAAGAGGTTTTCACCTTTACAGAGGCAGGAGCTACTCCCCTGTACAAAAATCCCAGTTGGGACACTGGGGAAAAGCAGTTCAAATACGTTTTATTTGTGATAAAGCATGCAGGACAGTGGGAGTGAGACTATACTGTTACCCATTAAACCTAATGCAGTTTAGAGTCCAGGTTACACACATGTTATGTTGGGATTACAAATGAGATTCCCTGATTTGGTACTGGCTCTGTACCCACCTCTGTCTCTTGCAGTCGGTGTCCAATGAGACTCAGAGATTCACCCAGCAACTGTAGATGTGCAGCTACATCAATGGGATCTGTATCAGGGGCTTTGGCTGGTGAGGAGGATAACACCACAGTGCTGGAAGGGGACTTCTTATGAGGTGAAAGCATACCTGCTGGGGAAGCTTAAAATAGATGGGGGGAAAAAAATCTTATCATCTCCTCTTTCTTATTCCTTTACTGATAAGTCTGTTTGGATTGTAAGCTCTTTGGAGCTGGGGTCTCTCTCATACTTATGCAAAGCACCAACCCCACTTCTTGACGCTGTATTAATAACTAATATTAATATAGAAGTGGTGGGAGATTCTCTCATTAAACAGATGCTAAACTAACCATACCCTTTGTTTTTGTTAACTCCAGCCTCTAGCACCTACACAAACTTCTCTCCTGTTCCTTCTTGCTTTACATACTCCATCATCAATGTGCTGTATGAATGGTACCATATTTATAGCTTATGGCTGGTCAGAATGCCCTTTTGAAACCTATTAACACCATTCCTCAGTTCTCTACAGGGATCATTTTTGAGTTAGAGAATAATCACACACCAAACTCATGGGGAAGGAGGAGGGAAAGAGCAGAAGGCACTCTCTCTATACCCTAATGCACAGGTCGTACTCTCCCCTTTCCCCAAAGACTAGAGCAAATGGGGTGTGGCTATTACCTTTCACTTTTGGGGCACCCTCTGATGAAGCTGCCTTCCTCTTCACTGTTGTGGCCTCTGCTTTATTCTGCTTATGCTGCAGATATTGAGCTTTCTGCTTCCAAACCTGCACAGAACACGGAAAGAAAAGCAGGATTCAAACCATTAGGCAAACCTGCTGCCAGAATTTGAGAGATGGGGTGACTTTATGGATAGTTGACTGGCTAAGCAAGTCTCACAAGCAGAAACTGGACATTTTTGTTATTATGGGGCTGAGAGCACCCAATTCCCTTACTGCAGGGGGTTGCACATTTATTTGCCATACTTTAACACCCAGGGAACCTACACCGCAAAAGCAAAGCTGGCAGCATGAGAGGATCCAGGCAGCTAATGTAGAGAATTTATTTTACAAAAAAATATATCCAGGGGCATACGTACCAGTTTATCCTTTTCAGGCAGCTGCTTCCACACTTCTGCCAGTTTTTTGCTCAACTCCCCAAAATCTAGGAGGAAAAGGGGAGGTAGCAATAAAATGGGAAAGGTTAATAAAAAAATCAAATATAAAAATCAACAAAGAGAAGACAGTGGAAAGTTTGTATAAATACTGAAAGTTCAGGAAACTGGCCCATGCATATGCTGTTAGTGAAGAGCCTGTATCACAGTTGAACTACCCATACTTGGAGACTATTTCCGATAGTCTCAACCTAAAAGGAACAGGTGGATGCTGGACAAATACACCTCCACTGAGGAACATGTGTATATGGGAGGCTGCACAACATACTATCGGAGACAGTTTCACAGTAAAAGGAAGTTATCCAAATTCACAGTTGGGTTGAAACACCATGATATTAGATCATGGGAGCCTTTCCTTTTCACTTTGCTGCCTCTTATTTAAAGCATCCTGGCAGACTCTTTGCACTCCAACATCAATAGTGGGTGTTGGGACAAAACAAGGATACGCCCTGGTAACCAATCTGACTGGACTATCACAGTGACAGACGTATATGAACAGAAGAAGAGGCTAGGTTATTCTCTTACCTATCCCTGGATGCTCAGCCACAATAGTCACTCGATATTCCTTACAGAACACTTGGTAGGCAGACATGTTCTTCTTCTTTGGCTAATCACAAGGAGAAAAGAAAACAAGGAAGATTTTTAATTATACTGAGACCTATTTAAATTTAAGGATAATCTGTGTTACTCCTGCAAGATCTCTGCCAATACATTTCATTCCTGACCTGAGGCAACCCCTGCTATTCTGGTTCAGGATCAACATCCAGTTCTGCTGACACACCTCAATTTTGACACGCAGCACCACTTCTTATTCCATTCCTAGGGCTATGTCTACCACATGAGCGAGGGGTGCAATTCCCCTGTTAAAGTATACATGCTTGTGCTAGCCATCACTGAGTTAGTGTGAGTATAAATAGCAGCATGGCCTCAGTAGCACAGATAGTGGCAGTGGAGGCATGGCGGAGCTGCGCCAAGTAAACACCAAGCTCGTGGTGTAGATGTGGTCTAGGATGTCACATAGATCTTTCAGTTCAGTCCTGACAAATAGCACCATCTCTTATTCCAGTCCTAGGATTTCTACAGGAGTAAGACACTAGCAGTACAGCAACTGTGGTGGCAGAGGCAGTTGCCAATCTGTGCTCAGTGAAATCCTACATGTAATTTTAGAGCCTATTTTAGTGAGCGAGAGTGGTTATGGGCTGGTTCACTTGGGTTATTCCTGCTTAATTCTTGACACAATCCAGCTACTCTATGTCCAGTCTGTCATCTTTCCCATCAGTATACTGCAGGATGACATTGCTCTGATTACTGCCACACCACTCATACTCTGTCAAAAGTTTTCCCCACTCGCAGTTTTATAAATTAGCCATGGACACCTGATGTCCTAGATTCTCAGCATAGGATGGAACTGGGAATGTGGTCCTTCTACAAGATTAATATCTTATTTTTCTTTCATTTAGGAGATAATGGAAAAATACTTCAACTTCAGCATAGAGTTGTTTTCCCTTGCCATATTTTACCAGATCAGTGGACACTCTGGTCCAGTAGCCTGCCTGGCAGTAACCAGAATCAGATGCTTCAGAAAAAGGTGCGAGAAACCCCAAAATGGGCAATTATGGTATAACTTGTTAAAAGAAGTTTCTTACTTCTCCTTTTAGATAAAGTCTGAGGATGGTTTATGCCCTAAAGCATAGTTGTATATATCACACGATAACTGATGTTTCGCAAAAATGTTTCAACAGTGAAACAATTTATGTTGATACTTAGTTTTTCTTCTTTAGGTTTCAGGGTTAAAAACCATTTGACATGGACAGGATGGCTCATGCCTCTGAGACCTACTGTTTCAGTTTATACTTGATTCAAATTTTGAAGGTTATTTTCATAACAATGAGCACTAGAAATATATTTTTTTTAAACAAAAGCTCAGCTTCTGGAACAAAGGCAATGGTTCTGTGGCTAATTCTGCGGCTAAAATATAGGGCGTCTTATCCAGTGTTACCCAATGTCACAGCGTCTTAGACATCACAATTTCTGCTACCGCTCTTTACCTTTTCTTTATCCTTTTCTGCTTTCTCAGCTTTTTCCTTGTCCTTCTCTTCTTTTTTCTTTTTCTTCTCACTTTGTCCATCAGTGTGGAAAACAGGAGGTGGGGGGGGAGGCACAGGAAGGACAAATGGAGTGCTGGGTGGAGGGGGTGGCGGTGGTGTCACCATAACTTCAGCTACTGCTACAGAGGCAGGGAGTCCAGAACTCTTCTTAGACTTAGAGTGCTTCTTCTCCTTGTGTTTCTCCTTGTCCTTTTTTTTCTTGCTTTTCTTTGACTTCTTCTTCTTCTTGATCTCCCGGTAGGAGTCATCTATCACCAGCTCTCCGGCCTCCAACTCCCCACCAGATGATGAACCTGATTCCAGTGGTGGCTCCATACTTGAAAGGTCATATTCACTCCCATGAGCTTCTGAGAACAGGGAGGTGTCAGGGACAAATCCCTCGGGGATTGGAGGTGGATGTGCGTCTGGCAGTGGCTTGTGCTTCTTCCGAGCAGATTTCAGGAAGCTTTGAAGTTCATGACCCAGGAGGAATGAGCCTTGTTCATCTCGACCTGATTTCTTGGAGGATTTTTTTGCTGCTGCTGGTGGTGAGGAGTATGGGAATGACTCCTCGTCTACTGTGCTGCCCCCCTTCTCTTTAGGTGAAAGGATGAGCTTCATCTTCAAGCCATCAGGCTCACGCAGGGTCAGTGTCTCTGTGTTTACATAGAGTGGCTTCATCTTTTTGGATTTGTGGAAGCTACCATCATCCAGTGCGAGCTCTCCACTGCTACCACTCAGTTTCTTCTTATGGTGCTCCTTCTTGCTCTCTGAATAGCCAGTGGCAGCAAAGGAAGAGAAGGATGATTTTTCAGCTGTCTTTTTTGAGGGCTTGGAGCCCGTGGCAAGGGGTGAGGTGATAGCCTTAAGAAGATCCATGGCCGTGTCAGAAGAGGTTGGGCTTGAGACTGCTCTTTTCTTCTTCTTTGATGGCAACTCCAGAGGTGAAAGGTCTGAAAAAGACCAAAATAAATCAAACTGAGGGGAGACTGTATGTGACATATCTCCTCCTATGCCGGCTTGAAGAAGAGGGGTTCAGAGTTCCACAATATTCCTGGTGCTCAGGGCTAAATGGACACCTTTCTGGCTTAGAGAGAAGTCCTCTGAATCTTGTTGCAAAGGAAGCCTGGCACTAGGCTGGTCACAAGAAACAAGGCTACAGAGAAACAGAAGCTGTGGGCTTCTGTTTAGTTACGAGTATGAACTGTTAGGATAATTCAGTATTCATATTAAACTCAGAGAGCCTGGTTTGACCATCCCATGGCATGAATATATGTGACTGAAAATTCAGAGGAGCCAGTATTACCTTGAGTATTATTAGTATTGTTATTATTTATTATTTGTACTATGGTAGCACCAAGGAGACCCAGTCAAGGACCAGACCCCATTGTGCTAGACACTGCATAACCAGAACAAAAAGAAAGTCCCTATCCCAAAGAGCTTACGATCGAAGAAAATCCATAGCTTGATCTTTCAGAGAGGAAAAACAAGCACAAAAGCCACCTAAAGGGATGTGCAGTATTGCCAACTTCAAGAGATAAAAAATCAGGAGTCGGACCTCCAAAAATCATGAGATTGGCCCCAAAATCACAAGATTTAAAAAAATTATTATATTGAGTTTTTAGGTCAGTCTCTTGATTTTTGCACGCCTGCCCATCCCCAGGGTGTGTGCATGTGTCAATTAGTGTTGCCCGCTCTCCCACATGTACTGGATAAGGGGATTTTGGCCCCTGCTGCAGGAACTCTCATCCCCACATCTGCTCATCTCCTGCCCAGCAATTAATCCTGTCCTCCAGTCCCCATCATCACCACCCCATCACTTCAGGCCCCCTACTCCATGTGACACCTTACTCAGTTCACCCTCCCAGCACTCACCACATCTGCTCAGAGCCTACCATCATGATCTGGAGATAAAACTCTCAAATGTCAGGATTTTTTTTTTCCAGCCAGGCGCCCAGCTCTGAAGGCAGCATCACCGCCAGCAGCAGCAGCACAGAAGCAAGGGTGGCAATACCGCAATCCTCCTACAATAACCTTGAGACCCCCACAGCTACCCTTTGGGTCAGGACCCCTACAGTTACAACACTGTGAAATTTCAGATTTAAATATCTGAAATAATGAAATTTACAATTTTTTAAATACTATGACCGCGAAATTGACCAAAATGGACAATAAATTTGGTAGGGCCCTACTGATCAGCCTTCCTGCCCCATAGCATCAATCCTACATGTTTCCTATTCTCACCTCCGTAGAAGAACTCATCAGAGGAATGCTTCCTCTTCTTCTTATGAGATTCTGTCCCCAAGAAGAAGAGGTCGCTGTCCTGGAATCAGAGAAGAAAAGGAGATGAAAAACCAGTAGGAAACAAAAACAAATTCATACTGGCTCTTGATACAGATAATTCTGGAAACCACTCTTGTCACTAAATGGGCAACCTGCGGCCTGTCAGGGTAATCCGATGGTGGGCCATGAGACAGTTTGTTTACATTGACCATCTGCAGGCACTGCCGCCTGCAGCTCCCAGTGGCCGTGGTTTGCCATTCCCAGCCAATGGGAGCTGTGGGAAGGGCCACAGATTGCCCACCACTGAAATACATTCTCTGTGTATTGACCATTCTGAAGTTTTAAAATGAAGTTTGGGAATTCCATTTGAGTGGTGGAAAATTAAAAAAAAAGAGTAGAAAACAATTTTTTCCACACTTGCAAAGGTCTTAACCCTCCCAATCTTAAACTAGTCACCTCTGGACTGACAATAGGCAGCAGAAATTTCAGCTCAAAGTGGTTACTATCAGGTTTCAGTATTAACACCTCCAGGTGATGAATAGGGCAGTTCATACCTCTCAGAGCTACCATTTCAGGCTGCCTGCAGAATCAAGAGGACAACAGTGCATCACTTTATATTCTGTTCATATTCTGTAAATTATCTATGCAACCATAAGGTCTAGAATTTTGTTTTTTACATGAAAATTTACAATTCCTGCTCTCCCATGCCTCTCAGGGCTGGGGTAGGAACTCCCCACTCATCCATCCTGAGGCCACAAATCACAGATAATAACTGGGCCTGACTACTTCTCAGAATTAATCAATACCACTTTTTGAAGGACTGTATGCTGCCAATGAGTGATGTGAAGCACTCCCTCTGCTTTCCATAGTCCGTCACTGGCCATTTTTACAAAAGGAAAATAGCAAATTCACCCACCCCAATCCCAGCAGAAGATTTTAAGTCAACGTTTCTCAAACTGGGGTCCGCAAGCCATGCTGATCAACTCCTCCCTCTCCTCCCAGCGCCTCGTGCAGGAGGCGCTGGGAGGAAGGGGGAGGAGCAGGGACGGGGCACACTCAGGGGCGGAAAGAGACGGGGAAGAGGAGGGGCTGGGGTGGAGTGGAGGCGGGAAGAGGTGAAGTGGGGGCAGGGCCTGGGGCTGAGTGAGGTTTGGGGGTCTGTGAAAAATTTTAAATCAAAATGGGGGTCCTCGGTTTGCTAAAGTTTGAGAACCGCTGTTTTAAGTGCATTTTCTCACCTTCAACCTTTTCTTTGAGGTATTTCTGACCTGAGCTGCTATTTCCTCCTCTTCCCGCAGCAGATCCTTGTAAGAGCGTTTTTTCTCTCGCTGGGTTCTACCTGCTGCCAGCCCCACGTCGTCAATGCTTCGGTCACCCTCTAAGCACTCTAGCATTTGTGAGTGTGGTGAGAAAGGGAAGGATGAAGATACCCAATTAAGGAACAATGAAAGCAAATTCATTCTGCATAAAATGCAACACAATCACAGAGGCCAAAGTTGAAGCAGACTGATGTACAAAAAAAACCAACCAACCAAGCAAAAAAAAAAAAGAATACTGGGGACTAGGAATTTGTGTGCTGTGCTGCCCCAACTGCAGGGAAAAAGCTCAGTGCTGTACAGTACCCCACAAGAGATCAAGGTTCAATTCCTAGTCTTGGTTTCTTTCTCCCCAGAGACAGAAGGAACTCAGGATGCTGCTGAGACTAAAACCAGGGTCTAGAGATTACTATGTTGCTGTGAAGGAGATTTAAATTCTATCCCCATTCCTGTTCTATGGAGTTGACAGGGACAATAAATGCTGCAAGGGCAGAGTTCAGTAATGAAGGTGTCAGCAGTCTGAAATGCCACCTGTGAAACCCATTTTCTAGTCCCAGTATCTCACTTCCTGACGCCACGAGAGACTTGGAATGCTGCAGAAACCCAGCCTGATGCCCTAGGGCTTTGCATTCTGTACTGCCATGCAGGAGACCGGCTTCCTTTCCCACTCTCTCAACTCCATGGGCTTGCAGGGGCTGTAGAGGGTACCCTTTTTGAACACCCTCACAGATTATGAAGCAGTCATACCTTCTTTTTTCTTGGAGTCATCATAAGCCATGGTGGTCCTGCAGGAGCCTGAGAATGTGTTGCCACGTCTGGGCTCCTTCCCCCGTTCCCGTCTACAGGACAAGGTCTAAGAAACAGAGAATGAGAATAACCCTCCCATAAAGTGGAATCATAATGGAGAAAAGGGAACTTCCCACGGGGAACTGAATGGAGACTCGCAGGAAGAAAGTGGCAGAGGGAAAGCAAGGAAGTGTGCCTCCTTGTCTGCTCTTGCTCACACCTAAGGGATGGGAAGATTGGTAGAAAAAGATCAAACTTCAGGGTAGTTTGCTTTAGCTGATTCACATGTTAAAAGTTTGGAGGGGTTGCTTGATTTTACAGGGAGATAACAAGGATCCCCTCTTCCTCATGAAACCTCAAATTGGTAACATCATGTCATTTATTTCAATAAAATGTAAAACGAGTGACCAAATGGCTTGTTTTAGCTTCCATGTTGACACAAACAATTAAAAATAGAGTTGGTGTTATGACCCCTTCTTGTCAGCATTGTAGCAAAGAGTGGGGTCTTTAAAGAGACAAATGCTAAACCCCTGAATCTTGGATGAAGAATTTGGGGTGGAGAGAGAGAGGACCCCAGCTGGATACCAGTCCTGTGCAATGTCCAATGACCTTAGATCTACTACATTAATTGGAGATTTTGGGGTAGAGGTGTGCATCTTTTCTGAAATTCTTGTATTCCCCCATCCGGCTAGTTTAGCAATTCTGATGCCCAATTTGGGAGATAGGAGAGGAAGTAGAAGGAAAAAGCACTCCCTTTTCCTAGGGATTCTGCAGCACTCCCAGCCTCTGGCAGCTCAGGAAGTTCCATGTCTCTCCTGACTGAGTCATTCTATTAGGGATCCTGGTGCAGGTAAGAGGTTGCACCTTTTGTCATTGTGGAATAGCTGAATTCAGATTATCTCACAGAAAACAACTTGTGTTCTTCAGTCAGAGACCAGCTTCTTGGTAGAAGTGCAACTTTTAAAACCAGGTTATCCTTCCAGGGATTATCCAGTTCTCACCTGGCTGAAGTTACTTTTTTTTCATCTGTGAGTAAGAGACCAAGCAGCCGGTTTTCTGACTGGCTGAGACACAAACATGACACCATACTGGCGTTAAGAGTTTAAACTCTTTGGGGTAGGGAACTTGTCTTGTGTGTGTTTTGTAAAGCTCTCCATATACCTACAGCCTTTAGAAACAAGTGTTGACACTATAATATAAATATGTATTCATGCTTTACTGGTTTCCAAACAAAAAACAAACCTACCACCACTCTACACCCACCACTACCACCCCAACTAAGTAGGAAACATTTTTGTTACAATTCACATGGGGTAGAGGTTAATCAGCATTCATTTAAATATTTTAAAAAAATCATCCACCACAGAAATTTTAAAAACCCTCAATATTACAAAAATGTGTACAATGCCATTGGCAGACATGGCATAAGAACTAAAGAACTGCCATACCGTGTCAGACCAAAGGTCCATCTAGCCCAGTATCCTGTCTTCCAAGAGTGGCCAATGCCAGATGCCCCAGAGTGAATGAACAGAACAGGCAATCATCAAGTGATCCTTTCACTGTCGCTCATTCCCAGATCTGGCAAACAGGGAGACTAGGGACACCATCCCTGCCCATCCTGGCTAACAGCCATTGATGGACCTATCCTCCATGAATTTATCTAGTTCTTTCTTGAACCCTGTTATAGTCTTGGTCTTCACAACATCCTCTGGCAAGAGTTCCACAGGTTGACTGTGCATTGTGTGAAGAAATACTTCCTTTTTGTTTTAAACCTACAGCCTATTAATTTCATTTGGTGACCTCTAGTTCTTGTGTTATGAGGAGTAAATAACACATCCTTATTTACTTTCTTCACACCAGTCATGATTTTATAGACCTCAATCATATGCCTCCTTAGTTGTCTCTTTTCCAATCTGAATAGTCTCAGTCTTATTAATCTCTCCTCATACAGAAGTCATTCCATACCCCTAATAATTTCTGTTGCCCTTTTCTGTACCTTTTCCAATTCCAATGTATCTTTTTAAAGAGGGGAGTGACCAGATCTGCACGCAGTATTCAAGATGTGGGCATACCATGGATTTATATAGAGGCAATATGATATTTTTTCGTCTTATTATCTATCCCTTTCTTAATGATGCCCAATATTCTCTTGACTTTTTTGACTGCTGCTGCACATTGAGTGGATGTTTTCAGAGAACTGTCCACAATGACTCCAAGATCTCTTTCTTGAGTGGTAACAGCTAAATCAGACCCCATCATTTTATACATATAGTTGGGATTATGTTTTCCAATGTGCATTATTTTGCATTTATCAACACTGAATTTCATCTGCCATTTTGTTGCCCACTCACCTAGTTTTAAGAGATCCTTTTGTAGTTCTTCGCAGTCTGCCTGGGACTTAACTGTCTTGACAGTTTTGTATCATCTGCAAATTTTGCCACCTCACTGTTTACCCCTTTTTCTGGATCATTTATGAATATGTTGAATAGGATTGGTCCCAGTGCAGACCCCTGGGGGACACCACTATTTACTTCTCTCCATTCTGAAAACCGACCATTTATTCCTACCCTTCGTTTTCTATCTTTTAACCAGTTACCAATCCATGAGAGGACCTTCCCTCTTATCCCATGACATCTTACTTAGCTTGAGAGCCATTGGTGAGGGACCTTGTCAAAGGATTTCTGAAAATCTAAGTACACTATATCCACTGGATTTCCTTTGTCCACATGCTTGTTGACCCCCTCAAAGAATTCTATTACATTGGTGAGGCATGATTTCCCTTTACAAAAAACATGTTGACTCTTCCCCCAACAAATTATGTTCATCTATGTGTCTGACAATTTTGTTCTTTACTATAGTTTCAACCAATTTGCCCGGTACTGAAGTCAGGTTTACCGGCCTGTAATTGCTGGGATCACCTCTGGAGCCTTTTTAAAAACTGGCGTCACATTAGCTATCCTCCAGTCATTTGGTACAGAAGCTGATTTAAATGATAGGTTACAGATTACAGTTAGTAGTCTTGCAATTTCACATTTGAATACCTTTAGAACTCTTGAGTGAATGCCATCTGGTCCAGGTGACTTATTACTGTTTAGTTTATCAATTTGTTCCAAAACCTCCTCTGGTGACACCTCACTCAGGGACAGTTCCTCAGATTTGTCACCTAAAAAAAATGGCTCGGGTTTGGGAATCTCCCTCACATCCTCAGCTGTGAAGACCAATGCAAAGAATTAATTTTGTTTCTCCGCAATGGCCTTATCGTCCTTGAGTACTCCTTTAGCACCTCGATCGCCCAGCAGCCCCACTGATTTTTTAGCAGGCTTCCTGCTTCTGATGTACTTAAAAATGTTTTTTTCTGTTATTTTTTGTCTTTGGCAAATGAAGTGTAAAAATATAATTAAGTAGACCAAAAAAGAATTTGAAGAACAGCTAGCCAGAGTTTATGCTCCTTTCTATTTTCCTCACTAGGATTTAACTTCCACTTTTTAAAGGATGCCTTTTTGATTCTGTCATAAATATAAAGGGAAGGGTAACCACCTTTCTGTATACAGTGCTATAACATCCCACCTGGCCAGAAGCAACATCCTGTTACTTGTAAAGGGTTAAGAAGCTCAGCTAACTTGGCTGGCACCTGACCCAAAGGACCAATAGGGGGACAAGATACTTTCAAATCTTGGGGAGGGGGGCGGGGAAAGGCTTTTTTGTACTCTTTGTTTGCATGGTTGTTCTCTCTTGGGACTGAGAGAGGCCAGACAGAAATCCATCTTCTCTAACCCATCCCAATCCAAGTCTCCAATATTGCAACCAGTATAGGTAAGCCAGGCAAGGCGGATTAGTTTATCTTTTGTTTTATGTAAATTGTCCCTGTGTTAAGAGGAAGGTTTATTCCTGTTTTCTGTATCTTTAAGGTTTTGCCCAGAGGGGGATCCTCTGTGTTTTGAATCTGAATACCCTGTAAAATATTTTTCAGCCTGATTTTACAGAAATGATTTTTACCTTTATTTTTAATAAAATCCTTCTTTTAAGAACCTGACTGATTTTTCCATTGTTCCAAAATCCAGGGGTTTGGGTCCTTGATGATTTTGTAACAAATTGGTTAGGATACTATTCTCAAGCCTCCCCAGGAAAGGGGGTGTGTAGGACTTGGGGGGATATTTTGGGGGAAGACGTCTCCAAGTGGTCTCTCTCCCTGTTCTTTGTTTAAAACGCTTGGTGGTGGCAGCATACTGTTCACGGAAAAGGCAGTTTGTATCTTGGGGAAGATTTTAACCTAAGCTGGTAAAAATAAGCTTAGGGGGTCTTTCATGCAGATCCCCACATCTGTACCCTAGAGTTCAGAGTGGGGAAGGAACCCTAACAGCCTCTCACTGCTTCTTTTACTTTGTTGTTTAGCCACAGTGGCACTTTTTTGGTTCTCTTTTTAATGTGGGGTATACATTTAAGTTGAGCCTCTATTATGGTGTCTTTAAAAAGTTTCCATGCAGCTTGCAGGGATTTCACTTTTTGCGCAGTACCTTTTAATCTGTTTCACTCACTTCCTCATTTTTGAGTAGTCCCCCTTTCTGAAATTAAATGCTAGTGTTGGGCTGCTGTGGTGTTTTCCCCACCACAGGGATGTTAAATTTAATTATATCATGGTCCCTATTACCAAGCGATCCAGCTATATACACCTCTTGGACCAGATCCTGTGCTCCGCTTAGGACTAAATCAAGAATTTCTTCTCCCCTTGTGGGTTCCAGGACTGCTCCAAGAAGCAGTCATTTAAGGTGTCAAGAAACTTTATCTCTGCATCCCATCCTGAGGTGACATGTACCCAGTCAATATGGGGATGGTTGAAATCCCCCATTATTATTGAATTTTTTATTTTAATAGCCTCTCTAATCTCTCTGAGCATTTCACAGTCACTATCACCATCCTGGTCAGGTGGTGGGTAATATATCCCTACTGCTATATTCTTGGCATTTCACACAAAGAATTTATTGAACACCACAGCACAGCCCTTTACAGAAAAATAAAAATAAGACAGATCCTTTCCGCACAATGAGCTTACAAGGTTAAGGGCCACATCTTGCAAACACTACAAGGCACCATGTTTATTTCTGTGATCTGTCCCACTGACTTCAATGGGACCACTCATAATAGTAGGCATTATACTTGATGGTAAATGTTTATAGGATCAGCACCTAACATAGATACAGCTTGTCAAGAGACAACAGAGTCGGTGGGGTGTGATGGGAAAGATGAGGGTAACACCAAGCGGAAACAGATTTGTGTACGGTTATGCACATACCTTATTAGTCCCATTAGAGAAAGGAAGAGACAAGAGTAGAGCTTAGAAGACAAGGTCCCTGCCCAGAAGGGCTCACAAACTAAGCCCCTGACCCTGCAAAGCACGTGCTTAACTTTATGTACAAGCAGTCCTATGGACTTTGATGGGACACGCACACGTAGTGCTGAAGGTGCGTTAGCAGGACGGGGGCCTTGGGTCCCTATTCTCCAAACCTTTCCCATGCGAAGAGTCCAACTGAAGCCCACCTGTGTGACCGAGGACCTAAGGGCTGCAGCACCAGGCCCTCACTCAGACAACGCAATGAACTCACAGCAGCCCATGGGGAAGGAGGATAACGGTGTAAGGAACAACGAGGACAACAGAAGCCTCCGGGGCACCACCCTGCCCTAGGCAGAGCCCGGGACCGTCTCTCCCTTCCCGGGCAGCTGTGTGCGTGCTGTGCCCCTGTGGCTGGCCCAGCAGCGGTGGGTGCTCCAGGGCGCCGATGGCCTTGCAGGATTCCTGCCATTAGCACGGTTTCAGTGGCCCGGTGCAGAGACCCGGGGCTATCAGCGCAGCCATCCGCCCAGCCAGTGCCCCCTACACTTCGGTGGGGCGCACGGTCACCGAGCCCGCGCGCGCGCCCCCTGCCGGCAACCCTCGCACTTGCCCCCAGCGCGGCGCCCCGCCCCGCCGGGGCTTCGCGCGCGCGCCCCGCTCGCTTTCCCGCCTCCTCCATTTGAACCCGCCCGGCCGCTTCACCGCCCCCTGCCCGCGTCTCCTCTCACCCCGGCGGGCTCCAGCCTCGCTCCAGCCCGCGGCTCTGCCCCTAGAGCAGGCCCCGGGGTCCCCCGCGGCGGCGGCGGCGGCCCAGGCCGGAGGCGGGAGCAGCCTGCCGCGCGGCGGCCCCGCTCAGGGGAGAGGGGGCTCCGCGGAGCCTTCACTCTGGTCCGCCGCTTCCCGCCTCGCCTCCGCCGCTGCCTGCGGCCGCCATCTTCGAATGGGAAAAGAGACACCCACCCGGCGCCCAGGGAGAACCAGCCGAGCGCCGAGCGCCTCCGACGCAGGAGGCAGGCAGGGCGCTCGGCCTGTAGCGGAACGCCGAGCCGATCGATCGCCAGGCGCTGGGCCGCGGCTGGAGGCCTCGGGCTCAGTCGAAGAGAGAGAGGGTGGAGCGCAGCTGGGCCCTCGCCTTGTGTCAACCCCCCCTCTCCTGCCCAGGGCTGGTGCTTCACCTGATGTACTCACACCCCCCCCCCCCCATCAGCTCCTGGTCCATCATCGAGAGCAGGGCTTCTCAACCTTTTTCTTTCTGAGCCCCCCCTGCTGTAGAAACTTTAGGGCCCAGCTGGGCCACAGCTGTTTTTCTGCATACAAAAGGCAGGGCCAGCATTGGGAGGTAGCAAGCAAGGCGATTGCCTGGGGCCCCACGCCACAGTGGGCCCTGTGAAGCGAAGGTGCTTCGGCTTCAGACCTGGGTGATGGGGCTTGGAGCCCCAGGCTTCAGCCCCACGCCGTGGGGCTTTGGCTTTCTGCTCTGGGCCACAGTAAGTCTAATGTTGGCCCTGCTTGGTGGACCCCCTGCAACCTGCTCAGGGCTTGCCAGTGGGCCCCGGACCTTTGGTTGAGAGCCACTGACCTAGTGTACACACACTCTTCCCCTCCACATATCTCCTGGTTCATTAGCTAGTGTACATGCTGCCCCCCCAGCTCCTGGTCCATCACCTAGTGTACACACACACTCTGCCACCAACAGCTCCTGGTCCATCACCTAGCATACACACACTGCCCCCCCGCAATATTGTCTGGTCCATTCTCTGGTGTACATACCTCTCCCAGCCCTGGGTCCTGGTCCATAACCTACTTACATCTGTCTCTCTCACACACACGCACACATCCCCCCACCCCGTCCCGGTTCATCACCCAGTCTACATGCACCACCTCAGCTCTGTTCGCTGTTATTCCCTCCTTTTCTCCAAACTCAAGACTGCAAGGCCTCCACCCATCCCTCTTTTGAGGCAGGTGAGTGTCCACAGAGTTGTTCCTTTGTGCAGTGCATATTAGTTGCTGGCCAGGCGGGGCTCCTGCTACATTAACGCTGCCTTAGGATGTTGATCAGAAGCCAGCACTACTTAAAAATGGTTCTAATCACAGCAGAGAGGAGGTCCCACATACAGCTCCTCCAGGATCCCATCAATACTCATTTGCCCCTTAGAAAGCTACAAACACTTGGCCAAGCTTCACATTCAAAACCTCTGCATGAGAGTGCATGATACTAGTCATCTCCTACTCAGAACACTTGTCCTAGCAGGAAAAGCATACCCTCCCAGGCTCTCCTACCAGAGCCTCATATAGCAATTTCCTCTAATTCTTACCTCCACCCTCATTTTCTCTAAGCAGTCCTGCAGCCTTCCTTTATATAGCTGCCAGCAGGCAGTCACATGATGATACTTACTCAGAGACCTTCTTGATCATGTGCTCTGTCCAGAGACTACAATTCCCAGCAAACCTTGAGATTAAAGAGGCTATATCCTATATAGACATGCTGGATGTACCTGTATTTACAGACCAGCACTGTATTAGTCACCCTTTTAGGTTCTAATCTAAGCACGTTATTATTTATTTGTATTACGATAGTGTCTAGAGATCAGGGGTCTTACTGTATTACACTATTCAAACACATAGTAAGAGGTTTCAGAGTAACAGCCTTGTTAGTCTGTATTCACAAAAAGAAAAGGAGTACTTGTGGCACCTTAAAGACTAACCAATTTATCTGAGCATAAGCTTTCGTGAGCTACAGCTCACTTCATCAGATGCATATTGTGGAAAGTGTAGAAGATCTTTTTATACACACAAAGTATCCATGTACATTGGTCAAACTGGACAGTCTCTATGTAAAAGAATAAATGGACACAAATCAGATGTCAAGAATTATAACATTCATAAACCAGTCGGAGAACACTTCGATCTCTCTGGTCACGCGATTACAGACAGGAAAGTTGCAATATTACAACAAAAAAACTTCAAATCCAGACTCCAGCGAGAGACTGCTGAATTGGAATTCATTTGCAAATTGGATACAATTAACTTAGGCTTGAATAGAGACTGGGAGTGGCTAAGTCATTATGCAAGGTAACCTATTTCCCCTTGTTTTTTCCTACCCCCCCCCCCCGACGTTCTTGTTAAATCCTGGATTTGTGCTGGAAATGGCCCACCTTGATTATCATACACATTGTAAGGAGAGTGGTCACTTTAGATAAGCTATTACCAACAGGAGAGTGGGTTTGTGTGGGGGGGTGGGGGTGGGGAAGAGAAAACCTGGATTTGTGCTGGAAATGGCCCACCTTGATTATCATACACATTGTAAGGAGAGTGATCACTTTAGATAAGCTATTACCAGCAGGAGAGTGGGGTGGGGGGAGGTATTTTTTCATGCTTTGTATGTATAAAAAGATCTTCTACACTTTCCACAGTATGCATCCGATGAAGTGAGCTGTAGCATTGTGCAGTGGCACAGAATTCCATCAGAAGGAAAGCATGTACATAATTTTCCTCATCTGAACCTGAGTGGTCCCACTGAAGTGGTTGCAGAATCGGGGCCTTAATCTGTATTAATTCAGATGTTCTCATACACATGAATATTGTGACCTGAGCCCACTTGTAAGTGAAGGCCTCTCTCTAAAAATGCTGCAGTCCCTCCAACCCCTACCACAGAGAGGGGTGAAGACCTTTTTAGATTTTGCTCATTGACATCTCCTAATGTGGTAAAAGCAGCTTCAGTGGTGTTCCTGTCCATCCGTTCATGACCAGTGTAGTGTCTTTCTCATTGGGGCTGAATTCCAGCACCCATTGCCACCCTTGTAGCCACCCCGGGGATGAGTTGGTCCAGGGTAGTATTTTACCAATGAGCAAACCTGTGTCAAGGTAGATGCTTTATTATGAACAGAACTATGTATTACTACCCTGTGTAACTGCAGTCTGCAACTGCCCTGTCCTGCGGTTCTTTATTTCTGCCCCAGCAGGAAGTGTCATCGGAAGCCAAAGACTGCATCTAGAGTTTACAGGAATTTGTGGCATCTCTACACTTCCTGAAGGACTCACTCTATAGCACTTCTCCACTATTTTTAGATTCCCCTTTTAAAATTTCCATACTGAACTAAAATGCCAATATATTAAGCTATAGAACTTACTATAGCAAATACGATAACTGACAACTCTTCAGGTTGCTTAAACACAACCCTACCATGTCTTGATCAGTATCTTAGGTCATTTCAGCAATCTTCCCAATCTGATGTATTGCAAAATGTCTCTAGTCAAATCCTTGTCTGCAACAGACTGTTCAACCTCATGGTCAATTACAGGGTCCAAGCTGTCAGGTGTCTTGAGCAGATGCTTATGATTCATAGATTCATAGATTCATAGATATTTAGGCCAGAAGGGACCATTATGATCATCTAGTCTGACCTCCTGCACAATGCAGGCCACAGAATTTCACCCACCACTCCTAAAAAAGACCTCACACCTATATCTGTGCTATTGAAGTCCTCAAATTGTAGTTTGAAGACCTCAAGGAGCAGAGAATCCTCCAGCAAGTGACCCGTGCCCCATGCTACAGAGGAAGGCGAAAAACCTCCAGGGCCTTCCAATCTGCCCTGGAGGAAAATTCCTTCCCGACCCCAAATATGGCGATCAGCTAAACCCTGAGCATATGGGCAAGATTCATCAGCCAGATACTACAGAAAATTCTTTCCCGGGTAACTTGGATCTTACCCCATCTAAAAACCCATCACAGGCCATTGGGCCTATTTACCATGAATATTTAATTACCAAAACCATGTTATCCCATCATACCATCTCCTCCATAAACTTATCGAGTTTAATCTTAAAGCAAGATAGATCTTTTGCCCCCACTACTTCCCTCGGAAGGCTATTCCAAAACTTCACTCCTCTGATGGTTAGAAACCTTCATCTAATTTCTAATTAAATTTCCTAGTGGCCAGTTTATATCCATTTGATTCCTTCGTAAGATTTTGCCTTTGTCACAGTTTCAGGGTTACTGCACCTGTATTCTCCCTCTCTGTTCCTCTCCAGGAGTGCCCAGTCATGCCTCAGAATTCCAGCCTCACCTGTCTCTGGGCAGGGACACTTGTCCCACTCCCTTCTGACTGGAGGTTTTAAGGCTGCACAGCTCCTGCCATGCACTGTGAACTCCTCAGAAAACCAGTCTGCCTAAAGGTCAGCACCTGGGTTGTGCTTTCTCTCCAAGGGCTACTACTGGGGGAATTCTGCACCACTGCATGTGCACAGAATTCATGTCCCCTGCAGATTTCTTTGCTTCCCCACAGAAAAATGACTTTCTGACAAGGAAGCAAAGGGAAACCGCAAGAGCAGTCACACACCACTCCCTACCAGTGCAGGTACATTGTTTCAGGCATCCGGAGCAGGTAAATCACCCCAGGGCTGGGGACACCCCAGGCAGTGGGTCCTACCCTGAGCCGGGATCAGCTGCTAGTCCCAGCTGGGCTCAAGGCAGGAAAAGACGGGACTTCCTCTTTCCCTGCAAGGAGTGGCGGGGGCTGTGTCAGACCCACCCCCAAAAACCTCCCCCAGCTGCAGGAAGTTCAACATCCTCCCCTGCTTCCTGCCCCATCACACCTCAGCTGTTGAGGGGAGGGGTCACTGTATGGGGAGCTGCTTCCCCATCCTCCCAAACCCTGTGCATCTGGACCTTCCATACCCAGACAGCCCTGCCAAGCCTCACCCCATACACCCAGAACCCGCCCAGCACTCTGTGACGTTACATCCCATAGCCTTTATGGAAATATGCTTATGATATGGATATGGCATAACTGAGATATATTTTATGCAAGATGGGACTTGTAAGGTATCATTGGAAAGGTTATGATTTACTGAATGTGATTATCCAGTTTGTATGCATGTATCATTTCTGCATCTAAAGTTAGGAATATTGACTATGTAACAATTACAACTGTGTGTGCATTTGGGAGACACCCACCAGACAACAGGCCATCAGCTTTGGTGGGCCATTGGGAAGAAACAATAAGACTTTGAAGATACTAATCTCTCTCCTTCCTGAGAGGCTTCTTGGGCTGTAGCTGTGACACTACTAGGTCAGATGGTCCTGTCACCTGGTACTAAACACTATCTTGGACTTCTAGTAATTTGCCACTAAAAGGAGAGGGAGGTCAAGACGGAGAAACAAAAGATTCCTGCCTTATGTAAATCTTATTTAAAGCTGGGAAGTAAGGCAAACAGGGCTCTTCTCCATTGCCTTCCTGCCCAAGAAGAAAGACTGCTGATAGTATCTGAAAAGACAAAGGAATTGACATGTGGGAAAGGCAAGGGCTGAGTCCAGACTAAGGGCTTGTCTACACTGGCAAGTTTTGTCGATGAAACTAATGTTGACAAGGAAAAATCGACAAAAGCAAAGTTGCCAAAGCGTGTCTACATTTGCTTCCTCTGCCGACAGATCATGTCCACATTTGGGGCACCATTGTCGACAGCGAGAGCAATGGACTGTGGGTGTGCCTGGCGACACCATCTGTGGCTAGGTATTGTGGGAATGCAGAAACGGAGCGTGGTGCATCCTGGGACATGCAAAATGTCCCGTCATGCACTGCTTTGTGTCTCAGCTCTCCAGTGGTTTCTGGCTTCCTTTCGCGCCGTTTTTCCAACTGTCATTCTTTTGTAGTGCGTGCCAGCATCTGCAGTGAGAAAGGAGAGACATGTGGGATCCATCCTATGTGCTGTTAACTGTCGTGAGGACATCACGCATGGCAGCACAGTTACTCACAGAGTTACTGACAGAGGAGGAATCCCAGGCACCTGAGTGGGATATGGACAGCAGCTACTTATCAGTGCTTTGTGCATTCACAGAGCAGCTGCATACGGTAGACCGTAGCTTTCGGGCTAGGGAAACAAGTACGGATTGGTGGGATCACATTGTCATGCAGGCGTGGGATGAAGACCAGTGGGTCCAGAACTTTAGGATGCGTAAAGCAACCTTCCTGGAGCTATGTGCTGAGCTGTCCCCCGACCTGAGGCACAAGGACACCAGATTGAGAGCTGCCCTTTCGGTAGAGAAGCGTATTGCAATCGCTGTGTGGAAGCTGGAGAATCCAGACTGCTACCAGTCACTTGCAAATCAGTTTGGAGTAGGGAAGTCCACTGTTGGGGCTGTATTACTCCAAGGGTGCAGGGCAATAAATTGCATCCGGCTGCGGAGGACCATGACTCTGGGAAATGTGCATGACATAGTGGATAGCTTTGCAGACATGGGTTTCCCTAACTGTGGCGGGGCGATTGATGGCACACACATTCCAATTTTAGCTCCAGACCATCTTGCCTTTGAATACATCAATAGGAAGGGATACTTCTCCATGGTGTTGCAGGCGCTTGTGGATCACCAGAGGCGTTTCATGGACATCAGTGCAGGCTTGTCTGGAAAGGTGCATGATGCATGCATCTTCAGGAACAGTGACCTGTACAGAAAGCTGCAGGCGGGGACTTTCTTTCCAGACCACAGAATCACAGTGGGGGATGTGGAAATGCCCATAGTAATCCTGGGAGACCTGGCTTACCCCTTACAGCCCTGGCTCATGAAACCTTACACAGGGCACCTGGACAGCAGCAAGGAGCATTTTAACAACAGGCTGAGCAGGTGCCGCATGGTAGTCGAATGTGCCTTTGGCCGTTTGAAAGGTCGCTGGAGGTGTCTCAATGGCAGGCTAGACCTTACCGAGGATAATATTCCCATGGTCATAGCCGTGTGCTGCACTTGCATAATCTGTGTGAATCTAAGGGTGAAATGTTTGCTCAGGTATGGAGCACTGAGGCAGAGCGCTTGGCTGCACAGTTTGAATAGCCAGATGCTAGGGCTGTCAGAGGAGCCCAGAGTGCTGCTATTAACATCAGAGAGGCTTTGAGGGGCCACTTTGATAATGAGGGGCAATAACACATGTCTGCTTTGGAGTTGCTTCCCTGGTGCAGCCATGTACAATTTTGGGGCCCAAGACCCATACATCAAAATGTTTCAGAAGCCTGTTCCTGAGAGTGAATGGATCGCTATACACTTTTGTAGAACACAGAATAAAAACGCTGAACCCGTTGCCAACTGTGCCCACATATCTATTCAGGGGACACCATCACAGGGCCTAATAACATCAGCCACACTATCAGAGGCTCGTTCACCTGCACATCTACCAATGTGATATATGCCATCATGTGCCAGCAATGCCCCTCTGCCATGTACATTGGTCAAACTGGACAGTCTCTATGTAAAAGAATAAATGGACACAAATCAGATGTCAAAAATTATAACATTCATAAACCAGTCGGAGAACACTTCAATCTCTCTGGTCACGCAATTACAGACATGAAAGTTGTGATATTACAACAGAAAAACTTCAAAACCAGACTCCAGCGAGAGACTGTTGAATTGGAATTCATTTGCAAATTGGATACAATTAACTTAGGCTTGAATAGAGACTGGGAGTGGCTCAGTCATTATGCAAGGTAACCTATTTCCCCTTGTTTTTTCCTACCCCCCACCCCCCTTCCTCAGATGTTCTTGTTAAACTCTGGATTTGTGCTGGAAATGGCCCACCTTGATTATCATACACACTGTAAGGAGAGTGATGACTTTAGAAAAGCTATTACAAACAGGAGAGTGGGTTTGTGTGTGTGAAAAAGGGGGGGGGGGAGAAATCCTGGATTTGTGCTGGAAATGGCCCACCTTGATTATCATACACATTGTAAGGAGAGTGATCACTTTAGATAAGCTATTACCAGCAGGAGAGTGGGGTGGGGGGAGAGAAAACCTTTTGTAGTGGTAAACATCCATTTTTTCATGGTTTGTATGTATAAGAACATCTTCTGTATTTTCCACAGTATGCATCCGATGAAGTGAGCTGTAGCTCACGAAAGCTTATGCTCAAATAAATTGGTTAGTCTCTAAGGTGCCACAAGTACTCCTGTTCTTTTTGCGAATACAGTCTAACACGGCTACCACTCTGAAACCTGTCATTAAATACCTTTGCATTTATTTATTGTTAAAAAGGGTAAAACCTCACAACAGTGTGTCACTCCAGCTATCGTTGTGCAAGCTGTGAGCGGGGGCGGAGGGATGGGGAAACTCAGGAGAGCTGTGAAGTGAAAAGGAACGTGTGGGCATGGAGAGGGGGGGTTGGCAAAGAATTGTACATATGCATGTGCTGCAGTGGAGGTCGACCACGGAAATGCTCAGTCTGTAGCTGTATCAAAGACTTGAGCATCCCTGTCTGATCCTCCATCACTTTTATCATCCGCTCTGTCGCTTGCCTAGCAAATGCTGCATTGGCTTCCCAGCACTCTTTGCATTCCCTGATGTGTCTCTCATTGTGCTGCAGCACCTCCCTGAACATGTCTTCTTTGCTGCATCTCGGCTTCTTCCGTATCTGCCGAAGCTGGTTGGCAGGGGTGCGTGGTGTGTTCCTCAAGGTTTCAGCTGCTGTGGACTATGCACAGAAGAGGGATTGTTGCATTCCAGAAAATGATTGAAACATTTCAGTAACAAGGGCCTTTTGCACCTAGTAGCAATCACTTTCTCACTGACTCTAGGCAGGCACACAGCTCCGTGAGCACCCCAATCATAGTGAGTGTCGGGAGTGGGGGGAAGATGGTCATGCATACGGACAAAATGGTCACGGCTTGCAGGGCAGCTTTGCAGGGAACTCATTCTAAAATTATCACACACTTTTTCACAGGCGGCCAGCCTGCTTGCTGACATCTCACTGCTGCAGGTGAGCAGGGAAACCAGGGCACAACTACTGCATGCCTGCAGCTTTCACCCTGGTCTACATGCAGCTCAGCTATGTGCTGCTTTGGTCCCAGCTCCAGTGATTGCTAAATGGCATGGTACATTTTCCAAAATGGGGGAACTAACAAGGCTGCCATCCCTTGGAATCTGCAGCAGGGAATTAAGAAGTATCTCTTGGAAATTTTCCAGAGCCTCTCTCTGGAGGATTCCCTGCAGGTCTTGATGTCCATCGACACCCTGCTTGGCCATGCAGATTAGCTACACAAGGCAATGTCCAGCTCACAGAAAACACTATCTGCCTTCTACTTTTCAATTCCCTACACAAGCCACAGCAGCTTACTCGGCATCTCATCTGCTTCCTACTCCCCACAGAGCACTTCTGGAGTGGAGAAAAGCTCCTGGCTGCCTGCCCCACCAGGTGACCCTGCTGGGAGCTCCACATCCTCTTCTAGCTCCACTTCTTCATCCAGAATTTCAGCCTCCAGGTTGCCCCCTCTTTCTGCTGCCTCTGAAGTATCCACAGGGCTATCAGCAATGGAGGTGGAGTCACCACCGAGAATAGCATTCAGCTCCTTATAGAAGCGGCAGGTCTTAGGTGCACCACCGGAGCGATGGTTCGCCTGCCGTGCCTTCTGGTATGCCTGCCTCAGCTCCTTTATCTTCACTCTGTACTGCTGCGTGTCCCGATCATAGCCCTTTTTGCACAAGCCTCGAGAAATGTGCCCATAAGTGCCCCAATTTCTATGGGTAACTCGCAGCTGTGACTGAACAGACTCCTCTCCCCATATACTGATCAGATCCAACAGCTTAGTGGTGGTCCAAGTGGGAGCGCGTTTGGTGCGATAGCCAGCCATGCTCATCTGGGAAGCCACCTGGGAAGCTCATCTGGGAAGCCAGCAAGCAGGAAATAAGATTTAAAATTCCTGGGCTTGCAACGGGGAGGGGCAGCTTGGCTGAAGGGCAGCAGAATTCAAACCGCTGACCAGAGCAGCAGCATGGGAATTGTGGGACACTTTCTGGAGTCCAGTAAAATCGGAAAAAAAGGCATGGTGCCTACATTGGTTGTTTGTCAACAATAAAGGGAGGGGAAAAGACAAACGTCTCTCGCAGGGGTGGAAGTTTTTTGTTGCCAAACCTGGGCTTTTTTTTCAAGAAAAGTCCCATTGCAGTGTGTATGCTATTGCTGTTTTGTCGCCAAAGGGCAGTTTTTGGTGACAAAACTTGCCAGTGTAGACAAGCCTATAGACTCACAGTCTCCCAAGCAAAGCGATAGAAGCCCCCACCACTTGAGACATTTAAATGGACATTGGACTAAACACTAGGAAATCTGCCTCTTTGGCCCAAGCAGTTAGCCAGTATTCAGGGTCTTGCAGGTTGTCTCCATTAAGAGGAGAAATCAATATGTGTATATTCTTCAATGTAATCTTGTTAGTTTACAAAAACTGTACACAAAGTCCTGTTTCCCTGATCACAGTAGAAACGAACAACAGGCTGTTTCCTTGCTCAGAAATCCCCATGTCTGCCACTCCAGGGAGCTCTCTGCCCGATAAGCCCTGCCCTCTGCTTGCTGTCAGAGCCACGCTTACATCTGCTTCTGCTGGCTTTCTTCATCTAACACACACAAGCTACAAAACCAGTGTCCTAGACTCTGTGTTTGTAATCAGGGAAACCCCTAATCCCACACAGTTTAGCTCTGATTTGCCCTGGGTAGTCCCTCCATTGTTTGTAACTGTCTCTTGTACATAAAGGGGCTTAATTGTGCCTTCCATTGAGTCTGAAAGAGTGCCAGGCACACCCATTGACTGTAACTAGGTCTGTGATTGTCTTGGATCCAAGATATGCCTGCTGGCAGTCCTTAGCAGCTTTCAATTTAACAATGGTACATGGAACAATCCCAAAGTGGCAGGGGAATGGCCTAGATGACATAAGAGCCTTTTGCAAGCTCTGTGGACTAGATTTTGCCACCCTTCCTCACATTGAAATTGATAGGTCTACTCATGGAGTAAGGCACTACTCATTGAGAATAGTAAGGGTGATGGACTCTGGCCCTATGACCCTGCACATGGATTAGTTTTCAGTGAGTTCCCTGCTTTTTAAACGTTTATTCTCACTAGATGCCTGAGCCACAAGGAAGTCAAGTGACTTGCTCGAGATCACACCAAGAATCAAGCCATGTCTGTGGCTCATCCAAATTTGACCCTAAAGAACCACCTACTCTGTTGTTGAACTGCTGAATATATAATCAGACAGTCATCAGTGAAAGAACCCTTGATTTGTGCTGCAGGTCCTCTGTGTGTGCAGACCATAGGCGCCGACTCTGTGGGTGTTCCGGGGCTGGAGCACCCACAGGGGAAAGCACCCACCGGCAACAAAGCTCCCTGCCCCGCCCCAGCTCACCTCACCTCCATCTCCGCCTCCTCCCCTGAGCGCGCCATGTCCCCGCTTCTCCTCCCAGCGCTTGCTGCTACAAAACAGCTGTTTTGTGGCATAACAAGTTCGGGGGGGGGGGAAGAAGAGGAGCAGGAACGTGGCGCGCTCCGGGGTGGAGGTGGTGAAGAGGTGGGGCCAGGGTGGGGATTTGGGGAAGGGGTTGGAATGGGGGTGGGGCAGGGGTGGAGTCGGGGTAGGGGAGGGTTGAGCACCCACTGGCGCCAGCAAAAGTCGGCGCCTATGGTGCAGACCATGTCCATTGATTCAGTAGAAGATCCACACCCACATGTGGAGTCTTTTAGGAGAAACACTGTACATATGCTAGCCGGAAGAGAGATCCACCGTAATGTGTGAGCACTCAGATACTACAGAGATGGGGACCATAAGGATTCCTTAGATAGAATCTCAGAGAGTCAGGGAATTTAGGTTCTATTCCTAGCTCAGCCACTGACTCATGTGTGACTTTTGGATTCTAAATCTTAACTTTGCATCAAGTTTGAAGCCTAAAAATTTTAACAATATCCCTGTAATGCTGTGTGCTGGCCCTGTAAAGGCAGATGTGGTCCAGGACAACTATTACGGGATCTTGAGCCCCTTAAGACCAGACATCCTGGGCAGTTGTAGTACCCAGAGGGAGCACCTGGCTGGGAATGAGCAAGGTCCGTTGTGGAGAAGGAGGATATAATACCTCCCAATGCTCTGTACAGGAGGGGTTCTGGTGAGAGCAGTAGCTGGCTGGGGCCTGATTCCATACTGAAAGAGAGCTAGGGGAAGATCCTAGGAAAGGAAGGGCCTGGAGTGGAGGTGGGTATGTGCATCTAGAGAGGAAGGGCAGAGGGGAGAAGGGAAAGACTATATGGGTCCCTGGGACGAGGGCTCTGATGGTGAGTTCTGACAGAAGGGAAAATGTGAAGCCTGGGATCCAAGGCAGGAGGGCTTGTCGGGCAAGAACCCGGGAAAGGGACAATGACTGCCTGGGTATTTGTGGGACTTGGCTTGTGAAGTATTTTAGTGGATAATAGAGGAATCTGCAAGCCTTCAAAGGACAAGACACAGAGGGAGGGACAATCAGTAAATGTACTGGGGTATGCTTTGTATGATAATAAAGCGGACTCCTGGAGGAGAGATTTCCTGTTGTCATACAGTGGTGTGTGATTCCACCCAGCCTGAGGCAACACTGCACCAGACACAGGGGAGGTGAGCCATGCTATTACTTTCATCAGCTCAAATAATGTCTTAGAGATGATATTAGCAGGGAAGTGGCAGTTAGCTCAGGTGTGGGCTGCAAGCTGTGGTGAGGGAGAAAGAGGGTGACTTACTGAAATGTCTGTGAAGGCTAATACGACCTGAGGCACCTCCACTGAAGTTAATCGTTACCCACTGGGCCAAATTCAGAAACGATAAGTATGTCTGACATCCTCAGACTAACCTCTACTCTACTGATGTCACTAGGGTGATGAGGACCCTGAGGAGGGTTTAAATTATAATCTTCAGGCCTCCTTGGCATGCAGGCATGACACTCAGATACTACAGTAATGGGAGCCATATAAGTACCTTAAATAGATAGTTGTGGGGATAAATAGAGGACCCACCCACCTTCTCTCATGGGCTGTCAGGCTGGTACCTTTTGCCAGCTACAGATTCACACCAAATCTAGAACAGAGGGAAGAAGCAAAAGGGAAGGGGGTTGAGATAAGTGTGGGGTGTTGGGTTCTGGATATACTGTGGAACCTGGACCCAAAGGGAGCACACACATGTTTTGGAATGTCTCTTTCTTTCAATGCCCAGTTTCTACCAGTTTGGACTTGTAACGAGCTATAGGTAGGCTTACGCAGTGTTGCTGTAGCCATGTTGGTTCCAGGATATTAGAGAGACAAGGTGCCTGAGACAAGGTACTATCTTTTATTGGACCAACTTTTGTTTGGTGAGAGAGACAAGCTTTTGAGCTTACACAGAGCTCTTCTTCAGGTCTGTGGAAGCTCAAAATCTTGTCTCCCTCACCAACAGAAGTTGGTCCAACAAAAGATATTACCTCACCCACCTTGTCTCTCTTAGACGTAGGCTTGGCAGAAATCAATATTTATTTGGTATAGTTTTGACATAATATTGATGTTTGTTTTTAAGCATTTTTTCTATGTTTATCGATTTAAATTTTCACAGCCGTGCAACAAAATGGGTTTTAAGCATAATTTTAAAAATGATTTTCATTGATTTACATTTACAGAATTGGGTGAAATTATAGTGGGATCCAACAACAGTGGGGTCAGATAATATTTATTTAATGAAATCAGACATTGAGATTCAAAAAGTTAAAGCTTTATGATGGTTAAAACACAAATTGTCAACATCACATTACAAAATATACAAAGCCATTATCTTTAAATCAAACTCTTATAAATTCTTAAGCAGCATTTTTCTTAATTTGCCTATCTGCAAATCTGGATGATTATCAATGGAAATATTTTTTCATCAGTTTGTGTGTATATGCTGAAATCGACATTTACCAATAAAAAAAATCTAAACTTTCTAAGCTTAGCTATAGTGTTACAGAGGAGAGCTGTTTAGTGGTTAGTACTCTTCTTGAATCCTGATAATTGTAGGGAGATTTACTGGACTCTGGCATTCTGGCATCCAGCCGGGGAGTCTTGTGTTATAATCCCCTTATGTGGCCATGGAGTGCTTGGGATACCTGTCTGTAAGTGCTTCGGTTGCTAAGGCTCGGTGGTGCCATATAGAACTCCCAACTTCTACTACCACCACACTCCTCCCAGTGTCACCCAGACAACTTGCCTCTGACTCACTCCTCCCCAGCTGCCCTCCTGATGACCTATAGCCTTCCTGAGCAGGAAGAAAAAATTCATCAACCTCTTACTGCTCCACCCAGTTCATCAGACAAACAGTTTCATTTTGTAATCAACGTGATATTCAGGAGGCTTTCTTCACCCCATTCTCTCTCTCTCTCTCCCTCTCTTCTTCTTTTGATGCACCTGTCCTCTAACCAACTCCTGGCTTTGGATTCAAACTGGAATTGCTACCTTACTAATGCTGGTGAAATTAAAGAGGGTGCTATCAAGTCAATTTGCTCCCAAAATCTAACCTAACTAAGGTTGTTACGGCCTCATGGCAAATGACCTTCATATCCTAAATCCTATTGCTGAGAAATTTTTAAATAATTTTATTTCTTATAGGACCTACAGAAATGTAAGATATTAGTTTGCTCCCTAAGGACTGTATGGTAGAAGTTAACTGTGATGGGGGCCCTGCCCCACACTAGCCTCTAAGGGGTTAATAGAGCCTTAGGGTGGCTGCAGAGAGGCAGCCAATCAGGGAAGGGCTGAAGGGAGCAGCCAATCAGGACCAAGCAGGCCCATATAAAAAGGGAGCTGCAGAGCAGAGGAGGGCAGTGCTCTGCTGGGGGCCCAGGGAGGAAGGAGTGTGTCTCTGGAAGGCTGAGAGAACTGCCAGCACCCTGGACAGAGCAGTGCTACAAGCAGGGACTGGGGGAGCGAGAGACTGCTCCTGGTTGGTTGCTGGGGTTTGCAGGGCTGAGGCCCTAAAGCAAGGGCAAAGATGATGCTAGGGCCATGAGGAAATGGCCAGACAATTTGCTGCAGTAGCCACTAAGGGAAGTAGCTGAACAGTGGACTGCGGGCCCCCAGAAGGGGGGAGCACAGTGTGTGGCACAGCCGGAGGGCTGTGTCACTGAAGAGGATGCCACAGTCCTTGGAGAGATGTGGGTCCTAGAGCAGGAGTGAGGATGGCGAGGCACCACCAGAGGTGGGCACACTAGTGAGCCGAGCTAATCCCCAGGACAGCCAACAGGATGTGCCACAGAGGTGAGTGAACTCCGTTACATTAACTAATCTCTATTCTAGTGTGCATAGAGAAGAGTGGCATTGTCCAAAATACAAACAAAACAGCAGCAGCAGCAACAACAAAAGCTGTTGGGATCTGGAGACAGATCCAGAGATCAGAGGTTTTGGTTCAGCTCCATGTCTAATTAATACAAGTTCTTTTGGAATTTAGGAAGAGGAGAGAAATTATTTATTTGTTTGCTGAATAGAAAAACCAAATTGGCTCAGAAAAGAAATGAGGTTTTTAATTTGCAGGCAAGGCAGAGGGAACCAATAAAATGTCTGCAGAGCTCTTTATGCTGTCTTTAATGTTGCATTTGACATTGTTATGGATCTGTGCATTTCTTGCATCAACAGTAGAAATTATTCACTCGCTTCCCAAAATGTTACATTTCAGTGGGTTAACTTTAGGCAATATGCATCTCATTGTCATGAGAGTCCCAAGGAAACAAGTGATATATTCTCAGTCTAAATCAAGAAGGCAACATCACCCAAAAGTCCTTGATCAACTGATGCTGGGATTCAGGTAAGGAAGCAGTCAAAATAGTGAGAAATTTTGCTGCAGTTGGCTTTTCCCTCTGCCTCTCTGTGATCTTTCACAATTTCTCCAATACAATGGTCCGATTCTGCCAGTGCTGAGTATTTTCTGAGAGGTGCTGAGGGCCAGATCCATAAAAGGGACATAGTCTCAACACTGCAATGCCTTACTTGTAGGCACCCTCCTAATTAAGTCCACAGCCCCAAGTGTGATGTCCAGGCTGCCTATAAATTGCATGAAGAGAGGCACTTAAGAATAGGATCCACAAAAGCCAGCATGGTGAGCAAGGAGTCATGTAAGATAGCCAACAGGAAATGCCAAGAAGAGAGGCATGACCTAAGCCCCACGTCTCAAAGGGACATAGGCACCAAAGTCCAAGCTGGAGGGAGGTGCCTCCGTCTGCTTAGGATTCTCAGCTGGTTTCTCACAAGAGGAAAGGCAGGGGGAGGAAGGTGCCATCTTTTAGCCCAGTTGTTAGAGCGCTTACATAGCAGATGAAAGACCCAGGTTTAAATCCCCCCTCCCAATATGGAACAAGTATTTGAACCCAAATCTCCCACCTTCTAGGTGAATGCCCTAACCATGGGGCTATTCTGAGGTGCATGGCTCTCAGTCCCACCACTATCGCCACCACCTCCTCCTTCTCTGGTGTCTTGGGCAAGGCCTGATCTGGTAGATGTACCCTGAGAATGCCAACCAGACAGGGCCCCGTGGGAAAGATAGGTGGGGCAAGGCCTAGTTTGATGATGCCATTTGGGTTTAGGCATAAGCTGGGTCTCAGGACTTAGGCAGCTGTGTGCATGCCCAGCAGTAGAATTTCAGGCACCTAGGGGACTTAGGCATCTAAGTCCAGATCCTCAACAGTATTTAGGCACCTAACTCACATTGCAATCAGTGGGGCTTAGGCACCTAAATAACTTTTAGAATCTGAGCCCTATGGTCTTTAGGTGCCTATGGAATTAGGCGACAGCTGAGCAGGGATTTTGAGGTTCTAAATTTTGGATGGGTATCTAAAGTGTCAGGCTGTAAATCCCTTTGTGGCCTCATCTTTCTACCGCAGCAGTTCCTACTGTCATGCTGTTTCTCCTCATGATTTGTATGCTCAGATGTGTATCCTAATGGGATCACGTGATTTTCTAAAAGAGGGTTATGCAATGTTGTTTGAATAGAGGCAATAAATGGTGATGGTCTGTGCCAACTAGCTTAACATTTTGGCTCTGAAAAGAGGGAGTGATTTAAATGAGTTTTTTCAGAACACTTTTATGGGGGGAGTGGGGGAGAAACATGGATGGATGTCACCAGGAGAAGTTTGAATGCTGTTAGTGCTTCAGTGATTTTATGTACAAATATCATGCTTTAGTGACTTGAATACTAATAAATAAAGTGATTTGCCTCAAAAGAGCTGCTCGTTTCTGTTATTGACTGAATAGAAAACATACACCTTCCCCATTTCCCCCCCCCCCCATGCAATCACAGGCACAATCTAATACCTCTAAACTGTCAGCTGCTAAAATCATTAAATTGCAGGGGACCTTGTACCATGTCTCATTCCAGGGAACAAAACAAGATCAAACTCATGCTCTGTACCTGTTCTATTCACTAGCTGTCCTAATGGCTTCCTTGCCACCTTCTAATCCTACTCTAAATAATCATTCTAATTTTAAAAACACTGACCCTTTCTCAAGTCATAACTGCCTCCTCCCTGCACATTCCATCAGCATCCTGCCTTTCTGATCTTACGTCCATGAGTGTACAGCATACACTTGTGAAATAAGTGATGTTTCTGCACAATGTGCAGTTGCAGCAGGGAAAAGTGCTTGCTTAGATTATAAACTCATTTGGGATAGAGGCCAAATGTTTGTACAGTGCCTAGCAGAATGAAGCACTGATCCATGATTAAGGCCCCTAGGAGCTACTGCAGTACAAATAATAAAGTGTGGCAAAGGTAAGGCTTGCCTAACAGTATTGTGCTCTAACTGATCCAACATGTCAAGGTTTTGGATGTGCACTAGAGCAAATCCTTTGGGATGTGCAGTGATTCTAGACTTCCTGTACACTCTAGATGCAATCTTTAGTTTCCATCCTGGGACACTTCTTGCTGGGGCAGAAATGAGAGAGCCCAAGACAGGGCAGTCGTAGGCTGCAGCTACACAGGGTAGTAAGGTTTTTGTACTTCATTTCTGAACATGGTTCCTCTTCATAAGATAAACACTTTATTGAAACTGGTCTGGTTGTCAGTAAGATACCACATGGTTTGAAGAGTGGAAGGTACAGTGTGCTGTGCTGGAAGACCCCATGAGAGTGTGCATATTGCAATTGATGCTACAGAGTCTGTGCAAAAGCAAGTAACTCCGCCACTAGCCCTGAGAATCAGGGGCAATGCTGAGTATGCCTAGAAATGGTGCAAATAGCAATTTGAGCTGTATCTGAATTCCTCTGGGGCAAATAAACTGTAGGGTGAGCAAAAGATTGTGCTGCTCTTAACAGTGCTAGGCGCAGAAGACCTAGACTTACAGTGCATTGCATACAGATGGGTGGTAGAGAGAAAGAAAGCTTTGCAGAAATAATGAAAAGGTTTGAGAATCATTGTGTTTCTAGAAAAAATAATACTTACTAGGGGTGTGTGTTCAGGATGAGAAAACAAAATGAAGGGGAAACAATAGAGGAGTTTGTCACTGACTTAAAACTAAAGTCAGTCCTGTGAATGTGGAATATTAAAAGACTAATTAAAAATCAGATTGCCCTGAGATGTAGCAATAAAAGTCTGAACAGTTATTAAGGGAGGTGGATCTGAAACTAGAAAGAGCAATATGTATCTGTCAAGCAGCAGAACAACTTTAACACAAGTAAAAAGCCTAGAAAAAGGCACACAGCTCATGACTGTGAGTCCTATAGCTAAACCAGCAAGGGAAAAGTTCATAGAAATTAAATTAGTCAAGAACAGAAACATGGAAAACAGGAAACCATGCCAGCGACATGGTAACAAGCATGAGTATAGTAAATGCCCAGCATTCAGGCAGATATGTAGAAACTATAATAAACCCAACCAATGTGTAGCAAAAACGGGAAGGTGCATGTATTAAATGCAGAAATCCTCAAATGAAAAGGAAGAGCTGTTCTTAAGCACAACAATGGAGGAGGCTGAAAACTCAAAAGACTGGTTAATTAAAATGTGCAAAAATGCCATATATGTGACATACAAGACTGACACTGACATTCACTACAAGTAAATAATTTGAAACAGAGTGGTGTAAGGAGTACATAAAAGTACATGTGAAAGACTGTAATGGAGGAATAATTCCAGTGTTGGGGAAGTGCACACTGAGACTTAAATATAAAGGGGAAATAATAAAACACAAGCTTGTGGTGATACACTGAGGTATGCAACCAGTCTTGGGCCTACGGACGTGTCAGGTGCTTGGTCTTGTTAAGAGGATGTATACCACAGATAAACAGACAACACAGGACCAGATATGAAAGTATTAATAGCATCGTATGAAGATGTATTCACAGGAAGTGAGTGCCTCCCATATAATATGATCAAGAGATGATGCTGAACCTGTGCTACATGCAACACAAAAAGTTCCACAAGCCTTAAACAGGCTGAAGAAGAGCAGCAAAACATGGCAGCAACTGATAACACTTGGAAAACAGAAGAACCAACAGACTGGGGTTCACCTCTTTAGTAATAGTAGAGAAAAGGGAAGGGGACTACAGCTGTGTATGGATCCTAAGGAACTGAACAAAAACATAAAGAACACTTGCCAACCAGAAGTGAACGGTTGGCTGAGATGACAGGAGCCAAATTCTTCAGCAAATTAGATGCATCAGCTGGATTTTGGCACATTCCCTTGACACTGAGAGCTCTAAGGTCTACATTTTCAACACACCATTTGGCAGATACTGTTTCCTAAGACTGTCTTTTTGGAATATGTTTGGCTCCAGAAGTATTTCACCATACACAGAGCCAGATGCTAGAGGGTCTAACAGGCATGAAAGTGTACACTGATGGCATAATAATTTGGGGCAATACTGCCATTGAACATCATAAACAAGGAGAATACTGGAATTTGTGAGAGCTAACCATCTTAAACTGAGTTTCAGAGGGGTAGCCTGTTTCTGTATCCACAAAAACAATGAGGAGTCCGGTGGCACCTTAAAGACTAACAGATTTATTTGGGCATAAGCTTTCGTGGATACAAAAACCCACTTCAGATGCATGGAGTGACAATTACAGATACAGACATAAATATATATTGGCACATGAAGAGAAGGGAGTTACCTTACAAGTGGAGAACCAGTGTTGACAAGGCCAATTCAGTCAGGGTGGATGTGGCCCAATCCCAATAATTGATGGGGAGGTCTCATTACCAAGAGAGGGAAAATGGCTTTTGTGAGCCAGCCACTCCCAGTCCCTATTCAAGCCCGAATTAATGGTGTTAAGTTTGCAAATGAATTGTAGCTCTGCAGTTTCTCTTTGAAGTGTGGGGTTGTTTGGTGTGTGTGTGTGTTTTTTTTTTTTAAGGATGGGTTCTTCTAAATCTGTTGAAGGTCCAGGGAGACTGAAGTGTTCTCCTACTAGCTTTTGTACGTTACCATTCCTGATGATTGTGTCCATTTAGTCTTTTACGTAGAGACTGTCCGGTTTGGCCAATGTACATGGCAGAGGGGCATTGCTGGCACATGATGGCGTATATCACATTGGTAGATGGGTGGGTGAATGAGCCCCTGATGGTGTGGCTCATGTGGTTGGGTTCTATGATGGTGTCGCTAGAGTAGATATGGGGACAGAGTAGGAAACAGGGTTTGTTACTGGGATTGGTTCCTGGGTTAGTGTTTCTGTGGTGCGGTGTGTAGTTGTTGAATATTTGCTTCAGGTTGGAGGGCTGTCTGTAAGTGAGGACTGGCCTGCCTCCCAAGGTCTGTGAGAGGTGAGGGATCATTTTCCAGGATAGATCGTTGATAGTTTTAGCTGGGGGCTGTACGTGATGGCCAGTGGTGTTCTGTTATTTTCCTGGTTGGGCCTGTCCTGTAGTAGGTAACTTCTGGGTACCCGTCTCGCTCTGTCAATCTGTTTCCTCACTTCCACAGGTGGGTATTGTAGCTTTAAGAATGCTTGATAAAGATATTGTAGGTGTTTCTCTGTCTGAGGGATTGGAGCAAATGTGATTGTATCTAAGGGCTTGGCTGTAGACAATGGATTGTGTAATGTGTCCTGGATGGAAGCTGGAGGCATGTAGGTAAGCATAGCGGTCAGTAGATTCCTAGTATAGGATGATGTTTATGTGACCATCACTTATTTGCACTGTACTGTCCAGGAAGTAGATCTCTTGTGTGGACTGGTCCAGGCTGAGTGTTGATGGTAGGGTGGAAATTGTTGAAATCCAGGTGGAATTCTTCAAGGGCCTCCTTCCCGTGGGTCCATATGATGAAGATGTCATCAATGTAGCGCAAGCAGAGGAGGGGCGCTAGGGGACGAGAGCTGAGGCAGTGTTCTAAGTCAGCCATAAAAATGTTGGCATACTGTGGGGCCATGCGGGTACCCATAGCAGTGCCACTAACTTGAAGGTATAAGTTGTCCCCAAATCTGAAATGGTTGTGGGTGAGGACAAAGTCATAAAGCTCAGCCACCAGATGTGCTGTGGCCTCATCAGGGATACTGATCCTGACAGCTTGTAGTCAATCCTCATGTGGAATATTGGTGTAAAGAACTTCTACATCCATGGTGGCCAGGATGGTGTTTTTAGGAAGATCACCAATGCATTGTAGTTTCTCAGGAAAGCTAGGAGTGCTGGTAGCATTGGGTCTGAGGAGAGAGTCCAAATAGCCAGATAATCCTGCTGTAAGAGTGCCAATGCCTGAGATGATGGGGCATCAAGGATTCCCAGGTTTATGGATCTGGGGTAGCAGATAGAATACCCCTGGTCAGGGCTCTAGGGGTGTGTTTGTGTAGATTTGTTCCCGTGCTATGGCAGAGTTTCTTGAGCAGATTGTGTAGTTTCTTTTGGCACTCAGTGGGATTGGAGGATAGGTAGAATGTGGTGTTGGAGCGTTGCCTGGCAGCCTCCTGTTCATAATCAGACCTGTTCATAATATTCCCTTCTCTTCATGTGCCAGTATATTTATGCCTATATCTGTAATTTTCACTCCATGCATCTGAAGAAGTGGGTTTTTTACCCACGAAAGCTTATGCCAAATCTGTTGTTCAATTTAAGGTTCCTTAAAGACTAAGGCCAAATGTCAATTTAGAAGAACAGAAATAACATACTTGGGAGAGACTGACCTCCAAGGGAATCTTGCCCAGTGAATCAAAGATTCAAGCAACACTGAAGATGAAGAAACCTGAAAATAAAATGGGACTTCAAAGGCTGCTAAGCATGTTGAATTATGTCAGCATCTTCACAACTCAATTAAGACATCTCCTCCACAGGGTCAGCAAATGAGCATGGATGCCAAACAACGAAAGAGTTCAATGATTTAAAACATTCTGACATCCGCTTCAGTGCTTCAATTTTTTAACCCATTGAAAGACATCATACTCTCCACAGATGCCTCAAAAGGAGGCCTGGAAGTAGTACTATTATAGTGTCATGTAAGTGATTGCCAGTCTCATGCATCTGGGCTATGACAGTTCCAGAGAAGACATGAAAGACACTAGGTCTGGCATATGGATTTACAAGATTTAATGACTTTCTCTATGGTTGTAACTTCAAAACAGAAACTGATCTCAAACCACTGATTGCAACAGCAAAAAGGGACTTGGAGATGCACCACCAAAGACACAGTGACTGCTTCTGAAAATACAGACACACAATGTGACCCTGGAGTTCCAACCAGGATGCCACTTTGTAATGGCAGGCACTCTCTCAAGAGCACGTGCTCCATCTGACAATATACAGACTGATTATCTGGAACAAGTAGTAAACATACATATGCATCTGATAGAAGTGTCATGTGCTGTATCTCTAAGCATATGGAATGAACTGGAGATAGAAACAGCTAAAGATGAAATGCTGCAAAAAGTAATACAATAAGTAAAGGAGAAAAAAAACACCATCCACCTTTCTCGTCCCACTATAAAAGTGAGCTCTGTGATTGCAGGAGTGTTCTGGAAGGGAACACTTCTGTGTCTGATCATGGTTGCCACAGTGATGGGAAGAAAAATACTGGAACAAATACCCTTTGTGTATCTGGGAACGACCAGATCAAAAAGGAGAGCTAGAGAAGTTCTATTCTGGCCACAGATGAATAGTGATAGCAAAGAAATGTGAGGATGTGGGGAACATGGCCGAAGTACAGAGATTTCCAGCAGAAGGAACTGCACAATACTGCAATGATACTGCATAAGCAACTCACAATTCCACAGCACAAAATAGGAGTTGACATGTTCAACTTGGGAAGGCATGATCACCAGGTTATAACTTGCTGCTGTCCAGGTGCCATGTGTAAAGTTTCATGAGCTAGGGCTGTAAGGGATAAGCCAGGTCTCCCAGGATTACTATGGGCATTTCCGCATCCCCCCCACTGAGATCTTGTGGTCTGGAAAGAAAGTCCCCGCTTGCAGCTTTCTGTACAGGACACTGTTCCTGAAGATGTGTGCATCATGCACCTTTCCAGACCAGCCTGCATTTATGTCCATGAAAAGCCCCTGGTGATCCACAAGCGCCTGCAACACCATGGAGAAGTATCCCTTGCTATTGATGTATTCAGAGGCAAGGTGGTCTGGTTCTAAAATTGGAATGTGTGTGCCATCAATCGCCCCGCCACAGCCTTCCACTGTCCAGGAGTTTCTTTTTATTCAGCTGATCTAGTTTTTTCGGAGGAAATAAATTGACCAAATAAACAAATCAGAAAATCTCCCCCACTGAGTCTATTTCCGTTGTTGCTGTTTTTCTTCAGATCTGTTTTTTCTGTACTACATTTAGTTTCCAGTTGAAGGAACCTGAAGATAAGATTATTACCAAGAAATTTGCAAATACCCCCATAAAACAATTTCAGCAAAATTAGTAGGAATGGGCCAAAAACTGTTAGATTTTTATTCAGATTGGGTGTCCTATTATACTCAGACAAAATTTGGGACTATTTGGATACTCCTATTATTCCAGTATAAATGTAAAATAGGAGCTCTGAGGGGAGGAAGAATGAGAGCATTAGATCCAAAGAGTGGGCAGAAAGCAAAGGAAGAGGAAAACAGATTTTCTTTTATTATGGATGTTTTATATAGCCTTCATGAGAGGCACGCAACAACCAAGAATAGCTTTAAGAACAGGTGGCAGCAGCAGTTCAAGAAAGCAAACAAGATGTTAAGATCGCATAAGGAATAGAATGAAGGATAATGTGTAAACATAGTTTAATGCCATTACATAAAATCAATGGTATGCTCTCCTTTTGAACACTGGGTGTGACAGGTTAGACCCCCCCACCCATCCAGGATGTCACCTGAGGTCTCACTGAGCCCGCCCTTTCCACCAGCCTGGGTTTCCTCACCCTGTTCCAGTGTGCGAGACCCTCAAGCCTTCTCCAGCACACACTCAGGTAGGGACACACCCAGCTGCAAATGGACACAGATACTGAGATCAGCTCTGTGTGGGCAGAATCAGCTCTGGGATTGCCCAGCACTCACGTGCACACCTCCTTTGGAGTATAAATTCAAAATAATATTGTCTTGCGCTGTATAGAAAGATCGGCACAGCACAAGCTCATAAAAATTTGCCCTCTCTCTTGATTTGGAGAGATATATGGATGGCTGTCTGCCCTCTCCTCCCCCAGATATGAATTGCACAAACTGGGTTTTGAAATAAATGTATTAACTACAAAAGGTAAATGTTAAGTAATTATAAGGGATAGCAAACAGAACAAAGCAGATTACTGAACAAATAAAACAAAACCTGCAAACTAAGCTTAATACACTCAAACAGGTTACAAAATGTATTTTCTCAGCCTAAATGTTCTTTTAGGCAGGTTGCAGACTTTCTGTAGCTTAGAGTTCCAGTTATTTCTCTTTACAGACCGTACCCCTGTCTCAGCCTGGACTCAGCCCCTGGCTTTCCCTTCAGGTGTTTTGAGCAATCTTTCTTCTTGGGCAGGGAAGCAATGGAGAAGAGTCCTGTTTGCCTTACTCCTCAGCCTTAAATAGAATTTACATAAGGTGGGAACCCTTTTTTCCAGTGGAAAAATACCAGCAGTGTCCAAGGTGGTACTCTGTACTAGGTGACATCATCAGATGATTCTGCAGTGTCAAAGCAACATCCCAGGAAGCTCCTTGGGATGGTGGGAGATTAGTATCTCCAAAGTTCTATTGTCCTTAAATGGCTCATTCAGGCTGATTGACTATGTAACAATTACAACTGTGTGTGCACTTGGGGGAATGCCCAGACGGTAGGCATTCCCCCAAGTGCACACACAGTTGTAATTGTTACATAGTCAATATTCCTAACTTCAGATACAGAAATTATAAATGAATACAAATTGGATAAACACATTCAGTAGATTATAACCTTTTCAATGACAGGTTTCAGAGGAGAACGCGGGGACACACACAGGAGGGTTCAGAGACAGGCAACTAAAATGATTACAAGCATGGAAAAATTTCCATACCAGGAGAGACTGAAAAGATTGGGATTGTTTGACCTAAAGAGGAGACACATCAGAGAGAGTATGCTAAAGGTACATAAAATAAAGAATGGCATAGAAAAAGGTAGATCAGGCCTTGTTAGTCACTTTTTTTCATAAAACAAGAACAAAAGGGACACTTACTGCAAATGAAAGGCAAAATACTTAAAACTGATAAAGGAAACACTTTCATCCAAGGCACAAATAGCCAGTGGAACTCACTGCCACAAGAGATCATTGAGTCCAGAATCTTAGTAAGGTACCAAAAGGGACTGGCCATTTTTATAGATAATGTGAATATCCAGAATAATTGTAAAACCCAAACACAAGTGATCGAAACCCTCCCATGTCAGGAGAGAGGCCAAAATCTAACTCTTAAGGGTTGGGAAGAACTGTTGCCTGGGGGAAGGTTATCCCATAACTGTCTATGGTGGTATTTATTTATTGCACCTTCCTCTGAAGTACCAGCTACTTCAGAGGAAGGTTCAATAAATAAACAAATTGTACATTGTACAGATGTACTGGCAACTGTCAGTGACAAAATACTGGGATAGGTGGCCCACTAGTCTGATCTAGTATGTCAGTGTCTGTGTTCCTTTGCACTGCAAATGGATGCACAAGACCCACTAAAATAAGACCACCAGGTGTAGAACTCATCATAGGCCTATAGCCTAATCACTGCGGTATGTTTTCTAACAAGTTAATGCTCTGGTCTATGCATCACAATGATTGCAAACCCACTGCCTTCATGACAGTGGATTCCTCTTGTAACAAAGTTATTAATTGCACAGAACAACTTTCACTGGAATTGCAATAACTACCTTGCTATGCACATTGGACTTTGTTTCCACTTCACTATCAATGAAGCGTCAGTGTATTCTAGAGGTGAGGCCATCTGTAGATTTGGGGGAAGTCTGGATCTGAACTTTGCATCTCAACTATATCAAAGTTCACTACCATTGCTGTTTGTGTATTATACACAGTGCCACCAGCTGGTGCTATCTACCAACGTTTACATTTTTGTTGTTTCTTACCCTGTAGTTGCCATTAAAGCCACCAGATGGCAGAATTGTATCTCTCTTCCAAGATTGCTTAACATTTCATCACAGATCATGCTCTGAGTCCTCTACAACTGCCACAATTTGAAATTCTGCATTGCATACAAGCCAGCCATCCCTATCAAGTAGCTGCAGCCTTTATTTTCCAGCAAGTTATTTATCATATTTTCCATTTGGTGCCTCCAGAAAGGCTAGAATTGTCTGGACATATCCCAACTTTTCTCCCTGTCTCTACTTTTAGCTTCCAAATGCTGGCAAACATGCATCCCCTATGTTCTTCTATGTTAAAAGTCTGACCGTCCTAGAGGAGGTAGCATAACTAATTTGGCTTGGGCCATCAGCAGTGATTGACCCTAGGACCTTCAGCACTGAAAGCACAAGACTCTACTGCTTGAGCATGAGGACTTAGCTTTGTAGCTGGAAGCTGTAGCAGACCCATTCATTTATATTACAGTAGTGCCAAAAGACCCCAATGAGCCCATTGTCATACAAATGTGGTAAGAAGTCAAGCTGGGTGGAGACAGGTAATTCTGTTTCATGGAAGATTTAGAGGAGATATTTTGGAATTGGGTTTCATGCCGATTTGAAAGAACCTCCCTGCTCCAATATTTTTGAATTCTCCATGAAAGGGGGTGGAGCCCCAGCCCCAAGGCAGTCCAGATGGCAGACTGCCCCAGAGCTGTAAACCCTGGAAGCCCAGGGTGCTGAGCTAGCAGGGCACCAGGCAGGTTTCTGGCAGAACTCTGTCTAGCGGGGACAGAACGTTACCTGGTTTCTGGAGGAAATGTGTCAAAACTGAACCATCTCCTTGAAACATTTCAAATTCACTGAATTTGAAATTTCTGACCAACCTCCCTCCTCTCCCCCAATATTGTTGGAATTTTTATGACCAACTCTAGTAAAGAGACAGCCCTTTCCCACAAAGAGCCCCTTTACATACTGCCTTAGATCTGGTGATAGCCCAAGGGAACCACATCCAAACCTACTTGTGGAAAAGCACCCCACCGGCCCTCACGCTGTCCAGAAGCATCCCTGGCAGACATTGGGAGAAGGAAAACCCTCCCAACACACAATCACCAAAAGGCAAACAGACCCTCAACCTCCTGGTGACTGAACACATTCTGCATTATAGAAGGAATCAGCCAGGTGACTACTAACTTAGGGCCTAATCCGAAGCCTTGTGAAGTCAATGGAAAGACACTCATTAACTTCACTGGGTTTGGATCAGCTGGTTAGCTGGAAACCTCTACAAGATTTGGGGCCCAATTCTTATTTACACAGAGGTACCCTTATGAGTGCGAGGGTGACCACCTTTTCAAAATGCAAAAATGGGACACATGCCATTTAAATAAAATTGGGGGAGGGGCATCGTATATGTTGACATTTAATTCTTGTTTACCATTATAGAATATAAAATGTGAACTTACCAATTGGTCTTGTCCTTTGTTGGACTTCACTCTGTTGGATTTGTATTTTTTGTATTTTGTATTTATTCAAAAGTTTGTATTTTTTGCAGTAAAAGATACAGTTCTCTTACATATGTAAAAAATAAAACCAGCAGAGTTCATTTCAATTTAAATGTGTACTTCCTATCACACCTTGCAGATTCCAAGAGTTTCACATTTGATCCGCCAAATCGATAGAACCCAAGTGAACTCGTAGTTTACTTTTACTTGCAGTTCAGCTTTTACCAGATCCACAGGACACCTATTTCTTTGATCATCTATAATCGTATTCATCAAACTGAATACCCTCTCAACGTAGGCATTAGAGCAAGGTATGCGGAGTACAAATGAAACTATTTTTAAAAGATGTTTCAAATTCTGCTCAGCTGCAGGGCCTGCCTTGTCAAAGACTCTTTCATTTTTGATCAGTGGTCTCTGTAATACAGCTAAGTATTGGTGCAATACTTGAAATTTCTTTAAAGTTCATCCACATCAATCTTTAAGAAATCTGCCAAATTCAGGGTCTCTGCAACTTTGCACAAGTCTTCCCAGGTTAACGGGCAGTCTTTTTCTAGTGACAGTACTTCATATTTTTTAAAGAGATTTGCATCTGACAAGTCAAACCACTTTTCAAGATATCTTAGCGCTCTATTGTAAAAACCAAGAAGATCACGTTCCATCTCTTTTGCATCGTCTTTTTTTTTTTCCAGACCTGTATTCACCAAATAGCCAAATAATTTGTCTTTCCTTCTCTGTAGTTTGTTTCTTAATGACTGCATTCCACGGTACAAACTAGTGATGGGTCCATCCTATTTTTCAAGTTTAAGAATGTGTTTGTGTGTGTGGTTTGTTTTTTTTTTTTTTGAAAATTTGTAACACATGCTGCAGAAACAGCATGTGGAGGCTCTGGAATGGATGTAGCAGTTTGCTCACCAGTTTCATTGGCTATGAACTTCCAGATAGTGTTGAGGCACTTTTCCTTTCCCAGTGACTGGAAATAAGAGTTGATCACTGGCCAGGACTTCAAAATCTTGCCTACTGCTGGTACAAGGTATAACGAGGCTGGTTCTGGCAGGACCCAACTGAGAGTGCCAATTCAGGACAAATTGCTTAAAGCAGGGCAGTTACAGCCCAAGGCTGGGATTTCTAAGCCCACCCAGGCAAACCAAATCAGCCAAACAGAGAAGACTTTGGTTTTACCTCACTGGCTAACCACAAGTCACACAAGCAATTCCCTTGGACACTCCAGTTTCCCAGTATCACCACCAGTGCCACTTGTTATGGGGATGAATGGTTATGAAAACCAATATCCCAGTAAAAGAAAAAAGGTTCCCTCGATCCCAAAGGACCAAGCCCCAGACCCAGGTCAAGATCTAAATCAGATCTTACCTACAAATCACACTGTTGCCAATCCTTTAGATTTTAGATTCTAAAGGTTTATTCATAAAAGGAAAAATATAGATGAGAGCTAGAATTTGTGTAATAGATTCCATTTAACCCAGTCATGGCAAAGTTATTAGTTCAGGCTTGCAGCAGTGATAGAATAAACTGCAGGTTCAAATCAAGTCTCTGGAGTACACCCACAGCTGCGATGGGTCATTCAGTCCTTGGTTCAAAGCTTCAGTGTAGCAAAATCCCTTCAGAGGTATGAAGCAGGACTGAAGACAAGATGGAGGAGCTGCTGCAGCTCCTCCATTCTCTTGCCATGTGGTCTTTCTTTGTCTCAAAGATAAGCTGTCCATCATATGGCCTGGAAAAACCTCAGTTCTGTCCATGGACAGGTCCCTGCATACCTTGCTGAGTCGCAAGGCGTGTCTGCCTTCTCTCAGTGGGTCACTTGTATAGCTGATGGTCCTTAATGGGCCATCAAGCAGGCTAGGCAGAGCTGACACTAACTTGGCTGGGGTGTCACCCAGAAGCACAGCATAAATTTGGAATACAGACAGTATAGAGCCAATACTTATATCTTTAAATACAAAAATGATACATGCAAACAGATAGCATAATCCTAACCAGCAAACCATAACCTCATCCTAGACACCTTATTTGACCCCCTTTATACAAGATTTGGTGCCACTACAGGACCTTGGTTGCAGCAATGTTCTATACGGTCCCAGCTCAAGTCAATAACATCACACAAGGGCAAGCCATTGAGTTGGTATGTGTCTTAGTGACTCTACCCACTCTCTCAAGAAATTCAAAACTCTCCCTTAAGTTCTCTGCTCTTTGTTGAAACTGAAAAGTGGTTGGAAAATTGAATGATCACAGGCTCCACATCATATTCCAGTTGATCAGCAGCAATTTTTGCACAATTATGGGTTGTGTCATGTGCTGGGCAGTTATGAGCCCGCTGTTTTCTTTTTTAAGCAACTGATATGCTAAATGGTGTTTTCCATAATGCACGCTGGCATTGTCAGCGCAGTAGGCAGACATGAGGGATAAGTCAAGCCTGTTAGAATCTAGCGCATGTTTTATCGTCTCTGAAATTGCAATTGTTGTCTCATGGTGGTCACTGTAAAAATCCAACTGATCTGTCTGAATGCCCTGTGTTGGTACAAGATACCATGGGGAAAAGCATAGTGTTTCCTTTATTTGATGCATCAAAATACACTGTAAAACATGTAGGTCTTCTTTAATTCGTTTAGCATAAGCCCTAAGCTGTATGGAGCAAGTCCATTTTTGGTTATGGCCACAGTTTGTGTGTGTCCGCAGGATATTTTCGTTGCCACTTCTGAATGGCAAAACATACTGCTAACTAGCTGATTTGTGCTGGTTTAAAGATCTATAAGAATGGTGATGTTGGTCCACTGCCAAACATTTCTTTATCTGGTCTACATCATTTGCTTTCACAGCAAATGCAGTCATCAGTGTCTGCCTGGTATCAGAAACAATGTTCGCTTTGTGTCCATCTGACTTTGAATGATTCGTGATATTGTTTTCACCTCCTTGTCAATTCCAAACTCTCTTCTATGTAAAGCACAAAAAGCTGCAGTTGAATCTTTTTTGGATTTTTTCCAAATCCATGTGTATGACCTCATCAACTCCTTTCTGAATTTACATAGATGCTTGGTTTTTTTTTTTTATTATTTTGGCGGAGTCCTGGCGGTTAAGGGTCCTTCCTTCTCTGAGTCCGATGCATCACTTTCAGTGCCTCTTCCACTTTTGGAGTCGGCCATTTCACATAAAAAAAGAGAACACTTTTTTCTGATCTGAAATTTAAATAATGATACCACTGTGCATTAATTATTTTGTTTTCTGTCCCCATCACCAGAGCAGATTAGCTTCAGCTGTTGGGGAACACATGAAGTGTAACAAGTCATATGATACTGGGATGATAAGTTGTCTTACATTGGCTACACCATGTGTCAATCATTCTGGGGCTGTATAAGCACATGAATGATGCGGTAGTGGTGGGGATTTGCACCGCACTGTAGTGACTATGGTTTGAATGTTGCTAAGCAGTACATTTGGACTGTGTCAAGGGGAATCCTGAACAAATGCTGTCCCAGAGTCATTCAGCCCAGGACCGGGACTTGAGATTTACATTTCGAGACTGTCCTGCTCAATTAGGGATGGGTGGTCACCCTACTTACAAAATTTTGGTTGTGTAAAGTGGCCTTTGAGTGGTTGTAATTCACCCTCACTTTCAGGTCCCTTTACATTGGCAGAGTGGTGTGTAGGGTTGCCAACTGTCCAATCGCACAAACCCAAACACCGTTGCCCCACCCTTTCCCCAAGGCCATGCCCCCACCCCGCCCATTCTCCGAGGCCCCATCCCCCACTCAATCCACCCCCCTGTTACTCACTCTTCCCCACCCTCTCTTACTTTCACCAGGCTGGGGCAGGGGGTTGGGGTGCAGGAGGGGGTGTGGGGTTTGGGTGCAGGAGGGGGTGCAGGCTCTGGGAGGGAGTTTGGGTGCAGGCTCTGGGCTGGGGCAGAGGTGTGGGATGTGGGAGGGAGTAAGGGGGGTGGTGCTTACCTCAGGCAGCTCCTGAAAGTGACAGGCACATCCCTCTAGCAGCGGCTCCTAGATGCCAGGGGTCTCTGTGTGCTGCCCCCACCCACAAGCACTGCTCCCCGCAGCTCCCAGTGGCCTCAGTTCCCTGGCCAATGGGAGCTGAGGAGTCGGAGCAGGTCCCAGTGGTCCCTGGGGGGGCAAGAGGTCTCCGCATGCTGCCCCTGCCTGCAGGCTCCACCCCCAGAGTTCCTGGCCAGTGGGAGCTGTGGAGTCGGCGCTTGAGGTGGGGGCAGCACGCAGAGACTCCCTGCCCCCCTCCCCCCCACGGGGCCACAGGTACGTGCCAGCTGCTTCCAGGAATGGCGCGGGACCAGGGCAGGCAGGGAGTCTGCCTTAGTTCTGCTGCCATGCTGGACTTTTAGCACCTGAAATCCTCCCTTTTGGCATCAGTGGCCTCTGGAAGATAGAGCCCAATTCTGGGAGACTCCCAGTGAAACCGGAAGGGTTGGCAACCCGACCAAAGTGTAAACTATAATCAGACCCTCTACATAAAAACACTCATGACATGCCCATTGAACATGCTCTTTCCTGCCACGCCCTCCCTCCTTCCTTTTCCACTTCTTTTCTATTTTCAGCCAGACTGTCTGCCACCAGGGTGGAAAATTTGCAGCGGCTTTAGAACAGCAGATGATCCGTTCGACTACTGTATTTCATGAGGAAAGTGGATTGTACTTTTACTGGACTGAATACATTCCATAGCAGCCATTTTGTTTTCCCAAATAAAGTTATTAAAACATAGAGGAAAGAGTTGCCCAGTATACTACCTCCTGAGGTATCTTCCTATAGCTCTAGTTAAAAACAGCCTTTCGGGACTCAAGTGACTAAATCAAAGCTCAGTACGATGAATCTTGTGGGGGAAAATTCACTGCACTTGAGGCCATAAAATGGGAGGGGGGGAGAAATGAAAGATGAACATCACTGCAAACTCATCAGCATCAGAATAAACTCAGAAATAGACATTCAACATTTACATAATGCTGTCAGCTGTCACTACAGAGACAGGGATCCATTACCTCTGTTTATACTGCTGCTAACTTAATTTATAGCAATTTACTCTGTAAAAATAGACAGTAGCTCAACTGGCTGGAAAAAAATCCCTTTTGCTGCACTGAAAATCAAATTGATAATGTGCATAATACAGTTCTGAAAGTAATTTGAATGGCCAGTTAATACACAAGCTGAGTTAAATACATTTTTAGAAAATCTCAACCCGAGTTGCCAACTCGCATAGGAGCACTTATCAATAGAGACAGTATGGGCACATGGCACATACAATTAGTACAACTGTCTGGGCCAAATTTTGCTCACAGTTACATCCTTGGAGCCCTGTTGATTTCAGTAGGGTTGCACAGGTGTGAGAGTGTGGACATTGGCATGATGTACTCACAGGTTGAAATCAGGCTGCATTTTCACTGTCCAGCATGCAAGTGAGGGAGTGTAAATTTGGCTTTGAACAGAAGGAAGTTAGCAGATGAATGAGGGGATGATGTGGGTAAGGTTTCCTCTACATATATTTTAAATCTCTGGACCACAACCCTTCGAACAGCATTTTATTCCTTTTGTTAGGAAATCTGGTCCTCGTTCAGCAAAACATGCTTCACTTTAAAGAAGTCAGTGGGATTTAACCATGTGCCTAACGGTAAGCATGTGCTTAAGAGCTTTGCTGCATGGGGATGGACTGCTGAACTGGTTTGTGACTAAAAAGGGTTCTCATTACAACAAAGAGTTGGGTCTTGGGATAAGGCAGAACATTTTCATGGTGCCACAAAACTTTTTGTTGGCAGAGGGAAAAGATGCTAAGTAGCACAGTGGGATACCTCAGCGACAATCTCTGCTCAGGAGAGGTCCTGAATTAGAACAGCAGGGAGTGAAGCAGTCAGGATTGGCAGTGCATTGGCAGAACAGTGTGGGAGCATCAGATGTGAACAGAATGGGAGATGCTGCAGCTCAGGAGTGAGCTGCACGAACAGAGCCAGAGAAGTATATACCAGGAATGGCAGGGGGCCTGCATATCAGGACTGAGGCACTTCGGCTGAGGTAGGTCGGAGAAGTTGTCAATATGACTGCTTGCTCTTTGCTTGCCTCTAGCTAGCGCTATTTTACGATTACTTAAAGCTCCCAAAATCTAAATGCATAAGAACTCTCTGGTACATTTTGTGCCACAGGCATAATTCTACTGGTCCAGCAGTTCTTCTTTCTTAAGCAAGGATTATTAACATTTTCTCTACATGACACCCCAGCTCTTCATTCATAACTGACATGAAATTAAAGTCACCCATGCCAGTGGTTGCAGCCACATTTTCCTTTTCCCTCAACAGCTGGAGGCTTCCTGTCCAATCTCCCACTGAGAAGCTGCCTGGGTTTTTTTTTTTTGCATCTCATCCCTCATCGCACACAACTCTAGATGTTCTGAAACGCATACAGAATCTTGCCTTCACACCCCAAGGACAACATTCCCAGCTCTGCCTTTGCAATCCTCTTCAGCACCACACACTTTGGGAACAGGTTCTAAAGGCTCAGCCACTGACATGACCAGAATGTTAAGGGGAAGATTTGCTTAGGCACTACTGGGAGTTAGACACTTAACAAAATTCAGTGGGAGCTGGGTACCTAACTCTCTCAGGCTCCCTTGAAAATCCCAACCTAAATTGCTTCAGGCACAGCTTTTGTTATTATACATTTTGTTAGTAAAACAAAACCTATTTTAAAATGATCATAGCATGTTAAAAAGTAAATATGATGCAGAACACACAGTTAGGAGCATTTACCCTTCAGCTCGCTGGCTATTCGATGACTGTCTCTAGCCCTATCACTCTGCTTGATGGGGGAACCATGTTACCAAAAAAAAAAAAGTACTTGTGGCACCTTAGAGACTGACAAATTTATTTGAGCTGCCACAAATCCTCCTTTTCTTTTTGCGGATACAGACTAACACGGCTGCTACTCTGAAACCTGGTACTAAGTGACTCTATTTTAAGGTAACACTGAAGTAGAAAAGCTGTCTTGGTTTTAAAAGAATCTTTCATTTCGTATTTCAGAGTTTAGCAATAAACTGAGATAGTGCTTTGTGGATACGTCTATTTGTACTAGAAGGTGTTTCATGAACAGATTATTCAGCAAACAAAAGCCATTTGGTTCACAGGGCCAGATTCTTTGCTAGGGTACAACTGCCTAGCACATTGATTTATACCAGCTCAAGACTTAGGTCAGATTCTGATAGCTCAAATCACCAGGAAGCATACACAATGCTTTTTAAAACCATGTATGGTTTTAAATACATTTTGATGGGATAAGAGATCAAAGATCTAATCCTGGGAGATTTCCAAGCCCAAGGGGCGGCATGGGGGGGAAAAAAGAAAAGGTAGGACTAGACAGAGAGACCAGGCAGAGTCAAGCGGGTATATGAGGACGTCAGGGCTGAGATGTAGATAGAGGTGAAGTTACAGAGAGACTATCAGGACTGTGGTCTTGATGTTGGATCCACTAGGTTTTTGGGAAGCAGCCTTGGCTGTTGTGCCACGCTGACACATTAGATCACCAGGGAATTCACAGACTTGGGTGAGTGTCCAGGGTTCTGCGACCTGCTTCCTGATGGGCCACATGGTATTGGCCCTGATTGGCTGGTGATTATATATAAAACTTCCTGCTTCCCTTTTGGCCTTGTCTGAGCAACAAGCCGTTGCCCACTGCTGCTACTCAGACCCACCGGAGCCTGCCTTGTCCAACCCTGCTAGTCACCTCGCTGTACCTTCCCTTTGGATTGGATCTCCTGGTGAGCGTACTGCTTGTGTGAACTCTGATCACTGACCATGACTGCCCTTTGACCCACCTGATTCCTAGGCATTATAGAGACATCATGTATGACAGAGGGACTCCCAGGGCACCACATACATGTATAGCATTTATGGGCTGGAAAGAATCATTGGCTAATATTTGCAACCCCCCAGAAATCCCTGCTGTTCCAGTTCTACTTGGATTTATCAAGGATAAAGGGGCTAGAAATTACTTGGAAACCAAGTTAAACAAAGTCTTAAACTCTGGAAGGCTTTATTACAAAACTGATTTTTCTACAGTTAAGCCTAAAGTAATAAGCATCTGATATAACTATAACTCAAGACAGGACCCTGGACATTGCCCATATAGTAAACTAGATTTTACTTTTGATTTCTGGCTCTCTGAAGGGTGGTAATAAAGAGTCAATCGGCAATCTAGTACAATACATTCCAACGCTACATGTATTGCAAAGTCAGCCATACTGCAGGTTACGAGAACATCCATACACTGCATTCAAATAGCTGTATTATCAAGTCTGTTACAACTGTATGACGTTTCTCTTCAAGTGCTGTTCTGCTCTGACAAGCAATTCGAAGACGAGCATTGTGGGGTCCCACATTTATTGCATCTCACTGATTCCATATAAAATGTGCTCTGTTTACAAGTAACGAGGTCTTTCTTAACTTCTAGTCCTGCCAACTCAACCTAGGATCTGAGAGACAAGCTGAGTTCTTCCTCTCCCACTTCAACACATGCCAGACAAATGATACTTTCAATTACATCTATGCAATCCCATTGTCTTTCCTTTATGCCTTCCTTTACTTGTGCCACCCTGGGTTTTTTAGGAAATGGCTTTGCTGGGGAAGCATCCAGCCACATTTTGTAGCAACAATCTCTGCCTTTGAGCCCCACCAGTCCAGGGATAGCTTCATGCAATTGCTCCAACAAGGATCTGTAACACTCTGTGCCGCAAAGTGATACTCTGCACCCCATATTCACCATGGTGGTATAACTATGATATGTTTTATACAAACTATGCCTTGTGAGGTATCTTTTGAAAAGTCTTAATCTGTTAAACATTCATATCCTGTTAAATTGTACAGTATGTGCTATCATTGTATGTGAAGTTATAAAGTTTTGCTACGTATGTGCGACTGAAACATGCAGCCTTTCAGGTACAACAATAAAAAGCCAGACAACACTGATGGCTCGTTGAGGAGAATACAAACACTCACAAGGATTACCCTGGGAACGGTGATGAAGCCAAACTGCTCTGAGAGACAGCACGATTTCACAGGAAAGGCCATTAGGACGTGCTGTTTGCTGCTAAAAGCAAGGGGCACAGGTTGGACTTTACAGTGCTGGAGCCTAACTTACATTTTAACATTGACATCAAACTGGGAGGAAATAGCTGCCTGAGAGGGGCTTGTGCTGGGGGAATCTTCCTAACGATGGGACTTGTAGACATCTCAGGACCGTGGCCAGCAGAGCTATTTGTATTGCTTTTACTAGGGATTCACCAGTTTGAAGCGCTTCACTTTGATGCATATTTGCCTTTGAGTATTGATGGGCCCAAGGTACAAATTTTGATTTCTTGTTCAATTTTGCAACCCCCTGCTATGCACCCCCATAAACTCTGGGGTGTTTGGATCCCAAGTTTTGGTTCAGGCCTGTTGCTAGGCTAAACATGATTCTAATGTTAACTGGGATGATATCAATAGTTCAGTAATGCTGGCCCTCCTTCCCCAAAGTAATATTGAGCAACTAAAGGCAAAGCCACAATCAACAGGCACTGACTAAGCAGCTGTAATTTGCAGCTCTGGTTCGGGGAGCATTGATTTGGGTGTGAAGATTGGACAAGTGAATGAAATATTGGAATACCTCAGGTCAGTTATGGCAATTGTGGCCTGTATCCAAATGGTGCTGGAGACTGAATGCATTGCTTCTTTGCCCAGGTCTACACTAGGACTTTAGGTCGAATTTAGCAGCGTTAAATCAATGTAAACCTGCACCCGTCCACACGATGAAGCCCTTTATTTTGACTTAAAGGGCTCTTAAAATTGATTTCCTTACTCCACCCCTGACAAGTGGATTAGCGCTTAAATCGGCCTTGCCGGGTCGAATTTGGGGTACTGTGGACACAATTCGACGGTCTTGGCCTCCGGGAGCTATCCCAGAGTGCTCCATTGTGACCGCTCTGGACAGCACTCTCAACTCAGATGCACTGGCCAGGTAGACAGGAAAAGAACCGCGAACTTTTGAATCTCATTTCCTGTTTGGCCAGAGTGGCAAGCTGCAGGTGACCACGCAGAGCTCATCAGCAGAGGTGACCATGATGGAGTCCCAGAATAGCAAAAGAGCTCCAGCATGGACTGAACGGGAAGTATGGGATCTGATCGCTGTATGGGGAGAGGAATCCGTGCTATCAGAACTCCGTTCCAGTTTTTGAAATGCCAAAACCTTTGTCAAAATCTCCCAAGGCATGAAGGACAGAGGCCATAATAGGGACCTGAAGCAGTGCCGCGTGAAACTTAAGGAGCTGAGGCAAGTCTACCAGAAAACCAGAGAGGTGAACAGCTGCTCCGGGTCAGAGCCCCAAACATGCCGCTTCTATGATGAGCTGCATGCCATTTTAGGGGGTTCAGCCACCACTACCCCAGCCGTGTTGTTTGACTCCTTCAATGGAGATGGAGGCAACACGGAAGTAGGTTTTGGGGACGAAGAAGATGATGATGATGATGAGGTTGTAGATAGCTCACAGCAAGCAAGCGGAGAAACCGGTTTTCCCGACAGCCAGGAACTGTTTCTCACCCTGGACCTGGAGCCAGTCCCCCCGAACCCATCCAAGGCTGCTTCCTGGACCCGGCAGGCGGAGAAGGGACCTCCGGTGAGTGTACCTTTTTAAAATACTATACATGGTTTAAAAGCAAGCAAGTGAAAGGATTACTTTGCCCTGGCATTCACGGCTCTCCTGGATGTACTCCCAAAGCCTTTGCAAAAGGTTTCTGGGGAGGGCAGCCTTATTGCGTCCTTCATGGTAGGACACTTTACCACTCCAGGCCAGTAACACGTACTCGGGAATCATTGTACAACAAAGCATTGCAGTGTATGTTTGCTGGCGTTCAAACAACATCCGTTCTTTATCTCTCTGTGTTATCCTCAGGAGAGTGAGATATCATTCATGGTCACCTAGTTGAAATAGGGTGCTTTTCTTCAGGGGACACTCAGAGGAGCCCATTCCTGCTGGGCTGTTTGCCTGTGGCTGAACAGAAATGTTCCCCGCTGTTAGCCATGGGGAGGGGGGAGGGTTGAAGGGGTAGCCACGCGGTGGGGGGAGGCAAAATGCGACCTTGTAACGAAAGCACATGTGCTATGTATGTAATGTTAACAGCAAGGTTTACCCTGAAAGAGTGTAGCCACTGTTTTATAAAATGTGTCTTTTTAAATACTGCTGTCCCTTTTTTTTTCCTCCACCAGCTGCATGTGTTTCAATGATCACAGGATCTTCTCCTTCCCAGAGGCTAGTGAAGATTAGAAAGAGAAAAAAAAAACGCACTCGTGATGAAATGTTCTCTGAGCTCATGCTGTCCTCCCACACTGACAGAGCACAGATGAATGCGTGGAGGCAAATCATGTCAGAGTGCAGGAAAGCACAAAATGACCGGGAGGAGAGGTGGCGGGCTGAAGACAGGGCTGAAGCTTAAATGTGGCGGCAGCATGATGAGAGGAGGCAGGATTCAATGCTGAGGCTGCTGGAGGACCAAACCAGTATGCTCCAGTGTATGGCTGAGCTGCAGCAAAGGCAGCTGGAGCACAGACTGCCACTACAGCCCCTGTGTAACCAACCGCCCTCCTCCCCAAGTTCCATAGCCTCCACACCCAGACGCCCAAGAACGCGGTGGGGGGGCCACCGGCCAACCAGCCGCTCCGCCACAGAGGATTGCCCAAAAAAAGAAGGCTGGCATTCAATAAATTTTAAAGTTGTAAACTTTTAAAGTGCTGTGCGGCATTTTCCTTCCCTCCTCCACCACCCCTCCTGGGCTACCTTGGTAGTTATCCCCCTATTTGTGTGATGAATGAATAAAGAATGCATGAATGTGAAGCAACAATGACTTTATTGCCTCTGCAAGCAATGATTGAAGGGAGGAGGGGAGGGTGGTTAGCTTACAGGGAAGTAGAGTGAACCAAGGGGTGGGGGGTTTCATCAAGGAGAAACAAAGAGAACTTTCACACTGTAGCCTGGCCAGTCATGAAACTGGTTTTCAAAGCTTCTTTGATGCATACCGTGCCCTCCTGTGCTCTTCTAACCGCCCTGGAGTCTGGCTGCGCGTAACCAGCAGCCAGGCGATTTACCTCAACCTCCCACCCCGCCATAAACGTCTCCCCCTTACTCTCACAGATATTGTGGAGCACACAGCAAGCAGTAATAACAGTGGGAATATTGGTTTCGCTGAGGTCTAAGCGAGTCAGTAAACTGCACCAGCGCGCCTTTAAACGTCCAAATGTACATTCTACCACCATTCTGCACTTGCTCAGCCTGTAGTTGAACAGCTCCTGACTACTGTCCAGGCTGCCTGTGTATGGCTTCATGAGCCATGGCATTAAGGGCTAGGCGGGGTCCCCAAGGATACATACAGGCATTTCAACGTCCCCAACAGTTATTTTCTGGTCTAGGAATAAAGTCCCTTCCTGCAGCTTTTGAAACAGACCAGAGTTCCTGAAGATGCGAGCGTCATGTACCTTTCCCGGCCATCCCACGTTGATGTTGGTGAAACGTCCCTTGTGATCCACCAGAGCTTGCAGCACTATTGAAAAGTACCCCTTGTGGTTTATGTACTCTCTGGCTTGGTGCTCTGGTGCCAAGATAGGGATATGGGTTCCATCTATGGCCCCACCACAGTTAGGGAATCCCATTGCAGCAAAGCCATCCACTATGACCTGCACATTTCCCAGGGTCACTACCCTTGATATCAGCAGATCTTTGATTACGTGGGCTACTTGCATCACAGCAGCCCCAACAGTAGATTTGCCCACTCCAAATTGATTCCCAACTGACCGGTAGCTGTCTGGCGTTGCAAGCTTCCACAGGGCTATCGCCACTCACTTCTCAACTGTGAGGGCTGCTCTCATCTTGGTATTCATGTGCTTCAGGGCAGGGGAAAGCAAGTCACAGAGTTCCATGAAAGTGCCCCTACGCATGCGAAAGTTTCGTAGCCACTGGGAATCGTCCCAGACCCTCAACACTATGCGGTCCCACCAGTTTGTGCTTGTTTCCCGAGCCCAGAATCGGCGTTCCACAGCATGAACCTGCCCCATTAGCACCATGATGCATGCATTGGCAGGGCCCATGCTTTCAGAGAAATCTGTGTCCATGTCCTGATCACTCACGTGACTTCGCTGACGTCGCCTCCTCGCCCGGTATCGCTCTGCCAGGTTCTGGTGCTGCATATACTGCTGGATAACGTGTGTGATGTTTAATGTGCTCCTAATTGCCAAAGTGAGCTGAGCGGCCTCCATGCTTGCCTTGGTATGACGTCCACACAGAAAAAAGGTCTGGAACGATTGTCTGCCGTTGCTCTGATGGAGGGAGGGGCGACTGACGACACAGCTTACAGGGTTGGCTTCAGGGAGCTAAAATCAACAAAGGGGATGGCTTTACATCAAGGAGTATTTCAGGCAGGACTTCACGGAGGGTTCCAATAAGAAATGGTGCACCTAAGTTATTGTTCTTATTGGAACAAGGAGGTTAGTCTGGCCTCTGATTGATACATGGCTAGATTTACCTCGCTGCACCTTCTCTGTGAGTGACTGCAGTGTGACCTAGAGGAATGAGTCCCCTAGACAGGGGAGGGGGGGAAGCAAATGAGTACAAAACAAATCTGGTCTATTTCTTGTTTTGATCCACTCCATCTATCTTTTACATCTTTCGCTGGCTACAGATGGTGCAAAAGGACTGCATGCCATCCACATTTCATGGCTGCCCGGCAGAAGATGGTACAATACGACTGCTAGCCATCCTCATCTCTTGCCTGCCCGGCAGAAGATGGTACAGTACGACTGCTAGCAATCCGTATCGCCTGCCTGCTCACCATAAGACGGTTCATAGGACTGACTGCAGGACTAAAGAGAATGACCTGGTCAAGTCACTCCAAATTTAGTCCCTGCACCCATGTCTGCCCAGGCGCTCCTGGCCAATGTGGCCAGGAGCACCTCGGACATGACGATGACGGCTACCAGTCGTATTGCACTGTCTGCTGCCAGAAGGCAATGGGTTGCTGCTACTGTGTAGCAATGCAGTACCGCGTCTGCCAGCACCCAGGAGACATACGGTGATGGTTACCTGAGCGGGCTCCATGCTTGCCGTGGTATGGCGTCTGCACAGGTAACTCAGGAAAAAAGGCGCGAAACGATTGTCTGCCCTTGCTTTTATGGAGGGAGGGAGGGAACGGGGGCCTGACGATATGTACCCAGAACCACCTGCGACAATGTTTTAGCCTTATCAGGCATTGGGATCTCAACCCAGAATTCCAATGGGCAGCAGAGACTGCAGGGACTGTGGGATAGCTACCCACAGTGCAACACTCTGGAAGTCGACGCTTGCCTCGGTACTGTGGAAGCAGTCTGCCGAGTTAATGCACTTAGAGCATTTTCTGTGGGGACACACAGACTCGAATATATAAAACCAATTTCTAAAAAACTGACTTCTATAAATTCGACCTAATTCCGTAGTGTAGACATACCCTTTCTTAATCAGCACCTGCACATCACAGGAGATGATAAATAGCAAAGAAGACTCCATTGTCTCCTTCCCTCCCAGTAAACTGAGCCATGCCTGCATTTCTCCAGGGCAAGAGATAGTACACACCATCACAATTTCACTGCACATATGAGAGGCCTCTGATGGGGGGACAAGTGAAACCCTAGGCTACTCCAGAATCCTAGAGATTCCCCAACTAAAGGCCATGACAAGCACACGCTGAACTCTGTAACCAAACCCTGGGATTCTTCTCTTCATTATTTATGGGGTTTCTGGTCTCAGCTGATCATTTTCAGACAAGTTATGGCTCACAGTTAAAAGGAAAAATATTTTACTTAGTGTTTAAAAAGTGACTTTCCTAGAACTATAGTCAAAATCGGTCCCCTCCAAGCCCTGCATTCCCTGAGATGATCTCTCAGCGATCATGGATCTTTAAGGCCCCCACAGCCAATTAAACTAAGGATTTTAATGTTGCAAAAATGTGAGTTTGAGGTAATTTAATAGTTATTTTATTAATAAAAATCAATTCCCAGATATTTGCTTTGTTGTAGCTTTACCATCTTAACCTAAAAATGGAAATCCTGTTTCATTATTATTTTTCACAAGGCAGGGAAACATCTTTAGCCTCCTATGAGAAGGTACTTTGAGAGAGGGGGGGGGGTGGTGCACAAACAAAGTATAGAAAGTTAAACATTAATCTCTACATATGGCTTATTGTCCATCATATTGATTTTAAACACACATCTTCTTCCAGCTATTCTACATCTGATGTCAGAGTACCGGAGCTCTGTCCATGACTGCTGCTGATCTAATTTATGTTCTCTTAAGGACTTTACAGCCCAATATTCTCAAATATTTTGAAAATTGCTCATTGCTCTTGGTTATTCATGTGGTCCCTGTGCAAATTTGACTCATTGTTATGCACTCTGCAATCAGCAGCACAAAGTTGTCCATGAAATGTTCTGCATCTTCACTCCAGCTGAAAGTGGAGAAGACTGTTATCAAGTTCTTATTGTCTCCTAAATCCAACACAAATAAAATGTGCTTATACTTATGTGTGCAAAGCACTCAAAACATATTAATGTTCTTTTAGGTGGCAACATTTCTGAATAAATGTTTTCCCAGGAGTTGAGTTAAGACATTTTTATAGTAAGAAAACATGAAAGTGCCCAGGGTTGGTTTACTGTTATTTTTATATGTCGAGAGTATGTTTTCTTAAGGCACCCAGATCCCCATTTAGCAAGCGGCACTAATTATTTTTGCATTTACTATAAAAAAATACCCTTTTTTCCTTAAGATGATTCTGTCCTGCAGACATGATCAGAAACTGGGGAAAGTATCAGCAAAGTGATGGGTCATGCTATGTAAGGATACAGAGAAGGACTAGCTAACAGGACAATTGGCCCCAGAGGGCCAGGATCACATAGGACAAATACACTGGGGAGGGATGAGGTATTTGCAGAAATGGTCTGGAAGAGGCTCAGGTTCTGTAGGCAGGGTCAATGTCCAGAGTGTGACTTATGCAGGATAATTAGAGAGAGGCTGGATCATGTAACGAAAACAACGGGCAGGAGGTGCACAGGGTATGATGGGTCCCAAGAGGTGCCCTGCATTGTGTAGGATAAGTGTGCCTCCAAAGGGACAAAATACCTCAGGGAATGGCGGCCACTAGCTAGAAAGTGATTGTTCATACCTTGTAGTTGCTCAGGAGATACCTCATGGTGGGTCTCTTGGCATGTTCCATAACTCCTGGTGTCCTCACACAAGGGATGTCAGTTTCTTTTGTGATTTCTGAGGAGAATGAAAAGAAAAAGAATCAGTCTTGCCATAGCTGCTTGAAAGTTGTAAATGTGTGATAGACAAAAATAAATGCTACCCCTCCAGAGTGGTGTCCCGCTGTCTTCTGATGGAGGGCTGTGTCCTTTTGTCCGCTGAGATGGCCTCAAAGGCAGACAACCCTTCTTTAGTCTTGTGCTGGATCTTTGCTGCTGCAGGGTCTTTGTCTAGCATCGGAACCTCCTCTTCTCCCCAGCATTGGCCTCTAGAAAGTTCAAGAGGCTCTTTCTCTTCCTTACCATACGACTCAGGGGAATGCACATGGGACCAGGGGAATGCACTATAATTATTTAAAACCTTCTTGGAGCAACACACCCAACAAACAGTGATGGGAAAATGCACTGCCACTACTATACCCCTCACTTGCAGAGTCCCACAAGGATCAGTTCTCCCTCCTGGCATATTCAGCATATCATGAGGGAAGCAGAACAATTAGTTACAGAGCATTTGTGAATGAATGACTGCACAAAGGCAATGTTGTCTAATAGATAGGGTGACTGGACCAGGAGACCTGGGTTGTACTCCTGCCTCTGCCACTGACCTGCTCTGTGACACTGGGCAAGTCACCTCATTTCCATTTCCCCTTGTACTCTTTGTCTGCCCTATTTATTTAGATGATAAGCACTTTAGCTGGTGGTTAACACTTAAAGAAACAGTGCCCAGCACAATGGAGCCTCAATCTCACTTGGAGTCTTTATGCACCACCATAATACCTCTTTCTATAGCGCACCTGGAGCACACCCTCTTTGACACTCTATTTTCAAGAGCTGAGCTGCATGGCTCCTGCTGATTTCAATCTGAGTTACATGTGTGGTGGGGGCACCCCGGTTCCATATGTGAATCCCAAACACCAAGCCACATGCCTGAAAGAACTCTGCTTGCCCCCCTCCCAGGCCTAAAACACTTAACTCCCTTGAAGGAGGCAGGAATTAACCCAAAAATAAATGGTGCCATTAGATGTAAGCCAACACTTTCATCTGGGCAGAGACACAACCTGAATTAGTACAAAGGACCGTTCAGAGGCCCCTAGAAGGAGCTATCTGTACCCCCCTCCACAGCAATAATCCGTTCTACTGAGCCTCCATAGCTAAACATACAGACTAACATTCTCTAACCCAATTGTGAGTCCAAACAGCCCAAGTCTCTTAATCCCAAACAAGGTACCATCTGATCCTTGTGCTAGGTACCATCTGATCCAGAGCACAAGCTCTGAGGGTGAATCCCAGCCTCTGCTACATCACTTTGTGTTCATCACCATGATGGTCAGGGCTCTTCTGCTGGGTCTAAGCTGCTTCTTCAGTCTGGCTGCAGCCACGCTCCCAGCCTGCCTCATAGGCTGATCCCTCAGACCTGGGCTGTTCCCCTTGCCCCACCTGATGCCAGCAAATTGGCCCAGAGCTAACCAGATGGCCTGCAACCAATCTGCTGTCCCCATTTGGGCAGGGCTAAGCTCCAACAGGGAGGCAGACTGGTGGTGGGGAGTGTGACATTACCCAGGGTACAATCTAGACTGTTGAACAGCGGTGTCCCCTCAAGTCTCCAGCCTGGGGTGCCTTTTACATTGCTTTGCGTTGAGAGCAACCATTCCTGGCCTGTTCACGCCCAGCCTCCAGCATGTAAATTACTCCCAGCTGTACTGTATGAGTGCTATGGCCAGCCACTCTTGAATTACACTGCAAGGCAACACCAGCAGACTCCCAGTCCCAGGCTTGCCCCCAGAAATCTATGTCTTATACTGCCCAGCCCTCTCCTGGACAACACAAGCTCAGACAAAGTTCGTCATCTTATTAATAGAAAATGATAGGCACAAATCCTGTTATTGCAAAATGAAGTTTCCCAAACACTTCAATCCAAGATAAAACAAATTTATTAACTACAGAAAGAAAGATTTTAAGTGATTACAAGTAATGATGCATAAAAGTCAGAATTGGTTACGAGCAAATAAAAGGTGAAATGCAATTAATATCTAATTTAACAAGCTAAATGAATTCAAAGGAAATATCTTTCACCACATGCTTCAGCAGTCTTACTGGTTGGATTCATTTCAGCCAGGACCCCTCCCCCAGTTTAGTGTTACTTTCCTTGTCCTTCAGGTGTTGTTGCCATGGGCAGAGAGAAAAGGAGGAATAAATTGGGACATCTGTTCCCCTTTCTTATACCTTTTCCTCTTCCTTGAGAATTTTCTCCAGCTGGGGCTCAGGAGACTGAAAGTCTGTGGGGATGGAAACCTCCAGCTCTTTCTTTGCCAAGATGTAAATTTCTTGCTTACACTCTTTTTCCTGCCAAAGAATGGCCACTTAACCAGGTGGTGGTCCATTTGATTTCATTGACACCTGGCTGAGGCATCAGTTTGCCTTTTGTCTCGGAGGAACTGGTTGGTGGCTGCTTCCGCATATTTGGAATATGTCTTAGTAACATCATACTGTATAATCTTATAATTTTACATACAATGTGGCCACACATATTTTACCAGGACAATAATGATCAGCAAATTATGAGCTTTCAAATGATACCTCACAAGGCATAATTTGTACAAAATTTATCGTAGTCTTGAAAAAGGGTTGAACACAGGGTTACAGACTGTCACAGGGAATCAGGTCAGGGGTTGGATTTCCTAGGAGTCTGGGGCCAGTTCCCCTGTCTGTCCTCCAGCTAGTCACTCAGGGTCTGTGGGGGTAGGGATGGCCCTTTCCCACTCTAGCTATGAGCACGATGCGGTGTGGGGCGCCACCCGGGGCTGAAACTCCACACAATGCTCTGGAAATGCAGAGGTTAACGTTTGTTGCCATTGCTGTAATTCTCCTTCATTTGCACAATCTTCACTTTATATTCCTGTTTGCTAGAGCTGAAAGGACAAAGCATTAATTTGCTTCATCACTCATTCTTCACCTTCCCTTCAAAAAACTGCTGTGTTGTTTTGCTGGTGCAGAATGGCTGACCTGTTCAACCCCAGAGCTGGCTATAATTTAGCAGTGGGTAGAGTGGTCCCTAAATAATCAAAAGCCACTACTCTCTGCCTGTGGACCACATTCCTCTGCTGTTTTGAGAGAAACAACTGCATGGATTACCCCCAGCCCAGTGATCGGGGCAGGGCTGGAAATATTCCCTCCAAGGATTAAGGAGGGATGAGGCCCGGAAGCTCAGAGAGGGATAGGAAGAGAGTGGGATCTCCATCCTCTGTGTACCTAGAGGGGAGGGAGGAAAGAGGGGAAAATGGAGCCTCCACCCCACCCAGCAGCCAGAAGGATGTGAGGAAGAGAAAGAGGAGTTCCCGGACTCTCAGCAATCCAGAGAGAAAGAGTAGAGCTGATGTGACCCAAGAAGTGGCACAAAGGATTCTGGGATGTTGTGGGGGAGTGGTAGTCACAGGAGAAAAAAACAACTGATGGGAGGAAGTGGAAGCAGATGATTGAGAACCACTGGACTAAGATACATTGAGCTCCTTTGGGGGCAAAAAGCAGAGTATAAATGTAAGGTATAGTTTCCTTATTGCCCAAATCCCTTTATTGTTAGTGTGAGTTGTGAGCAGAAATGTCAGACATGATGCTGAAAATCTCCTGCCAGCATCTACCTCCAGCGGCTCCCCTGTAGTTATCTTTTAAATGGGAGAAAATTGTTTTGTGCACTTTCTCTCTCTTGCCTCCCCCCCGCCAAGATATCATGAAAACATAACTGGAAAGAGGGAGAGATTAATTAAGACGCTTGTAATCCAGTTTCAGGCTTTCACTGATGACCAGAAACTGCTTGAACTGTGCTTTCAGGGGTTTGTAGTCTGAACAGAATCTCTGGACAGGGAAACAATTCTGTAATTAATATCTCTCTATGATATTATTACATATATAAATATAAAAAGACAGCCAAGCATCCGCATAGTTGCCCAAGTTACTTATGCTCAATTCCAGGTTATTTTCATCTGCAAGGTTAGTGGGTCTCCAGCAGTGGGCCAGGAAATGGAGGGGAAACACCAGAAGGTTTTTATGGGGTCACTGGCTTGCTTCCTGTTCTTTGCTAGCACAGGTCCTGCTGATAGGCATTCCATTAGCTTTTCCTGGTCTCTGGCGCAGCGAGAGAAGTTCTGATCACAGGAGCACCCTGTCTGATACTGTATGTGTGTGTCAGGCAGCACAGGACGTGGTATGAACAGCGCAAGAAAGGCACTTCAGAATAAGGTTCCTGCCTTCTCTCACAAAGCAAAAGAGAGAAGAAGAACAGCGTGAGATTTCCTATTTTCTAAGCAGCCAGTAGTGGGGAATAATAACATTCCCTTCTGAAAGTAGCCAGGATAAAATTGGGAAGACAGTGGCTTTAAGCAGTTATAAGCATTTCTGTCCTCTCTTCTGTCAATAGGCTGAAGACCATCTGGTCTAATGGTTAGATCAAAGGGTCAGGCACCAGGAATGTGCTGGATTTGGGGAAAAGTCCAAATCCACTGAAATCAGTGTGAGACAAAGTACAACGAGGCCTTCCTACTCCCACCAGCTAGGAAGGAGGGTTATAAAGTTGCAGCGACAGTCTTGTAACAATTATTTGAAGTGCTACTGGGACTGCTGTAAAGGATTCTGTGATGTGGGTTTGAGGGAGAAAAAGTGGTTGAATCACAAGGGGAAAAGTTCAGAACCACTCTTCTACAGATGAGCCACAGCACTGGAGTCATCCCCTGCCGTCTTCGTGAGGCTCTCCAGTGGGACAATTGTCATTGTGTCCAAACGCCATCTTGTTTTCATGCAACCGTGCAATGGAATCCCCATAAGCGATTTGGAGCCCCTGTGTGTGGGGAGAAGAGGGGGGGGATGGGTGTTACCTTGAGAAATTCTGACCAATGCTGGAGAATCTGAGATGGGTGACATAGATCATAGATCATAGAATATCAGGGTTGGAAGGGACCTCAGGAGGTCATCTAGTCCAACCCCCTGCTCAAAGCAGGACCAATCCCCAATTTTTGCCCAAGATCCCTAAATGGCTCCCTCAAGGATTGAACTCACAACCCTGGGTTTAGCAGGCCAATGCTCAAACTACATGGGCAACTGTACATAGCATGAGCTCCAAAACCTGGCGCAGCAGGTCAAACACTGCCTGCAGGTCAATGGCAGTGTTTCCCAAAGTATGGGGAACGCTCCCTGGACAGCACAGAGGACTAGCCCAGGGGATGGCTATAGCACATGGACAGGTCTCTCAGTTGCTCTCCAAGTCTCAATCTGCCTGAAAAAAGTGAGGCTCTAGCTGTTATGATTGTCAAGCAAACCTTGAAAACTGAGTGAGAGTAACCGATGCAGCATTGTCTGCCTGAGTTTGCAAGGAACCTGAAACAATAGCTCTGAGGTATGAAGTGCCCCACTCCAATGCCAGTGATGGGATGGTAAATGTCAATAGCGTTAAATATTTCACTGCTCCACAGACCATGTGAGAAAAGAGAGGGAGGACCATATTATGAAGATCTACCTAATCTACTCAGAATGATCACTCACTTTGGATAGGGCCTTTACCAGCACATTGCAAGGGTGAAGGGGGGAGTGCTATAGGTTTTGTTTTCCTGATGGGGAGGGTTTTTTCCCGAAGTTTGGGAAACGCTGGCCTATGGTATGTCTACTGGTTCACAATGAAGAGGAAGCCAGTGTGATGCTGATGATAATAATCCCTATCTCTTACACAGTACTTTCTTGCAGTAGATCTCAAGGTGGTTTACAAAGAAGTGTCATTATTCCCATTTTACAGACAGGGAAACTGTGGTGCAGGGAGGTGACATGACATGTCCAAGGTCAGCCAGCAAGCTAATGGCAAAGCTGGGAACAGAAGCCAACTCTCCTCAGTCCTAGTCCACAGCCTGATCCTGTGGGCCATGTTTCCTCCCCTAAAGGCAGCTAACCAAAGCTGAGCAAGACTCCAAAGGGCTTCCAAAATAAGTGGCTGCCACAACAATGAAATCTGCTTCCTGATTTGTCTCACTGCTTGACAGCAGCAATGTCAAGTTTCAGGTCTGGCCAGATGTTAGTAGCAGGAACGAGGGACTAATTCACTTTGAAAGCTTTCTTCTCGGCTTTAGGCAGAGATTTTGCCAGCCCAGCCTCTGACTTGACAATCTGACTAAACTAAAAGACTGCACATTAGAAAACAGCGCACCGATTGGCTACTTTTATATAACTAAAAGGAAGGTCACAGGCACTTGACATTCACTCTGGAGAGGAACAGGATTGGGGCGTGCTATGGGTCAGAACTGGTTGCTCTTCAGGAGAGGAAAGATGCAGAAAAGGTCCAGAAAAGGTCAATGAAGATAAATGTGTGATTGAATTAATATCCGACTATTTAGCCTCGAAAGATAAAGAGTTCGAATCGGACTCGTCTGAGGCATTCAGTGATAAAGGGCATATAATGACATCTCCAGTGACATGAGAACAAGAGGCCACTTGCTGAAATTAAAGGGCAGTCGCTTTAGAACAATAAAAATAAACAGTTCTGTATGCGGCGTACAGTTAACCTATGGAATGTATCACCCCAGGAGGTCCTTAAGGCAAATGGTGTGGCTGGGTTTTAAAGAGGTATGGCTAATTTTATTGTTGCTTATAGCTTTTGTGGCTAAACCAGCTAAGATAATGAGGAGGGTAATCAAATCACATGCTTCAAGGCATAAACTGATTGTCTGTGGGGTAGGAAGGAATTCCCCATGCAGAGCACTGCATGATTGGCTCACTGCACTCTGAGCGTCTGGGGTTATTTTTCCTTCGTTGGCAGTATCAGGGAGAGGCCACTGCAGGATATGGAATACCAGTTGTTGGTTCCACTATGGCAAATCTTATGTCCTTCTATGTTATCACATCTGTGTTTGGCCCCGCGCAGAGCTGCAGGACAGGAAGATTGAGTTTCACTAGAGAGAGCTGCCTAGGAGAGCAGGTGCAGGTCAGGAGTGAGAGCCATTAAGAAGCGTGTGGGGAAGTTTGCAGAGCAGTTGCCTACACTGAATCCTGTTACTTCCTGATGTTCATGAGAAACAAATGAAACAGACAGTAAAATAAATAAAAGCAAAAGCAGGAACATGGTGTTGAATGACCCTGAGAGTTCCTGGAATCTGGGTTCAGAATTAAAGGGCGGATTGAGCTCTCACTACTGTCTGGGTCTGGTCCTTTCTGAAGCAGGGGAAAAGTGGTAACAACCGTAATGATGTTTTTGCCCTTTGGAAAGTGATTGTTTTATTATTCACTGGCCATGAAGCTCCTGCTGCACAGGGAAATGGGGAATATGGACCAGGGAACGCAGGAAAGCTGCTATGACATGTGTCCCTGGACGATTCTGCCAAGGATGAAATGCTAGCCATTGAGACAGCAGCGCCCTAGGGATGACATTACAGCCTTTTAATATGTCACAGCTACCGCACACCACACAGGAATGCCGTCTGTTCTGGGCTTCCACTTCTGGGGGCCTGAGGCCAAGTCTCCCTTGCAATTTGAAATAAAAAGAAATAGGGGGATGGAGTGAATCTGGCTATTTTAAAGTGACACACAGCATGTGTTAGAGACTGGAAGCTTTGCCCAGGAGGTGCTTAAGTCATGAGGCTAAATATGGAGGTCCTCGGGCTATAAAGGTGATCAGTGGTGACCTGGTGTGCTGTAGGGGCACCAAAAAAATGGCTGGGATTGTACAATACTCGGGGCCTTTCCTATAATGCTCCTGCTCATGTGTTTTTCTGAGGCAGCGGTTACCCATCAGGACACCTCATGGTTTTTGCACCAGCGTCACATCTACCAGTCTATGTTTTTTCTACAGCATGAGTCATCCATAGTTATTTCCCTTGTTGCAGGGCTCAGCCACAGAACTTATATTTCCCCCAGTGGTCAGATCAACTGAATAACATCAACCCACCAGCACGCGTTGTCACCTCACCGATGGGCCTCGGGATATCACTGAGGGTGTGTCTGCACTGGAGCGGAAGGTGTAATTTCCAGCTTGGGAAGAGATACTTGCTCTAGCGCCTAAAAAAAGCAAGGTAGCCACAGTAGTATGGGCAGTGGAATGGGCCAGGCACCCGAGAACATACCTAGGGTGTCTACAGGATCATGCTCGGGGCACCTAGCCCCTCCCACTACCCATGCAGCCCTGGCTGCGCTCTATTTTTAGGGCCCTACCTTGACCAGATCTAGTGCGGGCATGTCTGCCTGAGCTGGAAATTACACCTCCAGCTCCAGTGCCGACATACCCAGTGCCTTCTCCGCGACCAGTCTGACAGTGCAAAGCTGTTGTCTCCCTCAGCCCACGCGGAGCCTTGCCGACAAAATCCCTGCATGGCAGCATGCTGCCTACCAAGCTCCTTAGAACTGTCTTCTGCCTCCTGCTCAAACAGATTTATTTTTCCAGCCCTATTTTTCCCTTCCCTGCCACTCACAGGGCCACCTCCTTTGTACATTGGGTGTGCTGCTGAGTAGCCATGGCAGTTTACATAGGTGTGGATCATTGCTTCCATTGACACAGCAAGGAGACAGGCTTGTTGTGCATATTCCCCAAGCCCCTAGACACAGCCCTGCCCAGACACTACTCCCCACGTCTGACTGTGCCCTTTTCAGGCAGTGCTCCTTGCTCTCTCTCTCTCTCTCTCTCACACACACACACACACACACAAGCTGAGGACTATTAATAATGCATCCGTGACTGGGATGATTAGTGATAGGTGGTGACAGAAAGTGGGAGCTGAGTAAATTCAAATCAATCGACTTGGCAGGTAGATAAAATATTACTGTGCATAAGATGGGAGATTTAACACAGCAGCTCTACAAACCCCAGGCTAGTGACCTGGCACTAATGCAGTTAATCAAATTCTTTTCTGTTTGGGTTCTTAGGCCTCACCTATCACTGTGGTATCGGAGCTCCTTACAGTAGTGCATTAGGTCATATGCCTAGCATCTGTCACATGTGGTTCTTTCCTCTTTTCTCCCTTCTTTGTCCCAGGAGAGAAGAAATGAGACAGTCCAGGAGGGTCTGGGGCTGCTTCCTTAGCCACTGGGACGGAGCCTACATATGTGACTGTATTAACTGCTGTTCCTTAAACCTCTGTGGTTTATTATTTGAATTATTTATTATTTATTATTATTATTTAGTGCCCAGGCGCTAAAGCAATTAATCAAATGTGAAAGACAGGGAGACGGAGGTATGTGAGTCCTTCACAAATAGGACTGTGCTCCTACATGCAAGCACAATTACTTATGAGACTGTGACAAGAGAAAACTGAATGTAAAGTCTGCTATACAGCCAGTAAATCAGGCTTATGTCTTCCTTCCTCAATCAGAAAGGAACCAAGCTATTTTAAAATCCGTGTTCCACATACATAGTCAACTAGAATGCTCTTTCTTGTGGACAAGACAAGGTTTAAAATGTTCTTAGGCCTGCTTCTCTCCAGGCAACTTCTCCCTCCCAAAAGTGCTCCTTCCTCACCCTTGCCCTGAAAGAATCAAAGCCTGGATGAGCTCCAATGGCAGCATGCAAACCCTGAATACTGCATGCCCACAGTGATCAGTTTGTGGGCCAGCCACACAGGGTTAAACTTGCCTGCACAAAAATATTCATCAAATAATGTTGAGTAACAAACACATCTTGTTACAGTCTAGCTCTGTCTGTAGGCATTTCATGATCAGAGACAATTGCCTATCGTGCTGACCAATATTGTCTCCTTGTTTACTTGTACTCCCCCATCTGTCTCTCAATCTGTCATCTCTTGTTTTATGCTTAGATTGTAAGCCCCTTAGGGCTCTTTTTGGTCTGTGTTTGTATGGTGCCTAGCACAATGGAGTCCTTGCCCATGAACAGGACTCATAGGCACTAATCCATTGGTCCGATAATTTGTCCACAACAGAATAATCAACAAGCTCTACTCCACCATTCTGTCCCTGAACTACAAATACAGGAGATCTCTTCACACAGCTAGAATGACCCATCTGTACATTTTAACGAGTGGCTATCTTCAGTCTGCCAAGCAAGGGATCTCACAAACAGATTCAGCGTGACACAGGGCAATTTAGGGAATTGGCAGCAAGAAGCAGAGCCTTTCACCTGTAGTTTGCTAGTTCAAATTCAGACCAGACTAAACATTAGTACCATATAATGGGCGGGCGGTGGTCTCAGTGCAGCTGCCTAGTGGAGAAAAGCCCACATGCCAAAAACCACAATTGGCTTCTTTGCTGGAAGTTTGTGTGGCAAGGCCAAGAACTGAATGCACCTGGAGAGTGAACTGTCCTCTCACCCCATAGGGCCTCCTGCACATTAGAAAACCTGCTACCTGTTTTTCAGCACTAGTGCTGCCTGTCGTGTAAATGCTAGAGTAGACAGAGCACAGGCTTAGATAACATGGTGACCAAAGCACTTATGGTGGGGCTTGCACTTACTCCCAGGAGAAAAACAGCTACAAAATGTCCTAGAATAGGAGCATCCTCAGTGGTCCTTTGAGAACAGACTTGAGGCTCACAGGTAGGGGAACGTGGGGCAGCCTGTTGTCTGTACTGAACTTGTTTTGTGTAGAAGCCGAGGACTGCAGTCTCTAGGGCTGTCAATCAGGCACCTTGCAGAGTCACAAAATGCAGACGTAATTATTTAGGGAGGAAAAAATGACTGAGAAAATCTGAATAATTCTGGAAATTGGCTCAGAGACTAAGCTGTTATTTTGTTTGCAGTGTATTTAAGTTACCATTACATCCATTCTGTGCCACTAAGGTGAAGTCATTTCCACTGATTAAACGTGAGGAACCAACAGAGTTGCTCATTCCTTTTGTTCTCGTCTTTCAAAAGTGAATGTAGTGCTGGTGAACAGTGCCAAAATGGCAGCTTTGGAGAGCCTGAAGTGTTTTGTTAATCTACAGAACTAGTACCCGTGCACTCTGAGCAGTGCACACCTCCCCATGCACCATTCGCCTCCCCATAACAAGGGGCATCAGTGCTGGATCGGGGGGACTGGGCTGGGTGGGATGTTCTTGTGATGTTGCACCCCATATTCTTCTTAGTAATATTATGATAGGATTATGGCATAATTATGATGCATTTTGTACAAGATAAGTCCTGTGAGGTGTCATTGGAAAAGATATGATTTGCTGAATATGATTATCCTATTTGTACGCATGTTTCGTTTTTGGATCTGAAGTTATAAATACTGACTATGTATCTGTACTTCAAATGAAGTTAAACCTGGGCAACACCCATTAGACACGATGCTTTCAGTCTACATAGTGGGTGGGGAAGGACCTATTCAGGATAATGGGCCATTAGGAAAAACAATAGGCCTTAGAAGACGCTTATCCTCCACCTGGTGAGCCTTCCTAAGAATGCTATAGGCAGCCTGTAAGGAACGGCTGCTATGACTCTACAAGGACATGTGACCAGGCCACATGATTCTGGACTCCACCTTGGCATGTCAGTATTTTTCTGCAAACCAGTCTGGGAACCAAGTTTTGAAACAAAGGGTTCCCACCATATGCTAAAGAAATATAAGGCAGGGAGTGACATCATCCATGGTTCTTCACACAAGACTTCTGGAAACACCTGAGAACCAAAGACTGAACTGGGGGAAGTGCTGGACCCAGGCTAAAGGGATTTCTAGCCTGTGTATGAAACACCTGGGGATTCTAAGCTGCAAAGCAAGTGTAGCTTGTGCTTTAAGAATCTACAAGTCTGCTTGTACCATCCGTTAGGGTGAGAATCTGCTATTCATATCCAATCTAATATCTTAGACTTAGTTTGTGTTTTTGTTTATTTGCTAGATAATCTGCTTTGATCTGTTTGCTATCACTTATAACCACTTAAAATCTATTTTTTTCAGTTAATAGATTTATTTTATGTTTTAATCCAAACCAGCTAGCTTTGACTGGAGTGCTTGGGGAAAATCTCTGCTTGGTTACCACAAGTGTGCATTGTTCTCTTCACATTGAGGGAGAGACGGACTGGATATTAAACCCATATACTGGCCAGATTTGACCAGGGCAGGATGGTACTGCTCTGGGGTCCTAGGCTGGGAAGCTGGTGGTTAGAGAGCCTGCAGTGGTTAGAGAGCCTGCATGTAACTGCAGCTGGGTGTGTCTCTACCTGTGTGAATGCTGGTGAAAGTGCAGGCTGGAGGGCTTTGCAGCTTGTCACAGCAGCACAGTGTGAGAGGGAGCCCAGGCTGGTGGATCAGAGGGCTCAGTGGTGCCCCAGTTCCAGGTGGCACTCTGGGGGGAACCTGTCACAGTTCTATCTTCATGCTCCATGGTTTCAGTGCTGGGACTGTCAGCAAGGATGTCAACTGGGATAGTGCCTTTTGTGACTTGCCACTTTTCCACTAGCCCCTGGACTATCACTATCAAGTTCAGCTCCTTTTGCTTTAGCCACTAAATAGCTGTCAGGGGGGAATGATTTCTGGCCTTTTGTTTTCAACTTGGGCCAATTTAGGAACAGATTATGTCCCACGCTGTGTGCCCATGTAGGGTAGAAAGATACCCTCTAACTCGCCTGTGCTGGCTACCCATACTGCAGGTAGCTGGGTAGAAGGGAGAGCAACCTCCAAGGGACCACTACATTGCCCCCTAGTGCATGGGGACAGGAGTGGTTAGAAAGGGGTGGGACATCTCAATATTCCAGGGGCCATATGTTCAGGACAGGCACAGATACATCCCCTGTCGGGCAGGGAGAAACTGGGTGGCAGATTCCAATTCAGAGTCACAATCTTCCTCCTAGTTTCCCAGTTTGCCTTCTCAGTCTGCTCAGCTCTGTGTCATCCCATACAGGGACCTGGCGGCAAAACCACAAATGGCCCCTCAGTCAGCTAGAGATGAAATAACACTACATTTTATACAAAGCACTTTTCATTGCTCTCAAAGGGCTTTGGAGATATTAACTAATGAACTGAAAGGCTCAGTTCCCCCAATTATCAGAAACAACCAGATGGAATGAGTCTCGCTCAGCTGTCCTCTACCCTGAAATCTGCCTGTGTGTTGTGTTAAAAAAGGAAGGAGGAGGGGAGTATAAACAAAAGAGCGCGCGCGCGAGAGAGAGAGAGAGAGAAAAAGAAAAGTTGTGGGTCTGCTGAACAGCCATTAAATGGCACATTTTTCTCGTGACATTTTGTTATCACAATTATTATTTCAAATGCCTTGGAGTATAATCAACAGTCGCTTCCCCATGAATGTGCTGGATAAAATGTGCCAAATGCAAGAGACAATCCATTTGTTGCATCTGAGTTTCAGGAAACTGAAATTATTGCTTAAATAACCTCTCAGTTCAAGTCAGGGTAAATCAATGCCGACCGCATGGAACAAAAACCGTACAGATTTTTACTCCTGTGACCCCAAGCTGGACATCATCACAATTAATCTGATCTTGTCAAATGAAAATGGAGGTGAATTATCTGTCTTTCCCCTGCCTTTATTCCTTTGATGTGGACAGGAGCTGCATTATTACAGTACTTTAAGGTGCCTTTATTTTTTTTAGCTTCCTTGTGTATTAAAAAGGAAGAGGACAAATCTTGACACTGTCTTGGCTGAAGAGGTTGTATACATTTTGCCTTGCTTAGGATTCCTCCAGTGATCCATTATAATCTTATTAAGCATCTTTCTGCTAAGTATCTGAAACAGTTGTGGGCCAAACCATGCTCTCAGCTATGCCTCATCAACCTCCCTACATCAGAGGGGTAGTTTGGGAGTACATGAGGGCAGGACCTGGCCCTCCAATGTTTTGCGTACAGCATGGTTGAAGAAGATTGAAACAGAAGGAGGGACTCTCACTGCAACACTCAGGGAAGAGGGGGAGATCTCCCTCTACCTTTAGTACCACCCTTCCCTTATCCCCAACTCCCACTTACTTTAAACCTGGTATGTAGACCAACACAGCATTGCTCAGCACATAGATTTACAGCCAGCTGCGGAATAAGCAGAGTTGAAGTCCATGTAGATTGTTTATGAGAGTAGCTGTTTGAAGTTGTTTGAGGAGGCTGGTTTTTCTGGGCCCCACATTTACACCCTGGGACTCAGCTCAGATTCAACGTCTTGTTTTTGATGAGGTTCCGGCTTTTTCCTTTTCCACTTGTCCAAAGACACACAGTGAGCCAGCGGCTCAGCAGAAATTCTGCCACGCCTTTCACTTTTAAAGCTGAGACTGGCAAGAAGGATTTTCTATTTCCAATACCCGAAGTGACTGCTAGTTAGAACCTACCAGTGCGCTGAACCCTCTCCTTAATTATTTTGCATGGGTATCGCAAGTATGTCAGGCACAAAGGGCTAGAAGGGAGCATGAGGTAAAGAGCCCAAGGCTCATGAAGCTGGGATACCCATCTTTCCCAGTGACATTCCACTATCATCAGTACTGTCTATTAACAAAAACAGTCCCACACAGTGTCTCCGTGTTACACTGGGCCCGACCCTGAGAAATGCCGTGCTCCTTCCACAACCATTGGGATCTCAGCACCTTGCAGGATTGGGCCTCTTGAGAGGATGTCTTTCTAAAAGATATGTTCTTGTTCAACCACGAGTGATTTGACTTGATGCAGGGAGTCACAGGGGGAAATCTATGGCCTGGACTATGCAGGAGGTCAGACTAGGTGATCACAACAGTCCCTTCTGGCCTTCACATCCCTACATTTCTTTTGCTTTTGATAAAAATTTGGTGGGACTGGGTGAATGTCATTATTCAAGAAATTGAGGGATGTATATCAAGTGCTAAACCGAGGTAGGGGCAGGTACTGCAAGCTTCTTCCACACAGGTCTGCAAAGGAAGTTTAGCCCCCACATAAAATGCATTAATGAGATACAGGCATGCACTTGGATTCATGCCAAGGGAACTCTGTAAGTCCTTGTGGGCTGTCCACACACAGTATTTCTGGAACACACAGGTCTTTAGACCACCAGGGGTATTCCACCAGAGGTGAAGAAAGGCTGCTCTTTTTGTTGGGAAACTAAATGGGCACTGGAAACCTCCAACCCTCACCCACCTTAATTTTTTTAAAAGCCCTGTTTCCATGGATACAACCTATGCACTCAGACCCACACATGAATCCTGAATTAGTAAAATCTGTCTCCAGGCTGGTGGATGATCCAAATTAAACTAAATTAATAATTTATTCAAATAAAATGAGACATGCTGAGATTCTCCAGGGAGGCTGTAAAAATGATAATGTCTCTTGTTAGGAAAATGTGTCAACACCTCGCGTACACCAGGGCCATTTTATCTACATAGGCTACTGTTTTCTGAATGGCTTCAGGGCTCCAAATAATGAACTTTGAGCCACAGCTGGTGGGAGATCTCCTACCTTCTCCCTGTTAACACTATGCTCTGCATTGCTATAAACACCACATGGCCATCTTTTTTTTTTATTAAAACTTCCAGCAGTCGTTAGTCCAAACTTAAGACCCTATTCACAGACAAGAAACTAACAATGCTGAGAAGATAATTTTCCCATGACGCATACTGAGTGATTCTTGCATAAAATTGCCAAGCACTTGACAAAGTCATAATCACTGGCTAATGATCCATTATCCAATTGCCATAATTAGTTGCATTATTGATATTACCTTACTAGAGTAATTGGACAGATACAGCCTTTATCAGTAGAAAGAGAAATTGCCATATTGATGCTGTCAAGGAAGGGCATCATTTGAAGAACAACTCACACAAACAGATTGTACAAACAACAGCTATACAATAATATGGCCTCAGCATGGTATCTCCTGCTTATTCTAGGTATGAGAGGGGGGTTAGAGGCACAGCAAACTTGGAGAGGGGGACAAAGCAAATGGCAGGGATAGGGTACTTCTTTTAATTGTACCTAATTTTGTTGTTAGGGCCTGTTGGTAGGCATAGAACTCCTAGGTTGTATGTTGAAATAGCCACGCACTGAAGGAAAGCAAATGTAAGTTCCTATTTGTGTATGCAGTAAATTTAGTACTGTTGAAACCTCCCAGAATAGGTACAGAACAGGCATTGGCAATGCAAGCCTCTCCCGTCAGCCATGTCCCTGGGCCTCACCCTGGAGACAGAGGAACTGCTTCTAAGGATGAGAAAGTCTTTCAGCCTCTATTGCCTCTCCACTGGGACTGCCCATGGTAAGGTTGCTAATTAGTGTCACCTGTGGAAGTGTTTTTTCCCCTCCAAGGAGGACACTTGTCCCTTGGGAACTGGACCCAAACACCCATCAGATGATAACATGGCCATTGAAATCAATGAAAGTTAGGAATCTAAATACATTTGAGGATTGGGGCCTAGCAGTCTGGGTTAGATTCATACTGGGTTAGAAAGGCTTCTAACCTAGTGTGAATCTAGGCTTCTAACCTAGCATGTCTAGTAGCAGGGCTGGTTCAGATTTCATTGCCAAACCTGCAGCCAGAAAGGGCCCTTGGTGAAGAGGGCCCCAGTCCAGCAGCGTACTGGTTGAAATAATAGTGTGATGGATGGTGACCCTGCTCCATTGTCACATGGTGTGGCGCACAAGCTACTTTGTGCTGAGAATCCTGGAGTAATGATAACTCACCCTCTTCGGAGAATCAGTATCTCCCTTACCCTGTTATCCTGGCTGTGGCTGAGGGACTTTATAGGTTTTCCCCTCCTTCGCTATAACAGGAAATCTCCATGCATGACACTGCACAAAACACACACACCAGTTCTGCATGCATTCTATATTCCCACCCCCATCTCATGGGAAGAACTCCCCTCCTTTCATAGACTTTGAGGCCAGAAGGGACCATCATGATCATCTAGTAGTCTGGCCTCCTGCACATTGCAGGCCACAAAACCACATGCACCTAATCCTGTAACAAACCCATAACCTGTGGCTGAGTTACTGACATACTCAAATAATGATTTAAAGACTTAAAATTACAGAGAATCCACCATTTACCTTAGTTTAAACCTGCAAGTGATCCATGTCCCAGGTTGCAGAGGAAAGTGAAAAAACTCAGGGTTTCTGCCAGTTTGGCCTGGGGGAAAATTCCTTCCCAACCCCAACTATGGCAGTCAGTTGGACCCTGAGTATGTCTGCAAGACCCAACAGGAACCATCCGGGAAAGAGTTCCCTGTGGTAACTCAGAGCGTTCCCCATCTAGTGTCCCATCGCTGGCCGCTGGAGATATTTGCTACTAACAGCCATAGATTGGCTACATGCCACTGTAGGCAGTCCCATCATACCATAAACGTAGCAAGCTGAGTCCTGAAGTCAGTTAGGTTTTTGCCCCCTCTGCTCCTGTTGGAAGCCTGTTCCAGAACTTCACTCCTCTGGTGGTTAGAAACCTTCATCTAATTTCAAACCTACACTTGTTGATGGCTAGTTTATATCCATTTGTTCTTGTGTCCACATCGGGGCTTAACTTAAATAACTCTTCTCCCTACCTGGTATTTATCCCTCAGATGTATATATACAGAGAAATCATATCTCCTCTCAGCTTTCATTTGGTCAGGCTAAACAAGCCAAGCTCTTTGAGTCTCCCCTTGTAAGGTAGGATTTCCATTCCTCTGATCATCCTAGTAGCCCTTCTCTGCACCTGTTCCAGTTTGAATTCATCTTTCTTAAACACAGGAGACCAGAACTGCACACAGTATTCCAAATGAGGTCTCACCAGTGCCTTGTATAATGGTACTAACACCTCCTTATCTCTACTGGAAATACCTCACTTGATGCATCCTAGCACTGCATTAACCTTTTCCACAGCTGCATCACATTGTCATTGTCAGTCATTCTATGATCAGACACTATACCCAGGTCTCCCTCTTCCTCTGTTGCTTCCAACTGATAAGTCCTCAGCTTACAGAAAAAGTTCTTGTTGTTAGTCTCCAAGTGCATGACCTTGCACTATGCCCTATTATATTTTATCCCATTTCTATTACTCCAGTTTTCAAGATCATCCAGATCTTTTATGATATTCCGGTCCTCCTCCATATTGGCAATACCTCCCAACTTTGTGTCATTTGCAAATGTTATTAGCATACTCTCACTTTTTGTGCCAAGGTCATTAATAAAAAATGTAAAATAAGATTGGTCACAAGACTGATCCCTGAGGAATTCCACTAGTAACATCCCTCCAGCATGACAGTTCACCTTTCAGTATAACCTGTTGTAGTCTCCCCTTTAACCAGTTTCTTATCCACTTTTCAATTCTCATATTAATCTAATCTTCTCCAATTTAACTAATAATTTCCCATGTGGAACTGTATCAAATGCCTTCCTGAAAGGATGCATTTCCTTTGTCTAAAAAACTGGTTATCATCTCAAAGAAAGAAATCAGGTTGTCTGGCACAATCCACTTTTTGTAAATCCATGTTGTATTTTATCCTGTAATGCAGCGGAGGGGCTTCATTCCGGTGCAGAGGCAGTTAGCTCACCCTGTTGGGCTCAACTAACCCTGCCCCTTCCCACTAGCAGGAAGTGCCGGGGTGGGACAGGTGGTAAAAGGGCAGGGCCCTGCAGCTCAGTTGGAGCCAGACCAGGGAAGGAAGCAGACGTCCTTCGCAGGGAACCGAGCTGTCCGCGAAGCCCATGACTGGCGGTGGCAGACGACAACTCCCCCAAGTAGCTCAGGGAAGCAAGATATTGACTCGGGTTTGTTGCCGGGAGACAAGGTAGTGACCCCTTGCTTCCCTGCTGACCCTGTGATTGGGCCACCCATCACTTCTCGGGCCCTTAGCTGAGACCCAGTGGAGCAGGGCGGGCCGGGATCCTCAGACCCCTGGCCCCGCACTCAGGACTGGATGAGCCATAACCCTTAAGCTGGGTAGCCTGAGCTATCGACTGTTTCTCTGCTCAGCCCTCAGGCAGGTGGCCTGAGCCACAGACTGCTTACTTGCTTAGCCTCCTCCAGGAGGCCTGAGTGACCACTTGCCCAATGGCTTGGCTGCAAACCAGGATGCCTGATCAACCCACCGAGTGCAAGCACTGATTCTACACCACTGCCAAAGGTGGTGCCCTGTCCCTGAGACCCAAGGAATGTTACATATCCGAATTACTATTGTGGTAAACCCAGGACAAACAGCTACAAAAGGGGGGTAATAGTTAGTCCCAGGGGTTTAAAAGGCCTCTCCCTATCTACTGAGGAGAGAGAACCACAGGGCAATAAGGTTCAGCTGGAAAAGGGGTTGCTAGGGAACCAATTAGGTTCAGCTGACTCCAACTACTTGGGACCTTTTTAAACCCTCCCCTGGGTGGTAGGAGGGAGAGAGTGAGGGAGTGAGAGGAGCCGGGAAGCTACCAGTAGGCTGTTTGCAGCAAGACACCAAACCTTCCCCGTAGGGAGGCTGCACTCGCTCCCCAGAAGGGAAGGAAAATAAGCACAAGAGACTGACTGAGGAGAGGAGTAGCGGGACCCTGTGCCACCTATAAAGATTCGCCTTGCCCCAAACCTGAGTCTCCAAGGCTAAAAAGGACTGCGCCTACTGAGGCGAACAAGGTATTTTGCCACACGTGGTGTCAGGAGTGGGATGTGGTGAGTGAGTAGGCTCTGTGGCAAGCCATCTCAGGGCAGGGTAAATCACCAAAAGAAAAATATGGAGGATGTAGTGAAGGCATTGGTACAGGCCACTGCGGCCCAACAAGAGGCTACCAGGGTGCAGATGCTTGCCTGGCAAGAGTCAGTACACGTCCAACGGGAGACGAACCAATTACTGATGAACCAGGTGGCCCAAGATCGAGCCACCCTGAATGAAGTAGTGAACCAGTTAAAAGCCCTGACCATGCTGACACACGGGCCCCAAGGGATCCGGCTGCTGCGGGCAAGCAACTATTTACAGAAGATGGCTATGGATGACAATATAGAGGCATATCTCCTCGCCTTGGAGACGACAGCACTGTGGGAGGCCTGGCCTCAAGACCAGTGGGCAGGTATCCTGGCTCCATTTCTGTGTGGGGAGCCCCAGAAGGCCTATTTCGACATGACCAGAGAGACAGCTATGGATTACCCCCAGCTGAAGGCAGAAATCCTGGCAAGGTCAGGTGTGATGGAGGGTGGATAAAAGGAGGGGAACGAGGATCTTGACCCAGTACCAGAAATCTATGCTTATAGGGGAAAGAGGTGGCTCAACAGACAGCGGGGCGGGGCAGGAGATCAACGACCCAATAGCCAGACCTCGTTCTGGGGAGACAGAGGTAGATCCCCCTGAGTTTGGACAAATGGGGACCTCACTCGGGAATTTTGGTCAGGATCAGGCCAATGATCCAATATACAGCAATATTCATAAAGAAGTAGTCGAGGTAAATGGGGTCCCCGTGGAGGGGACAGTCAAGGGCCCAGGGCCATATTATGTGATTAAGGGTGATCTGCTATACAGAGTAGTCCAGGTCCAAGAGCAAGTCGTAGAACAACTCTTGGTCCCACAGAAGCATCAGAGGGACTTGATGGATCTGGCCCACAGCCATCTGTTTGGGGGCCATCTTCGGGTAGATAAGACCCTTGATCGGATTCTGCAGAGGTTTATTTGGCCCAGCATTTATGTGGCTGTCTGGCGATATTCTACCTCCCGTCCAGAATGTCAGTTACATGGGCCCTGACCACACTTAAGGGCCCCTTTGGTACCTCTACCAATTATTGAAAACCCATTCGAGCAAATAGCTATGGATCTAGTAGGGCCACTGGAGAAGTCAGCCCGGGGTCATCAGTACATTCTGGTAGTACTAGATTATGCCACCCAATATCCCAAGGCCATACCTCTGTGGAACACCATGTCCAAGACCATAGCCAAAGAATTAGTCTGCATTTTTTCCAGAGTAGGGATACCTAAAGAGATCCTGATGGAACAAGGGACCCCCTTTGTGTCCAAGTTAATGAAAGACCTATGTGCAGTGCTCCATATACGAACCCTCAGGACGTCAGTCTATCATCCCCAGACTGATAGTCTTGTCGAACGCTTCAATAGAACATTGAAGAACATGCTACGGAAAGTGGTTAGTCGCGAAGGGAAAGACTGGGACGCCCTGCTGCCTTACTTGCTGTTTGCTATATGGGAGGTTCCCCAAGCTTCCACTGGATTCTCCCCATTCGAGCTGTTATGTGGTCGCCACCCCAGGGGCATATTGGACATGGCCAAAGAGGGCTGGGAAGAACAGCTGAACACCGGGAGAAACATCGTTGAACATGTATTGCAAATGAAAGATAGGATAGCCCAAGTCGCCCCCCTTGTGCGTGAACACCGGGAGAAGGCCCAAGGGGCCCAACGGACATACTACAGTCGCCAAGCAACGACTCGGAAGTTCCAGGTGGGAGACCGGGTAACGGTGCTCATACCCACGGCAGAGAGCAAGCTCCTGGCCAAGTGGCAGGGGCCATATGAGATAATAGAAGCCATAGGAGAAGTTGACTATAAGGTCTGACAGCCAGGTTGCCGGAAGCTGGAGCAGATCTACCATAGAGACCTGCTGAAACCATGGCAGGATAGAGAAGCGCATGTGGTTGCGCTAGGGGCACCATCCCCTAAAAGCAACCAGCCCGACCAAGTGGGAATATCCCCGGAGTTGACTCCGGAGCAACGATCTGAAGTGATCAGCCTGATTAAACGCAACCAGGATGTGTTCTCAGAAAAGCCAGGCGGGACTACTGAGGTTCACCATCACATCCTCACAGAGCCTGGAGTGAAGGTGAACGTCAAGCCATACCGGATCCCGGAGGCCAAAAGAGAGGAGATCAGGACAGAGGCCAGGAAAATGCTGGCCTTAGGAGTCATTGAAGAATCTCAAAGCCAATGGTCAAGTCCAGTGGTTTTAGTGCCTAAGCCGGATGGCAGCATGAGGTTCTGCAACGACTTCCGAAAGCTGAATGAGGTGTCCCAGTTTGATGCGTACCCTATACCCTGGATAGATGAGCTAATTGACAGATTGGGAAAAGCATGGTTTATGTCTACCCTTGACCTGACCAAGGGCTATTGGCAGATCCCGCTGGCCAAGGCCAACAAAGAGAAGAGGCCTTTGCAACTCCAGAGGGACTATATCAGTACACCATCCTCCCCTTTGGGTTGCATGGGGCGCCCGCTACTTTCCAAAGGCTCATGGACAAACTGTTGCAACCACATTGCAAGTACGCAGCAGCCTATCTCGACAACATTATCATATATAGCCCCGACTGGGAGACACACTTGGTGAAGGCGGAGGCAGTGCTGGATACCCTAAGGAAGGCGGGGCTGACAGCAAACCCTCCAAGTGTTCGCTCAGGCTAGCTGAAGCCAAATACCTTGGGTATACAGTGGGGAGGGGTGTGGGGAGGCCCCAACTCAACAAGTTAGAAGCTATACAGAAGTGGCCCCGACCACTCCAGAAAAAACAGGGCAGGGCATTCCTGGGACTAGTGGGGTACTATAGACGGTTCATTCCCCACTTTGCCACCAGGGCATGCCCATTAATGGACTTAACGAAAGCTCGGGGCCCAGACATAGTAAGATGGACAACTGTGGCTGAAGATGCTTTTTCAGATCTATAGACGGCCCTCTGCATTGACCCCATACTTGTGGCCCCGGACTGGGGGAAGGAGTTTATCCTACAAACCAACACCTCTGATGTAGAGTTGGGGGCAGTACTTTCACAAATGGTCAGGGATGACGAACACCCCGTCCTCTTCCTCAGTAGGAAGCTCCTGCCTAGGGAACGGAAATATGCTGTTGTCGAGAAAGAATGCCTGGTGGTAAAATGGGCCGTAGAAAGCCTCCGCTACTATCTACTGGGACGGAGGTTTACCCTTGTCACGGACCATGCCCCTCTGCAGTGGATGCACCAAAATAAAGACAAAAATGCCAGAGGGATGAGATGGTTCCTGTTGCTTCAACTCTTCCACTTCAGAGTACAACATAGGTCTGGAATCCAACATGGCAATGCGGATAGCCTTTTGAGACCCACGTAGTCCAACCCCGTAGTGTTGAGCGGGGGGGGGGGGGGGGAGGAATATGTGGTAAACCCAGGACAAACAGCTACAAAAGGGGGGTAGTAGTTAGTTCCATGGGTTTAAAAGGCCTCTCCCTATCCACTGAGGAGAGAGAACCACAGGGCAATAAGGTTCAGCTGAAAAAGGGGTTGCTAGGGAACTAATTAGGTTCAGCTGACTCCAACTACTTGGGACCTTTTTAAACCCTCCCCTGGGTGGTAGGAGGGAGAGAGAGGAGCCGGGAAGCTACCAGTAGGCTGTTTACAGCAAGACACCAAACCTTCCCCGTAGGGAGGCTGCACTCGCTCCCCAGAAGGGAAGGAAAATAAGCACAAGGGACTGACTGAGGAGACGAGTAGCAGGACCCTGTGCCACCTTTAAGGATTCGTCTTGTCCCAAATCTGAGTCTCCAAGGCTAAAAAGGACTGAGCCTCCTGAGGCAAACAAGGTATTTTGCCACACTATTTACTTCTATGTAAGGGTGCCTTTACTTCTATGTAAGGTGCCTTAACTACTTTCTCTTTCAAAATTTGTCCCAAGACCTTGCGTACAATTGCAGTCAAACTAACAGACCTGTAGTTTCTTGGATCACTTTTCCCCCTCTTTCTTAAAAATAGGTACTCTCCATCCCAGCTGACAGAGCAGAGCAGTGTGGACAGAGGTTGGGTGGCAACAATAAACTTTGTGCTGGACTGTGGCTTCCTGTCTGTGAAACCCAATAAAGTAGAGCCCCAGATTTGTGCCGATTGGCCCTGCCGATATACAATTCCACAAGCCTTCCAACCTCCCCCGCAAATTTCATGTCATTTGAAAAGGCAATTTCCATCCAAAAAGTTTTGATGAAAAATTTGCAAGCAGCCCTATGTGGGATCTTTAAGTCAAGATGGGATGTCTTTCTAAAAGATATGATCTAGTCAAGCTACAAATTATGGGCCTGACACAGGAATCAGTGGGTGAAATTCCAAGGACTGCATTATGCAGGTGGTCAGACTAAGTGATCATAATGCTCTTTTCTGGCCTTAACACCTCGGAATTTCATCAGGATCCTGGATGTGAAATTCACACCTGTGTGTGTGTGGGGGGGGGGGCAGGCAAAGTCTATGCACATGAAAGTCCTATTTAAGCCCTATTTGAAGGCTATAATAGGACTTAAGGGGCACATAAGTTTTTTGCTGGCCATCTGCACAGGATTGAATTTCACCAAGAAGAGTAAATCATCAAAATGCTGACACACAATGCTGCTTGCCCAACCAATCCCCATTTCACCATCTGATCTATGGCCCCAGGACTCTCATGATATTAGGATAACGAGGCAGTACTGACAATTCTGTCCTCGCTGTTGGACCAGCATAGAGCCACAATTGGTACTATTCCAATGTTATCTAACAATTAACCTTGACACAAGTCTTTTACTTCCAAAAGCCTGCTGGAGCACTTAGAAATTCAATTTCTCTCTGATAAAGGGAATTCAGATGAGTTTCAACTTATCACAGCTAGAGGAAAATTGCAGCGTCTTAATAAGAGTATAGGTGGTGTTAAACCAGACTTGTCTTCCACAATGCAGCGCAAACCTGCTACACGTTAAAAAAATTAATTTGTCGATCTGTTACAGACTATTTATACCAGAATCTACAAAGCGAAAATTAGATTGAAAAATGACTCCAGACACTACTTAGTAAAAATTATTTCATGCCAGTATGTGTTAAATTCAATATCTGTTCTATTCATGCAGTGTACTTCATTGAAATGAGCAGCATCTCAAATATGCATTTCTGCATTCTGTTACATTGGTCTCCTCTTGATGGATCTATTAATGCTGAAGGGTACTAATGCCTTCAGACTGTAAGTGGATTCACTACCATTTTTCTTTATTTTTTAAAGATAAATGTATGAAGCTGCTCAGCAGCCTAAAACTGAGAACTAGCCAGCTGGAGCCCTATATCTGACTGCTATACTGTCTATCCATCCCTACGGCCCTTACCACCATGGAGTCTGAACGCCTGACACTCATTAACAGATCGTATTATCCCAACACTGCTGTGAGGTAGAGAAGTAGTATCCCCATGTTAACAGATAGGGAATTGAGGCACAGTCTTGTCAATCCTACGCCTTCAAAAATCAGGAGTCAGACCCCCTCTCCCAAATCATGAGATTAGTCTCAATCATTAGACTTTTAAAAAAATAAAGATTATGTTGTTTTTTGGTTGGTCTTCTAATTTTTAACCCCCCCCCGCCCATCCCCTCTGTGCATGTGTGAGTGAGAGAGTGAGTGTTACAGGATTGCCAGCTCACCCAAATGTATGCAATGAGTAAGAAGAAAAGGAGTACTTGTGGCACCTTAGAGACTAACCAATTTACTTGCGAATACAGACTAACACAGCTGCTACTCTGAAACCTGGCAATGAGTAAGGTGATCTTGATTCCCACTGCAGGATTCTCACTGGCTGCCTGTTGGTGCAGAGTTTCTAGCTTCTCTCCAAACCCCAACATTTGAATTAATTCATCCTTCCAGCCCAGCAATTAATTATGCACCCCCAACTCCTCTGTCTCCCTGCCAGCCATATATCAATTCTGCCCCTGCCACCTCACATGTGCCCCAAGCCCCTCAGTGCAGATCTGTTCTGCTGGCAGCTCTAGGGGTTCTTCACCCCTTCTTTTCCTTCCCAAGCCTGGGGTTGCAAAGGGAAGTGCAGGTGAGCACAGAGCAGACTGACCCATTATTCACAGAGACGGTAAGTGGGGAGCAGAGCCACCTTGAGCTGCTGGGCTTTTTCTGCTCTTTGGTTCCGACTCCCTCTTCTCTCCCCTACCCAAAACTCTGGTTCCTGAGAGGCGGGGGTGAGCTCTCCCTGCTTCTTGCAGCAGTTCTGACTTCTGATGGACTGCCCTTTCCTAGGAGGTAGGGGAGCAGGGATGGCAGCCAATGAGATGGGCTTTCCCCTCCCTGCAAGGCTGAAAATTGCTTGAAGGCTGCAACTTCTGGAGTCATGGGGAGACTGGCTCCAGCAGGGGCTAAAATCATGTTATTGGTAGAGTTGGCAACACAGCAGACAAGGTAGATTTAGTGACTTCTTCAAAGCAACCCAGGAAGCCTGTGGCTGAGCCAGGATTTGAAATTAGGTCTCGAGTTCCAGTACAGTGTCCTATCTACTCGGACGTCCTTATTCCTAAAGCTGAGACCCGAATTCAGCAAAGTTAGTGCAGGGAGGGATAAAGTACTCTCTGGTGTCCCCACTAAACTCATGGTGCTGAGGGGGGCTCATACCTTCAGAGGGCAGATTATGCATCTGCTTCTGCCTTCCATTAGGCTTCCATCAGGCAGAGCAGCTTTCATTCACATCATGGCTCTGTAGGATCAGTGGGCTTCCCAGCCACGCTCTCTTTTCAGCCACGCTGCCAGCTTTTGGGGTTGTGCTGGTCCATTATGCCCACCCCTCTCCAGAAATAAAATTGCTGCCACTTTGCACCCCGGCCGCGTGACCTCCCCATGCACCCCTGCCACCGGCTAGCCATGCATTCAGCCCACAGTTTCTTGCTCTTTTGAGCCACTTAAAATGTCATTTCCAACAGAGTAACTCACATGTGTAATAGACTCCCAAAGGGAAGCTGTCATAGTTGCTGCAGCAGCAAACGTATTCCGAAGAGTCTGAAACTGGAAACCTGAATAATGAGGCACATTGGTTTTCCTGTCCCATCATGTTCCTTAATTTCTTGCCTCCCCCTCTGCTGTTATGCTGCAGTTAACTCTATAACGATGTTTCCAGTAACCCTGAAAAGCACAGTGAGGTAGAATTGGTATAGAAGATACTACAACAATAACAAAAAAGGTACTGTATTATTTTATGTAATATATGGGCTTATTCCTTCCAGGTGGATACAGCACTAATATGGAGATGTTTAGAACATCAGTGGTGCTTTGCATTTTCAGAGAGCTCTTCCATCATTAACTACCTAGGTGAGATAAGTATTTTCACTCCCTTTTTAAGATGTGGGGGCGGGAAATGAGGCACATGGAGAAAGTGACCTGCCTAATGCAGGCTGGGCAGAAATTTGAACTCAGGAGTGCCTGGCTCTGAAGCCCATGCCAGGTCCATGAGACCACCCTGCCTTTCATTAGTATTATAGGCCTCAATTGACAAAAGTGACTAATGATTCTGGTTGCCTCAATTTTCAGAAAGCACTGAGCACCCACTCTCTGAAAATCAGGTGTCTCCTGGTGGGCACCCAAAATCACTAGTCACCTTTGAAAATGTAGGGCATAGTTTGTGTGGGGCGCCTCCCATTCAGCTGTAAGTGGTTTGTGAGTCTGTTAAGCCAGTTAGGAACAGCCCAAGGTCCATTCTAGGTTAAAACACACATTGAAGGTGAAAAGCTGGTACTGCTTTTAGTCCCATAAACTAGAACTTCCTGAAAAGGTCAGGAACCACTGGACTAGAGACTAGAATAGAGTAAAGAGTCAAGTTAGTACCACAGAGATGTGTGTTAAAGCTTCTCTATGAGAATTCCATTTTCATCAGGGTCACAAACTTTCCAATTGCGACTCCTTCACTTGGAACCTTATTTTGTTGTACAAGGCTAATTGATAATCCCCCATGATATAATAATATCACTGTCAACCCATTGAAATGCAAGAACAATGCTGGATCCTATAAATCACCATGATCTTAAAAAGGAGAGTTAAATGAGCACTGCATTATAAACCACACAGCACATTAATCACTCTGCTACAAACCATAAATATGACAAGTACATCCATCAATCCAGCACCTCTCTTTCAGATCTGCGTACATGGACGTTAGCAATTTAATGGATTTAGAAAGGCCTTTTTTTGGAAAAAGGCAATACTCTGGAGTACAGTCTTTTATTTATCATGGTTATGGGAATTAGGACCCTGCTTTGGCCTCCTATGGGACTACTCCAGCACTTAAAGTTACAAATTTACTTAAGGCTCTTGTTGAATCAGGGCCCTAATGGAGGAAAAAATTCACCTCTTCAAAGGCTGTCTGTACTAGCCTGTGGTGGGGCAGTGCCCCACCCCCATGCCAGATTGGGCTACAACAGCCCAGAGCGGCTGCTCAAGGTGGCAGCCAATCAGGGAGGGCCTGTGAGAGCCAATCAGGGCCAGTATTACAGCCAGCCAATTAGGGCTAGGCTAGGCTCTATATAAAGGCTGCCCAGGAAGGGAGCAGGTGATCTCTCCCAGGCCTTCAGGGGGTGAAGGTCTGTCTTCTGTGTGAGGAGACTAGAACCAGGGACAGCGCAGTGCTAGGCAGGTAGGGGGAGCAGAAGGGAACTCCTGCCTGGAACCTGCCGGGCTGCAGGCCCTGAGAAAAAGGGCCTAGCTGGTGCAAAGGGGCTGAAGGGGAAATGGCCGAGGAAGAGATGGACAAAGGGAGAGAAGGAGGGCAGGCAGGAAGGCTGCTGCCAAAGGGTCCCTGGGTTGGGACCCAGAGTAGGGGGTGGGCCTGGGTCTCCCCCATTCTCCCTTGCTCTTCCACCTGGCCGTTAGGAGTGGCCATCATGGACTGTGCCAGACCCCTGCCAAAAGGGGTTAGACTCTGGGGTGTAGTTGGCCATTGTGGCTGGGGCGAAGAGAAGGACTGCTGATAACACCAAACCCCTGGAATGGGGTGAGACCAGAGTAGTGGATGCTGCTGGAGGGCAGTGTCCTGAAGAGGATGCTGCAGGCTGGGAGCAACACGGGTCAAGACACCAATCTAGGGTGAAAGATGGACAGGACACCAGTGGCAGAGGGTACTTTACATGAACTGAGCTACTTCCTGGAGTCAAGAGCAGGCGGTGCTGTGGTGGTGAGTCCCAACCCTGTCACATAGCTCTTTTAGGGAAATAGCCTGCTGTTTCATTACCAGCAGCTGCACCAATGGTAGCAACAATAGTAGAAGGATAGTCTTGTGGAGAAGACACTGGACTGGGACTCAGGAGATCTGGGTAACCATCCCCAGCTCTGCCACAGTCTCTTGTGTGACCTTGGGCAAGACACTTCATCCCTCTGTTCTTCAGTTCCATAACAATGGGGATAGTAAGTCTCTTTTTCTCTTACTCTTTGTCTGTTTTGTCTACTTGCTTGTAATCTCTGTGGGGCAGGGATTGTCTCTTACTGTGGTTACGTCTACACTAGAAATGCTACAACAGCACAGCTGCAGCACTGCAGGTGTGCCACTAGAGTGTAGACCCTTATTAGAGTGATAGAGGCGTTCTTCCGTTGCTGTAGTAAGTCCACCTCTATATGAGGTGGTAGCTAGGTCGATGGAAGAATTCTTCCATCTACCTAGGGTGTCTGCACCAGAACCTAGCTTGGCTTAATTACGTTGCATAGGGTGTAAAATTTTTCACAGCCCTGAGTGATGTCGTTAAGCTGACCTACCTCTGTAGTACACAGACCAGCCTGACCTGTATGTACAGTGCCTAGCACAATAGAATCCATTTGATTGGAGCCTCTGGGTGCTATTGGAATATAAACAATAAGAGTAATAATGCAGCTAGGGCACTGGTGTTTTCCCCACCATGTCATCTAAACGTGTTCAGAGCAAATCTAGATGACACAGTGGTAAAAACTATGAACGTTAGTGCCCATCTACACTAATGCTTCTGGTTGGGACATTTCTCCCCACAAGACTAACGTAGACAAGACCAAATTATTCCAGTGTTCAAATGTTTACCTCTGCCCACCACCACTCCCCAGCTCCACTCTGCCTTAGCACAGATGAAAAGATTGGGTTAATGCCTCCATGTTACTGGATTCATATCTGGATTATGGTGTGTGTAGAACTATAGGGTTCTCAGATTATTAGTTCCTCGCACGTTCACATCCCCAAATTACTATGCAGTTTGGCCTGATTGGTAGTCTCAGACTGGGCCGGGACAACAGGGTGCTGTAAATGAGTATTCAGATGTAGTAACAAACCTACGTGGGATGTCGGGGACGGAACTGCCGCGGCTACTGCACGCTCACAACAAGCTGTGCTAGGGGAGAACGTTTACAGAACATCTACCCCCGATGTCTATTACCAATGCTGCTAGTTCTGCACTTTCATAAACACCATAGCAACAGAAAATTAGTCTCCCTCTCATTCTCTGTATCTCTCACTTATAGGTCTTGCATTCAAGTGAGGGATAAGTGGGTAGAGTTAAACCTGTTTACATGACTCACTGCTGGAGAGCTTCTTTCCAAAATCGCACTTAAAAGGCTCCTTTTATTTTTGTTCCGATTAAAACAGTCTAATCTGTCCCAGTGCCTGTGGATGCAAGATGGACAGACCCTGGCATGCATGAGAAACTTCATGCATGAGAAACTTTTGCAGCTCTTTTGCAACTCACACACTTACTGAAAAACAGATTTCCCTGTCCAATTCCCCCCTGTCAAGGTTCCTTCCCCACTCTGAACTCTAGGGTACAGATGTGGGGACCTTCATGAAAGACCCCCTAAGCTTATTCTTACCAGCTTAGGTTAAAAGCTTCCTCAAGGTACAAACTTTGCCTTGTCCTTGAACCCTATGCTGCCACCACCAAGTGTGTTAAACAAAGAACAGGGAAAGAGCCCACTTGGAGACATCTTCCCCCCCCAGCCCTACACCCCCTTTCCTGGGGAAGGCTTGATAAAAATCCTACTCAATTTGCATAGGTGAACACAGACCCAAACCCTTGGATCTTAAGAACAATGAAAAAGCAATCAGGATCTTAAAAGAAGAATTTTAATTAAAAGAAAGTAAAAATCACCTCTGTAAAATCAGGATGGTAAATAGCTTACAGGGTAATCAGATTCAAAACCTAGAGAATCCCTCTAGGCAAAACCTTAAGTTACAAAAAGACACACAAACAGGAATATACATTCCATTCAGCACAACCTATTTTACCAGCCATTTAACAAAAGGAAATCTAACACATTTCTAGCTAGATTACTTACTAATTTAACAGAAGTTCTGAAGAGCATTCCTGACCTGGTCCAGGCAAAAACATCACATAGACAGAGCCTTTGTTCCCCCTGCTCCAGCTTTGAAAGTATCTTGTCTCCTCATTAGTCATTTTGGTCAGGTGCCAGCAAGGTTATCTTAGCTTCTTAACCCTTTCCAGGTGAAAGCATTTTGCCTCTGGCCAGGAGGGATTTTATAGTTCTGTATACAGAAAGGTGGTTACCCTTCCCTTTATATTTGACACCCCCATTTACTCCAAGGGAGGAGGTAGGGGACAAGGCAGAGGTATGCCATAAAAAGATATGCCTCCAAAAGTAGAGCTCTAGTAAAGTTAGCAAACATAATCATTATGGGCTCCATCCCGAATGGCACTGAGTATTTAACATATTTTAAGCACATGCTCAGCTGTATGCATGCAAATAATCCCATGGGGATACTCATGTGTTTAAAGTCAAGCATGTACCTAAATGCTTTGCTGGATTGAGGTCAGAATGCTCAGTGCCGTGCAGGATCAAGCCCTGTCCATGTTTACATGCTCATCTGAGGATCTCAAAGTGCTGTACAGACATTAATTAATTTAGGCCAAGTCTACACACAGAAATTGCACCAATTTAACTCAATCAGTGCAAATTAATTTAATTAAACCACTGCAACTGCTTTGTGTGGAGGGACTTATGTCGATTCAGCTTAATTCTGTGATCTGCCTGAAACCAGGATAAACTGCACCAGTGCAAATGGCAGCTTATCCTGCCTACACTAGGCTTGAACCAGCGCAGATACATTAGTGGCGGGCTACTGATTGCTGAAATCAGGCTGACCCCCAGCATAGACAGGATCTGAATCCCAGAGACTTAGTGATTTTTCTCCAGGTCATACAGCAAATCAATGTCACAGGAGTAGAATTGTGAAAGAATGTGCACTGATTTCATTCCTTTACTTACATATTGACCCTTTATTCTCCCCAGTAAACAGCTTCCTACTAATTTACTTCCTATGTATAAGTTTCAGAGGCACTTGTGCAGGTTTAAAGCAATTAACAAGTGGCTCCTAGATTACAGTAAGCTTTTCAGGACAGAGAATTTACTAATATAAAGTGCTTTGCCCTTCTGCAGTATTATGTAACATGTTTTTAATGTAATTTTTATATAATTGTTTGGGATGCAAAGCTAAAAACTCAAAAGTTAGGAAATGCCAGAATTAAAGTTCTCTGCACAACCTTAATTCTGATCCCTTGTGCATATGAATTATGGTGCACTCCTTAATTACATGATCATATGCTATGGTTTTTACAGGAAACCTATCTCATCCACCTTGACTAAGTTTTGTAGCCAGCTTCTAGCAAGTTCTGCTGAGGCAAACACAGACAGGAAATGATGATATTCAGGAGCTTATAACTTGGCCAGATCGGAATGGATTTTTGTGGGGGATAGCAAAAGGCATGTCCCTGAGCCCATAACTATCCTGATGTCCAGTTTCAAGTTCCTGCCAGGCACTGGGGAGGTACTAGTAGCACTCTTCAAAACAGACTAATTGTTGTAATGGAAAGCTTTAGACAATGTAAGTATAGTGGCCAGTGCCACTCCCTCTATGATGAATAATAGAGTGAGGACCAAATGAAAACATTGGATCAGAGCAAACCGGAAGACTAGAGAAGTTAAGATCTGGAGCTGAACTCTGTGGCTCAGACCAATCTCTAATAATGAGTAACAAAATGTAGTTTCCTTTTCCTGAGTGCTTAAACAAGACCCACATAATTACGGAACCTGGTAGGTCTGACTTCATGAGAAATTGACCGATTTTTGGCTTATCTTAATCAGCTTCCTATGCTGGAAGAACAAACCTGTGAATGCAGGAGTATACTTAAAATATCTAATCTGAAAACAGTTCTTTCAAATGCCTGACCTGTCAGCAAGTACATTATGTTGTCACATTCTAAACTAACTCAACCTGGCCTAACAACTTGACAAGATGTAAAAATCCAGTGTAGCATTTTAGAAAGAAGTCCTTTCAGGATAAAGTACATTGGCCAACAAAGCTCTGATCAGAATATCTGGAGGCAGAGTGGATGCAAGGCTTGTCAGCCCGCCCAACAAACTCTCTTCCTGAGATACACTGGCACATTTTCTCCACTACAATGTTTTGTAACTCTCTGCAGGAAATTCTGACTTAAAAAAAAAATCTATTTTCTATCACTGGATTTTAAATGTATAATATTACTAGCTTTGAAAAGTCTCCTAAAACAGCAGACACGAAAAATCAATATGTCTTGACAATGGAATTTACTAGATCAGTGGTTGTCAAACTGGTTCTTAGACTGCTGGGGGTCTGCAGAGCCATTACAGGTAATTCCTGGAGCTGTTTTTTGTGATAATGGAGAAACTTCTGGCATTTTTCAAGCACTTACACTTCCTGCGAATGGAAGTCAAGAGCTCTTCTAGGATTCCTAGCAGCTTGTTTGACTAACTACATTAAACAACAACTAGCATCTGTCAGACACCCAGCTTAGCCACTTCATGTTTTTTGTTTGATTCTGGCAGGTGTTTATCTGGTGTAAATTGAAAAGTGATCAAATTTTTGGATGACACCAAAATAGGAGGATTAGCAATGAAATGTGCCCACTGCAACCTTCATGCAAATGGATCTTTGGATGGCTAGCTGGAAGAAAAGAGGTGTTTCACCTTTAGGGCTTCATTACAGCAGATAGGAAGGAGGAGGAAAGTTTACCAGGATGGACAGAAAGGGCAGGAAGCAGTTGGGGCCAGGTCTAGTGAAGATCACTGCATTGCCTTTCCTGCTGACTGAGAGTGTGTGTAGGCAGGTATTTATACCCATGCAGTCCTAGAAGACCCTCTTTACTAGCATTGAGCTGGCAGCACCCACCCACACACCCATGAACTTAGCAAAAGGACCGGGTTCCCTTTTGACCCACTGTGGCATTACACTACTTGCCCTTTTCCTTGAAGGACTGGGAACAAATGTTTCCCTCACCTCCAGATTGGCCAAGGCAGAGTGGATTTTTCCCCCTTCCCCACAGTTGGTCTGGGGGGCAGAGGGGTGGAGTAGTGAGGTTTAGGTTATGATGTCACAACTTAATATGTAACATTTGTGGCAGATGTCCAGTGCAGGTACTCAGTATGGAAGGGAAATGGTTATCGATAAAATGGACTGGAAAAGGATTTGAAGGAAAGTATCCCTTCTGGGAGCTGCTGTGGTGTTCCCCTCTGGTGTTATCTGGACCGGTGATCTGCTAGGCCACTACAATCCTTGACTCTGGGAGCCAGCCTTACCCTGCTCTGCTGTGAGAAACCCCACTCCTGGGCTGTTCACACACAGCCTCTAGCATGTAAGCTGCTCCCAGCTACTTGCAAGCAAATGACACTAGCCAATATCTCCGGTCCCAGACACAACCCTAGGAACCTCCGTCTTGCAGTGTCCAGTTATGCCTGCTGGATGCTGCAAGCTTATGAGTTCATCAGTTTAACAAAGAAATTGATATGTACCAGGCTTGTTATCCCATGGGGAGACTCTCTCATGCTTCAAACCAAACACACTGCTTCAGATAGAATAAACAGATTTATTAACTACGAAGATAAATTTTAAGTGATAAGTCAAAGCATAACAAGTCAGATTTGGACAATTGAAATAAAAGCAAAATGCATTCTAAGCTGACCTTTACACTTTCAATGCCCTTATGAACTTCAGAGTGGTAGCCATGTTAGTCTGTATCAGCAAAAAGAACAAGGAGTACTTGTGGCACCTTAGAGACAAACTTATTTGGGCATAAGCTTTTGTGGGCTAAACCCACTTTATCAGAAGCATGCAGTGGAAAATACAGTAGGAAACGTACACAGAGAACGTGAGAAAATGGGGGTTGCCATACCAACTCTAACAAGACCAATCAATTAAGGTGGGCTATTATCAGCAGGAGGAAAAAAAACTTTTGTAGTGATAATCAGGATGGCCTATTTCAAATCGTTGACAAGAGTGTGAGTAACAGTATGGGAAAAATTAGCATGGGGAAATAGTTTTTAGTTTGTGTAATGACTCATCCACTCCCAGCCTTTATTCAAGCTTAATTTAATGGTGTCCAGTTTGCAAATTAATTCCAGTTCTGTAGTTTCTCGTTGGAGTCTGTTTTTGAAGGTTTTCTGTTGAATTGCCACTTTTAGGTCTGTAATTGAGTGTCCAGGGAGATTGAAGTGTTCTCCGACTGGCTTTTGAATGTCATAATTCTTGACGTCTGATTTGTGTCCATTTATTCTTTTGCGTAGAGACTGTCCAGTTTGGCCAATGTACATGGCAGAGGGGCATTGCTGGCACATGATGGCATATACCCCATTGGTAGATGTGCAGGTGAACGAGCCCCTGATGGTGTGGCTAATGTGATTAGGTCCTATGATTGTGTCCCTTGAATAGATATGTGGACAGAGTTGGCAAGGGGCTTTGTTGCAAGGTTTCTTCCCTCTTGTCTTTGCCCCCCCCCTTTCAGAATCAGGAGAGCATTTCCTCATTGCAGTCCAAAACTAACCAAGGGAAGGGGAGTGACTCACTTGGAATCTAACAATACTTTTGTCATTGCCTAGGCCAGCATCCTTTGTTCCTGTGAGGCTGGGCTGGGTTTGTCCCATACATGCCCTGATGAGGTGTGAACTGCCTCACTGCTCTCAGTTTTTGCCTGGGCTTGCTTTAAGCTACAAGGATACATTTTCAGCCTCATAACTATATATACATGAAATTATAATCTATAACATTACTATAAAGATTGTTATAATATCACTATAACAACCATGCTCAGTGCATCGTGAGCCTTCTGAAGACACCCAACATGACAAACTTTGCATTGGATACCACACCGTCATTTTATAAAAATGAACATGGGGGTGTAGGGTGTTCCCCCGAGGTACAGAGTGTCACAACTGCATAAGGAGGGTTTGGGGGCTCCTACATCCCATACAGCAGGGAAACAACACTTTTCCTTTTCTTAGCACCCTGAAAGGGGGCTTGGGACTCCTACAGCAGGGACTTGACTCCCCCGTACCACTCTTCCTGCACTGTTCAATTTGATGCCAGGTACTCCCAGATATTTTAAATGAATAAAGTTGAGGCCTAATTAAACCATTTCTGTGGTCTCCTGTTTTTCTTCCTACATGGATGGACAAACAGTAGGACAGCAGGAGCTGGTGGTGGGAGGGTAGGACAGAGGTGGCACATGATAGAATGGCTGTCTTTGGGTATGGAATAATCTTCCAAGGGGAATGAAAGTTGTATCATTTGAGACATTTAAAATTAGACTACACAAAGCACTGGGGAAATCTACTGAAGGGAGTAATTCTGCTTTGGCTAGGTGGAAATAGACAACAAGGATCTGACACTGTAGACCTATTAGGGTCACCACCAGGTCAGCCCATCACATTCCCCAAACTGTTTTAGGAGCTATGATCAGAGTGCCCAGCCTCTGGGTGGGGGCAGAAGTGCAGTGTTACTCAACAGTGACCCCCTCTGGACACTTCAAAAGTGGCACTGACTGATTCCTTGAGCTGTACTCTCCAGCGTTCTGCTAAATGGATGGGAAGAACATTTAAATCCATGGGGAAAAAATAAGCAGATAGTGAGGAGAACTAGGTCTCTAAGGATGGAGATAGGAAGAAGTAATGGTTAGTGAAGTGTTATCATACACTCCTATTGATATCTGTGGCAAGACAAACAGAACAAAAGGCTTTGGCTTTAGAGTACTTTAAGAACAAGATATTCTTCTCGGGGTTTCTTAAACCTTCTCCCAATATCCCAGACTCTCCCTGGAAAGATCGTCAATGGGGGTTTTGCCTGAGTGAAGAATGCAGGATTAGGGCCTCTGCTCTAAAATCAGAAGTCATGGTAATTAGAAATGATTGATGGAAAAGGAAATATGCTTAATGGGGATTTGGAGAAAGTACAAGAATTGCCAAGTATTTTACTATTCATATTTACAGCACCTAGCACCATGGGGCGCTGATATCAGCTGGGGACTCCAGATGCTTTCATAACACACAAACTAAACACTAAAAATGATAGGAACCTTAGATGGTGGAGTAATACAAAAATACTTTCATAAATGAAAGGGTTGAGTTTGATCTGCTATTAGTTGAGGCCATTGTTTGTAAGTATTCAGGCAGCCAGTGTGTATTTGTGAAAATTTTTCATCAAGCCTGAACGTTTCATTAATTTTAGCTCAAGGGAATATTCATCCAAAAGGCAGCATATCAGAAGTGTGGCCCTTGCTACCCATTAATCATCCTTCATTAGTCTCCTGTTTAAAAAGTTTATTTGGCAGGGAACAGAAATACCATGTGACTTAGGTAGCCAATCATACATCATGAATAACAGTCAAAAAGAATAGTTTATAAACAACTTTTAGGCTGAAATTTTGTTTTCATAAATTATTTGGCAAATACGTATGAATAACAAATATAGTAGCAGAAATCAAGATTGGTTCACAAACAAATTGGGGGGGGGGGGAAGAAGCTCAATTTGTAATAAATTTAGGGAGTCTTTCCATTGACTTTAATGAGCTTTGGATCAGGCTCACAATTAATAAAAAAAAAAAAAAAATCATCTGACCAACTGCTTTTTTTTTCCTGAGGTGGGTTGTGGATTGTGGGAATTCATATAAGAGAGGACAAATTTTGATTTTTTTTTTTAAAATTAAGAATAGGTAAGACTATTCAACTCTGTCAAATTCCTTCTCAGCATCAATTGGGAGTTGAATGCCTTTTGTCTGGAGAATAATTCATTCTATTCTATTCTAGATAGGTTCTTGTACCACTCTCATTACCATAGTATCTTGACACATTGCTGCTTGGATATTATCAGAAGCCAACCTTCTTTTCATAAAACCAACCTCATCTGGATGGATCAGTACAGGGAGAACTTTGCTGAGGTGAGTGGAGAGTATTTGAGAGGTCAGTATGAAGGAAGTCTGCAGTGGTCAGCACATGAGTCTGTTTGTCCTTTTTCAGAGCTATGATCAGAGCTGCTTTTGTACCTCTTGGGGGACAGCCTATTTTTTTGATGTAGTTTGTACTGCAGATTGAAGTACAAGTAAATGATAGAATGCCTTGTGGAATTTTAAAAGAAAATCACCCAAGCAAAAAGACTTGCCAAGGCATTACCATAATAGTTTGATGCAATTCTTCTTTTTAGAACTCCAGGTCAAGAAGTTCCTGTTGGAATATGAGGTTTCTTGGAAATCAAGATCTTAAAAGAAAATATCCCAATTTTTGACACTGCCATCCTAGTCCTCCTTTTTAACCACAATAAGAATGCCACTAAACGGGTCACAAACTCAGGAAACTTTCAGCATGTGCAGTATGCACTTTTCAAAGCCTCCTTTGTGCCACATAACTTCATCCTTATTACTGATTAGGAAATAATAAAATTACTTCTGACATGCCAGTTTCTTGAGGGATGCTTTTGAGTTTTGATTTTTGTTGAATGTTTAGATATCAAGGTGGTAGACACTTTAGAAGTAGATTATATTGGACTAGATTGATGCTTCACAAATTTCTCATTGAGGACTCAGCCACTGCAAGTTTGAAATTTTAAAATGAATCTGTTTGAGTTATCCCAAACATCTGAATGATTTTGGAAAACATTAAATACAGAGTTTTCAAATCTGGATACCTCAAAAATAGCCACAAAAAATTTAATCGAGTCACTTCTGGGCTGAGAACATGAGAAATTTCATCACAAAGGTTAATTTTTTTTGCTAAGCATTTTAAGCACCTGAACATAGTTATGCCTCCCTCACAGCCCTTCAATACCTTCCCATAATTCTTCTGTATGCCCAGAAGTGCAAGCAAGTTCTCACACAATTCATTAGGAAAGAATCATAGACAGACTCTGCTTGCTTCAGCACAAAGAACCATGGGCCGTATCCCCCAAAGTCATAGCAACATACATGGGGGAATGCAACACCAGTGAGAACACAGTAACACTGATAGGGCTTTGCAGTGTGACTCCTGTCACCTGGGCTAGGCTAACAGAGGTGCACAGACCCAAGCACTGATCACCTGAGTTAACTTTGCAGTGAAGACATACCTTAAGGTTCTAGTTTAGGGCTTCATAAATCATAGTGCCAGCCCTGAGGGATGTAATGGCTTTGTGGGTTATTAAACCTTACAGCAGTTCAGATCCGGACCAGATCAGCAGTGAGAGAAAGTTATTATTTGTGATAATTATTTGGTGGCTTATGTGAACTGAGTCAGTAGTTTCAGTCCAATTCATAATAGGCAAGTGTCCTCAAACCACCATCAGCACTGGCACTAATTGCTCCCCTTATGCAGTGTGCATAGACAGGACTGTGATTGAATGGGGGTAAATAGTAAAGTGCCCAATCTCACCCCAGGATTTGGTGCTTCTATGGGTGGATCATGAACATTAGTGGGCATTATGGAGGAGACTCAGACTGCCACTGCTCATGCTGTTTCTGTTCTGAGGCTAAACAGAAGACTTCAGACTCCCTATGGGGCCAGTCAACGAGATAGAAAATATTCCTTAAAGTTGTCTTGCACCCTTTAGAATTCCACTAGTAAAACAACAACAAATATGAATACCTGGCCTTATAGGCTGCCAGTCTCAAAGCACTTTACAAACACTAATGAATTAAGGTTCACCCTACCCTAGTGAGGCAGGAGAGTATCGTGATCCTCATTTTACAGCTGGGAAAACTGAGGGACAAGACAAGTTCAGTAACTTGCCCAAGGTCACACTAGAAGTCTATGGCAATGCCAGGAAGAGAACCCAGATCTCCTGACTTCTAGTCCTGTGTGTGCTTCAGTCTCTGGACTACAAGCCCCACAGGGTTGGCTTATGCCTGCAGCACTTATTAACCAGCTCCTCTTTCCCCTATCATATAGCTAATGGCAAGGCTCAGCATCTCCTTCACTTAGGGCCTGATCCAAAGCCCACTCATGTCATTGGAAAGACTCCTGAGCGGTTGTTGGATCAGACCCTTACACGGGCAAGACTAGCAGCCATTTGCAAAGGTGGTTTGTGAGTTCCTCCCTCCTCACTGACTTTTGCCAAAGCAGAGCTGAATGCAGCAAGACGGAAGCAAGGAGGGTCAAGTTTATAAATGACAGTTGGAAGTTTGGTTTCCATGGCTGCCAGCAATTACTGTGCAGACTCAGATGAGTGGAGATTACAGCCTGGGGCTGCTATTCTGTGCACCAGCGAGACAAAATAACAAATGACCAACTTAATTCACTGCTGCAGCAAGGTAGAGGCAAGCTCATTCCACGAACCTGAGCCTCAGCTAACAGGGTAGATGCTCTGGCTGGATTTCTCCTCCTGCTATGCTGGCTGCCATAAACATATATTATTCAGTCACCATCAACATCACCTGTGTGACCTTAAGTCTGTTAGTCACTCCCCCATTCCTTTCAGCAAATATCAAAATTTGGCCCCCAGAAGGGATTGAGAGAGCAGCCTTTTTTACCCAAGGGGTCAGGCCAACTCTTTGCTGGTTGAAATGCGGAATAAAAAATAGCCCTGTTAGACACTGGGTGGCAGCTTGCATTCGCAGGGGCAGGGAGCGTCTCTGTCACTAGAGCATTTCCACATGCTGACTGCCATTAATATAGATGTCAGGCCCTTTATTTATAATATTACAAGCCCAGAATGCAGAGTCATTCATTAGTATTAGTGATCAATTAATAATAGATTACCATCTGTGCTAGCATCACTTGGTATCACTGTTTAAACCACAGTAAAGGTCACACCATTAGGCAATGCAGAGTGATTAACACCCTTAGCAGTAAGGCTTTTCTAGGGCATGGGTCTATCTATGCGCCTGTGAGGTGAGAGAAGCAGTTTGCTGAAGAAAGAGAGACTTCACTGTGTGCTCTGTGCAGAACAGACTTGATAATAACATATATAACTAAACAGAACCTGTATTGTGCTTTACAGATATTAACTTATTAAGACTCATAACACTCTTGTGAGGTGGAAAAGTGAACATTGCCTTCCCTAGACAGGGAAATTAACATAGTGGGTAAGCGCCTTGCTCAAAATCGTTCAGGAAGGACCAGATCCAAAGCTCACTGACCTTCCTCAGTGGAAAGGCACCCACTGACCTCATGGGGTTTGGATCAGGCTCTGAGAGTATGTCTACACTACGAAATTAGGTCGATATTATAGAAGTTGATTTTTAGAAATAGATTTTATAGTCCATTGTGTATGTCCACACTAAGCGCATTAAGTCGGCGGAGTGCATCCTCACTACCAGGGTGAGCATTGACTTATGGAGCGGTGCACTGGGGTAGCTATCCCACAGTTCCTGCAGTCTCCGCCGCCCACTGGAATTCTGGGTTAAGCTTCCAATGCCTGTTGGGGCAAAAACATTGTCGCGGGTAGTTTTGGGTACATGTCGTCAGTAGCCCCTCCCTCCGTGAAAGCAACAGCAGACAATCGTTCCGCACCTTTTTTCTGTGCGGACGCCATACTGCTTTCAGCAGACGGTGCAGTAGGACTGCTAACCGTCGTCATCATCCACCGCTTCTGCTGCAACTCTGCTCTGCTGCTATTGTCTCAATAGTGAATTTCTCCATGTTGTCTGTCATGGGCTCCCAGGCATGTGTGTTCTTCCTTGGGAAATGTGTGCGATGCTAATTGTCATCCTCCACCGCTTCCGTTGCAACTCTGCTCTGCTGCTCTCATGAATCCACCTCACAGGTCCTCTCATCATTCTCTATAAATATCTATTCTTGTGGCATCTATCGTCAGCCACCGCTTCTGCTGCAACTCTGCTCTCCTGCAGACGCCATACCACGGTAAGCATGGAGCCCGCTCAGATCACCGCGGCAGTTATGAGCACTGTAAACACCTCGTGATTATCCTGCAGTATGTGCAGAACCAGAACCTGCAAAAGCAGGCGAGGAGGTAACAGCAGCGCGGTGACGAGAGTGATGAGGACATGGACACAGACTTCTCTTAAAGCACGGGCCCTGGCAATTTGAACATCCTGGTGGCAATGGGGCAGGCTTATGCCGTGGAACACTGATAACAAGCACAGACTGGTGGGACCGCATTGTGTTGCAGGTCTGGGATGAGTCCCAGTGGCTGCAAAACTTTTGCAGGTGTAAGGGCACTTTCATTGAACTTTGTGACTTGCTTTCCCCTGCCCTGAAACGCCAGAATACCAAGATGACAGCAGCCCTCACAGTTCACAAGCGAGTGGCAATAGCCCTTTGGAAGCTTGCAACGCCAGACAGCTACCAGTCAGTCGGGAATCAATTTGGAGTGGGCAAATCTACTGTGGGGGCTGCTGTGTTCCAAGTAGCCAACACAATCACTGAGCTGCTGCTATCAAGGATAGTGACTCCAGGAAATGTGCAGGTCATAGTGGATGGCTTTGCTGCAATGGGATTCCCTAACTGTAGTGGGGCGATAGACGGAACGCATACTCCTATCTTGGGACTGGACCACCTTGGCAGCCAGTACGTAAACCACAAGGGGTACTTTTCAATGGTGCTGCAAGCACTGATGGAACACAAGGGACGTTTCACAGACATCAATGTGGGATGGCCAGGAAAGGTACATGACAGTCGTATCTTCAGGAACTCTGGTCTGTTTGAACAGCTGCAGGAATGGACTTACTTCCCAGATCAGAAAATAACTGTTGGGGATGTTGAAATGCCTATAGTTATCCTCAGGGACCCAGCCTACCCCTTAATGCTATGGCTCATGAAGCCATACACAAGCACCCTGGACAGTAGTCAGGAACTGTTCAACTATAGGCTGAGCAAGTGCAGAATGGTGGTAGAATGTGCATTTGGACGTTTAAAAGCTTGCTGGCGCAGTTTACTGACTCGGTTAGACCTCAGCAAAACCAATATTCCCACTGTTACTGCTTGCTGTGCACTCCACAGTATCTGTGAGAGTAAGGGGGAGACGTTTATGGTGGGGTGGGAGGTTGAGGCAAATTGCCTGGCTGCTGGTTACGCACAGCCAGACACCAGGTCGGTTAGAAGAGTACAGCAGGGTGTGCTGCACATCAGAGAAGCTTTGAAAACCAGTTTCATGACTGGCCAGGCTACAGTGTGACAGTTCTGTTTGTTTCTCCTTGATGAAAACCCACCCCCTTGGTTCACTCTACTTCCCTGTAAGCCAACTGCCCTCCCTCCTTCAATCACCGCTTGCAGAGGCAATAAAGTCATTGTTTCAAAATCATGCATTCTTTATTAATTCATCACACAAATAGGGGGATAACTGCCAAGGTAGCCCAGGAGGGGTGGAGGAGGAGGGAAGCACTGGGTGGGGTGGTGGATGAGGGAAGGACAAGGCCACACTGCACTTCAAATCTTATTTAATGCCAGCCTTCTGTTGCTTGGACAGACCTCTGGTGTGGAGTGGTTGGGTGCCTGGAGGCCCTACCCCCTGCATTCTTGGGCATCTGGGTGAGGAGGCTATGGGGAGGAGGGCGGGTGGTTACACAGGGGCTGCAGCGGTGGTCTGTGCCCCCACTGCCTTTTCAGCAGCTCCACCAGATGCAGGAGCATATCAGTTTGATCCTCCAGTAGCCTCAGCATTGCATCCTGCCTCCTCTCATCACACTGCCGCCACCTCTCCTCTTGCTTGTCCCTCCTGTCCTCGCATTCATTTTCTGCTTTCCTGGACTCTACCATTGTTTGCCTCCATACATTCTGCTGAGCTCTTTCAGTGCAAGAGGACTGCATGAGCTCAGAGAACATTTCATCGCAAGTGCATTTTTTTCACCACCTTATCTGCGCTAGCCTCTGGGATGGAGATGACAGGGGGAGCTTTGAAACATTTGCCGCTGTGGGAGGAAAAAAAGGAGAGTAGTATTTAAAAAGACACATTTTAGAGAACAATGGGTAGACTCTTTCATGGTGAACCAAGCTGTTAACATTAAATAGCACATGTGCTTTTTATACAAGGTTGCATTTTGCCTCTTATATTGAGGGCCTGTCAGTTTGGTGTGAGAGATCACACAGGCAGGACCGGGCAACAGAATTCGGCTTGCAGGCAACCATGGTAAGCCACAGTCTTTTGGCTTCTTCAACCTTCATAACATGTGGGAATGGTTTCAAACAGCAGTACTCTCCTCATACCAAGCACCCATTGGGTTGGCCATTTAAAAAGAGGGGCTACAGTTTTTGGGTTGACGTGCAGCACAAACCCAACTAACCCTCCTCCCCTCAATTCTCTGGGATGACCCCTCCTCCCACCATGTGACTAGTATCAGGGAAGATCCCTGCCAGCCAAATGTGAACAGCTCAGCGTGAACGGGCCCCCCGCCACAGCGCGGCTAAAAGCGGGGATGATTTCTTTTCAGTCACAGGCAAACAGCCCAGCAGGAATGGCCACCTCTGAATGTCCCCTTAATAATGTCCCTGGAGGATTTCCATTCCACCCCCAGACACGTTAACAGACTTTTCCAGTAGCTGTACTGGCTGCAAATGCATCCCAAGTCTTCAGGGCAAATTAATCATTAAACACGCTTCCTTTTAAACCATGTATTATATTTACAAAGGTACACTCACCAGAGGTGCCTTCTCCGGCTTCATGGTCCGGGAGCCCGCCTTGGGAGGGTTGGCAGGGTATTGGCTCCAGGGTGATAGACAGTTCCTGGCTGTCGGGGAGAACGGTTTCTCTGCCTACCTGTTGTGTGCTATCCTCCTCCTCGTCCCCAAAATCCTCATCACTGTTGCGTGAGACTCCCCCCTTGCAGCTGTCCATGGACAGGGGTGGGGTAGTGGTAGGGGCACCTCCTAGAATTGCATGCAGCTCATCATAGAAGCGGCATGTCTGGGGCTCTGACCTGGAGCAGCCGTTTGCCTCTTTGGTTTTTTGGTAGGCTTGCCTGAACTCCTTAAGTTTCACGCGGCACTGCTGTGGGTCCCTCTTATATCCTCTGTCCATCATGCCCTTGGAGATTTTTTCAAATGTATTGGCATTTCATCTTTTGGAATGGAGTTGTGATAGCACGGATTCATCTCCCTATACAGCAATCAGATCCAGTACCTCCCATTCGGTCCATGCTGGAGCTCTTTTGTGATTCTGGGACTGCATGGTCACCTGTGCTGATGAGCTCACCACGCTGGACAAACAGGAAATGAAATTCAAAAGTTCCCAGTGCTTTTTCTGTGTACCTGGCTAGTGCATCTGAGTTGAAAGTGCTGTCCAGAGAGGTCACAATGGAGCACTCTGGGATAGCTCCCAGAGGCCAATATCATTGAATTGCATCCACACTACCCCATATTTGACCCGGCAATGTAGATTTCAGCACTAATCCCCTCATCGGGGAGGAGTACAGAAATCGAGCCCTTTAAGAGCCTTTAAAGAGCCCTTTAAGTCGACAAAAATGGTTTAATTGTATGGATGAGTGCAGGGTTAAATCGATCTAACGCTGCTAAATTCGACCTAAACTCGTAGTGCAGACCAGGGCTGAGTGAGGGGCCAAATTGGAATCAAGGAATCCCTGGCTTCCAACCCGGAGCTTAATACATTGCTCCAGGTTCGTTTGTAATAAGGAACAGGGTTTTCTTCTAGGAAGCAGTCCAGATTTTACAATAATTGGTGCAAATCCCTCCTGGATTCTAGCTGTGTTTGAGGCTTGTGGCATGTTTGGGCAAATTTTAAAAACATCTCAGGAGGGGTTGGTTCATACTGAGGTAGGCTACTGGCATTATGCAACACAGGGAATCTGAATCCAGGTTCCAGACTCAGTCTGAAGCCAGCAGGGGCTGAGAATGACATGGAAGCACTATATTCAACCTCTGGGAGAAGGGAACACGGCGTTTGAGTGAACTTTCTAATGGCTGATGCTTGGAGCAGTGGGACAAATTCCAGAAAGATCTAGATTCAGCATCCTCTCTGCCAAAAGGGACAACTGCTACAATGTGGGGCCATAGAGAGTGATGAAAGAGGGAAGTAAGAGAGAGAAAAATGGTGGTAACAGAGAAATGTCTCCTGTTTAATTAGCAAACCTAAGACAGGTCCAGGGTGGCTTCACTACTACGCACAGAGAGGATCTTTTGGAGAAAATGTTAAAATCTGGGACCACGTCTGATCTGCTTCGAGATTAAAGATCTCATGGTACTTTCCTTAAGGGCAGGAGATTGCCCCAGCCTCCCAGCAAAAATGTCTCCTCTCTCAGAAATGGCTGCATTTCAGTGATGCCACATGTATAAAATTTGGGAAGAGTTTTGGGAATGCAGAATGAAAGGACAGCCTTACATAGATTATTATTAAAACTTCCTAGCCTCAACCAACTTTCCTATCAATCTACATTGAGCAAAGCCATTAAATAGCCCAGTCAATAGCCTGTTTATTGAGGTAGAAAACCTAAGGTGAGCACGATGTTACTATTAATGAATCAGACGGGAGGAGCTTGCTGAAGGCAGGCTATAGAAACCACTAAACCTTCAGAGCAACTCCAACACAACACCCAGCACCAGCTACCTTCAAAGGAGCTGTGGGGAAGTCAGGGCTTTTCATGACTGGGGCTCCTAGGCACTATGAAAATACAAATAAGTAATAAATAATAAAATACTCACTTTGCTCACTGTATCTTAAAAAAATAAAAATGAAGGAGCAAACCAAAAAAACCCAACTTCAAAGCCCATTAAGGGGTGTGCATTTCTGTCTTGCAACCCCGAGGTCTCCTTGTTGTTACACTTGTTCTCCTTTTACCTTCCCCATGGCCTCGGAAATGAGCAAAACAATTTGTTTATGTCCTGTCTTTATTTGGGCTTTGGTCCTGCAATCAGATCCATGCAGATTCCCACTGAAGTCCATGGGTTTCCACTTGGGCACAAGGGTCCACCTGTGCAGATCTGACTGCAAGACCTGGACCTAAAGTTGGAAGATCTTGGAGTTATGTCTCCCGTATATTTTTGTGATCTTAACTGATGGCAGGGTGCCTGTGGCCTTGGGATGGGCACCTTTTAATGAATGACTATAAATCAAAAATAAATAACTAAAGTTCTGTAATGAGCTGAGCATGCTCTTGGTCACTGTAGAACAGTGAGTACTAGTAATAGCCCAAGTGTGATAAATATAGAACCTTCTCCCATCCCACCCCCATGCATGTGCGCATATAATGCACAAAAAGAGCTCAACAACACTCAAAAGGACGGTCCCACATTAAACAGGATTAAAAGCAACCTACCTTTAACATCTGATTTTTCATACAAGTACTTCAGCATCTCTCTGCTAAGCCTAGTCTTTGTGAAATAGTACCAGCTCACCACAGAGCTACCAAACAGGCACCATAAGTACGTGCCTAGTGTGACACTGCACCCCATATACTTCATAGTCATATTATTATGATATGATTATGACATCGTTATGATGTATTTTATGCAAGATGCATGCGAGATATCATTGAACAGGTTATGACTTGCTGAATATGATTATCCTATTGGTATGCATGTATCATTTTCGTATCTGAAGTTAGGAATATTGACTATGTATCTGTATTTCAAATGAGTTGACACCTGGGGAATGCCTACTAGACAAGATACTTTCAGCCTATATAGGGGGTGGGGAAGGGCCATTACAGAGAACAATAGGCCTTAGGAGAAGCTTATCTCCCACCTGGGGAGCCTTCCTGAGGACGCTACAGACAACCTCTGAGTAATGGCTGCAGTGACACTACAGGATATGTGAGCAGGTCACCTGGTGCTGGACTCCATCTTGGGATGTCAGTATTTTCCCACTGACTGGCGTGGGAACCACGCTTTGAAACAAAGGGTTCCCACCATATGCAAAAGCTATATAAGGCAGGGGAGTGATATCATCTGGGTTCTTCACTGACTCCCCACCCAAGAAGACTCCTGGAAACACTTGAGGAACAAAGATGGAACTGGGGGAAGTGCTGGATCCAGGCTAACGGGATTTTTAGCCTGTGAATGGAATACCTGGGGATTCCAAGTTGTAAGCAAGTGCAGCTTGCCTCTTAAGAATCTGCAGCCTGCTTGTATCATCACTTAAGGTGAGAATCTGCTATTCATATCCCATCTATGTAGTATATTAAGCTTAGTTTGCGGTTTTTGTTATTTGCTAGGTAATCTGCTTTGATCTGTTTGCTATCCCTTATAATCATTTAAAATCTATCTTTTGCAGTTAAACTTGTTTTTGCTTTATCTAAAACCAGTGTGTGGGAATCATAACTCAGGGGGAGAAAGCTGTTGCATATTCCTCTCCACATTGAGGGAGGGGGCGAATGTTATGAGCTTACACTATACAGTTCCCTGTGCAGCGCAAGATGGTATAATTTTGGGTTTACACTCCAGAGGGGGTGTGTGCCTGAAGAGCTGGGAAGTTCCTTAGCTGGAGCCTTTCCATGCACGGGCTGGTCAGAGCATCTGCATGTAACTGCAGCTGGGGGTGTCCCTACCTGTATGTATGCTGGTGAAAGTGCAGCCTGGAGGGCTTGGCAACTTGTCACAGCACTACAGGGTAGAAGGGAGCCCAGGCTGGTGGGTCGGGGAACTCAATGGTACCCCATATCCAGGTGGTACTCCTGGGGGAACCAGTCACACATAGACCTCTTTTACTGGCTTCATTATAAAATCAAGCTCCCTTTCCTGGCTTTTTAAGAAAGAGGAAGGAGGTGTCTCAAGAAGAAGAATCCCAAGATGCTGCTCCTTCTCCCTGCTGAAAGGGACCTGAGAGAGGCGGCAATGTACACCAAGAAATTAAGGAGGAAATAAGTCCACCTAGACTTTTTCCTAGGGAGACAGACAGAGCAGTAAAGAGCTGCAATCATTAGATCAGGTCAATGAAATGGAAGAGACTTTAAGTGCTCAATGAAATTTATGAGGATCTACACAAGATGACAAGCCTGGCTTACCACTTAAATGCAAAATGATATCCAAATGTATTTGTCTAACTAGCACAGGCTACGTAGAATAGCAGTAAGGGAACATTAAAGACTGGAACCAAATTTGGGCTTGTTTTATTAGCGTAAACAGTTATCCTGCAAACTCTAGCACTGGGGATCTGTTTATACCCCTCTGCTTCTGAGCCATTACTCTGAGCCTGTGTGAGGAGCACATCTCCCTCCTGGGGGACTTCATATAGTTGTTGATTTGCAGAGTGGAGATGGAATGCAGTTTAGAGGCACATACACACACAAAATGTCGGACCTAACTCTGCCCTGTTTTAACATAGCTACTTCAAGAAAAGGCCGAATTATTGATTTCCTTATCCAGGATGAACTCTAAAGAATAGAAAGCTGTGGCTTGGCACTTGTTTCTCTGTCTATCTGATGGAAAATAAATGAAGCGGTACAAAAAGTAGCAGTAGAATCACGGATCAACCATGAAGTGCCCACCCTAGCATGCTGTGTGTATATAGTGGGGATAATGCTATAACATATCCTGGGTGACAATGGTGTTGTAACATTAACTCTTGCTTGCCTGTACTCAGCCTTGCCTACCCTGAAACCGGAGTAACTTAATAACTTACCACTTGTGTTGCTTCTTATATCTGTCACGCTCAAAGCACTCTGTAGTAGACTGAAAGACAGAGACAAATTTTAGCCTCTTACTTTAGATATGGAGATGGTAAGAAAAAGGATAAAATGCTTTTTCCCATCCAGATGTTATTACAGTTTTAGGCAGAAAGTTTCCCCCAGTATTCTTTAAAACTGAGAAAAGTAGAAGGGGTGGAGGGATGGAAACAAAGAAAGAAAGTCCCTTGGCATCTGGAATCTCTGATCTGAGAGGAGTGATGCCCATTTCACTGGGAGTGGAACTGCTTCTTTACTCTCCTGATGAACTAATACAGTTAGGTCTAGGTTAATGCAAATGAATTTACCTGTATTTAAAAAAATTAAGTGTGACAAACCACTATCCCTCTTTCCCCACCCCCATATTTAAATCACACTTTGAGGTGTGCGGAGAGGCATTAGTGTCTTTCTACCACCACCAGATCCTGGTGTAGCCAGGGGCTGGTTTAACCCCTGGTGCAAGTAAAAACAGCTTTAAGGCTGCTCTGTCTTGTCACCCCTAGGATTCGGGATTGCCAGAAAACAGTGTGCTCCAGCCATGTGCCTGGAAAGCCACCTACCACAGAGGGGCACTACCTTTACATCAGAGGGACCAGGACTCACTACCATGGGTCTCCTGTATCTGGGAGCTGTCCTGTTACGGCGGCTCTCCACCCAATTTGCAATATGGCAGTGGAGGCCAAGGATCTGTCCCTCAGTTTCAAAGAGCTGAGGCCACATGTGCAGATCATTTATTAACATTTGCAAATTGCTTTGAAGATTTACAGTGCAACATAAGTGTGAAAGTTTTATCAATCATCAGCAATATATTCTTTGCTGCAGTAGCCCTATTTATTGATATATGCGTGCTCTGTCTGCCAAATCTTGCTGGACCGGTGTGGATTAGGAAGATCCATAGAACATGAATTATTTCTGTAGTTCCATTAGTGACAGCTCCTGTTTGGTATTCAGGTGATCACTGTAACAAATGGATTTGTCACCTCTCTAATGTAAACAGAAGGGAAAAATTATGAAAAATACTAGGACAGCGTCTCTTTAATTACAAAATGTTTGTGCCGCACACCATCCAGGAGCGAGAAGGATGGCGCATTTCAGGGGAAAACATCTCACTTTCTGCATGCTGCTTATCAGTAAGTACAAGAGGATGCCAGTAGCTCATTAGGAAATGTCCTGTTCCTGCAGACCCAGAGGGGAGTTGATTTCCATAATAATAATGTTTTCTTTTAATTATTGATAATGTTCTTAGATGAATATAGACTTTTAAAAATGGGTTAAGCTCTGTTGCACTTTCTTGAAAGAGGAGGCAACCGTAAAGCTTGTTACTGGAGCTGCCTGGAGCCCTATTCTGCACCAAGGGAGGAAGGATGCTCTTGTGGCTGCCTGGAGCCCTGTTCTGCACCAAGGGACGAAGGATGCTCTTGTGGCTGCCTGGAGCTCTATTCTGCACCAAGAGATGAAGGATGCTTTTGTGGGGATTGGGATTCCAATGAACTGGGTTCAGTTCTGGGCTCTGCCACAGACTTCCTGTGTGACTTAAACTCTGTGGCTCAGACCCCCATTTCTAATCTTTGTCTGTCTTGTCTATTGACATTGTTGGCTCTTGGTCTCTTACTATGTGTATGTACAAGGTCATGCATAACAGGGCTGGTCTCAGTTGTGGGCTTTAAGTGCTACTGTAATACACACAGTGATGATGTTGGGTGTTTTGCCATTGAGTAGGAGCAGGGCTGTGGGTTCACAGGCCTGAAGAGGGACCTGGCCATCTTTGAAGTCACTGATGTCAGGCCTCTGACATTTCCTTCACTATGTGGTGATGCTGCAATATCAGGACAGTGTCACAATGCTTCAGTGCTACCCACTGAAAATCAGAATATTGTAACACCCAGTTAGATCTGTCAAATCAAGACTGCCTTGAGAAAAAGGCTGATGGCAGCCTTGACTCCTACTAACATTTCAAATATTGTAAATTTAGGCTGTAGTGGTCAAGACTAAAATTGAAGATAGTTTGAGCATATGTTAACCTTAACTGAAAGAGCCTGTGTCCCAACATAAATAATAACCTGCATGAATACATTGCCTTTTTGCTAACAATTTCAATACATTTGATAAAGGACAGTATTATCTCCATTATACAAATGGGGAAAACGAGGCACAAAGCGGTTAGGTAACTTACCCAAGGTGACACAGTGAATCAGCAGCAGAATTAGGAACAGAACACAAATCTCCTGGCTCACAGCCCCCCACTCTGACTATTAAGCAATGCTGTCTCCTAAGCAAAGCTGAATTCAGTACCAGGGTTGTCTACATTTACTATGCAAAAACGAATCTATCACAAATTAGTACTTGCTATATTCCTGAAGTAATCAGTTACATGGCACTGAATATTATCTCAGAAGTAATTGAATACTGATTACTTTTACAGTGTGCCTGATTGCTGCATGCAGCTGCACTATATCACACAACATCAACCCTACATTTAGAAGGGGAATTATGGATTGCCAAGAAAAGTAATCACGAGTCATCTGTACTGCTTCCCAACCAAAAAGTAATCTGAAGATGAATTTTTTTGTTAACCAAAGTACGAATCCCTTCACGCTGCCTAAAATTAACCACTTCCGAATCCCTTCACCCTTCCTAAAATTAACCACTTCCGTTCACCCCAAGCTCTCAGCAGAATAATCTGAAAGCAGCCACTGCTCTAGCATCTTTGAAACAGGCCACTCGGTGGTGCTGTTTGAGCAAAAACAACACAGATTAAAAAAAATATGCTTATGATGACTAATGCCCAATCTACACTTAAAAATTAGACCGACCTAGTTATATCACTCAGGGCTGTGAAAAATGTCATGCCCTGAGTGCTGTAGTTAGGTCGGCCTAACCAACAGTGTCGACCTAGCCACCGCCTCTTGGAGAGACAGATTAACTACACATCGACAGAAGACCCTTTTCTGCAGGAAGTGTCTACACTATGGCATCGTAGCTGTGCCTCTGTAGGGACTGTAACATTGCCATGCCCTAAGGAACAGGCCATTACGTTCATGCTCATTCGCTCTTTATGAACTCAACTAATATTTTCACTGAGATCACAGCACTTGAAGTTGGAATTTGCATACAGAATGTAGTAATAACATTTGTTCATTTGTTTGGTTTTTGCTGAAATTGGCCAATGCTTTCCAAAAGGGGAGCCTAACTTTAGCTAGCTGTATCTGTGTTTTGGCAACTCGGTAAGTGGGCTGCTTTTAAAAAAAATGGTTTTCAAGGAACACCAGTGGTTCCCACCGAGTTCTGCACTTCTGAAAAATCAGGCCGCTCACTCAGGTGCCGAAATATGGTTCCAGAAACCTAACCTGAGGCACCCATTTGTGCAAATCCTGTCCGGCTATGTTTTAATGGGACCTCCATCAGGTTAAATTGTGCTGAACGTTTAGGGTTTTGGTAGACATAAGCTTTTGCAAAATGTTCGCGCAACAGAGGCAGATTATGGTTTTGTGGGGCCCTAAACCAGAGCAAGTGGGGGGCGCTTCCCACCCCTTCCGCCTGCAGCCCTCCCCCGCCCCCACAGCATTCCTGCCAGGGAAATGGAGTCGAGGCAAGGGGGCTTGGCTCTCTCTGCTCGCCTGGCACTCCTGTTGGGGAGCGGGGTCAGGCGGGCGGAGCGGGGCAAGCCCCCGCGCCCTGACCTTGCTTCCCAGCAGGAGCACTGAGCGGAATGGGGCAAGTCCCCATGCACTGATCCCGTTCCCTGGCAGGAGTGCTGAGGGGTGGGCAGGTGGAGCGGGTCAGGGTGCAGGTGATGCCTATTTTTGTAAGGCCCCCCCCAGTTGGCCGGGGCCCCTGGGCACATTCCGCCACTGTCAACGAAGTGTTTCCATTAAAGGGTCACCATCAACTTAAAAATATCATTCTGGTCTGAAATTGACATACAGTCCTGCAATGGGGAAGAACCACTCCAGTCACGCAGAACCTGGCCAAAATCCACTGGGCTCCGTGTGCACTTATACTGCTTGACAGCAGCTAAGAATCCGGTCCATGATTTCTGAACCTGACAGTGTTCTTTAAGTGATATACGGATAAACCAAAAAAAGCTTATTTCCAGCTCTATCAGATCGAGCTCTGGACTGCAATTCAGGAGTTGACAGCTATTCCTAGCTCTGCCACTGGTCTCCTGGGTGACCTTGGGCACATCATTTCACCCTTCTGTGTCTCAGTTTCCCCACATATAAAACAAGGGCAATGATTCTTACCTCCTTTGTAAAGCACTTTGAGACCTACTGACAGGGGTGAAAGTAACTCCGAAGACTTACTGGTATGGGGGCCGGCTCCGGCCCCTGGAAGGGGTGGGGCCTCGGACAGAAGAGGCGGGGCTGAGGGGGCGGTCAGCATCCCCCAGCCAGCCCTTCCACACCCCCTGGCCCGTGCCACCCAGGGTTCCAGCAGTGATTTAAAGGGCCCAGGGCTCCGGCCGCTGCTGCCCTGGGCCCTTTTAAATCTCTGGCCCCGGGGCAGCTGCTCCCTTTGCCCCCCTCCTCCCCGTCAGCAGCCGGGAGGTGCAAAAGGGGACAACGACGTTAAAGCACTGCTGTGGCAGCACTTTACGCAGGGTCCTTTGCCGCGGCAGGGCCGCTGATAGGGCAGGCAAAAGGGGCAGTGACATTAAAGCACTACCATGGCAGCGCTTTAACGTTGGCTGCGTACGGGCCGGTACCGGCCCCTCACCGGTGCACCATACTGCCCTGTACCGGCCCACTTTCACCCCTGCCTCCTGATGAAAAATGCTATATAAGAGCTAGGCATCGTGATAAACAAAACGATGGCTTTGTGCAGCTAAAGTTCTTTCCAAATTGGGAAGGGAGTTCTCCAACTAACCTCCCTCTGATCCCCGCACAGGCTGCCAGAGGGGCAGCAGCTAGAGCAGGCTAAAGTGCAGCACTCTGCCCTTGTGGGAGAAGGAAATCATTTACCACAGATGGGCCCAGCCTTCCTGCCCTCACAGATTGGCTCCTGACAATCCCAGCAGTGAAGGCAGGCAGCTTTGTTCTTCCCTTGCCTCAGGAAGAATTAACCCTCTCCCTCCCACACCAGGAGACTGTTGCATGGACACCTTTACTTACTGCCAATGTGAGAGAGGTCAAAGAGTTCTCCTAAGATGAATCCCAAGAGAGGACAGGATGTTAAGGCTCTGGGCTCCCATTCAGAGTGTTGGTGCCCCAGGGGACGTGGACATTACCTCACAACAAAACTGGCCATGCCAAATATCCATCCATGTGTATATTTTGAATGTGCCATGACCTCAAAACCAAACCACCAGACCTTTTGAAATTTCACTCACAGGGCCTTTCATTACATGACCAGCCAGCACTAGGTAGTGTGACATGCCAGTCAGCAGATAATACAATATGTTCATATGTCCAATTATATGAGCATCATATAATACAAAGGCAACTTTAAAAAAAACATAGGTGTACATAAATAGCATTTTGAATTACTGTACGTATGTTGTTTGTTCATGCAATGACTCTCATATGCACAGCCTTAACTTCGCCCCTTTGGGCTCATGCATTACAACACACCCTTAACTCTGCCCTTTGCATCTATGCATTAGGATACAATCTTTATAATTACATGTTCATGTACTGTCTCCACACCAAGGTCAGTTTATACCAGGTGATTGTTCTGAGCATGCTACTGTCTGGAACAGAGATGTGGCCCATGACATCATCTAACCAAAAGAGCCTGGGGAGGTGTCCATCACAGATGGCTGAGGAAGATACTGCACATTTCATGGAAAAACAAAATAGCAAATGCGAGACTAACAGCGCTGACAGAGCAGGATATATTAGCTGCATGGAAGATAGGAGACATGCTATTGAATTGGTCCCTGAGGCAGGAAAGAGAAAGCGAGGAAGGCCAAGGAAGAAGTAGCAGAAAACAGTGGCAGAGGATATTGAATATCCTGGCATCATCTGGGAAGAAGTACCACAGGTAGCAAGCAACCACAACTGGTGGAGGAACTGGACTGCCTGATGTGTCAGCGGCACAGGAGGAACTAAGGTCTAAGAAGCATAAAAATACAATATACATTTTCCCTCTGTCCTTAACATTCTCAGACCACAGTGTTTTGGTGGCTTTTGTAACAAAACCTTGACCGCCCAGGATTGAACGGCTACCATGAAGCTGCGCAGTATGACAAAATGGAAGTTACTGACGGGAACACGAAGGGGACGCACGCCCTTTTGAGGCCAACATCCACGCTGCTCCGTGAACCAACTGTGGCTCTCACACCCTCTGCATTCCTAATGTAGGCCACACTCACTGCATGTTCCGGGTCCACGGCTCCCAAGGTCCTGACGGTCTGTCTCAGGAATGCCAGATCAAAGTACAGCCTGGTTTGTCCCCTTCCGTCCACCCTGGCATGTGTTAAAGCGAAGCCGTCTGTGTAGCAGATATAGAGAGAAAAGATGACCTCTGTGAGCAGCAATACACAAAAGGAGCCATCTTCCCCTGCACAGAGCTCACAGAATGTGAAAAAAGGCATGAAGCAAATAATAGCACCAGTGAGTGCTACTACCAGCAGAGAGCAGTAGGCTGTCAGAGACAAATAGGAAATAACTCCTTAGAGTCATTAAAGATGAACAACTTTCAGGTGTTCCTTTTTTCCCTTTGTTCGATGAATAAATCGCCTCCCTTCTAATAACAACTGCCATAAAAAGCTAATTAGTAGACCTTGATTCAGTAATTATTTGGTTGCTAATAAAAGTTAGATTTGTACCTTTAAAGTAGGCCAAGCAGTGGGGTTTGCGGCATTACAGGGCTGTTATGCAAGGAAAACAGTGTGTGCTAGGAATGGGTGTCAGAACGGGGTGGGGCCAGGGAGCCATGGTCCTCCCGCTTTTTAGTGTCCATAAGGGTGAGCAACGGGGGGGGGGCTGAGAGGAGTGGGGGGGGGGTCTTGGGGGGAAGAGGTAGCGTGGGAGTGGGGCCTTGGGGAAGTGGTGGTGCAAAGGCAGGGACGGGGTGGTGTGAAGCGGAGGGTCTTGTCAGAATGGGCGGTGTGGGAGCGGAGGCTCGGGGAAAAGGGGCGGGGCAGGGGCAGGGTCTCAGGAGGAAGGGGTGGCGCGGGGGCACGGCTATGGTTCTAGTGCCAGTGAGCCCCCCACTGTGAGGGACCTTCTGCCGCTTCTGGTAGACTGATGTAACAGAACAATATCACACTATCGTTGATTCTGGATTCAAAACGGGGGCTGGGACTGTCATTTGTCTTAGAACCATAGAAATGAAGGGCTGGAAGGGACCACGAGAGGTCATCCAGTCCAGCCCCTACCCTGAGGCAGGACCAAGTAAACCTAGACCAGGGGTTCTCAAACTGGGGGTCGGGACCCCCCAGGGGGTCATGAGGCTATTATATGGGGGGTCACGAGCTGTCAGCCTCCACCCCAGACCCGGCTTGGCCTCCAGCATTTATAACGGTGTTAAGTACATTAAAAAGTGTTTTTAATTGATAAGGGGGGCGGGGGGGGGAGGTCATACTCAGAGGCTTGCCATGTGAATGGGGTCACCAGCACAAAAGTTTGAGAACCCCTGACCTAGACCATCCCTGACAGATCTGAGGATCTGGCTCAAAATGGATACATTTAAGCATGATTTTCTTCTCCCCGAAAATGAATTCCTGTGAGTTTCTGGATTAGTAATAATACTTAGCACTTATCAAGTGCTTTACATGTTCAAAGTGCTATACAAATATTAACTAATGAATCTAATAATTGCATAATTAAATCTTATTTTACAATGCTTGAGCACTGTCTTACACTTTACATGCTGTTGCAGTTACAAAGCCATAGGAAAAAAAACAGACTATCCAACTAAATTAAATGTTAGATCAAAGCAAATTTAAGAATGAGGAGGACTGACAACCTTTACATGTGTTCCATTTTCCTTCCTTTTATGCTAGGATACTGAAGAACCCATGACTATGTTCTGAAGCCCATGGCATGTGGGCAAATTAGTTCACGGGGAAATGAACTGGGTTAAAACTCTCCAGGCGTGTACTTTTGCTAGGGTTTTCTCAGCACTGGCTGCCTAGCTGAACAGTCACTCCCCAGGGGAGTAATTAGAATGCATTCACTCTAGGCATGAAACCCCAGTCTGAGCATATTCACCTGGGACTGTCTCAGGTGAGCTGTATTCACTAATGGAGTCTGAACTCAAGCCAGACAGGGAGGGGACTCCTCTCGTCAACTTTCCCCCTGATGGAATACAGAATAATCCATTAACAAACACTTTTCACCTACGACAGTGCAACTAAATCCCAGATTGGAGCGTCCTGGTCCACATGGAGTCTAGTCACATCCCTGCCACATCCCATTTGTCATTCTAAAGACTAGATGGAAGGTCAGGTGATGCCTTTGCTGTTTAACTAAAAAATGAATTTTATTGCAAAATATGTCTGCAGGCAGTTGTGTGTGGGGCAAACCGCTGTATAACCTGATACACTTCTAACAGAACACCCCTTTGCAGCCAAGAGCGTCTTTGAAGGAGGAGATATTGCCAACATAGAAGACAAGAGATAATGGCCTGGTCTACACTTAAAAGTTAGGTTAACATAGCTATGGCACTCACGGGTGCGAAAAATTCACACCCCTGAGCACCATTATTAAGCTGAATTAACCCCTGGTGTAGACACAGTTAGGACGATGGAAGAATTCTTCTACTGACCTAGCTACTGCCACTCAGTGGATTACCTGCACCGATGGAACCCCTCCTTCCGTTGCTGTAGGAAGCTTCTGCACCACGGTGCTACAGTGGCACAGCTGCACTGGTATAGCTGTACCACTGTAGTGCCCCAAAACGTAGACACAGCCTAGATTAGTGGAATGCACCATGATTGTTTTTTTTTTTTGCAGCTTCCTCTACCCCATAATCACTTTTCTTGGAGATCTTTGTCTAGCTCTGGTGAAAAGGCTTTGCAAGAAACCATCTTGAGCTCACAACACAGGTACGGTGCCTTGTTCCCCACATAACAGCTGTCCCAGGCGTTGGTTGTACCATTTTGTTTTGTTTCACCAGATCTCAGTCATGCTTTCCAGAAAAGCGTTGAAAATGGCTATGTCAAGTTTCCTCCCCCACTCTGAACTCTAGGGTACAGATGTGGGGACCTGCATGAAAACCTCCTAAGCTTACTTTTACCAGCTTAGGTTAAAACTTCCCCAAGGTACAAATTAATTTTATCTTTTGTCCTTGGAATAACCACTGCCACCACCAGACTCTAACTGGGTTTACTGGGAAACGTAGTTTGGACACGTCTTTCCCCCCAAAATCCTCCAAACCCTTGCACCCCACTTCCTGGGAAAGGTTTGGTAAAAATCCTCACCAATTTGCATAGGTGACCACAGACCCAAACCCTTGGATCTGAGAACAATGAAAAAGCATTCAGTTTTCTTACAAGAAGACTTTTAATAGAAATAGAAGTAAATAGGAGTAAAGGAATCACCCCTGTAAAATCAGGATGGTAGGTACCTTACAGGGTAATTAGATTCAAAACATAGAGAATCCCTCTAGGCAAAACCTTAAGTTACAAAAAAAACACACAGACAGAAATAGTCATTCTATTCAGCACAATTCTTTTCTCAGCCATTTAAAGAAATCATAATCTAACGCATACCTAGCTAGATTACTTACTAAAAGTTCTAAGACTCCATTCCTGGTCTATCCCCAGCAAAGCAGCATACCAACAGACACAGACCCTTTTGTTTCTCTCCCTCCTCCCAGCTTTTGAAAGTATCTTGTCTCCTCATTGGTCATTTTGGTCAGGTGCCAGCGAGGTTACCTTTAGCTTCTTAACCCTTTACAGGTGAGAGGAGCTTTCCCCTGGCCAGGAGGGATTTTAAAGGGGTTTACCCTTCCCTTTATATTTATGACAGGCTACATCCCATCTATGCTGGCGGTTAAACCGTTTTCAGCTCCAGTTCAGGGAAACCTGTTGCTGAGGATCATTACCAGCAGCTGCTCAATTTCCTAGAGCTGTGGTTTTCAAACTGCGGGTCGGGACCCAGTACTGGGTCGTGGAATATAAGGCACTGGGTTGCACTGGCTTTGGTCCTAGGGCGGATTCTGCACAGGCCTGCTCCCTGGCATAAAGCAGGACACCTTCAGGGCTCACAAGGGCCTATTCCAGCAGTCAGGGCTTGTCAGGGCACAGATATGCCATGACCTTTCTCTGGGTCATGACCTTTGTACCAGAGGCTGGGAAGGGGTGGCATAGAAATCAATACAGCAGCTCTATGCCTATTGAAGATTTCCCTAGGCAGGGAAAGTCCACAGGGAGCCAGGTCCACCAGCTTTACCACAGTTTTATGGCACCAGAGCAGGCAGAGCAGCCGGAGGGCACCCAAGCATCCCACGCCAGGACACACATCCCCTTCTCAGGTTTGAATTCTTCCCAAGGAGACATTCCTCACTGTAGTGTACAGGAGTTGTGCTATATTCCTTTAAGGAGCGCGTAAACCTTTAAGGAGCATGTAAACCTAAGGAGCGCTTACCCTTTTCTGTGTTTTAGAAGCCCGGCAGAGCAGCGGTATGTATACGTAGCTAGGCCTTACGTGTGGTGTAGTTAGTAAACATAGTTATTTGGATCCCACCCTGTCTCTGTGCTTCCTTCATCTCATGCTTGTTGCCTAAAAAGCAAAAGATACACCACTCACTAAACAGAGATGCGTGTGGCACACCCAAGCTGGTGAGCTGGTGAAAGAAACAAGGCAGAGTGCAGACTGTCCTGGTGGCACTAATACCCATACAGATTGCAGTCACTACACTTAACTGCATGTGGGATCAGTTAGCTGTCCATTGAATTTGCACGGATATCAGAGTCAACTGGTGTATGTCCCTGAGCCTGTAATCTGGTGAAATACAGAGGGCCATATTCTCTGTGGTGCAGGAGGATGGCCCATGAAGGATGCAGCAGACCCCCGAGGTACTCATCAGGCTTTGGAGTTGTATTTGCTCGCTCTCAAAGTAGTTGTATATAAAGCACCATGAAGTTGTAATATGCCTTTTCTGGAGGAGGTTGGAGCTGGCGAAGCAGTTGCTAGAGCTGGTAGGGCTTTTTGCTTTTCACTTGCACACTAATATCTTGGGCGGTCAAAGTGTAGCTTTGTGGCTAAATGCAGCTCACACACTCCTGTAATATCGCCTGGGGCTCAGGAACGGCCCTCATACTTATTTAATAGAGAGATGCAGCTTTCAAAGACTGCATATCCCTACACCATGTTCCATCTTGAACCAAGCAGCCCCTGTGCATTAAAGGTGAGATCGGAGATGAAAACAGCTGCAATATACTCAATAGGAGTTAGCAATTATTAGAATGACTTTTTAAACAAATTGTGCGCATTAAAAAATAAAGTAAGTCTTTTACTGTTGACAAGTTGCTACTGTGGTTCTCAGTTTGACAAAAATTGGGGTACCTGTAGCTAATGTGCCAATCCTGAACAAAAGCCTGATATTGATGTGGTATATTTTTAAAGAACAGCTCCTGGTCAGATTCCACCCCCATCTCCACACACCTACCCAAACAGGGTTATGGAAGGAGGAAAAGATTTAGATAAATCTGGATCTCATCTCCAGAGTGATTCTGATTCCAGCTTGACCTAATAACTCAGACAGATCCTCTTTTACAGACTAATCTCTCCCCACATTTTATCCCACTTTACAATTTCTGGCACTGATTCTCAGTTGGTCTGTTCCTGAGAGCAGGGTTTGCGGGAGGAGAGGGTGGAATCAAAGGGAGCTTTAAGCCACTGAAACACAAAGACCCTTTAGCAAAGGGCCCCCTGTTCTTTACAAACAACTCTCACCCGAGACCTGACAAACTCACTACACCAAACATGTCTTTCACGATATTTATCCATAAAGGGTTATACGTAAGGTATCTACAGAAAGCTTGTAACTTGTCAAGACTCATAATCATTGTGAGATGTATGTATGGGTAATATTTAAGGAATAATGTATTTATATGGACAGTATGCTTTATGGACTTGGAGTAGAAATTAGTCCCAGGGGATAATATGGCTCAGTGATGGTACATTTGGGCAGAGGGAAGTTCTCACCGCACCCTCTTTAACCAGTGATATCATGCAAGGCTCAATTGTTTAGCCTTGCACAATACTAAGGTTTTCAATGGGAAACCATCAGAGGCAACTGCAAACAATCAAAACCACTTTAAGGTTAGAAAAAGAAACATTACAATAAGACCAGGGTTTGCCCTATCTGTGAATAGAAGCAAAAGGCTGTTTTCAGTATAACATAGAGGAGGGAGAAGCACTCTGAATCCACTCACTGAGGAAATCACTTGTGGAGCTGGGGGCAGGGGTACATTACCATGAATGACAGGTTTCAGTGTAACAGCCGTGTTAGTCTGTATTCGCAAAAAGAAAAGGAGTAATTGTGGCACCTTAGAGACTAACCAATTTATTTGAGCATAAGCTTTCGTGAGCTACAGTGAGCTGTAGCTCACGAAAGCTTATGCTCAAATAAATTGGTTAGTCTCTAAGGTGCCACAATTACTCCTTTTCTTATTACCATGAATGTTGCTTGGGACACCAGCCACCTCTGCAACAGACTGAACTTCAGGGGGGGAAAACCTATTTTAGTAAATAAAAAAAGGTAACTATTAATAAGTGTAAACCCAGGTCCATGTTCCATGATTTTGTTTTGTATTGTAATCACCTGTTTCTATCACTCTCTCGTTTCTAATTAAAGCTTTATTGTTTCTTCAATGAGTCTACTTTTATTTTATTATAAGCTCTCGCAAGTGCTGTGTGGCTTTCGGGAGCGGTGGTTTTCGGGATAAGTGGTAAATTGGGGCATGCTGCTGCTTTGGGAGCAGAAGGTCTGGGATTTCTGTGAGTAGCTGGTGTCAGGGGCTGGATATCACTGGGGAATGTTTCAAAGGGACATGGGTGCACTGATTGTTAAGCTACACAGAGAAGTTAGGGCTGGCATAGCTTAGAGGAGAGTGCTTGAGTGGCCAAAAAGCTGGTGGTATCAGGGACCTGATACCCACCCTGGCACAAGACTCCCTCAGGCTGGATGCAGGGGCAACTAGGTGATTCAGAGTTCTGGCTACCCCAAGAACCGTTAAAGCTACATTAATACTTCCCATATTCTTGGCACATGCAGGGGTCTATCCACCTCCGTTGCTGCTGCAAGTTAGAGCAGCCCTGAGGTTGCTCTAACTTATTCTCTGCTTCCCCTGGCCCACAATGACCCTGGGAAGCAGAGAATAGCCATAGCCTTGTTGACTCTGGCCATGCCAGTGACATGGAAGCTGTGTCAAGAGATAGGAACAGGGCCGGCATAGAGCCCTTAAACCAGTTCTGCTCCAACTAGGGAGACCAGTTACAGAAGAGATATTTCTCTGAGGGTCTAACTCACTTCAAGTCTCTTTACACTGCCAAAGTGATATGAAGGAGCTTTAGTTATTCTGAAAATCAGTGTCCATATCTTCCAGGCCCACACCATGTCTAGGTCCATCAACACTGTTCCTGTGGTCTTTGATCCATGGAGTATGCATACTCCAAAGCTGGCTAGATGTGGGGTGTTTAACTGGGTATCTGTTCTCACCCATGCAATGCCATGCAGATTAGTAATGAGGCTGCTGTGGCATTCCCAGTGACACCACTAGGTGACAGTATGGAAATATTCATCTTGGTAAAGATTTCATGGTAGTGTTCCTGCTGTCACCACTAGGTGACAGCGTAGCAACACATAGCGCGGGTGGAGTCCAGTACAGTATCTGTGCTCTCCCCAGCAGGATGTAATGTGGCAACAAACTTACTAGTGCAAATACCATGACACCACTAGGTGGTGATGTGGCAACATGCATGGATGCAGTTTTCATGACAGGGGGTTTCTGCCCTCACCCCAAGGGGATGGTGCGATAACATATGTGCCGGTACAGATTCCATCCCAAAACTCACCCATGCAAAACCAGAAACAAATAGAAGTGTCACAGCCTCTTTCTTTTATCTGATCGGTGCAATTCTCAGCTCGTTCACACACAGGGGCACTGCATGGTGATGAAACATGGGGACAGTAAACATAAAATCCTGACAGAGGGATAGAAGCACACTAGGCAGCCACATATGATCTCAGTTAATCCCTAGTAGTTTTCTTTTAGTGAAATTGTAGACAGTCAAAGTGGGTTAGAAACAGCAGTATAATTATTGTGGATCTGGGGTGCATGTGTTCCATTTAGTGAAGAAAGGCATTATGGTCCTGCTAAAAAAATGCCTAACAGAGCACAGTAGTAGCTTCGCCAGGGATTATCTAAAGCCCTCCGTTAACGTGCACTAACCCACTGAGAAGATAATAAATAATCAGCCACAGTAGGACTTACTGCATAAATATCTGCCTATACTCTCCCCAGGTCTCTTTCTTGAAGAGTGGCCATTGTGTATTCCATACCAGGCTAATCACAAGGAGGAAATTTACTGCACACTACAATCCCATCAAAGCAAATAACAGCTGTCTCAGAGAACTGCACAGACCAAAGTGTCCACTTTAATCACTCGCTTATTGTTTCCCTTAGTAAAAGAAAAGAAAACACAACACCTCTAAACTTGATCACTCTTCAGTGAGCTGGTTAGCCCTTACATGACCACTGCTTGTCCACTGAAGGAAGGGGATTTTCTCCAAAGGGACAGCCTGCCAGGCACGACAGCAGTGAAATACTTGCTGTACAGCGGCTGTGAAGTACATGTAGCACAGCAGAAGGTAAACGGATAATGTAGACTGCGGGGGGCGGGGGGGGGGCACCAGTGCTATATAGCAGTGGTTCTCAAACAGGTCCGTGGACCACCCGTGGCCCACGAGCTCCATTCAGGTGGTTCGTGGATAGTTCCCTCTAAAGTGCGCACCTGGGCGGCCGTGCATGAGAGAATGAAGGGCCACCCACCTCATTAGTGGAGCCGCGCAGGCATGGCTCCACTAATTAGGTGCCTGGACCCTGGAGAAGACGCACATGTAAGGTGAGGTGGTGGCCTTGGGGGGGAATAGGGGGTAGGTGGGAGGGGGCAGTGAGGTCAGAAGAGGGGGTGGGGGGAATCTGGAACGTGCAGGGCTCGGGCGGCCAGAGAAAGAGGGGACTTTCCCCAGCTGCTGGGAGGAGATGGCCCTCCTTCCCAGCCTCAGCTCTGTAGCGGGGGAGAGACCCCCACTCCTTCCCAGCCCCAGCTCAGGGGCTACTGAGGTGGGGGAGAGTGGGCACATCCATCGCATTAGAAAGGTGAGACTACTGATATTAAAATATGAGTTGTGTGCTTTTATTTGTAGAACAAAAAAATCCCAAACAATTATTATTAACTATTATCCAAAGCGCTTTACAATAGTTAGCTAACGGTACAAACCACATTTGGAAAGATCATTAAGTGGTCCGCCGAGACCCTCAGCAATTTTCAAGGGGTCCGTGAAAAGAAAAGTTTGAGAACCGCTGCTATATAGGAATCTGCTGAACTGCAGCTAGAGAAGCATAGCCTAAGTGGGGCTGACTAGATAGTAACTTTAGAAATCAGTGAGCATTTTAGCAGGGCTATGCTGGGAGGTGTTAATGGCTGTGATCAACCATAGACCTGATTAAAGCAGATGGGTGCACTAAGCATCCCTTCCTACTGAATGGAAAGAGCAATTAAGCCTTATTTGTGGTGTGAGATAGCTGGAAACAATACAAGCTGCTGCCCAATGCAGTTGATTGCATGGTGAGGCATTAGCAGGGCTAATTCATGTTGTCTGAGGGGTTACCCTGGCATTGGTTGTAAATGTAGGGGCTAAGGGATGGTTTGGCAAGCTGTGTGATAGAAAGGCAGAGAGGCCAGAGAAAGTAAGCAGACAGGAAGAGAAGCAGTTGAGAGCATGCCCCTGAGAAGGAGCAGAGTGACAGAGCTCCTTGGGGCAAAGGACTAGCTGGAGGGGCAGGTTTGGAAATTGTGAGCAAGGAAACTAGAGTGTTCAAGGAAACAGAACATCATGTACACGCTTTGTAAACAAACGGGATTGCAACAAATATATCTGACTTGTATCATCCATTTCTCCTCCAAACAGAAATTATCTTGCAAGGCCCCAAATACTGGCTAACTGCTCAAGCTGAAGAGGCAACAGCAGCAAAAAAGTACTCCCAGGGTCTTCTAGAACTCTGAAACTGCCTTCTGTGCACCATGTTTCCCACTGAGTTTGGCTTAGAGATTTCCATGTAAATGGAACCTATTATTTCAGGCTCACAGTTTTTAACCCTGTTACCAGGGGTGCTGGAACAGGTGGGGGCCAGCGGGCCATTGCCCCACACTTTTAAAAGTGTGAGGGCTATGCCCTTCCACTTTTTACTGTCCGTAAGGGTGAATGACAGGGGGGCAGGAGCAGAGACGAGTGAGCGGGGGATGGGATGGGGGGAAAAGGTGGAGCAGGTGCCCTGGGGGGGGGGGGGGCGGAGACACAGCAGGCACAGGGCCATGGTTTGGGTGCCAGTGGCCCCCCTATTTTTAGTGTGCTTCCGCCCCTCTCCTGCCTGTTACATATTCATTGAAGGCGCAATTGATGAAGCACAATAGTTCATAAAAGAATAAATCTAACTAACTGCACAACCAACTCCATTTTTCCACCAATTAAACCTGACAGATTTTAATATACAAAGAACAATCTGACATTTCATTTGAAAAATTCAAAATTGCTGTTTGCATTATTTCATTCAATTCTTTAACCCACTTTTTTAAAAAATCCAATAAAACCCTGAAAAAAATATTTGGCCTGATTCTGAACTGACAGTAGATTTATACCAGTGTATCTCCAGTGGTGTAATTCCTGATTTATACCAGCATGAGAGCAGAACCAGGATCACTGTCCTAGAAGACTACAAACAGCTGCATCCATTGAAATGCATACTCTGGGGGAATTCTGTGCCACTGCACACATGTATAATTAATGTGCTGTGCATATTTTTAATTTTTTTTTTTGCAGAGAATAGCTTCTGCCAGAAAGTTGCTGCAGTTCCGCTTTTTCCCACCAGAGGGTGATGTGGTGCCAGACCAGAGCAGCCACTCCTGGCCCGCTAGGGTAGAGAAAGAGCCTGCAATGCCTTCTTCACAGCACCTGTCGGCCAGGTCAGGAGACAGGGGCTATGGGGAGACAGACAGCACAGGGTGCTGGGGATGGTGGTCAGACAGAGGCTCATAAGGGCTAGTGGGGGAGGACAGACTGGGACAGGGGCTGAATGGGAGTGGAGGTGTAGGGGATGGGGGAGGGAGTGCAGGGCCACATAGGAACAGGGAGGTGCCTGAGTTGGGGCACAGAGACACATGGGGTCAGGGGCAGATGTGCCTGACTGAATGGGGGAGGCTAGGGGTCAGCCAGGGTCTGCTCCCTAACAATCCCCCCCCCCCCGCAAAAAACAAACAAACACCTGTTCCATACTTTTCCCACCCATACCTAACAGCCCTCCAAGTTCACAACCAGGCTACTTTCCAGCAATTATTGCCCCTCTCTCTTAGCTCCTCCATTACCCCTGACTCCCCCCAGCCTTTGCACTGCTTCTGAGGGGTGTGGGAAATACGGTTCTGTATTGTAGTTCAAATAAATTATTACTGAGAGGTCTGTATTAAAATGCCTAATAAGGAATCTATTTGTCAAAAAACTTTTCCTGAATCTTTTTTGTTGTCTGTATTGTTACAGATATACTTGTTGACAGGTATTTTGAAATACAGTACCAAAATAATTGAAACTGGTGTGATTATATTGTGACAAAAATATGCAGAATATGCAAATACAGTGCACAGAAGTTTTAATTTTTTGGTGCAGAATTCCCCCAGGAGTAAATGCAGTCATCTGTGGGGTGAAACACAGCAAGGGTTTAACTGTACAGTAGTATCACGGAACACAAAAGTGTCAAGGAAAAAACAAGTGGGCATCTGAAATTTGGCCAGAATGCCAGGGATAATACCTCTAATGCTAGCAGGAAGTGCCTCAAGACCTTGAAAAAAAGTCCCTCCTTGAAAAAAAGTATCTCACCCAAAAGGCAGGATGCCCAACAATACAGGGACACTTAAGTACACTGTGCCATAGTGTACTGTCCAAGGGAGAGGAGTACCTCAGACAGTAGCTGATCACATGATTCTTTGGCATAAGTGATGTGGCTAGCAGGAAGAGTGGCAAGAAACACAGCTTTAATGCTGAACAGCCAGCGTTTCATGGTGAGTTATGCTGTTTCTCAGCATCCAGCCCCATGCCTGTACTCCTAAGCCTCTGGTCCCTGACCAGTCTATGTCCCTCCTGAAACCTGATCCACTTTCTCCAGTTCCCCACTACATCACCACCACCACTTCTTGCAGCACTGCTTTCCTCATGCGAAGAAGTTCCCCATCTAAGCACTTTCCTAACCCTACCCTGCTGACCTTTTGAGATCTCACATGGTCACAGTGCAAAGGATATGGCTGTCCCCACATCTTGATTGTGTTTTCTTATATACTGATAAAATATGCCTATTGAAAACGCTCTAGGGGCATGTACAGAAATAAAGGCATGTGGTTTTATAGCTAAATTGACACAGTGTGAACAAAAAGGCTCTCACAATGTCCCAGGCAGAACAAACTCAACCCTCTCTCTCAAAAGATAATCTCAACCCTACCCCTATACTTCTCCTCCCTTAGCGAGGCAATGAAAGCATACCGTTACTGAGGAAAGAAGCTCAATCTCTTACGGAGTTCAAAGCTTGAGTAAACCCAGAGGCCATGCACCGTCTCTGAATATCGACAAGCTGGGCTCTGTCAGGCCAACAGAGGATGCAAATACCAGAGTCAAGAGCTACCCAAAAATGCAAGGACGGTCATTTCATTGCTTCACTCTGAATGAAGCTGATTTCATGCTGCATTACATTTGTATGCATTACAGATGTATTTTTAAGTACCTGTGCTCTTTATTTTGTGCTACATGTGACACACATTTCAGGAAATAGATTATTCTGCTGATGGGGTTGGAAATACGATGGTTACAACAATGCTCACATCTGAGCATAACTCAGTGAATAGGACTACAATATATGATCAAGCAGCTTGAGCAATTCCTTTTCATTAGTGGGAGTAAATGCTTGGCACTGCATCAATCTTCTTCTCCTTCCCTTCTTCCTTCAGGGGTGCCAAGTCATTTTAAAGACACATTAAATTGCCAGAAGACTCCCAAACAAAGCCAGTCAGCCTGCTGCTCGTTTGGATAAAGTTAATTAAAGTGAAGATTAAAATCTGCAGTGCTTGATTAGCGTTGTTGAGACTTACAGAATCACATCGTCCTATGGGAGCTTCATGCCACCTCCCCCCCCCTTTTTTTTTGGTCTTTTCTTTGTTGTTCTTGATAATTGTTTTGTTTTTCTTTTATCCCATGTATTTGGCAAGGCAGCTGAGATTAGCAAGCTGCGTTGCCCCAAGACAGAAAAGCTGCTTTCTCCGTTCAGCTGGTGTGGATTCAGGCTGAAGAAGGGGCACAAAACTGCACAACCTCTGCCTGTATAACTGGGTTCAAAGAAGAGTTAGATAAGTTCCTGGAGGATAGGTCTATCAATGGCTATTAGCCAAGATGGCTAAGCCTCTGATTGCCAGATGTTGGGACTGGATGACAGCATAGGCACCAACGCTGGAGCATAGGCGCTGGAGCACCCACAGGGAAAAATTGGTGGGTGCTCTACACTCACTAGCAGCTCCCCGCCCCAGCTCGCCTCTGCCCCCGAGCGCCCCGTGCCCACTTTTCCCCCCCTTGCTCCCAGCACTTGCGCCGTGAAACAGGTGTTTCGCATGGCAAGCGCTGGGGGGGAGGAGGGGGAACGCAGAGCACTCTGGGAAGAGGTGGGGCTGGGATTTGTGGAAGGGGTCCAATAGGAGCAGGGAGGGGGCGGAGCTGGGGCTGGGACTTTGCGGAAGGGGTTGGAATGGGGGCAGGGCAGGGGCGGGGAAAGGGTGGAGTCGGGGTGGGGGGAGCACGAGCACCCACCGGCGCCTGGGAAAGTTGGCGCATATGGATGACAGGGGATGGGTCACTTAATACTTGCCTTGTTCTGTTCATTCCCTCTGAAGCACCTGGCATTGGCCACTGTCAGAAGACAGGATACTGGGCTAGATGGATCTTTGGTCTGCCCCAGTATGGCTGTTCTTATGTTCTGGTAGTGTTCAAGTCATATCTTTTCTTTAGTGCATTTTCGCATTAGGAACTATGGAGCTCTCAGACCCAGCTGAATTAAAATACATTGAGATTTGGGGTGGTGTTTTGATGCGGGGGAGGTTCTGCGGGGGAGGGCCCATACTGTGGTTCTTTGTTTATAAAGCATCCAGCCCAATGGGTTCCCAGGTGCTAGGACAGTACAAATCAATCATAATAGGCCCAGGAGATGGTGCCACGGACTACACTCCATCACAGGGGTGGTGAAGGTGGGCTCAGATACAGGAATTTTTACACCCCAGGCTGGTGGAACTGAAGCAGATTGCGGAAGGGGCTCTAGTAGGAGAAGGCAATGGGCAGCTCATTCTAAACCAGTCTCTCTCTCCCTCAGGCCTCCAGCATCACATTGCTTTTGAAGGTGCCAGAAGGGTGAAGGTGCTATTGAACCCAAAGAGAAGTAAAGAGTCTAGACAGGCTGTGAAGAAGACAATTCTTGCACTTCGGCATCTGGAGTTACTTACAGAAAGGGGTTTATACTTCCTCTGGTTTAAAAAGAAAAAGCTGAAGATTGCTTAAAAAAAATTGCGGAGACAAAACCCAGGTATATGAATTATACCTGGGCACATTAGCCCAAAGAAAATCTTAGGGTTTACATTTTCCCACTGTAGGCACTGAGTCCTAGCCAGGCCTTCTCAGTCAGAGAGTGGATCACCATAACTTGGAAGCTTTGAGGTGGGGGCAGTGATATGAGGAAAAAGTGTAAAGGCAGCATGACTCAGTGGATGAGGTACAGGACTGGGAATCAAGAGACTTGGCTCTGTCCCTTGCTCTGCCACTGATCTGGTGTGTGATCTCGAGCAAGGCACTTCATTCCCTGTATCTGTTTCCCCTCCTGTTCTTTGTTTGTCTTGTCTATTTAGAGGTCTTCAGGGCTGGAATTTTCTCTCATTCTCTGTTTATAAAGCACCTAGCACAGTGAGGCCTAGATATCAACTGCAGCCTCTCAGCAGTACCATAAAGCAAATAATAAGGGGAGAAATCATGTAATGCTTTTATACAGTATATGGGAAAACCTGTATGCCATATATACATAAAATGAATATAATAGGAAGGTGACAGAGGGGGCTAGGTCTGTATCAAATTGTGAACCCCAGTTTGTTGAGCGACTGCTATTTTCCAGCAGGGGCTCCCCTTCGTATTGTAACCTTCATGTTGGAGTGCAAAACTCATGTTGTATTGCAACCTCCATTGTGCATTAGCACATCCATTTGGTAGTAGGGGCTTGGCCCCTAGTGGAATAACTCTGTGAAGCTAAAATGATCTAGCCCCATCAGCTTTCATTGTCTCTCAATGACTGGCCAGCCCCTGGAGCAATGACCTCTCTGCACAGCAGTGTGACTTGCGGGAAGGAGGTAGAATTTCCCCGGTAGAGCACATGCTGGAAGGGCTGCAGTTTCTCCTGCTGGCAACCTGAGCAGAAGGGTCAGGGACAATATTTAAGGAAGGGGGCTCTCTGTGAAAGGGAGCTATTCACCATCACATGCCAGAAGACCAGGCTCAGGCCAGAGAAGGCAGGAAGGTCTGCCTCGCCTGAAACACGTCCCAGACCTCAGACTCACAGCCGAAATGCGAGCAGACGTGTGTGCATGCCCACATGCACACAGGACTGTTGGTTATTTTGTAAAGATCTGTAACTCTTTAGTGCTTTCTTGAGGATAAAAGTACCTGTGGTTAAGAAATTCCTGTGCTGACGGTGTGTTCCTTGCTCACCTGCCACGTTGTCCCTGAAGGGGTTAATTGAGAAACTCAGAATGCCCACAGCAAGGTGGACTCTGAGGGAACATGTACAAGCAACTGGGGGCAGGGACCAGCCATGTCCCATGTGCTCTGGCATCTCACTCTCAAGAGACTGCTGTCCATCCAGACAGGGAGCATGGCTCAGGTGGTGACAACCCATACCAGTCAGCTGGTGTGTGTACAATGAGTCCAGTGGTTTTACCCATTGCAGTGAAATTTTAGAATATTCTCTACATTGCCCAGAAGAGCTGTTTTCTTTAAGTGGGGTGATATTACATTGAACTTCCCTTGCACAGATTAGCAGCCTGCAAGCCCTTTATCTCTGCATTCCCTCAGCCATATTTGAACTCCAGCTCTTAGGAGGTGACTACATGCCATTAAAGAGTAAAATCAGAGTGTGTGCATGCGTGCGCAAGCGTGATTGTGTGCATCTAGGGGCAGCCAGAGGGGGACTCAGGGGGAATAATATAAAAATATAAAATCAATTTGATTTTCCTTAAGCCACACTTGTTGTGTCTGTATCCATCAATCAAACAACATCTGGGGATGCAATGTATTTACCGGCATGTATCTCCAGCCAGCAGATGAAGGAAGGCTGCTCAAAATCCCCACGTTAACAGTTTTCAAAGGGAAAGGCAGTGTCTAAAAATGGATAGCGGGCCATGCAAGATTCCTTTAAAGCGTGACTTAAAGAGGCAAACTTGAAAGCAAACACTTATACGAAAAGCTGTTTCCTTCACCCGGAGTCCAGCCTCGTCTCTTTGAAATTAAATTCAGAGATTTTAAGGTTGAAATTGATTTTCACAGGAAAGCCCTCTACCCAGGGAGTTCGGCCAGTGGAACATTCAGCCGCCCCAAAATAACCTCTCGAGCAGATGCAAGGTCATTAGGTCGAGATGCCGCATTGTGGCAAGGTGACCCGATGTTGCGCAGGGATGACTGAGCTTCAGGACATTGTCAGGGCAAAGAAATAAACCTGCTTCATTCTGCATGGATGTCAGGACACTGTTCTGAGAAAAACGAGGAGGAAAGATGAGCTCTGCCTGAAGAATGATCTTGCAACTATAACTCAGGAGTGGGAGCCTGGAGATCTGCCTTCTGTTTCCACCTCTGATGCAATCTTCGTTAAGGGTCCCCTCCTTCTGGGTGTCTCTGTTTTCTATATAGGTTCTTGTACCACCTTCGTCACCATAGTCTCTGCGTGCCTTCCAGCAGTGATGGGAGCTACATTTGTCACATGTGCATCATTCTGTCTGTCATTCTCTCCTCAGAGAGGCGGAGAAATGCAAGGACAACGAAGGGTTTTGTTTGGATAGGCCACTCACAGCTACCACGCACTCCAGGTGCAGGATAGGTGCTTAGCGTATTGACAATCAACCTAGGCATCTAAGGCTGGACATCCAAAACCAGAGGCACCCAAGACAGCAGAGCACTTTTGAAAACATGGGCCTTTATCTTTGTGCCTCTCTTCCTGCCTCTACTAAAACAGAGATTGTAATAAGTGAGGAGACCACCACACAGGGGTGTTTGTGAAGCCAAATGGATGTTTGTAAAGTGTGCCATGACCCAGAGAGGGCTGGTCATATAAGTGCAAAGAACTCTCATTCTTATAAGGAATTTACAACCTATAGCTCATCACAATCTGGTGCTGTGGGAATAAACAGGATGGCAGAAATTTAGTATTATGACTTCACCTCCCGAGCCAATAGGTTGCAGAGACAGGATGGGGAGGAATGAGTTTGTTTGAACGCAGAGGGCTGTGATGCTGCTTGCTGGCCAGTTCAAGATTACTCCTGAGAACTAAGTGAAAAGTAGGCCTGACAAGCCAGATCCTTAGCTGGTGTAAGTTGGTTTGACTCCACTGAAGTCCATGAAGCTACAGCCTTTACACCGGATGAAATCGTCTCCAGTATCAAAGTCCTGCTTTAGAAGAAATGTAAATTTTAAAGGCTTTGAGCCAGATCCTCAGCTGGTGTCAATTAGTACATTGAGCAGCGCTGACTTACACCAGCTAGGGATTTGGCCTTATTTATTATGAGAATTCAGAGTTTCAGACTGATGGCAGATTGAAAACCCTGGAGACTGAAGTGCAGTAAAGGTGGAGCAAGAGGGAACAGAGCTTCCCCTCCCCTGCTAAACTCAAGAAGGTGTATGCCCCCTCCCTTTTCTGGCTTAGTGCTCCTCCACCTCCTTGACTGGTACAGTGAAAGCTCCCTCTTCCTGTTCTGACCTACTTTAACTGCTGCGGAAGTCCTCTGTCTGCAAAGCAGCCCCAGCGGGGAATAGAAGTGCAAGCTTCCCTACATTGCTCTCCAGCAGAGCTCAGATCTTACCCAGTGGGGCAGCTGAAGGGAATTCCCCAAGGCCCACTCAATCCTTGCTCTCTGTACTGCGATTGTCTAGAAAGGGGCCAGCTGGGGCCAGGCGTGATGAGTTTTGTGATATCAACACATATCCCCTGGGAACTGGACTGAGACCGCCAACGCATTTCCCAGTGAGCCCCAAATTGCCAGCTGAGAACTGCTTTTGGTCACTGGTTACCTGGGCCATATTGAGAGCAAAGGACCTGGAGGTAAAAGGCTAACGGATTCTACGCCCAATCCCATGAGCCATTCAGTGCCATGCAGAAAGTCTTTGAACTGCCAGGTTTTCAAAAGCCTCCTCTTCCTCACGTCAGCTGACTCTGGTGTGTCAGACTTTTGCTCAGGTCATAGTTGGGAGGTACAGGTCTGCAGCAGACACGTCCCCCAATTTTATGAGAATGAAGCTTAAAACAGGAAAGCTGGGGCTTTAAAACCTGCCAGGCTCATTTCACAGAGGCCTCCTAATTGTAGGGAGCTAGGGATACCGTGTCTTTCTGAGTGCTAGAATATCAAATAGCTTATCAGTGCCCTCACCTCAGTCTTTTCATGGCCTCTCAGCCTGCTCAGGGATAAGACACTGCCTGCTGAAAGGCAAAGCTGAGCTATTCAGTAACTGCCACAGCACAACACAAGCCCGAAGCCTCTCCTTTAGCTCTGCTCCTGCGCAGAATGCCCCCAGCACTTTGCTCTTGCAAAGCAATGCAGAGTGGGCTTTGAAGCTGATAACAGCTCAGCATGAGTCCCAGTGGCTCCGCCAGAGGAAGGTTTCCTTTTTGAACCCATTGCCCTCACGCCTCCTGGATCATTGTTTGAGTCTCAGCCGCTGGAGATTCGGGATGCGCAAGCAGTCCAGGCACCAGAAGCTACTACTTTGCACTTCTGTCGTGCTTTCCCTCTGAGGCCCTATAGCAACAACAGCTGTGACCTACGCCTCACAACATGGCCCTAAGGGAGGGTGTGCTGTCAGCCCCACTCTGCAGCGGGGGGACGGGACACCTGCAGCACCAAGAAGCAACGTGATTCTATTCTGCTCAGGTTCTGATACCATGCTCATCGCTGTAGTATCTGAGGGCCTTCCAGTAAGGCATTAAGTGATGTGGCTCACCCCTCACACAGCCAATCTGTGGAAAAGCCAGGAACAGAATGCCCAGCTCCTGCCTCAGTCTTGTGCTTGAGCCACAAGACCATCCTCCTCCTCACGGCAGACTCTGCCCATCTAACAAGTCTGCTGTAGTGTCGGGTTACGAGCTGGCAGCCCTCATGCTCAGGATATAAAACTTTTACAATGATCTTTTCTTCTTCCAGCTCCTTAGCCCTTTGCTCTGCCTTAACTCCTGCTGTGACCTGTGTCAGCAGTGCTCACACAAAGGAATGAAACCTCTCAAACAAAACTCACTCCAGCTCCCTATTCCAGGCTTCCAGATCAGGGTAAATCTTTCCAGGATTCCATTTCCAAGTGCAAAGTAGCTTCAAAGTGACCATCTTGCTCAGTGCCCTGAAAGCAAGGAAGCTGCTACCAGGCTGTGATACACTTATTGGCACCTGGGGGTTCTAGCTGTGAGCACTAAAATGACTGACATTGACAGGGGATATGAGTCTCTCTGTGTACCATTTGTAAGCATTTGCTGTGGGTCTTGGAGAGGGAGCTTATCACTTGCTTATAGTACTCCTGGGGGAATGCTGCACCACTGCACATGCGTAGAACTTATGTCCCCCGCAGATTTCTTTGCTTTCATGCAGAAAAATGACTTTCTGACAGGGAAGCAAAGGGAAGCCACTGACCCTCCCCATAAGTATTTTTCAGGTGCCCAGAGCAGCTGGCAGAGAGGTAAATCACTGTGGGGCAGAAGGTGGGGCTGGGGAAGACCCAGCTGGTGGTTCCTACTCTGCCCCAGGCTCAACTGCTAGTCACAGCTGGGCTGGGGAGAATGGAAATTCCTATTCCCCTGCCTGGCATCTTGGGCCAGGTCAGACCGACTTCCAGATTTCTCCCCCAGGTGCAGGACACTCTGCAAACTCACCCCCCCCACACACACACTTCTTGCACCCATCACTCCTCAGCTGCAGGGGGAGGGATCCCTGTAGAGGGTGCTGCTCCCCTATCCACCTAACCCCCATGCATCCAGATCCCCTCATACCCAGACCCTTCCATTAAGCCTCACGCCCCACACTCAGAACCCCGCCAATAAGCCGCACTCTCCCTGCACCTGGCCCACCCAAATGAGCCACCCACAACCCCACCCCACCGAGTCCCAACCAGCTGCACCTAGATCCCCACCACACAGAGCCCCAATCCCCCAGCATCTGGACCCCACAGTGAGCACTCCACACCCACACCCTGCTGAGTTCTATGCCCCGCACACCAAGACCCCTCCCCGCTTAGCCCCAACCACCTTCACCTAGACACCCCCTGCAGAGTCCCATTACTGTTGCACCCAACCCTCCCCCACCCACAACAAGCCCCTGTGAATCCAGATCCCCCCCTGCATCTGGATCCTCCACTCAACCACCCATACCCAGACTGCCCCACACACAACTTTCTCAACCCCTCCACACTAGCACCCTGCCTTGCTGAGCTTGCCTGCCCACACAGAGGGGCAGGCCCAGTTCTTGCACTGTGTCAGGATTGGATGCAGCCTCAGTGCTGAGTCCATTCCTGGGGGGAGCTGCCCAGTGATCTCCCACCTCTTTGCAGCCAGTAACCTGTGCTCCCCACTGCCATGCTGGAGCCTCTAAATTTGACAAATAAAATTTGCAGAATTTTAAAATATTGTGCACAGAATTTTAATTTTTTTGGCATAGAATGCCCTCCGGAGCAGTATAGTATGCTGAATGTACACACTAGGTGCCAACAGGTCCTGTAATGCAGCAGCCCTACACGGAGCTCCTCTGGATATATTTTACTTTAGGTTCAAAGTGGTGCTTGGGTTATTTATTAGGCTGTGGGTCCTGTGGTTGGGTGGATGGATGCGATGTGCTTTGTGGAGGGGCACTCATGGCTTCTTCAGAAGTGTATAGTCTATCTGGATGTTGTGTTGGGATGAATGCAGCATCCATATATCCAGGGAAGGGCCACTGCTCTGGCTCTTTGGCTGCACAGTGTTCATGTGATATGTTCAATGGAGAAGCTCCTGGATGACCCCTTGTTATAGATATATGCCATATGTTCAATACAGAGGTACTGGTGCTTCTCCTTGGGTACATGGATGGACACAATCTGCATTCCCAAGAGGTTCTTTTTTAGGATAGCCTGTACTGTACGTATTCCACATTTCCTATTAAGGAATTCTTCTCTCTTATAGGTCTCTGCATAGACACACGGATCCAATTGTGAAGTGGGGGCTCTTGTTTCTTATGGCCTTCTGGATGGAAGACAAAGTTCTTTGGTTCTGTTCCGCCTCCCTCAGCTATGAATGGACTTTGGTGTAATGTTCCTTGCCCTGGGAAGGGATTCCCTCAACAGTGGCAGTCTGGAGAGGTCTCTCTATGTGCTGTGGCTGCTCAGAGATGAAGCTGTCAATAGTGCCTTCCTTAACCCAGAATCAGAACTTTAAAATGGTGGGAACAAGTGGAGTGATGCGATGGGTCAGTGAGGATAATTCATGAACAAACCAGCACTCTCTTACTGTTAATCAGCCTAATTAGACAAATTAACCTAAGCATGAAGAATACCTTTTGTAGGCTTCAGATTCTGACCCAGTGTTTTCTAACCTCAACAGCTGTCTAAACGAAAGAGGAGGAGGAGGATAGAATGAAGTGACTTAAAAAGCACAATTTCTGCAGTTGTTTCACAAAAGCAACAAGGCACCCGAACAATGCACATATCACATCTCTCCTGTTGTGTTGCCTGTAACCACCATTCAGTTGAACTGAAAGACAAGGACACTGTCAAGCAAGGCTGGTCAAAAAAATTTGACTTACACCACCAGCTGGGGTTTCAGATCACAGCAGGCGCACGCTGCGGGGAACGCTTTCCCACGCTGCGTTTGCCTGCTTTGCTCCTGTCAGCAGGCAGCAAATTGAATTACAAGAAGCCTGCTCTCGGAATCTGTTTACTGCCTGCACATAGGCACAGCCAGGGGTGGAGGACATGGGGAACAGCCCCTGCATGCCCCTGTGCCTCAAACCTTGTGTCTGCACAGCATTCACACTGAGGCTTTGTCTACACTGCCACTTACAGCGCTGAAACTTTCTTCGCTCAGGGGTGTGAAAAAAGCACCCCCACCCCCCCTACATGGCAGTGTAGATAGTGCTACTGTGCTGGGAGCTACTCCCCTTGCAGAGGTGGTTTTATTACAGTGCTGGGAGAGCTCTCTCCCTGCGCTGGAGCCATGGCTACATAGCCACGTTAAAGCGCAGCCATGGCAGCTGTGTAGACATACCCTGATCTAGCTAACAACGACGTAACTGAAGCCCTGGAACAAAAGAGACTGTGTATTCACACTGTTGGTCTTGCACCAGGGTAAGGCACATGGTCTCCTCTTTCCTTCTGTCCCTAGTGGCTTCCCTCTTCTTTCCCCCACTCACCAGAAAGGTACTTGCTCAGGTCTGCATGGGAATAAGGGATGTCCATTGAAAGCTCCATAGGGCCAGGTACTAGGTGCTCTGAAGGCTGAGCTGAGTGCTGTGAAAGCAGCAGAGAGAAGCTTGGGCCTGCATTGTATACAGGAGTTGTTCCCATTGATTTATCTAGGGCAATAGGAACATCTTTGTACCAGGGATGCAGGGTCATAGAACTCTTCTGGTCCCCACTCTTCCTCTCCTTTGCTCTGCAACCTTCTCCACCCTGGAGTGGTTGGCTCTTCCCATCCCCCAAGATCCCCGTCTCACAGGTTGAGAGAGGCTAGTGTAGACAGAACAAAACCACTTTCAGCACAGTTACCAACAGCACGATTGGCATCAACTTTCCATCACAGTCTAGGTCAGGGTGCTACACGCTAGCATCCAAGCCATTCTCAACACCAGCTGAGAGAGGACTGGCTGTCAACAGAGAGTCACGTTCCTACCATAGATGTGGCCAAATTGTATAGTCCAAAGTTCTATTGACTTTTCTTCCTACCATAGCTCCTTACATGCTCAGAAGTAATTTGCTGTTCATTATCACTGCAGGAACACCTTCAGTTTTACTGCTTTCCAGCTCTCTTCCTGCCCTTGGGTATCTGTCTCAGATTATTTAGGTATTTTAGTTTCCACATCCCCCCCCCCCAGTGAATCTCATGTAGCTATTTTCCACACACAATTCCAGCCTCTCTAGGTCCATTAGTTCAGTCTCCTTACTGCTACATCTCTTCCTTTAGCACTCCCTGTGAATGTAATTACAGGGATGTTTGTTTATGTAGCGTCCTTCAGTTGCAGCTTCGTGATTTAAGCTCTTCAGATACTTGGCTTTGTAAAGGAAATCACCTCAGCTAAAGGCTGGTGCAAATGGGAACATTAAACCTGTACGATTCAGTATATAGGTCAGACTTCTGGCCTTAAGCTGTGTCTCTTTAAAAACCCCAGACTTTTCATGCAGAGGCTGGAAACACAGAACAACTGTTTTAAAAAAAAGCTTGGTTTTCCGACTATCTGAATCTGCTGCAGACATTTTGGCAGCTCAGCATATAAAGCTGCATTTGCAAATATCCACGCCTGCTAATCCAAAGAGCTTTGTATACAGACAGGTCTCTTCGAAATATTCCCTGCAGGTTATTGCTGACCGGAGAAGCTCATGTGCCCAACGATTAGGCTCTTTCAAGTCCCTCTCTCCCGCAATTTTAAACTATTCATTGTGTAGCCCAACTGTGATGGTGCTTGCCTTTGAGGCTACCACTAAACTGCAAATCTCCGATTCCAGCTGCATTCTCACTAATACTAACATAAACAAACCTTCCAGCCACTCTTGGGCCCAAGGTCGCCTAGCAAACTGGACAAATGCAGCACTTGATGCCTGAATGTAGTTTGGCTCATCTGTAGGGGAGGTGATACCATTTTTTTGAGATGGGGGGTGGGGGGAGAGAAGAGGACATAGCACAGCTAAGGGGAAGGTTGCAGCAGTTTCTAGATCTAGAGTCTCTCCAAGCCAGAGCCACTGCAAAGGGTAAGAGGGAAAAAGGAATCAAAAGATGTAAAATGCCTGAGCAACAGAATTGGGGAAACAGTTAATTAGTAGCCCTTGGTGCAGAGGTGGGCAAGCTACGGCCTGCGGGCCACATCCAGCCCCTGGGATCATCCTGCCTGGCCCCTGAGCCCCCAGCCCCTCCCCTGCTGTTCCCCCTTCCCCGCAGCCTCCTGCCGGGCAGCGCGGCTGTGAGAGCCACAGGCCTGCCCCGGTGCTCTAGACTGCGTGGTGGCATGGCTGGCTCCAGCTGGGTGGCACGGCTACCAGACATGCTGCTCTGAGCGGCATAGTAAGGGGGTGGGGAGGTTGGATAAGGGGCAAGGGGTTCCGGGGGGCAGGCGGGGGTTGCAGGGGGCCTGTCAGTGGGCAGGGAGTGGGGGTTGGATAGGTGTGGGAGTTGCAGGGGGCAAGGAGCAGGGGGGTTTGGATGGATCAGGGGTTCTGAGGGGGGCAGTAAGCGGTAGAGGGCGGATAGCGGGCAGGGGCCTGGCTGTTTGGGGAGGCACAGCCTTCCTTATCTGGCCCTCTGTACAGTTTTGCAACCCCGATGTGGCCCTCAGGCCAAAACGTTTGCCCACCCCTGTCTTAGTGTCATATGTCTTGTGTTTCATGGATGTGGTTGAACTACCGCTACCAGCATACTACTGTAATGTGCGGATATGGTTTAAGAACCAATTCTGCAAGATAGCGAGCGTCACCTGAGTGGTGAGAGTCCATTGAACTCCCACTAAAACCCTTATCACTTAATAGGCCCTCACTTACTAGATCCACACAGAGTATATATAGCATCTAGATACCTTACATCAGCATTGTTCTTATCACTGGCCCAAGGATGCACCCACATTTTGCTACATTACATTTCTGCCCTTTAGACTGTGGGCTGCAGCCATAATCCTACTGGAGGAGTAGAACCGGATTAGTCTCGCTCTGAAGCCCACCAGAACTGCTCCACAGGTTGGGCAGCTAGGGTTGCTGTTGACCACGTGAGGCTGCCTTATCCCCCACCCACTCTGTGGCAGAGCGCTCTGCGTCCAGTGAACTTCCAGCTCTAGAAACAAGATGGGAATTCCACTCATGTAGCTCAGCTCACTATACATCAGTGATCAAATCCAGCTTCTGCAGGAGGGGGCTTTGTGTGCGCTCATGACAGGGCTGAATTTGGCCAGGGGGCTGGCTTCTGCTATTCCTCTTTGATTCCAGTATTTGGCACATGTTGGTAATGAGTGAAGTAGGCCCTTTGCTTTTAGAAATGGAGGTGTCTGGGGAAGCTTGAGTAGAATCATTGATTTCTTAATTAGGTGCAATTACTGAGGAGCAGCTGCTATGGAAAGGAAGAATGTGGAGAAGGGGAAGGGGATTTGTGGATAATAAGGGGATTCCCCTTTGGGTAGACGGTACCTCAGCTAAAGAGGTGAACATGTTAGGTTTGGGGCCCTTAAAGCTTCCTGTTCTAGAGGGAAGGGTGGAAAAGAGGGGATATTAAGGGGATGGGGACAGAGACAGCTCTCACCAACTTAGAATAACAAAGCAGAATCAGGCCCTTGGTTCTCTGCCTATCTAACTGCACTGACATCAGTGGAGTAATTCCCGAATTATACCAGTGTAAACTGGTACGAAGCTGCTGTGGGAGGAGAATTGAACTAAGGAGACATGGTATTAGGTCTGCCCTAGACTTGCTGTATGGCTTCAGATGTGTGACCTGCAAAGGGGGGGAGGGGGAGGGAAAAAATGGATTTATGCCTCCTTCCTTGTGATACATGAAGGAAGCCTGAAAAAATTATAGCCTGAACAAAACAAAACAAAACCCAATCAACAAAACCAAAAACCCCTAGAATACTTTGGGCTGGATAGTGGGCCCTATTTCTGTTTCTTCTGGCTGTTTTACATTACTAATTCTGGTCTCAACGAGCCTGTTTTTTCTGCAAGACTTTCTGGATGACTAGAAAACTTGCAGGTTCATGACATCACAGTTTCCAAGGAAGTGAGACTTTGGTAACAGAGGGGGAGTGATTTTTATGTCGACCATTTAAAACCCTTTGATAGATGTTAGCAAAAGGAAACAGTTTAGCTCACATCTGTAACAAGCACCGGGAAAGAAAAGCTCCCTCTCATTGCTAAAGATTCTGCACTTCTGGCCTGTCAAATGAGGGCTGAGAATGCTCCCATTTGGCTTCCCAGGGTCCTTCAGGAGCCCTCTAGTGAAAACAGAAAAGGTAACACTTGATTTTTCTGGTATTTCTAAAGTAAAAAACAAAACAAAAAACCCACAAGTGAAAGAAAGCTATGAGAGACAAAACAAAACCACCCCTCCACCATTTGTTGAAGGTCAACATTAACCTCAGTGTTCTTTAGTGTCTGGGAATTACGTGTTACAGGGATGCTACTACTCACCTGCCTCTTGAAGTGTTGAGAGAGCAGATTCACTATTGTACAATACTTTGAGATCCTTGGGTACAAAAGTGTGAGAGAAGGGTTGGACTATCATAGTGCCATTCATGAGCTCTAAGCCAAGGTGAGCAATGTACAGGGTGACATTTGAGAGCATTTTCTCCCCTAGGGCCTAATTCCCCTCTCACTTACACCATTTGGTCCAGGCAAAATGCAAGGACTGAGTGGAGGCCACTTGTGCCTACCCTATTCAGGGACTAGGTCAGACCCCAGTGCGGGTTGTGCTCCCCACTGCTATCACCCTAATGGGGCTCACAGCAGTAAGGAACCAGCCACCCCCAGGTCTGCTTTAGCCACCCCCCTCTTCCTGACACATATCCACCCTGCTTCCTTTTATGGCCTACTCCTGCTTCCTTTCTATCCACATCTCAGCTGGCTTCTATGGAGGTGGCCTAGAGCCTTGCTTGCTCTCTGCTGGATAGGGGGCATGTTTTGCACCAGGGGAATCTCACTATGGGGACTACACTTCCCTTTGTGGCAGCTGTGCTGGTACAAACTGACTACAGTGCAGTGGTGACCATTAATTCCCCTATCAAAGTCAGTGAGCTAGACTGTGTGTAAAGCTGGTATGAGGGGAGAATCAGGCCTCTTGTATCTGCTCCACAACATCAAAGCACTTTGGAGTTAAACTTCTCAGACAGAATCCTCTGGGTGGCACTCTACTCATGGCTTAGCGAGCGATAATTAGAAATAGCTGCATGAGATGGATGTGCAAACTTTTGCTTTCACAACACAATATGCAGAGATTGAGCCCAAGCTTGAGCCAGGCAAATGCAAGCAGACGTTGTGCAAGCTTCCTCTCTGCACAAGTCTGCTAATACACCTTGATCCTGACCTGCAGCAACAAAAGCTATTCTAATCTTAGGGTCATAGAAATTAGAGCTCACCACCTATCAGGTCATATAATCCATTGCCCTCTAGCCGGTGCAGGTCTGTTCTCTACCGTACATTTGCTAGTGATTTACCCATATTACAGCACTTGCAATTGTATCAAGTCACAGCAATCTACTGCTTCCCTGGGGAAAACTATTCTACAGTTTAATAGATACCACTGCCTCGAAGTGTTTCCTGATACTCCGTCTAAATTAATGGTCTTCCTTTAGTCCTAGTTATACCTCTGAAGTTATTCTTGTCCCTCCTTTGTATTTGTCTAAAAGTATTTAAAGAGGGTAGTTATTTGTCTTTAGTCACTGTTTACTCAAGTGATACATATAAAGCTCTTTTAACCTTTCCTTGTAAATAGATCCCTGCATTCTGGTAATCAATTTATACTGTTGTGTCAATATCTTTCTGGTACTGAAGTGCCCAGAACTGAACACAGTATTTTAGGTGTGGCCTCTCTAGAAATATGTAAAGAGAGACTTATTTCCCTCCTGAGTAATGTAGGTGATGTTTCTGTGTATCGAGGCCAGCATTACAGATGACTTTGCAAGGAACTGTAATCTGCCCTCCACTATAGCCCCCAGGTCTTTTTCACATTACTGCTTTTTCTCTTCCATTTAACATCTGTGGTATGAGTATTTCCACACCCCTAGATATGTTGCACTGCAATATTTTTCAAATTGAATCTCTCATTCTGATAATGTCAGCCTCTTATTGTAGGTCCCATTATATTATTTCTAGGAGCTGGTTGGGAGTCTTGACAAAATGTTTTTGTTTGAAGATGACCATTCATCAAAACCAAAACTTCCTGCGGGAATGTCAGTTTTGACACTTTGTTGAGAAGAAAAATTGGAAAAAAGTTTTGAAAAAAAATGTCAAAATGGAGTGGAATGAAACACTTTGATTTTTCAGTTTGAAATAGCTTCAGAAATTTGTTAAAATATAAAGTAACATAAAAGGACGAACCCCTCCCCCCCCCAAAACCCGTTACCTTCTTGTAACTTGTTCTTTGAGAGGTGTTGTTCATGTTCATTCCAAATCAGGTGTGCGCATGCGCATGACAGCTGGAAGACTTTTCCCTCTAGCACCATCCGCAGGATCAGCCTGGGCGCCCCCTGGAGTCGCGCCTTCATGGAGCCCAATATAAGGCTCTGCTGACCTGCTCCCAGAAGGGTAGGAGGGTGGGTATTGGAATGGAAATGAACACCACGTCTTGAAGAACAACAGTTATGAGAAGGTGAGGAACCATTTTTTCTTTGAATGCTTGTACATGTCAATTCCAAATCAGGTGACTCTCAAGCCCAAGTTCAGGAGGAGGGTTGGAGTCATCCACTGATTGGAGCACAGCTCATCTGAAGGCCACATCGTCTCTGGCCTGCTGAAAAAAAGTCAGTGCATGGTGAAAAATGTGTATGGAGGACCACATTGCTGCTCTGCAGATTTCCTGGGTGGGAACCTGCACCAGGAATGCTGCTGAAGAGGCCTGAGCCCTGGTGGAGTGTGCAGCACCCCTGCCAGGTTGTAGCACTCATGGACATGCTCCACAACAAAATCCATTGAGAAGAGACAGGAAGACCTTTCATTCTGTCTGCCACGAATAACTCTGACTTTCAAAATGGTTTTGTTCTCTTGATGTAGAAGGCTAGCGCTCTGGGGACATCCAATGAGTGAAGCCTTTGCTCCCTGCAGTTCGAATGCGGCTTAGGATAGAACACAGCAAGGAAGATGTCCTGGTTGATGTGAAGCTGGGAGACAACCTTCAGGAGAAAAAACAGGTGAGTCCTGAGCTGAACCTTATCCTTATGAAATACAATTAAGGGGGCTCTGATGTTAGTGTGTCTGAGCTCAGACACCCTGCTAGCTGAGGTTATTGCTACCAGAAACACCACCTTGTAAGAGTTAGAGAGCAGGGAGCATGTCGCCAAAGGCTCAAATGGTGGCCCCATAAAAGTCTGGATAGGACCAAATTGAGGTCCCAAGCCGGGATAGGCTGCTGGACCTGTGGGTATAACCTATTGAGACCTTTGAGGAAATGGCTGACCAATGGGTTGGCAAAGACAGAGTGTCCCTCTGTGCCTGGATGGAAGGCAGAGATGGCAGCCAAGTGAACTCTTATTGATGACAGACAGTCCAGTATTAGTAGCCCCGAGGCGAGCATCGGAGATGAATGGTGCTGGGCCAACCAGATTGAAAATCTCTTCCACTTGGCAAGGTAGGTAGCTCTCGTGGAGGGTTTCCTCCTGCCAAGGAGAACTTGTCTGACTTGATCAGAGCAAGAAAGCTCCACTGGTTTCCGCCATGGAGCTTCAACACTGTGAGGTGGAGTGTGACTCAAGGTTTGGATGTTGGAGACTGCCGTGATCCAGAGTTATGGAGTCTGGGAAGAACGGCAAGGTGCCTGGAGCTTCCACAGACATTTCTGGGAGTGATGTGTATCAGTGCTGGTGGGGCCAGGCTGGAGCTATCAATATCACAAAAACTCGTTCCCTCTGAATCTTGAGGAGGGCCTTGTGAATGAGAGGGATGGGTGGAAAAAACGTGTAAAGGAGACTGCCTCCACAAGGGAGGAGGAACGTGTATGTGATGGAGCCCAGGCTGTGATTCAGGAAGGAGCAAAACTGCTGACACTTCATGTTGTGTTGTGTGGCAAACTTGGCCATCGCTCCACAGGTGTTAAAGGAGTATCTGCTAATGATGGCCTGTTGGTTTGCAATTTGGAGCTGCAGACCAGCGGTGGATTATATTTTCCTCCTGAATAAGTCAAACTTTTTGGTCTCCCGGTTTTTAGGGGAGGGTCCCTGGAACCCCGGCGCTCCCTTTGATTCGCAGCACCCACCACCAGGGAGTTGGGTGGAGGATGAGCATACAAGTGCTTGTACCCCTTTGAGGGTACAAAATAGTGTCTTTCATTTCTCCTTGCTGTGCAAGGCAAGGAGGTTGATGTCTGCCACAAAGTTTTTTGTAATTTCACTTATAGTTTTAATAAGTGGCAGCTTAACACGTGAGGGTCCAGAGGGGGCAAGGATGTCCACCATGGGATCCGCATCCTCTACCACCTCCTCCACCTGGATCCCCAGGCTCTGGGCCACCCTGCACAATAACTGTTGCAGGACCCTACTGTCCTCCAAGGCTGGGGCCATTGATGTGCCCAGAACAGCCTCATCTGAGAAGAATGAAGATGAAAACACCGGCCCATGGCCCTGGTCACTCCCCTCGGCACCAAGGGGGTTGTGGTGCTCATGGGGCTGGCAGGCTGATGATGCTGAGGCTGCCGATGCCGGGATTGTCGGTGCAGAGCTCAAAGCGGCAGCAAAAGAGTCGTTGCCAGAGACTGATCCAGTGCCAGTTGCTGCACAGGGGCAATTGATGCCGACGTGATAGACGCAGATCTGGATCTCGATACCTGGTTCTGACCCTGGGCCTGATGGTAAGCCCAGGGAGTCCAAAAGGACCACTGAGTTGGTGGTTGCCATTGAGGTGGCCACGGCACTGGAGGCGGCTGGCAGTGTCACCTAGATCCAGACCTCCTGCTGCTGGACCTATCCGAACGATAGGACTCTGCCTCAGACTCCAAAAAAAGAAGACCATGGAGGAGTGATACTGGGTGGTTCCGAGCCTCCTGGGACTGATGTGTTTTCCCCTCTGCCCATGGGCAGCCAGCACCAGGGTGTGGCACGCCGGAGATGGGGAGTGGTGTGACATCATGGCCGGCTTGCCCCTAGATGGAATAGGCAGCCTGCCTAACACCGGTGAGTTGTTCTTCCTTGGAGAAGGTGGAGCCATCAGGTGAATAAGGTCCTGCGCCACCTCAAAAGTCTCCAGAGTGGAGGGGAGTTGAATGTCCGGGTCTGGAGAACGGTAGTGGGCTGAACTTGACTGGATCCCTTGCAGGGCAGGAGTCAACGAGCCCCTTGGAGCTGCCAGGCCCGAAGTAGGCTGGGTGGGTTGAGGTCTCTCTGCCACTGTCTCCTTAGCCTTAGGAGGGAGAGAGCAACCCCTCTCCTGCCTCTTTTTCTTCTGGGGCACCAGGGACACAGATTGGCCCCTACCAGAAGTCTTATGTTTGGTGCCGTGTTGGTGCCAGGTGTCCTTAGTTTCCTTTCTAGGAGCGGACTTGTCTGCCGTCAGCACCAGTGCACTGCACACAGAGGAGGCGGTTGGCATGGGCTCCGCTGAGCTGGGGTCGGATTGTGGGCGGAGAGCTGCCTCCAAGAGGATAAGCCTGAGTCTCTGCTCACGATACTTAAGGGTCCTCAGCCAAACCCCTTTACAAATGCGGCACTTGTCCTTTTGGTGACTCTCACCAAGGCACTTCAAAGAAGAAGTGTGCGGGTCACTTTTTGGCATCAACTTTCCACAGACTTTGCACCATTTGGATCCTGGTGACCGAGGCATGCCCCGGCAGTGGGGGAGAAATGGGGCAGAGGGTAACCCCCACAACAAAAGTTTAGCCTACTACTACTATTAACTTAGACAAAAGCTACTAACTATATACAAAATACAATGGGACACTGCTAAAGGCGCCCACAGAAGCAAAAGCGAAGGAAGTTGCAGCTAGCAGTCACTGGTGGTAAGAAGGAACTGATGGGGGGAGGGAGGTGGCAGGGCCCTTTAGTGGGCACCATGAAGGCGCAACTCCAGGGGGCACCCAGGCTGACCCCACGGATGCTGCTAGGGGAAAAGTCTTCTGGCTATTGCGCACGTGCACGCACCTGATTGGAATGGACATGAACAAGCACTTGAAGAAGAACTGACTGATCCATGACTTGGGGAGGGCGGGGGGAGTTGATTCACAAAAATCTTCAAGATTTTGGCTTTTTTGTTCTGATTTGGGTGGGAAAAACGTTAGTCTTGAAATTTTTTCCAAGATAGGAAACCTGTTTCCCCAACCAGCAGCTCTCATTATTTCTTCATCCTCAATAGTCTTTTGGAGGCTATTGCAAACAGCAATCTGTTAATGCCCCAACTGATCCAGATCTTTAGTGACAATCTTAATAAAGCCAGAGTACTGGAACAATGACAAACTCACTGTAGCACTGCACTGGACACCTTCCTCTACTTGGCAGGGGCGGCTCTACCAATTCTACCGCCCCAAGCAGTCACCCCCGAATTGCAGCCGCAATAGCAGCGGAGCTGCTGTCGAATTGCCACCATGCCTGGAAGAGCAGGGGGGCTGCCTCCGAATTGCTGCCACGGGACACGGACTGCTGCCCCATTCTCAGTGCCGCCCCAGGCACCTGCTTGGAAAGCAGGTGCCTGGAGCTGGCCCTGTACTTGGTGGTGGTAGTTTATGGTTGTCAGCAAGTTTTCAGTATTTGTGCCATAGTGTTTCCATACCTAGGCCAATTTAAATTAGTGTTGCACCTTTAAGAATTCACAAAGCACCGTGGGAAATGCTTTTCTGAAATCTGGATATAAAACATCTATTACATTTCCTTTATCCATCAATATGTTAGCAATTCTGTCAGAAAAGTGATCACATTTGTCCTGAGATCCCGTGTTACTTCACATTGACCCTGACCCACAGCATTCCTTCCTATTCCTGTCTTGGGCATTCCCCCCAGCTTTGCTAATGCACCTCAGCTTTGGTTGGCCGAGCTTCTTGCAAATAGAGTTGCCAGCTTTTTTTGGATGTTTTCCTGAAGGTTGCATTACATGACATAATCTTTAATTAAAGATTAATCTTTAATTCCTGGAGACTCCAGGACAATCCTGGGGGGTTGGCATCACTACTTGCAAACCCACTCTTATTTCTTCATGCAGCAATACAAAGTCACTTCATACAGGACCTGCCATGTACCCAGCTCTTCCAGATATCCCTGCCCACTCCGGAGGCCAGACCTGCAATGGATATAAAATGCCATACCTCCATGGAAGTCAGAGCTACATAGCTTTATGTCATTCAACTGAGGATCCAGCTCCGATTTTCAAAGGGCATTCAAATGTCTTGCAAGCAGGGCATTAAACCTCTCCGACACATGAGAGCAGGCCCACCGACAGCAATTCTGGACCTCAGGGCTGGGGCAATCCCTAGGGGTGTGTGGAGCCCGGGGTGGAAGTGACAAATCCATCGCTTCTGGGACCAACTTCACTGGTCAATCGCGCCAGCCCGCAGGGCCCCATAAAGCATGGGGCCTGGAGTGGTTGCTCTCGCCTAGGAGCCCTGCAGCCCACCTGGACGATTTAAAAGGGCCTGGGGCTCCTGGGCCCTTTTAAAGCACACGGGCCCCTGGGCAATTGCCCCCTTTGCCCGCCTCCATTGGTGGGCCTGCAGGAGGGGCTGGGGAAAAAAGAAAAATTCCAAAAGCAGCCCCCAGCCCGTATCCCTGCCCCCCAGGACATTCTGCTGAGGGCAAGTGGAGGGTCCAGGGCCTCTCATAGTGGCCCAGGCTCCCTAGGCAGCTCTCACCATGGCCTGGCTCTGGCATCCAGCCTGGCCAGGGAGTGTGGGTCTCAGGGGAAAGAGGAGAAGCAGGGCAGGGCCTCATGGCCCCCTCACTTCTACTGAGTTGCCAGCACTACTAGCTCCAATACCCTCCTTTCACAATCTCTTCACCCCAGCCTCATGTCATCTTCCCTCCCTCACCCTCCTTCTTTCTTCTGTTTAGCTAATCCTCTCCTAACAGCCCCCCAAAAAACATTAAACACAGAAATAAAGCACTAACCTGACATTACCACCATCTCCTCGTTCTCGCTCATTGTGCGTCACAACCCTTCCCCCACCCTCGGTCTGTCTCGTCCATTGGGCTTTTAAGCTCTTTGGGGCAGGGGCCAACTACTCCTCTGTGTTTGTACAGTGCCTAGCACAATGGAAACCAACTGGCGGTCGGTCCCTAGGCACAGTTGTAATATACTTTTAATAAATAATTAATAATAAAACCAGTCCCAAAAGTGATTTGAAAGTGATACAAATTCAGCTTATGTCAACACCACCATGAAGTGGCCCAATGCCATGAGGTTTGCATCATGGTGGTGACAATCTGCCGTGAGCAGTGACTGATCACTTTATTCCAGTAGGGTTTTCCCATTCTTGTCAATGTTGGGAAAACTTTAGGTTTGTCTCGCCTTTACATTAACTTCAGTAACCACGAAGGAAAATGGAACAAGTACCTCCTGGGACCAAGGTCAGCAGGATCATGTAAAATCCTTCTTTGTCAGAAAGGGGCCGGTTGGATTCAGTAAAAGACACCTAAACAGAGACTCCTTGGGGGAGATGAGACAGGGCTGCATGGTCAATGCCTTAATTTCTGTTTGCTATGTCCTATGCAGATCACTAGCAGGTGTGCAGAGAGGGACCTTTGCCTTTGACTGCTAACCTCTGTTTAAGAAACCCCACAATGAACACCAGTGGGTGTGTGGAGAGAAGCCTTCACATCTTGCCTTTATGCGATAGCTCATATCTGTGATGGAGAAAAGCCAGGGTCTTTGAATGCCCATTCAGGGTGTATTGATGCACACCTGCTAGTTTTTGGTCATTTGTGTAGCCCCTAAGATGTGCTTGTGTAGATGGGAGGGTGGGAAATGTGCTTTCCACAACATATTGAAATGGCAACCAGGTTTTCGCCTTTTTTTCCCCTCCCTGAGTGCAAAAGGCCTATAAAACAATTAGAGCTTAAAATTGGACTCCTGGCAGAGGATGAGAGTGGGAGTTTATGCCTTGTTAAGTGTAATCAGCCTGGTGATAAGGGGGCCGATGTCAGCTGTGAGAGATATAATTACATCATAAACACCACAGTACAAACAGGGCAAGCAGAGGTGAGAAAGTAAAGAGAATGAGTGATGTGTCGCCCTTCGGGGGACATGGCAAAGGAGACGCCATTTCCCGGAGAAAGTTTTGCTGCTGGAATTTTAGCTTGGGAATGAAAGAAAATAATGCACCAAGGCACTTTAGTGCTACTGAGTGAGCTGGGTCCATAAACACTCTGAAACTGAGCCACACATTGGATTACCGGATGATGACAGAGTGTGCTGGCAATGCCTGCTGCCCTGTAACTGTGGGAAGGAGCAGGCCATATTTTTGGACAAGTTAAATGTTAACCAAATTTTAAAAAACAAACAAGCAGCTATTGGGACAGGTGGCTTCAGTCCAAATGAAGTGCATTTGCTTCAGAGGCCCCAGCTAAGGAAAGGGAAGTCTTAAAAGACTCCAATCATAAAGGGAAAGATCCCGTCTCTGGGGATCCGAGCATGCGGCCTTTATGCTGTGGCAGAGCACCTGTGAGTGCAAAGGGTGGCCTGGTGCTTCAGAGCAGGGCAGAGAACGTACATGCAGCCTGCGCATGAATGCATTGATGCTGCACACGTGGACCTTTGTGCAGGAGGAGGGTCCTGCAGAAATCAATGGGGTTTTATACAGGTCCAAGGATCCACCTGCACAGATCAGATCGCAAGATCAGGGCCTAAAACAGGGCAAGCTGTGGCCGTGGAGCTTGTGTGCTAAGGCAGGGAAACAAAGGATCTCTGTGGTAGGAAGAATTTTATCTACCCTATATTGAGTGTGATAGTTACCTGCCTCTGAGAATTAGGCTAGTGAAAAGTTGTCCAAAACTCTTCAAGACACTTTCCCTCCCCCCGCCCTTTTGCCCATTTTTGCACATCTGGATTTTTATTTAAGTTTCCATGAGAATTCACGACTTAAAAAAAAAAAAGAAGTCACCTTTAACATGGTTGTTCCCTGCCAGAACAGCTATCCAGTTTCAGTGAGATCATCTGGCAAAAATGAGATCTCAAATTTCTGAGCATTTCAAAGATCAACATGAATATTTTGCCTTCTTCTCTAACTCGGAGCTATGCTTTGCCTCTTCCGGTCTATAGAATCATAGATCTGTAGAGCTGGAGGGGACCTTGAGAGGTCATCAAGTCCAGCCCCTGCACTGAGGCTGGACCAAGTAGATCTAGACCATCCCTGACAGGTGTTTGTCCAACGTGTTCTTAAAAAAATCTCCAATGACGGCGAGTCCACAACTGCCCTTGCAAGCCTGTTCCAGAGCTTAACTATCCTTATAGTTACAAAGTTTTTCTCAACATCGAACCTAAATCTCCCTTGCTGCAGATTAAGCCCATTAATTTTGTGGCCTGCTTGATTTACTTTCTGCCCAGCCTCTTCTACCAGATGTGCCTATTCTACAGCAGGGCAGATGACAGCAGAGCAACTTTTGCGATATAGTACGGCAGATAACACAAAGCGGGGAAAACACAACAATGCAGCTCCCAGGTGTGGAGAGAACAATGAGAAAGAGAAGCAGGGAAAGAGACCCTGCAGAGCAGCCCTTTTCTTTCTCACAGAAGAGGACCAATTTACTGGTGGGAGGTGTCTGTTTCCTCTTTCAGAAATTAGGATAATGTCTGGGGAATAGGAGTGCAGCAGGAAAATCTCCCACCAGGCTTATGTCCTCTCGTAAACAAGAGAGGGAGCTTTTGAGTGACATCCATTTCCCTCTGAGTCACTTCCTCACGGCATCTTTACTTTAGCAAAGTGAGGTTCTTTTAAGGTGGCCAATGGCGCATCCCCCACCACTCTGCATGGAGGCACTGTCCCCTCCTCCATCGGCATTTCACCAGACAAACCCTGGTCTGGTGCTAAGTCCCCAGCAGACAGACCACAAAACTAGGACAGTCCAGCTTTAAACCGGACAAAGGGCCTCCCTGGGTCACACTTTGATGGAATAAGGCATGGACGAATTCAAGTGATCAGAGAGAAGAGAAAAGACCACCACCACGCACCAGAAGAAGGGAGATGTTTCAAGACATTTTTCTGTTATGAAAACAGAGGGTTTTGAATTTGGATCACTCAGTACAAGGACATACGTCTCAGCAGATGCCGGTCCCTCTTAACCCTAGGCCACATCTAGTCCAATGCTCATGTCTGCTCAAAAGCAGCGTTTTCATGATACTGCAGATACATCCAGCATGCTGAGCATTAGAGGTGGCTGACTTTTTTGATGAAACATTTTTTCCCCCAAAGAAAAACAGCTTTTTGAAAACATTGATGGAAAATGAATATTTTAGTTGAAATTACCTGGTTTTATGATAAATAGGACACAAACATGGTTAGTAAAAAATTTGTTTGGGGTAAGTTTCCAGTTTGGGGATTTCAGACACTGAAAATTTTCACCAAAAGCCCTTTTTTGGGGCTGAAAATGGTTTTCAAAAATGGAAAGCTTTACAGGTTTTGGTTTCTTACCCCAAACAAAATTTCATGGGCAATTAATTTTCCCACGAAAAATAATCAGCATTTTCCAACCAGCTCTCTGAGGCATGTTGGTGGCTGGGTTTCTTCAGAGATGAATCAGTTGAAAGAAACTGGAGTGGCTCTGGGAGTCTGGAGTTTAGTCCTTTCTTGTCACTGACTTGCTCTGTGGCCTTGGATCAATCATTTAACCTCTCTCACTTGGTAATCAGAGTTGCTTATGTCAGAGACCTGTAAGGATGATTAATTATGACAATAATTTACACAGCTCTTTGGGGACAAAGACTGCCCTTTTGTTCTGTGACTGTACAAAGGTGAGCAGAATGGTCCATATCTCAGGTTCCTGGGTGCTACTGCAATATTAAAAATAAATAAAATACTGTACTCATCAATGTAGCCTGAGCGAGACTGCATCTACAGCAGTTTAGATTAAGAATAACTAAATGCCAAGCACACTCTTGGTGCTATATAAATGATAACTCATAGGATCTAATAAAAATATTTCCCTCAAAGGGGAGCAAACAGCACAACTTTAAAGGATAGACACAACTGGTTAATGTTTGTACAGTGCTGTGAAGATATTTATTATTTGTATTACAGTAGGGCCTAGAGGCTCCAACCAAGGTTATGGGTTGATTGTGCTAGGAACAGTACAAACACGTAATAGGAGACAGTCCCTACCCTTAAGAGCTTATAGTCAAAACAGACAAGGGGTGGGGAAGGGAAACTGAGGCACATAGCAGGGAAATGACTTGATCAGGGTTACTAAGCAGATCGGGGCAGAGCCAGGAATAGAACTCACATTTGTTGAGTCCCATGCAGTGCTGTATCCATTAGATCACACTGCTTATCATATTAAGTGATAAGTATTACCACCCCACAGGTCATACTTGCTCATACAGGTAAGGAGGTTCTTCTGACATGTGGCATGAGCGTGTACAAGCTGGCCAACTTGGCGATTTGGAGGAAATGTGACACTATAGTCTGATCAGCCAAGGCACTGAGTGGGAGGTGTCAAATCAGAGGCTTCCGGAGAAGGTGTCTACCACCCAACATTAAATCAAAGCAGACTCATCCAGTCGCTTATAGCATTGGCTTTGGAGGAGGGACCCTTATCTACCTGTATGAACTGATGCAGTAATGGATGAACAGTTACATGCTTATTGGTTTATCCCCATGTAGGGGAAAAAAACAAACAAAAACACACCACTTAATTGGTACCTGCACTAGCTGCAGGGAATACTTGAACTGCATTTGGCTCTGATTTGTTTCAATGGGCAATCATGAGACAAAATTGTTGTTTCATGATTATCCTGTATTCTGGAGTGACTCTTACTGTGCACCTAAGTGGGGGCCAGAAGCAGGATTTCTGCTGTGAATCATCACTTTGCAACTTCAGCACCCTGTATCGGTGATGCAACGAGCTGAGTAAGGCAGGAGACCACACCCCAACCTAGGTACCCATATGGCCGCCATCCCCATAATATATGAGCACCTCCAAGTCATTAAAGGATTTTAGCCTCACATATTACCCCCATTTTACAGATGGGGAACTGAGGCACAGGGTAGATTAAGTGACTTGCTCAAGGGCATGTGTGGCACCTGTGGCTGAGCCAGAAGCAGATCCCAGATCTTCTGGGTGCCCTAGTCACTAGATCACCCTTTCTGTTTTCAGTCAGGATGTTCTTCACTGAGCTTCCTGCAACTGTAGGTTTGCCTTTGTGTGATCCATTAGATCCAGACTCCTGGGGCAGTTAGATAGGTTCCCACAGTGGAGGTCTGGGATCTCGGCTACCTATGCAGTTCAGCCCCACACATCCAAGGGCCCTGTGTGTACCACAGGGAGGAAGTTGGGAGCAGGGGATGTTCTGGTTTTCAGGCAAAATGGTCACAGACGCTGAAGGAGCTGGATAGATCCTCATAAAACTTCAGGCTAGCCATGCCCTCAGACATGACCACCACAGAATTCCACCCAGCAGCAAGTCACCCTTAGCACGGATATTGCATTTTCTATGTTCAAAGCCCTGTGCAAATGTTAAGTAATAAAACATCCCGGTATCCCTGTAAGTGTCATAACTGCTATTTTACAGATAGGAAAACAGATTCAGAAAGGTAGAGTGACTTGTCAGAGGCCAGACAGGTCAGCGGCCTAGCTGGGATTAGAATTCATGATCTGGAAGAATTAACTATAAAGCTGACAGACCATGCTGCCTTCCATGCCAAGTTCCCCTGTTTTTGCAGTGAACATCTACCAAAAAGTCACCATTTCTTTGTGTGACAAATTCAAAGTGAAGCTATAACATGTTTTGGTATTTGCAAAAATCAGTGTGTGGCAGCCAGGCTCGAGCAGCACAACTTCTGCCACGAGCTTGGCATCAGTCTGAAATATTCACACTAACCATCTCAGGATTTGAGTGTCTTCACCTTTAAACCAAAACACAGACGGGGATTGCTTAGCCTCAGCGTTTAAGCAAAGGGCCTGCACTGAGGCACTCTCCTGTCCCAGCCCCACTCAGCATTGAAATTCAGAGAACTTAAACAAGCCTTCTTAACTAGCCTGCTGGCTCCTGATTGGTCAATGTCTCCTCTTGGCCCTTCTAGACTCTGGAGGATAAGTCTTGTTGGTAGCTTGACTGGATGGGTTTTCCATAAGTTTGGGGGGAGGGGGGGAGAGGGGGAACCAGAACCAAAACCAAAACACAAACACCCCAAAAACCAGGCCACTCACACCTCCAGCCGGCGACAGAAAGGCCAAATTTAAAAAACAAAAAAACAAAACAACCCCCCTCCCCCAATTTAACTGGGTGATGGGATCTTTGTCACCTTTACCACTGCTTTTGCTGGTGATGGGAACTTTTAGCACAACTACTTGGCAGATGGTACTTCCTACACTACAGAGTTTACAGTGGCACGGCTGTACTGATTCAACAATGCCGCTCTATGCCGGTGGGAGAGAGAGCTCTCACGTCGACATAATAAACCCACCTCCATGAGCAACAGTAGCTATGTCGGGGGGAGAAGCTCTTCCGCCAACACGGTGTACACAGTGCTACCACTTATGCTGGTAGTCCAACCTCCCCGCTCAAAGCAGGGCCAATCCCCAATTTTTCCCCCAGATCCCTAAATGGGTCCCTCAAGGATTGAACTCACAACCCTGGGTTTAGCAGGCCAATGCTCAAACCACTGAGCTATCCCTTACCCCCAGTATCAGCGGCCTCAGTGGGGAGTGTGGATGGGAGGGTTGCTAGGAGCATCAATGAGCCTCAGCTTTGTATCAGCGGTGAAGGCAGATGTCTGGTATATATCTTAACTTCCTATGGCCAGTCACTGAAAGAGCATGATAAACATGAAAACTCAGGGAAGCCCAGAGAAATATGACTGGCAGGGGTGTGGCCGGTACCAAGAGCAGAGATCCCAGTCTCTAGTGCCCCCAACTCTGCACTTTTTCCTTGGATGTATGGATCAAAAAAGACAGAAGAAGTTGACAATGGCTGGAAAAGAGCTCAAAGTTTAAATCCTCCGTCACCCTGGGACAGGAACAGAGAGAGAAATGATGGCACACATTCAGAATCAATACACACAGCCATTACTTGGCAGGAGACAAACGTCTGTGCAGTTCAGATAACTTCCCAGAGAACATGAGTGCTAAGAGATGCCAGCAAAAAGGACAGGGGATGCTGGAAACCTAGATTCCAGTCATCCTTTTGACCCACCCATGGAAATGGATTTATTCACTGCTTAGAAATGAATGGGTACTCAGATCTCTGACCTGCTTGACTACTTCAGATCTCTGACCAGAGAAAGAGCTCTGTGGAGCTCAAAAGTTTGTCTCTCTCACCAACAGAAGCTGGTCTAATAGAAGATATTACCTCCCCCACCTTATCTCTGGCTACTGACATGCACAGAACCCTACTTGGCATGGGGAGGGTCTGTTGTCTTTCAACTCTGCTGTCACAAGTGAAATAATTCACAACTGGAGACAATACCGAATGCAGCAGTGAGGTCATTGCTTTAGGCCATGAATGTTGTCTGAGATAGTAACGTTAACACCGGATTTCATGGTTGGGTGGACAACCAAAACTTTGTCGCTGCCTGACTTCAGTCCTTAGCCATGCAATCTGGACACACGCAACATATTTTCCCATGTCCTCTTCACACTAACCCTGCATTAATGGGGATACATTACTTTGGTTCTAGCCATATAGAAGAGTTCCCTCCTGGGTGAAACGAAGTCTCACTGGGGCTGAAATGTCTCAGACAGTAGCATAAGAAGGGAAACAGGGGCTTTACAATGTAGTGGCTCTCCCAATTGATTGGAGAGAGTTAATTAATTACTGGTGCAGTGGTTGCAATGACATTCCCTCTGGAAGAGTAACCAGGAAATCAGATTCCATAGATTCCCCAAAAAGCTAAATTGTCTCAAAGCTTTGTTAAAAGAGAATGATAATTCAATTAAAAAACAAAACAAAACAACATTTACACATATTTCTTGTCTTTTGAGATCTTGCAAACCAATTAATTTTCAGGAAAAACCTTGTGGCATCTTACCTGGACTAGTTAAGCAAGGGAGGCAGATCAAGTCAAAGAATAGCCAACGAGATGTCGACAAGTTGAGAAAGACAAGTTCGTTATTATCTAGCATAATGGAAGGGTTAGTGATTTTGAATCTAGTCAACAGCTTTCTGAAGTTGCAACATACATACTGTTCCCTATTCTCTGTTTAGCTGGGCTCCATCTATCTAGCACTGGATTTTCCCCAGTCTCTGTAAGCCTTGAGTCACTTATCCTTTTAAAATCTCATCGTACACCTGTTCCTTTACTATCAGCTTCAAATTTATGATTGGCTCTCTCTATAAAGCACACAGTTAGTAGGGATGAGGAAACCATTTTAAATAAAATAAAAACCTCCCCTCCTCCCCCCCCCCCCCGACTTTAACTGTTGCCCATTTCTAGAACTGAACTTGAACTGGTCTGAATTACTTTTGAAGCTTCTGAAACATCTGATTAACTCCCTCTCACCCACCCATTATTTTTGATTTTCTAAAGCAGGAAGCACCAGAAATCTTGTGAGAAAGCCAGCCCTTGCAAGATTTCCAGCTAAAAGGATGTGGACGTGCAAAAGCTCAGACTTGGGGTAAGCATCTGAAGAGGTCAGTTTCTCCTCAGTCCCTAATCAGTTCATATAATAAGGGTTCTACTGTATTTCTAATGTAAAACCACCTAGAAAAAACATGGAATGGAGAAATCAAAGGCATAAAGAAGTTTTCCACCTTTAGAGTTCATCTTTGAATAAATTTTATGTAGAGAGAGGGTAGTGGGAGTAGCATCACCAATTGCCATGATTTTTATTGGGAGTCTTGCAATATTTGGTGTTTTTTATTTTAAAGCCCCAGCTCTTGGAGGCACGTGATTACACTAGCACCTCAGTTTTCATTAAAAAAGGAAATTTGAAGTAGTCAGGATTGTGGAGAAATGCTAGCAATCATAAGACCCAAGGCCTCAAAAAACAAATACAAAACACACCCTAGAAAGAAAGTAAAAAGACTCCCTGATTTGTTATTTTTAAAAGACTCATAAGTTGTAAACCAATCTCCTGATTTTGCGGGGCCTGCCTCATGATTTTTGAACAGTTAGGTTTGGCAATACTGTGGGAGGGAGAAGGAAATCTCCTGGCTACCTTTTGTAAGGCCATGGATTCTTCCCTTTCACAGCATGAAAGGTTCCATAGTTCTGTTTGCTTTGCATGGACGCAGAGCTGACTTCATTGCAGTTGCAACATGGATTCAAATCTAAGAGTGCCCTCAGATCTCTAACGTGCACTGTTCTGCATCTCCTCTATCTAATCTATCAATCACCCGGTGTGTAAGTGTGTACACATATTTATACATAAATATAAACCCCAGGCACACATTTTTATCTTCAAGTAATAAAATGTAATGGAAGAATTTACAGTCATGGGCTATAAAGCAATAACAGTCGTAAAACCATTTAGCAGGGTTCAGGTGCAGGTGAAAGAAGAGGTTCATAAGTTCAGCATCTGAATATATTTCCCCTGTAGTCTCCCCCACAAACAAGTAGTCCCAGACTGACATGGTGCAAGCAATGGAAGTCCTGGAATAGTCTCAGTCGCTCATGCATTAGATTTTCTGGCACATGGTTTGTTTTTTTCTTTATAAAGCCAATTTTATGTGGTTGAAAGTATCCAGTTAAACAATGCTGAAGATGTAAGTCCTCTGCCCGTGGAACAGACACAGCAACAGTGCAAGCCTCTTCTGTGCTGATGTGGAAGAACACCAGGACAATAAGGACCCCACCCCCAGTTCACTCCTGTTGGAGCTCCTCCAGTACTAGCAGTGGTGGAGACAGGGCTCAGGAAGCTCTTTCTCCCTTGGAGTAGAATTAGAACACAAAAAGTCGTGTCTACACATAGGTGCTGGAACTGGGGGGGGGGGGGGGGGCAGGGGGTGCTGCAGCACCCCCCCCCCCCCAGCTTGAAGTGGTTTCTATTATATACAGGTTTACAGTTTGGTTCAATGGCTCTCAGCACCCCCCACTGTAAAAATTGTTCCAGTACCCCTGTCTACACTCCATCATTTCTACCACTAAGTAGCTACTAGTTGGCAGACATAATGGCTCAGCTAGAGGAGGGTCACCATGAAGAAACACCCTAAGGGCTTGGGGCACATGTCCTTGTATTTACACAGTTTGTTGACCCAAGGAGCAATGAATTGTGATCAGACTCAAATCTAGGCCTTCTGTATGCCATAAATGCTAAGGCCACAGGGCTAACTCCAAATTGATATTTTAATCCACGGGTGCCTCGGTCCTTCCCATTCCATCTCACCCCAAAGACAATGAACACCACACCCCTGGAGAATCCAGTGTCATGCTGGTATCAAGTTCCTCTTCTGCATCAGTTACTATCCAAACTGAACTTTGTCTTGATGCTTTATCATATAAGCCATATTACTGACTGGATAAGATAATTATTAATGAAGCACAGGGCAAAGTTGTGTTTTAAAAAAGAAATTGTTAGATGTGAGAAGTACCTATGTACTTATTGTACCTTTTGGTAACAAGCAAGGATTCCAGTTCTTCTAGAATCCCGGCTCATTGGGATGGAGGAAGGGAGAGGGTTATGATTAAAATTGAGTTAATTTATTTCAGCAAATAATAAATTTGCCAAAAAAAATGCATTTTGCGGGGACATTGAAATTATTTGCAAATTTCAGTCACATTTGGCAAATTGTTTCAGGGGAAAAAACAAAAAACCAAACCAAAATCAAAACTGAAAACAAAATTTCAAAAATGCCAAAACAATTCATTTAGAAAATGGTTTGAATTAACATTCAAAATGTGTTATTTGACCAGAATACCCGCCCCACCCCCAAGTTTTTTTTTTTTAAATAAAACAAAAAGTGGAAACATTCCTTTAAAGTTTGAAATGAACTGAATCCCCTCCCCCACCACCCCGATCTGTTGATTTGGCCACCAAACCATCAATTATTCAAATGGCTCTAGCTAGGATAGATACCATGCCCGTGCTTCGTCATTCACTAGGGCCTCAGCACTTTTTAAACTTCAATCCCCTTTATGATCTAGATTTACAGAAAATCAGAACTGTGTTTCTGAAGGGACCATGGCTACATCTTACCAAACCTCTATTGAGCAATCTATCCTTTTTCTGGGAGTACAAGAATTACTTTACCAAGAGACATCTGTGGTCCATCCAGCCCAGTATCTTCTTTCTAAGAATAGCTCATATTTGACCTATACCAACAACACATTTCACACCTCATCCTTGAAAGAGACTGACATTTCATTACCGTGATGTGTTCAGCATCCCTGAATCCCTACTGAGCTCCAACAGACATCACAAAAGTTAATTTGTTAACAAAATTCAATTAATCTTTCTGCTCATATATGCGTATGATTGTTCCCCACATATTGCTCTGCCTCAGAGTGTGGCTAGGGACAGTGATTGCGGAAAGCTGCATTCTGATTGATTGGCTAGGACTTTGATGGTATCTCAGTCATACATCTACTCACAATAGTCCATTGTTGGGATCTCATCACTTTTAAAGTATAAGGTAACCCTATGCTCATTGTGTTTAAAGGGTTTGTGGTGGGGGAGGATTTTCTTTTTAAAATACCTGCCATACCAACCTCTTAATTTTTTTAAAAAATAATCTATGGAGGTTTTAGCTGCAAAGGCAGGTAAATATGTAACTGATCTTCATCCTCGCTGCCTATTTCTCCCTTTCTGCCTTTCCCCACAGCTGCATTCCCTCCTTTCCCCTTAAGCTCCATGTCATGCCTGGCCTGATCTCCTGACTGGAAATGCTTTTCTCTGTTGAGCCATACCTGAGGGACAGGGCTAGAGATGCTAGGAGGAGGACCTGGGTCACACTGGGGGCATAGATAAGGAAAAGAGAATGAGTTCTTGGCAAGAGTCTTTTAAACTGGCCCTACCTCTCAGCTGCCAGAAGCCTCTTCTAAAAGATTACCACACAAAAAACAATGTTAAAAACGGCAAAGTCAAGCACTCAAAAGCTAGGAAATCCAGACTTAAGGGTGCCAGTGCACCCTTAATTTGCTCCCTTCTACATATGCAGTCTTTAACGACAATGATCACATACTATTTGCCCTCCCATTGGACACCTGCCAAATCCTTGATACAAATGCCACCTTCCTGCCAACTTTCAAAGTCCCAGCTCCAAAGCATGGAGATGCTAGAACATTTTAAATCAAAAGGTCTCAAGACTTTTTCCAAACACAAGAGAAAAAACACGTTTCCCCCCCCTTAGCTTTGTTCTTGGAAACAGACAAGCCACTTTGGCTGAAATTTTCCAGAAAGATTCAGCTTCCAGGAGAAACCTGGCATGGAAAATTTCAGCCTAAACAGAGTTTCATAAGTTTATAAGCAACCAAAAAGAGTCTTGTAATGGGAAGTGTCAGACAACCTTAATAAAATGTGGAATTATCAGCCCCACCTATAATACACGTGTATATGCAGATTGGTTGATAAATTCATAGGTTCAGCACAGTTGTTTTTGTGATGAAATGAGAATTTTCTGTAATATTTCAATGAATCCTAGGCATGCCTCAGTTTCCCTTGCTACATTGCATTGCTACCCAGTGGGTGCAAACACTGCTCCTGGAACAGCGCTGCAGAGTATATGGACTACCTTTCTGTCTGGGGGGAATTAATATAGTCATTAAAGAACTGGCACAAACCGACCCAAATCAACAGACAGTCCAGGAAGACAAAGATGTCCCGACGAGTGACCAACCAACAACAACAAGAAACCCCAGCAGACGGGACTTGGGAACTAAGCTGGGGAACAAGGTCAGGTGATTGGAAGGAGGAAGTTTTCTGGCAGGGACTCAGGAACTTGGAGAAAATGGGGAGAGCCACAGATGGAGTCCATCATAGCTTGGCTGGCTCACCCACCAGGGCTTGGTTTGACCAGGATGGACTCTGGCTTAACTTCTGCCTTGCTTTGCTAACCTAAGGACTTTCTGATTCTGAATGTCAGGTGACTAATAAAGGGTTGGCTGGCACTGAAGGCCCAGTCATAGAGTGGTGGAAGCCACAGGCCTGCCTCGTGGAACTAAGAATCCTGGCACACTAAAGGGTTCATTCCCAGGAGACTGGTTACACGCTGGGGCATAGACTCTGTGGCTCCATGACCGTTAAGCACTGCAGATAGCTCTCCTCAGGAAGCTGAGTGTATACATGATTTTCTGGTTTGGTGGCTGAACCAAAAACAGAAACAAAAGTCATTTTGGGTCAACCCAAAACATCAATGGGGGGGGGGTGGTTCCCCTCACCAAAACGAAGAATGATAAAAATTCATTTCGGGTTGAACTAGCTGTTTCATTCTAAATGAAACATTTATGGGTGGTTTTTGTCCCTTTAAAGAGCTCAATCTAAGTGAATTTAGAAACAGAACATTTTGAAAAGTTGGAACATTTTGTTTTGAAAAACAAACTTGTGGCTTTTTCAGAATTTCTTCCCCCTCCTCGTTTTTTTTGGTCCAGGACTATGTTGCACATGACTTGAAGTCATAAGATTTCAGTCAACTGCATTTTTTGGCAAATAAACTATTTGCTGAAAATACTTTGCCCAGCTCCATTTCTGAGTGCAGCTCAGTCATGAGAATGATTAAAGGATTAGAAAACATACTTCATAGTGAGACTCAAGGAGCTCAATCTATTTCTCTTAACAAAGAGAAGGTTAAGGGATGCCTTGACTACAGTCTGTAAGTACCTACCTGGGGAACAAATATTTAATAATAGGCTCTTTACTCTAGCAGAGAAAGATTAACACAATCGAATGGTTGGAAGCTGAAGCTAGACAAATTCAGACTGGGAATAAGGCATACGTTTTTGACAAAGAGTAATTTACCACTGGAAAAATGTACCTATGTTTGTGGTAGAGTCTCCATCACTGGAAATTTTTAAATCAAGATTGGATGCTTTTCTAAGACATCTGCTCAAGGAATTAATTCGGGGAAGTCCTACGGCTGATGCTATCCAGAAGGTCAAATTAGATGATCACAATGGTCCCTTCTGGTCCTGGAATCTATGAAACCCTCCACCCTACTCTCACCAAAAGTCTCCATCTTCCATTGCACAGCACTCCCTTGTGGTCATGGCAAACCTGGATTTCAGACACCTGGAAATTAGCTGGCTTTGTAACAGTGAATCTGTTCTGACCCTTTTTCTATAGGTCTTCTTCACATCTGCCCGCAATGGAAAAATAAAACCCCCTGAGATTTCTCTCTTAGCTGTCACTCCCTTTTTCTCCTGTCCATTATTTTCTCTGCTATTTGGAAGACAAAAATTACAGGCTTTTAGATTTCCTACTGAGAGCAGATATGATGGGACCCCATGATGTGGGGGCCTCCTATGACTGGAGGTTTGGCTTTGTCTGAACTAGCCTAAGGGCTTGTCTACACTTACAGAGGCACAGCTTAGTGAAGATGCTATCTACGCCGACAGGCGTGCTTCTCTGCCTCCCCGAAAGGCAGTAGCTATTCAACGGGAGAAGTCCTCCCATTGACAGAGTGCGGTCTACACCAGGTGTTAGGTCGATATAACTACAGCCTGGTCTACGGAGTTAGACGGGTGTTTAATTTGTAATGAAAGAGGTGCCAGGGCTCAAGCAATTCGGTGCTGGGGCTCAAGCAATTTTTTTTGCTTTCATAACGGACACAGCAAGCCCACAGGTGCTGGGACTATGAGCTGCCAAGCCTAGAGGTATCGGGGCTCAGCCCTTGCTCAAATTAAGCACTGGAGTTAGGTCAACGTAAGATGCCTTATGTTGGCCTAACTCTGTAAGAGTCTACACTAATTTGTAGCTCCCACCAATGTAACTCGCCCACTACACAGATTTCACTCTAACTTTGTGAGAAGCCAAGCGCTTAAGTTGATGCAGGTAGGTTGACACAGTGTCAGCGTAGATGCTGCATTGCTTAGTTTATTGCTGCCTTTCAGAAACCGTCCCACAATGCCCCACACTGGCATTTAAATCGGTGCAAGCACTCCTGGTGAGGACACACACCACTGACACCAGGAGCATAGTGTGGATGTGTAAAACGGATTCAATTACTGTGGTGGCTGTATGTTGACATAACTTAGATTAACTTAATCTGGTTGTGTAGACTTGCCCTTTGTCTCTCTACACCCCTGAGCAAAGTGGTTACACCGACATAAGTTGGTCGCATAGACCAAGACTATGACTATGGCAGTGGGAAATTTTTCTGATTGTGACAGGATCCCCCTACATGCTTTGTCAGCATTACCCAGCATCAGACAGAGTCTTTGGATGAGGAAATACATAACTAAAATCCCTCTCCATTTAGGGTAAGTTGTGAATGGCATAAGCAGCGTTAACCTAGGGATGACAGTTTCCTAGGCAAAGGCCAAAGGACCAGTCCTCTGCTGTAAATAGATGCAGCTGCACTGAAACCTTGGCCTCACATCTTCATCCTTCCTGTCAAATTCTTATTACTTTGAATCAGGAATCTGTCTCCAGGACCATTCGCCTCTTGTTACTCACTTGCAGTTGGCCTGTCAGCCCTGTTTCAGTCTCTCTCTCACACTGTTGCTTTTGCTCTGGGCCTGTTTTTTCTTCCAGGTTGTGACTGGATTCCTGAATGAAGCCAGAAGCCCAGAGACACCCCTCCCACCCCACCTGAAGAAGAAAAGGAGTGCCATGCTGTATGTGCTCCTGGCAATAAGATGTTAGCTTTCAGCAAAGTTTGCATTTGCCTGGGATCCCTGAATAGCCCGATTCCTCCAGGCTGCCTCATCTCATTCAGTCCTAGGGTCAGCCCTGATCGAACAGCAGTCATGACAATAAAGTTCCTGCTGTTTGATGAACACTACCCAGGAAGCAAGGTATGTCATTGAGCACAGTAACTAGAGCACACAAGGCAAATGTTTGTATAACAAATTTAGAGCAGAATCAAACTGATTAGCATTAAATAGCATTTATACACCTCTTACCATCTTTTATACATACTCCTGCTCCCTAAAGCTCTTCACAAAAAGAACGAGTGAGCTGCTGGAAGGGCAGAGGCTGTGCAGGCAGAGAGGTCTACCCTTAAGCTCGGCAATAGCTCCCATCTCACCTTGTATGTTAGAACCTGGATACTGAAATTGGAAACAATATCTATGACATTGGGACTCTCTCTTACTATCTCTCTTAGTATGTAAAGTACCCAGGGATCTTTAGCATCCACACGGACTCTGGAACAACACATGTAGGTAAAGGAGATTTTAATGTGCTCAGGTGGACACTTCATGCCCATGATTGTGAGGGTCTTTGCAGTTAGTAACATGAATTACTATGCCAGGTCAGACCAGTAATACAAGTTATTTATCAGGCCCCATCTCTGTAGTATCTGAGCGCCTCACAGTCTTTAGTGTATTTCTCCTCACAACATCCCTACAAGGCAGGGCAGTGCTATTCTCCCCATTTTAGAGAGATTGAGGGTATGTCTACACTTAAATGGCTAGAGCAGCACAGCTGCACCACTCTAGTGCTTCAGTGTAGACACTAGCCCCACCAGTGGGAGGGGGTTCTCCAGTTGGCATAGGCAAACCGCCTCCTCCAGGGCTGGTAGCTAGAAGAATTCTCCTACCCGCCAAGCACTGTCTACACCAGAGGTTAGTTACATCAGGGTGTGGATTTTTCATACCTCTGTGAGACACAGCTATGCCGATATAAGTTCCCAGTATAGACCAGCCCTAAATCACAATCACAAGATTAGAAAGGATTGCAAAGGTAATCTAGTCTAGTCCCTTGCTAAGACTCAGGATGTGTTTTATCTAAATGACTTGCTAAAGGCCACACAGGAAGTTGAACCCAGGTCTTTTAAGCCTCAGGTTACAACTCTAACCACTGTGTCATCCTTCTTCTCCAGTCCAGTGTCCTATCTCTAGCAGTGACCAGTAAAGTTCAGAGGAAGTTGTAAGAATCCCCTAAATGGGCAATAATGGAATAATCGACCCACAGGGCAAGTTCCTTCCTACCCCTGTCAATTAGTGGTTGTCTATGTCCTGAAGCATGAGGGTTTATATCCCTTATATTTTGTATCCTATCTAATGTGACTAGGGATATTCTTACATCCAACCAGCGACTGTCCTTTTTTGAAGACATGTTTTAATTAGGTTTTAGATTTAATTCTTTGAGATGTATAACTTTAAAGACACATGTATGATTTTTTGGAAAAGGAAGCTTAACAAAATATGAATGGGCACACTGAGGGGTGTTTCTTGAGTAATTTAAAATAATTGCCAGTTGCTGCATTAGGGGAGTTAAGACAATCTTTCAGTTTTCCACAGAGCTATAGAAATTAAAAAGGGAAAAGTGCTACAGTGTTAAAATACATCTTGTCATTAGTCTCAGCACTGGCCCCAAAGGTTGGTTCCTTTACAACACATTCTCCACTCCAGTACTTTGTCCACTCTAGATTTAAAGGACTTTTGAGGCACTGATTTCATCCATCCTAAGAATGTGAGACTACCCTCTTGATCAGCAGAAATGGTGGGGAATAGCTGATGAGGGGTGATATTATGGGATCATTTGCAAATAGACACTGCAACATAGATTAAGATTACTTACAGCAATGAAAATTTCTTTTCCCTTAGACAGGCTATGTTATGGTGGTGGATCTCTCCCTCTCAAGGTGGAAGCTTAGGGAAGGGCCTTTCAGGTTTAAACTTTGCCTTTCATTAGGGAGCACCAGGTTTCCTCACTCAACTCCACCCCCCCTATTTTCAGTCCTGCCAACACCCATTCATGGTTTATGGCCTCCTTCAAATAACATCTTAGGACTCTGGGGTTGATAAGAGCTATCGCATAATTGCCTGGGAGCTGTAAATGATTTAAATTGGTTAGGATTCTAATTACTGCTAACTGACTTGATTGTCTCTCAGAAATAGCAGGGTTGTTCCCTCCCAGCCCTTGTAGGCTCATGCTGTAGCAGCAGGGGTCATACAGTGGTCAGGGCACAGGTGGTTGATAAAGTATGTACGAAGACAGTTGGCCGGCCAGCCAGCCTGGTCTGTGATATGCCTGTTGTCTGGGGAAGTGCCAAGGAGTGGAATCAGGGTGGGGCAGTTTGGAGTTGGCAGTGGGGGTAGTTGCCCAGCGAGAGTGGGGAGCATTGGAGCAGAGGTACAACATGCCCCCTACAGACCCCATACTACACACAAAACACATTTGCATTTTAAAACTTTTATTGCTTGATAACGCAGCACTGCCAATGAGCCTTAACCACAGCATAATGTTAACTGTGCACTAAAGGTCACCGCTACATTGCTCCCTCTAATTAGAAATCATTCTGGATGATTCACTTCCTTTCCTGCAAGCCTCTTTCTCTTCTTCCCACCTCTCCCTGCAAATGGGAGGCATTGTTTCTTTCCCACGGATTAGGCTTGTGATATGCACCCCACGCGCAGTGGATGTTCTTAGAAAGGACCAGGCTGGCATCTTGCAATCTGACCTGAGTAACGAGCAGAGCAGATTTCAGAGTGGCAGCCGTGTTAGACTGTATCAGCAAAAAGCACAAGGAGCACTTGTGGCACCTTAGAGACTAACAAATTTATTTGAGCATAAGCTTTCGTGGGTTAAAACCCACTTCATCGGATGTACGCAGTGGAAAATACAGTAGGAAGAGATATATATATATATATATACACAGAGAACATGAAACGATGCGTATTGCCATACACACTATAACGAGTGTGATCAATTAAGGTGAGCTATTATCAGCCGGAGAAAAAAACCTTTTGTAGTGATAATCAGGCAGAGTTATGCTGCCCAATGAGCAGAGGAGGGGCTGGCTTGTGGCTGAATTACAGTGTGATTTCTACTTTCCCTTTGCTCCCTGGGGGAAGTAAATTGTGCCAGCCCTATGCCTGGAATAGCTTCTCCTTTCCCCCAGCTCACACTGACCAGTATTGCCTCATTGTTCAGTGTACTCCTCCACCTGTCTCTAGCCACCTGTGGTCTCTGGTCTTATACTGAGCCTGGAAGCTCTTTGGCACAGGGGCCATTGGTTTGTTCTGTGTTCGTACAGCACATGGCACAGTGGGGTCTCGGCCCCGAGATGGAGACTCCTTGACGCTCTTGTAATAAAAATAAATAATGGTGGACTAGGAGGGAGGATTCAAGCCTACCTGTGCAGGAGTGGGAGTTGTGTGACTACTCTTTCCCGGATTGTCACCCACACTGGGGGTAGCATGCACAGGGAGAAAAGGGGCAGCCTACAGCTCCTTACTCCCTTGCAAAGGCTTATAAGCCAGTTTGTGCCTAAGCCTTTGTAAACTAACCCAGGGCCTTACTGTGCAAACCCTCTGGGTGAGGGACCCTCAGTGAAGTCCATGGGTGTTCCTTGCACAGACAGTTTAAAGGATTGGGCCTTTATCTTCAGGGCAGGGTTATTTCTGTCTGGAAAACTCCATGCATGTGGTGCTGTGTCAATAAATAATAAGAGTAATTAATGATAGGAGGCAAACCAGGCAAGAGAGAGCAAGCAGCAGCCTTTGAACTATTCCCATCAAATGCTGGAAGGCTGGGGGTGTAGATATTGGCTCTTTCTCATCATTTACTACGGTGTATACAAAGTTGTTGCGCACAGTGATGTTAAGGGCTTGCCTATCCCAGCAAAATTACACATAAGTGACAACAGGCATTAGCAATGGGTGCAACTGGCCCGATGCTGAATGTGGTTTACCTGCAAGCGTATTCATAGAATCACGGAATCATAGAATATCAGGGTTGGAAGGGACCTCAGGAGGTCATCTAGTCCAACCCCCTGCTCAAAGCAGGACCAATCCCCAACTAAATCATCCCAGCCAGGGCTTTGTCAAGCCTGACCTTAAAAACCTCTAAGGAAGGAGATTCCACCACCTCCCTAGGTAACGCATTCCAGTGCTTCACCACCCTCCTAGTGAAAAAGGTTTTCCTAACATCCAACCTAAACCTCCTCCACTTCAACTTGAGACCATTGCTCCTCATTCTGTCATCTGCCATCACTGGGAACACTCTTGATCCATCCTCTTTGGAACCCCCTTTCAGGCAGTTGAAAGCAGCTATCAAATCCCCCCTCACTCTTCTCTTCTGCAGACTAAATAATCCCAGTTCCCTCAGCCTCTCCTCATAAATCATGTTCTCCAGCCCCCTAATCATTTTTGTTGCCCTCCGCTGGACTCTTTCCAATTTTTCCACATACTGCTTGTAGTGTGGGACCCAAAACTGGACACGTTACTCCAGATGAGGCCTCACCAATGCTGAATAGAGGGGAATGATCACGTCCTTCAATCTGCTGGCAATGCCCCTACTTATATAGCCCAAAATGATGTTAGCCTTCTTGGCAACAAGGGCACACTGTTGATTCATATCCAGCTTCTCGTCCACTGTAACCCCTAGGTCCTTTTCTGCAGAACTGCTGCCTAGCTGCTCAGTCCCTAGTCTGTAGCAGTGCATGGGATTCTTCCATCCTAAGTGCAGGACTCTGCACTTGTCCTTATTGAACCTCATCAGATTTCTTTTGGCCCAATCCTCTAGTTTGTCTAGGTCCCTCTGTATCCTAACCCTACCTTCCAGCGTATCTACCACTCCTCCCAGTTTCGTGTCATCTGTATTACTAAGTTGAGCTCAGTTTCAGACAACCATAGTTAAAATCTGCTAGGAGACCAGGCTCCCAGGACTCTGACAAGGAAGCCAACACTCTTCCAACCCTCCCCCCCCAAATGTGGTAAGCTATTTGTTAGGCTAATTCTGCCCCCGCTGCACAGAAGTGAAATCTCAAGGTGACAAAGTGCCTGGCTTCCAAGTTCCCCTTGTGTTTGTGTAGCACTGCAGTGATAAAACCTAGCAATGCCTGCCGTATGCATAGACTTCAACCAATCAGTTTAATGAACTCTGAACCTCCAGAACATCACAGAGCCTCCAAAATTAGCAAAATCAAAGGAGGTCATGTGGAGGAGGGGGGCTGGGAGGCAGTGGGGTGGGTTCATTCCCTCACTTCACAAATGAGTGATGAATTACATCATTTCTGTGGAATCCAACGGGCTATGTGCTGGTTTTTCATGCACTGGTAACTCTACGGTAAGGGACAGGGTACTGTGCTGTGTGTGTGGCACCACCCCCCTCCCACTATCAGATCAGGAAGTAATTTGGAGAGGAAGTTCTAGGGAGTGTTTATGCTCCCTGCCTTTTGGAGGAAGGGGGAACTGTATGTAACTGCGAAACCCCAGCTGCAGCAGGGAAGCTGCCTCTGTACCCTCCATCCCAGTAATAAACCAGCTGTGGTTCATTTGTGAAATGCATGCCTGGTGGCCTTATTCAAGGGACTGGGTCTGCCTGTGCTGGCTCACCAAGAAAGAGACTGTGAGATCACAGAACTGTATTTACATGGTCTCCCCCCAGCATGTTAGTTTCATCTGTGTCATGCTTTGAGTTTCTTCCTGGTTTGTTCCAGTCTCAAAGCACAACTGTAACACCAACCCGTGTGAATGGAAAGACAAACATGCTTTGCGGGAACTTCCTTGTGGGCTGGGTTTTGCACACAGCTCTACCCTTCACGTTTTGTGCGGGCTGCTGGCTTGTGGCTCATTGTGATGCTTCACAACTGCTTCAGGCCATGGCAAGATAAATCATTTTAATCACAAAACTAGTGGAGAATGTTGCTGCCTCCCCTCAGATTTCTAGGTGACCAGGGTGTGAAAGTGAAAGAGAGAATCCCTTGAAAGGACTCATCGCTGCTTTTACAGCAAGATTTAATACACCACGAGATGGAAATATATAGGAAGCATCTGTCAAAGTGTCTGTGGTTTAAAACCAGGGGAAAAAAATACACCCAAGCAGATAAAAAAAGCCTGCCTCAGCAAGACCAGCATAGGCATTTCCTTGCTTTTACTTTAGATTTCCCAAGTCATGAACTGCCTTTCTTCTGTCTTTGTGATTCCCCCTGATCCTTGTTAACTCCTTAATACTCCCCAGTGACCTATGCTTGAAAGGCCAGAGGCACATTTACAGCTGGGAAATCGCTGACTCGCAGGAGGCTCTGTAGAAACCTGCAAATGGATCAATGGGTCCCAGATACTTAAATACTTTGATTAGGAGAGAGAGCCCTTTATGGAGATAATTGAGCAGAATCTACTCCTTTGGAGCCTGGAGTGGCATTTTTGAGCCAACTGGTCAATGCGCATGAACAGTGACCCAATCAGGAGACAGGGGAAGTGCACTGGTGGAATAACACATCGGCCCATGGAGCCTCGGCGAATTTGGGGTCTCCAGAAACTGGGGGGGGGGGGGGGGGCACCAGTGTCAGAACGGTGCCCCTGCCCCTGCTCTTCTTCCTGGGGCTCTGCCCCCTGCTCCTTCTCTCCCCCCCTCGAGGGCCTGCCCCCTGGCCAGGCCAGAAGCTGGAGCCGAGCTGTGATAAGAGCCACCCAGGGAGCCCGGGCTGCTGTGCAGAGCTCCTGATTCTCCACCTGCCCTGGTCGGGGTGCCAGGGTGCCCGCGAGCAGTCCCTGGTCCATATCCCCCCAGGGCACACTGCCCAGTGCAGATGGAGGGTCCAGGGCTCCCACAGTGTCCCAGGCTCTTACCACGGCCCAGCTCTGGCTTCCAGTCTAGCCAGGGCCTCAGGGAGAGAAGAGGAGCAGGGGCGGGGCCCCATGGTGAGGGGGTCTAAGGCCCACCTCAGCCCCCTACTGGGAAGAGGCTGGCACTGCTAGAAGGGGTTTCACTTCATGGCAGAGCTGCTGATCACCCCCCGAAGCACAGCCCCTGCTGCCACTTCTCCATGCCTGCACAAGGCTACTACGCCCATGTTAAAAAGTGAGCAGGCATGACTCCTCTGGCCCTCTGGTTCTGGCATCCATGGGCTCCCTGGAGTGTGGGGGGCCCAAATGTTCTTTGTGCCCAGGGTCCCAGTACATCTTAATCTCCCTCTCAGGGAGTGGCTTGGTAACCCATGCTCTCCACTAAACAAAGTAATTTGTGCCAGCTCTGGGTGAAGCAGGATTGCTTGGAAGAGCAGGGGGAGGGAAGAACCCAGCATTTGCATAGTGCAAAAAGAGTCAGCACATAAATATATTATAACCTTTCTTGGTATGTCCGTGCTCCACTTATGCTGAGGAGAGCTGGTGTCTGAGAATTTGAGTGGTGCCAAGAACTTCCCCTAGCATGTCCCAGGTGGAAGCTCTGCTCCTTTGCAAAAGAATTCCACAAATAAAGGGACAAGGCACCAAGGAAGTCCAACAGTATCCCAGGGAAGTCTATTGAAAACAAACACATAAGCCTATCCCAAGAAGAGAGTGTACCCAGTTACCCCCAACTGGGATGTTTTGGGAGTCCTGAAATGCTCATACACCAGCCATACATTATCCCTTTGGGTTCCTGTCTTTTTTGGAGAAGCTGCCCCTCTTCTAAGCTCTTCCTTTGGCCTTCCGGCTGCAGACTCCCTGGTGGGAAACACGTAAGTGACCAATCGTGTGGGGGAGAAGCTAGATCCTGAAGGAGCCATCCATGGAAAGAAGACCATGTCCTCCTTTATCAGGTCTTCCATCGATCTATGCACTGTCAGAGAGCTTTCTGCCTGCCTTTGTACCAGACAAGGCAAAATCCAACTCTATCCAGAGGGCAAGTGCAAGGCACCACTTAAGGCACCACTTAAGCTCTCAAAATATGACTTGCTTAAGTGGGACTTACATAGCGCATTGGCCTTGAACTGCTGCCTGAACAGAGGTGAAATTTATCCTCCCTAAGAAGAGGAGCTAAAAAGGGGTAGAACTGTCATGCATACTTACTCTGGGATGACAATAAGCATGAACAGTGAGTTTCACTCTGTGCCACATCTTTCTCTGGGAAGGTCCAAATGTTCCGTCTGGCATTTTTGAGCTGTATCAAGAGGTCCACATCCAATGAGAAATTAGGATTTTTGTGTATGAGTCTGTTGTTTTTGGCACATCAAGAACACTCACAAAGAGTTTAGGTCCAGATCCTCAAATTCCTCCATGGGAATTGGGTGCCCGAATAGCTTTGAGGGGTTGGGCCTTCGAGTTTCAAAATTTTCAGATTTTTAAAGGCAGCTCTTCTTCTTCAGGGGAAGAGAAGAAACAAAGATGAACCAAATAAACCAACAAGGATCTGAAAAGCTCCGATTGCTGGAATCACTGTTTCTTTGATAGTATTCAAAAACTCTTTTCACGGCTTCTTGGACCTGTGCCCAGATGCAGACTGTGCGTAATGCTGAAAGCACTAGGCAGGCAAATTAGTTATTTTATTAGCTGTATTTTGCAGCCCGGTATGTTTGTACGGTAAACACATATTTTGTATTAAGCCACTGGCTGAAGTCCTGCTTTTTAGCATGGTGTGCTATTTTATTTTATTTTTATTTTATAGCTACTTTTCTAAGCACCAGCATGGAGCATTTGTTGGTGTCATTATCTGCGCTTTACATTGGTGTGTGTAGTAAGAGAAGCGTTAGAACGCTTTGTATTGTGGAAGGGCTGTCACAGCTATTTAAAAGAGATGAAGCTGCACTTTGAACATTATTCACTCAGCATTTGTGGCATTGGTAACGTTCAGTGCAATTTTATGGCATTGGTAAAATACTGTGATTTTAAGGCATTTGGAAAATGCTGTGATATCTATGAAAAATGGACTCGCCTGGTTTCAATACAAGGATTTTCCAAGGGTGTGGGGAAAAAACAACAACAAATTCCAAGCACAGAGGAAAAACTTTTGAGAATAACAGCAATTAGAGGGGGTTTTGCCCTGGGCTTGCAAGTGGGATTATTCCTTTTGTGGCAAACAGCATGCTTGCAGCTTTACGTGATATGTACAAGAGAAACATTAGAGCCCAAAACCCCTGTATAGTTAAAAGAGCTTTCATAAAGCAGAACCTACAGGAAATACATATTTTGCAAAGGAATCATGATATTCAGGAACTGCTGAGACCCTTCTTTCAATAACGGTGAAATTCCACCTCTGTGCAAGGGCCAGCAAAAGGTCCCTAGGCGCATCCCACTTGAGTACCTTTTTGTTAATTAGTGCCTGTTTGCAACATGTAGTGCTCCTCTGTGTAAAGGCTAAACCTTATTATTATTTATTGTAGTTGTTTTTGAGGTTTTATAGCCCTTCAACAACTGCCTCCCCGCCCCATCCTGCAGACTTCACTCTTATTGCATGCTTGGAGAAAGAAACAGAATCATAGAATCATAGAATATAAGGGTTGGAAGGGACCCCAGAAGGTCATCTAGTCCAACCCCCTGCTCGAAGCAGGACCAATTCCCAGTTAAATCATCCCAGCCAGGGCTTTGTCAAGCCTGACCTTAAAAACCTCTAAGGAAGGAGATTCTACCACCTCCCTAGGTAACGCATTCCAGTGTTTCACCACCCTCTTAGTGAAAAAGTTTTTCCTAATATCCAATCTAAACCTCCCCCACTGCAGCTTGAGACCATTACTCCTCGTTCTGTCATCTGCTACCACTGAGAACAGTCTAGAGCCATCCTCTTTGGAACCCCCTTTCAGGTAGTTGAAAGCAGCTATCAAATCCCCCCTCATTCTTCTCTTCTGCAGGCTAAACAATCCCAGCTCCCTCAGCCTCTCCTCATAACTCATGTGTTCCAGAACCCTAATCATTTTTGTTGCCCTTCGCTGGACTCTCTCCAATTTATCCACATCCTTCTTGAAGTGTGGGGCCCAAAACTGGACACAGTACTCCAGATGAGGCCTCACCAATGTCGAATAGAGGGGAACGATCACATCCCTCGATCTGCTCGCTATGCCCCTACTTATACATCCCAAAATGCCATTGGCCTTCTTGGCAACAAGGGCACACTGCTGACTCATATCCAGCTTCTCGTCCACTGTCACCCCTAGGTCCTTTTCCGCAGAACTGCTGCCTAGCCATTCGGTCCCTAGTCTGTAGCTGTGCATTGGGTTCTTCTGTCCTAAGTGCAGGACCCTGCACTTATCCTTATTGAACCTCATCAGATTTCTTTTGGCCCAATCCTCCAATTTGTCTAGGTCCTTCTGTATCCTATCCCTCCCCTCCAGCGTATCTACCACTCCTCCCAGTTTAGTATCACCCGCAAAAAGGGGCTTGAGGTGAGATCTGTTAAAGTTGCTAATTAGCCAGTGCCATAGCATTAGAATTAAAGTACACTCTCTAGGACTCTTGAGTCTTCTTTCCCTGCATCCGAGATGCATGCTGGATTTACCGTCCGAGAACAGTGGCAAGTGAGTGATGTTGATAACCTCTGGTGCTCTGCTTGACAATCTGGCTGAAAATGGATTGGTATGAGAGCCTGGCTGGAACTGAAGATTCTGATCTAATCTTTAAAGTTTTTAACAAAATTGCCAAACTAATTCAACTAAATGTGAAATCTGATCAGGAAAATTCCCCCTCCGGAGCCCTCAGGCTGAGGAAGAAAAGAGAACAACAGCAGCACTGTTGATGACAAAATTCAATCAGCGTTGAACTGCCATTGATTGCTTTGGTTTGGTGTGTGTTTATCTTTTAATTAAGCCATTCTAATCTGTTTTATTTTGTTTATTTTTGTCCTCTTTCCCCATGCCTAGTTTGGTGGCAGCTGTTCTGTGGGCCTGACCAACTAATTCTACAGCACTCTAGCTCTTATATATAGGCTTGGAATGATTAGATTTTTTATCAGTAAATGTCAGCAGATGTCGATTTCACCGTAGACACACAACCAACAAAAAATATGTCCATCTACAATAATCAAAATTTACAGCTAGGCAAAGTAAGAAAAATGCTGTTTAAGAACTTATTAGAACTTGATTTAAGGATATGTACTTTGTATATTTTGACGTGATGTTGACAATTTGTGTTTTTATCACTTATAAAGCTTTGGTTTTGAACCTCCATATTTACTATGATCATATAATTATTGTCTGACATCACCACCCCGTAATTTCTCGCAAACGGTGTGAAAATCTGAATAAATCAAAGGAGAAAAAAAAAAGCTTAAACCCCATAATTTCCTGCAACGCTGAAAATTTGAATAGATAAAAATTGAAATAATAAAAAAATAATAATAGAATTTGGACAAGTTTACTGATAGATCAGTGATTTTCAATCTTTTTTCTTTTGCGGATCCCTATAAAATTTCGAATGAAGGCGTGGACCCCTTTGGAAATCTTAGATATAGTTTGCGTTCTACGGCAGAGGTGAGCAAACTGCGGCCTGTGGGCCCCTCCTGTCTGGCCCTTGAACTCCTGGCCGGGGAGGCTAGCCCCCGGCCGCTCCTGTTCTGTCCTCCCTCCCCTGCAGCCTCAACTCGCCGTGCTGCCAGCATGCTGGGCAGTGGGGTTGCGAGCTCCTGCCGGGCAGTGTGGCTGCAAGAGCTGCCGGCCTGCCCCGGTGCTCTAGACTGCACGGCGGTGTGGCTGGCTCTGGCCAGGCAGTGTGGCTGCCAGTCCTGGTGCTCCGAGAAGCATGGTAAGGGGGCGGGGAGCAGGGAGGTTGCCTAAGGGGCAGAGGGTCCTGGGGGCAGTCAGGGGACAGGAAGCAGGAGGCGGTTAGATGGGGCAGAGGTTCTGGGGGGGGCAACCAGGGGATGGGGACCAGGGGGGGTTGGATAGGTGTGGGAGTCCTGTGGGGCCTGTCAGGGAGCGGTGGTGTAGATGGGGTAGGGGCAGTCAGGGGACAGGAAGCAGCGGGGGTTGAATGGGGGTGGGATCCTGGGGGGGTGTTTAGGGGCAGGGGATCCTGGGAGGGGGTGGTCCGGGGACAAGGAGCAGGGGGGAGGTTGGATGGGTCTGGAGTTCTGAGGGGGGCAGTCAGGGGGCGGGAAGTGGGAGGGGGGGCAGGCTGTTTGGGGAGGCACAGCCTTCCCTACCCAGCTCTCCATACAGTTTAGGAACCTCAATGTCGCCCTCAGGTCAAAAAGTTCTATGGTAAAGACAACCTTTTGTGGACCTCTTAGACATAGTCTGCTGACCTCAGGTTGAAAACCACTGTTGTAGAGCATGCTGTAGGGGAGATACAATGGTAATAGCGGTCTCAGAAGAAGACAGATATTATTAATATTAGTTATGGATCTCACAGTAAGCGCTAGAAGTCTCACCTGAAATCGGGGGCCTTATGCTATGCACTGTCCAAAGAAGTACTATAGCTCTTGCCGCAAAGAGTTTATATCTACATAGACTAGACAAAGAATGGGAAACAGAGGGTCATGCAACAGGTCAGTAGCAGGGCTGGGAATATAGCCCAGGTGCCTTGAGTGCCCGTCCAGCTCTATCAGCTGAAAGCAGAGTCACAGAGTTTAAGGCCAGAAGGGACTACCAGATCATCTAGTCTGACCTCCTAGATCGGGCTAGATGCAGATGCCCACTTTATACACTTCCTTTCCTTGATGAGGCTGCCATGCCATGATTAAAACTTTGTTTCTTTTCTGTGTCTGGCATAAGCCTCTGCATACAGAATTCAGCCTGAAGCGTGGAATTTCACTTCATATAATCACAGTCTGTTTCCTCATGGGAAATTGCAACAATGAAGAGATTGTGAGTGGGATGGATGGAGACCCGAGCTCTACTGCAGGTTAGGTCAAAAGTGTTGCAAGCCTGGCACGTTTCAGTCTAGTACCAAGAGGTGCTTGTCTGCATCATAATACCACAACACCAGGGGTTCTCAAACTACATCTTAATAGAGTAATAAGGGACTGAGATGTTACTGTCACACCTACTAGTCGCAATTATATACACTTAAATTGTTAGCTCTCAGGAGCAGGGTTTGTCTTTTTCTTCTGATTGTACTGGCCTAGCACAGTGGGGTCCTGGGCTCTGACTAGAGTTTCTAGGCACTACAGCAATACAAATAAATAGGAATAATAATATAGACCAGCTCCCCCTTCATTCAAGGAACTGCATGTAGCAGGCATTGCTCAAATGGCAAAGTAATGTTAGGGAAATATTTGATGTGCTTGTAGCTGTCTTTTAATGCCATGTTATAGCTGGGAATAATGAAGAGGAACCAGAACCATATGACCTGCCATTTCTTTCTAAACGATCACCAGGCTCTGCATGGATCACAGTTTGAGAACTGCTGCACTAGCCAATTTAGTATCCTGGGCTATCGATCCGCTGGAAGAGGCCCTGGGCTGAGAGGACAAGGGGTGTTGTAAGTCAGGTTTGAAATGACTTGTGTGGAGGGAGCTTGCACAGCACTGGACATTACTGTGACAAGCACTAGCTATTTCTAACAATCCATCAGTTTTAGGAGCACGAAATTCACTTTGTTTCTTTAACAAACAAGCAATCGTACCAAACAACTGAGGTGGACAGGTCTGCAGAGAAGAGAAGCCCAAACATCATGTAGAAAGTACAGCGAGGAGACAGAGGTGGGGGTAAGGTCTAGGTGGGAAGACAGATAAAAGGGAAGTTGCTGCTACATGCAAAGGGACCAAATTGCACCCCTGGGTGTGTCTGTGCAACTCCAGTTGAAGTCAGTAGGAGTTGCGTATTGTAACCAAAACGCAGAAAACCCTTTAATTCACTTTCCATTTCAGTCTATTGAGATCAGCCGTGGGTGTTAAATAAATACCAGGTGATAATTAAAAGCATTAAGGAGTAAAAGCTGTGTCATTCTCTAATAGTCAACTATTAAAAGAATTAAGTCCTGACTTGTAATGGGCACGGTATCTAATATCGTTGCTGCTGCAGCATTAGCCTTTATGTCGTTTTGCGTTTCTAATAAGCAGGGATGCTGCTTTATTATACAATGGCTAATCTTTGCATATGTTTTTAATCATGACTTGGCATTTATAATCCAGTGTTGTATTAAACCTAAAGCACTGAATTAGAGAGGTATGTTTGATTTGAAAATGATGTGATGTTTTGGGGAGATGGAGGAAGGGGTTCTTCTAAGATTCCCCTCCTTCACTCCTCCTTTATGTCATGGTGAGTGAGCCTCTCTCTGGAACATGACACTGCTGTGCTGCATGTTGGCCAGTGGAAGCTGCCTGAGAACAGGGTGCAGTGCTCCCTTCTCCCATGGGCTGACTACAGTGACTTTGTGGCACCCTAGCCCTTGATAGGCTTGGATCATCCACACAGCTCCTCGAATCAATCCTCAGGGCTGGCTGAGCTCTGCTGGGTGTAGAACATGAGAGGGACTGGAAGTGGGGGCAAAGTTGGCTGTATGTCAACTTTGAGCTTCCCATATACCTATGACTGTCACTTCAGCCCTTAGCACAAGTTAGAGCAGCCTCAGCAATGCTCTAACTTACGATAGACTTCAGTGCCACCAAAGGTCCATGGACAGGAATGTCCAGAGCATGGTGCTACACCATGGTCCTGCTGCCCTCCCTGACATGGGGGCTGGTTTATGCCAACTAGGGATTTCCCTCACACCAGGGAAATCCCCAGCTAGCCACTTTGAAGGCTCCTATGTGCTGCCAGTGGTGCAAAGCAGCCTTGTCAAGGACAAACCTGGCCCCTAGATGTGATTATTTGACCATTGTAGAGATATGGAATTGGTGGGGTTTTTGATTTAAGGTTTAGTTTGGGCCTCTCTCTCGTTTTCAGTAATCACTGTTTTATTTTTAATAGCAAATCATAGCTCAAAGTGTTGTCACATAAACCTATTAGAGAAATCCATTGTAAATGAAACCACCTCGCCAGAAAAGACAATGAAGCAGGAAAGGACGAGTCAAGTAGGATATCACCTGTCCATGTTTTGCCAGCATTCTCTCTTTTTTTGAGGTAGCTGTCCCTGGACATCTCTCAGGGTGCTCCATACACACTGCCAGCTGTTCAGTTTTATGAGCTCAGGACATTTCTGGATGTCCTGGTTTTTTGTACCTCAGAGGTGGCAACCCTAGGCGCAAGTGAGCAGTGTGAAAAGGCCCAAAATCAGTTAGACTTCTTCATGAAAAGATCTGAACGTTACTGAGAGTAAACTGGGGGCCAGTGACTCCTGTAAACCTCAGTATTTGAGGAGAAGCCAGAGCTATTTCCTTGCTTTCTTGCTGTCTTGAGCCTGTTTTTTTAAAAAGCCACCAGGGTGCAGGGCTCAAAATCAAAAGTCTGGAGTGTTCTGCAGCAACTTTAATGCTAGGCCACAATAAATTGGATGGAGGGACATTAAGGCTCTTATCCTATATGGGTGCTCCCACAATATTCTCAGTGTAGGATCAGGGCCAGAGGCTGTAGCTCCGTTTAGTGAGCAGGAACTTGGGTTGCTTTTCTCTCTCAATAGGTCCAGAGCTGCTCCCACTGAAGCCAATGGATATTTTGTCATTGAGGACCAGCACCTACATGTGCATGGATGTGAGTAGGAATAGAGCAGAAAGAGACTCACAATTCAGCAACCTGGGAGTGGAAGAGGCTGCAACTGAGAACCTAAAGAGAAGTGGGGAAATCATAGAGAGAGCCATCACAGTCTATCTCAGTTTCTGGCCTATGATGATTGAGAATGGGCACGGCCAACAAGAAATGCAGCGGGGAGAGAGAGGCTGCCATGGGGAAACAAGGGCATGTTCAGTTGTTTACATGAGCCAACTAAATACACAGCGTACTAGCACAAAAAAAAAAAAACCCATGGAGGAACAAGGCATTCCAATGTGTGATTGAAAAACATTGCTTAAATCATTTTATAAATGAAGGCTCCCATTCTGCTGTCCTTCCTCACACTGAGTAATACCTTACTCCACGAGCAGTCCCTTTACATGCAGTCACTCTACATGTGAAGTAAGCCACTATTCAGCTCGAGGAAGGGAAGCAGAATTGGCACCATCTCCCATGCAGTGGAGGCCAAGTCCAGGCTAGTAGGGTGCATTTTTTAAAATGGATTCTTCCAGCTCTAAACAGCAGAGACTCACACCATGGAGCCTAACCATAAACAGGTCTCTTCATGCACCCAATCAGCTACCGTACCATTTGCTCTCTAATGGGCTTGTGTGCAGAACCTACACTGCATTCCAAGTTTTTCCCCCTTGCCCCTACTTTTATCATGCGGCAGTGGAAGGATTGAGTTAAAAGAAGCAATTAAGTATTTAACCGTTGGAAAAACTTCCCAGATTTCTACAAAAATAGGCAATTTTACTAACAGGATCAACTTTTGCCCAAAAGAACATGAAGGGTCCCTTTAAGGAAAAATATTTATGAAGAACCAGTCATAGAACTGCAGATAGCATTGGAAAATACCTTCTGAACCGGCCAGCCCAATCCTCTGCATCTGAGTCAATGACAGTTGAGGGCACTCAGCACCTAGCTGGCTCAGGATTCATTTCCATGCTCTTTCACTGCCTTTTACACACATATTACATTAAAAGACCACTAAGGTTGCAAAGTCAAGCACTCGAAAGTTAGGAATGCCAGCATGAAGGTTGCCTGTGCAACCTTAATTTGGCCTCCTTGTGCTATGCATTATGATACAATCTTTACCTACACACTCTCAGCCTGGCATATCTTGCAGCAGCCCAGAGCTGCAATTGCCAGGAGAAATCCTGCTCAGCCCCAGGCTGGAGCCTGCCCCATCTGGACAGAATCTTTGTGGATTTTAGCTGCTAACTTCTAGGAAGTCTCTACTCAGAGGTACAAACTATGATTTTTCACAGGCTTATAATTTGGCCAAATTTGGGCAGCTTTTCATGAGACCAGAAAAAGGCACATTGCTGACACAAAGACTGCTTCCTTCTAGGTTTCAGTCATTGTTCCATCCCTGGGGAGTGCTAAATTTTTTCAAAGAAAAGGTCACCAGACTTTTTTTATGCAGGCAAATGACCTTCTTGGAAACAGCTAAATCATTTTGGCTGACATTTTCCAAAAAATAAATGCAGCTTGAGGCAGACACCTGGCATGGAAAATTTCAGCCTGAAGAGTTAAAGTTTGACAAAGTCATAAGCAACTGAAAGGGGATCTGATAACGGGAAGTGTCAAACTACCTGCCGTTTATAATTAAATCCCACCAGTAAGGGGTCAATTGTGGCTTTATGAGAGGCTGTGGGGCAGCGGGGAGTTGTGCTGCTCCAAGAGCAGACTAGGACACAGATTGTGATTTGAGGACTCACAGTCTACATTCTGGTTTCCTCGTGCCCCAGCAGGGGGAGGTACCCAACCCCCATCTCACATCTGGTGCAGCGTGCAGCCCCTGCTGCACTGGCCAGCATGCTGGGGATGAGAGTGCCACGGCTCTGCCTCTTCCTCCCCCACATGCCACTTCTTCCCCTCCCACAGGTGATCATAGCAGCTTTTCACGGAGGTTGTTCTCCCTTCTGCATAGCTACTGGTGATATGGGTAACCACTGCAGGGGAAGAAAGGGGTGGCTTTCATCCCCTTACTCCATTGTGTGCGCATGCAGGATGGCCACAATCCCACCCTGAATTTGAAAGCAGCAGAAGATATTGGACAAGCAAAGTAAGTCAAGGAAAAGCAGCAGCTGTTCTGTAAACGCGTGTGGTAAACCAGAGACAGGCGAGAGCACTGCAGGGCTGCTAAAGGCCCAGACTAGAAAATTGGTGACAGACAAGGTTGCTATTACTGAGAGTCCCAAATGATTTCTTTGCCTCAGCAGACACACATGAAGCAGCAGGTAACATCCCAGACATAGAAATGTGTTTCCTGGCGAGAAAGAGGGAGAACTGTTAAATTGGCTCTTCCTATTGTACTGGAGCAGATGAAATGGCCATTACAGCTGATAGAACCGTTCAAAACCTCCAGAAACTAACAAAGCCCCAGGTCAAGAGGGCTGCAAATAGCAGTGCCTATATTTAATCCAACAATAAGGAAGGATTCAGGGAACTGCTGCCATAAACTTGACATCAGCTGTGTGGCAAAGACACTGGAAGCAATAATGAATGAAATTATTAGCTCGCATGGCAATGCAGCAGTCAGGGTCAGTCACTGTGGATTCCTGGCATGAAGACCCTGTCCGATCACCTGTCCGATTCTTTTCATAGGCCACAGGATAGTTCAAGTATCCCAGCATGGACCACTGAAATGCTGGTCTCAGGAGGGGCCAGTGCAAGCTAATCCATAGGGGGCATTCTATCCCTGGAACATTTATGAAAACAAGGATCATAATGATGAATTCTTGGCTATATTGAGACCTGGGATTTATCTGAGATGATAAAGAAGTTGATTTGGTTTTTTCTTTTTAAAGCATTTAATCTAAAATCTCCTGTAGATTTGACTCTAAGTTCATTTTTTGATCATAGAAATGAAACAATTCTGGACTTTGCTCTTTTCAGAAACTACTGACTCTGAAGAGGTAGAATGAAAGCCATTCCCCTTCCCCACCTCTTATGTTCTCCTTAGGGTGACCAGATAGCAAGTGTAAAAAATCGGGACAGGGGGTGGGGGGTAATAGGTGCCTATATAAGAAAAAGCTCCCAAAATCAGGACTGTCCCTATAAAATCCCGACATCTGGTCACCCTAGTTCTGCTGGCTTTCAAGAATTCCACAGAGGCTAGTTTAGAATGCTGGTCACTTGAGATGACACTAGGCTGGATGGCTATCCTTGGACAGACACTGGAAATGACCAGTTTCAGCAAAAATCAAAGGGAAGAAAGTTTGACATCATATGGAAATGGGTTATAAAAGTGAGTGAGGGACAAAGAGCATCAGAAAAAGAGAAGTCAGGTGACACAGAATGGAGGAAGCGTTGCAGGACGCTGTATTGGAACTAGTTGCTTGCCTTTGCCAAATTCTGCTCCCAGGGACTGATCAAAGCCCATTAAACAATCCCATTGGCTTTAGTAACCTTTGGATCAGGCCCTCATTTGCATGCATTCAGCACTGATGACCTCCATGGGGAGTATAGGCAGGGCATAATCTGGCCCCTTGTCTATAAATTGTGTTTGAAGGTGGTATAATTTTCTGATAGCACAAAAATTGGCCAATGGAGACAAAAAGGAACGGAGACAGCAAACACCATGACCTGCTGTACAGACTGAGGAATTCAGCGTGGAGGAGAAACGTAAGAGAATAATAACATCTATCTCTTATAGAGCATTCCTTAGCAGCAGCTCCCAAAGTAGTTTACAAAGGGAGGTCAATATCATGATGACACCCTTTTACAGATGGGAAACTAGACACAAAGAGGGAAAGTGACTTCGACAGAAGTGGGTATAGAGCCCAGGTCTCCTCTGTTCCAGTCTAGCCTCTAGGCTAGGGCCTAGAATGATAGTATACACCGACTCATGCATTGCAGGTCAGAGCACACACCAGGAAAGAGACTGGGAGAGTGCTCTTCAGTGGTAGCATAAAGCAGGCAGTGCTGTATAAAGTGCAAGGGATGACATCCTCAGCTGCTATAAATTGTAGCTCCATTTGGCCCAAGGCTTCAGTGAGTACATATGGGTTTAGGAATCAGGCAGAAGCCTCCGCAGCATCCTGATCGTGTTTGTGGGTAGTAGAGTGGACAAAAATGGAAATAAACAAGCCCTCTGGAAACCACAATGCTCTTTGGCTTGGGCTCTAAAAACTCCAGCTGTGCAAAAAGTTTCACGCATAGACTGAAAACCATCACTGCACACATGCCTTCCTGCTCAGCCCACTGCTGTGAATTTCAGGTTGAGAGACAGCATGTTTTCCACCTTAAATTGTATAACAAAGGCCTGGTCTACACTGAGGAGGAGAGGGGGGAGAGAGGAATCGATCTAAGTTATGCAACTTCAGCTACGTGACTAACGTAGCTGAAGTCGAGGTCCTTAGATCGACTTACCGCGGTGTCTTCACTGTGGTGAGTCGACTGCTGCTGCTCCCCCGTCGACTCCGCCTGCGCCTCTTGCGGCAGTGGCGTACTGGAGTGACAGGAGAGCGCGCGGGGGTTGATTTATCGTGTCTAGTCTATATGCGATAAATCGACCCCCGTTGGATTGATCGCTGTCCGCCGGTCCGGCGGGTAGTGGAGACATACCCTTTGACACAGACGGGCTCTGTTTTTATCTGGGTCCCTTTTTAAGTCCAGTCTTCCTTTTCTGATACTGGCATGCCTTTTCCACGTTCTCTGCATGCTTACAGTGCACTCCCTCTTCTAAGTGACCAATGTGTCAACAAAGCTGGCCCCCAAACCAAACCCTGCCACAATCTGCTCAGCCCATTCATCTTCCTGCCTATTTACCACCCTATGTGTGCTTTGGATTGGCCCCTCCCTCCTGATTTGTGCTTATTTACTGCTGTTCTCTGACCTTGGTCAGCAGTCCAATAGTTTTTAATCCAATTGCAAATGTCACCTTCAATAGGCTATGCACCAGATGGATTTATGAGCAAAGATTAAGGGAACTAGATATACAGATTAGTTAAACAACAAATCAGGAGAACATGATAACTTTCAGGTATCTGTGGAGTGTAAACACCAAAGGCATGATTCTGCCTTCCTTTTGCTGTAAATGAGCAGCCCCATTGAACCAATGAGTCTGTTCCCAGAGGCAGGTGTTATTCAATGCAAGGATGGAATAGGCGGGTCAGGAATTGTTCAGGGTGCAAAGGGTTTTAAATAGGATTAAAAGGATGAAACTGACAAATGGAACATTTAGGCTGAATATCAGGAAAAGTTGCCTAATTCTGAAAACGATTAGATTGTGGAAGAGTCTCCCTATGTAGGTGGTGGGAGCATTTTAAAACCAGGTGGGACAGAACTCTGAAGAATATGCAACGGGGAATGGTTCTGCATTCCCAGGGGACTGGATGAGGTAACCTCTGAGCCCTTTCCATCACTCATTTCTGTGACGCTATTAGAATAATGTAACCTGGTATCTAGTACCGTAGCAAAAACCTTTCAGGAAGTCCAACTGTATCATGTCTGCAGCTTCATCCCTGTCATCTCTCATTGTCATTGCCTTGGAGAAGTTAATCAGAACTGCTAAGAGAACAGATGTTATTGTTGTCAGTTTCGAGTCCATGTTCTCTGCCAGGCCCTTTGGGTAGATTTTTTAGCCATATTTTATCCTAGAAGTAGTTTGAGATGGCTGAGATATTTCAAAGAGTAATTTCCAGCTGACATAAGCGTAGGACAGCTTCAGGGCAATCAGCCGGATGAGTTTACTGTGAGGCAGCATGGTGAGACAAAGGGACTGGGAATCAGGAGACCTGGCTTCTGATTCCCAGCCACTGACTGGATGAGGCAAGTCATTGAAACACTCTGTGCCTTAATTTTTCCTATCTGCAAAACAGGGATAAAATCAACCACCCATCTTGGTAAAAGACTTTTAGATCTTCGCACAAAAGTTGTTACATGAATGCAAATGACACATTAATTATTATTAATAGGAATGCCTCAGACAATTACTCTGAAATTAGGACTAAACAATGGTTGCATTATAATTAGACAGCTTGCTGATCTCCCCCGAATGGTGGTTGCCATCCTGCCTCAAACACCTCCTTCCCCTGACAGCTCCCTGACAGCCAGTGTCAAGGCGCATTTAGGTCCAGTGCAGCACTACAAGCCTGAGACATTCCATGGAGTCTGAAGCACCCCAAAGTTCCAGTTTCACACAACCTGGCCTGTTCCTAAAACACCAGAGTGCACAGCCGTTCAAGGGAAAGTGCCATATCGGGGCTGAGCACAGACAGGACACAACTGGGCCTCTTTCCCTCTTACTTTGAAGATAGGTAAGGGCTGTAGGGGAAGGGGAGAGTTTCATAGTAGGAGGAGGCGGAGGCCCAGGGGATGGAAACAGGAAGGCCAGTGCTTGGGGCGGTGTCATAAGCAGGCCTCCTCCATTCAGCGCCCCCCACACTGTAGCCTCCTAGAAAGAGCAGTCCCCTACCTGATTCCATTACTAGACACTAAACCGGGGTGGCCAAACTACAGGCCACATCCAGGCCGTCAGACCATTTAATCCGGCCCTCAGCTCCTACCAGGAAGCGGGGTAGGGGTTTGCCCCACTTTGGCACTCCAGTCAGGGAGCTCACAGGAAGCAGCCGGCATGACCACACTCCGGCTCCTACGTAGTACACAGAGGTATGGCCAGGTGACTCTGCATGCTGCCCTGTCTACAGGCGCCGTGTCTGCAGACACCGCCCCCACAGCTCCCATTGGCTGGGAACCACAGCCAATGGGAGCTGCAGGGGTGTCACCTGCAGATGGGGCAGCGCGCAGAGCTGCCTGGCTGTGCCTCAGAGCTGGAGTGGGGACATGCTTCTGGGAGCTACTTGTGGTAAGCGCCGCCCGGAGCCTGCATCCCTGAGCCCCAGTTCCCTGCCACAGCCCTGATCCCCCTCCCCCCCTCCAAACCCCTTGATCCCAGCCAAGAGCCCTCTCTTGTACCCCAAGCTCCTCATCCCAGGCCCCACCCTAGAGCCCGCACCCCCAGCCAGAGCCCTCACACCCCTCCTCCATACTCCAACGCCCTGCTCCATTCCAGAGCCCTCACCCCCCATACCCCAACCCAGAACCCCCTCCTGCACCCTGAACTTCTCATTTCTGGCCCCACCCCATAGCCCTCACCCCCAGCTGGAGCCCTCACCCCCTCCCAAACTCCTATCCCCAATTTTGTGGACATTCATGGCCCGCCATACAATTTCCATACCGTGATGTGGCCCTCAAGCCAGAAAGTTTGCCCACCCCTGCACTAAACCCTATTTCATGACAATTTTAAGAAAGGAATCCCCTCCATAGAATCTAGTCACTTTTGGCTTGACCAGGGAAAGGCTTATGTGGTAGAAATATTACCTATAGACTACAAAGATCCTGTCACAGGATGTCCCTTAAAGAGAATCCTACATGACTAATTGGCTGCCTCCCGGGTGATGGACCTGAGGGCAGGGATCAGAACATAGCCTGCAGGCCACCTGGTCTTTAAAATAAAAGGCCAACAAGAAGCTCAACTGAGAGTGAGACCTGCAGGAGCCAGAGCAGGTACCTGGACTGGATCTTGCTTTATTTATGTTGAACTGGTTTGATTTGGAGAAATAAAACTCAGTGCTGAAGAGAAATGACAGAAGCCCTGCTGCTTCTGGGAGTGTTGTTGATGCACTTGCCAGTGAGTTGGCCGGCTGGCTTACATATCTCAATTTCAGTCTCAGCCCATATAGTGAGCCTAGCTACTAGACCCAGAATGCTTCTGATTAAATGTGATCTAGCATGTGGTCACCAGTCAATGGACAGAAGAAAACAGAAATGCTCGCGGCATCTAGCTATTCACAGGCATTTCTCAAATAAACGCTCTGCTTGGGATGACCAACTTATCTGCAAGCCCATGAGCATGCTACAAATTACCCAGCAAACCTATGGGTTAATGGCTCCCATTACTTCTTAGCTGCCATTTTGAATAGTGTCACTAGTGAGTGATAGTTCTGGGAGTGAGGTCACAACTCCGGCCAATCAGTATTTTCCACCTCCAGGGTTTAACCCTTATGGTAGCCACAGCACTGAAGATGGCTGTAACAGAGTTCTTCGTGGTTCCTCCCTCGGGGGTGGGCAAACCTAGCCACACCCAGTTATCTACACTGGATGGTCGTAACACCAGCCCCACTTCCCTACTATTTGCAAGGGGCTGTGTGTGTGTGTATTCTTCTCTTGCTGTGCTTCTGTAAATCTCTCCAGCTGGGGGATCAAAATGGAATCACAGACCCCCATGTCTTCAGAAATACTCTCTCCCTTTGGTCCCAGCAGAAAGGGGCAAGGTGGCAAGTCTACAGTCCTGCCATCAATCCAGCCCCAATATAACAGGTCTAGGGAAATTGCTCTGGCTGGGTCTCTGAGACAGGCTCAGCCTGTCTGTCTTACCCTGGGAGTCTGCTGTATTCTCCTCAGGGCCGGGGTTAAGGTCTCCTGCCTAAGAGTTGCCTCTGCAGTGTCAGGAGTCTTCTGCAGTCTGCTGCTTAGAGCAATCCTGCTCCTTTCCTCCTCCCCGCTGACTGCAGTTTCCTCCCTTTTACAAGCCTCCTCCCTATCGTCTATGATTGACAGATGAGAGGGGTGGGGCTAGCCCCCACTGCCAGGGCCGCTCTGGCCCCTTCCTCATCTGTGTGGGGCCTATACACCCTGTCACAGTGTTGCTATCTATTAATCTGGCAGGGAGTTCAGGGAGTCCTGCACCCTGCACCACTGATTTGCCCCTGGAAGTTTTGCCATTGATTTTAATGGAAGCAGGACGATACACCTAATAAGCATGAAAACCAGCCATATCTTAGGTGTATAGTTATATTATGTACAGTGTGTATGAATATGTAATATGCAATGTTGTTGTAGTCTTGTTGGTCCCAGGATATCCTAAAGCTTTGTATAAGATCAAAAACGCGTCTCTCTCAACAACAGAAGTTGGTTCAGTAAAAAATATTATCTCACCCACCTTGTCTCTCTAATATCCTGGGAGCTACAAAAAACATTGCCTACAACCATGCTATTCTGTCTAGTAGATTAACCAATTAGCCTGTGTCTTTTTAAGTGTTGTTCTTGATGGGATTTTAGTGCTTTCTTAATTCAGGTGAAAAAAGAGAGGTTTCCTCTTAAACATTTTAATTAACCATCTACAGAAATCTCTCAACCCCAGAGGCTATGCTATCAAATATTCAACTCAATATGGATATCCCTCTCAGACTGTTATAATCAAGCACAAGTTGTATTCATCCTCTTTTATTCAAGTCAAAATACAACAAGCAAATCAAACCCTTCCATTCCAGAGAAAACAAGTTAAGGTTGATCTTTGACCAAAATCTTCTTCAACCCAGAGAAACAGGACCAATGTGAAATTTGCAAGGAAAGAGACTCACATCTGCTGGGGTCAGCCATTTTGGTCACTGGAATAGCCACGGTTTTTGTAGTGACCATCACGACATGCGCCTCAGCACCAGGGCTGGCTCTAGGTTTTTTGCCGCCCCAAGCTCAGGTGGGGCTGGGGCACGCAGGCGGCGCTGGAAGTGGAGGGAGTGATGTCACCTTCTCCCAGCGCCTGCAGGGGCTTTACCCCCTCCTCCACCCGACTGCGCAGAGAAGCCCTGATATAAGGGGTGGCACAAGGCAGCGCAGCAGCCAGTGCGCAGATGAGGCGGTCCAGCCCCGGCTCCCCGGCAGGTCTCGCCCTCTCCTCCCCAGGTCGAGGCTGGGCCCTAGCAGCTCAGCATCCCCGGGCTGGGGCTTCCCCTTTCCGCTGTGGCCGGGGGTGCAGCGCCCTCGCCCCATCTAAGTGGCGCAGCTCTGAGAGCGCAACTGCCCCGAAAAAAAAGGACGGCCGGAACGCCGCCCCTGGAAATGTGCCACCCCACGCACGTGCTTGCTTTGCGGGTGCCTAGAGCCGGTCCTGCTCAGCACAGGAATTCCCCTGCTAAAATCTCAATGCCTCAGATCATCCCTGCAACAAGATCATCCGGTGTTTTCTCAGGGCTGGAGAAAGCTTCAGTTCTTCACCAGGACTGCTTAGTGCACTATTCCATTAGGTACATGACCTCTGGAAAGTCATATTGTTTCAAAGTACACTCTTCTTAAGGATGATAATAGAGCACTTTCCAAGGGTCAGCGGTGCTCTATGGTGTTAGCTCGGCTTTGGCTTTCCACTACAATATTACTGCTATGCCAAGCTGGCTTCGCACCACACGCCATCCAAAGGCTGAGCAGCCCTGTTCCAAAGAGAACCCTACCTGCCCATGAATACGATCTGTCAGAAATGACCAAAGGATGCCTCTAGAGTCTCCCACTCCTGCTCCTCCTCTTTTATGTGGAACTGGCACAAATACTGTTCCATTCAGTCTTCTGGGGCAGAGGGATGCCATATGGAGGGAGGTAGTCAAAGAACAGATAACATTTAGGGAAGGGCAGCGGGTCCAAGTGTGTGGGTGCAAAAGGCAATGTGTTGGGCAGCCAGGCTGACGTCAGATACCCTTGGGCTGGTGAAAAATACTCAATGGGGGGGCCTGCAGCACAGATGTTTCTGGGCATCGGGCTGGAACCCTGTCATAAGTGGGGGAAAAAACAGAAGAAAATTCTTAAAAAAAAGTCAGTGCAGACCTTCAGTTAGATGTAATTTACGAGCAGCCCAGGAATCACCTAATGAATTTTCCCAGTGTTTAGCAATGAAAACTAAGGACCGTAGACTTTAATGTCAGAAGGGACCATCTTGATCATCTAGTCTGACCTCCACATTGCAGGCCACAGAACCTCACCCACTCCTGAAATAGGAGAGAGATATCGTGTGTACCAACCTGGATAATGCTGTCCAGTCTAAGAAACAGTACCAGGGCAAACAAGCACAGATTAACACAGCAAGGGGTGAACATAGCAAGAATTTTGTATAGAAATGAGGTGGTATGGTTGCCTACACCAAAGTCCTTATCTAGTTCTCTTCTAACCTATGGCTTCTACAAGGTGTTCCTCCTCTCAAATGGTTGCTCAAAAACTGATATAAAAACGGTGAGGGCCCCAGAGACAACATATTCAGCCTCTGAAGGGATGAAGTGCATTGTATTACTCTTGATTGATCTCCATGTGTCTAATTAAAATACAGCTGGAAGGACAGGTTGGTCCAATGCAGGCTTTTGGGGGAAAGGTCTTGGAAATAAAAGGGGGAACGATATTTCAGCAGAGAGACACCTCCCCAAATATGCACTGAATAGACTTAGTTTCAGGAAGAATGGCACAATGTCTCTCTCTGAGAAAAACTGGTATTCTTCTGGGTCACAAAGACTCATTCTTTCTTTTCTTCCCCCTTCCTCGGGTAACACCTATACAAGGGCATGATACTGAAAAGGGTGAGTCTCTCCGTCTTGCTCACTTCCTTTACACATGGCCTTCAATACTCACTGTGATTTCCAACTTTGGAGCCGGAATGAAATCGGCTTCAGTCAGATGCTGGAGGCCACCGAAATAGCCAAATTTTTCATGTTTCCTCCACTTTGCTCGCTGGTTCTGGAACCAGATCTGGTTGCAGGAGAGGAAGGAGGGGAGGCAAATGAAGGCATGGCAGGAATAAGACAGGTCAAAAGAAAGGTTCACATCTGTTTCAAAGAGCTATTTCTGATACTCTTTGAAGACTTGATAGAGAGTGACAAGCGTCCAGGGTGGAGAGGCCTGTATGGCCAATGGCCCAACCTACAGAAAATAATTTGTTTTCACAATACACCTTTCATACTATAGCTAATGGACAGGCTGTGTAGTATCTTTGTTTGGACAAACATGGCAACCGTTGTTTGATCAGCAATAGCTCACACTGAGTGAGGTCTGTCAGCCAGGATACGGGGGCTTTCCATTATCCTTTTGAGAAAGTGATAAGGGAATCTATAAACAGCAATCAGAGACATATTGAAGGGTCCTTATTTTAATGCATTTCCTGAAGGGCATAGCCCCTAGTACAACACTGCTCCTTTCCCCAGCATGGGAGAGCAGTTTCAGCAGTGGACATAACGATGAAAGGCCTGGTGGAGGGTTCAGTTGGATGATCTACTGGCTCATGGTGAAAGTGTTACCAACTGAACTATATTGATGACACTTCTTTCTATACTACCAGCTAAAATTTTTGAAAGCACTAGAATGATTTAAGGAGTCTGTGTCTCACTGGGACTTGAGCTTAGGTCACTCAAGTGCTTTTGAAAATTTTACCCATAAAACCTGCCCTAGCTAAAAAACTCCTACTTTTCTCCAAGGAACATCTGTCTGCCAGGTGACTTGATCTTTCTGGCTAGTTCCAGAGACATAGCTAAATTTTTACAGACTAACCACTACAGAGGTGTATCATTGGTTGCATTGCTTGGTCAAAGGTAGCAGCAGGCATGACCCCCCTCTGGCTCCTACATAGTATGCGGAGGTGTGGCCAGGCGGCTCTGTGCGCTGCCCTGTCCGCACGTGCTGCCCTCACAGCTCCCATTGACCACGGTTCCCAGTCAATGGGAGCTGCAAGGGTGGTGCCTGCGGACCGGGCAGCACGCAGAGCCACCTGGCCGCACCTCGGAGCCAGAGGGGGACATGCTTCCGGGAGCTACTTGCGGTAAGTGCTGCCTGGGGCCTGCACCCCTGAGCCTGCCCTGTGCTCCAATCCTCTGCCACAGCCCTGATCCCCCTCCCACCCTCTGAACCCCTCGATCCCAGCCCAGAGCCCCCTCTTGTACCCCAAGCCCCTCATTCCCAGCCCCACCCCAGAGCCCGCACCTCCAGCCAGAGGCCTCACCCCCCCATGCCCCAACAGCCTGCCCCATCCCTGATCCCCCTCCTGCCCTCTTAACCCCTCAGTCCCAGCCTGGAGCCCCTTCCTCCACTCCAAACCGCTCATCCCCAGCCCCACCACAGAGCCCTCACCCCCTCCCGCACCCCTATCCCCAATTTCATGAGCATTCATGGCCCGCCATACAATTTCCATACCCCGATGTGGCCCTCAAGCCAAAAAGTTTGCCCACCCCGGCCTATATTCTTTGTTCCTAGCTGCATACATTTACATTTAGCTGTATTAAAACACATATTGTTTCCTTGCACCCAGTTTACCAAGCGATCCAAATCGCTCTGTATCAGTGACTTGTCCTCTACAGTATTTACTACTCCCCTGGTCATTTTGTCATGTGCAAACTTTATCAGCAGTGATTTTATGTTTTCTTTTTGGGTCATTGATCAAAAGCGCAGGACCCTGGAGGACTCCACGTGAAACACCGGCTCAGAGATGATTGTACAATTACATTTTTAGACCTGTCAATTAGCCAGCTTTTAATCCATAGACTAGGTGCCATGTTGATTTTACATCATTCTAGTATCTTAATAAAAATGTGCAATGCCAAATCAAATACCTTCCGGAAGTCTAAGCATCTCACTGTTACTGTTATCCACCAAACTTATAATCTCATTTATATAATGGATGCAAGTGCATCAGTGCTTGAGTTAGGAAACTGTCATCTATAATTATGAGAAATTCTAAGAATGTTTTAGTGTTGGCAGCATGAAAGCTCCATTATATGCCACTCAGACTGAAGTACTCCATGACAATGCAGCTGTTTCCCTACACATTCTAGATAGGTAGTTAAGCAGCCGGTCGTCCTGTTCTCTAGTGTGATTTGGTGGTCTACAGCAGACACTAAATAGTCCCCCTTCTTGTGCTTTATATATTGGTCGGGCATTGTGAGTAAACTGTCCCTGCCGATGGCTGTGCTATGGCCGTTCCATTCTAATGCCTTCTTGTCATCTAAACATTAGGCAATAAAACTATAGCTTGTTGAAAATTAGTCCCAGTCATATAAACTGTCCTCTGTGTTAAACGTCATGTATTATACTGGGATTTAGTTATACTGATGCCTCATAGTATGGAAACCCTTTCCACACAGTAGGAGAGAGATCCCAGAACCAGCATCGTGCTGAATAGATTACCCCTGCAGACGGAAGATTTACATTCAGAATTGGGCTAAGCATGTTTCAGTTATAAAGTACGTGGCATTCCCCTCTAGTGTCCTGTAAACAGCATCCGAATCTGCTGCACACTCATATATTTTAAATGTAATAGATCTCACATGCAGTAAGGTTATGGCGTCAGATCCTCAGCTGGCATAAATTAGCTCCATTAAAGTCCAGCGAAGATATGCTGATTTATGCCCCCTGTGAATGTGGCCCACATATAGTATCAAACAGAGAACTACCAAAGGTAACAGACTGTGTTTCCATTTGGGCTAATTTTTGAGATGGCGGGGAACAGGAATGTGGGTCACAATTCATATTGAATGTACATAAGTAGTTTGTAAAGGATTGATAAATGATGAGTAGATATTTTAATAAGTGGCCAGTCAGTTGTTATAGAGTCCAGCAGGTTGCTTATTGCCATTTATAACACATTACTTATGTCTGTGATATGCTGCTTATTACATCTGTTATTTATTAACCATTTGGTTAATCCCATCCAGGGTGAAAGATACTTTTCCCTCCCATCTGTAAAATGGGGATAATGATACTGAGCTCTATTGTAAAACATTTTGAAATCTAAAGATGAAAAAGTACTGTATAAGAGCCAGGAATAATAATAATAATGATTAATAATAAATAATAAACAATTTATAAATGTACCTTCAATAGAAGGTATGGCTGCAGTGTGTGTGTGTTTGGGTTGGTGTGATGCATCTAGCATTTTAGGGGCACAGACTGTACCTGGACCCTGGCTTCGGGGAGGTTGATCTTTGCTGCCAGTTGGTTGCGAATGTGAATGTCTGGATAGTGAGTGACCTGGAAAATCTTCTCTAGCTCCTGGAGCTGCTCTGCTGTGAATGTCGTCCGAATTCTCCGCTTCCCTTTCCTCTCATCTGTACAAGCAGTGAAAGATCAGTCATGCTGTATTAGAAGGGTACATTTATAGATAGTTTATAAAGGGTTAATAAATTATTACTGTAGATGTTTTAAAATTGTTAATCAGTTGTTACAGAGTCCAACAGGTTGTTTATAACCATCTCTACACTACTTTCTAATAATGTGCTTATAACCATCTATATCACATAGCGCTCGAGTATAACATGCTTGTAGTATATATTGATGTAAAATGACTGAATGATTTATTCACGCAGCATCCTTTTCACCTGTCCTTGTGCCCATCATAAAACCCAATCACAATCTCTCTGTTACCCAGATGGTCTTCCAACCCTAAATTTACCAGTCAGACTCATCTTGCTGTAATTATCTATGGCCTTCTGCTCTGAAAATAGAATACTCCCATTAAGGGAGTCTGAGCATACAGGTTTACCTACTTGTTTAATTTGAAACAAGCATTCAAAGTTCTCCCCTGACTTAAATTAATTTCTCTGTTGACCAGGAGATCTTGAGTCAGGCTGAAGAAAAGTGGCACAATGCATGAATGCAGTAGCCAGTTGCCTTTGGTGAACTGTGTTTAAATCTTGTTTTAAGGTCCTGGGTGAAGTTTTTTTGCTGGTCTCAGCTTAGTTCCTCTGTTTGTCTACTACACAAAACCACTGCACACAATGAGGCTGCTGTGACTGCTATGTCTACTGATTCGTCAGTTTCATTGTTAATTTGTGTTCCCTTGGTTTGTCTGACCTAGCTTCCTGTTGCCATTTGTTTTTAAACGTAGGTTAAGCTATTTTGGGCAGGGACCATCTGTTATGTTTTTGTACAGTACCTAACGCAACGGGGCTCTGGCCTCTAGGGGCTACTGAAATATCTACGATAAATAATAATAATAATAACCACCAGTTGGAATATTTGTCTTACAAGCTCGATTGTATGCATGTTTATATGTTTTTAGAAGTTACAGGTCACGTGGATGAGCACTCGGCTTGATTCTGACTTTATACTAGTTTTGCATCAGTGTAACTCCATTGAGTTCAATGGAATCACTCCTTATTTACTCCAGTAAGATCAGAATTCTGTCCAGAGTCTACGTATGATCTCCTGTTGGCGGTGCAAGCAGACCCCTCCAGCTTGGATCACTTGTTCCTGCTCTTTCTATACCATTCTTTCAGCATTACATACCGCTAAATAGAAGTCTTGCAACTAATAATGAGCAGGGTGTTTGCTGAATTTTTAAAAAGTCACCTTGCGGAAAGCCACGTAGTGAACAGTTCTTCAGAACACAGCCATATCTGTTTCTAGACATTGTAATGGTAAGTCAGATTCATGGTCAAACGCCAAGTTACATGGTCAGATATTCTGTTATGGTGTGGCTACTATGTGCCAAACTGCCAGCACAAAGTCGTCTTAAAGCCTGCATAACAGCCTCAGGAAGTGTTTGTTTGTGGCGTAAGTTAGAGTAACCCTCAGGCTGCTCTAACATGGCACAAGGAGGCAAGCCCTGCACAGAGCAGCGGCAGCAGGATCAGGGGTCTGCAACAGTCAGTTTTGAGCCAGCTGATTTGCAGTATGTGCAGTTGGACCTGTGGTTCACAAATGGAGAACTCTCCACCTAAATAGGATGTTGTTGACCGATCAGCTTGAGAAGATACACCCCAAGTATTGCGATTCATGTTTTTTTTCTGAACTTGTAAAATTGAAGCATGATAAGAACATACCATTTCTAATCTCACGAGTGACTATGATGATCTTGCTACTCTGACCTGAGGTGATTGGCAGTGAGAGCACTGGTATAATGCATGTTGCTGGAGAAAACAACCTATCTGAATAGTAGCTTTTGATCTTCCATGGTCTGGTGACAACTGCCAATTTAATTATAAGCAAACCCCTCCTAATGGGAAAAGTTATCTGGAGAGGGCTACTGCATTCTCTCAAAAACAGTTACTTTTTCTGCTTTGGCTGAAGATTTGACTGTTAAAATAAAACTTACCTCTTTGGGGCTAAAACATTTGGAAAGATGTGACAAAGCTTCCTAACTAACATAATTGTTCTCTGAGCTACAGAAAAAAAATTGCACAGAAATGGTCTGAACTGGAATCCTGTGTACTGCCTTGTCACCATGCTGACATAGAAAACCAATGAGTAATCAGTTCTGAGACCATACCCTGGCAGAAAGGCTAATGGGAGATGAGGGGATTTTTGAAAGGCTAATGGGATATAGTTTTTGGAGACTGGTAAGTGAATTATTCCACTTGAAACATGGCAGTTTTTTTGGCACATCTCAGGTACTTTAAAAATGGATCCAGTTATGCAAGAATATATGAGAAGCATCAGTTGTCATGAACTCTGCATCTCATTCAGAATGAACTAATACAGCTCCCATCTCAAAGAATTAAATCCAAACGATTGGACTTTTCACGAGCATATCAGCCACCACTCATTAGACTGCATCCTTGACATTAGCCCCAAGGAGCAAATGTCATTTACACTGAGTCTTTTTGACATTATTGGGGCAGTGATCTGAAACGAGAAACACTTTTGTGCACATATGTTGCAGGTAGCAGTAGTCAAGATCTCACAGAAGCCCTGATTATAGCATTGCATCAACTTGGAGTCTCCATGGAAAATAGCTGCTAAAAGGGATATAACAGCAATGGTTCAAGCATGAAGAGGGAAAAAATATGCGCGTTTTGTGCTGAGAATATGAATCTCTAGGCATTTTATGTTCCATGTGGATGTCACAGTTTGAACTTAGTTTTTGGATTCTCATTGGAGGCTTTTCACCACACAACTCCATGAGCCTGGCTGGCCGTCAAACCCTTGTGTGAAATACAGCAGAAAAGAAAGAGTGACAGTATTGACAATATTCTGCTAAGCCGGTGATGCTTTCTCACTCTGTAATGAATCCACATGCTACTGATATTGTCATTTAACATTTACATTGTGATAGCACCTAGACAACAGCCAGGTCAGAGCCCCACAGTGCTAGGCACCACACAAACATACAGTAAATGATAGTCCTTGCTTAAAGAGCTTATGTATAGACATCACGGTCATCACTTATACCCCATAATGTGGAACCAGGGCTAGAACCTTCAGCCCTCAAACCCCACACGCCTCTACTACTACAGCTAAAAGAGAATGGCCATATTAGCTGACCTAGTAGCGATAGGCTTTCTATTTATGTTCTCTGTGAACTGCTCCTTAGAGGATAATATGTTCACACACATTTGAGTCAGTAACATTATGACAAGAAACTGGAATTGGTGAAGCATGAAGCCTCTAGTCCTGGATGTCAGCTTAAAAAACTTCCAGGTGCTGAGTACTGTGGCTGTCTAGCATGGCATCTGGTGCAGCATTAACTGGGTAGGAGTTCATCAGCTGATCTGGACACAAGAATCAGGCAGCTACATGAACTTCTCAAAACCATCCAAAGAAACAATGCCAAGCCTACAGAGGAGGATCAGCTATAGAGGGCAGTACTGTTCCAGAATCTATAAGATTGGTTGGAACTTAAGGTTTCATTCACAGGAAAAGGAAAATGTGGGAATAGGAACGATCTGGAGAATGCTGGGCCATAACCAGAACTGGTGGAAATCGGTGTGGCCAAATTAGTGGAGCTATGTCAGTTTAGACTAGCTGAGGACCTGGCCCACTGCCTGGGATGTTTAAGTATTCTCAAACAATGCCAGCATTTGAGCAGTTGAAAGTGCCCCCCTGCAGTGTCCATTTCAATGTTCTCGGTCACATCAGCAGACGGCGAAGTGTCCAGGAGCACAGGGCCGGCCCACAACATTTTGGCACCTGAGGCGGGGAGCTCAAATGACGCCCCCATACCCCTTTACTTGGGCCAAAACTTTGAAAGGTCTGAATTCTACCTTCTTCCTGTTCTACTCCTCTCATGGTACTGCTCTGCTACCTACCCCAATAAGGAGAACTAAAACTTAAAATGCCTTGTTCAAAATTCTTAAGTAACACTTAACTTTCAAATGCCCAAACAGTAAATGTAGCTTTTCTTGTCTGCATGGTAAACACTGGCATTTTATCTGTTTGAATAATCAAAGTGGTGCTTTCTGTGCCTTCTTGGTTGCAAAGATTTGAACTGCTTCCTGAAGGTCCACAGTCTGGGCCAGCTCATGCTCTATTGAGATGGTAGCAAGGCCGACCAGCCTCTCCTGTGTCACTGTGGAGCGTAGATGAATTTTTATTAACTTCAACTTGGAGAAGCTGCGTTCTCCACTGGCAACTGTTACAGGAAGTGTTAGAAGTATGCACAGAGCAACAAAAGCATTTGGAAAGAGGGTGGTTATCTTATTTGTGTACATATATTCCAGGACAGCCTTTGGAGTTGATCCTGCTGAAATGTATCTTGAAGGGGCTTTCAGTTCATCACTTAAATCACTCGCATCAATATCGCACATGTCATCATGTGTCAACACTGTCTCTAGTGCCCTGCATTGCTGGTGTAGGTCTTCTTCAGGTATAGTGAGGAGTTTTGGAATATCCTACAAAATCCCAAATATACTGCTGTGTTCCTTGACCTGCATGAAACATTCTTCAGCTGACTGTATTGCACAATCTAGCACCTGGTTAAAGAATTCAACTTTGAATTGTTGTTTGGGGTCTCTTATGGGATTATCCCGTGCCTCGTAATCAAAATGTCATCTTCTTCGGTGACTCTTGTATTCTTGAATGGGTGGGAAAATAGCTTCAGTCTGAAGTTCCACTGCCACTTTCTGTGCACTCTTCAGAACGTTTTGAAATCCCTCATCTGACCGGTAAGACTGTAGGTATGACTTTGCTTTGTCCAGTGGTTCCTTTGCTCCAGATATATCAAGGTCAACACCTTGGAGTCTCTTGCTTACAACATTTATTTCAAACAGTATGTCATGCCACAACACTAAGCCACACAGAAATTTGAAATTATGTATATTTCTGGTGATTCCATTTCCCTCTGCTACGGTTCTCCCATGAACAGTTCCTGTCATAGCATTATCCTCCATAATGGCAAATATGGCATCATCTATCTTCCCAATTTGGTGTTTGATAGGCTTTATCGCCTCCACTCGACTTTCCCATTTTATGGCACTCAGTCATTTCAGTGTCAGAGAGGATGTTCCCAGATGTTGCTTCAAAATTTGCCATCGATGAGTTGATGCAGAGAAAAATACATAGATGCTTTGAATTACATTAAAAAATTCAGCAGCCTCACTAGAAGCTGATGCTGCATCACTGACCACCAAGTTCAATGGATGAGAACTGCGTGGGACAAAAAAAGCTCGAAGGTTTAACTCTTGGATCCATGTCTGCACTCCTCTGTTCTTTCCTCTGATGTTGGCACTATTATCGTAGCCCTGACCCCTCATGTCAGCTATCACAATTCCTGTATCTTCCAGCTTTTTAAGAAGCACATTTGTCATACCAGCTCCTGTAGTATCATCAATGTCAATAAATTCTAGAAAATGCTCTTTGGCAGTCACCATTTCAGGGACATTTTCACTTGGTTCTGTTGTTGTTACAAAACGCACCATTAAAGTCATTTGTTCCGTATGGCTGATGTCATGTGTGCAGTCCAGAAGAACAGAGTAATATCCTGATGACTTCAGATCTGCCACAATCTTCTGTTTGACTTTTGTTGCCAGTAACTGTATGATCTCATTTTGAATGTTTTTTCCAAGGTAGTGGTGTGTGTACATTTCTTGGGTGGTGACTCTTCTTAGATGCTCCTGGAGTACAGCATCAAACTCAGCCATCAGCTCCACAATTTTAAGGAAGTTTCTATGGTTTGGCATATACAGCTGATCTGAAGTGCCACACAGTGCTAGGTTTTGGGTAGCAAGCATTCTCACAATGCCAATGAGCCTTTTCAGAACATTTTGCCAGTAAAGATACTCTGATGCAATCTTCTCTTGATGCTGATCATCTATGGTGGCCTTTAACCTTAGTCTCATCTCAAGCTCTTTCCACCTATGGAATGCTCTCTGGTGATTTGCTGCCTTCTCATGGCATTCCAGATTTCTAGCCAGATTTTTCCAGTCCTTTGTTCCTGTATGGAATATTAGACTGGAAGAGTTTGCAACAAAAGCAGTATGCAGCATTCTGGATTTTTGAGTACATAAGCCATGGCCTCTCCACTTTGTCACCATTAGGGATTTCACATCAGTAATGTGTTGGATGGAAACTTCTATTTTCATTGTCTTTGGGGAACATGAAGTTTTTCACTTGCTGTGGCCCATGCAGTACAAGGAGGTTCCTCAGGCTACTGCTCAAGTAGGTCCACAGTCCTGGATCCTCTAGACTTAACAACTAAACTCAGCAGCAGCTGTTTCTTGCGTCTCCACCACACTCTTCTCTGATCTACACTTTTCTTCAGGAATGTGCATGGTTACATCCATTTGAGATGGAGATATGGATGTTGCAGTAGCTGCCAGGTCACCTGCGCTCTGACTAACTGGAAGATCAGGCATCTCCTCACCACCCTCATCCTCACTGGGGCTGAAAGGCTCACTGTGAACATTTGTGTCTATGTATCTCAGGAGAGCTCCTTCCCGCTTAGATAGAAAAGCTTCCTTTGCTTTCTTTCTTTTTCTGAATGCTGCCCCAGAGGGGCGTTTTCTTCTTTCACTCATGACTGCTGTTCTGTGCCAGCTAGTGTGGCTCTCAACACTCAATTGAAGGGGACAAATAAGCAGGCTGGTAACAGGGCCTGAGTGAGGGAAGATATCAGCATCTTAAGGGCCTAACTGGCTCCTGCTACTTCAGTTGACTGCCTGTTCTTCTCAAGTGGGTTCAGGGAAGCAGCAGGAAACAGGAAGCTCCCTGAGAAGCTGGTGTTAATCAGTCCAGGCTCCTGGGGGTGCTAGAGAGGTACATAAGAGGCTCCTCCTCCTCTCTCTCCTTGCAGCTCTTGCTGCTTTCTGTTATTCCCTCTCACCTTTTCTCCTGCCTGCCTGTTAGGTCTCTTGTGCCCTCCTTCCTCCAGCACAGCACTCCACCATCTCTGTGCATCTAGAGCAGAGAGAATACATATGCACCAGCAGCAGACACAATTTTCTACACTCTGGGTCCTAGTGGCGCCCCCCACAGTCTGGCACCTGAGGTGGCCGCCTCAGTTCGCCTCATGGTAAGGCCAGCCCTGCAGGAGCAGTATGTCCTTCAGAAACAGAAGGCTTTCTTGAGCTTGTGGTGTTGTATGTCAGTTCCTCTGAAATACATGATTTTGGGCTTTGTGATGAGCTGAAAAAATCTTTCCAGCATTATTCTAAGAGCCCTAACCCTCCATTCTGGTATCCCTCTTGAAAGGGCTTGGCGAACTGTTTTCCAATATGTGTATTGCACGGGGGAACATACACACAGTGCCTGGGAGTGTCACTTCAGCTGAGAGCAGTTTCTCAAAGCTGAAACTCATCAAATTAAATAAAATAAAATAACCTGAGGTCAACTATGGATCACATAGAGAATGAGTGGACAGGCTTTGATTTCAACTGGAAGTGAAATTGCTGGCGAAATAGAATGCCATGAACTAATCAAGGACTTTGCCACTAGGAGAGCTAGAAGACTGCATTTTTAATTAAATCTAATCAGTCATTGTATTTATGTTTTCAAACAAGATCTATTTTTTAAAAAATCTGGGACTGTACATTAACATTCTCCCCTGCAAGATGAAACTTTCTCTGACTGTAGTTTCATTAGATTTTTTTTTTCTTTGGGACCTTAGCTTAGAGATCCCATGGCAAACAACAGCATTAAAAATTAGTCTAATAAAGAATGTGGGACGAAGATATAAGACAGAACGTTTTGGAAGTGTAACATTGGCTTTACAAATTTCTTTCCAAAGTCTCTGGGGAAATAAGAATACACATGACTTTTCTTGAGCTATTTCTATATGTAAAAGCTGGCAGTGGTGCCTGCAGCCCTATGCACGTTATGCATGGTGTTTTCCACTGGCAGGGCCAGAGAGAGGCACAGGAAACCTATTAGGCCTGCAACCCTATTCATGGAGGTGGCCCAAATGGAGTTCTGACTGGTGTGATTCAGGTACTGGTGCAGGAGCCAGCCCAATGGCAGTGGTGAGGAGCAGCAGCACTGGCCACCCCACTACCCACTCAGGTTTCGCCCCGTTGCCCTCCATCATGATGTGGGGCGGTGAGGCCAAAATTGACCAGTGTGGCACCCCCTCATGTACCAGGTCGCAAAGCTACTCACTCAGATATGCCCCCAACACCCCCAGTCATGGTGGAGGGCCGCGGAGCCAAACCTGAGTGGGCAGTCAGGAGGCCAGTGCTGCTTCTTGCTACTGCTGCCATGCTGCTGGCTCCTGCACCAGGCTCCCCCAGGGGCCTGCCTGTCCTTGTTTTGCTTCCAGCAGCCTATGTCCCCTCTGCTCCACCCGCAGCACTCACTCAGCCACAGCATCAAGACCTGCTACAAATACGGGGAGCTGCAATAAGCACCCACACAGGAGAGCCGGCCGGGAGAGGGGTGGCAGGGAGACCTGAAGGGGGAAGATCTGAGGGGGGTTTGCTAGGGTTTTGCCTAGTGTAAGATAAAAAAGCATACAGGTAGACACCATGCTAAGTTAAAGTGAGCGTGATTCATAGCATGTGAAAAATTTCTGGGGGTGCCCCTGGAAGCCGGTGATATTCAAGTGGGCAGCGTGTCCTGAGAAAGGCGTTCAGTCAAAAGTTCATTGTCTGCTGAAACCAACCCCACAAAATGCAGGCAGGTAGATATGTCAGCATTCGGAGATGCTGCAGAGATATAGCTGTCTTTAAACGAACATATGGTTAACATTGAAAGGGCCAAGTCATGAGCTAGTGTAAATCAATGTAGTTGAATTAAAATAAATGAGAACACACCAATTGACACCTGCTGAGGATCTGACTGTTTATTTATAATTGGATTTGGGATAAAACCAGAACACCAGAGGAACTTTGTGGAAATTTAGATCCCAATTCCCACTTCATCTCTGCTGATAATATAGAGTCACAGAAATGCAGGGCTAGAAGGGACCTCGAGAGGTCATCAAGTCCAGCCCTCTGCGCTGAGGCAGGACCAAGTTAACCTAGACCATCCCTGACAAGCATTTGTCCAACCTGTTGTTAAAAACTTCCAAGGCTGGGGATTCCACAATCTCCCTTGGAAGCCTACTTCAGAGCTTACCTGTCCTTTCAGTTAGAAAGCCTTTACTAATAGCTAACCTTAATCTCCCTTGCTGCAGATTAAGCTGATTATTTCTTGTCCTATCTTCAGAGGACACAGAGAACAATTGATAATTGTCCTCTTTATAACAGCCCTTAACATATTTGAACAGGTCCCCATTTTGTAGTTTACATTTGTTTTTTCCTTCCTAACTGTAGTACTTTGTCTTGATTGAATTTCATCTTGTTGATTTCAGAGCAATTCTCCAATTTGTCAAGGATCCTTTTGAATTGTAATCCCGCCCTCCAAAGTGTTTTTGTAACATCAACTACTCGTGGTGGAACCCGGGACCTCTAGAGCTTAGTGAATGAGCTCTGGCTCTTAGCTAAGGCTGCAGAGCAGACTCATTTAACTCTCCCTAAGTGGTCTCAGTGCCACTAGATGGGACAGACCATCAAACTCAGACAGTGTGTGGGTTTCACGTGCAATCCCTCCCAGCTTGGTGTGATCTGCAAGCTTTATAAATGTACTCTCCACTCCATTATCCAAGTCATTAATGAAAATATTGAATGATACTGGACCCAGGACAGACCCTTGTGAGACCCCACCGGATACATATCCCCCATTTGACAGCAAACCATTGATAACTGCTCTCTGAGTATGGTCTTTCAACAAGTTGTGCATCCACCTTATGTAGTTTCGTAGTTTCATCTAGACCATATTTCCTTAGTTTGCCTATGAAAACATTCTATGGGACTGTGTCAAAAGCCTTACTAAAATCAAGATATATCACATCTAAAGCTCCGCCCCAAACCACAAGGCCACCCAAAAAATTCCTTTCCTAGGACCCCAGTTCCTCTAGGCTAGTCCTGCTCACAACTCAAAGGGCCTGAGTCACATTTACACTAAGGCCCCTTTACACCATTCTGCTTTTAAGGCTCCTTTATGCTACCAGAGCCATGGAAGGGTTTCCAGGGCTATGTCCAGGGATGAAAGTAAGTCGAGTGACTTACCGGTACTCTGGGACCAGCTCTGGCCCCCGGAAGGGGCAAGGTTGAGGGGGTCAAAGCCAGCCCCAGCCCACCCTGTAAGGTAAGTGCCCCCCCCCCCCACCGGGGTAGCAGCAGCAGCTCGGGGCTCCAGGGGCTATTTAAAGGGCCCCGGGGCTCCCCTCTTCTACTGCCCTGGCCCTTTAAATAGCTGCTGGAGCCCCAGCTACCCCAGGGCTCCGGGGGCTATTTAAAGGGCCCGTGGCTCCCCTGCTTCTCCCCTGCTCCCCTGCTCCCCGGTCCTTTAAATAGCCGCCGGAGCCCTGGAGTAGCGGCGGCAGAGCTCCAGTGGCTATTTAAAGGGCCCGGGCAGTAGAAGCAGGGGAGCCCCGGGCCCTTTAAATAGCTGCCGGAGCCCTGCAGCCGCTAACTCAGTGCTCCAGCAGCGGGACTCTGGAGGCAATTTAAAGGGCCTGGGGCTCCAGCCACTGCTGGGAGCCCCAGACCCTTTAAATTGCCCCCTGGGGAAGCCAGGCTGCCCCAGTACGGTACACCGGCTCTTGCCGGTACGCTGTACCGGGGCGTACCGGCTTACTTTCACCTCTGGCTTTGTCTACGCTACAGACCTTACAGTGGCACACTGTAAAATCTTCCATGTAGCCGCTCTGCTGGTGGGAGAGAGCTGAGCTCCCCCATCAGAATAATTAAACCACCCAGAACGACCGGTGGTAGCTATGTCGGCAGGAGAGCATTTCCCGCTGCCATAGCGCTGTCCACACCAGTGCTTTTGTCAGTGAAACTTATGTCAGTCAGGGCTGTGGTTTTTTCACCTGGCACTTTTTACCGACAGAAGTGCTCGTGTAGACATAGCCGACACGGAAATGATCCCTTTACACTGCCTACTGTAAAGAGGCCTTAGGATACAAAAGAATCAGGGCCCAGTACTCGCCCTGCTTTGTGACAGTTTGGAAATAGTTATAAAAGAAGGGGTGGGTTTAGTTATAGTTATTTTGAACCACTTTTTCTCTGTGTACCTGAGCTGGCTGGATGTCTGGTGTCTTAGAAAAGAGATTTCATACTGAGCATCGCTGTCTTGTTATTCTTGTTTTTAAAATCCTTTAAAAAGACTTCCCCTCTCTTTTTCTCCTCTCTTTTTAATCTGTTTTGATTACAGGATGTCCAGTCTGGTCCTTCAAGTCACTTTCAACGATGTTTGTCATGGTGACACTTGGTTAATGTCAGCCAACACCAGGGTGGAAGTGATCACTCTTCTTTAAAAGAGCCAGTTATTATGTTGCACTTCACTGACGGTGTTAAAACCAAATTTGTCTGTCTGGGTACGGAGAGATGTCTGTGGGGGCTCCCCTCTGACTTAAAGGAACTGCTTACTGATTTCAAAGAGCTTGTGCTGCGGTTTTTAGGTAGACATATGGCAGCATGGCTAATCTTTATTAAAGTGCTTCCTTATCCCTTATTAAAAGGGACTGGCTAAAGCAGGGAGACTGATTCTAATTGGGTATGTACAAATTGCTCTTGGTAGAGCCTTCTGCTAGTGAAGTGAAGCATTTAGCATCCTGCTGCTATCTGTTGAGGCATTGCAGAAATGGAACAGCAGTACATAGGAGCTTTTAAAGGTTTGATTTCCCTTCCCTCCATCCAAATCACTCTGGATAAAGTTGCCTTCACCCTGGCACTGAACACAATGCTTAATTAGCAGATAATGTGGCTGAAAAACTGATAGGTGGGGACCCTAAGCCGTGTGAGCAGGGAAGCTAAAAATACCAGGTCAGACACATCTTTAGGCAAGCAGAATAATGAGCCCTTTTCCCCCATAATGAGAGACAATTAAATGTGGACCATGTTTTGGAACAGGCCTTGCTGAGCTGCCACTGCAGCAAAAAGCCGTGGATTGGGGGGGAGGGCGGGGAGGAACTTTTGAAGACTAAAGTGATCAAATCAATTACCATCAAGAATTTTAATGGTAATTGATAGCCTGTTTGCTTTGGGCAAAATAGTGGCAGCTTCGTTTCGGAGAAGTCACAGAAACTTGAGGAACTGTTAGAGAACTTTTTTTACCAGAGTTTGTTGACGGTTGGGTTCTGTTTATTTAGACAGAGGAGCGATTTCAAGTGCTGTCCACCAAACACCTGCCATAAAGATATATATGTGTGTATGTATATAAATGCACACAGGGGCATGTGGTAATATGCTAGACGGAAAAGCCACTCACTTCACATCTCCACTTCCTTCCTTCAAAATCAGCAAAACAGTGCTAAATAATAATAACTGATTCTCATATGGTGCTTCTCCTCAGGAGATCTCTAAGAGCTTTACAAAGGCTATTAGTATCATGAGCCCTGTTTTGCTGATATGGGCTCTGGAGGGACAGAGATGTGAAGAGACTTGCCCGAGGTCACCTGGCTAAACTGCTGATCACATGGGTCCTAAGAAATTAGAGTTGGTCAAATTATTCATTGCAAACAATTTCCTTGGGGATAGGTTGTGACTTGGACTATACACCCATACAAGGGAGTAGGAACTCCTCTTGCCCCACGACACAGCAACCCAGACCTCCGGTTCTCAGATGAGTAGGGCTATGTGCCTTTTTAGTTCTTCCCTGGAGCAGGTGGGTAGGAACAGTGGATGGAGGGGTGGCTCCACCTCCTTACTGGCTAGCCACTGTAGGAGTGTCACAATGTGCTGCTGGTATAGGCCAGCTGTAAGTAACTACCACCAGGGGGAAAAGAGGAGTCAGGGGAGGAGTTGTGACTCAGAGGGGCTACTCTTGGGGTCATGCAAATCACACACCACTCTTTGCTCAGGGCTGTGCCTAACATTCAGAATCTAGCCTGTGATGACTTTAGCCCTTATTTTCTGCTTGGCTGCAAAGAGATCATGGCGCCGCTAATTCCTACAAACATGCTGGAGCACTGGATTGTTTGTGAAATGCTTGGAGCGAGTATTCAGTCCACAGGCGGATGTCATTACCTGAGCTTTGTGACTGGTTGCCTCCGTCACATGGTATTGTTTCTGTGCCCCAATTGGATGACCAAAATGGTTGTAAACTACTTTCAGCCAGAGAGAATTTTGGTTTGTTATACCAATAATTTCCTTTCTTGCTTCAATAAATATCAGCTACAGGCTTGAACTTTGCTTTCTGTGAACATCTGTGTAAGTCAAATGTTAGTCCTGAGGATGGTCACAAACAATGGCTAATAAAGGGATAACAACAGGCCAAATCAAATAATGGTTTCCAGTTTGGCAAACAGGTTTTTACACTGTTCAGCCAGCTCTGTAGGAAACACACTGTTCACACAGGGATGAGAGCTAAGTCTGTTATTGGGGAGGTCTCAGACAAATCCTTCACTAGCTTGTTTTTGCTAGTTGTTATTACTTGCACCTGGAAACCTTTACACATCCGGCACACTTGCTTACATTGCTGTCTCAGTCAGGGTCTCTGCTTCCTCCTCTGCACTCTGATTCTGTCATTAACTTGTTATGTAGCCTCTGCTCTTGCCGGATTATAGGCTAAAACTCTTGTAAAAAACAATAGAGAGAAGGCATGCCCTCAATTTCCAAGTGGCAGTATTAAAAGCCCAGATCCTGGTGTTGTGATGGAAAGTTCTCAGACCAGTTTGCAAAAAGCCAATAAAAAACACAGAAGACCTTCAAGATAAATTTATCAGAAATGCCCTTAACCTACAAATGGTAACATCACACAGGTCCTATTACCAGGAGCCTATTGCCCTATAGCCTCTGGAGAATGTGCGTTATAGATGTACCAGGCTAGGAAAATGGGGATTGGAGGAAGGAAGTACCGAATCCTTGCTTAATGGTCTCAATTTTTAAAAACTGTGTTAAAAAAAACCCATAACAACATTTATGATATTGAGAAGCTCTGTCTACACGTTTGCATGCTTCAGTGCTCACTGACATCACTGAGAGTTGCTCGTGCATGTGCTGAGAAGCAAGAGGGGAGAATTTAGCCTTAATGCCTTCCATTAAATAGGCAGGAGGAGTAGTTAAAAGCAGCATTACCCTTGCAAGAGTGAGAAGAAAAAGCACTAGCTTCGAACAGCTCCCAGCTGTAAACCCAACAACACATGGAAATATGAATATCACATTCCTACCTGTTTATGTGAGTGCTATACATTAACAACACATATAATGCAGGAATTATTATATCAGTGTGCAGCGAACTAGTGAGCTAAACAGTGGCAACAAAGTGTATGTATAAACATTTACTCTTTTCTTCCCTGTTTGCCCTGTTCATTGGGAATTGCTCCCTTTTGTTCAGTGGGGTCGGGTATTGGTTTTATCCTAGTCCCAGATCCTTGGACTCTAGTAAGCAGTGTAGTGTATGTTGGCTGGACAATATTTATTTGGGATTAGAATGGTTTGCAATGTTTTACTGACCGATGCTTTGATGTGGTTGGACAAGCACTTTACACATTTATTAAATATAAGAATGTCTTAATAAAGTTCCTGTTTGAGAGTGAAAAACTATGACATCACAGGTATTTCTGAAATTGGACTGCGTGATCCAGGAAGGGCAGAAACTACAGATGATGAGGTTTGGGAAATTGAATAATATGCTCAAGCCGTAAGGTAAAGAAATTGTCTGTGTCTGACATCAGTGCGGACACTGAGATTTCTTAGAATGTAAGCTCTTTGGGGCTGGGCCCATCTTTTTGTTCTGTGTTTGTACAGTACCGTGCACATACAGTGAGGTCCTGTTCCATGACTGGCGTTAGTAGGTTCTACAGTAATATACTACGATAAACAAATTTTTTATGTGTGATGGAAATCCATTCAAGAGTGTGGGTGTGACTCTACACAAGGATTCAGAATACTTTTCAGTTTAAATAAGAAAGTCAGAATTATCGTCATTTACCAGTAACTCAAAAATGGCTCCCCTTTCCAACCAACATATAAGGCTCATGCAGAGATGATGCAAAACATGGCAGGATCAGTTATTCAAAGTGACATGTAAGGATCATGCCTAGTGAAGGCCCCACTTACATGTTCCATGCTTGATCCTTGAACTATGCATTCATGCCTTTTATCCACTTACCAGTCCTGTGGCAACCCCCACAAAACCTCAGGATGTGACTTGTACTCCTCATGACAGAGCCTCTTTGCAAAGTTTGGTGAAAAAATAAAATAAAATAAAATAAAATGTGTTTGTGCAAATGAAAAATCACTGCTGACCTGTTCAGTGGGTATCTATCTGTTAAGATTTTTAGCCCGACTTCTCCATGGTTAGGCTGCTGTGAGCAGATCAGACCTGTGCTCAAGTCCTTCTGGTGGCTACCAGTCAGTTTAAGGCTGTGATCCTAATCTTCAAAGCAAATCATGGACCAAACACCAGCTTCATCAAAGGTTAAATTATGATCTATGAAACACCATGAAATCTGCCCTCCTCGGGGACAATGCAGATCACAAAGCCCCGGACAAGGTGGGTGAGAGCTGCGGACAAAGTGTTCTTTGTCGAGGGGATCCAGCAATGGAACAGTACAGGAGACCAGCAACTCCAGAGTCTGATGGTCTTTAGGGACTGCTGCAAAACCCCTCTCTTTGAAAAGGCCTTTCCACCATAAGAATGACACTCACAACATTGACAACCCCTTCCACTCCAGCTGGAACCCCTAATATCCCACTCAGCCCCTGCCCCCTCAGACTCACAACTTTGCAGCCCCTCCCCGCACTGTGGAGGCACTAGGATCCAGGTGGTGTCTCCTTCCCACCCCCATGTGGGCTTGAGAGAAAGCTATAAAGGAGCCAGCCAGAGACTCAGGTTGGTTAAGGGCAGAAGCTGCCAAAGCAAGGACCCTGGTTTGGTCTTTTGGCTATTCTGAAAACTCTCTACAGGTCTGAGTGGACTTTCTCTGCCCTGTGCTGATTGGCTGTTTGCTCTAATCCTTCCCCTCCTCCACAGTCTCTCCACCTCAGTTTCACTCCACACCTGCCCCCTTTACCCTCTTCTCCTGGGCCCTGTCCCCCTCAGCTGCCTTCCCTTCAGTTTTCTTTCCCTTTAGCTGATCCCCTCCAAAGTAAAGCCACAAAAATAAAAACATGGCACTAAGCTGACATTTGCCACGGCCACATTGCTCACTCTGCCTGTGTGTTCTACTTCTTCCCACACCCTGCCTCTGTCTTGTCTGTTGAGATTGGAAGCTCTTCGGAGCAGGGACTGTCTACTACTCTGTGTTTGTGAAGGGCCTAGCACAGTGGGGCCCCATTCTTGGTTGGTCCTTGGGCACTGCCGTAATACACATGACTAATAATAAGAACCCACTACAGCATGACCAAAAACAAACAAACAAACAAACAACATCTTAAAAAACAAACAAAAAACTCTACCCCAAGTAAAGTTATCATCCTGGAAAGGGAGAAGTGCCAGAGACTCCATGAAGCCCACTAAGCAATTTGCTGTTGTTATCAATTTTACATGGGAGGTGCTCAGATACTTTGGTGATGGGTGGCAGTATGAAACCTTAAGGTAGACAGACAGATAGAAACCTTGTTCCCCTTTTGTAATGTAACATAGGAGACTAGAACCAGGTGCTGCTGCTCTCACACTGTTGGGCTAGTTTTCCTGGGAGAGATTTAAATGTCTCTTGGAATGAACAAACTATCGAATGAACTAATCTCCTCACTGTTTTCCCCCTGAACATTAAGATTATGGATTTCAGCCCACACACATGAGGAATTAGAAGAGAAAGCTCTCACAGTAGCATGAACTCGATCACTTTGCCCATTTTGGGCCAAATTTTTCTCCTGTCATGGGTGAGGGGAGAACTTTGGGTGAATTTGAGCCACTGAAGCAACTTCTACGCCATCCTCCATCCATAGTCAGTGCAAGAGGCATGGCTGGGGGAAAGGAATGTGACCAGGTTGTCCCTGTGCCCCAGTCATCTTCAGTCCTGTGGGGCAATGAGTAGCCAGCACAACTTAGAGAGACCTTCAGACTGCTCTACCCTGGGCCAGAAGTCTAGCCCAGTGAAGAACAGCACCAGAAGTAAGGATGTAATGGTGGCTTAAAGTCATCTTTACTCTGTTGGACCTCTGCACTAAGTGCTCTTTAGTGGCAGCAGAGGATTGGGCCCACAGTACATATTTCACAGACTGACAAGTAATTACAACACTGGGCCTGTTCATCCACTGCCTTGCAGTTTTGCGTGGATGTAAATGGTCACACAAGGCACAAGGCAGCGGAGAACCAAGCCCAGTATGTGTACGGAACTCAGCAATTGCCATACTGGGTAAGACCCCAGGTCTATTCAGCCCCTATCCTGCCTTTGGCAGCAGCTGAGTTGTGGCTGAGTTTGTGTGGGAAACTTAACGTAATCATTTCCTGACTTTAGTGTGGTTAAATCCATAACTGTAACACTGCTTTATTTAAGGGCAAAATCTCAAGGGTCTTACACAGTCAAAGCATTGATTTAAATCAACGAGGGTTTGTCTGAGGTCAGCCTGAATTAAAACTGAGGCAGGAGGTCAGGATTTGGCCTGTAAATTTGGAGCGATTGTTCTTTTTGAATTTATTCAGTGAAGCTGGGTTAATTTACACCGGCAGAACACTTGTCCCACTTGTATTTAAGTTTTGTATTAGAACCACTGCACTCCTGGCCTGTTTTGATAACTGTTTATAGTTGCACATAGCCCAGTACCAGTTATTAATCATCTCACAAAGAGCCACTACTATCAGCATTCACACACAGCACACACAGCTCTAAAGCAGGGCCCTTCCCTATCTTGTCACTTTCCAGAGCAGATTCCACTAGCTAAACTACTAGCGCAAACTGTTCTGAGAAAGCACTGCTGAATTTTTCACATAGCAAGCAATGCGGCAAAGTCAATCACATTATAACTGGCATCCAGTTGAGTGGTTAGCAAAATTAAGAGAGCTGTCAGTGTGGTAATTCTGACATATCTGGTCCCAACCTCCAGGATATGAAATCAATGGACAGGAAATCACTTTTCTCCAGAGTGGGGAGAATTGGGCTCTCATAAAGGAATATTCTATCTGTTTTGCTCACTCCAGCAGTCTTATCGCTGTAAGTAAATTGTAATAAGGTTATAATTCTATTTATTATAAATGACACAGTATTTCTAACCCCTTATTGGCAGTGGCCATCTTGCTAGACAGTTTTATCACTTGTAATGCTGTGGTGTGAGGGGTTCATAGCAAAACACGTGCTCTCTCCAGACTCAGGATGCGTTCAGGGTTCTGTTGCAGACATCAGCCTCTAGTCTGTGAATGTGATACCGATCATACAACCCCATTGTCCTCTTTCTCCCTCGATGCCCCACAGCTTACCTTTACAAGTGGCTTGATATCTCTCTCTCACGCGTGCACACACACACAGAGTTGCTTTCTGGGGCCTGGTGGCATCCTTCCCAGATTATCTGGGAGTTCTGGGAAACAGGGTCTTTGAAGTGGGGTCCCAGGTAAGGATTAGTGTCTCCCAGTGCAAGGCTCTTCGGGGGGCAGGAAGTGCATGCCCACTCCCACAGGGCAGCAGGACCAGAGGACCTCCCTCCCCCCCGCATTCCTGCTACAAGTGCTGTTGCAATGAGTTGAGATGCAGAGATGATTCAGAATCCTTGGCATTGTAGCTAGGGAACCCCTAGCTTGACAAAGCCCTGGCTGGGATGATTTAATTGGGGATTGGTCCTGCTTTGAGCAGGGAGTTGGACTAGATGGCCTCCTGAGGTCCCTTCCAACCCTGATATTCTATGATTCTATGATTCCCTACCTACCACACACTGGGGATTATTGGGTGTACCAGCTACTGCATTGCGAGGTAATCCCTAGTGGCTGCCTAGCTAGTGCATCAAAGGCCTGCTCCAAAGCCCGCTGACGTCAACAGAAGTTGAAGTCAATGGCAGTGGAATGGAAGTGCAATGGACACTGGATCCGACTCCAAGGAGGGTGGGTCTACACTTAGTGGCCCTTGCCTGTCTGCCTTTCCTAGAGACACTGTTACTGCATAGGGGAGCCACCACCTCTAAAGAGGGAGCTTCTAGACCATAGTTGAGGGCAGGAGAAGATGGGAGAAGGCCACCAGCCCCTCTTCCTTAAAGACTATACAGCTAAGTGAAGGAAGAGTTCCTGGGACCTTTGGGGGTGAGTGGGATTTTCTACAAAATCCAACCCCCCAAGTGAACCTGCTGAGGCTGATGTAGTGCCATCCCCTGTGAAATAGATCCTGTTGAGCCTAATTTGTGTGCACCAGACACTCCATTAGAATCCGTTCGCTGCCTGTGGTGGGTTTCTACAGGAGGATCAGCTGCTGCAGGAACCACTAGTCCCAGGAAGTGGCAGACCAGTAGACCCACCGCTCTGTTTCAAAACCCAGTTACAGCTGGGATCAGAAGGCATTAGTTTAAAATCTCCATCAGGAATTCCCACAAGGATAACCCACACCAACTTTCATCTAAAGTATCTGACTAGCCCTAATCGTTTCTGACACTGGCAGCAATCAGTTTCCTGATTTAATAGTGGTTTAATGTCAGCAGAAGAACGCTAATCTTGTGTGACTAAACTAGAGATGGTGCTGGACTGGAACGCTGGACCAGAACCCCCCATTAGCTTTGGGGAAATTGTGCTCCGGCTCAGCATCTAGACATTGCAGTTTAGCTTTCCCTCTAACCTACTGAAGTGTTTATTTTTAACCACTCATAGTGAGTTCTTCCTGTGGGCATAAAATCAGTGCTAGTGAGACAGAAACTGGCTCACAGCTTCCACTACTGGGCTCTCCCTACACCACCCCATTACAGCAAAATGGCCTCCTCTGGCAGGGGGTTCACTACAAACTGTGGGCCTGATTCTGCTGTGTGCCACAGTCCATGGCAAAGCTCCCATTTTACGGAATGACAACAGGAGCCAGCCCTTTCCTTCAACGGCAGGTCACAGTTTATTCAGTGAGAAGCATTTACCTTATAAACATTAGAATATGGGCTGAGAAAAACGAGTGGAATTTTCTTTCAGCGATGCCAGCCTCACAATCCCACGTCCTACAACTTCCTTGGCTTCACTTGTTCACACACAGGAACTAAAAAAATGCATAGTCCCCTGCACTGGCATTTTAAAAACACTACACTGACTTTTTAAGACTATCCACACACCACCCCTGAATTTCTCATTGCTGCTGCCAAGAACCAGCCCTTCCTTCTCTATTATATGTGGATCTCATGTTTCTGGTCACGCACCACCGAGTGCACTAGGAGGAAATTGCAACTTGTTTGTTAAGAAGGTCAATGTTTCCCACACAGCTACCACCTACCCTAAAAATATGTGTAACGCACAGGGTCACCCTGCTATTGCAGAATCACAGATTGCTCCTTGCTGTTGCCCGTGGCCACTGAGGTCGCTCCTTTAGCTCGAGTGGTAGAGCTCTGCTCTTGGAAACAAAAGGTTCTAGGTTCTGACCCACACAGGGGATGATGTTTTGGAAAAAACTATTGTGATGGCTAGTAATGGCTGACATTTAATGGTGACCCCTGTATGTAAGGCACCATAACCACTGTGATTTCAAGCACCCTTCCAAGAGGTAGGACCTGAGTGTACTCACCATGGAGTGGATAGTCTGCTGGGAAATCACACAGCTGATCTTCTTCATGTTTTCTCTTGCCTCCTAGGTGCTCATGTACCTCATCCTCACTGAGAAAGGCAGTTGGGCTTGTACCCAGGGCAGTGGGTCTTCTGCAGTGAACTGGCCGCATTGTGCTGGCCTTGGCCACAAGTGCAGAGGGTGAGGCTGAGCGAAGCATCTTTGCTGAAGGTAAGGCATTGTCTGATTTCCACATGCTTCTGGAATCTGTGAAGAGCATGGTACATGAGTGCTTTGTGTCAGGGATGGGCACCCTCCACTTCTGTTGCAGTGAAAGCCAGAAACATGGGCACCTAGTTCAGACCAGTATGCGGGCAGGGAGAGAGGTGAGAAGTCTGAACTAGTCAAGGTGGACATTGGTGGGGATGGGCTTGTACCTGCTGAACTGTGGAGCAATGCTAGAACGACATGTTCCATTGACATTTTCGTTGTGAATACAGGTTCAGGTGAAGCTTTGAGCCCCAAGGAGCCAACCGCTCTTTTCTACTATACTCCACCCTTTCCACTTTCCAGGCCCCATGGGCAAGATTTTCAAAAGAGCGTCCTGCGTTAGCGCTAGGTGGTCACTAGATCTCAGCTCCCAGTGAGGAACCTAAATAGGTGGCCAGATTTTCAAAAGAGGTCAGCATGCTGGAGGCTGTGCTGTTTTGAAAAACTGGGATCATAAAGGGGGCTGTTGGATGCCAAGTAGTTTCAATAAACCTTAATTAGGTACCTAAATGGGAGCAGGGCTCATTTGAAAATCTGCTTCCAATTGGGGGTGCTGTGCACTTGAACACCAGGCCCTGAACTCTTTGGAAACTCCAAATGCACATTATATGAGCATCTTCCTGATTTACAAGGATTGGATGTAGCTACCTGCACAGTCTGTCAACACCATGCCTCATTGGTCTAGAAGGGATGCTGCAGAGCTGTGTAAGTTTTGCCTTTGACCTCACTGCTCCTCATCCACACACCTCTGGCAGCCTTGAACTGAGCGTGAGTCCGGAACTTACATTCCCCCTGCATTACTGGTAGCCCATCACTCTGGATTCTGGTCAAGATTTTGTCCCATTATCAAGCTGCCCCTGGGTATTTTTCCTTTCCTGTCTCAGCTTCTGAGCTGACAGTAAAATGAGGTTGTGCTGAATTTTAATCTGGTCTAGCTAGGTGAGGCTGTTCCCATAGCAATATACTTTTCACCTGACTATTTGCACGGAAAGAAAATTTGGCTTTTAATATGTATTTTATTTCTGGCCTTGACAAAGTACCTAATGCTTTAGGCTTTGTGGAGTTTCATTTTTGAATACATTTTACTCTGTTCTATTGATAATCACCCACATAGTGGCAATCATTATATTACCTTGAGACAAAAGGCCAAGACACAATGACTTCAACGTGAGTTGCACAGAAGTATCAGAGGGCAGAAACTGATCCAAAGAAAATACAGTCAGAAAAAGCTTTGGAAATTACCCAAAGCTTCTTAGCAATAAGGGACAATTGTTCAAATGTTATCTTTTTCTAATTATCACAAGTCTTTGGAGAGACTTCTACAGACAATCGAATACAGCCCAAGCATGTTGACCTTTAGACCCTGGTGCAAGGTCCCTCTTCTTCTCTCAAACATGGTAGGGAGGGAAGGGGGAGCACTGTGTGGGTTGATGTTTACTTCATTCCTTTCTGGGCCTTGGAGGAGTCTGAAGTTCTTGACATTGGTGATTAAAATTAGTCTTTTTTTAAATAGACTAATTAAGAAGAAGAGCTCTGTGCTGCTCAACAGCTTGTTTCTCTCAACAACAGAAGTTGGTCCAGTAAAGGATATTACCTCACCCACCTTGTCCCCCTTATTTTTTAAAGTAATTTTATGCAAACAGGAGGGATGGTCCAGTGGCTAGGGCCCTAGGACATAGAAGACCTGCTTCAAAGTCTCTGCCCTGCCAAAGTCTTCCTAGTGACCTTGGGCAAGTCATCGAGCCCAGTGGCTCTCAACCTTTCCAGACTACTGTACCCCTTTCAGGAGTCTGATTTGTCTTGTGTACCTCCCAAGTTTCACCTCACTTAAAAACTTCTTGCTTACAAAAGTGTCATAGCACGCTGTTCCTGAAAAATGGCTCACTTTCTCATTTTTACCATATCATTATAAAATAAATCAATTGGAACATAAATATTGTACTTACATTTCAGTGTATAGTACATAGAGCAGTATAAACAAGTATGACATTTTAGTTTATACTGACATTGCTAATGCTTTTTATGTAGCCTGTTGTAAAACTAGGCAAATAACTAGATGAGTTGATATACCCCCTGGAAGACCTCTGCATACCCCCCAGGGTACACATACTCCTACTTGAGAACCACTGACCTAGAGCCTCTCTTTCCCATCTGTAAAATGGGGATAATACCACTTCCCTACTTTACATAGGTGTTGTGAGGAGAAATCCATTAAAGATTATGAGCTGTTCCAACTAGAAGTATCTAAGAGAGAGCGATTCACTTGAGGGGGGAGCAGTTAAAACATTTTATAACTAACATAATACAGTAAACTTGTATTTCATATGCTGTCCCATCCTTTAAGTCTTTCACACACAAAAGATCACAAAGCACTTCACTGAAGTACTCAGATACCACAGAGATGGGCATGATATATGGCCCTCAATAGGATAATCATAGGCCAAAGAGGAGAAAGACTCAGAGGAAGAGAGTGACAGACAGGTGGAAGAACACCTATACCTGTGGAGACTGAAGGAAAAGACTGAGCAGGCAGGGAGCAGGCAGTTATGAGATCAGAGAGGCAGAATGGGGTGGAATTAAGCATACCGAGAGTTTGGAAAAATCAAGAGAGTAGTTTTGCAGTAGGATTGAAAATGGAGAGGAAGTTACTAGGAAAAGAAGGGTGGAGGGAAGAAGGCTGATATTTTGTCTGTAGGGAATGGAGCTGGCAGTAAAAAGACCTGGGTTCTGTTCCCTCCTTTGCTGAAACTTCCACTGTGACTTTGACGTGCCTATTATTTGGTCACACTTCCTAGAAGGAGTGAGCAGTCTGGCTGAGGTGGCGGCGGCATTCAGAATGGCCAATTTTTGTAGGGAATATTCATGAGAGAATTTTAAAAAGTATTTATGAATTTGAGCCAGGGAGAAATTTTCTTTGGCAAATGCAGCTTTTTGCTACAGGGATGGTGACATTTCAGCCTGGCACAACCCGAGAGGAGCATTAGTCATGTGCAGAGAAATGGCCTTGACAGCTGGCTCAAAACAGCCTCTCTGTCCTGGCTTTCATTCTCACAGCAAGTGGTGGTGAAATATCGTCGGGAAATGATTTTTGTCAGCAGTATTGCTAACTGTGGCGAGAGGGTTGTGGCTTTTTTTCCCCCCCGATTCTATATCTAACTATATAAAAAAGTGTTTTTTATGGATTGGGTGATTTGGCAATGTTGAACAGATGGTAGCTACTCAGTTACATGCCTTAATCTAGCCTCTCCTCTGCAATAAACTGGGTGGAGTGCAGTTATGGGTGAGATAAAACAACCAACATATACAAGTTTCTCAGGACAGGGGCAGTGAGTTCCTTGATCCAGACTGGGGACTTTTTTCAGAGTAGCAACCGTGTTAGTCTGTATTCGTAAAAAGAAAAGGAGGACTTGTGGCACCTTAGAGACTAACCAATTTATTTGAGCATAAGCTTTCGTGAGCTACAGCTCACTTCATCAGATGCATTCAACTGAATGCATCCGATGAAGTGAGCTGTAGCTCACGAAAGCTCATGCTCAAATAAATTGGTTAGTCTCTAAGGTGCCACAAGTCCTCCTGTTCTTTTTACTGGGGACTTTGGGCACTGTAACAATACAAGCATAATACCAATATTACTGTTTCCGCTACTATTACTAATTCCCCAGACCCAAACTCTCCAGCCCGAACTGTCCTGGCAAGACAAAGAGGCTCCTGATGTTGGAATGCTGCTGCCAGAATTATAGGCCAATTTTTTTATTTCAGGCCTGCTTCCTCGCCTATTGCAATCAAGCTCCTTTGAATGTCAGCAGAAGAAAAGTCAGGCTGCTAATCAGCTCACCCACCATAAGAGGTAACAGGGCTCCCTCTTTCTGAATTAAAAGGATCCAACACACCAGTCGTTCTTGGCCAGGAAAAGTTGTCTGACTCGAGGGAGTCTGCTTTGCAGATGGCACCCAGAGCTGTTTGGGGAAGTGGAGGAGTGGGTCATAGGGGAACATAGGGCTAATGCCTGGTGTTATTTGGTGCCCCTACAAAAGGTGATGATTACTCCATCCGGCCCAGTGGGAGGATGGGGAGGGAGAAGCTAAAGACAAAAATGCGGTAAACAGGATGAAACTGGCTTCTACTTCAAAGTCCTGCATCTTTAATGCTGTAGGACTCTTTCAAACACATGCTATGGCCAATTCTAATGTGCTTTGGATCCCATGCTGCAGTTAACAGGCCATCTGGTGGGAATTTTTGCAAAGTAAATTCATTAAATCTAAGCACCGAGGAACCTGAGGGATGAAAAGCAGGTGTTGCCTGATCCAAATCCCATGGAAGTCAACTGAAAGATTCCCATTAACTCCACTGAGCTTTGACTCAGATCCACAGAGCTAGCATGCTGTGGGCAGGGGCTGTGGAAACTTTTCAAAAGGCCCTGGCGATGGATTTCACGCCTGAGCTGCAACTTCCGTTTCTCTCCCAGAGAAGGGTTCCCACATCAGATCTGCTAATCATTTCTGATCTACTGTATGCTGTGTTATTCTGGTCCTGCTTGCCCCTCTAGCTCCTTTCTCTGTGCAGCTGCTCTCTGATCTGCAGCACTTCTTACTGTTCCACTCCTAGGCGCTCACACGGTTCTGTTAATGCCACTGATTCCTGACCTTCCCCTCTCCTGCCATTGCAGGCCGGCTCTGCAAATACTCATTACGCTGACCTGCAAACCCCACTGCTCTTCCAGTCCTGGAGTCTCCCACAAGTTTCTCAGTGCACTGCAGTTCCCGCCTGACCAGCAGTAACTCAAATCAGGAATGGGCTGGGTCATTATGTAACATGCCCCAGGCCAGTGTTATGTGGCATAAGGTTGAGTGACTTTGATGAAACACAGTAATTATCCTGAAATGTACAGCCGAGGGTGTCACTGCTGTTATGAACTAAACTTTACACAGAAAATACTGGTGGTTCTGCTGGAGAAGTGGAAGGGCAATTAACTCATGTATCTCCTTGGTGTTGTTAACATGCATGCAATGTCACTGCCTGCCAACCAAAAGCTTCATTTTTGTCCTGACTTTTAAAGCCCCATGATCAAGGATGGCAATGAAGTGGAACAAGAAACAACAACAAACCCACTTGATATGTTTGTGTAGAGGAGGGGACATCTATATAATTTACATAGCTTGTCCATGTTTCAGTGATTAATTAGCTTGTGTGTGCATCTAAAGTATTAAGTAGTATCATTAGTTAAAGTATATATTTTATATTGCCATAAACATATGGGTAATGCCATTAATTTAGCACAGAACAGATGGGCAGACTCTATTATTGCTTTTCAGTAATGGGTTGAAGAGTCATCACATTCTCTCTCTCCAGCCACATTTGGTTTCTGAGCTGATACAATTTCCTCCGCTTGCGCTTGATTTTTTTTTTTTAAACAAAAAGGAAAAACAAATTACAGTTCATCAAGTCAAGGTGTGGGCCTTGCTGTGCTGGCTGCATCATTTACAAGTCGAACAACTGACTGGGCTCTCAGTTGGAACCGTTTGGGGTGAAAATGTGTTTGTAGTGACATGCAGTAATGGAATCCCTGACATCCTTGGAGTCCCGTGCAAGGACTTGTCAGAGCTAGTACCAGGATTTGACAAGCTCAACAGGGATGCAAATTGAAACAGAGCTAGGTTACTCCAACCTCTGCCTCAATTCCAGACACCACAGTTAAGACATAAAGGTCCAGCCTACACTGTGGACATGGACTGCGTTCAAGTCCCACTTACAACACAGAAGAGCCCAACATTGTTAAAATGGAGTTCAGTCCGGCTGTACGGATGGGACTGCATTGGTTTTTAAGCATGTTTCAGAACTGAGCTAAAGAACAGGCTTTAGCATGATTCAGGGCTACGGTTAGAACAGGGTATGGTGCTGCCAATGCTGAGGCTTCATCTACGCTGGCAATTCTTAGGAAATCTCCCACCGTTGCACTACAGCCGGTGGTATGGATGGTGGGAATGCTAATGGAGATGGGCCACTTGAGATTTTACCACCATCGATGACAATGATTAAAAAATTGGTAGCTGATTGACACTAGTGTTTCCACCCTCACTGGTGGAGCTGCACTGGTGGTACAGCCATGACAGAGGACGTCTCAGACACCGTCTGCAAAGATACAGCCTGAAAGAGCAGACCAAGTTTTAACCAGGTCCAGACATGATAGATATTTTTGTGTAACAGGAGCCAAAATTCCAGTGTATGATTGAGTTTAACCATTGTGCTAAGTGTGGTTTAACCATGCTAAGTATGGTTAACACTCAGCTGCGGCCAAACTGGATTCCAACGCAGTTGGTCAACCAGTGTGGACAGAGGCAAAGTGTGCTAGGCTAGAACATATTTTGTGAATATCATTCTGAATCCCCACCTAAGCCAGTTGTGCTGCCTTGGTTTGGTCCTGTTCATACTGGCCATCCAAGCCGTATTAGAACCTACTTTGGACCCAAAAGAGTGGAAATCATGCTGAAGCCGAGTTCTTACTTAGACTGTAAGTTCTTTGGGGGCACGGACTGTCTCTTACTATGTGTCTGTACAGTGCTTAGTGCAACAGAGCCCTGGCCCATGACTGGTATCTCTGTGTGCTGTTGTATTACAAATAATAAATGATAATTATTGAACTCCATTGTAAGGTGTGTCAATGGGGCCAAACCATGGCTGGTCAAAAATGAGCTGTTTTTTGACAGAGAATTGGGTATTTATTTATTTTGGTGGAAAGTGGCTGCTTTCTGTATAAAATTTCAATGTTTTGTCAAAAACCTGATCAAAAATATTGATTTTCAATCTTTGCAACAAAAAGTTGAAATTTTCTGCAGGAACAAAATAATTTCTGATTAGCTCTATGCCAAACTGACCAAAGTCAAGGAAATGAGAGTTAAGAAGGCCAACACACTCGCTGTTCTGTAGCACTGGAAGTATGCTCGTGTTTGCTGCTAACTAGCTCACTCCAGGAGTTTATGAAGGAGCCCTTCTGTCTCCCATGATAAAGAGGGATTTTAAAGAAAAAGTGCTCTTTCTTCCTGAGTTCTAGTAATTGACTTCCAACACCACTCAGCTACCTTTTCCTTACAGTCCATTGGTCCTGTTTCTGTTTGAATCTGGGCAGTTGAATTTATCATGGCAAGGCATCTACATGGAATTTGGCTCTGGTCTCGCTATGCACCTGGTTGCATTAGGACTGAATTTGTCCCTCAGGCCTTTTTTACAGGAGGAGGAGATGTGTATGTCAAGTAAATAATAAGGATATTTTTTTTTAGGTGAAAGGTCCCAGGATATTTTATTTGGTTGTAATTTCCAGGTGTTCTTGGACTTCACACTGTTGCTACGCACAGGTCACATGGACCCAGGTCCTCAAAGGTATTTGCATGCCTAACTCCCATTGAAATCAGGTGAGGCTTCAGATCAATGGGAATTAGGCACCTAAATACCTCTGAGGATCTGGGTCATTGTTTCTTGCCTGTTCAAATAGTGCATCTCTCTGCCCTGGGGCTCTGGAGCCTTTGTGGCCTACTGAATCCCCAAAAGGGGTGGCAGTAGACGGCCATGGCTATAAGCAAAGTAATTCTCAAAATCTTTTTGGTTTCAAGTTAAGATTATATTCATATGTGTGTATCGAATGTGCTGGGCCCGATACTCTCCTGACCAATGAATTCCCAGATTCCTGAAAGGGCACAACTGGTACAAATTCTACTTGGTCACACCAAACAGACTTGGAAAGAGGGAAAGTTTTCATTAAGTAGGAGAAGTGGTGCTTACCCAGGGCAAGTTGCAGCTGTGGCCCTGATCCCATGTCTGGAGCTGCTTTGGCATGGCTACGGCTAGTCCTTGGTGTACTGTTTAGGCAGGTCCTAGCAGAGGGTTTCTTTAAGATCTCCTCAATAGAAAAAGACAGAACAGGCTTCCCCCGACTGTCACATTCCCCAGAGTCACTCATCTTCATCCCACTAGGAGGAAAGAAGACCAACTCCAAATCTCTTTTTGGGTGAAAAAGGGAAGAAAAATCCTCACCACTGGAGCGCTCTCTGCTGCTTGCTTATTCCAAGAGCAATACAGGTGAGTGGGTGTATTCCTCTCCTTACGGGCACCCTCCTGAACTAAATCAGTGGCAGAGGCAGCAATAGAGACCACTGGTGTGTGAGAGAGCCCACACCTTCTCTTTCTGATCCCAGGAACCCACTTCAAGCACAAGAATAGCTCCTTAGTATCTAGCAAAGTAACACCAGATGACAATGGGGAAAAAAATCTGAACAGCCCCCAAACCGCTGCAGCTTTAAAGGGCTCTGCACAATCTCACTGTAATCCCAGGAGGAGGAGTGTTCCCTGCAGAGTCAAGGCAAAACTGCCCAGGAAAGAGTCGCTTCACTTAGGTGAATAATGTTTGTGGGGTGATGATCTTCCTTTTTACTTTTCCGCAAGAATCCGTTAGAAGTCCCAGTATCTTTTTTCTTGTACTAATATGATGTGAGAAAATAACCGAATGCTAAGTTAATACATTCCTTTGTGCCCAGTTACTAGCAGGAAGGGCACAATGTAAACTTTCCAAAAATATTAGACTGTTTGATGCAGAGAGAAAAGGACCTTCCCCAGCCTGAAACTCGCAGGTTTACTGCTGCCCCTTCAGCCACAATCTTTGAGTCAGGTTTTCTCGTCTTCCAAACACAGAACCCTTTGAAACTTGCACATAGGCCTTTTCAGCGTCTTCCTTTCAAACCAGTCATGCCAGAAGGAGAAATCCCTGTCAATCCGCCTGCACAAAAGTGCTCCCCTTTTTCTCAGCTCTGCAGCAGGTTTGGTTGAGGAACCTCCCACGAGTTGTCTCCTCCTTCCAGCTGGGGTGTCTAAACCAGGGGGAAAATTCCTTGGATAACACTGAAGAGTTCCAGTTATTCCTCTCTGCCCCACTTCTTTGTTCTCATTAACCTTTATTTAACAAACAACAAGCAATTGGTTGAACCTTTTTGTTTTAACCTTGGTTAATCCCCTTGGGATTTCCCCTTGCCTTCTACATTTTTCCAGGTCTGGCTCCCTTTTTCTGCTTATTCCCCTTTTGTGCTTTCCTTATCTGTCTCCTATAATTGTATCCACAGGCCCTTCCTTATTTGTCCAATGAACTGACAATCCTTGAGCTGATTTCCCATCATGCGATCCCTCGGTGGAGCTAAGACCAAAATTACTGTGTAACCAGGGGGCAATAAAACACGCCTGATAAGATGAAAGACTTGCTTTTTCCAGGGATTCTGGAGACTGGGCAAGCAGCGAGGGCAGGGGGGAAAAGGGTGGTGGAAAGACTGAGAATGCTGCAGTGAGTCACACTAAAGCATATTTAGTGACCTGACTTATAAATTTCTCCACAGGAGGGTGAGCAAGCAACTCTTTCATACTGATAAAAAAGGGAGGAGTTGAAAATGGGTAGTGTTTGTCTTTCTTCCCGCACGTCCTTCTCTCTACTGTATCACCGGATCTGTTCTTGTAAAAAGATGCCCCTACTTCTTCCTGGGCAAGGGAAAATCTAGCCCTCCTCATATGAGACAGCTCTCTGGTTAAGGGAACTCTGGGATTTCTTTCAGTGTAAGGGGTACCTCATATGGGATACCTCTGTAGGTAAGAGATCATAGAATCATAGAATATCAGGGTTGGAAGAGGCCTCAGGAGGTCATCTAGTCCAACCCCCTGCTCAAAGCAGGACCAATTCCCAACGAAATCATCCCAGCCAGGGCTTTGTCAAGCCTGACCTTAAAAACCTCGAAGGAAGGTGCCTTAGTTATTCTCCTGGAGAGTACCCTAACATCCTAGCTGTCTTTGCTTGTTAACCACTTTGCTTAAGGGCGTTGCCATGTCTTTCTGACCTGCCTTTTGGAAGGTTGGGTGAATGCGTCTGCCCAGTCCAGCACACTAGCTCCATCAGTAGCTCTGCCTGAGCACACTGAGCATGGGGTTTCATGTCAGCTCAGTGTTTAACACTGTGATTCAGGGTAGTCTTGTCTTTGTGGGCTGAGGTGGGAGTGTGTTTGTGCAAGGGGATGGGGAGAGCACCTTACATCTCTGGACCCAGTCTTGCTACCCCATATAGAGTGTGCTTGCTCTTTCCCCTGGGATTCTTGACCTGTAAGTGGGAAACCAGTTTGAATGGATTCTGTTTCGGGAGAAAGGGCAAATGCAGTATAAATGCTCCATTGGTGCAGTCAGTGACACTTTGATGTCTACTATGCCAGTTTTATCAGGCACAGGGCAATGGCTCATGCACCAGTAGTCTTAGGGTTCATCTACACTGGAATAAAAGACCTGCAGCATGGCTGCAGGTGGCCCTGGGTCAGCTTATTTGCGGCTGTGGGGCTAAAAATTGCTGTGTAAATTTAGACTTGGGCTGGAGCCCGGGCTGAAGGACTCTCCCCTCCCATGGGGTCCCAGAGTCCAGGCTCCAGCCTATGCCCAAACCTCTATACTGCTTTAAAAAGCCCAGTAGCCCGAGCCCTGCCGCCCAGAGTCAGCTGACACAAGCCAGCTGCGCATGTTGAATTGCAAAGTAGACATGCTCTTAATATTGTTCTTTGCGCCAGGTCTCCCTCCACCTTTATCAAGGACTCTCTGAACTGGAGCAGCAAAGATCAAAGCACACTCCAGTGGATTTGCCTACCTCCTGTAGTTGCTGGGAGAAGCCCAGGCAAACCTTCCTTCCAGGGCTCTGGCAAGCTTGTCCTGGGTTTGTAGCTGTAAACATCTCTCTTTGCTTCCTAAAGGGCTGATCTTTGGAGGTGTGAGAAAGGTGGGGAATTGCAGGGAGATGCATGATTCATCACAAAATGCCTTCTCAAAGGGTCTGTTAATACAGAGGACAACAGCTGTGTGAGCTAGGATTATTTCAGGACAACAAATGGCCCACCCACTGGTCCCTCTCCTCAGCCAATTTAGTTCAATACACTTTTTTGGCAGGACAAGAGGTCAGATCGTCAGGTGGCATCACTCCATTTGTATTTATAGCACCTGAGGATCTGGCCCCAGGAATAACTGAACTCCTGTGTACATGGCCCTGTCATCTCTGTAGCTATCCCAAAGAGCCCGTACATTAGAAATGTTAATAAAGCAGCCCTGTGGGTTTGAACTGATAACATTTATGATGTTTTATTTTACGACACAATGATCATTGACTGACCTTGGAGATGGCATCACCTGTCCTTGAGGTGAAATGGTCTCAGAGAGCTATTGTTCCAAGGTAAGGAAGTGAGTGAGTAAATAAATAAATAGTAACAACAACAAAGGGATTGGAAGAAAGAGAAGAGCAAATAGATTGAATCTAGGATCTTGATTATTCAGTTTGGTGATGGGCTTTAACAATTTCAGTTCAAGTTGAATTTATTCCCACCCTTTGTAATGCTGAGGAGTTTTTTTCCCCTAAAAACTTTATAAATGTTTCCACTGGGGAAAAAACCTAGTAGAAATCCACGCAACTTTATTTAACCTGCTGCTTGAGTTCAGGTGCCTTTCTGTGCTGCACAGCTGCTGTTGTTATGTATGGGTGGGTACAGCTGGAGAGTTCAAAGGGTCACCCTTTCCGTGGTAGTGCAGGGCTTTGAATGCTGATCAGAACACAGAGCTGCCTGCTGCAGGTAGAAGCCGGGTCTGGTTTTTGTGCTGTTAGGTAAATGCAAAGTTATATAAATAAGAACAGGAGGACTTGTGGCACCTTAGAGACTAACAAATTTATTTGAGCATAAGCTTTTGTGAGCTACAGCTCACTTCATCAGGCTTATGCGCAAATAAATTTGTTAGTCTCCAAGGTGCCACAAGTACTCCTTTTTTTTTTTTGCGGATACAGACTAACACAGCTGCTACTCTGAAACCTGTCATAAATAAGAACGTATTTGATTAACACGAGCTCTCCTTGCAGTAGTATGGAGAACACACATCTGTCTTTTGTTATGATATGGAGGCTCTATGTATGGTAACAATGGAATCCTCGAAGGTAATGGCCCAGGGGATTGATACTAGAATCAAAGAGGGAGCATATCGCCTCTAACTTATTATTTCATAGTGTCATAAAGTTTAAGGCCAGAAGGTATGATTAAATCATCTAGGACAGGGCAATTAAATTTCACCGGGATACCCCTGTATTAAGCCCAAAGACTTTAGCTAGACTAAAGCATTTCTGTCCCCAGGAGACTAAACTATGTGGCCTCAGGTTGGTAGTGAATAAATGTGTTTAGTTATGCAAGCAAATAAGCTTTCCATGTCCTGGAGCAATGCTGCATCACCCAGATGTGTAGAGGACATTCAGCATCTCCAGCCACCAGACCCGTTGTGCTGTGCTGTGCTGTCATTGTTATTGTTTGTATTGCAGCCACACTGATGGGTACCAATCAAAGATCAGGGCCCCATTCTGCTAGGGGCTTTACAGTGTAGAGCTGGGCTACAATTTTGTCCAAACCTCTTTCTTGGCAAAAAGTTTCAGTGACTGAAACGTCTTGGCGCTCATGTCAGTTTCATCAAATTGTTTATGTTAAGAAAAAAAAACCCTGAAAAAATTGCAAGGTTTCATTTTGATATTTTTGAAATGGAAAGTTTTGATTGCTTGGTTTGAAACAACTTTTCATTTCCAAATTTCCTTTAAAAACATCAGCAACATTTTCAAATGCTCCAAATCAAAATGAAATGTTTCAGGATTGTTGAAGCCAAAGATTTTGTTTCACCTGAAATGAACTTTATTTTCAACTTTTTGATTCACCAAAAATCTCAAAACATTTCATTTTCAGTTTGACCCAAAATGAATCCCCCCTCCACCCCAGTTTTTTGGACTTGCCAGTGATCCAAAACATCTGTTATTTGCACAGCCCTAGTACAGACACAATAAAAATGTCTCTTCTAGTCCAGTTCTTATATCTCCCACGTCACTGTAGCCTCTGAGCGCTTTCTATTGGTGCATTAAGCAACGTGACTCACATCTGTCACGTGTGTTTCACCCTCTCCTCAGGGGGAGAATTATACATGCAGGGAAATGTTTTGGTGTGGTAGGATTTTTTTTTAATGTGAGTGCTGCTGTGTGTTCATGTTAGAGAAGGCAGGCTGAAGACGTGCGCCTTGCACTGGGAGTGGAGGAGGGTGAGGTTTGTGATGGCCCTCAGAACCTCCTGCATTGATGAGCTTTACCCTTATGGCAGAAATTTCCATTGTGCCAGAGGAATGGAGCTCTCAACCATGGTCTTCTTCCCACTGCTTTAGGCAGCTGTTCAGAATCAGCTTACTTACCATGTTAGGATTTGGCTTATGCTGCGTCTTTCATGTGCTAGATTTTCTCAAGCAATAATTTAGGTACTGGTTGTTAAGCAACCGTGAAGGCAAACAGAGCAGCCATTATGTGACCTTCAACTTCTGTCACCACTGCCAGATAAGCTGAAGGCTGTGTCAAAAGTTAGCATCACATCCAAAGTATAACACCGCCCAACTTTGCTCATTTACTTCTCAGCCAAACTAGCATTTGGTATATTCCATTTCTTTCCAACCACTGTTATTTTACATAGGGCTGGGCAAACACGGTGGCAAATAGATTCTGCTCTCATCCCTGTGACGGAATGCCTGCCCAAACCTGTTCTTATTGGTGCACTCTTTATGAGGGCTAATCCCTTGTAAAGGTGCTAGAGAGTCTAACTGGTTGAGCAAACAGTGCTTGTTCTATTTATAGATTGTTAATGCGTGACTATGTCTGTGACTTCAGAATGGGCTTCTGGGGCTGGTAGAATGGTACATGCTATAGGAAGGATTTAGCTGAAAAGAAAGGACTCTTGAAGTATTAGATGAAGTAATTTTGAGCGTCACCCATGTTTACCTTCGCCTTTATTGAATAATCATTTCAGAGACAACCTGGGCTTTGGAGAGATTATAAAACTCAGCACAAAGGGTATATTGACAATCACCGGAGACAGGGAGAAGTCAAGGCAGGGTGCATTTTCCAGGCTTCCTGGTAAGCTCTGGTATGGAGATTTGGGGGTGGAGTGGGGTATGCCTATGACAGTCATGTGAGTTCCAAGGAGGATACCTCTGATGGTCATGTGATGTTCAGGGGACTGCATCTGCTCACTGAGATCTAGAGGGATCACGCTGGTGACTTTGTGAAATCCATGGGCTATCCTCTTCTAGATCCATTTGTGATCCATGCCTCAGGCTCCCTTTAACTAAAGATTTGATTTTTCTCTGTTATAAACTTGAGATGTTGAGGATGGGAAGCCTTCCAGGGGCCATATGACTTCCAGAAGTATGGGACACTTTCTGATATCCATATGATATCAAAGGGATTCACGTGGTGGAGGCATGAGGGGGACAGGGAATGTACCTCTGATAGCAGTATGTGACTGGGGGAGGATGAGGGGACTATCTGTTTGATAGTCATATGTGATCCAGGTGTGCAAGGCTTCCTCTGATATATTCACATAAGATCCTAAGCTGTCAGATGTTTCTCTTATTTGCATAAGATCCAGCGGCATAAGAGCCTTCTGATATTCATGTGAAATCTGGGGAGGGGTGGGGGTGAGGAAGAGATGGCATCCTTTTGATATGCCAGAGAGATTTTGTGGGGGTGGAGAACCATATGTTCCCTTTGATGTCTGCGTGAGATCTGAGGGCCTTGCTAATATGCAATGTTTTTATTTCCTCCTTCTGATTTATACAAAAAATAAAAGAGCACAGTTCCGGGATCTTGTCTCAGATACTGCGGTGAGGAAAGCCATGTAAGTGTGTAGATAGCGACATACCCTTGTCAAGTATTTAAAAATTCACTTTTTATCAATGACAAATTCAATATCTTCTAACCCCCCATGGCCAGAAATGACCAAGCGAGAGAGAAGGTCCCCCTCTCTCATGACTTAAACTTCACTGCTTTCCCCTCACTTCCTACCAAAGCTAGAGAGAATTGATGGGCTTTGCCATATGTCCTGTAGGGCAACACATCTGGGCTGTTTCAAACGAAGTGGGGTGTGATAGTGCCTTCCTTCAGCTGCCTCCATTTTAAACCAAGTGAGCTACAGCTGGAATGGCTACACTGCAGCTGGATGGCACAGGGGGAGAGGGGGATCCCTCAAGCAGCTGGGTAGGTGCAATTCTGGATTCCCTTGATGTCCATGTGATATTCTCCTGTAGCTCCTTGGCATAACGAGAAACCCAGAGTCTGATCCACCTGCCATGAAAAAGGCAGAACACTCCTGATCCTCACACACCAGCTTTTGCAATTATGCAGGCCATACAAGAACTGAGAGAAAGGGAGGGCTATTAAAGAGTCAGCACTTCAGTCAGATAATAGTAACTGAACTTCTGTGTACATGGCCCTTTTCAGATTGCTGGCTGTACAGGGTACAACAGGAGCTGGGGACTGTCCTGACCTCTTTACACCCCAGGATCTCCATGTTCTGAGATGTAACTGGAGCAATTTAAAAGAATTTTACAGCATGTAAAACTCTGACGTTGATGTTTGTCTTGGTGGTTGTGGACATCCAGCCCTTTCCGAAGCACCGTGTGGTAGCGAATTGCCCTTCTCAAAAGGATGGCAACTAATTCATGCTTTCTTATTCTCTGTCGAATAATGGGTTCAAATTCTACTTATGCCACAAATGTAATGAGTTGAATGTTCTCATCCTAGTTTCTAGAGCATCAGTTAAGCATCAATGGCTGTCGCTGGAGTGGAGAGACCCTACATTGGAATATCAGGGTGTGCTGCAAGTCAGGGGTAATCTGTATTGTCCAAGTTCACCTGTAGGTCTTGGCCAGGAATAGCAGGGAGTACTGCAAGGGAGGTTTGAGACTCTTTGGCAGAGTCATGTGGTGGCAGTCTCAGAACTGTAATAGCAGAGGGCGCTGCGGGGCTAGGAATGGGAGGTATCATGACAGAGCTGTGGGGGGGATCCAGGACTGGGACTTCTGGGGATGCTGCAGGGCAGGAGTGAGGAGCACTGGCAGAGCCATGTGGGGTCCCAGGATGGAATAGCGGGGGGTTCTGTGGGTCAGAGCCCCATGTGATTCAGTCTTGCATAGGACTTATCCACACTACGGATGGCAGCCGCCAGTGCTGTCAAGGCTTCACTTTCAGAAGTACTAAAACTCAGCTGAAATTCCAAGAAGAAACCAAAGAGATTGCACTTTAGTGATTCCATTAGTTCTGCTTATGAAAGCTCGAGAAAAATGTCACTTCCAAATGTAGACAATGCATCAACATTTCAGTCTCTGCCAGAGAAAGTTATGTCAGGCTGACCAGCTGGCAAACTGCCACAACAAGAAAGCCATCCACTACCTTCCAACACAACTTGGGAGAGAACTTTATGTCTTTAAATGGCAATTAAATAAATTGTAGCGGATCAGAAAGACACACAAACAAACCAAAGGAGACTCTTGTCCCTTGCTGGGGAGAATGTGCATCTCTCTGTTGCTCTCTTCATAAAGCAGCCCCCCTCTTCCTCCTTTAGGAAGTTCTAATCCCCACAGCCTTTCCCTAGAGATGTTCAGAAGAATGTGAAGTGCACAGTATTCCTAGACTCTCAGTGTTTTGTTTTCTTGGATGGGTTCCAGCGGGATCTCCTGTTTAGTCCACGCTAGGGAGAAGACCCTTTTCTTTTTTTGTCCCCTTCTGCCTGAGGCAGATCATGAATTATGTGCTGACGTTTTTCCTCACTCCTGCACCTCCCTGTAATATCCCATGGGGGGCCCATTAAGCAACTTCCTTGTCTTATCTCCCTAGGGAGACAGATCACATGCTGAAATGGCAGGGGCAGGAGGGGCTCTTGTGGCTCAGAGGATCACTGGCTGGAAGCAGCATGTCACCACTCCTTGGGATAAGGGCAAGCCATCCATTTAAATATGAAGAAGCACATGGGTCTGTTGAGTGGGTATGAATGGTCCGGCTGCGTATGGAGGCTCTTGATGTAACTGATTAAGGGCAGACTTGGGTTTTCACTTCTGTTGGCTGATTATGTTTTGCAATATTTGCATTCATTTAATTACCCATATACTTAAAGTTTAGGTAGGTGCGTCTGTGACCCATTGGTGGCTGTGTGTTGCATGTTCCGCTCTGCCCCTGCTCCGCAGAGGAGGTGAGTCTGTTACAGCTGCAGCTAAAAAGCCGTGGCTGTAGAGTTTAAGCTACAGCTGCTCACGCTTTTAGCTCTGGAGGTCCCTGCTTCAGTTCCCGGCATGTCAGCCAAGAAGGTTGCCGTCACACATTCTAAACATGAAAACACGTTCAGAGCAGGAGCCAAGCCGCCCCTATTTCTATAAGAGCAGAAGTGAGTGAAATTAGTTTCCTTTGTACACTTCAGGAGCTTCACCCTGATGAACCAGCCGCCCGACCCAGGCTATGAAGTTGTGTAGGCATCGCAGCTTCCCCCCCCCCCAACCCCCAGATGCGTCCGCTGAAGTGAGCCGTAGCTCACGAAAGCTTATGCTCAAATAAATTGGTTAGTCTCTAAGGTGCCACAAGTCCTCCTTTTCTTTTAACAGAACGAACGTTGCCTGTACACATGCACTATGATACTGTCCTTAGTTACATGATCACATGCCGACTGGTCGTGGGGGTGGGGGGGTCAGGCTAATATGGAAGGGAAAAGTGCTTGCTCCACAGCCAGAGCCAACTGAGTGACTTAAGAGTAACTCATCTGCATGTGCCCTCCATCCTCCACAGCCCAGAGAAGCCCCCTCTGTGAGTCTCAGGCCCTTCTCTTTGTCTGTTTAGAGCTCTCAGGGGTTACTGAAACCATGTGACTTCAGTAAATGCCATGGTGCTACTGCGGTGGGTGGGAAGAGAAAGCAGGAGAAGGACTGGATTCCCCAAATAGGTACCCTGTCAGGCAGGGGGAAGGCACGAAGGGATACTGCAGGGCCTGTGTCCCCCCTCATTTGATATGGAGGAAAGAGTGTTCTTCATCTCAAAGGCCTCAAACCGCTCTCCTGGCTGACAGCTCCATTTTGGAGCAGTTGATTGGGTGACCCCTGGGGAGGGCTCGGTGGCCTATTCAGTCTCTTTAAAGGACTGACAGCCCAGGAGGAACCCATCGCCCCTCCCTAAATCAGGGAGAGATTGCACACACCCAGTGCCCAGATCTGTGATTCTGCGTGTGAGCAAGGGACCATGCTGGCCAACCACAGTAGGTCTCTGTTGTTCCCCCTGTGGGGGCACAGGGAGGCAGCTGGGAAATAACTAGGCTCTGTGGCCACGGCGTACAGGACAGCTGGACTATGCAGGTCCAGATTAGGGCATTTTGGGGGCCCTAACCACACCCCCACATGGAACTCTAGTGGTGACAATGGCTCCTTCATGCGTGGCGGTATTGGTAGCCAGGTTCCCTTTGAGTCCTGGTTTGCACTGCTGGTGGGGCCGGGGCCATGCAGCTCTAGTGGCTGCTGCTAGAGTTGGAGGAAAATGTTTTGTCCAAATGTTCTTTTGATGGAAAATTGGTTGTGGGGTTTGGGGTTTTTTTTTTTGACAAAATGGAAATTTTCACAGAAAATGTCTGCTTTCATCAAAAAGAAAAAGAGGGTGGGGGTGGGGGGAGGAGCGTGTGAAAAATGAAAACCTGAAGACCAGCAACAGTTTGGTTTTAGGTTGCCAAAAATAAAAAAAATTGGCCAAAAGCCCTAAAATTTTAAATGTTCGGTTTTCATTTGCTTAAAACTAAGAAGTTTTCAGATTTCTGAGAACTCCTGAAAAATTTCAAAGAACATTTTTGATCTAAACAAAACCTTTTTCATTTTCATCCTTATTTTTTGTGGGGGGAAAAAAGTAATTTCCCAACCAGCTCTAGCTGCTGATTCTCCCTCTACTGGAGGCTGTCTGCAGACTCAGGCAGACATCACTGCATCCAGTTACACTCAGCTTGCCTTTTCAAGTTTCTCTTCACAACCAGGAAGCCCAGAAACCATTTTTCTGCAGGAAAGTGGAGACTCTGATGTCATCAAATCAGAGCTAAGGCCCTAGGCACATGCCTGTGTCTTAATTTGGTTCTGAGACCATGCAGCAATGTCCATCTCTGCTCTGTGAAGGTAGGCAAGGTTTTACATTTGCTTTTCTACAAGCACTTCCCTGTGGATAGCAAATAATATTTAAAAATTACCCTACACATTTGCTTGACATGTTACAAGGTAGGGGGGAGAATGCAGTGCAGTGTTTATGAATTCTTTTGTAATTTGGTTTGCATTTGGATACCATGATGATGTAGATTAGGTCAGATTAGGATTTAGTCCTAATTGCCCACCTTCTCCTATTTCAAAAGCATGCATTTGACTCACTCTGTTAGGTTACAGGTGGGTAACACAGAGAGCCAACTCATATTTTCAGTTCCAAAATCCATGAGCTCTAAATCAATGCTCTATTAGCAACAGAGATACTCTATCACTTGGCTACCAATAGTAACACATTCAGTGAGGCTAACCTCCTTCCTCTCCCTCTCATAAAATTCCTTATCTATAACTTCTACTAAATCCACAGAGCTCTGCCTCCAAGGACAATAAAAGGAATTTGAATTAATATGTTGTATCAAAGCATCCCGACTTCTAGCTGAAGAATACATTTTCACTCACATTGTTAAATAAAACTGAAATGCTGGGCATTTAGGACCCAATCCGGCTTCCATTAAAGTCAGTGGAAAAGCTCCATTGATTACAAAGGCAGCTGTAGCAGGCTGTCAATGTCTGCTTTTCACTGGTACCCAGGTGTGAGAAAGCATGAAGTGAATCTAAGCTGTACATTTTCTAAGGTTGTGTTTTGAGCTCAGGGCTTCTGGTGACATATACTTTGGACTCAGCATTTATATTTTATTTGGCTGGTATTCACTAGAAAATTAGATTGACCCAGCTACATCATTCAGGGGTGTGAAAAATCCATCTCCCTGAGCAACGTAGTTAAGCGGATCTAAGTCCCCACATAGACAGTGCTATGTTGACGGAAGAATTCTTCCATCGGCCTAGCTACTGCCTCTTGAGTAGGTGGATTACCTATGCTGATGGGAGAACCCCTCCCATCAGCATAGGTGGTGTCTAAACGGAAGTGCTGCAGCTGTGCTGCTGTAGCGTTTCAAGTGTAGACAAGCCCCGAGGATACGTATTACATATCAATTAAAAAAACCACCCCTGGAAAACGTTCTAGGTGTTCTAGCCATCAGTTAGACCTACAGTTGCACATGATGAGCACCCACCAGCAAGAATATACAACTGCATAACCGTATACAACTAATGAATTAACTCAGCCAGTCAATAAGTCAAAGCGGCAAACATGTCCCTTTAGCTCACGCGCCCCCTGAAACACACTCTCGACCTTCACCAAGAACCCTGTTACCTAAAAACCTTTTACGGCATGTCCAGAAAGTCATCAAGGTCAGGCTGTTTCAGATCAAAGGGGGAACAAATTCCAAAGTACTGCAGCCTTCCCAGAGAACACCTGCTGGCATCTCCCTTTACTTTATTATGAGTGGGAATCCAGCTTGAATGCCTCTGCCAGCTGGAGCTGCAGCCATATGGCACAGGGAGAGAGACTATCTCACAGGTAGGCAGGTCATTTGGGGCTTTATAGGTCATACCCACCACCTTAAACTCCATCCAGAGATCAACAGGCAGCCAGTGCTGATCCTGGAACACTGGAGTCAGATATTTATAGTGAGACACCCCGCTCAAGCAGTGAGCTGCTGACATGACTAGCTTCTGTATTTTAATGTGTAGCACCAGAACGCCTCAATGAAAAATACAGTCTCATAGGAATTGGAGTACAAGAGGTTAGGCTCTTGATATGCATTGCTTTCATGCTGGAAATAGGGTTATTTGTCTACAATGGGGATACATGGTTCATTTTAAGAATAATCTGATTTATTTCAACAGAACAGAATAGATGCTATGGGTCAAGGCTGGCTAACACAGATCTAAGTCCCCTTTCCCCTCATTTGCAAAGCCATTCAATTGGGCCCTGGCTGGAAAACCCAAGATTCAGTGTGCAGTATTTCTTCCAAGACAGTGCTCGAGGTATGTCCACGCAGCTCTCATTCATCACAAAGTAGCTGGAAGAGGAGCATATTATTATTTATTCTTTGTATAGTCGTAGTGCCTAAGGGTCCCAGTCATGGACCATTGTGCTTGGCACTGGACAAAAAGACAACCCCTGCCCCAAAGAGCTTGTACTCTAAATATTAGTGAAGTGACACCAGTGGATGCAGAGATCCATGTGTCATTAACATCCCGTTGTTTTTTCATCCTGTCCCTGGTGGGATGCGGCTCTGATGAGCTGGGGTATCTGGCCCTCTGTTCATTATTGGTTGGGTTTTAAAATCCTGCATTCCTTTCCCCCCACCGTTCTTCATTACTAGGGAGGGACATTAACATGCAGTTGGGATCTTTGTCTTTTAAAGACTTCAAGCTGCTTCTGCTGCCTGTTTCCCCACTTTGGTCATGGTACGTTATGACATCGCAGTCAGCCGCACTGGAAAAGATTCGGATGTCTTGTGCAGCGGGTGATGGCTCGCATTCCTGGCAGTGTCAGCCAGAAGAAGTGGGGAGTAGGGATTTTAATAGCAGTAAGCCCCTCATTAGAATCTAAACTTCCCTTGGCTCATTGCTCACATCACCCCTTCAATCGGGGAGTTTTATCCGTGAGCCATCACTCTCCTGAGCTGCCTCCCCCTCTCTCCTTCTGCTTAGTGGTTGATTTGCTGCTCAATCTGTGATTAATTAAAACAAAATTCAAGTAACTGTGCTGATGCTAATTCATTTATAGCTACCCACTTGACGCACGGAAGTGTAGGGGCCACAGGTGACGAGGCACATCTTGCCGATAGCCAGCAGAGGGAGCTGTGCACACAGGCACAATGGCTGTTTGGCTGAGATTGTAGTAGGAACTAAAAGTAAATGACTCCCAAAACACCCAAAACATAGTTTCTACTTGTCCAGGAGGATGGGGGTGGAATATCCTAAAATAACTAATTTGTCACTAATTGCACTGTTACTTTACTATCAGGGATCCAGGAATGCAGTAGAACCCCTATGTTATGAACTAACTGGGGATTGAGGCATTCCTAAAATGGAAACATTCATAAAATTGAACATCTCAAAATTACAGTAGGTAGTAGGTAGTTGCAGCATGGTGCACTGCATCACTTTCTCCTCGTCCTTCAAACCTCTGCTAAGCCATGCCCAATGCATTGAAGGCATCGGAATGTGACGAGATGTCGACTTGTTCTTCATCCACATCATTTTCCTTATGTGATTTTTTTGCCCTCCTCCCCCTTCTTTGGGAAGAATGGTTCAGATCACTGGTCATTCATAAGACTGGTGTTCATAACACTGAGGTTCTGTGTGGTCCCAAAGAAAACCAATTGGAGAATTCCTTGATTTAAGGAATTGGGTCCCCAGTTCTGTCTCATGTTAGATCATGCCTTTCTACTGTGAGTGGCTGCATTTAGTTTAAGTGAGATGGCTTGCACAGAGCTAGACACAGAGCTCACTCTCAGAAACAGATGGCACATAGCGCTGATGCCCCAGGAACAGCCCTGGCAAGGAATTGTGACACAGATACACTCCCTAAGTCACAGCTCCTCCAGAGCTCCTGTTTCACTTAACAGAGGAAGAATATAGGTGGAGTGGGAGAATCTATGGTTCTGCCTATGCCTCACCCCTTCTATTTCCACTCCATGCATCCGATGAAGTGGGTTCTAGCCCATGAAAGCTTATGCCCAAATAAATTTATTAGTCTCTAAGGTGCCACAAGGACTCCTCGTTGTTTTTGTTGATACAGACTAACATGGCTACCACTCTGAAGCCCCTTCTATTGTTGACCAGGTTCCTCCCTGACAACTTGCTGGGGGTGAGGTTGAGTATCAACTGGGTGGACTCAGCTGTCCATACTGTTCCTGAACAGAACATCTGGGCAGGTCCTGTGTGGCTGTGGCGGAGGATGTGTGGGGGCTTTTGCCCCATTACTGCCTTGCATGAATGTTCAGGCCTGGGTCACAATGTACCTGCTAGTAAAGTACTATTCAAGAATAAATGAGTACAGATGGCAGAATCAGGCCCTTCATTATTATTTATTACCTTTCCAGTTCCATAAGGGACCAGTTGCTTGCTCTGCCACAGACTTCCTGTGAGAACTTGGGCAAGTCACTTAGCCTCTCTGTGACTCAGCCATGAAATGGGAATAATAGCACTGCCTTACCTCACAGGGGTGTTGTGAGGAGAAATACACAAAACAATGTGAAGTGCTTTGAGATCTGCTGATGAAAAGCTATAGGTATTGTAATAAGTGTATGTGACACTGTAAAATATATGATGGGTTATCAGTATTTTAACAAGGAACTGTCTCACAAACAATTTCCCCCTTTAGCCTGTGATAAGTCCCATATCCCAGGGTCAACATGTTTACAGACAAGCTGGGGGAGAGATTGGGGAATCTATTCATACATTTTCTGATTTAAATTAAAGCCCTTTCTCATCATAGAATATCAGGGTTGGAGGGGACCTCAGGAGGTCATCTAGTCCTCAAAGCAGGACCAAACCCCACTTTCCCCTCCAAATGGCCCCCTCAAGGATTGAACTCACAACCCTGGGTTTAGCAGGCCAATGCTCAAACCACTGAGCTATCTCCCCTCCATCATCTTAACTGAGGAAGGGGATAACACCATTTAGCCAAGAAATGTCTATTGTCTATTCTAGTGCAGAGGTTTATAATTTGTTCCTGTAATATATACTGAGTATATTGGTAATCTTGCCCAGTGTTCAACTTGTATGGTACGAAATGGGCATGATGGGTGGGTGAGTGCCTTGGGTTAGGGACACAGCATGGGGTTTCTCAGAGGAAATTAAATGAGGCGCAGTCTGCTGCATCCCAAAGTAAAAATATATGCTCTTCAGGAGTTCTGGGATAGGATGATTAAGCAATAGACTGAGAATAGAGAATTTCTATTAGGGGTGTAGTCCTTCTTTCAGTGTGGTACATGGGTGTTTTGATTTTGGTTTCTTATCAAGGGGCTCCCACCAGCACTCAGGAATCCTCTGTAGATGATCACTGCAAAGAAAGAACAGGGCCCTGCCACCCAAAGCGTCACGCTATAAGTAGTTCCCTCCTGTGAGGTGAAGTGCCCTCACATCTTCTGGACGTCCATGGAAGTGGAGGGTGCTCAGCACCTCCCAGGATCAGGTCCTAAGCGCACAGATAAGCATGATGCAGAGCAATACAATGCAGAACAAGCCCAGAGCTGCACAAGGTGATTCTAGGGGAGTGGGAATTCTTTGAGCTGTATGTTTTTGGAAGGCAGAGGGGAAGGAGCTTGGATTATGTTAACTGAGCCGTTGTTCCAGGGATACAGCACATAGTGCAAGAAGGCACAAAATCAGAATGAAATCACTTTTTACAAAATGACGTATACAGCAGCCAACATCCAGCACTTCTCCTTATACTGATCGTTTTCTGCCCTCCTGAGAAAGCCTTAAAGGATCAGAGAGCTGCAAGCAATGAGTGTAATGGAAATCTCACACATTTCTTTTATACATGATTTAAAAAGGGGAGAACTGTACTGCATGGACACAAGAGAGCCTATGAACTCCAAAGATTTATGATCTTCCTCCTGATGGCCCCAGAACGTAAGTCCTTTTTAACTGACATTGACTAAACTTCTGGAAAAATGTATTGTTTATGAATTTAGTGGGAACCATAAAAGACCCAATCACATTGTCAGTGGTGGGAGTGCAGCACCTTTTAAAGTCAATGGAAGTTTCTTGAGCACCAAGTGGTGCTTCTAGGATGCAACCGAGATCAGCCAGAGGTTCTGTCACCACCTGCCCTGTAACCCTGAGGGCCTCTGTGCTGTGCACCTCTGGCTCAGAGTCCTGACACCAGCAACATGGCCTCACTCTGGCCTCCAGCAACCTGGTTATTCCTTGCAAGGTGACACCAACAGCCCTTCTCGTCCTGGGTCTCCCCCAAATTTCGTTTAATACACAGCCCTGAGACAATTTTGTAATCAAGCAAGAGTAAGTTTATTAACAAAGAACAGCTAAGTAAAAAGAGAAGACACCAGATGTGGTTACAAGGGAAACAAAACAAACCGAGCTTTCTCTTGGCTCTGAACTCTAAAACTGACATTTACCATTGTTGTCTGTGCAGGCTTCTCACCTATTGTCATTTCCATCTCCTCTGGGTTTTCAGGCCAAGAGGATCCACTTCTTATCCACTCATAGGGCACTGCTCACCCTTTGTCCCCTAGCTGATGGATGCAAAATGGCTTATGGCCTTTGCTTTTATTTCCCATAGTCTATTTTCTCTGTTTAAAGAGCAAGAAAAGCTTCCTGAGGGTGCAAGCTCCATCCCCCATTATGATCATTAAGCCCTCTTCCCCCCTGCTCTTTGAGCTTGATGGCTTTATTTACCTTCTACATAAATGTAATTTTCATTGTCCTCTGTAGCCCTACCTGGCTCAGTTTATAGACACTGAAGAAACAGGAAAACAGGCAAAACAAGTAACATTCCTATGTCTAGGACAGGCTGGGCTTATGCAGTACTTGCAAAACACCTTTTAAGAATACGTTTCCAACATACATCTATAATTCTTTATATGACCCCCCGTACATACACCATGCAATAATATTAATGACCAGTGTGTTCCTGGGTTGCATATGACACCTTACTTAACCCTTTTAGATACAGAGTATGGCCACAGTGTGTTGGGACAATGAGTGTGTCAGGCCTGATGTGAGTTATGGTGGGGTGTATCCTCTGCCAATTGGCATTGAGGAACTCCCTGGATCACACAGGGCCCCATTGTGCTGGGTGCTGTACAAACGTATAGTAAGAGACAGCCCCTGTCCTGAAGAGCTTACCATCTATACAGACAAGACAACGGGTGGGAGAAAGGAATTGTTATCCCCATATTACATCTTGGGAAACTGAGGCACAGAGAAATTAAGTGACTTGCACAAAATCACACCAGGAATCCGTGGCTGAGCTGTGATGAAACTCAGCTCTCGAGTCCTAGTCCCAAAGCTTAACCACCAAGATGTTTAGGTCCCAAAACTATACAATGGGTTAGACTGCATATCCTTTGGGATGAAACACGTGATGCATGTTTGCAGCATGTCTCCAGTCTAACTTAGCGTAGTGTTTCAATATGGTGTCAACGTACTTTGTACTTGTTTAAAAAGAATGAGTTGACACTAACTACCAATGTTGTTTCAATACTATGGCAATAGGTGCTTTAGAAATGCAGAGTTAGATTAGAGATTTAACATTCAGTAGGAGTTCTGGCACAGACCAAGGGCAACAAACAGAGCCAAGAATATGTAGATTCCTAACACTCCTTCCTGTATGAAATCTCAGGCAGCAGTTTATCCATAGCTAATGAGAAAGGGAAAAAAAATACCAGTATAAACAGTCTCTCTCACCTCAGTACTTTCTCAGCAAATACATTACAAAAATTCATTACCCAGCTGGCCATCCTGCCCAAGTCTTTCTATCTCCCTTCCTCATTCTGATGGAATCAGTGCTCTAAATTACTTCTTTGAATTCAGGAGATTAGGGTGATCTGTTGTGTTTTATTAGCTGAGATGATTTCATGCAAAAACTCTTTTAGATTCATGAATGATTATGCCCCTGCAAAGAAGAGGAGCAGCTGTGGGGTCCGATAGACCAGGCTGATCATGGCATGTTGATGGGAGGCTTGCATGGATCACATGCAATTGTGTAAAGGTGACCTGCAAATAAGAACAGCAAATTCCATTTCCTGTAGTATAATGTGCAGAATTGTCCCCCACAAGTCAGGTTGAGGGTGCTATTCTGCATGTGAACTATTGAGAACCTCCCTTTCGTTTCATGTCAGGTCCTCTGAACCCACTGGAGAAATGGAGAATTTAGGTGTATTCTTATCACTTGGCTAGTTATAGAGGTATAAAAGAAAGAATCAAAATCACTGTCTGCCAGTGTACAGTCCTTCTCTTACTGTGACAGTCTGAGGCCCTGTTCTCAGGCTAAGGCCTTTGGTTAAGCAACAGAGGCAGCCATAAGCTGGGAAGCGACCGGTCACCTCCTCACATTCCAAACCAGTCACATTGAAATAAGGTGCTATTGGGCTGTTAGGAATACAATCCTGTCCTGATAGTGCCTATCGCCTCCAGAGAAAGGGAAGTGCCTAGAAGATGTAAAAGGAAACTTAGTTTGATAGCATCCTGTCTGGCAAGAACTCACTTATCAATAGCTGGGATGTGAAATCCTCACTTCTGTGTTTGTTCTATCACTGTAGTCCCCATTTCCCCATTGTTTGTCTGTATAATCTCTATCTGGGTCTGTGATTGTTTCTGTCTGCTGTAGAATTAATTTTGCTGGGTGTAAACTAATTAAGGTGGTGGGATATAATTGGTTAAATAATCATGTTACAATATGTTAGGATTGGTTAGTTAAATTTCAGTAAAATGATTGGTTAAGGTATAGCTAAGCAGAACTCAAGTTTTACTATATAGTCTGCAGTCAATCAGGAAGTGTGTGTGTGAAATGGGAACAGGGAATGGGGGTGGGGAAATTGGAATCATGTTGGGCTAAGGGCAGGAACGGGAACAGGGACACAGGCGTAAGGCTCTGTGGTGTCAGAGCTGGGAAGGGGGACACTCAGGAAGGAAACTGGAGTCATGCTTGCTGGGAGTTCACCCCAATAAACATCGAATTGTTTGCACCTTTGGACTTCGGGTATTGTTGCTCTCTGTTCATGCAGGAAGGACCAGGGAAGTAAGCGGGTGAAGGAACGAGCCCCCGAACAATGTTCCACTCTCCTTTCATCCAAAGGATTCCAAAATGTTTTATATACCAATACTGACACACAACCCAGGGCTAGATTCACAAAAGGAGCTGACATCTCGCTGCCACGTCACGCGCCTAAATTCCAGAATCAGGCAGATTCACAAAGCCCCTGCTCAGCTGCCGCCAAACGCTGTGGGTGCCTATATGTTTGCGGTAGAAGTTCCTCGGGCCTGGGCACATGCACGCTGCAGCTTCACTCTAGCTGTCCCGACATCTATGTCTCAGAGCAATATTCAGTGTAGGGGAAGAGAGATGTTCCTCCACCTAACTCACCTGCAGGGCCTGATCCAGTAAGTGTGTTCAGAGCTCATCTGTGGGATCGGGCTCCCGTGGACAAACAAACTCACACAAAACAATGCTGGCAGCAGGCCCCACCCCCTCATAACTTTTAATCCAAGGATTAGGGTACTCACCTGGGATGTGGGAGACGCTTGGTTCAAGTACCCCCCCCCCCCCCCGCACCTGATGAGGAGTTGAGATTTGAACAGGGATTTACCCTCTGTGAGATAAATTGCTCAGGTGTGGGATAGTCTCATGTGGAGCTTCCTCACTCTCTCCTGTAGAAGCTGTTCCACTGTGAATAAATAATTTAAAAAGTCAGAGAGAGCTCACAAGCATGAGAATGACTTTGTAGCCTGATTTGTTAAAACACTCCCATCGGAGACCCAGGATCCAGTCCCCCTGCTCCAATGACTTTTAAAATTATTTAGCCACAGTGGAGCAGCTTCAAAAGGAGAGACTGGGGGAGCCCTACATCAGAATGTCCCACAGCCCAAAAGCTAGAACTCTCAACTGAGAGCTGGTAGATTTCTGTTCAAGTCCTTTCTCCCCATCACCCACTGGGCTAAAAATGATGAGGGAGGTCCTCCCTAACCTGTTTCTGAAACAGCATAGGTGCCTACCACCGAGAGAGGGCTTGCAGCTGAGAATCCCAAGCAGAGACAGGTGCCAAACTCACTGAAAGGGGTCTGGCTTAGGACACACCCTTTACCTGGCCATCTCTCATTGGCAAATTTAGGCAGGGAGCCACCTAGCATGCTGGCTTTTGTGAATCCCATTCTGAGGCTCCTATCTCTCCCCACTCATTGCATAGGGAGCCCGTGCGCCTAACTGAGGCTTTGTGAATCCCAGTGATTTTCTAAAGTATCTAAAAGTTAGGCATGGTCATGCTCAGTGTTGCTATGCCTAAGTTTTTTTGAGAACCTAGCTCCCATTATGTAGTGTTCACCCACTCCCCTAAATGCAGCCACAGCTGGGATAGAATATGGAAGCTGTTTAACAGCAGACAAAAACCTGCACAAGTAGGCTGGAGTGGAAAGGTTGGCACTGGAGAATATCAGAGCATCTAAAGGCACCTTACCTCTCTCTTATTGCTAGGCAGTTTAAGACAAGTAATCTCTGTATGAGTTCATTGAGATTCCTCTGGAATCGAACACAGAGGACAAATTGAGGAGAAGACCAAAGTATCATGTTACAGCACATCACAAAGGAGGCTTTTGGATTCATTATTTAAACGCTCATGTCCCCACGGGACTCAGTGAGAATTGTGACCTGTCCTCATTGAGAGCAAGGTGACTGCTTGGTTAAGCACTTTCTTGAGTCAGTTTCTTATGAATCACAGTCACTTTTCTTTCTATCCCTCTGTCTGGTCACAGGACAGGGAGTCAGGAGACCTGGGTTCTGTGCCTTGCCCTGCTGCATGCCCCTGAGCAAGTCATTTCACCCATGTTTCTTCTCCCATCTTTTGTCCTATTTATTTAGATTGTAAGCTCTTAGACCGGGGTGGTCTCTAACTATGGGTATGTACTCAGCCTAATGGTGCTCCTGATTTTGGTTGCAGTCTCTAGGCCAGTGTTTCTCAAACTGGGGTCTTCAGGGTACTCCTGGGGGTCCGCAGACCCTGCTGAGAAACTCCTCCCCCTCCCTCCCAGCACACCTGGGAACAGGCTTCCTACCTAACCCGGCTCCGTGCTGCTCCCGGAAGCAGCCAGCATGTCTCTGCAGCCCTGGGGGAGGGAGGGGGTTTCCGCGCACTGCCTCTGTCCCAAGCCCCGACTCCGCAGCTCCCATTGGCCAGGAACTGCAGCCAATGGGACCTCCGGGGGCAGTGCCTGTGGGCAGGGGCAGCATGCGGAGACCCCCTGACCTCCCTGCCTAGGAGCCGCTGCCAGAGAGATGTGCTGGTCGCTTCCGGGAGCAGCTCAAGGTAAGAGCCACAACCTTCAACCCCTCCCACACCCCAACTCCCTGCCCCATCCCAGAGTCCGCACCCACACTCCCTCCCAGAGCCCGCACCCCGCACACCCTCCCGCACCCAAACTCCTCCCCAGAGCCCGCACCCCCTCGTGCACCCTAACCCCTTGTCCCAGCCTGGTGAAAGTGAATGAGGGTGGGGGAGACTGAGTGTCAGAGGGAGGGGGGATGGATTGAGTGGGGGAAGGGGCCTAGGGGAAGGGGTGGGACAGGGGCATGGTCTTGGGGAAGGGGGCAAGGAAAGGAGCGGGAGGCTTGGGGGTGGGGTCCCTGAAAAATTTTAAATCAAAAGAGAGGGTCCTTGGGTTGCTAAATTTTTAGAACCGTTGCTCTAGGTAATATGAGAATGTAAACAATGTTGATAATATCCATTTTCTGTCCATCTAAGGTATTTCGAAAGTGCCCATCACTTTAATATCTAGGTACCAGGGCCCAAATGTTCAAACTTGAGGTCCTATAATTAGGACCTAAATATGTATTTGGGCACCCAAGTAGATGACCAGATTTTCAGAAGTGCTATGCACTGAAGACTTCCATGGGAACTGTAGGTGCTAGGACACAGCTGAATATCAGCCCCGCTTATTTAATTATCTAAATAGGTTGATTAACTATAGGCACCTAAACATAAATACTTTGTCTCTTTTTTCCTTACAGTATGGATTATGTTTTTTATATTTGGCCTGCAGAGGATGAAGCATTGGATGTGATATTACTGGTTGTGAGAGGTGATAAGTTATATGCAATTTATCAAAGAGAAGGTTAACAAGTGACTTGATTATGGTCTGTGAGTATAGCTGGCTGGAAAATGGAATTTCTGTTCTGTGGGAAAGTCTGACATTTCAAAAATGTGCTTTTGTGTAGAATCAGAATGAAAAGTTGAAATGTTGAAATTTATCACTGAACAAAATTTCTGAAGTATTTCATTTTGGAAACATCAGAATGACCCTATTGAAACCTTTTATTCCAATAAGATTAGAACATTTTATTTTGACTTTATCCTTTCAACTATATAGTATAGTATCGTATCTGCACTTTTAAACTATATTCTATTCTAAAATAAAAGTGTAAACAATAAAGTTGAAACAAAGTGTTCTGACCATGTCAAAATGAAGTGGTTATCTAATTTCCTGTTGAAAATTCCAGTGAAATCTATACATTACCACAAAATGTTTTGATTTTCTGATGGGAAAATTTTTCTGTCTAAACATTTTTGACCAACTCTCTGTATAAATGCCTACATGAGGAAAAGATATCTGATAGTTGAAGGCTTTTTTACCTAGTTGACAAAGATCTTACAAAATTCAATGGTTGGAAGTTGAAGTTAGACAAATTCAAAATGGATTTAATGCACACATTTTTCAGTGAGGGTAATTAATCATTGGCCCCCACTTAGCTGGTTCTCCGTCATTTGAAGTCTTTAAATCAAGTTTGGATGCTTTTCTATATGATATGCTGTAGTTCAATGTGCAGTTATGACCTCTTATGTAGGAGGTCAGAATGGATGATCATAATGTTCCCTTGTGGACTTAATAAATCTATGAATTTCATCAGGGATTTGCACATTTTGGTCTTATTTTTTAAAAGTAATTTATGGTTCTCAACGTTGGCTCCTTAAGGATCTGCCCAGCTCGCTGCCAACAGAGGGGTGAGAAGGAAGAAGGTGTTTGCTCGCTACACTTTTCAAATAGGGCTATATGGGGCATACAGCCGAGCAAGGGTTGGTCTACAAGCTACGTCACTCTACAAGTGCTGAGGCACAATTCCATCCCTGCTTCCTCTCTGCTGTGGGATACAGGTAGTAATCTGCAGCTGGCTTATACCAGTAGCAAATTATGATACCTCCTGTGGCAGCTGAGCTGTGCTGGCTGATGTATTTTGAGAGGGATGGAGCCTAGGCTCCACCCACCCCCTGACCACCCGCTTTGGAGCAGGAGAAAGGAATAGCCAGTACATACCCCTCACTTACTCCTGTGTGCCTGGACTGAGGGGAAGGTTTAGTGCAGAAAGGCTAAGTGACCTCCTCAGGGTCACACAGCAAGTCAGAGCAGAGTCAAGCAAAGAACCCAGTCTCCCAGTCCAGCATTCCAACTACTACTTCCCGCTCCTTCTAAACAGATGGCCAAGAGGCCAAGGCCCACGCATCTTTTAAATTAAAATATGTACTGTTAGCTATAATTATGATATTATGAGCCATTCTTATCAAATACAATGCAGCTGGAGTAAATGATTTAATTGTATGGGACCTCTCTGCCACTCAGAGCATGCACATGACTCATATTGGCTTCGATGGGAGTTATTTGCACATAACGGTGTGAGAAATGAATAGACTCCTTTGATTACAATAAGGTTATAAGCAGCAGGAGTCCATTATGATTAGCAATAAAATGAAGAATTTTCCATAAATCACAAATGTTACCTTATAATTTCCTTTCTACCTTATAATTTCCATTCTTCCTTATCCCTTTCACTGTGTGCATCTGCAAATTTATATGCAGGCATTTTGTGATGGCCGTAAAAGCCATTCATTGTCCATTAGAACATACAATGAATTTGCGGATTCTTTCTTTTTTAATTTCCAGTGGATCAATTTAAAAGGCAACAAAACCCAAAAAATAAAACCCACCTCAAAGTGTACTAGATGTACTCAATGATATTTGCATGGCTGTGTGTACCCATAGGCTGAATCCTGCTCAAATTTCCCTCCCTATCCTTAGTGGCTGCATCCTATTCCAAGGGGTCATCTCCCCTCGCCCCAGCACCGTCACTGCATAATGCTCATTTTGACAATAAGGAGCGTCCCAACCATGCCAGTTTCCCACAGGGCAAGTCTCAGATTGTTCCCTGTTCTGGAAAGGATGTTAGGATGGTGGATGCAATGAAAGTCTATTTGAATCGATGGTTTGCTTCTGGGGGGGAAAGAGGCTCTTCTAGAGCCTGGCCCATCTGTGACCTTAATTTGCACATCTGGTCAATTTTGGAGACAGGATACTGGACTAGATGGACCCCCAGTCTGATCTAGCATGGCAGTTTCTATGGTTGACTCTGATCCCTTGCCCTAGAATGGCAATGCAACAGGTGCATGTGCCTTGCAGGAGTCCAGATGGCCCAGAACTCCCTTGGCCGTTACAAAAGAAATGTCTGCTGGGAAGTCGGAATAAAAACTTAACAGTCAAGAACCTTGGCACTACAACTGGAGTTATTTATCCCAGCCAAAGAGCTAGCATTTCTCTCTGGAATTAATATGCAAATGAATATAAGCAACACTTCCCACGAGCAGGTTCACAATTATGTACTGTGGTATTATGCACTGAACATTTATTGGAACTATTATTAGCCTTGTTGCTGTGGCTTTTGTTTTTCGCATACTGCTTTTGTACAGGCCGAGAGCCTTCAGGTGGGGTTCTGGAAAATGGGTCTTGTTCATTTCCAGGGTTACAAGGCTTTCCCTCGGCCAAGAGGAATCACAATTTATCTTCTTTTAAAAAATCCCACCCAAATCCTGTGGTGGGGGTTATGAGCTCACTACCACAGCAGTAAAAAGAACGATCCCACACTGAAACAACACATCCATCATGATACCAGTGGACTAAATCCTATGCTAAATTACATTCTGTCCAGTGGGATTCTACAGAGTGTAAATCAGCTCAGGATTGGGTCCAGGGGGGTTGTTAATGTACAGCTGGCTAGTGTGTATGCATATCATTGTCCTCTAGGATGGAATATCAGACCAGCTCAAGTATACTTGATGGGCCTGATCCATTTCCCATTCAGAAATTAATATCTACCTCGTATACAGCACTTTTTATCAGTAGATTCCAAAGTGCTTCACAATTTTTAATCTATTTGTGTTCACAACACCCCTGTGGGGTAGGGCAGTGCTGTTATCCCCAAGAGGAAGACCAAGGACAGGATAGGAACATTACTCAATGAGTGGGCGGGAAACAATAATAGAAAATGTGGAAATGGCAGAAGTGTTACATGACATTTTGTTGCAGTTTTCACCAAAATGTTTAGTAGCGATTAGAAGTCTAACATAGCGATTGCCAGTGAAAATGAGGTAGGATCAGAGGTTAAAACGGGAAAAGAACACATTAAAAATTTCTTCAAATCACCAGGGCCTGATGAAGTGCAACCTAGAATACTCAAGGAGCTGACTGAGGAGGTACCTCAGCCATTAGTGATTATCTTTGAAAACTTATGGAGGATGGGAGAGATCCCAGAGGACTGGAAAAGGGCAAATATGGTGCCCATCTATAAAAAGGAAAATAAGGACAACCCAGAGAATTACAGACCAGTCAGCTTAATTTCAGTACCTGGAAAGATAATGGAGCAAATAATTAAGCAATCAATTTGCAAACACCTAGAAGATAATAAGGTGATAAGTAACAGCATGGATTTGTCAAGAACAAATCGTGTCAAACCAACCTAATAGCTTTCTTTAACAGAGTTACAAGCCTTGTGCATAGAGGGAAAGAGGTAGATGTGATATATCTTGACTTTAGTAAAGCTTTTGATAGTGTCTCATGTGACCTTCTCATAAACAAACTAGGGAAATATAATCTATATGGAGCTACTATAAAGTGGGTGCATAACTGGTTGGAAAACTGTTCCCAGAGACTAGTTATCAGTGGTTCACAGTCAAGCTAGAAGCGAATAACAAGTTGGGTCCCACAGGGATAGGTTCTGGGTCCAGTTCTGTTCAATATCTCCATCAATGATTTAGATAATGGCATAGAGTACACTTATGAAGTTTGCAGATGATACCAAGCTGGAAGGAGCTGGAAGTGCTTTGGAGAAAACTGGATTAAAATTAAAAATCGTCTGGACAAATCTGAGAAATGGTCTGAAGTAAACAGGAGGTCATGGTGGATCACAAACTAAATATGTTTCAACCGTGTAACACTGTTGCAAAAAAAGCAGACATCATTCTGGGATGTATTAGCAGGAGTATTGTAAGCAAGACACAAGAAGTAATTCTTCCGCTCTACTCCACACTGATTAGGCCTCATCTGGAGTATTGTGTCCAGTTCTGGGCACCACATTTCAGGAAAGAGATGGACAAATTGGAGAAAGTCCAGAGAAGAGCAACAAAAATGATTACAGGTCTAGATAATATGATCCATGAGGTAAGGTTGAAAAAAACTGGGTGTGTTTAGTCTGGGGAAGAGAAGACTGAGGGACATAAAACAGTTTTCAGTACATAAAAGGTTGTTACAAGGAGGAAGAAGGTAAATTGTTCTCGTTAACCTCTGAGGCTAGGACAAGAAGCAATGGGCTTAAATTGCACCAAGGGTGATTTAGGTTGGACATTAGGAAAAACTTCCTAACTGTCAGGGTGGTTAAGCACTGGAATAAATTGCCTTGGGAGGTTGTGGCATCTCCATCTTTGGAGATTTTTATGAGCAGGTTGGACAAACACCTCTCAGGGATGGTCTACATAATACTTAGTCCTGCCTTGAGTACAGGGGACTGGACTAGAAGACCTCTTGAGGTCACAATTCTATTATTTCACTGCTGGGGAACTAAGGCAGAGAGTGACTAAGTGACTTGCCCAAGAGTGACAGAGCAGGGAATTGAACCAAGGTTTCCTAAACTCTAGATTAATGCTCAAACCAGAGGACCTTTCTGAAAGAATGAATAGAAGCCTTTGTATTGACTTCAGTGGGGATTAACATCAGTCCCGTGCCTAGTGTGGACAGAAGCCCTAATACTGCAATAGCTAACAAAGGTTCTTCTGTAGCTCAAGTGATAGAGGCCTGTGTTGGTTTTTTTAAAATTTTTTTTGGTTGGTTGGTTTTTTTGAGCAGAAGGTGCTTGGCTCTCTCCTTGAAGTCAGTGGAGTGACTTTGGTATAAGACTAGCATTACACAGTTGAGAATCAGGTCCCATGTGAGTGAATGGTGCCCATGGTTTCTTTGTTTAGTGTAGGAGAAGGTGCAAGGTACTGCTATGTGTTATCACTATATTGAGAATTCTCCCAGGAATATATAAGAATGACCGCACTGTAAAACAAAGTAAGCCATCTTCATATCACTGCTCCAGACACCTCCAAGTCCTACTAACCTTGTACATTTGGTGCAGCAGTTTATCATTGTTTCATGTTTGGTTGCATTTCTCTTGCTAGAAGAATTAGAATCCAAGAAACAAAACAATATGTTCTGTGTATATTACACTATAACACATATTAATAAAGTATAACGAGAAGTGGCAGCTACCAGTATACTTAAGGTGGTAAAATGACTTCCAGTATAAAGCTGTATTTTCAGATGATCCTAATTCATGAAACATCCCCTTTCTGGGCTAAATTTCTCCATTCTTTCTGAACCGTTTTGGAAAGTTTGCATGGAAATGATTCAGGCTCTTTCTGAGTGAGAATGAGAACAGAATACGGTTTTCTTCATTCTTCCTGGTGACCCTTTACAGTAGCCCTTATTGCCAAAATGGCTAATATTTGAAAGTCACAATTTGGCATGGCAATAGCTCTGACTGAGCTGCAGTGCCCAGCCTTATTATGGAGGAGATTGGTTTGTATTTGACCCAGTTATGAGGATTTGAAAATTTCATGCTGAGCATGCGTTATAGTGGGTATATTTTGCTAAGCTCATTAAGGCCCTGATCTTGCAAAGACATGCTTAATTGTATATACTGTTAGCAGTCCCATTGACTTCAACAGGGCTACTACTCCCAATGCAGAAAGTTAAGCACGTGCATAAATTTTTGTAGGATCAAGGTCCCGATGTGTAACACTGCAGTTATCTGTTAAATTAATGTAGCTACACAATGAACTGGCCGCTCCCCGGAATGGCTCTAACCAAGCTGAACAATTTTGGGAAACCCCAAATCTGGTCAAAATTAGTTTCCTCTTTCTGCTGCTTTTATCACCCAGAAAGCCCCTTTAGGGAATATGTCCAGGTTAGGGGGCCAAGTAGTCCTTACTTTTATTCCAGCTTTTTCACTAAAATTGGCCTTCACAGTCCACTACAATTCCCAGCCCTTGTTTGTTGAGGCCTGACCAGGATGTAGCCTAAAAGGTTGGAGTTGGAAAGCTTCGGCTTGTCGTGCAAGTTGGCTTCACACAGCAGCAGTGCTCAGCCTTGTTCCTGAGGAAAACTCCTGCCATTTGACAAAGTTGTGAGCATCTGAAAATCACTGAGCCGGTGCAGTGAGCATTTTGTAAAGCTGATTAAATCCTAACAAAGGGCTAGATTGTACTAGTAGCATGGAGTCCCTAGCAAAGGACAAAGTGGAGTTGCAGTAGCCCAGGAAAAGCACTGGGAGACAAATGTGCATTATTCCTTTCAGCTTGCATTGCCTTGTCTTTTACCAAGGTTACAAGGTTACATTTCATCTGTCATTGTGCTGCCCAGGCATCTAGCTTTGGCCAGACCTTTTCAGCCTTCTCTAGTCTAGACTAATGTCGGTAATATTGTGCCATCTGCAAATTTTGTAACCACTCAGGAGAAAGACCTGGCTGTCACTGTGAAATATCTGCTCAGTGTGCAGCAGCAGCAAAGAATTAGCACACCAAATATTAGGCTATATGAGGAATGAGACAGAGACTAATTCTGACAATAATAAACTAGAACAAAGGAACAGCCAATGAAACGGAAAGGCTACAAATTTAAGACTGATAAGAGGAATTATTTTTGACACAACTCCTGGAGCCCAAGAGCTCAGGATGGTTAAAAAAAAAGAGGATTAGACATTTATAAGGCTAGCAAGGACATCCACAGTTATGTGACGTAGGCAGGAGAAAAATGATATGGGGTATAAGCCCTCAGGCTTCAGGGCATAAGCCCACCCAACACTGACAAAGGTTAGGAAGAAACTTCTTTTGATAAGCAGGTTGTTCTGTAGTTGCCCATTCCTGTGATTCTTGCATCTTCCTCTGAAGCATCTGACACCAGCCACTCTCAATAGACCACTGGTCTGATTTGCTGTGCCAATTGCTTTGTTCCAAATAGAGCTGTCCTGGACATTATATTATAAGAGTGGAATGAGTATAAATATACAAGAACGGAAGAAAATATTACCAGATCCCACACATGTGTATATAAGGTTGTAAAACAAAAATCTGAGATTATATTCTATTTGAGAAATAGTATATCATCGTGTGATGAAAAACCATGTCATACTGCAGATAAGGGACACTCTACCTTGAATGGTCCCTTAGAATATGTGCTAATTACGTATGCTAAACAATCTGTTCCATCTTGCATTTAGCTGTGATGCTGGGAGTTCCTTTCCAAGACCTGAAGAAGAGCGTTGTGTGACTGGAAAGCTTGTCTCTCTCCCCAACAGAAGTTGGTCCAATAAAAGCTATTATCTCACCCACCCTGTCTCTCTATAGATAAGGGACACATTTATGGTCATGTGGGCAACCTTACATTTGACATAGCCAAATTTTACATTGTTTAACTGTGTAATGACAATGTTGTGTTTAGACTTTTCTGTCAATAGCTAAGGATATTAGTAAATTAGCAAATTCTCCAAAATGTAATTCTATCGCATGTTGGAGAGTGGCAAAGGTGCCACCTCCTATCCTTCAAGTAATGTTACATAGATGTGATCACACAGCTCCTATTTATAACATTAGAGCTGTTCTTTCCACTGCTTTGCTATCAGCAGCGTGTATCTTCGCCCTCTGCCAGGAGACTGGGAATATCAGCACGACAGGAACGTGCTGTACCACTGCAGCACTGTTGTGTTGTAAAGGGGGAGGGATCTCTGAGGTTGGGGATGCCAGAGAGCCTAGTAGCACACTGGAGTTTGTTTCTGATGTAAGGGGTGGAGCTCAGAGATGGCGTTAGAGGGATTGCAGCGGTTATGTTGTGTGGGCTTGATCCAGAGCCCATGAAAATAAATCATAAAACTCTCATTGTCTTCAATGGGCTTTGGATCAGGCTGTAGAAGAGCTCCAGGAATGTGGGACTGGTTCTGCAACGTAGCTGAGTTGTAACAGGATGGTGCTTTAGAAGTCTGGCAGTGCAGTGCAGGATGGGTATTAGAGCTGGTCTCAAACATTTCAACAGCACAGGTTTCTGTAGGAAAATGTAGTTTTGCCAGAATCAAAATGGTTTGTGGGAACGGTTAGATTTTGATGCAATTTTCAATGGAAAAAAGTTGAAACAAATCATTTGTAACTGATAGTGTCAAAATAGTTCATTTCGGTAAGGTAAAAATGTTTCATTTTGACTTTATCATTTTGATTCACTTTATTTTGACCTTTATATTATATTAAAACAATATTTTTCCATATTTTCTTTTATTATAATTAATCGTTGCTAATTTATATATCATGTTTAATATTTTGTATTATATTATAATGTTTTGGCATTATCAAAACAAAGCATTTTGACAGTCCCACACTGAATTTTTTTTTGAATTTTCATTGCATGGTAAATTTCAAAATTTCAGCTTTTTGTACTGATTTGGAACGAAAACAAACTTCAAAATATCTGAGTTTCCCGCAGAATGCAAATTCCGATTTCCAACTAGCTGTAGGGGCTATTCTGTAAAGGGGGTGGGTGACAGAGAGCCAGTACCCTCGAGACAGTGGAGCCTGGATTGAGTGGCAGTACTCTGTAAAGCTCAGTATGCTTGAAGGAGGCTGTGCTACGGAGGCCGGGAATGATGATGATGATGATGATGATTCACTATTTACATAGCACTACAGAGGTGCACGGTGCTGGGTATCAGTGGGGCAGGCAGCACATTGCAGCTCAGTCATGCAAGGTAATGTGAACAAATGAAAGAGGCATTCATTTTTACCCCACATTCTGTCCTATGCTGCTCAGTGACAGTAAGTCTTCTGTTGACTCTAGAGCAACGTGGCAGGGCTGCAAAAGGAAACAGATCCTTGTACATAATGTATTGCCTCTGAGCCATATAGCTCCTAATGGGGGTGGATGGGAGAGGGAATCTGTGCAGATGTAGTAGGTATGTGACGGGATTGCTCTGAGCTAATGAGGCACATTTTTCATAATTCGCAAATGACAATTTGCTCTCCATTGCTCACGCTTAACTAGGAAGCTGGAGATATTGGTGCATTATTGAATGCCAGCTTTTACCTCACAGAAGGGAATCAAACTGATTCCTCTTTGTCCTAATCAATCCAAAGAGCTTGAGGTTACCAAAGCCAGCCTATCCAGACAAAAGGCAGTTGTTTACCACACGTGCCTGTAATTCCATCAAGGGTTCAAAGGACTCCAGCATCCTTTTTGTGGTTTATGGCATCATCAGAAGGGTTCTGATCTGAATGAGAACAGGCTCCCTTGATGGAATAATAGCCTCATAGTTCATAGCTGTTTGTTATTTGTTTGCTCTATAAATTATACAATCCACTCCTACAGAATCCAGTGTGAGTCTGAGTGCAGTAAGGAGGACAAGTCAGTGGGTGTTAGCTTGGGGAAGAAGGAATGCAAGACAGCCTGAATTTGAGATGAACAGACAGGAGAGGAACATTTTGGAACTTGCTATCCGCAAACTGTTGCTGCATATTTTCCAAAACTTTGAAGAACTAGTAGAGTTTTGGCCTAGCTCCAGCTGAATTTAATCACCCAACTCTCCTCTAATATTTTCTAGGCTCAGTGGGCTATAGAAAACTGTCATTAGACATGCAAAAGCAACACTGATGCTTACTTTGCAAGGAACGAGAGACCATACGGAGAGAGTCCACTCTTTGGGCCCTGCAGCACACCAGAGACTGGATTAGCATCTCCGTTTACAGTTGCTACTCTGGTCTGGAGGGTTTGTTAATTGGCTAGCAGTGTTGGCATGCTGGAAAACATCAGTATGTTGTTGTGAGTATACAGGATGGAAATTAGTTGACTATCACTGATATTCCGCTCTTGCAGTGCTAATGCCACAAATGATGTCACTTTCCAGCAAGATGGTTACAGTAACAGAGACCACTGGAGTCAGTGGTCATGTGATGGGGTATCTAACTTCAAGGCCCTGACCCAGGACATATGACTGGGGGTAGGAGAAAAAATTCACATGAAGAACCTCCAAACTAACACATTTTCAGTAGAAAAATTCTATTTGAAAATATAATTCACAGCTTTTACATGGCAAGAAACACTTCCCAGAATGTCATGCGGGGCAAAATGGGAGCAGCTTTCCTTAATCCTATCCTTTCGTGTTCATGGCTTGATATTTCCTCTCTGAAAAACACTCAGGTGAGAATGCAAGTGGTTAATAATCACTCTCTCCTTGTATGAGTTATTGCAGTAGGTGCTTAAGAATCAGTGTTAAAGACCCACCATGTATCACAAATGGAAAACGGAGGATGTGGAGCATTAGTTTTCTCTTTGGCAGTGTCAGCCAAATATCTGTAAAGCTATGACAGTGCTCCTCCCTTGCAGCTCCTCACGCAAATCGACGGTATTGGCCTCCAGGAGCTATCCCAGAGTGCTCCATTGTGACTTCTCTGGACAGCTCTTTGAACTCCGATGCACTAGCCAGGTACACAGGAAAAGCCCTGGGAACTTTTGAATTTCATTTCCTGTTTGGTCAACGTGGCGAACTCAGCAGCACTCAGCAGCACAGGTGACCATGCAGTCCCCCCAGAATGGTAGAGCGTAGAATGTTTCTATGCTCCCCCTATCATCTCCGTCCCTGAGGTTATCGTAGATTAGAAGGTGAAAAAAATGCACTCGCGATGACATGTTTTCTGAGCTCATGCAGTCCTCCTGCACTGATAGGGCACAGCTTAATGCATGGAGGCATTCAGTGGCAGAGGCCAGGAACGAATTAAGTGAGCGCGAAGAGCGGAGGCAGGACGTGATGCTGAGGCAAATGAGGGAGCAAACGGACATGATGAAGCATCTGTTGGGGGAGCAAACAGACATGATGAAGTGTCTGTTGGAGCTGCAGGAAAGCCAACAAGAGCACAGACACCCGCTGCATCCACTGTATAACCGCCTACCCTCCTCCCCATGTTCCATAGCCTCCTCACCCAGACGCCCAAGAACTCGGGGAGGGAGGCTCCGGGCACCCAGCCACTCCACTCCAGAGAATGGCCCAAGCAACAGAAGGCTGTCATTCAAACAGTTTGATTTTTAGTGTGGCTACAATAAACAATGTGGCCTTGTCCTTCCCTCCTCCCCCACCCCACCCGGGCTACCTTGTCCGTTATCTCATTTTTTTTAAATTAATAAAGAAAGAATGCATGGTTTCAAAACAATAGTTACTTTATTTCGAATGGGGGAGGGTGGTTGGCTTAAAGGGAATTAAAATCAACAAAGGGGACGGGTTTGCATCAAGGAGAAACACACACAACTGTCACACCGAAGCCTGGACAGTCATGAAACTGGTTTTCAAAGCCTCTCTGATGCGTAGCGCACCTTGCTGTGCTCTTCTAATCACCCTGGTGTCTGGCTGCTCAAAATCGGATGCCAGGCGATTTGCTTCAACCTCCCACCCCGCTGTAAACGTCTCCCCCTTACTCTCACAGATATTATGGAGCACACAGCAAGCAGCAATAACAATGGGAATGTTGGTTGCGCTGAGGTCTGACCTAGTCAGCAACAGTGCCAGCGAGCTTTTAAACGTCCAAGGGCACATTCTACCACCATTCTGCACTTGCTCAGCCTATAGTTGAACTGCTCCTTACTACTGTCCAGGCTTCATGAGCCATGGGAGCAAGAGATAGGCTGGGGTAGGTGCAACCACGGGGTGCTGCCGGCTGGGAGAGCAGCCTGAGGCAGAAGCCTCCAGCTTGCATGATATTCCAGGCAGGACTGAATCTCCATGAGATGAAACTTAAAGAAGAGAATGACCTGGAGTCTCTGGCTCCCATCTGGTGCTCTAAGAGGAGAATAGCCAGGTCTGTCCAGGAGCCCTGATCAACCTCACTGAGGTCTGCCAGGAGCACCCAGGAGACATATGAAGGCTATCAGTCCTACTGCTCCGTCTGCTGCGAAGGCAAGGAGCTGCTTCTATGTAGCAATGCAGTACAGCATCTGCCAGCAGCACCCAGGAGATGTACGGTGACGGTGAGCTGAGCAGGCTCCATGCTTGCCGGGGTAACTCACGTCTGCACAGGTAACCCAGGAAAAAAGGCGCGAAACAATTGTCTGCCGTTGCTTTCATGGAGGGAGAGAGGGAGGAGGGCCTGACGACATGTACCCAAAATGACCCGCGACAATATTTTTGCCCCATCAGGTACTGGGAGCTTAACCCAGAATTCCAATAGGCAGAGGAGACTGCGGGAACTGTGGGATAGCTACCCACAGTACACCGCTCTGTAAGTCGATGCTAGCCATCCGACTTAATGCGCTTAGTGTGGACATACACAATCAACTGTATAAAATCGGTTTCTAAAAGTCAACTTCTATAAAATCGACTTAATTTTGTAGTATAGACATGAGGGTAGATTAAATCAGATCTGGGTGGGTTAGCCTCCATGCATACACTCATCTTCAATGCAGTTTCCTTGTGAAGCACTGCATTTCAGGAGACCAAAAAATTAGGGCACTTTCTTTGAGAGCCAGCTTCCTAGAGACTGAGGGTGAATTTTCTCTCTCTCTTTCTCTTAGGGTTTTACAGGGCCACCCATCACTGTAGTCTCAGAGTGCCTTCCACAGAAAATCAGTAGCAGTGGTGAAGTCCCTAGTGGACTTCATGGAGATTCTGGCACTTCTTCCTTTTTGGAGACAAAGTTCTGCCTGAGGTTGGTTTTTTTTGTTTGTTTGTTTTTGGCAGGGGTGGAATTGGCAGGGGTTTGGGAATAACAGGGGTGTTCGAATTGTAAACATCACTTATAGTGGAGAGGCTTTCTCAAGGAGAAAATCTTTGCAGTGTTTCCTAAGATGGTCAGACTCTAGATTCACCTGATCCCCACTGAAAGATTGCTATGGATCTCTCCCCTCTCAAACTGATAATGTTTTGTCCCCATCTCTCAGGAGCCTTGGCCTGGCCTTTGTGATCTGCTCTGTTCCAGGGGAGCACAGCTGTCATAGTGGTTCATAGATCACAATTTGATCTATGGCTTTGAAAATTAGACTGGCACCAGAAGCTGCCTGGGAGCCAGTGGAGGGACTTAAGCACTGGGCTGGTGTGCTGACTGCAGCCTGAACCATGGAGAAGGCTGGCAGCCCATTCTGAGGCTGCTAGAGTCTCTGTATCGTCTTCACATTCAGTTTCAGACACAATGAATTGCAGTAATCGAGTCTGAAGGTGACAATTCATGGATTGCAGTGTCTAGGTATGGCAAGAAGGGACAAAGTCTCCCAGCAAGCTGGAGGTAAAAGAATGCATTTTTGGGGACTGGTGCTACTTGGTCATTGGGACTTAGCAAGGTGTCACCCAAGACATTGAGGCATTGCACAGCCTTGATGAATGGACTTACACCTGCAGAGAATTTGGCCCCAAAACTCTGGCAGGAGGGTCATTTTAATAGGAAGCTCTATTGCATCAGTGAAACCCTCTGCCTCATGACTGGCTTGGATTCCGCACACTACAGATGCTCCGTCTGTGGCAGTGAATGAAATATAACCTGCAAGGCAATGTGTACTGGACGGCTCTAAAAGTGGATAAATATGTTGGTATATACATAGTCATATAGATGGATACAGTCATAGATATCAGACCCAGCATCATATGGTGTCATATCATCAATCTAATCATAAGCTAAGGAAGGTTGGGCATGGATAGCACATGAATGGCAAGCATTTATATAAACCCCAGCTGTTGCTGATTCAACAAGTGATACTGTTCTGAGTAAATACTGAACCAGCCAGTGCTCTGGTATGGTGTTGGATAGCAGCATTTGTTGATGGAAATCTGCTATTGCAAATGAAATTCTGACCACTTTTGGTCATTATATGGTAAAGCACATGTCACCAAGAGGCATAATAGTATTGGAACAAGGGATGATGCAATTTAAGTTCAGCAAAGCCTCTTTATTCTATAATCTCTTGCTGCTTCAGCAGCAGATCTTGTGTGTTCCTGTAATCAAGTAGCTGTGCATACTTGCACATGCCACATCAAGCTATAGGGGGCATTTAAAAAAAACATAGCAACAATTCAGCCTTAAGCCTGTGAAGTCAAGCACTCAGATATCAGGGCATTCAAAAAATTAAGGGTTTCAGAGGAACAGCCGTGTTAGTCTGTATTCGCAAAAAGAAAAGGAGTACTTGTGGCACCTTAGAGACTAACCAATTTATATGAGCATGAGCTTTCGTGAGCTACAGCTCACTTCATCAGATGTTTACCGTGGAAACTGCAGCAGACTTTATATACACACAGAGAATATGAAACAATACCTCCTCCCACCCCACTGTCCTGCTGGTAATAGCTTATCTAAAATGATCAACAGGTGGGCCATTTCCAGCACAAATCCAGGTTTTCTCACCCTCCACCCCCCCACACAAATTCACTCTCCTGCTGGTGCTAGCCCATCCAAAGTGACAACTCTTTACATAATCAAGTCGGGCTATTTCCTGCATAGATCCAGGTTTTCTCACATCCCCCCCACCCCCATACACACACAAACTCACTCTCCTGCTGGTAATAGCTCATCTAAACTGACCACTCTCCAAGTTTAAATCCAAGTTACCACAACATTAACCCAGCCCACTTACACATCTATCTAGATTTAATTTGTTTAATAAAAACTTTTTGTGTATTATTATGTTCATTCTTATATTCCCACAAAATATATCGTGTATCCAGTGTGGCTGAGCTAATGTTGAAGGAAAATCATTCCTTTCCTGGCTTCCTTGACTTCAGAGTGCTTGATTTCAAAGCCATCATCTTGCATTTCTGCTAGTATATAGCTACGAAAACAGGATTATAGTGAATGCTCCCGATGTAAATCTAATATACAGTGGTGGCTATCTGATGACTGCTGCAATATAGGTGAAGTATTTATAGATGGTATGCTGTATAGAGAAATGGAAAAATGTACTGAATAATAGAGTTTCATAAAGGCATGAGTCAGGTGTGCAACAGTTCTAAACATGGTTATGAGCTGGATGTGCTGCTCTTTGGTTTTTATTTATTTATTTTTATTTGACTAGTCTTTGCTATTTCTAATCTAGCCGAGGTGTTCTTTTCTGCCAGTTTGCTGGATGGCTCACGATGAGACACAGAGGGAAGCCTTGGGAGCCAATGGAGGCTTCCCCCTTCACTGGCACTAGGCATAAGCAGACTAAGCAATTGCTTAGGGCCCCGAGCAGCTCAAGGCCCCCACTATTAATTATTAGAATGTGGTGTGTGTGGGAAATATTCTTACTTAGGACCCCCAATGGGCTAGCTAGCACTGGCATTGCCATTCAGCGATCCCAGCCTGGGTATAGGGTTGCCAGTTTTGATAGGATGTATTCCTGGAGGTTTCATCAGATGACTGTTCCTGGAGACTCCAGGACAATCTTGCAGGGTTGGCAACATTACCTGGGTACCAAAACCAGGCATTATTGAAATTTGACACAAAGCTCCTCCGATCATGGGGCAGGCTTGCAAGCAAGAGCAAGATGAAAAGTTTTAAAGACGAATGGAGGAGTGACTTTAGTGGAGTGCTGAAGTAGAAGATTCACCCTGTATTGTATTATTATTTATTTATATGACAAGGCCTAGAGGCCCCACCTGAGACTGGGAGACCCTTTTGCTAGGTGAGACACAGACACATAGTAAGAGACAGTCCTTGTGCTGAAGCACTTAGATGAGATAGACAATGGAAGTATTATTATCCCCAGTTGACAGTCAGGGAACTGAGGCACAAAGAGCTAAGTGACTTGCCCAAGGTCATATAAGAAGTCTGTAGCAGAGCTAGAAACAGCTATCCCAAGTCCCAGCCTGTGTCTTATCAGCCTGTACCTATTGTGGGTATGTGCATGGAGCACAGGAGTAGGAAAAGTAGGTTAAGGAGGGGTGGGGTGGGGAGCTCTATTTAACTGAAACACCATGAAGTGAGAAGAGAGATCAGAAGAGAGAACTGACTGGAGTTATGCCTTTGAGCAGATACTGAACAAAACTGCAGTGTAGTTATTAAGCTGCTTAGCATCTCACTTTATTTCGATCCAGCACAAGGGTATGTGAAATACAAACACTCTTCCCTACCAGCCTCATAAATACTTTCGCAATCATAATTCACTCCCTGAGGCAGTCAGACAGTTGCCTGTCCTAATCAGACAAAGCGAGGGAAAAGAGAGAAAAATAAGGAAGGAAAACAAGGTAGAGAAAGAAAAGAGAAAGATCTTTGATCAAAGCCTTCAGGGAATAGGATTTATTATTATTATTATTTTATTATTTTTCAATTTACCACAGCAATGGGCCTTTCTCAAACAGAAGATGCCAGCTGGGATTAAACAGGTGTGAAGCTGGTTTGCTTTATGACATGGACTCTTGCCTAATAGGGCCTGAATTCAGGCCACCAAATGCATTTCAATTAGAATCTCAGGTTTATCCCAGAAATGCCAGACGAATCTGTGATCCAGCCAGCAAGGCGAGTCTTCCAAGTAAAGCCTTTTACTACTGGCTGCGTATCTAAGCAGCTCATGCCAGGCCTCTCTCTTTTTGCTTCGCCAGACATTACTTTTCTGCTCCTGCAGGGAATGAATTCTGGGTGGGAAGTGTGATTACCACTGGTGGCTACAGGGTGACATTAAAAAGCAGCATGCACACCCCCAGCTCCTTCAGAATCTCTCTCTAAGAAACCCAGGATATTTCAATATCGATGTAAATATTTTCTTGTGTTAGTCCAGCAAGGAAAATAAAAAACACTTGTATTATTAGGGCCTGAGTCTAAGCCCATTGACTGGAAAGATGTCTGTTGATTTAATGGGCTTTGGATCAGGCCCTCAGTGAGGTGGATTTCTGGCATCTGAGCCTGACTCTGCCAACTCAACCCACTGAAGAGAAACTTGCTAGCAACTGTGCTTCTGCGAAACATCCAGTGTCCAGAGCAAGACCATTGCCTCTGCTGTTCCAACAGCCAGGACGCCAACGAAAGTGAGTACCCCAGCAGCAACAGAAACAGATGTGGGTTTGAAGCAGTGGTTATTCAGAGTCCAGAGATTAGGAAAATAGCAGTCGAGTTTAATAAGAGCTTCATTACACTACACATGGTGGAATGAAAATTCTTTCATCAGAATTCCACCCTCAAAATAGTCTCCACAGAGAGCAGATGGCCTCACACTCAGCCAATGAAACACCAAGTCTGGAACATGACATCCTCAAACCAAATTCTCATTGGCTGATGAGACCTTCAAGAGCATGATATTTCTTCTAGCAGTTTCTGAAAGGGACTTTCTCCCAGTTTAACTCTTTTGTAATAAAGTAATAATAAAAATAATCAGAGACATTAGTCATGTTGTACTGTGTACTTACCTTCCAGCAGAAGACATCAGAACACTTTCTGAATATAATTATGTATTATCCTCATTTTACGAAGGGAGTAACTAAGAGGGTAAGTGGCTTACTCAAAGTCACAGAGCAAATCATTGGCCGAGCTGGAATTAGAACCAAGTTGTCTTGTTTGCCAGTTTTGCACATGAGCCATAATTAGTTAATTATTATTATGGTAATGCCTAGAGAACCTGACTGAAATTTGTGCCAGATGCTCTGCAAATGCATAGTGAGAGACAGCCCTGAAAAACACAGTCTATTAGAAAAGACAGACAAAGGATATGTTCTTATTCCTATTTCACAGGTGGGAAACTGAGGCACAAAGAGATTATGGCCAGAATTTTCAGAAGGGCTCAGCACCCATAATTGAGGCCAGATTTTCAAAAGAACTCCCATTTAGGCACCAAAATAAGTGGGCAGATTTTCAAACAAGGGCAGCACATTGGGTTTAGAGATGGTGGATGCCATACCATTCTTCAAGAGACAGACTGGGGAATAAGAAGCTAAGAAAGGGCTAGACACTAAGAGAAGAAAAGTCCTAATGCAGAGTGTAGTTACTAATGTGTGGAATGGAATCTCAAAGGCAGCAACGGATGCTGCATCACTGTGAACAGATACAAAAGAAATTAGAAGGGAGAAATAGTCAAAATTTCAAACACCAGCTAGTTTGATGTAGATATGTAGACGGACTGCAAAACTTTCTCTTAGCCCAGAATGTTACTACAGAATACTACACGGCAGAGCCAATACCAGTTCATGAGGATTTCTCCAATTTAGTAAACCTGGATCTGATTTAGTGCAGTGCAGGGCAACAGGGAGTGGAAAAGTAGGATCATTGACTGGTCTATCCTTCCCTGGTGGATCAATAGATACCAATTGCCACAAATCCTTCTATGGTTCTTCTGCTACATAGGACAAAATGAGCTCTTTCCAGTACAGCTGGAGCCTATAAATTATCCGTCTACCCACAGCATTCATCATTAGCTTGTGGCTGAAGTTACATTAACACACCATGGCAGGCTATCACAGGTCAGCATTTTTTCTCAAAATTCAGCTACTGATTTTCCAAGGCCTCCAACAACAGTATCAAATGAGGTCAAACATGCCAATCCCGCTAACCCCCTAAAACCCTCAAAATTATTATATCTATTTGATGTTTATTAATCTGAAGGATTTTTTTTTAATCTGGACCAGGTTTACAGTGTGATAGATAACAACCATCACATGGTCAGGAAAAAGACGCCCTTCGAAATGCCAGCCCCATCTCTCAACATTCAGGGAGACGGAGGGATGCCAGGGTGAGCTGAATCAAAGCTGTGTAGAGAGGGAGCTTCATTCAGCCATGCTGGTGCAGGAAGTTTCAGTCTGTCACCCTCCCACCCCACACCAACAAGGACCAGCATGCCTAAGAAGGCTCCAATGTGAGAGGAAGGCTGTTCCAGTTGTTAGTGAACTAACCTAGGTCTTGAGAAACCCAGGCTCAATTCCCTGTTCTGCTACAGACATCCTAGTTACTTAGCTTCTCTGTGCCTCAGTTTCCTTGATATAAAATAGGGATAATAGCCCTTCTCTAACTCAGAGGGGTGTTCTCAGGCGAAATAAGAACAAAAGAATGACCATACTGGGTCAGACCAATGGTGCATCTAGTCCAGAATCCTTTCTTCTGACAATGGCCAATGTCAGATGCTTCAAAAGGAATGATCAGAACAGGGCAATCATCAAGTGATCCATCCCCTGTCTTCCAGTCCCAGCTTCTGGCAGTCAGAGCCTTAGAGTAACCCAGAGCATGGGGTTGCATCCCTGACCATCTTGAGTAATAGTCATTTGTGGGTCTATCTTATCGAATTCTTTTTTGAACCCTGTTATAGTTTTGACTTTCATAACATCTCCTGGCAATGAGTTCCACAAGTTGGCTGTGCGTTGTGTGAAGAAGTACTTCTTTTTATTAGTTTTAAACCTGCTGCCTATTAACTTCATCAGGTGACCCCTGGTTCTTGTGTTATGGGAAGGAGTAAATTACATTTCTTTATTCACTGTTAATCCACCAAGGAAGGATAATTTTCTGTCCTTGCTTCTAATCTCTCTGAGTTCCATTTTATTATTTGTCCTCGCTAGTGTTTGAAACTCCTCCCAATTCAGAATTGAACATGAATTTCATTAAAATGCTATTTACTTTGTCTTCTAGATCAATTAATGATGGTGATAAATGAGAGAGAACGTAAAACCAATCCCTGTAGCACCCCAAGAGCTACCCCCCACTCAAATTAAAATACTGCTATTTATCATTACCATTTGCTAATGTTCCTTCAGCCAATTTGTAGACTCTGTGGCAGTACTCCTACTGAAATCATTTGAATAATTTTTTCAAGTATGTTTATGTGAGACATGGTATCAAATGCTTTACAAAAACCCAAATGTAATACACCTACTGACTGCATCCCCTATATTCATTACTTTTTAAATTAAGTCTGTTTGTGAAGATTTATCTTGTATTATTTGTGCTATGGTAATATCTGATGGTCCCAACTAGGACTGGGGCCCCATTCTGATGTCTATTGCTAAAGATTCTGTTATCTTCAGCTGTTCAGTGTATTTTTTTCATTTCGTATTTGCTTTATTTTCCCTCAAAGGATAGAATTGAGATTTATGCAACAGTAATTGCCAGGATCACTGGCAATTGCTTTTTTGAAAATTGGTATATTTTCTACACTTCATATATTTGCTGTTTCTCTCTCTCCCCACCCCCATCCCTTTTAATTACAAGGCACATTTGCATGAAAAAAGGTGCTCTCTTTCTCAAGTCTACATCTGCTCCTTTTGTTTATTCTCAACTGGAGTCCCTATAATGTATAATCTTCTGTCTGTGAGTTCTCTTGATTGCATAGAGGTGTTTGTGATGACACATGTGGAGGACTGAGTAGAGAATGAGCAGCAGAAACAAGAATCTCTTGAGAAACTCAGATGCTCCATGCAGGAGACCAACAGAGGTTTTTGTGAAACTTCTTGGCACAAACTCTTTAATTTCAAACCAAAGTGAAAATTGTACTAATTTCAAATAAAAAAAAAGATAATAGGACTTTTCTGAGGCTGCAGTGAGTTTGACTCCTTCCTAAGCAGAGTGCCAGCAAGAGTGTCTGTCTTCTTCGCATATGCGCAACATGCCTCAGGTGGCATGTGACCAGGATTCATCAACAAATTCAGTCAGAGAGTCTGTGTGGACCTTCAGCTGTGGGCCCCACCAGTGATTCAGAGCTTATGATTTTGGGGCAGGCACAAGATAGGGGTACGTGTTGCATTGCCACTCTCGGAAAAAGGATGTTAGGAAGCCCAAAGAGAAGGTATTTTTCTGAGTTTAGGCCTTTGAGATCTACAAGGGATTTGAGAGGCTTGAACATCAAACAGCCAGATCACCCTACTCCAGCCATTCCCCGTGAGAAAACCCACAAAAGGAAAGGAAACTCCTCAAGTTTCCCCCAAATTGTTCCACCAGGGGACAGGGCTGGGAAGAAGCAGACCCCAGGTCCTGAAGATTCCTTGGGATCTCCCAGAGACAATTGACCCCATTCTTTCACACAGGTCGGAACACTCATCTTGGGAGTACCTCCGCCTGCCCAGTCCCTGCCCTCAGTGAGATGGGTGACATGTAGTTGTCTCTCACACAGCTCTGCCAAAGACCAGTTCCACTTCTGGGCCTGCTCTGGAGTAGACTGAAGATTTTGTGGAGAGTCTGTAGCAGAGTGAAGGAAGGCCCTAAACTCAACTCTACACCCCCACAACTCTGGTCAGAACCCTGTGGATTTTGGTGAAAATCAGAAAACTGGAAAAATTTGATTTTTCTGGAACTCAGGCTTTTCCAGCTTTCTGGCTTTCACCAAAAGTCTGACCAGAGTGGGAGGGGCTGGAGATCCAGCCATAGTGGGAGTGCTGGGACCCAGCTGGGTGTATAGCTCAGCCTACATAAGCAACAAAGTGTATGACCCTCTAATAGGGTATGTCTTCACTGCAAATTGTGAAATAACATTTGAGTTGCTGTCTCCACATTGGCTCTGCACTCACTTGTGTGGTGCTAAGACTTCTGGAGGCACACAGAATCATAGAAGATTAGGGTTGGAAGAGACCTCAGGAGGTCATCTAGTCCAATCCCCTGCTCAAAGAAGGACCAACCCCAACTAAATCATCCCAGCCAGGACTTTGTCAAGCTGGGCCTTAAAAGCCTCTAAGGATGGAGATTCCACCACCTCCTGAAGTAACCCATTCCAGTGCTTCACCACCCTCCTTATGAAATAGCTTTTCCTAATATTCAAACATCCCATGATTCATTCTGTTGCAGTAAGTTGACTCAATGAATCCTTTCACACTGCATTGTGGGCGAACCTATCTTCTTTGGGCACATGAGGGAATTGTGGGAAGTCATTGGAGGACTAGCAGCTAGAGCTGGGTGAATAACAGATTTTTCGGTTAGCTGGCAATTCAGGGTGGGGGGGGAGTTGTTTTTGCTTGAATTAAACATTTTGTTTGATCTAAAACAAAATTTTTGTTTCGATTTTGAATGTTCAAAATTTTCGAAATTTTAAGAAAATAATTTTGAAGGAAATTTCCAAACAAAAAGTCATTTCAAATAAAAAAGTCAAAAAGTTTCATGTAGAAGATATCAAAACAAAATGTTTAGACTTTTTGGATTATTTTGGTGTTGTTTTGTTTTCTCTGGCACAAACGCTGGCGAAACTAACATGAATTTGCCAAAAGTTTCCAACAAAAGTCACCAAATCTGTACTTGTTCTGCAAAATGGTTTTGCTTGAAAAATTTTGCCTAGCTATACTAGCAGCAGCTGAGTGGTGTTGGCTTCTGACCGCACTGTGATGTGGTCATGCTAATAGCTGACAAGTTGTGCTTCCTCGAACTACAATAGCCTGTACACCTTCTTGAGCCAGCTAACCTAAACTAAAAGCACCACCACACTCGAATTAAGGGTTTTTGTGTGTGGACATGAGTCAAGTCAGGGGCAACAATCAGTTTATAATTTGAGTTAATTTTACAGTGACGACAAAATTCTGGGGACTAGGATTAGACCAAACCCTTTTCTGCTCCTGATGTAAACAGGAAATATACTCTGTTGAATTCTTTGAGGGGAAGGGTGAACAAGGGTGATCCACTGGATATAGCGTACTTGGACTTTCAGAAAGCCTTTGAAAGGTCTCTCACCAAAGGCTTTTAAGCAAAATAAGCAGTCACATGTGATAAGAGGGAAAGTCTGTCATGGATCAGTAACTGGCTAAAAGACAGGAAAAAAAGGGTAGGAATAAATGGTCATTTTTCATAATGGAGAGAGGTAAATAGTGGGGTCTCCCTAGGATCAGTACTGGGACCAGTGCTGTTCAACATATTCATAAATGATCTGGAAAAAGGGGTAAACAGTGAAGTGGCAAAGTTTGCAGATGATACAAAACTATTCAAGATAGTTAAATCCAAAGGTGATTGTGAAGAGTTACAAAGGAATCTCACAAAACTGGATGACTGGGCAACAAAAAGGCAGATGAAATTCAATGTTGATAAATGCAAAGTAATTCACATTGGAAAACAATCCCAATTATACTGCAAATGATGCGGTCTAAATTAGCTGTTTCCACTCAAGAAAGAGATCTTGGAGTCATTGTGGAGAGTTCTCTGAAAACATCCACTCAATGTGCAGCAGCAGTCAAAAAAGCTAACAGAATATTAGGAATCATTAGGAAATGGATAGGTAATCAGATGGGAAATATCATAATGCTACTATATAAATCCATTGTGCGCCCACATATTGAATACTGCGTGCAGTTCTTGTCACCCCATCTCAGAAATGATATATTAGAATTGGAAAAAATACAGAGAAGGGCAACAAAAATGGTTGGGGTGGATGGAACATCTTCCATATGAGGAGAAATTAAAAAGTCTGGGACTGTTTAGCATGGAAAAGAGATAACTAAGGTGGGGATGTGATAGAAGGCTATACAATCATGAATGGTGTGGAGAAAGTGAATACGAACGTGTTATTTTTCGCTTCATATAATACAAGAACCAAGGGTCACGTGATGAAATTATAGGCAGCAAGTTTAAAAAAAACAGAATGAAGTACTTCTTCACACAACGCACAGCTCATTGCTAGGAGATGTTGTGAAGGCCAAAACTACAACTGGATTCAAAAAAGAATTAGATCAATTCATGGAGGTTAGGTCCATCAATCACTATTAGCCAAGATGGTCAGGGATGCAACTATAGGTGCCGACTCCATGGGTGCTCTTGGCCCCCTCAGCCCTCCCACTAGCTGGCAGCCCCCCAGATCAGCGCCTCCCCCTCCCACCCTTTGCTTCCTGCCTCCTGTGAATCAGCTGTTTCGTAGCGTGCAGGAGGTGTTTGGGGGGAGGGGGCAGAACGGGGACGGGAAGAGGTGGGGTTGGGCCTTGGGGGAAGGGGTGGAGTGGGGGAGGGGCCTAGGGCAGAGCGGGGGTAGAGCAACCCTGGGGAAAGTGGAATGTCGGCATGCATGGATGCAACCCCATGCTCTGGGTATCCCTAGCCTCTGATTGCCAGAAGCTGGGACTGGACGACAGGGGATGGATCACTTGATAATTGCCCTGTTCTATTCATTGCCTCTGAAGTAGCTGGCACTAACTGCTGTCTGAAGACAGGATACTGGGATAGATGGACCATTGGTCTTACCTAGTATGGCCATTTTTATGTTTACCCAAAGGTTCAAGGCCAGTTTGTCACTGCTACTCCCTAAACCTTGTATCATTTAGCAGCCAATCATTCCATTCAAGCAGCTAAGTAACAATGATTTGGAATTGTTTTAATGAAGTTTACTAGTTAATAATGGTGTGCTGTATGTGTGTATGAATGTAACAGAAGCAGAAAGAGACTAAACACTAATGCAGACAGTAAAATCAAAATACAGACACTTTCTATTGAGATAAAGAACAAACAAGAGACTCCAGATAGCTTTAAAAAACTAGCAAGTGTAGAGGCTTTGACTGCTGCAGCAGCAGTCCTTCTGCCAAAAAGGACCTGACTATAGGAGAAAAAATATCTCCCAAGCCAACATATTATTGAGCCCATTTCAAAATGATAATTTTTCCCCTAAAGGAAGCTTTAGTCAATTCTGGGTCAACTTTTATCATCTGTCTCATTTTGTCTCAGCCACGGCCAACACTTTTCCCCCATCAGGAACAAATGCTCCAGGCTGGATGTTCTAGTCATTGCATCTGAAGTGGAGGCAAAGGAGGCCAAATTTGGTCTCTAGCACAATTTAGAGCAGCCTAAGGCTGCTTTTAAAAGGGTTGAATACCAGTCTCACCATCTGATTGTTTTAGTACAATGAGGCACCTCCAAATGGAACTCTGAAATCCCTTCCTGGGGTTAAACTCCCATACACTGTCTGGCTTGACAGGACTTTCCATTAGAGGCACCACTGCACATCCTGGCTCTGGAGCCTCATCTATAAAACACCAAAGGGCTATACAACTCATTACAGGTTTATGTAAAAGCATGGCTTGAAGGGGAATCCCATCATGCCAAGAATTCAACTGCTGAGTCCAGCAAATCTAAATCCACTGGCTGGATTTACTGTAGATTGGGATTTGGATTAATGCTGGCACAAGATATGACTGGTGATTTCTTGGTTCCTGGACTGAATCCCAACCTTGCTGTATGACCCCTGTGCCCAAAAACCTGGCTTGCTATAGAGGAGCCACAGCTAACTGGAATCTGTAGCTCCAGCTGAATTTAACCTTTTCAAATCTTTGCATTTGTGGGTAATCTCTTCAAGAGCATATACAATGGCTTGGAGTGAAGGAGCTGGAGTGCCCAGCTGAAAAGGGATTCTAGGCTGTGCAGTCAGGAGACTGCAAGCTACACAAGCCAGCTCTTCTTAGATAAGACATTTAAACTACCATTTTATAGACACCGCAGGGCTCAATTCTCCTGCCACAGGATACAAATAACAGCTATTGAAGCCAGTGGGATTTACTTCTATCCTGAGACAGGAGAATAGGGCTCCAAGGTGCATGGTTGAAGTGTCACATGTAGACTTTGTATGTCCTTGTAGCGGGGTGGTCATCCTCTCTGGGCCTGAAAGGGTTACAGCCAGCCCTGGGAGAGGGCTGGAGCTGCGAGCCAAAGGCTAGGCTGATGGGGAAGGCAGCCACAGCTGGGGCCATGCCCCAGTGAGACCACAGCTGGCCTTATAAAAGGCTGTGAGCCAGAAGCTCAGGCAGTTTTTCTCTAGCTGTGGAGAGAGATGGGTCTGGCTGCTTGGGAACTCACCAGGGTACCTAGACTGAAGCAGGGCTGGGGAAAGGCCTGGGGAGCTGAAGGCCTAAAGCAGGTACTGGGGTTGCAGAGGGCAGCCCAAGGTTAGGCAAAGGCAGCAGGTCCAAACCCTCCTTGCTGATGATGAGTGGTACAGACTGCAGTCTGCCCGAGTGCGCGGGGGCTAGATGAGGACTGGCAGTAGCTGCTGAGGCAAGGTGGGGATAGAGGATGGGGATTCCCCAGGGAGGGGAGACCCAGACTGTGGAGGTACTACAGGGGGCAGAACCCTGATGTAGAGGGGCACCGGGTTCTGGGAGGGACATGGGGGCCTGAAGCAAGCAGGACACTGGCCTGTAGAGAGGGCTCTGGAGGCTGGAGAGCTAATTCCCAGGACAGCCAGGGGGAAGCGCTGCACCGGTGAGTCACGCCTTGCTACAGTGCTGAAGGAACCTGGTTCCAAACTGGTCAGAATACCTTTAAGGCATGCATGAATCACTAACACTGCACAGTTCTCCACCTGTCATTGCTTGCTTATTCCCTTTCATCTCCTTCTTCCATGCCCATCTTTGTGCCTGCCTTCTTATGTATGGGATATTCAACCACTCTAGATATACCAGGATCCTACCTGCTCTTCATTCCAGTCCCCCTCAGACTCACTTCTACTGTGATGGCTGCACATATGAACCCTCAGTCTAATGCCTTTTCTGTCCCTCCTTTATATTAGAGGAGAAGAACTGAGGAATCCAAAGATTCGCAGGGCAGACTGTCTTTATGTATGTAACATATATAAGACTGGGCACATTGTGTATGTGTCATAAATCAAATCATAATAAAATAAATATAATAATTAATTAATAATAAATAGTAACAATGCCATGAAAATAAGTGTGTGCTCTCTTCTCCACTATGTATTTGAGAGGTGACACTCTCATTCCCATTACCAGATGGGGGTCTGGGAGCTAAAACTGGCATTGCTTTCCATTTCCAATGGAAGCTGGCCCTGGCCTGGAAGTGGCCACCACTCCCTGCTTCTCAGATGGCCTATATGAGTCTTCAGTCTTGAGGAGCAGGCTTGCGTCTTGACTCATCTCCTCAACTTTGTACCATCCCCATGTGATCATCCAGTAATAAGGACATGGAAATAAATAGTATGCTTCAATTAATAAAAATTACTTGCCAGTCACATTATTCATTTAAGTGTTCCCCAAATGTATATGGAAATGCCTGACAAGCTTCTGAGAGGATGCATGTAGCCTTTTAATTTATATACACTAAAGCCTTTTCAGTAATTGAGAGAGGAAGGAATGTTACCTCCATCCTTACATGACACAACTTTAAATGAGATCATTATGGAGAGAACACTTGAGTAAAACACTAAGGTCACAGGTTCAAAGGTATCTGAGCCAGAGGAGTGAAGGCTAGGACTAAGAAACTGTGTATTTAATATACTGTAATTATAACTGCAAATTGTACCTTAGCTCAAGGCTTTACAGCAAAGCTGTAAAAAAATAAAATCAATTTTAATCTTTAAGGGCACTTTGCTACATTATTCTTCTTTGAGGCTAAACTCCACTAGGTCAGTCCCGGTAGGAGCTGAAAATATAAGCTTTATCTTCCCTAGCTATAAATATCATTTTCCATATCACAGACTAGATCTCTACCAAACACATTATGCTGCTCCTTTGGGGAGTTTATCAATGGGCTTGGGTGCATATTTTAGTAACACAACGGGATCTGGAGAGAGGGTTTGCCTGATAAATAAGGATGAAAAATACCAAGTAACACCACAGATCATGGGCTAGATTATCAGCTAATGTCGAAACGCCATTGACTTCACTGTAGCTGTGTCCATTTAAACAAGCTGAGGTTCTTGCCCATGGGTTTTTTTTAATCTGAAACTTTTTCTTGGCATATTCCCCTTTTGGACCCTGATTCAGGAAAGCATCCCTATTCACATGTTCAAAGTTAAGCATGTAAAGGAGGCTGGATAGCCATCTGTTTTGGATGGTTTAGACACAACAAGTCCTGCATCCTGGCAGGGAGGTTAAACTAGATGACCCTTGCAGTCCCTTCTAACCCTACAGTTCTATGATTCTATGCACTCGTTCCCAGGAACCCATCCTCTCCTCCTTCTCAGCCTTCTTAAGGACTCTCTTCTAATGTGACGGCTGCAAACACAAACCCACAGTCAAATACATTCTCAGTCTCTGGTTTACATTGGAGAAGTGAGAGGTGTCTCTTTTTATGTGCTTACATGATTTGAGTGACGTTTAGCCATGTGCTTCAACTTAAGCACATGCTTAAGTGTTTTCCTGTATCAAAGTCTCTGTGACTGGTTTCATATGATTTGAAAATGTAAATGCTGCTATGACTCAAGTGTAGTCTATAAGTCACCTCTTTTCTTCTCCTACGTCCATCTTTCTCCTTTCCTCCATTAAAAAGCAATGATGGATCCCAAAGGTAGGAAGACGATCCTTCCAGCACTGCTGGTAATAACATGGAGTAAATTAGACCTGAGCAAAAACCTTCCAGAAAAACACAGTGATCCTAAGTCAGGACTCCTATGAGACACACAGCTCCATTTAAGAAGGCAGCAGCTGGTAGTTCATTATCATCAGAGCTGGTTGAATAATATTCCTCAGATAATTTATTTGACAAATGTTCTAATATTTTTCAAATAAATTACTTGTCTAATTTTTAAAAAAATATTCACTCAGATATACCGCTGAGCAGATAATTAAATATATTCATCAAGTTGTTCAATGGGTTTTGTAATATATTTGAATAAATTATTCAACTTTTTAATTATTGAGTTCTAATTATTATTGTAAGCATTTGTACAGCATTGTAGGTGCATCCAATGCTAGAGTAGGTGGTCACTGACATACAAATAGCAGATTCCCTCATGAATGTACAATGTATGTAGGGCTGGATTGAGGCATAAGCACTGCGGCCTCATCCAAAGCCCACTGACGTCAATGGAAGGACTCCCACTGATTCAGTGTGCTTTGGAGCAAGACCTATAGGCCAGTGCCTAGGGCTCCAGTTCTTGGAATCAAGTGACACCAACTGAAATTTCCAGCCAAATATAAGCCGTACAGCAATGCCTGCCTGAGTCAGCAGACAGCCTGCAGCAATAGTTTGGAGAGTTGTGAACTGCTCTATGCATCTCAATGGGGTACAAACTCACTGCTTTCGGGACCCCTTGCAAATACCACCCCAACCGAAGACTATGTCTGGGGCAGGGAGAGAAGAGTGCAGCAGGCAAGCCAACCCCCTTAGCAGATACACCCCAGCTGTTGTGGTAATTACTGCAGTGCCTCTTGTTGCCAATCTTGCCTCTCAAAAAGGAGAGAGGGGACCCCAGCTGTCCTCCTGCTGCTTCCAAGGAGAAATATATCTATTTAAGCTGTATATCTATTTAAGTCACTCCCTGTGACTCCGTGCATCTGAAGAAGTGGGGTTTTTACCCACGAAAGCTTATGCTCAAATAAATCTGTTAGTCTTGAAGGTCCCAGCGGACTCCTTGTTGTTTTTGTGGATACAGACTAACACGGCTGCCCCCTGATACCTGTGATGCAATGTAGACATGCCCTGAAAAACCAAGTGCCTTTAAATTTGGGAATGCAGAGTCTCATTTTCTGTCAAAGATATTCTCTCTTTTTTTCTCTTGCCCCCCTTCAGCCTCCACCATCCATCGCTTTGTCTGTTAATTGAAACACAGAACTTGTGCAACTGCCCATGATGCAGTGAAGGGAGAAACTGTTTGGCCCACAGCAGCCTAAAAATTCCTTTTGAATGACATCGTGCATATCTGAAAGGCCCAAATTATCATTTTTGGATAATGCCTTGTGGAATAGTCTGTGCTAAATGGAGTTGACTCCACGGTCCAGCACATCTCTCTACAGTGCCAACTGGTGAAAGCCTTATTATAACTTAGAATACAGATGGCAATTTATTAGAGACTTGACTGAAACATAAGAAATGCATCAAGGAGGTGGGAGAGCTAGAGGAAATACAAATCCTGTCAATCACGAGGGCATAGAATCTCCCCTTCCCAATGTTTTGCCTGTAAGCTTCTTGCTAAACATAAAGGCAATCTTAAGGCACTGAACTGTAACTCTGACGGGCTGTCTTCTTGTTGATAAAACTTGAAAAAGCAATTTAGTCTCTGGGACCTATTTAAGAATATACAGAAGAGAAGAGGAAAAAAACCCCTGCCCCTGCACCTTTTCAAGATTTGTGCCAGGTTTTCAAGATGAAAAGTAGCAGAAAAGCAGTAACTACCTTAGGAGTTACAACTCCTCTCTCCCCTTCCCAAAATGCATCCATGCGTTATCATCATCCCATTCCTTAGGCTGTCTCCTGCAGCCACGCTACCTCTTCGAGAGGAGAGGGAGGGCCAATATCAAAGTCTCTTCAGAACTCTCTGCAAATCTGCGAGAACAAAACTCACAAGGAACCAGAGAATGAAATCAAAATCCCGCAAAACACATTTGCAAAGGAGCTTGTGGTCCAGCTGATGCCCGCCTGGCTAACAGCTTTGGGATAGCTAAGGGAATGCCAGTGTTTTGATGAAAACAAACCCTCATATTTCAGGAAAATTATTAGAATAACTTGGCTGTCGATAAATTCCTTCTGGGCTGGAAATATGACCTGTGAGGACTCAGCCCAGAGGCCTGTGGTGGTGGAGTTAAAATGTATTATACCAAAAAGGGGTTGAGTGGCATTAAACTGGTTTTAAATTACAGCTGTGCTAAACAAAGCTAACAAATAAATAAATCCCATGCTTCCAGCAGGCCTGTTTGTGCTGCTTGAATGCTGAGATCACTTCTCTTGTTCAAGGGGTTTTTAACCGAGATCATGAAGGGCAGCTCAATGCCCCAGCACACATCATTAGTAGCATTTCAGCAGATGTTTACAATGCGTGTTTTCCGACCCCATTTGCCTTGGCAGCTTCCTGAGTGGCTGCTCCTTGGTTCCCAGCTTCCCACTTCTGGCTGAAGTTTCCCAGCATGCAGTGAGCTGCGTATGTGAGTCACTCCTCTGTTTTATTGTGCCAGAGGGAAAGACGGCGGCTGGATTTGCCTCAGCTAGTGAAATTCCAGGATTTGCACAGACACATGGGCTTTGCTGCTGGGTTAAGCTCTGGCCACTTTCTATTCCTCAACTGATGCAAACTGGCCCTAAATCCATAGATTTGGCTCCCAGAGGATCACCCTTGTATACATGGGGATCCTTGAATGGTGTAGTGGCTCTGTGCCAGTGTAGGGTGTGTGACCCAGGGGAAGTGGTGGAATCTCTGTCCTTAAAGGTTTTAAAGGCCCAGCTTGACAAAGCCCTGGCTGGGGTGATTTAGTTGGGGTTGGTCCTGCTTTGAGCACGGGGTTGGACTAGATGACCTCCTGAGGTCTCTTCCAACCCTAATCTTCTATGATTCTATGAAAGGGGACACTGTTGAGACACCTCTGCACTCCGGTGATCCCCAGCTGCTGTAAGGGTCCCTGGGGGTCTCTGGCAAGTTGATGCCAGTTAGAGCCTCCTTCAGGCTCTCACCTGTGCCAGGGGCCAGCGAAAAAGACATCAGTATGCTCCCTAATTTAGCTGCACTGAGCACGGCCTGTCAGCAGACGCATTTAAAGGAGCTGCCAGTTCTTTTACTGCCTCTCACAAAAGCCTGGTCGTCCAGTGAATGTCTCTGAGCACGGAGGGGTGAACTAGCATAAGTACAAGGCGTATGCTCAGAACTGACGGTGAGCAAACGACATGAGCATATGTTAAATCAGAGAACAGGACATTTGCAAACATGTTTGTCTTACAGCAGCAGCCTCAGATGCCAGGGTACGAAATGTCTGCAAATAAACATGGAACAATAAATACAGCCAGCTGCACTGACTCCAAGCTATAACTTGCTCAACTGCTACCACAACCATACACAACTCACGCAGGCCTACCACCTCCCAGAAGGTGGGGTAACAGAGTTTTCAGTACCCTCGTTAAAGGAAAGGAGTCATCACAGATCCTGCAGTGGAAAGTCTGCCAATGGAGAAAAGGTGATTCATGGTTTTGTTCTACACTATGTGGATCTTTAAGTGTTTTTAAAATATTATTTTATATCCTAGACATAAAATGAAAATATTGAAAATCTGAGTGAGATACATTCACTGAGCGGCATAAAGCCAAGGCTTGTCTCTTCCCTATAGGCAGATTCCCCACACCAGCACAGATTAAAATTAAGTGTTGTGAGTGATTTTTCGTCCTTTATGTAGATTTGCTGCTTTTGCTAATTTTGTTTTGCGGGGGGAGCAGGTGGAAATGAACACTGACTGAGCTATTCTATTTAGAAAATCTTCAAAATCAGCTACCTTACAGCCAATAAAAATCTCCCTGTGGGTTTTCCTTAGAGTCAGGGAATAAATAAGGTGGTCATGTCTGGGGTACAAAAAACCCCGGGGCATCCAAGATCATCCTGAGACCAGCTGGCAGTGTGTACTAAGCACGTTGACAGATTTCCCAGGATAGCTATCTCAAAAACAACAACAAAAATGGGACCATCCTGGGAAAACATGGATGGGTGGCAGCCCTGCTGAAACACAAGGCATCTGTACTGCTAGAAAGCCACCATGGTTCACGGTCGTCATGTATAATGACATCAAAATGGTCCTATCACCTGAGCCATAGGTCCAAGTTCCTTTAAGGGCTTGGATTCACACCCTTTGTTGACATTGTACTAAGGGACAGCAGGGTGATGCCCTATAAAAGTTACTGTTCCTTTTATGTGACATTAAACTAAGGTCCTTGGCTGCTCATTTCTTATAGGATGGCCTGGTTGAAGCTAAGGATCCCAGGGCACCTTGCAGAAACAAGTAGCGGATAGTGTTCTGATTCTACGGAACCAGGCTGTGTGAGCATTATTACTGAGGGCATAGGGGCTACTAGACTGGCCAGCACAGTGACCACACTACCAGCCTGTAATTCATTACTGTAAAGTGCTTTAGAACGCATGGGGTGTGGATACCGAAGACCAAATGATCTTTTGTAGCACTCAGTCTGCCCCAAGGAGGCTTGAAGTCATGCATTCCAATAACTTTAAAAGATTCTTGCAGGATCCCGTGTCGGGTATTATAGGGAACCATTTCTCAAAACAGAAATCTTTCCTAATGTCAGCATTTGGAAGGGGAATTCTGCTGGGAGCCAGGCTGGGTGCTAGAGTTATAGGGGTTACTGGTGAGGGTATGACTGGAGGGAAGTTGTTGGGGTATGAGCAATTGGATAGATGCTCTGTCTTAACCTTGCCTCACATCAACAGTCTAGCTTGGTCCACTGTCCCCACTGCTCCGATGCCTTCCTTAAACTCTTCTCCTGTCTCCCAAGTAGCTTGATGCCCTGCTGTTTCTTTCCTGTGCCTCTCACACAGCCTTTTCCCCTCTCAGTTGATCTCTGTGGTCATGCAGGAGCTTCTGGCACCTCGAGATCCTGTGGCACACAATGCTGGAGATATGGAAGCCTCTTAAACCTTTCCTTACACTTAAGTTTCAGTGTAATTGGCCTGGTATCAGGTCACCTCCCCTTCCCCTCAACTGGCATTTTCTCTGCATGAGACAGGATATCTGACTGTTCTATTAGAGTCACTTTGAATGGCTTTTTTGCCCCTTGTGTCAAAGATTAACAAGGCATTGCCTGTTTGTTTGTTTGTTTGTTTGTTTGGGCCCAAATGGCCCTCAAGTCTGCTACAGTTTCAAAGAGAGGTTTTATTTCTTTGAAAAACTGCCATTTAAAACAATCAAAACCACACCATAAGCAAGAGGGAAACCAGATACCAAAAATGGTATACAAATATTGTTAAGGGCTTAATTTATTTGCTTAAACCCACGAATAGCAGGACATTTGAAGTTTAGGCTGAAATAGTGTTACTAAGCATCACAGAGGCCTCCCAACATAGTTGCTCTATGATTGGCTCTTCTACCTAGGTGCAAAAGGGGCACTGTGGTTGTACCAATCCATATCTAGTCATGTAAACAGGCAACATAATCAGTTAACTGCCGCACAGATCTTTCCACACTGAGCTAAAGGTAAAGCTATACTCATTCACCACCACCACAGTCCTTGGGAACTGATGAACGCCTAAGTCAGATACATTCCACCAGGCATAGGACAATGGGGCATGGAACAAGTAAAACGGCACAGCCTGAGCTCTAAATTTCCCATCTTTCATGGACTTCAGGCTGAATCTTAATGCACCTACTGTGATTTGACTGTGGTGCCTGAACGGACCCAGGGAGCTGAGGGCACCCCCCCGGAACCAGAGGAAAAGTCTTTATGGAAGCCAACAGAATGACATACCTCCTAGAAAGACAAACTGAGATTGCTGCTTCCAGGAATGGCATCAGAGCATAAAACAATGCCGACTAGTAGGTGCTGTGATGCCTTCATGAAAGGCTTGCCTTCTAGAGGTTCTTCTTCATAGTTTATTCTGAAAACATGAGAAGCTCCAGTGGTTTGGTGTAATTTTAGGTACGGGGAATATTTGTATTAGTCACTCTATTAACTTGACCATGTCAGATGTTATCCAGGTCAGTTGTACTACCATAGCTGTGATTTTATTTGAATAACACTGAGACAGCTCCAAGTGTTGCCAACTAGAGCAGGCACATGGAGCACAGTGAACCTCTAGTTATATGCCCCCTGAATTTGATACATGCCTTCAAGGTTGGTAAGTGTTTTGGTCCAATTATTCACCATGAACAAATAAACTGATGGATTTTGGCCTTCTCTCACAAAACAATCCTTATTTCTAGCAGCATATTTGTTAGTGGTAAGTATTGGATGAATAGTTATGCAAATATGTTTCACCATTTGTTATATAGTTTCTTTGGAGTAGGGGCTGTCTCTTTGTTCTGTGTTTGTACAGCACCTAGCACAATGGGGATCTGGTCTGTGACTGGGGCTTCTAGGCACTATGACAATACAAATAATAATTTGTGGTGGGAAATTGATCACTTAAAGCCACATGACAGACTTTCAACTCCTAGACTGGATAACAGACACTTTTTAAAACAAGAGAATGAGAAGCAAATGACAAATAGCAAATAAATCATTTCCTAGTCTGGATTTTAAAACAAGTAATAATCCATGCTAAAATTCACAAAACTTTTGGTTCTGCAAATGTTTCCATGAATAAGCTGGTGACCATCCAGATGCTCACAAACAATGACTAATAGGATCCTATGGATAAGAGCAGAGAGAATTTGCGGTGTTTTGTTTATGACTGTATTCAGAGACCACTCAACCAATTCAAGTTCCACTTCGAAAAATGCCTCTCCCATCAACTGCACCAGTGAAGCAGTTAGATAGTCTGTGCAGTTGTTCTTGTTGAGTTGAATTTCACACTGAAGCCAGGAGGCAAAAAGGAGGAAAACTGAAATGCCTGCTAGACCCACAAAAACAAGCTGAACTCCAAGAAATGTAAACTCAGACCATGCACTGCTGTGAACCTGTGCAGAATTGCTACTGCCAACACGGTATGCCACTAGTAAAATTCTTTTTAAATGCACACAGCATAAAGCACCGCACGCATTCATGACCCTTTTCAGCATGCCTGCGGAAGTCTCCAGTGTATGTAAGGGGCACGCTAAAATTATGCACAGCGACATATTTGCTCTATTGCTTGCCAGCAAGGATCACAACCTGATGATGTGAATTTGCAGCCCTGACATTGTCCATGCATTTGCCATGGCTTATATGTCTGGTATTTCTTTCCTATAATAACTTCCCTTTAGGCATGGTTATTAAGACCTCCATCACTGTGAAATAGCTTGTGTTCAGTGAGGCAGGCGCTTAATGGGAAGCGATACTGTACGGGGTAGTTTAATCCAATACATTCAAGGAAGTAAATGATAGATTGTTTACTCCACTAATCCACATCTAATTACGACAGTTCACAGAAAATGATATAAAACATGCAGCCTAGGTAATGTTGAGAGAGCTTTGAGAGTGAGTTGGGTTAAAGGGTCAGTATACAATATATAAAATATATATTGTGGCTTGTTGAGCTCAACATAAGGGACAACACTTGGTCCCTGCTGTAGAATCCATTGCACCTGCTTGATACTCCATTGCCAGAGGCTGGCACAAAATTCTCAGCTTCTTTTGTTCCCTTCCTAAGTGAAAAGGTGCAGGAGGGAAGTTGGCAGGCTCCTTTTACAACACAGCATCCCATGCTGGAAGAGAGGTGGTGCACATAGGGGGCAAGGCCTGTTTTTATTGTATGGACTGGGGAGCCCTGGGAAAAGTCAGTCCGAATGCTGTGGGTGCCAGGAACTCAGCTGACTCCAGGCTCGGTCGCGTAGCAACCTAATGAGCTCAGCTGGGTCCAATAAACATGCACTAAGTGACTGTGCTCCCTGTTTGGTCAGAAGAGCCAACAGGTCCCCATTTAAGCCCCGTAGCCATGGCAGCAAAATGGGTTCCATGTTCATAGCTGTGCTAGACCTGCTTCCTGCTCACCCCTTGGCTGCTCCATTCCAGCCCTGGTCCCTGATTTCTACCTCCTGGTTCCGACCGCCGGCTTGTCTCCTGACCATGACTCTGGCTCAGCCCTTTGGTTCTGTTCTGACACCTGCGACGGACCCTTGGCTTGCCTGCTGACCACACCTTTGGTTCTGCTCTGATCACCAGATTTCAGAGCTTACACCTCAGTGTGTGGCAGTGGGCTCCCTGGGAAGCAGCACTGAGAAGACACTTCCTGTATGCTCCGTTTGCCTTCCCACCAGCAGCAACACCCAGCCGGTGGCAGTACTGTGTTACCATTGCTGGCACATCCTGCATGCTCGGCGACTCCTCCGCTGCTGTTCCCAGAGCAGGGGGGGAGAGAGATTTGATTCTGCTTCATGGAGGAATCAGAGGAATAACTGGAAGATCTCAGTGAGCAATTAGGGCCAGAGTTTTAAAGGTATTAGGCACCTAGATGCTTTTGCAAAACTCACTAGAGTGCCCAACACCCACTGATTTCAATACCTTTCAAACCCTGGCCCACGCACCCCACCACTCCAACTCTGTTTCCAGTCATGTCGCACTGTCTGGTGGTTTTTCAAGGTTCACCGTGGAACAGATTGACACCATCAATCGCATTTCACTGGTCGCTGTGTTCATGTTTGAACTCCAGTCCATAGAGGTAGAAAGTCAATCTCCTGACAGTGCACCACCAAGCCCCATCTCCCCCCATCCACCGGTCTCCCCTACACCTCTCCCCTCCTATCTCCCACTGCACTTCCCAACAGCTTCTTCTCAATGACACAACAGACATTGGACTTTCACTATAACCTGCATATAGCTGTTTCTATAGAGGTGGTTTTCAAATGCTCCTTTTTGTCAAGCAGTATTAACCTTTTCACTGCTGGACTGTCTGCCTCCTTCATTGCTGATTTTAAAGTCCTGTTCTCACTGGAATCAGTCGGAGTCAGAAGGTATGTGGAGCAGCAAAAGAGAGGGACATATTTGCTGGAGGTATTGTATGATCATCCACCACTGTGTGTTTGTCTTGCATTGTCATGTACTGTGTGTATAGATATATATTCCTGCTACTGTATTTTCCACTCCATAGATCTGATGAAGTGGGTTTTAGCCCACGAAAGCTTATGCCCAGATAAATTTGTTAGTCTCTAAGGTGCCGCAAGGACTCCTCGTTTTTGCTGATACAGATTAACACGGCTACCCCTCTGAAACCTGTTTTATTCTTATTATTTGTACTGTGGCAGTGCTTTGGGGCCCTAATCACAGACCAAGACCCCATGGTGCTAGGTGCAGTACAAACACAGAAGAAAAAGATGGTCCCTGCCCTAAAGAGCTAAACTCAGAGCTGAATCAAAGTATAAGATGAGAGAAGCAGCTAGATAAAACAGCCAGCCAGCAGGGAGCACAAGGTAACAATGGCCAATATGATAAACAAACAGCCATCACACTACTTTATTCCAACTCCTCCTTTAGCCCTTGATCCAAAGCCCACAGTAATAAACAGCCTCCCATTGGCTCCAACTGGTTTTCAATCAGGGCCTTAAAATGTCTATTCTGCAGCCATAGACCTGATGCTGTATCCAGTGTCCAGCCCCATATACAGCAACAGTGCTATATAAACAAACACTTAGTATGTTGCCACCTTCCTTAAGGTGACACTGCACTAAGACATGTTGATTTCATGATGCAATGATCCGAACACGTGCATTGCTTTTACTACTTTATAGTGGGGGCCTTTTGTGTCCTGCAATCTTAGACAGATCCACCAAACTCAGGACTCTGCATGGATTTTACCTGTGTTGCTGCCCTAGAGAGAGATGAGAAAAAGTAGCGCTATATTAGCATACATGCTAGTTCTATATATTTAGTGTATATATCCTTGTTCTATGAAGCCAACTCTCTTATAGTCCCATTGCCGCCTATACTGCTACAGTTTGCAGATCTGCTATTTTCCCTTCTCTCAGCATTTATAAAATGCTTCTTTCTTCCCCCACCCTCTTCTGCCATTATTAAGTGAGGTCAGGTGCCTCTGGAACCCAGGGAGTCTAATTATTCACAAAAGTAATCAACATTTCTAATAGAAACTGCCACTGTTGGTTTTCACTGGGGGTGCAGGAAAGCAATCAGGTAGAGAGTTTGGTAATTAAAGCCTCATTATTACACATTTGCCTTTACATTCTCCATTTAATAACTCCTTTGCTTTGGAAATGGATAGACCAGTGTTCACTTGAGATGAACAGTGTGGAGAACCTGAGATTAGTTTTTACATCACTCCTGATGGAAAATACTTTATCCAAGAAATTAGGGAAAGAATAATACAAAACACACTATCTTCTTCTGCAAACTGCTTTCCAGTTCAAACGCCATGCCTGCTAGAGTGGGGAAACATCGCTGTGTCTTTGGCATGCAGAGCTCATCAGAGGGCGTTTCTCAACTCCTACATATACCTATCTGGTAACAAGGCTGTGTGTGAGAGAGCTGGCCACCATCTTGAACTTCCCTGTTACAGTGTGACCTAACAAGAGTTGGGACCTGTAACACACACTCACCTGCAGGTTATGTGTGTGTGTGTGGAAATTCAGCATAATAAGGCATGATTTAATTCATCCACTAAGGATGTTAGGGCTGAACCTGGAGCAAAGAGCAAATGAGGGGGGCAGTTTTTGCCTCCCGTAGGCTAGGATTGTCAAGGACCAGTATGGTCCCTTGTGAATGTTGGAGCAATCCTGAGGGTTGAACTAATTTGCACTTCAGGTGCAATGGCCCCTCTGAATCACTGTGGTGGTGCAGAAGGGCTAGCGTATTAGGGTATGTCTACACTTGCTGTAGATTGACGCTGTGTTGATTGAGCCACTGGGGGTCAATTTAGCGGGTCAAGTGAAGACCCGCTAAATTGCTCACAGATCACTTTCCTGTTTACTCCAGTACTCCACCGCAACGAGAAACATAAGGTAAGTCGACGGGAGACACAAAGAGAGAGACTAACGATCAGATTCACAAAGGTAGTTAGGTGCCTAAAGACACAAATAGCTGCTTACGGGGAGTTACAAAAGTACCCAGGTGAGTTAGAAGCCTAAATCCCATTGCCTTCACCTCAGGCCCCAGTAAGGTAATCAATGGGATTGGGAGGTGGCTGGAAAAGAAGTAGAGGAAAAGGACAAACACTTTATTTGGACTGCATTATCTATAGGGAAATAGCAGTGAGCAGAAGCAAAGGCCTCATTCAGACAAGAAGGGGGCAGAACAAGCCGTTTTTGTCATGAGAGCCTCGGGCCCCGCACAAGATCCAGGCATTCCATGTCGTCTCTTTTTCTGGTTCCGGGACTGTAAAATCAGCAGCTGGGATTTATGTGCAAAGAAGCAGCATCAAACAGAATTCCTCCCTCTGTTTTCTGGTAATTTATCTGAGGGCTACAGCCATCTGTTTGGAAAGCCAAGGGGGAAAAAAAAAAACCATGAGGGATTTGGGCTAAATTCAGCACAATGTGGAAAAGGCGCACCTGGCCTGCCATTTGTTATGTTCTCTCTTCTCTCCCTTATGATTTATATTTTATAAACCCTTTTTGTTGTGTTTTTCCCATCCCCTCCTTCTGTTCCAGTTTGATCAGATGGTAAAGGTTCAAAGCGTACTCCTGTTACCTTAATTAAAGTCATTTCCCCACCCCACACACACTAGGGAAGATGAATTGGAAATCCCCAGGCAGCTCCTCTGTGGGCAAAGTTAGACACAAAATGGAAAACTGCATTAAGACAAATTCCCTCTGCTAATTGCTTTTCTACGATGCTGCAGCTGAGTGCGGTAGAGACAGTGCTTTTCCATGCTCAGAGATTTGTTTTACCCTGGTCAATTTGGTACACGCATAGCCAGACCAATAACACTAAGTGGGACATTTCTCAGAGATTTGAGCTGTTGGATTCACATTAAAGTTAATGCAGCTGAATTGCCTGTGTGAACCCCACCCCAGTCATCTTCCCCCTGCTTTGAAATTGTTGTCCCCACCTGCCCCACGGTGTGTGTGTGTGTTGGGGGGGAAGGACAGGGAAAGAACAACTGCAAAATGGATTGACCTGCGGGCTCTAGGACCCTGCAGGGTGGGAGCATCCCAGAGCTTGGGCTCCAGCCCAAGCCCGGACATCTACACAGCAATGAAACAGCTCTGCAGCCCAAGCCCTGAGCGCCTGAGTCGGTAGGTTTTTCCTTGCTGTGTAGACACATCCAGTATTTCTGATCTTCCCTGAAGGCATTTTGATCACCTCAGAATGGTTTCTGGCTGAACGTGAGGGCTGATGATGCTCTGGCAGTTTTCTTCCTGAGGAGCAAGCCATTGTATGCAATAAAGCTGTTTGCTGGTAAAGCCTATGGGGTGTCTCCCTCCCCCCGCCAGAGTATCCAACAGTCGTGACATGGGTGGCAGGATTGTGGAGGAGCTCAGAGCAGGGAGAACTGTAATACTATTTTGCATTGAGAGATACAGTATCCTAAAGTGGTCTCTATTTGACTATACAGTATATCACAAGGGTCTGCAAAGTTAACATGCAGGTCTAATACAGAATGTATATGAACAGCTATAAGAAAGGGAAGCTGCTACTACAGCTGGGCTGAGCTGGAGCAGTGGTGCACATTTATATCAGTACTTACCATGGTCTCAGGGAAACACAGAACCTGTCAGTGCTGGAACTGAATTAGTTCATATGTTGAGACTCTGGTTTAAAATGTGTGCTATTGCTTCACTGGAGGGAGGTTGAGGCTGTGTTTTGGACAGCAGAAGTAATTTGGATAGCATGGTGTATTTAGTTACGTAATGGTTATGCCTTTGTTTTCAGTTCACTGTACCTTTAAATTGCTACGGATTTTGCTGTCTGCAAAGACAGACAGCCACTTTGTGTTCAGCTCATTGCAGACTGTCAGAGGAGACAAACACAGACCTCCTGCACGGGGACTTGACTTTAGTTCTTTCTTGGGTTTGTGGTTCTCCTTAGTTAACATTCACGGAATTCTTACTCACGGTATATCTGGTCTTTGAGCATGAAACAACATGACAGACACCAAAGTAAAACGCCCTGGATTTACTGCAGTGGTGAAGTGCTACAAGCCTGCATGAGCCCTTGCAGACAGGGTTAATGCTGGAGCAGGAAACCAGCAGAGTCTGGTGTGGTGCTTCCCTGCTGCCAGTGGAACTATTGTCAAGCCCAAAGGGTTCAAAATTCAGGAGACAGTCCATTCATTTCCAACCTGAAATGCACACAGACCCTAGCACTGGTGTATGCATTCCATCCACCCTATATGCATTATGGCACCATTGCAAGTAACATTATGTTTTGACGTGAACAGAACGTGGACAAGATTCTGATTAGCAAACAGGGAGCGTGGCATGAAACTACGATTTGGCCACAGCAGCCCCTCTCATCAGCAGCTCCCCCTCCTGCTACCTTTGTTCTTCATCAGAACAGTCAATTGGGTTTTTTAGCTATGATTTCAACGGTGGGCAACCTAGCCCAGTTTCAACCTTAATTTACACAAATAGGATGCAGCAGACATCTATAATTCTACAACTTTATTATAAACCAGCTGCAGAATGTTGCCACCTGCAAAGCTGAGATGCAGATGTGTGAGGGTGAAGACAGGCCTGTGAACTATGCCGTTCATGACAACCTGCGTATGATCTGTAAACTGGCTAAAGCTGCCTTGCAGTTAAGGCAAAGAATTACAGGCCAGATCCATGAATCTCCATTGACTTCAGTGGAACAATGCTGGTTTCAGGAGCTCAAAGATCATAGCAGTTAAAGAAGAGGAAGCCCCATGAGATCATGGAGTCCATCTCCTGGGTGAGGATATATCAGGTAGTACAGTGATAGGAACCAATGGTAGATCTTAGCCAAAAGATCAGTCAGGGTAAAACCCTTCTGTCTAGTGCTGCTATAACATGAGGCCAACTGCTCACAAGACCCCCACATATACAAATGGAGGGCACCCTCAGGAGCTTGTACACATTTGTAGTAAAAAGCAGAAGGGCAGCAGTCCTAATAGAGATTTTTTCCCCTCCACATTTTTATTTCTAGAGGTTGCTTTTCTCTGTAAGTTTACATGATGTTCTGGGGTTTGCCAGCTGCTTCAGAGAATCCGCAAATGAAAAGGGCCACCCTTTAACACTGAAAAAGGTTATCTCCAAGTGCTAGGCAGATTCCTTGTGAAGCAAGGGATTGCTTTATATTTTAGTTAAACATTAAAAATTGCTACTTCCCTTCCCAAGATTTCCGGTGGAACAGTTTGACTTTACAGCCCCAATTCCCAGTCCCATGCCTGGCTCCCCAAACAGGGATGGTAGAGCAGCCTGTCATTCTAGGGCTAATTCCCAATTCCCTTCCTTCACAGGCAGTTATGATAGAATAATCTATTACAGCTTCAATTCCCTAACCCCCACCTGGCTCTCTCTCAAGCAGCTACAGTGGATCAGTCTGTCGCTGCAAAACTAATTCCCAATCTTTCCATGACACCCTTAGTTAATGTCAGATGTAATTAATTAATAATGATGTAATTAATTAAAATAACACTGGAACCCAATGGCCCAGAAAAGATGGCCATGCAAATAATGATAATAAAAAAAGAGAAATGGATAAGGAAAAATAACCCGAAAGGAAGACGACTAGGATAGAGTTACTATGGAGGGTGGGCTGATGGACAGGCCATTGTACTAAATACGTCGGCTCTAGTCTGCAACTGGATGACTGACTTTTAAAAGAGAGAAATAATTAAAGAATAAAGAAAATGTACATTCACCGTATGTAGGAGTATGGGGAATAAGCAGGAAGAACTTGAAATGCAAGGTAATAGTTGGCACAACAGATTTGGTGGGATAATATGCATGACTGGAATATTGGTATAGAAGGGGACAGTTTGCTCAGGAAGGACAGGCTGGGAAAAAAGGGAAGAGGTGTTTCCTTATGTATCAAAAATACCCTTGGACTGAGGTTGAGATGGAAATAGGAGACAGACTTGTTGAAAGTCCCTGGGTAAGGTTAAAAGCAGTGGTGAGGTAGAGCCGGTTTGCTGGAAGGGCTTCTGAATTTAACAACAGGCCAAAAGTGGCACCTCAAGGGCTGGAGCACCCACGGGGAAAATTTGGTGGCTGCAGAGCACCTACCGGCAGCTCCCCTCCCAGCCCCGCGCCCAGCCCCAGCTTACCTCCTCTCCGCCTCTGCCTCCTCCCCTGAACGCGCCGCCCCGCTCTGCTTCTCTGCCCCCGGCTTCCCACAAATCGGCTGTTTGCACGGGAAGCCGGGGAGGGCTGGGAAGTAAGTGGCGGCTTCACGCTCAGGCCCAGGGAGGTGGAGGCGGGGCGGAGGTGAGCTGGGGCGGGGGGGCGCGAGGAGGGCCGCCTGCGCCGCAGCAGGAAACCCGGGGGGCACGCAGGGGGAACTGCTCCCTGCCCCAGCTCACCTCCACCTCCCTGGGCCTGAGCGTGAAGCCACCGCCTGCTTCTCAGCCCTCCCTGGCTTCCCGTGTGAACTGCTGATTCATGGGAAGCCGGGGGGGGCGGGGGGCAGAGAAGCAGGGCGGGGTGGTGTGTTCAGGGGAGGAGGCAGAGTGGAGGTGAGCTGGGGCCGGGCGCGGGGCAGGGAGCTGCCGGTGGGTGGGGACTCTGCACTGACAAAATTTCCCCGTGGGTGCTCCAGCTCTGGAGCACCCAGGGAGTCGGTGCCTAAGGCGCCACTTTTGATGTGATCAGTGGGGGGAGCAATCACTCCCCCTGCTCCCTCCCTAGCTACGCTCCCCCATCCCTTGGAGCCAGGGGGACCTGCCGGATGCTTCCTGGGAGCTGCCCCAGGTAAGCATCGCTGGGGCCCCCCAGCAGGTCCCTCTGGCTCTTAGGGGCAGGGCGGGCACCCACTACGGTGGCCCACGAGACTCTCCTGCTCAGTTCTGGGGCAGTCAGGGGACAGGGCAGGGGGGTGGATGGGGCAGGAGTCCCGGGGGGTTGGGGTGGGCCACGATCCCCTCATGGGATGAGGAGGGAACCGGTTGTTAAGATTTTGGCAGCTCATCACTGGATAAAAGGGGTAAAAAACCCAAGGGTGATATCCTGGTAGGGGTCTACTACAGACCACCTAACCAGGAAGAAGAGGTGGATGAAGCTTTTTTTAAACAGCTAACAAAATCATCCAAAGCACAGGACTTGGTGGTGTTTGTGGACTTCAACTACCCAGACATCTATTGGGAAAATAACACAGCAGGGCACAGATTATCCAACAGGTGCTTGGAATGTATTGGAGACAATTTTTTTATTTCAGAAGGTGGAGAAAGCTACAAGGGGAGAGACTATTCTAGATTTGATTTTGACAAATAGGGATGAACTAGCTGAGGATTTGAAAGTGGAAGGCAGCTTTGGTGAAAGATCATAAAATGGTAGAGTTCATGATTCTAAGGAATGGTAGGAGGGAAATCAGCACAATAAAGATAATGGATTTCAAGAAGGCAGACTTTAGCAAACTCGGAGTTGGTAGGTAAGATCCCATGGGAAGCAAATCTAAGGGAGAAAACAATTGAAGAGAGTTGGCAGTTTTAAAAGAGACATTATTAAGTGCACAAGAGCAAACTATCCCACTGCGTAGGAAAGATAGGAAGTATGGCAAGAGACCACACTGACTTACTTAGGAGATCTTCAATGATCTGAAAATCAAAAAAGAGTCCTTCAAAATGTGGAAACTAGGTCAAAATTACAAAGGATAAATATATACAAACAACACAAGTATGTAGGGAGAAAATTAGAAAGGCCAAGGCACAAAACAAGATCAAACTATCCAGAGACCATAAAGGGTAACAAGGAAATATTCTACAAATACATTAGAAGCAAGAGGAAGACCAAGAACGGTGTAGGCCCCTTACTCAGTGAGGTGTGGGGGAAACAATAACAGAAAATGTGGAAATGGCAGAAGTGCTGAATGACTTTTTTGTTTCAGTTTTCACCAAAATGTTTAGTAGCGATTGGACGTCTAACATAGCAATTGCCAGTGAAAATGAGGTAGGATCAGAGGCTAAAAATGGAAAAGAACAAGTTAAAAACTACTTAAACAAGTTAGATGTCTTCAAGTCACCAGGGCCTGATGAAATACATCTTGGAATACTCAAGGAGCTGACTGAGGAGATATCTGAGCCATTAACGATTATCTTGGAAAGTGATGGAAGACCGGAGAGATTCCAGAGGGCTGGAAAAAGGCAAATTTGGTGCCCATTTATAAAAAGGGAAATAAGGACAACCTGGGGAATTACAGACCAGTCAGCTTAACTTCTGTACCTGGAAAGATAATGGAGCAAATAATTAAGTAATCAATATGCAAACACCTAGAAGATAATAAAGGTGATAAGTAACAGTCAGCATGGATTTGTCAAGAACAAATCATGTCAGAGCAACCTCATAGCTTTCTTTGACAGGGCAACAAGACTTGTGGATAGGGGGAAGTGGTAGCTGTGATATATCTTGACTTTAGTAAGGCTTTTGGTACTGTCTTGTAAGATCTTCCCATAAACAAACTAGGGAAATACAATCTAGATGGAGCTACTATAAGGTGGGTGCATAACTGGTTGGAAAACCATTCCCAGAGAGTAATCATCAGTGGTTCACTGTCAAGCTGGAAGGGCATATCAAGTGGGGTCCTGCAGGGAATAGTTCTGGATCCAGTTCTGTTCAATATCTTCATCAATGATTTAGATAATAGCATAGAGTAGGGGTCGGCACCTATGGCACGCGTGCCAAAGACGGCACGCGAGCCAATTTTTAATGGCATACTGCTGCCTGCCATGTCCCAGCTGCCGGCCCCGCTCAGCCCACTGCTGAACCCAGGCTGGGACCCCGGCAGGCAGCAGCATGCCATTAAAAATCCTGCCCGGCATGGCTCGCTCTTCTCCACCTTGCCCCGCCCACCACGCTCTCCTTGCAGGGCAGGCAAGCTTCCCCCTCCCCCGCCTCTTCCCCCAGCGTGCTGGGTTTCTGCCCCTCCTCTTCTCCCTCCCTGCTGCCAATCAGCTGATGGCCCTTGCAGAGGAGGGGGAGAGGGGGAGCCACAGTGTGATCGCTGCTCTGGGGAGGAGGCAGAGAAGAGGTGGGGCGGTGGCCGTGGGGATGGGGGGTGGAATCAGGGCATATCCCCTCCAGCCCCCTGCCGTGAGCCGCTCCGGGCAGGGGGCTGGGAGCACCCGCAGGACACTAGCCCACACCCCCAGCCCCCTGCCCTGACCCCTATACCCCCCCCACACCTCCCCAGCCCTCTGCCCTTACCCCTGCACCCCCCTCACACACACCCCAGCCCCCTGCCCTGACCCCTGCACCCCCCACACACCACAGCCTCCTGCCCTGATCCTTGCACCCCGCACGACCCCAGCCCAGGCTCCAGCACCCCCCACACATGCTCCCATCCCTCTGCCCTGACTCCGGCATACTCCTCATACACCCCCACACCCCATGCCCTGACTCTTGCACCCCCCACATTCCCACTCCCACACTGAGCACCAAATGGGAGCTCCTTCACCCCCCCCCAACATTCTAACCTGCACCCCTCGCACCAAATGGAAGCTGCCCAGGTAAGCACTCCACACCGAAATCCTGAGCCCTCTCCCTCATTCTAGCTCCTGGCCAGACCCTACACCCCAACCCCCAGCCTGCTCCTTCACCCCCAGCCCTCTGCTCAGTGCACTCCCACCCTCAGCTCCGTGTAGAGAGAGAGGAAGAGAATGGGCTAGAACCAGGGAGAAGGTAGGTACCCACTCTATGTGGGCAGGGCCGGGATCCCAAACTGGCAGCAGGATGAGCCGCTCAGCCCACTGCTGGTCTGGGGTTCCAGTTGCCGGCCCTGCTCAGCCTGCTGCCCTGGGGTTCTGGCTGCCAGCCCCTTGCCAGCCGGGGTCCCGGCCACAGGCCCCGCTCAGCCTGCTGCCAGCCTAGGTGAACGGAACCCCAGGCTGGCAGCGGGCTGAGCGGGCCAGCAGTGTAAAATCAGCATTTTAATTTAATTTTAAATGAAGCTTCTTAAACTTTTTGAAAACCTTGTTTATTTTACATACGACAATAGTTTAGTAATATAATATATAGACTTATAGAGGGAGACCTTCTAAAAACATCAAGATGCATTACTGGCATGCAAAACCTTAATTTAAAGTGAATAAATGAAGACTCGGCACACCACTTCTGAAAGGTTGCCGACCCCTGGCATAGAGAGTACACTTATAATGTTTGTGGATGATACCAAGCTGGCAGGGGTTGCACGTGCTTTGAGGGGTAGGATTAAAATTCAAAATGATCGGGACAAACTGGAGAAATGGTCTGCAGTAAATAGGATGAAATTCAATAAAGACAAATGCAAAGTACTCCAGTTAGGAAGGAACAATTAGTTACGCATGTACAAAATGGGAAATGACTGCCTAGGAAGGAGTACTGCAGAAAGGGATCTGAGATCATAGTGGATCACCAGCTAAATATGAGTCAACAGTAAAACACTTGCAAAAAAAGCAAACATCATTCTGGGATGTATTAGCAGGAGTGTTGTAAGCAAGACACGAGAAGTAATTCTTCTGCTCTACTCTGCGCTGATTAGGCCACAACTGGAGGGTGGAGCTAGCAAACAGGAGCAGCTAACAGGGGAGTTTTGCCAAGGAGTTCTCCAGGTGAAGAAGGAGCAATTACGTGACTCTTTTTGTCTGTAGTGTGTGTGTTTGTATTTGTGGTGTGCTTGCTGCTTGACTGAAATATACTGGGTGGTCTGTTTGTTTGGAGGACCATATGCTGAGCCTAGCAGCCTGCTAGGCAAGGCTGAGAGCTTCTTAACGAGGCTTTGATCCCTAAGCCCTTTAACCACCCATCAACCCTTAACCAAGGAGCTACTCAGAAAGACCAGGGGACCTAGTGAACAGGAGCAGCTAACAGGGAAGTTTTCGAGGGAGTTTAGAGGGGGTGTGGGGGGCTAGATACACTTAACATTTTTTAATCTTCTTAAACTTAAGGTCCAAAACATGCCCTGATAAAAACAAAACATCAACAAAGGAATGAGCTTCAGGAGTAAAAAGACAATGCAGGCAGAAGTTCAGCAACAGAGTGGGGGCTATCCAGTTTATTGCACTCAATGCAGCATGTATGATTACCTGCTCTATGAGCAGGTGGCATATATATACATTCAGTGCAAGGAGCACTGGTCCTCAGAGACCATGTACGGGCTTTGGAGGCCAGAGTGTCTGAACTGGAGAAGCTAAGGGAGACAGAGAGGTACATAGATGAGACTTTCCGTGACACAGTAGAATGATCTCACCTCTGGTCTGACAGCCTCTGTGCTGTTGAGGAGGATAAAAGCCTCAGGGTAGGAGAACATCCAGCTGGAGCAGAGGGAAATGATCCTATAGCTGGGACTCTCCTTTCAGATGATGTCACGGTATCCTGTCGCACTAAGGATACCTCTCTGGGGAAGGGAACTCCAGTTATTAGGAAGAAACAGGTATTAGTAATGGGTGATTCGATCATTAGAAACATAGATAGCTGGGTTTGCAATGACCGGGAGAACCGCACGGTTACTTGCCTGCCTGATGTGAAGGTTGCATATCTCTCGAGACATCTAAATAGACTTATGTGTAGTGCTGGGTAAGAGATGGTGGTTGTGGTACATGTAGGTACCAATGACATGGGGAAGGATAGGAGAGAGGTCCTGGAGGCTGCTAGGTAAAAGATTGAAGTCCAGGACTTCCATGGTAGCATTCTCTGAAATGCTTCCCGTTCCACACGCAGGGCCAGTTACATAGGCAGAACTGCAGGGTCTCAATGCATGGATGAAACAATGATGTAGGGAGGAGGGATTTAGATTTATTAGGAACTGGGAAAACTTTTGGGAAACGGAAAGATGGAACCAAAATGGAACCAGATTGCTGGCACTTTAAATTAAAAAGGTCACAGAGCACTTTTTAAACTAAGGGCTGGGGGAAATCTGACGGGTGCAGAGGAGCACGTGGTTCGGACAGAGGCATCCTTAGGGGAGGATTTATTAATGGAGATTCTCTAGTCCTAGTAAAGAGGAGCAGATGGAAGATGATAAAATACGGGTAGGATCTGATGAGAAATAGTCAAATGAAAAAGGGTCCCATTCAATTACATCATGTAATGGCAGACAACTAAAAAGTGACAATTTTTTAAAGTCCTTATATACAAGTGCTAGAAGTCTAAATAATAAGATGGGTGAACTAGAGTGCCTCATATTAAATGAGGATATTGATATAAAAGGCATCACAGAAACTTGGTGGATTGAGGATAATTAATTGGACACAGTAATATCAAGGTACAAAATATATCGGAAGGACAGAATAGGTCGTGCTGGTGGGGGAGTGGCACTATATGTAAAAGAAAGTGTAGAATCAAATGAAGTAAAAATCTTAAATGAATCAAACTACACAATAGAATCTCTGTGGTTAGTAATTCCATGCTCGAATAATAAGAATATAGCAGTAGGGATATATTACCGACCACCTGACCAGGATGGTGATAGTGACTGTGAAATGCTCTGGGAGATTAGAAAGGCTATAAAAATAAAAACTCAATAATAATGGGAAATTTCAACTATCCCCATATTGACTGGGTACATGTCACCTCAGGATGGGATGCAGAGATAAAGTTTCTTGACACCTTAAATGACTGCTTCTTGGAGCAGCTAGTCCTAGATCCCACAAGAGGAGAAGCAATTCTTGATTTAGGCCTAAGTGGAGCACAGGATCTGGTCCAAGAGGTGAATACAGCTGGAAGGCTTGGTAATAATGACCATATTATAATTAAATTTAACATCCCTGTGTGGTGGCAAAAACACCACAGCAGCCCAACACAGTAGCATTTAATTTCAGAAAGGGGGACTACACAAAAATGAGGAAGTGAGTGAAACAGAAATAAAAAGGTACAGTGCCAAAAGTGAATTCCCTGCAGGCTGCATAGAAACTTTTTAAAGACACCATAATACAGACTCAACTTAAATGTATATCCCCAATTAAAAAACAGTCAGAGAACAAAAAAAGTGCCACCGTGGCTAAACAACAAAGTAAAAGAAGCAGGAAGAGGCCAAAAAGACATCCTTTAAAAAGTGGAAGTTAAATCCTAGTGAGGAAAATAGAAAGGAGCATAAACTCTGGCAAGTGAAGTGTAAAAATAGAATAAGAAAGGCCAAAAAAGAATTTGAAGAACAGCTAGCCAAAGACTCAAAAAATAATAGCAAAAATTTTAAATACATCAGAAGCAGGAAGCCTGCTAAACAACCTGTGGGGCCACTGGATGATCAAGATGCTAAAGGAGCACTCAAGGACAATAAGGCCATTGCGGAGAAACAAAATTAATTCTTTGCATCAGTCTTCACTGCTGAGGATGTGAAGGAGATTCCCAAACCTGAGCCATTCTTTTTAGGTGACAAATAAGAACATAAGAATGGCCCTCCTGGGTCAAACAAAGGTCCATCTAGCCCAGTATCCTGTCTTCTGACAGTGGCCAGTGCCAGGTTCCCCAAAGGGACTGAACAGAACGGGTAATCATCAAGTGATCCATCCCCTGTCGCTCATTCCCAGCTTCTGGCAAACAGAGGCTAGGAACACCATTCCTGCTCATCCTGGCTAATAGCCATTGATGGACCTATCCTCCATGAATTTATCTAGTTCTTTTTTGAACCCTGTTATGGTCTTGGCCTTCACAACATCCTCTGGCAAGGAGTTCCACAGGTTGACTGTGCGTTGTGTGAATCTGAGTAACTGTCCCAGATTGAGTGTCATTAGAGGAGGTTTTGGAACAAACTGATAAACTAAGCAGTAATAAGTCACCAGGACCCGATAGTATTCACCCAAGAGTTCTGAAGGAACTCAAATGTGAAATTGCAGAACTACTAACTGTAGTCTGCAGATGCTTCTGAAGAAGTGGGTATTCACCCACGAAAGCTTATGCTCCAATATGTCTGTTAGTCTATAAGGTGCCACAGGACTCTTTGCCGCTTTCACAGATCCAGAATAACACGGCTACCCCTCTGATATTTAACTGTAGTCTATAACCTATCATTTAAACCAGCTTCTTACCAAATGACTGGAGTATAGCTAATGTGAAACCAATTTTTTAAAAGGGCTCCAGAGGTGATCCTGGCAATTACAGGCCAATAAGCCTGATTTCAATACCAAGCAAACTGGTTGAAAGAATTGTCAGAAATATAGATGAACATAATCTGTTGGGGATGAGTCAACATGGTTTTTGTAAAGGGAAATCATGCCTCACCAATCTACTAGAATTGTTTGAGAGGATCAACAAGCATGTGGACAAGAGGAATCCAATGAATATAGTGTACTTAGATTTTCAGAAAGCCTTTGACAATGTCCCTCACCAAAGGATCTTAAGCAAAGTAAGCTGTGATGAGGTAAGAGAGGAGGTCCTCTCATGGATCAGTAACTGGTTAAAAGACAGGAAACAAAGGGTAGGAATAAATGGTCAGTTTTCAGAATGGAGAGAGGTAAATTGTGGTGTCCCCCAGGGGTCTGTACTGGGACCAGTATTGATCAACATATTCATAAATGATATGGAAAAAGGGGTAAACAGTGAGGTGGCAAAATTTGCAGATGATACAAAACTCAAAATAGTTAAATCCAAAGCAGACTGCAAAGAGCTACAAAAGGATCTCACAAAACTGGGTGACTGGGCAGCAAAATGGCAGATGAAATTCAATGTTGATCAATGCAAAGTAATGCACATTGGAAAACATAATCCCAACTATACATATAAAATGATGGGGTCTAAATTAGTTGTTACCACTGAAGAAAGATCTTGGAGTCATTGTGGATAGTTCTCTGAAAACATCCACTCAATGTGCAGCAGCAGTCAAAAATGTGAACAGAATGTTGGGAATCATTAAGAAAGGGATAGCTAATAAGACAGAAAATATCATATTGCCTCTATATAATTCCAGGGTACGCCCACATCTTGAATACTGTGTGCAGATGTGGTCACCCCATCTCAAAAAAGATATATTGGAATTGGAAAAGGTTCAGAAAAGGGCAACAAAAATGATTACGGGTATGGAACAGCTTTCAAATGAACAGAGATTAATAAGACTGGGACTTTTCAGCTTGGAAAGGAAACAGCTAAGGGGGGATATGATAGAGGTCTATAAAATCATGACTGGTATGAAGAAAGTAAATAAGGAAGTGTTATTTACTCCTTCTCATAACATAAGAACTAGAGGTCACCAAATGAAATGAATAGGCAGCAGGTTTAAAACAAACAAAAGGAAGTATTTCTTCACACAATGCACAGTCAACCTGTGGAACTCCTTGCCAGAGGATGTTCTGAAGGCCAAGACTATGATAGGGCTCAAAAAAGAACTAGATAAGTTCATGGAGGATAGGTGCACCAATGGCTATTAGCCAGGATGGGCAGGGATGGTGTTCCTAGCCTCTGTTTGCCAGAAGCTGGGAATTGGTGACAGGATGGATCACTTGATGACTATCTGTTGATTCCCTCTGAAGCACTTGGCATTGGCCACTGTCGGAAGACAGGATATTGGGCTAGATGGACCTTTGGTCTGACCCAGTATGGCCGTTCTTATGTTCTTATGACATTGGGAAAAAACTTCTTGTCAGGGTGGTTAAGCACTGGAATAAATTACTTAAGAGGTTGTGGAATCTCCGTCATTGGAGGTTTTTAAGAGCAGGTTAGACAATCACTTACCAGGGATGGTCTAAATAATACTTAATCCTGTCATGAGTGCACAAGATTGGACTATATGACCTCTTGAGGTCCCTTCCAGTCCTACAATTCTATGAAAATGTACATTCAGCATATGAATTTTTGATGAGTGATCATTAGTGCTAAAATTGGGGAACATTTCATTATTGCAAATTATTGCATGAATACCAAGTGCCAGGCCAAATACTCATAAAAGTAGCATGCCACAAAATCCAACTTGGGGTTTTTATCCACAAAAATGTTTGAGAGTCAATTTTTAAAATTATTTACTGTACAACCAGCTGCAATGATAGAATAAAATACACTGGCAATTTGCATGTGATCAGCAGGGTAGGTGGTGTGTGTCTGCATGTATAGTGGCATGCGTGTATTGTAAACTGATTTGCATGATAAATGTCAAAAAGTTTTGTGGAGCATGTTCTATGGGATAAAGAGGTCACATTGTGGGTATTAGGGTGCTGTGTGTGATAATAATGAGGTTTATCTGGCCTGAGGAAGTGTGTGTATGTTTGTATCATGTGTGGTAAAGACAGAGCATGACGATGTGGGTTCATAACAGAGGAGAGAAAAGCCGGAGTCTGCGTGAAGATATGCAGCTTACCTATTATACAAAAGAGATTTAGTGATTATACCATTCATGAGGTTTTTGCAAGTTAATTTCCTTGCTGCCTTTCACAATTTGTTATTCTGTTTCCATGGCTTCATGCTTGGTCAGAGATGAAACATTTAAAACCACCAGAATAATCTGGGAGTCTTCAAGCAGCAACTGTTTGTGTGTTATATTTTACCATGATGTCCAGAGGCAGGAGAAGACAAGGAAGAAAAGAGACGCATGAAAGGAAAAAATTAAAACGTTGTGGAACGAGCACAACATGTGCTCAATTCACTCAGCTCAGTTGCCAGTTTCTGGCACTTTCCTTTCCTCAGCTATGCATTGTCTCTGAGAATTCTAGCTTGTTAAGGCAAGGACTGTGACCCCATCAGTTTTGCCTGTCTGGCATCTAACACTTTTTGTGCAATAAAATAATAATGATAATAAATCATCTTAATGTCTCCAACTCATGATTTTATCGCAAGTCTGGCAATATTTGCTGTTTTCCTTAAAGGCCCAGCTCCTGGAATCATGAGCATCTCGCCTTTCGATGAAAGCTAGAAAAACTGGAGAATATGACCCAAGTAAACCCTAGGGGGTCAGAAAACAGAAGTCAATATCAAGAACCCCCAATGTTAAAAAGCTTGTGATTTTTCCAGAGGTGCTGGTATGATTATACAGGGTGCATCCAAGCACCCCGTTGCACAGCCTCTTTTGGAGTTCTCCGTGGGGCAGGGCACATAGTCTTTGTCTCAAGGCCACGTGTGGTTTGCACAGTCTGTTCTCAAGGTGGAAAGAGCAGTTAACTGATGTAGGGCCAGGGCAATGCAGGTCCTCCCACAGTAATGTCACTGCCCCTTACATTCAGTACAGTCACTGCATCTCCCTGGCATGGCCGGAGTGACCCTAAGCCCAGAGGCCCCCCACTGGGTGATCCCGCTTTCTTAGTGGAGGGGTGAGTCAACCACTTTCATAGACACTTTGGTCTCTTGTTCTGAACTTCACAGACACCATTCAGGATGCTTTTTGCTACTTCCCCTGAAAGCTGGCACCTTCAGATCATGCCACATGCATTTAACCAGTCCTCCTTTTAGTTGACTGCAGGATCTATTTAAAATACCCAATATAAACCTGTTGTGTTGGAGTATTTATTGGTTAAGAGTCAGGAGGCGAAGTCAAAAAAAAGAAACATTTTTATCCAGAGAGATTAATTCAGCTACAGGAACAGGAGGAGCTAGTGTGTTTTCTATGCAGCAGAGGCCAGTTTAAAGAAACTCCAGCTACCAGTGCTGCCCTTTGGATAATAAGTAACACGTTTGGTCTTGTACCTCTTTAGAACACACCCTCATTGGTTGGTCAGTAATAACTAGGGTGGGACACTTACCTAAGAACTCCTGAACCCGAGCATACTGTGGTGTTTAGATGTTGCTTGTAATTATTAGAACTGGCTGTTGCACTGGCTGTTGGGAGTCTGAAAGGACAGGAAACAGGAAGGAAGCGGGAGGAGTTGAGAGGCTGGGAGAAAGCTACAGAGGGTGCAGCAGCAGCTTGGTAAAGAGGTTTCCACTTTGAAAATAAAGTCCTGTTGAAGCTTGTTAGTACCTTGCCTGGTTGATGCAACACATGCATAGATAGTAAGCTCTTTGGGCCAGGACCATCTTTTAGTTCTGCGTTTCTACAGCACCGAATATAATGGAGTTCTGATGCATGATTAGGGCTCCTAGGTGCTACCACAATATAAATAATAATAATAAAGGAGAACTGAACCTAACAAACCAACCAGGGGAAAAGGGTGTTCTGCCTCATTTAGATAAGGAGGAAAATTAGTTTCCCTAGGGTAACCGCTGTAGGCAACACAGAGATACACGGTTGCGATTCCCCAAGTGCTGTGATAAGAGGTTGCTAAGCAGAACTTCACAAGAGGCATTTACAGAGGAAGCTACAATGACACTAGGCTAGTTTTTAATCCATTATCAAAACGCCTGCGGTTCCCACGAAGAGGTAGGTGAAATGATAAGCATTAGAGCTAGCTGGACGACTAATTTTGTTACAAACAGATGGGATTTTCCTCTCACTTGTACTCATGTAAATCAGGAGTTACTCTGCTGAAGACAATGAAGTTATACGAGTATAAAACTGGTATAAGTGAGAGGAGAATTCAGCCCAGTATTTGTGACAGATGTAGCCCCTTTTTGGTGATAACGTTGTTCAAGGACCTAATCCTGATCCCATTTGAATATATAATTGATTATTCATCAGTGTTTGCCGGAGTAGTTTGGACAAGTCGTTTTCAGACTTGGAGCTGTTTGCATGCAACTATTCACTTTTTGGTTACGTCTACACTTAGAGCCAGGAGGTCTGATTCCCAGCTCGCACAGACATACTCACACTCTCTCTCACTGAGGTAGCCCACTGAAAGCAGTAGCGTAGCTGTGATAGCATGGGAAGTGGTGACATGGGCTAGCCACCCCAAGTACGTACCCAGGATCCGGGGGAGTTTGTCCTTGGGGCGGCTAGCCCATGTTGCCTCTCACCACTGGCTGCGCTACTGCGGCTGTACTGCTGTTTTTAGCGCGCTAACTCAACAAGCGCTCGTGCGAGTATGTCTGTGAGAGTCGAGAATCATGCACCAAGAGTTGTGCGATTGGTCAGTTAAGTCACGTGGCATTGTTTCTGATCCCTGATTGGGTAATTAAACCACTTGAAACAGTAGACTATTAAGAGGCAGCTGCAACCCTTCCTGCACACGTTTTCCGGACAAATAGTCATTCATGCTGAAGTCGGTGAAGCTTTTGAGATTCACTAATATTTTCACTAACGCTGGGCAGCTGAATGTTCACACATAATATATTTTGTGTCCTCACAAGTCACAGTGAACTCCACTCAGTGCTCTTACTCTTCCAATATATTAATCAATCAGTTCTTATAAATACTGATTAGAGTAGAGAATGTTCATCCCAGAGCATTTTAAGGATGCAGCACGTATGATCTCTTTTTAACTTTTGTTTTTCATTTTGTTGTTGTTTTTGGTTTTTGCTTCCGAGGCCGGTAGGGGCAGTTTGGGCCGGAGAGACAAGGCATGTTCTTTTGCTCTCCAGGCTGCCAGTGCTGGAGAGAGCTGCAGAGACAATGTGTGTATGCACTCAGCTGCTAATGAAGGAGCAGCAGAAGAAATTGCCTCACTGGTAACCCTTCTGACTGTGTAAGGAGCACCATGAATAGATGGCATTAAGTTCCTCTCTGGTGGAAAGATAGAAGCACTGATGTCAGGCTGTCAGGGCGGGATAAAGAAGAAAATATAGAGGGACCCTCAGGGCTCCTTAAGGAACATAAAAGATCTATGTCCTCCCTTGGAAAACAAATTAGTGCAGATCTGTAGGCTTTTGCTAACTCCTATTTGTTTCAGTACATGATTTATCACTAGGGTCTCCCCTCTCTTCTGACATGCACACCTGCAGTTTCTCCTCCTGCTTATTCCTACTACCTCTACAGATTCAACCAACGCCAATTCCAATATCTTAGGAAGGCCTCTGTTTGTGCAGTCTGACAATAAAATCTATATCTTTATTCACAGCATTTAGTGAATTCATAAACCAGGTCAATCGCATCCTAAAAGTTATTTCATCTCTGGGTCGATTCTGAGCAGGTCCTCGGAATACAGATTGATGTTTGCATCGGGAGAGCTAAGACCCCGATCACCTTGGATGGCAGAACAACGAAAGGAAGGCAAATTAATGGCACAGGCAGTGAAACTAACCTCAGAGCAAATGGCATAAGACTGTTCTGTGTAAATTGTAAGAGTTGGGTTCAGGCTGCTCTCACACAGGGATGCAGAGGGAGTAGGGAGAGAGTGCAAAGAGCCTTCTCTCCCCACTTTATGCACCTTTGCAGGGGGAATCCAGAATTCTGGTTCTAATGCTGAGTGCAAGTTATTTTTATTTTTTTGGGGGGGGGGGGAGGAGGAGTAGGAAATCACTCCACTCCTGGTAATGCTAAACATCCCAAAGCAGATCATGGTTCTGCCCCTCTCTTACTCTGGCTGGAGTAGTGCAGTCTTCAGGGCAGAGCAGTTGCCATCTTACGTGCAAGCTGTCCGCTCTGCACCCCTTTGTCCTACACAGCAGGGTATCTCTAGGATCTACTGCGAATGCAGTGCCCCTCACGCTGACACCTCTCAGGCAGCCTGGCTGCTCCAGCCACCATAGAGCTCTTGATCTCAAGTTGCCAGTCTGAGTCCAAGAGGGAAATTAACAAAATACCCACCAGGGGAAAAAAGATAAAGACCATTTCAGTTTTAAAAGGCCCTGATAGCAATCATGACTATTTCCGGATGCTGTGTTTGCTATTGAATGGAGGCACTGACAATGGCTACCTATTTCCGAACAATGAGTTTTACATTTTCTTTCCTGGGAAGTGGGGAGACGGGCATACAGTATAATACACATTCACTCCTAATGAAAGCAAAGGGTTGATAGTACAGGCAAGAGCTGTGTGAGCTCTCCCCCACCCCACATAGCCAGTGCAAGTAAATCCTGAGGTCCAGTAGCCTTTCATTACCCTAGTCTTTTGGGTCCCTCTCACAAAGGTCTGCCGATGCATGTAGATATTGATCTGCAGCACCCCTTGCTAGTCCAGGCCTCGCCCTCTCCATAGCTTTGCCAGGCCCCCTCAATCCTGAGTGGCTGAAACACCCTGTTATTCCAGCCCTGGGCTCCACACACAGATTTCCAGCACCCCATACTCCTGACCTGCAGCTCCCTCCCTGCTATTCCAGTCCTAGGCTACCACACACAGTTCTGCCAGTGCCCTGTGTTCTTGACCTCCAGCCCTTGTTCTCCCACTCCTAGGACCTCCCATACTCTGGTTATTGCGATCCACTTCATTCCTGCCCTACAGCATACCCTGTTCTTCTAGCACCAGGAAACACAGTGAAGCAGGCCATTTGTAAATGGTACTACCAATGTGGCCAATGGAAGGCTAGTTTATGACAAGTACACTCATTACAGTGTTGCCCTAAGGAGTTGAACCCAGGATGCTGTAGGTGAAATACCCACACACTCATTCTGTGCATCACTGCACCCTCCCAGACGCATGTAATTGTAATAACAAGATTTCCCTTAAGTCTTCTTAGGATTTACAACATCGTATGCTCTGGTGGGGAAAAAAAGAAACATTATTAGCATATTTTTCACGGAATCGGAGTGCTTTTTCATCTCCATTACTGAGAAATACAGTAATCTCTGCTCTTCATAAATACAGTCTTAGAGAGCTTTTGTTCAAATATTTGCCTCTTATGAAAACTTGATGTAGTGGGATAGGGCAAAGGGGTGCGTAGGAGAAAGGGAAAGGAAGTATTGTCATTTAGATGGAGATTTTAATATAGACATTAAATGGAAAAAAAACCCAACAAAACAGACAGCCTTGTGCTTTTATTAACCCAAACTCCCAGTCATTATGTCTTTTTCTTCCAAAAATGTAGCTCCTTTCCTCTTGTTCCCTTCCCCCTTTCAGCTACAGCCCTACACTGCACATCTATTTTCTTCTGATAATTACAAGGGCTTTCTTTAAAGAGTCCATTTAAAAAAAGAAATAAATTGCGTGTGTCAATTTGGTGGTTATAAAAGTGAAAGATTAATAGCAATGCCTACTGAGCAAGCTTCCCACACACTGCTCTGCCAAGGCACCTCACATCTGACCCACAAGCGCCCCCTACTGTTCCAACCCTGGGCTCCCACGAAGCTCTGCCACTGAACTGTGATCCTGACTTGCAGCAGCCCCTGCTGTCCCAGCACTCGTTCTCCATACGGATTTTTCATAGCTGTGGCTTGCAACACCCTCCAGGATTCCAGCGCTAGGTCAATTTCATCTTTGGTTTTATTTTGTAAGTCTATTCCAGAGATGCTGTACCTCAGGTGGGCTGTCTCTTGCCAGAGAGGATGCTGGATCTGACTTGTAAAGTTGTGAAACCGATGGAGATTTCCTTGTATGGGGTTTTAAGCACTACCATAATAATGAACAACCACCATACATACCTCATTCTCTCTCCACACCATTGACTTAAACTTGTCGATGACAACTCATCCCCAGCATCATTTGAAAGACAACTCTGAGAAACTACATGAACTTCTGGTCTTTTATTTAGTGAGGGGGTGATATCCGATCACTGGCAGTAGGAAATGGGATCTGAAGGAGAAATTCCCATAAAACAGATTATTGTCTGTTTCTCAGAACAAAACCTGATGCTCTTCCATTTCATGCCTCTAGAAAAACATTGTTTGGCTCAAAGATAAAGCTCTTTCTTCTCATTTGTTTATGCTCAATCCCCCCACCTCCCTTTTAAGTTATTTCTTGTTGGTCTGTTAACAGGTGAGATAAATGCTCTATCAAATGTAAAACTAAACCATTCATAAGACCTTGCAATGGGCTAGCCTGTGAAACCCTCACTCCCAGCCAAACACTCCCGTTTACTCTCGTGAAGCTACTCAGGTGAGTAACTGCTCCTCAGTGGATTTAGAGTCTGGTACAATGAAAGCTGATTTACTGGTCCAATTTTCTCCAGCTGTTCATTTAGATTTATCAACAAAATACTGCTAAAGTTGAAAGCTTGTTTCAGTGAAGTCCAGCTAATGCCCAAATCACAGTGGACCAGATTCTGGTCTCCTTTACATAGGGATAAATCTAGATCAACTTTATTGAAGTCAAAGGTTATAACCAGTATAAAGCTAGTATAAATGAGAGGAGGATTAAGCCAAATACTATTGGTTTATACAAAAACATTACACCTTTAAAACCCCCTATTAAAAGCCTGAATATGAACAGTTAATAGAGCCAATCAGTTCTCTACTGCCACTGAATCCCTCCTTACTCACTATCACCCAATTTCCACCTCCCACGCAATCTTACTTTGCCTCTTGTTTTGTGCTGTAATCACAATGTGCTGTTGGATTTACATTGCTGACTTCATGTCTTGTTTATTAAATATGCAGTAGAGATTTTTGAAAGGCATACAGTCCCTGGGTACATCAAGCTATGTCAGACTTGGATAGGTTTTCTCATTGTGGGATACACTGGTGGAACAGACGAATTTTCTTGTGGTTAGGATTGGAATGATTGATCTGTTTGGTGTGATGAAATGCGTTGATTCCAGCTGTGATGAAATGTGTTGATTGCAGCGGTAAGGTTTTTGTAGGTATGTAGCACTTTTAACTATGTTGTGTAGCAACTAATATAAGATTTTTTTTTTAAGAAGCGAGTACTGTAGAATATGTTAGAACTTTAGCATATTAAAAAATGGATCCCTTGAATAGGAAATGGGATTTTATAATCTAGTGATTGGTTGCTTTGCCCTTTGTATATATTTTAGGGGGCAAAATTAAAGTAATGTTATATAAGAAGGTGAAACAACACAAATTCAGACTGGAAATAAGGCACACGTTTTTAACAGTGAGAGTAATTAACCATTGAAAGCATGGAGGACACCATTTTGTAGGTCATTAGAGCAGCCTCCTTGTAGCGTTTGTGGAGCAGGTCCAGATATGTTTTGAGGAAGGCAGCATCATCTTGTGGGCCAAATCTGGCCTGTTGGACTCACATCCCCATCTGCTGATGGCACGACCCTATTTAGGGTCACGACCCACAGTTTGAGAACCTATGCGTTAGACACTATCATCAACCCCATTTTACAGATAGGGAAACTGAGGCACAGAGAGGGGAAGTGACTCGTCCAAGGTCACCCAGCAGAACTGTGGCTGACCCAGAAAGAGAATCCAGGTCTCCTGAGTCCCAGTCAGGTGCTCTAACCACTAAGACACACTGTCTTCCCATAGAAAATGAATGATATATCCACACCCAACATGGGGGTTTAAATGCAGAGTACTGGGGCAAAAGAATCAAGATTCTGTCTCACCAAGAATATGCCACTAATAGAAAAGCTGAAAGTGTCTCTCTTCCTTCTGAGTTTGACCCTCTGAACCTTATCTACCAAGTTCTCCATAACCTCCATGCCCTTCTGCAGCTTTACCAGCATCAGAGCATCTCTTTCCTCCCCCACAATTAAAAGTTTTGTGTAGTGAAAGGAAAATAAAGAAGTGGGAACAAGACAGCAGAGGAGATGGGCTATCAGTTGTATAATTTTCTGTTAACTACAAGGTATTTCATTTCTGTCCACATTGTAAGTGCCCATTGAGGCCTCTCAAAGCAGCTCTCACACTGCAGGGAGTCTGGCAGAAAGGGGGAAAATTTCTGGCTCACTGTGTCCCTGAGCAATCCATGCTGAGTACAAGTAAGCCCAAACCCATGAGTATGTACTCAGCACAGCTAGCCCATGCCACTGCTCACCCCTGCCTGTACTCCAGCAGCCACACTACTATTTTTAGCACACCAGCTCAGAGGAGAGCTAGCCTGAGGACAGCTACACAATCTGGGACTCTCACTCCCATCTCTGGGTGTACGTATAGCCTTAGTTTCCTTATGTCCGTGTGATATTTCACTGTACTGGGTGAACTTCAGGGAGGTGTACCACAGCCTGCAGGTAGGAGGGATGGTAGAGTGCAGTGTTTCTCCAGCTGTGGGTCGCACCCCTCCAGGGGAGTCAAGAAAGGCAATCAGGAGGGTCATGAGGCATTGAAAAATTTATTACAATTTACCATAAAGAAAATCTCCCTCCCCTCACACCCTTACCACTCATGGTCAATTCATTCTCTGTCCACCTCTCGAAATACATATACAGATCAATTGTCTAGGCGTAGCATTGTTATCAATGATGCACTTATAGAAAAATAACAGTAAAAAATATCAGGGGTATATGTGTGCAAATGGCTGGCTGTCAATAAGGTATCACCAGCCAGAAAAGTTTCAGAAACACTGGTCTAGGGGATAGGGCACTACACTAGGACTCAAGGCTCCTGGGTTCAATTCCTGATGCAGCCCCAGACTTCCTGTGTGACACTGAGCAAGTCACCTAAACAACGCTGCGCCTGAGTTCCCCGTGTATAAAATAAGCTAGTACATCCCAATCTCATTGCGCTACTGGGAGGATAAAATCCATTAATGATTGAGCTGCTCAGGTTGTGATACTACAAGTGATGAGGCTCCTGTAAGTATCACAATAAATAGAGTGGAGACTTCCTTTGTCCACTGATAATTTTGTTTCAGAGTAGCAGCTGTGTTAGTCTGTATTCACAAAAAGAAAAGGAGTACTTGTGACCCCTTAGAGACTAACCAATTTATTTGAGCATAAACTTTCGTGAGACTACAGCTCACTTCATCGGATGCATTCAGTGGAAAAAAATAATTTTGTGTTAACTACTAGCAGTGTTTCCCCTGAAGTGCAATCATACATGCTATGTCTGCAGCATGTTCTTGGCCTTCTCCTCTGGATAAAGCCCCTGGCCACATTTTCTGATCAGTGATTAATAGTGGCCAGCTTAGCGCATGGGACAAAGGCAGTCAGCTGCAGATGGCAGTGTCTGTGCTCAAGCATGGAAGCTCTTTGCAAGCAGAGCTGGCAGCAGGGGGGAAGCGAGTCTGTTCAGCCAGTCAAGCTACAGTTTTCCTTTGCTGTGAGCGCCGTACTTTACACACATCTGTCCCTGCATAAGGCAGCACGATGGGCTGCTGAGCTGTGACAGATCTCACGGAGATGGAGCATCAATGCCCTGGGAAGAGGAGTCCTCTCTGCTTGAGAACACACATAAGAGCTACTACTGAGCAGATGCAAGGGGACTCTGCCAGTGGCAGCATGGCACCTATTGGAACCACACTACTGGGGTAGGCATGGGGCTGAGCAGACACATGGAAGAGATGGCCATCTGGTTCTTTTAGCCCTGGATCATGGGAAGGGGGGGTGAGGATCCCCAGGACCTTTTTGGGGCTGGCTAGCCTCACTCCAAGCTAATTCTGCATCCTCCACGTTTCCCTCCCCTCCTCTCCTGCCCCCTGAAAACAAAGCTCTGCAGGAAATTTCAGAGGCCCACCCCGCTCAGTTTCTCTCACACTCTGGCTCCCTCTTGCAGATTTCTCTGAGGAAAGGGCAATCCAACCCACTGTCAAGGAATTGTTACCTCTTATTCAGCCTCACTATTCCTGTTATTTCTTCTAGTTATGCCCTCCTGGACTCAGATAGTCACAATTCCTCTGACTCTGATGTTTACACCTTCATATCCTTTATTGTTATTGTGGTAGGGCCTAAGAGCCCCATTCCTGGAGCAGGACCCCATTGTGCTAGGCACTGTACAAACCATATTCACAGTATACTTGTAGACAGTGATCAGAGCATTCGTTTAGTCAAGTTATACTTGTTTTGTTCTTTCTCCACAAGTCCATTCCTCCATCTTTTTTTTTCCATTTCAAACCTCTTTTCTATACTCCCTTCATTTTTTCCCCTTTCTTTCTATCTATCCAGCCACCCGTCATCATTCCAAGGTACTGTCTTAGTACTGGACAAAATTAAAGTTGGTATAGAGTGAGCCCACAGAGGCTAATGCCCACACAGTTTCCCCTCGTTTTCATTTATGTAAGACACAATTATTTCTTTTTCTGTTTGTCTGAATCATCCTGGCAGGAAGGAGTGCAGAATGGAAACCAGTATTCCAGGCACATTCTCACTAGAGTCACGCAGAGGACTATCAACCCCCTGTTCTGTGACACAGCGTCTCTGTGGCAGCAGTCCAGAATTTGTACTGGCATTTTCTGCTGCTATTATATTACAAACTCATATCTAATTTTAGTAGTAGCTGCAAAGTTCATTAACATGCTGTTCTTCCAGTGACTTGATAGAGATATTAAATAAGACCGGACCTAATGGATTCAGGTAGCATTGCATTCCATGCCCACACTCTTTAAATCCATACATTGCCATTTATCATTATCCTTTGTTTACGGCCCTGCACCTAGGTTTTCACTCCCCATGACTGCTCTTCTGGAAGCCAATTGGAACTGATTTTCTGCATGAGTTTTTTCACAAGGCACCAAAACACACACTTGATGATAAACAGGATAGAGGGCTTGCCCTGGTTCACTTCTTCTAGGGCCCAAACCAGTGGTGGCAAAGGAATGGGTCTGTAGTGGTGCAGGTGGCCCACTCCAGCAGGGGGTGGGGCAGAAGCAGCCAGGGAGGTGGTGGAAACCTGCAGCTAATTAGGGTGAGGCTTGTTAGGAGGCATCTGCTGGGGCAGCCCAGATATAAGGAGCTGCCCAGCAGAGCAGAAGGGAGTCTCTCCCTGACAAGCAAGGGAGGAGGAGTGGCTTGCAGGGATAGCACCTGAGAGAGAGCAGTGCTGGGCAGGCTCAGGGGAGCAGAGGGTGAGCTCTGGCCTGTTACCTGCTAGGCTGCAGGACCCTGCCAGATAGGGCCAAGGGGACGATAGGCAGACAAGAGGAGAGAAGGAGAGCAGAGAGGCTGCCGCTGGAAGGTCCCTGGGTTGGGACCCAGAGTAGCGGGCAGGCCTTGCTTCCCTCTCCCTTGCACTGCACCTGGCTACGGAGGAGCATGGCTAATACAGACTGCAACTTGCTCCTGAAGCGAGGGGCTAGGCTTTGGGGTGTGGTTGGCCCCTGCAGCAGGTGCAAGCCAACGGACTGTCATGACTCCTGGACGGGGGGTGAAAAAGAAGTAGTGGGCACTGCCGGAGGGCAGTGTCCTGAAGAGGACGCCGCAATCTGAGAGTGATGTGGGTCCCAGGCTTCCAGAAACAGCGGAGTAGAGCAGACAACAGGCAAGACACCACCTGCAGAGGGTGCTCTGGAGCTGGCCTGAGCTAATTCCCAGAGCAACCAGCAGGAGGTGCCGCAGTGGTGAGTCCTGACCCTGTTACAGGGTCAGTTAGTCTAGAACAGGAGTTCTCAACCTCGTGGTCAAAACTAGAGCTGGGCAGAAATTTATCAAAACCTTTTTTGACAAAAAAGATATCCCATTTGTTGAGACTGAAATGTTGATTCTGATGAAATTTTGTTTAGAAAAAATCAAGCATTTTGATCATTTTCAGCGTGAAATGTTTCAATTTTTTGTTTTGAAACAACTTTTCAAAATGACTCATTTTTTATTGTAAAAGCTTTAAAAGGTAAAAATTGGGACAAAACATTTTGATTGACCCCAAACTTTACTTTTCTCTCTCTTCCTCCCCACCCCCCATTTCGTTTCATGCAAAATTTTGAAATGTTTTGGTTTTGTTCTGTTTCAGAATGGAAACATTTTGAAACTGCAGATTTTCCTGGAAAATGAAAAATCCAGTTCCTGCCCGCCTCTGGTTGTGATCTCTAGTGGTACAGTAAATAGGTGTTGGGGAGCTGCCCTGTAATCACCTTGCACTTCTCATATGCTGACTGGGAGGAACATCCCAGCTGGATCCCACCAGGGGGGAAAGTAATATTAAATTCTTAATGGTATGGAGGCCAGCTCTGGCCCCAGGAAGGGGCAGGGCCTCAGGCAGAAGGGGTGGGGCTGGGGTTCAGCCTCCCCCAGCCAGCCCATCTGTGCTACCTGGCCCCCACCGCCTGGGGCTCTGGTGGTGATTTAAAAGGGTCTGGAGTTCTGGCCGCTGCTGCGGTAGCAGCAGCAGTGGGTGGGAGCTCCAGGCCCTTTAAAATCACCGGCCCCAGGGCAGCTGCCCCTTTTGCCCTGCCCTGTCGGCAGCCCGGGGGGGAGGGGGAACAAAAGGGGCAATGATATTAAAGCACTGTGGCTGCTTCTTTTCCCCCTGCCGGCGGGGAAGGCAAAAGGAGCAGCTGCTTTAATGTGGGCCGCGTACTGGCTGGTACCGGCTTCTTACTTGTATGCTGTACCAGCCCACTTTCACCCCTGGATCCCTTGTAGATGGGAAAGAGCACCCCAGGCATGTCCCAACATGGAACTGTTTCCTGTGACCGTGTGCCCACCCCATCTATTTATTATCTCTCAGCTGACCGTTAGATTGTAAGCTCTTCAGGGCAGGAACTGTCTTTTCTTTTATCTTGGCACAAAACCTAGCACAATGGAGACCTAATCCCTACTTGAAATTACTAGGCCCTACCTCAGTATAAACAACAATAATATGGAAAAGGGGGTCCTTGTGTAGAAAAGGTTGTGAACCACTGCTTTAAATTAGCTTACACTGAAACCAAACCCTTATTTTGTCTGCTTCAAGTACTTTGAGCTAAAGGTTTTCTTCCTGATCCGCCTCTATTATCTCTAACTGTTGCATAATATTCGAAGGCAGATTAAGTTAAACTCACTTCCCTCCCAAGTGGCCATTCCTTATAAGTAGAAAGCAGTCCTAAGGTTAGGGGAATTGAAAGATAAGATTTGGTACTAACACTTAAAACTACAGTCTAAGTACAGTGCAAGCAACAACTGATAATGTTCAAACAGGAAGAACCTTTCCTGGGGAAGGAAAGAATGACTTCTGTTCAGGAATAAGCCTTTAAAAGCAACTATTATGGTATGAAAATGCATATTAATCCATATCTAAAACTGTACCGTCAAAAGTATGACAAACAGACTTGCAGTGTCTCATCAGTCTCTCTACTATAGTACAGATAATAAATATTAGTCAAATGAAAGAGGGGAAGGCTCCAGGCAAGGATGGTCTGACAGCAGAAGTGCTTAAGGCGGGAGGTCAGGAACTTTGGAAAGCTCTCACCCAAAGGTTCAGCCACTACCTGGAAATCCAGAAGATACCGTCCAGTTGGAAAGAGTCCAATACCATCTTGCCGCATAAGAAAGGCGATTGAGAAAAGCTAAAAGAACTATTGCCCGATCTGTCTGCTTTCACATATCTATAAATTGTTCACTAAAATAATAACAAATCGACTGTCGCAAAATTTGGATGAACAGCAACCTAGAGAGCAGGCCGGCTTTCAAAGGAATTACAGCACGATAGACCACATGTTCACTCTAAACCAACTACTAGAGCATTCAAGGGAATACAAGTTCCCTTTGTGAATTGCCTTCGTGGACTACGAGAAGGCATTCAACAGCATAGAGACTAATGCCGTTCTTGAAGCTCTTTCAGAACAAGGCATCAGTGCGAAATATATCCCATTATTAAAGAAAGCAAACTCTGGCTTCAGTACGGACATATCGCTGTTTGATACTCCTCTCCGAATCCCCATTGAGAAAGGTGTGAAACAAAGTTACAGTTTCACCAAAATTATTCACAGCCTGTCTTGAATTGGTTTTTCGACAAGCAGACTTGAAACGTGGGATTAATATCAATGGCGAGTGGCTAAACCATCTCAGGTTTACAGATGATATAGTGCTGATAGCCAAAAATACAGCCCAGCTTGAGACAATGCTTAAAGAACTGAATGCGAAAAGTAGTCAAGTCGGGTCAAAAATGAAATACATGAAATCAGATGTTCTGCCAAGAACCCAAATAACTCTTGGAGGAGAGCAGATCCCAGAGGTTGATAAATATGTTGATTTGGGCCAGGAAGTCAACATGCGCCATGATCAGAAAGGCGAACTGTTGCGCAGAAAAAAAGCTGGATGGTGCGCATTCAATGACATCAAGGACATCCTCCAAGGAAAGATTAGCAAAACAACTTGTGTGACTCTTTTTAACTCGACGGTGCTTCCAGCGATGTTCTTTGTCAGCGACCACGGTCGCTGACAAAAATTGAAGAACATCAACTGTCTGTCACACAGAGGGCGATGGAACGAACATTTTTGGGCATTTCGCTCCGCGACCACATCCCCAATGAAATTATTAGGCAGCAGTCTGGAGTGTGAGACGTTGTTGTTGAAAGCAGGCTTAGCAACATGCAGTGGGCGGGACATGTGGCCTGACTCAGTGACAACAGATGGCCCGCAGCTATATCCAAGTGGTATCCGCGAGAACAAAAACGGCCACGTGATGGCCACCAAAAAGGTGGGATGATTTCCTAACAAGGAGATATGGACAAGAATGGTGAAGGATGGCAAGAGCAAGAGAAGATTGGAAGACATGTTGTGATCGGCTCAGTCTCAACTGATGAAGGACCAACAGTCTACTATAATAGGGCATAGGAGCTCCTGTCACAGTCCAGGACCCCACTGTGCTAGATGCTGTACAAATACAAAACAAAAGGACAGTCCCTGCCTGCAGGGCCGGATTTCCAATTAGGCACAGTAGGCAGGTGCCTAGGGGGTGCCGGTGTTCTAGGGGTGCCTAAAAGTAAAAAGTGGTTTAAAAGTTAACACATACAGCTCCTGTGTGGGCAGCCGGGCTTCTGACGTGGGTTGGTGGCCGCCCAGTGGGTGGGGCTGGAGCAGGGAGAGTGTCCGAGTCAGCCCACCTGGGGGTGCTGTAAGCCCGCGGCTGGACGGGACAGCTGTTGAAGGTGCTGGGAGTGTCCCAGCCCCTTTCCAGTCTCAGCAGCCCTGCTGCCTCTGGCCCATGTCAGGGACGGAGAAGGGGCATGGCTGGTGCCCCATTTACTTGCATGGGGAGACACCCAGGGACCACTTGCCAGGGGAAAGGTAGAGTCCCTCCCCTTGCACCTCACCTGGGGCCAGTGGGTTGTGCCCTGGCTTGGGCTAGGAGTGCCATGCATGGCCTGAGGGCCTCATGTCTCCACGGGGAGACTGTAGATTTTTTTTTTCCATTTAATTTTTTACGGAAAACACGAAGTTTGGAAGTGGGGGGGGGGGGGGGGGGAGGTGGCGCTGAAGATGCTGTGCCTAGAGGCACATAAGGTGTAAATCTGGCCTTGCCTTTCTGTGAATGGGAGAGGGGGAGCCACCACTGCCACCTAGTGGTTAGAATCTTTGGCGGCAGCCCTGCCTAGTGGTTGGAGGCAGGGGAACCAGACTCTCTCCTTTTCCAGGCTACAAACCAGGGGCCCTCTTGGGCACCTTAGGGGAAGCATCTGCTATCTTGGTCCAGTAAAACATCCTCCACTGGGGCTCTTCCTACCTCTCTGCCCCTCCTCTGGATGTGTCGTGGCTTGTGGTTATTCCTTGCAACCCAGTCCATGGGCCGCTGCAGGCTAAGGAGTCCCAGCTTTGTGCAATCACCCTGCTCCTGGGGATATTCTCCTGGCAGAGTTCCTCTGTCACAGTAAATGCAGCTCTGTCTCTCTCCACCCTCCTGCCCCCATTTTGTGTGGAGGAGATTCCCATTTAATTCCCTATTCCAACTGGAGCGTACCCAACAGCCCTGCAGGGGTGGAGCTCCTTGGGTCCAGAAATGTTCCTGCCCCCGCCCAATCTCTCCAGTGTGGGGTTTATCGACCACATCACAGTGCCCCAAATAGCTTACATGCTAGTAGATTCTTCCCCAGTGTAGCAAGGGGGTGTGGTCTCCCTCCCTAACATGGGGGGAGAGAACCGCGACCAAACAGGATACTCGGGGCCACCCCGCCAGCAGCGATCACCCACCTGGGGCGGGGATGCCCTTGCTCTTAGACAACAACTTGCCCGAACGCTGCTATGGAACTCGAGCAGTTCATGAAATGGTGGGCTGAAACCCAACAGCAGCAGCAGGCCGCTCGACTCCAGCAACAGCAGCAGCAGCACCAGCGGAGGCAATGTTTTCAGCAACTGGCCACACTGCTACCCCACTCCCCTGGCTCTGAAGGAGCCAGTACAGCTCACGAAAATGGGTCTGGAAGATGACCCTGGGGCATTTTTGATTATCTTCGAAAGAGTTGCCTCGGCAGCTGGGTGGGCCCCGGAACAAAGGGCTTCGCTCTTGGCCCTGTATTTGATGGGTGCCGCTCAGGCCGCCTATCGGCGTCTTCCTAATGAGGGGACACGCGACTATAGAGCAGTCAAGACTGTCATCAGGGGTCATTACCCCTCAGCTTAAGGACACCTGCTGGCAATGGCTCCAACCAGAGCAGCACAGGGCCACCGAACTCGCTAAGCAGGTGGTAGTCAAGCAGTTCGTACACAACCCTGAAGGTGACCACAGGCCTCATGGAGGACTTTTTAGCCATAGAAGCCCCGGTGGCGCCAGGACCCATGGCCACAGTGTGTATTCCCCTCCTGACTGCTGGAAAGCCTTATGAGCCTCCGACAGCAACCCGTCCATCCCTGGGACAGGAAGACAGTCATCATGATGGGGGCCCACCTCGTTTTACTCAGAAGCCCCATGGTACACCTACCAACTGCAGCGAGGAACAAAGGACCTCACTAGGGGAACATCCTGAGCTCCCTGGGAACCCAGAGACCCGCAGAAATCCCACCGAGATTGAGCCCTGTTTTAATTGTGGCTGATTTGGACACCTCCAGAGGCAGTGCCCCACCATGGACTGCTCCTTTGGCAAAGTCTATGCTGGAGAAACCCGTGCCTGACAGCACCCCAACCCCAAGACGATGGTCCCTGCTGGACTTGATAGGAGACAGGCGGATGCCCTAGTGGACTTCGGCTGCGGCCAGACTATGGTGTGGAGATGCCGCGTCCCAGATAATAACCTGATCCATGGCCCAATACAACTTTGCTGTGGCCATTTTGCATCACACCACGAGTACAAAATAGCCATCTAGTCATTTTCATTAACAATGGCAGGTTCACTCCAGGGGAGGGGGATCCTTTGGTTGTATGGAGCTGGCAGAACAATTTCTACTCTACCCAAATTCTTTCTAGTTAGTGTTGAGGGAAGGCCGAGGCCTAAGCACCAATGAACATCAGCTATTGTAGTGACCGCTTGGGGCCACTGAGAGCTGGGACAAGATGGAGCAGCTCTAGGCTGCTCCAACTTAAGCTGGGGGCCCAGCCTTCTCCACAGACAGCGAAGGATACGTGAAATGTAAAGTGGCTTTACTCCATCTTTGCCCATGTCCTCCTGAAGGCTGCTGTGCACTCCTTGGCCACAGTCAAGCTTCTGGACCCTCCCCTCAAGCAGGAAAGCCTGTCGGTAGAGGCTGTAAGATCCTCTGCAGGCAAGAAAACAGCAGCTAGCAGAGTGCCATTGATAGGAGAGGCAAGCCTTGTGCGTGAGTCAGGGGGGACATGGCTGGAATAGATACACGATTCTGCTCCATAAATCTATGGAGCAGAAACCATCAACCTTTCCTTGCCCTAGTGACCCATCTTTTGATGGCTGCAACAGATCAGGAATGAAATGGCTCTCTGTAGAATTGTCCCTTTGCACAATCCAATTGCCCTCCTCTGGTCCCCAGAGTTCAGCTTGGCTACCAGGCTCAGGTTGCTGCTTCAGTCTGGAATTCTTCATCAACATCAGGCACTTGACTGCAACCTGAGAGTTAAAGAAAATAAATCAACCCCCCAAAGTCACCCCCATCTGCACATAAGAAACTAAACCTCACCAACCCCCAAGGCATGGATCCTGGTGCAAACCTGCTCAGCTGGCCATTGGCTTGAATAGAAATGGTGGCACCTGTGAATCTCATTGTTACCGCCAGTTCCTAAAGATCGGTGAGAGCTGAAGTGGTTTGTTAACCCTTAGAGTGCAGTGCTGTGGCTCTGTTCTTTTGACTCATTTGCACTGCGCTGCACTTGCAATCACGGTGACATTGGCTAACATGAAAGTAAAGGACTATCAAAGGGCACTTGTGCTAAACAATGAGGGAGGAGCCTGTGTTCCTGCCTGAAAACCGCTCCACCCTGGCCACACTGCCTGTGATGACACCTGCAGGGAGCCTGAGCCAGAACCCCACCCATGTACGACTGGGAGAGCAAGAGGCAGAACATTCTTCACACAGGCCTCTTGGCTTTGGAAGTAGTTCCCTCCTGGGGCCCTGATCTCTGAGGCCTCGAGGCACTCCTGGTCATAGAAATAATGGTGATGATTGCTGTGTGTTTTCTCTTTTCCTTGAGAAATGGAGCTGGGTTGGTTTATTTGCGAAAGGAAAATCCAAACAAAGGTGTTTCATTTTTCACATATTACAAAGGATCCTCATCCCACAGCTCAAAGGAGCTGCTTAAATGATCAGCCTCTTAACTGCCAGCCCCAGGCGCCCATTCAAACTAATGATTGGAGAGGTTCAAACTAATTCCACTTCAGGTTTCCTATCATTCCACACTCCACCCTGACTCAGAATAGTTTAGGAGAAAAGGATTGCCCCTCCCCCATTCTGGCCTTGCGAATACAAATGCATTTCCTCATCATATTCGTTGGAGGGACTTAGAATCATAGAAATGAGGGCTGGAAGGGACTTTGAGAAGTCATATCCAGCCCCCTCCAGTGACACAGGACTAAGTAAACCTAGACCATCCCTGACAGGTGCTTGTCCAACCTATTCTTAAACCTCCCAGGATGGGGATTCCACAACCACCCTTGGAAGCCTGTTCCAGAGTTTAACTACCCTTGTAGTTAGCAAGTTTTTCCCAATATCTAACCTAAATTGCCCTTGCTCCAGATTAAGCCCATTGCTTCTTGTCCTACCTTCAGTGGACAGAGAACAGATGATTCCCACCCTCTTTATAACAGCCCTTAAGATATTTGAAGATGGTTATCAGGTCTCCTCCCAGTTTTCTTTTTTCAAAAGTAAACACACCAATTTGTTTACTTTTCCTGATAGGTCTGGTTTTCTAAACCTTTCATCATTTTTGTTGCTCTCCTCTGGACACTCTCCTATTTGTCCACGTTTCCTAAAGTGTGGCGCCCAGAACTGGACAATACTCCAGTGCTAAGTAGAGCAGGACAGTTATCTTGTGTGTCTTACATACAACACTCCTGTTAATACACCTCAGGATGATTCTAGTCTTTTTTGTAGCTGCATCACATTGTTGACTCATGTTCAATTTGTGATCCACTAAGACCACCCAAATCCTTTTCAGCAGTACTGTCAGGTGCCACAGATTTTGCACACAGACCCCTGGGGTTGCCAAGTGAGAGCCTTACTGTGACAAAGCTTCCTGTTCCTGCCTTTACCCCTTGTCTGAGCAAATAGCTGCTAGGTCTGCTTTTGACCAGAACCTTGGGACCAAGTTCCTGCCTCCTCACCTGGTTCCTGCTCCTTGTTCCTGTTATCTCACCTCATTCCTGTTTCCTGCTCCCTTGCCCTAACACCAGTGACTGACTCTGGCTTGACCCCTGGCATGACTGACTCCGACTGGTGTGGCCTTTGACCTTGACTACTTCCAGCTCTGACCATTAAGTCAGACTGCCTACGTTACAGGCCCTGACTCTTTGCTCAGACCCTCTCAGTCTCTTCTGGGATTTGTTTCTGAACCCCTGAACTGAGTATGGACATTGCTGGGGCTCCTGCCTCCCTGATACCCCAGGGGCTTGAGTCCATAGATTACTGTCCTCCAGGCTGAGAACCAGAGGTTGAAAGATCAAGTACAGCATCTGAAAATGGAAAATTGCTCCCTGTGGAAAGAAGTTACAGCACTCTGACCACCTGCAGGTACCCACTCATCTCCCCTTGTGACAACAGCTCAGGTGACCAGCCCCAGAGTTCTCTTACCAGAGAGATACAATGGCACTCACAGCAAGTTTCATGGGTTTATTACCCAATGCAGACTCCTGTTAATGCTCCAACTTCAGGAACACACCACTGATCAGGTCAAGGTAGGGCAGGTATTTAGCTTGCTTACCCGGGAGGCCCTAGCATGGGCCTCTCCCCTTCCAGAGTAGGACCACCCAGTGCTGACAAGCTGGGGTTCTTTCCTGCAAGCATTCACTACCATTTTTGATGACCCACAAAGTTTTGCCTTACATAAGCTTCGGCAAACCTTTGGGTTGTCCCCTTCCTATGTTACTCAGTTTAGATACTTAGCTGCAGACACCACCTGGAATGATGTCACACCCCTGCATCAGTTTTGTCTCGGTCTCTGTGACGAGTTAAAGGATGAGCTGGCATGAGCAGACCCTCTTGTCAGGCTGGACACCAGACTTCATGAACAACAAAAGGAACCCATGAAGCCCCTGTCTACATTCTGCACTTGCCCTAGGTTCAGCCCTCAGACTGAAGGAAACCTGGTCCTGGTCGAGCCCATGCAGACAGATGTGGTACAGTCTCATCTGTTCCTGGGCAAGCAAGAGCTCTGGAGGCATGAAAATCTCCATTTACTGCTGTAGAGGAGCAGGACATGAGGTATCTGACAGACATCCTTTAGGGGAGGATTTATAAGAGGGGATACTCTATATCCTAATAAAGAGAAGAGTCTAGAAACTGAAGAAGTAAAGAAAGAACTGAAGAGAAACTGTCAAACAAAAAAAGTCCCCTTCAATGACATCACATTAGAGAGGCTACAAAAACATAAAACCCAATAATAATGGGGGATTTCAACTAGCCCCATATTGTCTGTGTAATTGTCACCTCAGGACTGGGTGCAGAGAGAATTTCTAGACACTCTTCATGGCTGTTTCTTGGAGCAGCTAGTCCTGGAATCAACAAGGGGAGAGGTAATTCTTGATTTAGTCCTAACTGGCACATAGGATCTGGTACAAGAGGTGAATATAGCTGAACTGCTTGGTAATAGTGACCATACTGTAATTAAATTTAACATCCTTATAGGGGGGAAAATACCAAAGAAACCCACCATAGTAACATTTATGGTCAAAAAGGAGAACTACACAAAAATGAGGCAGCTAATTAAATGGAAATTAAAAAACAGTCACAAGAGTGAAATGCCTGCAAGTTGCATGGAAACGTTTTAAAAACACCATAAGAGAGGCTCAAACTAAATGTATATACACCCTGCCACCCAAAAACAAAACAAGCAAAAATAGTAAGAAGATTAAAAAAAATGCCACCATGGCTAACCAGAGTAAAAAAGGCGGTTAGAGACAAAAAGACATCCTTCAAAAACCGGTAGTCAGATCCTTCCAAGGAAAATAGAAAGGAGCATAAACTCACACTCTGGCACATCAAGGTATAATTAGGAAAGCCAAAAAAGAATTTGACGAACAACTAGCAAAAGACACACAAGCTAAGAGCAAAAACATTTTTTAAAGTATATCAGAAGCAGGAAGCCTGCCAGACTCTCAGTGGGGCCACTGGATGATAGAGGTTCTAAAGGAGCTCTCAAGGAAAACTAGGCCACTGGGGAGAAGCTAAATGAATTCTTTGCATTGGTCTTTGCTGCTGAGGATGTGAGGAAGATTCCCACACCTGAGCCATTCTTTTTAGGTGATAAATCTGAGGAACTGTCCCAGATTGAGGTGTCAATAGAAGAGGTTTTGGGACAAATTAATAAATTTAACAGTAATAACTAGTCACCAGAACCAGATGGTATTCACCCAAGTGTTCTGAAGGAACTCAAATATGAAAATGCAGAACCACTAACTGTGGTATGTAACTTGTTGCTTAAATCAGCCTCTATGCCAGATGACTGGAGGATAGCTAATGTAAGGTCTATTTTTTAAAAAGGTTCCAGAGGCAACCCTGGCAATTACAGACCAGTAAGTCTAACTTCAGTACGAGGCAAATTGGTTGAAACTATCTATCGTAACGAACAGAATTATAAGACACATAGATAAGCACAATATGTTGGCGAAGTATCAACACAGCTTTTGTAAAGGGAAATCATGTCTTACCAATATATTAGAATTCTTTGAGGCGGTCATTCAACAAGTATATGGACAAGAGTGATCCAGTGGATATAGTGTACTTGGACTTTCAAAAATCCTTTGAAAAGGTCCCTTATTAAGGGCTCTTGAGCAAACTAAGCAGTCATGGAATAAAGGGAAGGTCTTCTCATAGATCAGTAACTGGTTAAAAGATAGGAATAAATGGTCAATTTTCACAGTGGAGGGAGGTAAATAGCAGTGTCCCAGTGCTGTTCAACATATTCATAAATGATCTAGAAAAAGGAGTAAATAGTGAGGTGGCAAAGTTTGCAGATGTTACAAAATTACTCAAGATAATTAAGTTCATAGCTGATTGCAAAGACTTAAAGAAATCTCACAAAACTGGGTGTCTGGGCAACAAAATGGCAGTTGAAATTCAATGTTAATAAATGCAAAGTAATGCACATTGAAAAACATAATACCAACTATACATACAAAAGGATGGGGTCTAAATTACCTGTTACCACTCAAGAGCTGGAAGTCTTCATGGACAGTTCTCTGAAAATATCTCCTCAGTATGCAGCGGCAGTCAAAAAAAGTTAGCAGAATATTAGGGACCATTAGGAAAAAGATAGATAATAAGACACAATATCATAATGACACTATATAAATCCATGGTATATCCTCATCTTGAATACTACATGCAGTTCTGGTCACCCCATCTCAAAAATATATATTAGAAATGGAAAAGGTACAGAGAAGGGCAACAAAAATGATTAGGGGTTTGGAACAGATTCCATATGAGGAGAGATTAAAAAGACTGGGATTATTCAGTTTAGAAAATAGATGAGTAAGGGGGGATATTATAAAGGTCTATAAAATCATGACTGGTGTGGAGAAAGGGAATAGGGAAGTGTTATTTACCCCTTCACATAAAACAAGAACAAGGGGTCACCTGATGAAATTAACAGGCAGCAGGTTTAAAACAAACATAAAGAAGTGCTTCTTCACATAACACACAGTCAACCTGTGGAACTTGTTACCAGGGTATGTTGTGAAGTATAACAGGGTTCAAAAAAAGAATTAGATAAGTTCATGGAGGATAGCCAAGATGTTCAGGGATAGAACCCTGTGCTCTGGGTGTCCCTAAACCTCTCACTGTCATAAGCTGGGACTGTCCAACAGGGGATGGATCACTCAATAAATGCATTCCCTCTGAAGCAACTGGCACCGGCCACTGTTGGAAGAGAGGATACTGGGCTAGATGGAGCATTGGTCTGACCCAGTATGACCGTTCTTATGTTCTTATCCATGTACCCTGCCAAAATCTCCACCAACCCTACGATGGGAAAAGATTAGGCACAGGCTCAGTAGGGGTCCTGAGCCTGGGCACCACCATCAAAAGACATCAAGGTTATGTTCAGGCAGGAGGCCTTCATTCCTTCCCAGATCCTGAAGGACAAGCAAGCCTTTCCCTTGCAAAGAGACTTGGTTGACTTGGGAGCAGGGGATAATTTCATGGATTTTTCCACAGCCCAGGTTCTCAGCTTCTGGTACAATACAAAACCACCCCGGATGTGGTGGAAACAGTGGATGAGTCCCCACTGATGTCAGGCTCAGTTACTCAGCAGACCATACCTTTGGAAGTGATGATTGGGGAACACCAGGAATTCCTACAGTGCAGTCTTACTAGCTCCTCACATTTTACCTTAATTTTGGGTGCACCCTGGCTAATCTGGAAAAACCTCCATATTCTCTGGTCCCACTACATTATCTTTTTCTCATCAAGCTTCTGTAGAGAGAACTGCCCTCTGGTTCAAGAGCCTGGAATCCTAGAATACAAGCCAGAGAACCCTGCTCCAAGAACCCAGAGTCCCCTCCACATCACAGCCACTCTATCAGATCCAGAAACGCCAACTCTCCATGATAAACCATGCCTCCCCATAAAAAACCCAAGATTACCAGGCTGTACTCAAAAGACAAAATGCAGACACATTACCCCTCATCATGATTATGATTGTTCTATAGACCAGGCATGGCCAAACTGTGGCTTGCAAGCTGCATGTGGCTCTTTAAGAGTTAAAGTGTGGATCACAGAGCTCGGGGCTCCAGCCCTGCAGGAGGCACTCTGGCTGAGAGCTTCAGCTGCACATGCCCATTATAACAGGAAATTGCATCACGTAGAGCTGTGTGGACCTCCCTGCATTCTGCAGAACACAGGCTGTGTTTACTGTTCGTAAGTTGCATTTCAATCATTTTAGATTTAAGTGTTAACCCTACATTAATTTAATGGATCACAATGACATCTTCAAATTGTAAGGAAAAGCAAGTATGAAGAAGAAAACTGAAGTTTTAAACCAGAATGGGAGGAAGATTTTGCATTCACTATTAAAGATGGCAAATCCCTGTGTCTTATCTGCAGTGCATCGTTCATTCACTACAAAGTGAACAACTTGAAACGTCACTACGAAACGAATCGCTGTAACTTTTTGTCTAAATACCCTCCTGAATCAGAATTAGGGAAGAACAAGCTAACTGCATTAAAATCATGTCTAAACAGTCAACAGACACTACTTTGGGCATTCAGGAAGGAAGCCGACACAATGACTGAAGTTAGTTTTGTTATGTCATGGAATATCGCTTGTGCTAAACGTCCATATTGTGACGGAGAATTTGTTAAGAATATTGCAGAAGTGGTTGCAATGTTTGTTCCAAGTAACACAAAATTTCAATGCCTAATAAAGCAAATTCCAATTTTGCACCACACTACGGAGATGCAAATGTTGCAAGCAAGATGCAAAATGATCTAAAGAATTCTATAGCATTCAGCCTAGCTGTTGATGAATTCACAGATATACAGAGTAAACCACAACTAGCTGTATTTGTTCACTATGTTTCTGCAGATTTAATTGTGAAAGAAGAAATGTTGGACTTAGTGGTGCTAAAAGAGACAACCCACAGTGTTGACATAAAGAATGCACTTGACAAAGCACTGACAAATGCCACTACTCCACTGGCTAAACTTGTCAGTGTTGCAACAGACGGAGCACCTGCCATGGTGGGAAAAAAATGTAGGCCTTATCAGACTCTTGAAAAACGATCCAAAATTTCCTGAGTTTCTCCCTGTTCATTGCAGGCTCCATTGTGAACATTTCAAAGGCAGATACTTCAAGTATGAAAATGTTACAAAAATGGTCCTAAAAATTGTGAATGTCATCCGTTCAAATGGGAAGACACATCAACAGTTGAAAAATTTCATTGAAGAGCTGGGTCTTGAAGATAGACCTAATGATGTCTCTTTCTACTGTATTGTGAGGTGGTTATCAACCAGCAATGTCTTAAATAGGTTTGTGGAACTGCTGACGCCTATCAATGCTTTCCTTGAAGAAAAGGAAAAGTCATAGAATATCAGGGTTGGAAGGGACCTCAGGAGGTCATCTAGTCCAAACTCCTGCTCAAAGCAGGACCAATCCCCAACTAAATCATCTCAGCCAGGGCTTTGTCAAGCCTGACCTTAAAAACTTCTAAGGAAGGAGATTCCACCACCTCCCTAGGTAACACATTCCAGTGTTTCACCACCCTCCTAGTGAAAAAGTTTTTCCTAACATCCAACCTAAACCTTCCCCACTGCAACTTGAGACCATTACTCCTTGTTCTGTCATCAGCTACCACTGAGAACAATCTAGAGCCATCCTCTTTGGAACCCCCTTTCAGGTAGTTGAAAGCAGCTATCAAATCCCCCCTCATTCTTCTCTTCCGTAGACTAAACATCCCCAGTTCCCTCAGCCTCTCCTCATAAGTCATGTGTTCCAGTCCCCTAATCATTTTTGTTGCCCTACGCTGGACTCTTTCCAATTTTTCCACATCCTTCTTGTAGTGTGGGGCCCAAAACCGGACACAGTACTCCAGATGAGGCCTCACCAATGTCGAATAGAGGGGAATGATCACGTCCCTCGATCTGCTGGCAATGCCCCTACTTATACATCCCAAAATGCCATTGGCCTTCTTGGCAACAAGGGCACACTGTTGACTCATATCCAGCTTCTCGTCCACTGTAACCCCTAGGTCCTTTTCTGCAGAACTGCTGCCTAGCCATTCAGTCCCTAGTCTGTAGTGGTGCACTGGATTCTTCCATCCTAAGTGCAGGACTCTGCACTTGTCCTTGTTGAACCTCATCAGATTTCTTTTGGCCCAATCCTCTAGTTTGTCTAGGTCCCTCTGTATCCTATCCCTACCCTCCAGCATATCTACCTCTCCTCCCAGTTTAGTGTCAACTCCTTTAGCACTCTCAGATGCAGCGCATCCGGCCCCATGGACTTGTGCTCATCCAGCTTTTCTAAATAGTCCCAAACCACTTCTTTCTCCACAGAGGGCTGGTCACCTCCTCCCCATGGTGTGCTGCCCAGTGCAGCAGTCTGGGAGCTGACCTTGTTCGTGAAGACAGAGGCAAAAAAAGCATTGAGTATATTAGTTTTTTCCACATCCTCTGTCACTAGGTTGCCTCCCTCATTCAGTAAGGGGCCAACACTTTCCTTGACTTTCTTCTTGTTGCTAACATACCTGAAGAAACCCTTCTTGTTACTCTTAACATCTCTTGCTAGCTGCAACTCCAGGTGGGATTTGGCCTTCCTGATTTCACTCCTGCATCCTCGAGCAATATTTTTATACTCTTCCTTGGTCATTTGTCCAATCTTCCACTTCTTGTAAGCTTCTTTTTTGTGTTCAAGATCAGCAAGGATTTCACTGTTAAGCCAAGCTGGTCACCTGCCATATATACTATTCTTTCTACACATCGGGATGGTTTGTCCCTGTAACCTCAATAAGGATTCTTTAAAATAAAGCCAGCTCTCCTGGACTCCTTTCCCCCTCATGTTATTCTCCCAGGGGATCCTGCCCATCAGTTCCCTGAGGGAGTCAAAGTCTGCTTTTCTGAAGTCGAGAGTGCGTATTCTGCTGCTCTCCTTTCTTCCCTGTGTCAGGATCCTGAACTCAACCATCTCATGGTCACTGCCTCCCAGGTTCCCGTCCACTTTAGCTTTCCCTACTAATTCTTCCCGGTTTGTGAGCAGCAAGTCAAGAAGAGCTCTGCCCCTAGTTGGTTCTTCCAGCACTTGCACCAGGAAATTGTCCCCTACCCTTTCCAAAAACTTCCTGGATTGTCTGTGCACCGCTGTATTGCTCTCCCAACAGATATCAGGGTGATTGAAGTCTCCCATGAGAACCAGGGTCTGCGATCTAGTAACTTCTGTGAGTTGCCGGCAGAAAGCCTCGTCCACCTCATCCCCCTGGTCCGGTGCTCTATAGCAGACTCCCACCACGACATCACCCTTGTTGCTCACACTTCTAAACTTAATCCAGAGACACTCAGGTTTTTCTGCAGTTTCATACTTGAGCTCTGAGCAGTCAACATACAGTGCAACTCCCCAACCTTTTCTGCCCTGCCTGTCCTTCCTGAACAGTTTATATCCATCCATGACAGTACTCCAGTCATGTGAGTTATCCCACCAAGTCTCTGTTATTCCAATCACATCATAATTCCTTGACTGTGCCAGGACTTCCAGTTCTCCCTGCTTGTTTCCCAGGCTTCTTGCATTTGTGTATAGGCACTTGAGATAACTTGCTGATCGTCCCTCTTTCTCAGTATGAGGCAGGACCCCTGCCCTCTCGCGCGCTCCTGCTCATGCTTCCTCCTGGTATCCCACTTCCCCACTTACTTCAGGGCTTTGGTCTCCTTCCCCTGGTGAACCTAGTTTAAAGCCCTCCTCACTAGGTAAGCCAGCCTGCTTGTGAAGATGCTCTTCCCTCTCTTCGTCCTATCCACAACTGAAAGATGAGCAATGGATGCAGGATCTGATGTTTTTCACTGATATTATGCAGCATCTGCAAACTCTCAACTTGACACTCCAAGGGAAGGATAAGATTATTTCTGATCTTACTCAGACATTCTTCAGCTTCCAGAACAACTTAAAACTTCTTCAAAGAGACATAGTGCCAAGAGACTTCAATCACTTTTCCCATCTCAAGAGTAGGGTAAACACATTCCCTGAAATTGAATAGAAGATCACAAACTCGAGGAATACAGAGGTAAATTACAAGGACTGCTTGATGACTTTCAGGCCATGTTCGAAGACTTGCAGAAGCTGCGATCCTACTTTACCTTTCTTGTAAACCCATTCATGGTTGATGTGATCAAAGATGGCTATCCGATTCCCAAAACTATGGTTACAGAAACATCTGCTAGAGAAATGGAACCATTGGAACTCCAGGAGGACCAGGCTCTAAAGATGATGCATAAATCACAGTCTACAGTGGAGTTCTGGAAGCAAGTGCCAGGAACAAAGCATCCTCAAGAAGACTAGTGTGCGATTCATTTCAATTTATGGCACAACATACTGCTGTGAATCACTTTACTCCATGTTGAAGTTCATAAAATAAAAACACCGTGCAGTCCTTATAAATCAACATCTGACCAAGCTTCTCCGTACCACCTTGACAAAATATCAACCAGATTTCCAAAGGCTTACGACCAGGATGGAGACCCACAAGGCCTGTAACTCTAACAGTAATTAGCTGTGACACAGTAAGTAGGATGTTAATATTTTTAAAAATGCACGTGTAAAGATTGTGTGTGTCTTGTGGCTCTCAAACTTCTGAAGATTATCAAGTATGTGGCTCACAGGGTCAGTACATTAGGCCACCCCACTATAGACCTTCAACCCAGAGCTAAAATTCCAGTTGGACAAATTTACTCTATGTCAAAGCCAGAGTTAGCAGCCTTAAGAGTGTATATCCAGAAAAACCTAGACAAAGGCTGTATCAGCTGCTCTACCTCCCCCACAGGTAGATGGCTCCTCTCAGTGGAAGGGCTGCAGGTGGATCCTCAGAAAGTGCTCACAGTTCATTACTGGGCAGGACCCTGCTCTATTAGAGGCATTCAGAAATTCAGGGGGTGTGTCAACAGGAGATTTATTCACAATTTTTTAGAAATCACATTTCCCACAACCACCATTCTTCATAACCCTGAAAAGTTTCACTGGACCCCCACATGCCTATCAAGCTTTTGAACATCTGCAGGTATCTGAAGCTCACAGGGGAGGGATAGCTCAGTGGTTTGAGCATTGGCCTGCTAAACCCAGGGTTGTGAGTTCAATCCTTGAGGGGGCCATTTAGGGATCTGGGACAAAAATTGGGGATCGGTCCTGCTTTGAGCAGGGGGTTGGACTAGATAACCTTCTGAGGTCCCTTCCAACCTTGATATTCTATGATTCTATCCTTCCCCTCAGCTCCAGCCCTGGTTCACCCTGATCCCAACCAACTTTTATCCGTGAAACCAATACATATGCTGTAGCCATTGGGGCAGTATTGTCCCAAAGAATGGGGTCCCAACAGGACACGCGTCCATGTACCTTTCTCATCCCTCAGAAACTTACTTCAGCCAAATGCAATTATGAAATAACTGGCAAGGAATTGTAATCCAGATGAGGCTTGAGATATGGCAAAACTGCCTCGAGGGGGCTAAGCACCCCATACTAGACTTAACACACCACAAAAACATGGAATATATACAATCTGCCAATGTGCTGAATCAGCGACAGTTACCTTGGGCATTGTTTTTGTCAAGGTTCGACTTCATGATAATGTTCCACCCAGGCCACCAGCACAGTAAGGCAGACCTGCTTTCATGGAAGAGGAATACTATATGGAACCTGTGTACCTTGAAGAACCACCACTTGACATACTGAAACCACACCATTTCTTTTGTAGATATGCATCTTTGGACTTCCTTACCTCACTTTGAGTAGCCCTCCCTAATCATCCTTTTGTAAAGCTTGTATCATCTAAGGACAGCTTCCCTGGCATTGCCCTACACCATTACTCCTGGCACAATGATCTCTTCTATGTTAATGACCATCTTTACGTCCCTGATGGTCTCCCATGACTTGTGGTGCTGCAGATGCAACACAACCTTACAGCGGGTCACTTTGTACAATCTACTGTTTGTTGTGCAGTAGCTCACTCATTCTGATGACTGCAGATGCAGGGCACTTTTCGATCCTACATCAGGTCCTGCAACATCTGCACTTGGCCTAAGACCTCCTGAAGCAAGCCTTTCAGTCTTCTGTTACCATCTGAAACCTCTTCCCAACCCGGTCATGTCTAACAGAACTACCAGAATCTAAAGGACAAGCCACCATACTAACCATAATGGATTAGCTCACCAAAATGGCCCATTTTATACCATGTGTATGCCTCCCGACTGAAAATTACCACACAACTCCCAATTATGCATGATTTTTGCCTCCGTGGCCTCCCTCATCATTTTAGCACAGACCGAGGCCCTCAGTTTATATCCAGGTTTTGGAAGGAAGAGTTTCACCTCCTGGATTTCCATTCCCATACATCCATCTCTCATCACCCCCAGATAGATGGCCAGTTGGAATGGGTCAACCAGATACTTTTATAGTATCTATGTTGTTTTCTGAACCACTGCCAAAGTAACTAGGCCACATTACTCTCATTAGCCAAATCTACTCACAGTAACACAGAACATGCTTCCACTTGATTCAGTTCTTTCTTCTCCACTTACGGTTTTCATCCACATTTCCATCTCTCTGTCCCCTCATCCACAGCAGTTTCTGCTGCCTCAGGTCTAGCAGAGACTATTCATAAGACCCAGGCTAACCTAAAAAAGCATCTGAAATTCACCAAATAGTCTACAAACATCATGCCAAAAAATACCGCCAAGAGGTCCTACCTCTGAAGACTGGTCAGAAAGTTTGGCTGTCCACTAAGTATCTACATCCCAGATGACCTACACACAAATTGGATCATCAATACACAGGCTCTTACAACATTCTTCAACAAATCAGTCTGGTGGTGTTTGAGTTGCGGTTCCCTTGGTCCTGGAAGATCCATCCGGTATTTCATGCATCTCTCCTGAAAACTTTTCTCGACAATCCATTTCCCAACTGGCATCCAGTGCTCTCACCCATGGTTCAAGTGCAGGACCCTTAGGAATATGTAGTTGAGGACACCCTGGATTCCCAAATATGCAGAGGAGCAAGAACTGGATTATTTGATTGACTGAGAAAGTTATGGGCCCAAAGAATGCTCTTGGGCTCATCATATTCACACCCCTGCAAAACTATAGGCCTTCCACAAGGATCATCCTGTACCCATGGCACCCTGAACCACTCTCAGGAGCATCAGGCACCACATGTCTCAAACACAGGTCTAGTGAGCAAGAACCTTACCCTCTGTGCCACCAAACTGCAAGCCCAAACAGAACTGCAGCTGATACCCTCAAACAGGGGCTATGCCTGCTGACTCAGTGGGCTCAACTGACTAGCAGCAGACTGCTGATTGGACACTTCTTAGCATAACACTTCCAGTTCATGACTTACCCTTTATCGGTGCAAATAGTTGCTAAGCCTGCTGCTGAACAGACCAAGTTCCCGCCTCCTTGCCTGATTCCTGTTCTTTGTTCCTGTGACCTCGCCTTGCTCCTTATTCCAGCTTCCTCACCTTAACTGCAGTTATTGACTCTGGCTTGACCCTGGGTTGATTTCAGACCAATTCTCCAGGATGTCAAGGTAATATGAACTGTCCTTCAAAGTGCTTGCAACTCCTCCCAGCTTGGTGTCATCTGCACATTTATTAAGCATACTCTCCACTCCATTATCCAAACCATTAATGAAAATATTGAACAGTATAGAACCAAGGACTGACCCCGGTGGGATCCCACTAGATATGCCCTCCCACTTGGACAATTAAGCATTGATAACTACTCTGTGAGTATGGTCTTTCAACCAGTTGAGCATCCACCTCATAGTAATTTTAGACCATAGACCACATTTTCCTAGTTTGCTTATGAGAATGTCATGTGGGACTGTGTCAAAAGCCTTATTAAAATCAAGATATATCCTGTCTACTGTTTCCTCTCTATTCCCTAGGCCAGTAACCCTGTCAAAGAAGGATATTAGTTTGCTTTGGCGTAATTTGCTCTTGACAAATCCATGCTGACTATTCCTTATAATGCTAGTATCCTCTCGGTCGCGGGTGGGCAACCTGCAGCCCATCAGGGTAATCTGATTGTGGGTCGCGAGACATTTTGCTGATGTTGACTGTCCGCAGGCACAGCCTCCTGCAGCTCCCAGTGGCCGCGGTTCGCCATTTCTGGCCAATGGGAGCTGCGGGAAACGGTGGGCCGCAGGTTGCCCACCACTGCTCTAGGTGCTTAAAAATTGATAGGTTATAATTTGTCCCAGTATCTAGCCAGATATTGAAGTTAGGTTGACTGGCTTATAATTCCCTGGGTCCTCTTTGTTCTCTTTTTAAAAGATAGGTACTATATTTGCTCTTCTCCAGTCCTGGGGGACCTCACCTGCCCTCCGTGTGTTCTCAAAGATAATTGCTAACAGTTCCAAGATTGTTTTAACCTGCTCTTTCCTTATTTTGTATTGTATTCCTTTCCACTTGTTAAGAGTGTGCTGAATATCTGATGACCATTAACCTTTTTAGTGAAGACTGACACAAAATAGGCATTAAACGTCTCAGCCATCTTGATGCCATCATTTACTAGCTCTCCTTCCCCGCTAAGTAGAAGACCTACACTTCCCTTCATCTTTACGTGGCTCTAATATATTTAAAAAACTCTTATTACATTTTATGTCCCTTGCCCCGTATAACTCATTTTGTGCCTCAGCCTTTCTGATTTTGTTTCTACATGCTTGTGGGGTTCTTTTGTGCACTTCCTTAGCAATTTGTCCATGTTTCCACTTTTTGTAGGATTCTTTTTTGATTTTCAGGTCACTAACGAGCCCCTGGTACAGCCATATTGCCCTCTTACTATTCTTATCCTTTTTCTTTGCATTGGGATAGTTTTCAGTTGTGCCTTTAATATTGTCTTCCTGAGAAACTACCCACTCTCCTGAATTTCTTTTTCCTTTAGATTTTCATGCAATAGGACCTTACCTACAAGTTCTCAGAGTTTGTTAAAGTCTAATTTTGTTTTTTGGTTTCCATAGTCCTTATTCTGCTGCTCTCACTCCTTTCTTTCTGCAGAATCATGAAATCTATCATTTCGTGATCACTTTCACCCAAATTCTCTTCTGCTTTCAGATTCCCAACCAATTCCTCCTTGCTGGTAAGAATCAAGTCTAAAATGGCTGTCCTTCCTTCATTTTCTGTTACAAAAAGTTGTCCCCAGTACATTCCAAAAACTGTGTGTTTTGGCATATTACTTTTCAACAGATGTCTGGGTAGTTAAAGTCCCCCATTACTATCAGGTCTTGTGTTCAGGTCTTGCTTAACTCTTTCCAATAAATATTGGAAAATATTAGTAGGATTTTTTTTCACTGAATGAACAATGAAACGAGTTTTTGTCCTAATACAGGGAATTAATAGTGTACTGCATGTACCAAGAGGGTACCTATTATACATCTTTATTTCTAATTTAAATCCTCCTAAAACTCACCTTTTCTTTTATGCCCATAAGAAACAAGTCAAGAATATTCACAGTCTTCAATTTTATACATGCACATATGTTTATATACCATGTAACAAATCTATAATGCTGTACGCCTGCCTAGACAGCATCTGAGTAATTGTATTGCTCTGAATTTCATCCCTCCTCCCTAGAGTTTGTCACTTTCACTGATAGTATCATGTCTACATTTGAAGACTCAAGCTCTTTTGGGCAGGGATCATTACTTTGTCTCCAGCATACCATAAAATAAATAGTAACAGTAGTAATAATTACATTACATGTAATTATAAACACACACAAAGCATGGCAAACTTAACTATAAGATCTATTTCTAGTTAGTAAGGACCCAATCCTCCACTGGTGTAAATCACCATAGCCCAAACAAAGTTGATCTAGCTACACTGATTTACACCAACTGAGGATCTAGCCTTAAATCTGCTTGTCACATTCAAAAGAGCACTAACACAATGCTTGCCGTGCACTGGCTGAGTCACTGCCCCAGTATTACTATGAGCTAGGCACATACAATGGCTGGATTCTCTGACCCATTGCTTATTGATCAGGGGCTCATCCCTGTGCCTGGGTGATTCCCAGCTGCTGGAAAGTGGACTACTGGCAGTCAGCACAGTTCAGAAGATCCTCTAATCTGTTCAGCTGACCACTGAGTTGGTTGAGGATTGAGGGACTGTAAAAGTGACCCAACGCTAGCTTTAGCAACACCCGCTCAGGGTTTGTTCTGGGTGCAGGTGGGGGTCAAGGGCGATATAAAGAAGCTAGTTTCCATTCCTGGATCCTGGGAGGCTGATTCTACAATGGTCCTGGCATAGATTAGAGCAGCCTCGTGGCTGCTTTAACCTCTGCTGGCTGTCCACAACCCCTAGGGGGCCATCCTCCAGCCTGGGATAACCAGAGCACAACACATTGTGGCTATGCCCCTTCTTGCCACCTATATACCCCCAAAGCCAGAGACTGTTAGGAGGGGTGGCATAGAAGATGACTGCATCCATTCTGTACCCTATCCAGACTAGGAAAAGTCCCACAGTAAGGGAGATCCAGCTACTTTCCCCAGAACAGGACATAGGATCTGGCCCTGGGAATTTAAATTCTCCGATAAAACATAGAAATAAGCTTAGTTTTTTGGCAAGAGGAATAAATTCCCCACCTCAAGTGTGCATGAATTAATTATTTTACTTAGGGGAATAAAGTATTGCCCTTTGCTAACCTCCTCCTTCAGTATATCCTGAACCTGTACAGCAACAAAAGCTTTAACTGCCTACTAATTTTGTGTTGGGTCAAATTAATTTTGAAACCAAATTAAAGCAGACGAAGCTTTGTTTATCCATTATGCATGAAGCTTGTTGAAACAGGAGGGAGTGCATTAGCTTTATTTAGGATATTTCTTTGCTTTAATGAACTCTTTTTTAAAGAACTGTTACATGGTCTTTGGAGCGAGAGTTCAGATTTTTGTTGTTGGCTTTTTTGGTGTGCCTGTGATCTGGTGGAAGCAATGTAATTAGCAGTGTTAGTTGCTCCTAAAATCTGCAACTGACAAGCTCCAGTAGTGACTGCATCTAACAACAACTCTGCAGAGGGAGCACATGTATATGTATGTGGGCAGGCACAGAAGGTTTCTTGTTCTCCTTTTCTCTTAACCTGCTGAAACTGATGGGAGAGATAGGGAATGGATATGCTTGCCCAGCATGAGAGACAGAAAACCCAAAGCCCAGTCACATGGGCTGGGATCCATGAAGGGATTTAGGCATTGCACTGTGGTGCCTAACTTTTAGGTGCCTAGAAAATCACAGGCACACTGTCATTCACACAGTCAAATTAGGCACTGGGGCTCCTCTACAATGAATGGGGAGAGACAGGCACCTTGAAATGTGACCCACAAAAGCCAATCCTAGGTAGTCCCCAGTCTAATCTAGTCAATGAGAGACTCTGACCATGGGGGGTCATGTATGCGTCTAAGCAGGCACCTATCTTTGTTTAGCAATCCATGAATGGGAACCAGTCACCTGGAGTCAGCCATCTTAGGTACCTGAGCCTTTCTTTGAGGGAATGAGTTAGGTACCTGCCTGCTCCACACAACACAACTGGGGGAGGAGATGGTCACCTTAAAACTTTTAGCCCAGTGAGTACAGCACTTGCACGGTAGATGCAGGTTCAATCCCCCATCTCTGCCAGAGGTGCAGGGGGAGAAACGATTTGAGGAGGGATCTCCCACCTCTCGTGCTCTGGGATATTTTGATGTGGGGCTCCCTCAGTCTCTCCTATTGAAGCTGTTCCCCTGTGAATAATACTGAATAAATGATTGGAGGACGGGGACTGGAATGTGGGGGTCTCACCTCCCAGGACTACAAAGCCATTCTAACTCTCTCTGGCCCAGTAGCTTGTTCACTGTGGATAAATACTTAAATAGCCATTGGGCCAGAGAGAGAGAGAGAGGGTGACTGACTAACTGATATCTCGAGCTAAGCAAATGTGGAACATGATGGCTGAAATTTTTATAGGTAATAAATTCCATATTGAATTCCTTAGAGTTTAGTAGCTTAGGCTGTGATTATACCATGTGAACAGGAAGCAAGCACTGAAGTTATTATACTGACTATACTCACCTAACCTGTCCCCTCATCTCAAAGCCCCTTGCTTCTCATTGCTCCCAAGAAAGATTTACCCAAGAGTCCTAGCTGAGTTATTGTTTATGAAGTTCTATTTGTTTTGTAAATGCTCCATTTGACACTCCTCTCCCTCCCCTCCCGCAGCAACAGTCTTTAGTCAAATTAGACGTAAGAGCTAAATGTGGGAGCCAGGGCTCCTCGTCAGCTCTGAAACGGGCAGAGATGAGCTCAGGTGCACTGGGCTGCCTACAGTGGGGACATTTCCTAACCCATTTTAAAACCAGGGTCAGGTGAAGTAATGTTGAAAGTGGTCATAGCTACAGTACAGACCAAATAACCTCAATTTTTAAGTGGCCTGACCCACTTCCAGTTCGAACTCGGTTCAGTGGGTCTACACTTTGGTCAAAATCTTGTCTCACATCAAATCAGCAGGAGTTCTTAAGTTCTTGACTTAAGTGGGGCTCAAGAATTAAGGGTCTGTGGGGGTGAGAAATTGGTGTGGCCAGGTATATTGTCAGTTACAAGGATGAGGAGCTCACAGGACAAAAGCCAAAGTAAAATGATTTGCATAGTGACTGCAAAAGTAAGAAATAATCATACCTTCTAAATGCAAATCCGTTGCACTCGGACTGCTTAAGGGCAATTAGTAGCCAATCAGGCTGCATATATTAGCATATTGTGCAGTTATCAAATAGCCAAGCAGTCGCGGATAACGGTACAGCATTCCTGCACTCCGGCTTGCTGGGATCATTCCACCCTAATTGCTGTTAGTGTTATATGGTAAATAGGGGAATACATTAATATAATAGCTGTAAGCACAACCCAATAAATAACTTATAGCAAATTATTTATTCAACAAATTTAGCCTCTTTATGCTTCAAAATGTTCCAACAGCCAGTTTATTGTTTTCTCAAATTTATTGATCAGTCAGATTATTCACTAAACAGTTTGTGGTCTGCAGGTGATTCTGTGTTGGCTAGTTTTGACTGAACACGTGGGCCACATGGCATTATCTGTGTTCTTTGACTGGACGAGCATAGCTTGTAGGTGAAGGTTTCCGGTGAGTATGTTTGCATTTAACAGTGTGAAACTGACACACATTTAGTATAATATCTCTAGTCAGGCCCACAACATTTTAGCCATTGCACAAACACAAAAGAAGGCACAGTCCCCTGCCTCAAAGTAGTTACACTCTAAAAAGACAGATCAGACAAAGACATTTGGTTTTGAGGTTCAGAGACACTGGTTTGGGTTTCAGCAGCTCTGCATTCAATTCTTGGCTTTGGGACCTTGAGCTTTGATCTCCCTGTGCCTCAGTTCTTTATCTAAAATGAGGATAATCATGCTTCCTTGTCCATTTAGCATCTTTAAGGCGGGGATTGTCTCTTACTATGGGCTTATGCAGTGCCTAGCACAATGTGACCCTGATCTTGGTCATGGCCTCTAGGTGGTACTGTAGTATGAATAATAATAAAAGAGATAGCAGGTAAGGGAAGGAGGGGGCTACATTTAAATGAAGGGGCTCAGTGGCAATTGCCCACATCCTGATAATACCTACTGTACTCCCTAGCTCTATAGGTCAGGGAGGTCTTCAGCCACTTTTACAATTTGCCCTTCTCTCTTTCTGTGAGGGGCATAAGAACTTGCTTGGGTTATCCCTCCATCTTTTTGTTGGTCAGCCACAAGGTTGAACAACTTAAGGATGTCTTTCCAAGAGCTGCTTAGCTAATCTGTCTTCTGTCATCCTAACCACCTGTCCTGCCACTGAAATTGTTCGGCTTTCACTCCATTTACTATACTAGGTTTTCCATAGACCTCCCACACTTCCCTGGTTGATCTTCTCCACTCATCATTCTCACCAAGTGGCCTCCAAAATTTGTCTCAACATTTAATTTTTAAAAGTGGTTATCTGGATAATAGGATACATTAATAACACAATTGCACCCTCGCCATATCCACTCCCACTTTGCTGTGTGTGAATGTTTTCTATTTACTTAAAGGTTCCTTTTTCTGAGAGTGTTCTTGCCAGGGAGTTTGTTCACTAGAATACTGGAGAGACAATCCCAAAGGAGTGCAGGCACAGCTGAAGCAAATAGGAGGATTTTTTTTTTTGAGGGAGGCTGGGAATGTTTGGGGAAGGGTCAGGGTGGCTGGTGGAGGTACTGGGAGGAAATCTTGGGCCTGGTGCATAGAGGTGCTTGCTGGCTGGGTGCTGGGAAACTGCTGGGGGAAAGGATGGGGCTGCTGCATTAAGTTGCTTGCTGGCTGGAGGCTGGGGGAAGGTTTGGGTACTGCTGGGTGGCTGAATGTTGGGGGTTGGTGTTGCTAATGGGGTGTGAGTTGGGATTGATGGGTGAGGGATTAGGGTGCTAATGCTTTTGTGGGGGGCTGGTGGATGTTAGAGTTTCTTTCCTCCCCGCCCCCATCCCTGCCCACTGAATGTTATTCCAGAAACCATCACCATGATGGGGAGCTAGCAAGGTGACCATGGCAGGGGACTGGCTGAGTACTGTGAGCAGTAGGGGTTGCTGGGTCAAGGCAGTAGGGCCCTTATTGAGGGAGGAAGGAATGAAGTTGCAGTGGGGGAGGGGACAGGAAAGCAGCAGCCACAGAAGTGAGCAAAACGTTTCTTCCTTACTCTAACCTTGCTCCTCCTGTAGCTTAGCAGCTGTCACATTTGACAATTCTGCTGTGACCGGTTACCCATTCTCATCTCCACTTGAGAAGTGCTGACCAATGGTCTTTATGAAGCATCTCACTCAGGTATTTATACCTGTGTGTGCTGTATGAGAAAACAGACAGTTACCGGTAAGCGTTTGGCCTCCTCCATTAGTAATAAGCCTTACAACTTTGCAACACCTTGCATCAGCTGCTTGTCTCCCATCCACATTCCAAGGGATCACTCCTGCTTCTCTTTGCAGGCTGGGATCCAGCGAGGGAGCTCTTTGACACAGAGCAGTACCCTCCATTCCATGCAAATTTATGGGTTTTAAAGAGGAAGCAAGGCAGTGAAGGACCCCTTCTGATTGCTAAGTGACCACCAATACTTCCCCACACAGACAATGCTGCTCTCCATCAGCACCAAAATGGAGCCTGCTCTCCACTGGAGACTGAAGGGAAAAGCAAATCTCCACTGCCAGTACAAACCATTTCAGGTTTATTTTGTAGAGTGTCTTTCAGCCTCCCAAGATACCTAGCAGACTTAAATAATGCATAATAGCAGAGGAAGAGAGAAATTAAGAAACATAGCTATGGGAGAAGAGATGTTTTCAGATGAGATTTGAAAGTAGATGGAGAGTCGATGAGGCAGAAAGATTGAAAAAAGGCTTTTCCAGATCGCAGGAGTTATAAGGGAAAAGGCTATCTTAACAGCCAAGGCAGGTGCCAATTTAGGACCAGAAAAATGGCCAGTGCTAGATGAGCAGGGAAAGGGGTAGAGAGAGGAGACCCAGAAGCTACACCAGCGAAAGAGGCTAAGGAGTACGAAGGGTAACTGAGTTGGTTCCTGAAATGAATGGGGAGCCCCTGGAGCTCTGTGAGGACGAGGTGATATGTGCTGTGCGTCCTTGCATGGCATGAGATGGCAGGCACAGTGGCATTCTTCACTCACTGTGGCCTGGGGAGCTCAAGGAGGGCAGAGGAGGAGGATGTCGTAATGATAAGGAGATGGAGCAGAGATGGAAGTGAGGCAGCAACAGATAAGAGGAAAATTTTCTGTATTCAGATCTCGCTCCCTTCTTCTGATATGGTCTCTTGGGGGTCAGCTCCGGGCCCCTCAAATCCAGGAGACATTCTGTGTGTACTCCGGTTATATGGCCCCCACCGCTTGCTCCTTTCTGGGGCTTCCTGCACTATGGACAGCGATTTGTTTGTAAACAGGTTGCAAGTTGCTTTAGCAAAGTTATCAGATCATCTCTGGTTTAAATGCAGGAGAAGGGATCACAACATACCTCAACACCCATGGTTTGCTGGGACAGAGGAGCAAGGCTGTCTGGGGCGTGGGGTTGTCTGTGCATTATGGACTGGATCAGAAACCAAGCAAAGTGTGTGTGTGTGTGGGGGGGTGGTATTAAAATATAACTGGGTTCAGAAAAGAATTAGGTAAGTTCATTGGCTCTAGACTGTTCTCAATGGTAGCAGATGACAGAACGAGGAGTAATGGTCTCAAGCTGCAGTGGGGGAGGTTTAGGTTGAATATTAGGAAAAACTTTTTCACTAAGAGAGTGGTGAAACACTGGAATGCGTTACCTAGGGAGGTGGTAGAATCTCCTTCCTTAGAGGTTTTTAAGGTCAGGCTTGACAAAGCCCTGGCTGGGATGATTTAACTGGGAATTGGTCCTGCTTCGAGCAGGGGGTTGGACTAGATGACCTTCTGGGGTCCCTTCCAACCCTTATATTCTATGATTCTATGATTCTAAGTTGATGGAGGGTAGGTCCATCAATGGCTATTAGCTCAGATGGTCAGAGATGCAACCCCATGCTCGGGGGACCCTAAACCACTGACTGCTAGAAACCAGGAGGGGGAAGACAGGGGTGAATATCTCCAAAATTGCCCTGTTCTTTACACTCCCCTGAATCTCTGGCACTGACCACCACCAGAGACAGGATAGTGGGCTAGATGGTCCACTGGTCTGACTCAGTATGGCTGTGCTTTTGGTCTTATTAGGAAATGAAGACTGAAAGGACTATAGAAGGAAGATACAATTGGGGACAATTCTGTCTCTGCCCCAGCAGCATATACGGACCATACAGGAGCCAGGGAAGATACACCTGTGTTGAGGCTGGGAGTCGGAGCAGGAGAGGCCATGCCCACTGCACTGTGAGGATTCTGAACTACTGGGCAGCCTACAGGAAGCCCTAGAGAGGCTGCTCAGGGCTGTTCTAACTTATGCCAGTGGCTATTCCACCCAGCAGGTGGAGGGTGCATAGATGTCTTACATCCATCTTTGTTTCCTCTGCTCCTGGCCTGCCCTTTCGGTGCTCTGTCTCTCAGGAGATGCAGCCCAGAATCAGAGATTCATAGATATTTAGGTTAGAAGGGACCATTATGATCATCTAGTCTGACCTCCTGCACAACGCAGGCCACAGAATTTCACCCACCACTCCTGCAAAAAACCTCTCACCTATGTCTGTGCTACTGAAGTCCTCAAATTGTGGTTTAAAGACTTCAAGGAGCAGAGAATCCTCCAGCAAGTGACCTGTGCCCCATGCTACAGAGGAAGGCGAAAAACCTCCAGGGCCTCTTCCAATCTGCCCTGGAGGAAAATTCCTTCCCGACCCCAAATATGGTGATCAGCTAAACCCTGAGCATATGGGAAAGATTCATCAGCCAGATACTACAGAAAATTCTTTCCTGGGTAACTCAGATCCCACCCCATCTAATATCCCATCACAGGCCATTGGGCATATTTACCATGAATATTTAATTACCAAAACCATGTTATCCCATCATACCATCTCCTCCATAAACGTATCGAGTTTAATCTTAAAGCCAGATAGATCTTTTGCCCCCACTGCTTCCCTTGGAAGGCTGTTCCAAAACTTCACTCCTCTGATGGTTAGAAACCTTCGTCTAATTTCTAGTCTAAATTTCCTGGTGGCAGGTTTATATCCATTTGTTCTTGTGTCCACATTGGTACTGAGCTTAAATAATTCCTCTCCCTCTCCGGAATCGACCTCCAGTAGACTTTTCTGGTGCCCCACTGTGCTAAATGCGCCCTTCTGGAGTCAGCCTGACTTGTCTTCAGGGATGATTTGCAGGCCACTCCCCTGCAGTGCACCCTCAGCACAGTCTAGCCACAGTGTCAGTAGCGGTGAGCGGATTTCCAGCCAAGGGACAGTTGGAAGGGTGGGGATGGGGAAGGAGCTGGGGAAGGCCGATCATAGGAGGGGAGGAAAGAAAAGGCAAGGCCTGCGGAGGGATGCGGAAGGGAGAGAGGAGATCTCAAATCTGTTCATTCTGAGCAAAATGTTGCTTTCTGTTTTGCAAGCACTGGTGAAGGAAGGATAAAATGTAAAAAGTCACCATGCTGAGAGCAAGAAGAGCTGCCTGGGATAGCAAAAGCCACTGGGGTAGAATCATAGAATATCAGGGTTGGAAGGGACCTCAGGAGGTCATCTAGTCCAACCCCCTGCTCAAAGCAGGACCAATCCCCAGTTTTTGCCCCAGATCCCTATATGGCCCCCTAAAGGATTGAACTCACAACCCTGGTTTAGCAGGCCAATGCTCAAACCACTGAGCTATCCCTCCCCACTCCTGCCCTGAGCTAAGAGAGAGCAGGTTTGAATTAAAAAGCACAGCAAACCAAATTAATCCCATTCCTTTTTGTGACCGGGGGCAGGAAGCCATTGGTGCTGTGGCAGTTCAGGACTGCTATCTGCTGACACTCAGTGCTAGATGGGACAGTGGATTGAGACAGGACACTTGAGAGCCAAGCCCGTGGTCTGCAGGGCAGCACGCACCAGTGAAGCACACAGCTGACTGATACTGGCTGGTGACTGGGTGGGCTGAGCTGCCTCACTTGGAGCCTGATCCAGAGTCCACTGAAGTCAACGGGAGCCCTTAGAAAAACCAAGGGCTCAGAGATGGGAGGAAGGCAGGAGTCTATTTAGGGGGACTATTTGGAAATCAGAGAGGGTGAGCTAGGCTGGGAGACATTGTCTCTCCGGGGGACACCTAACATTCTGTTTAGCCTTGCTCTACACCGATGATGGAACTCCCTACAGGGCATGTTTGCAGACGCCCCCTTGTTCTTGCAAGTGCCCTCCACTTCCAATAATCCAAAGGAAGCTGTAACCCTGGAACTAAGTGTATGACTATAAATAATATTCTAACAACAGTCCCTTAAGTGTCCTTTCTAGAAAGGAGCGGCACAGAAGCCTCAGGCTGCTTCAGACATGAAGGACATGACATTGTCTTTTTAATTGTTTTTGTTTACTGATATTGTGTGTATTGTATCATTTTCCCAGGCCTCTAAAACCTGCAGGTCAGCAAAAGGGCCATCGAAATGAAAGGGGGTTTTGTAGGGACAGAACCCTGGACAACCCAGTCATACTAACCGAGCTGGGAAGGAGGAATATTCTTCCCTTGCAGTTTTCACAAGACAAGAGGCTAGTCCTAATTAAGTCCCCACTTACAAAATTATGATCTGTCTCCCTACAGATCCCTCCACTTCTTCACTTCCTGTCCTAAACTATGATGTACGGTTACTATGTGATATTCAAGAAGTGCCACATTTCATTCCAGAAGTGATTGTGATTTAGTGAGGGAAGAAAAGCTCCCCATATAGATCGTATATCATTTTGTTAAATGCTATGCTTCTTGGGGTGAAAGGAGCTATTCAAATGCAAGATATCATCGTCTTCTGGTGAGACAGCCCCTTTGGTTCATGCAAGCAGAGAGGAATCATTGCAGAAATCCCCTGGGCTTTGTGGAAGGAGGGAAATGCTGGGAGCTGAGATGCTATGATGATGGGCCATATAAATGCCTGGATTGATAGATATGAGAGGAAGGGCCCCTGCTCTCCAGGGCATTCCCCCTTCCGTAGACACAGCAATCTGCACCTTTAACCTAACAATGCTCGAAACAGCTTTAAATCAGGCTATGTCACAGAGGGTGCTTGGGTGCAGGTGCCTGGCCAATGGCAGCATGGCTCCTGCAGAAGCCATATTATTAGGGGTATGTGGGGACAGGGGAGCAGCAAGAAGGGTCCAATCTTTCACAGAACAAAGGGTTCCCTCTTCTTGTGGACTCTGGGGATCCACAGAGTTGAGAGGCTCCACCCCAACCCTCCTCTATGGACCCCCCGCACCAAACCCCTTGGCTCAAGGGAAGAATTTGAATGAAATGCTGCTAAATGACCTCATGAGGGGTTCCCACCCCCATCCCTGTAGGTGGCCCCTTGTTTTTGAACTCACTTCCTTCTTGGATTGGAAAACTGGCAGACTCCTGGTGGAAAAAGCAATATGCCAAGAAAGTGATGGTCCTGATTGCCAGAGGAATATAGCTTGCTGGGAGATAGTGACTTGTATTTAATGAAACTGCTGTCAGAAGGTAAGCGCCGTACACAGCATTCAGCAAACTATAGTAAAGTAAGTTTGAGTCATCGTTTGGCAGTGCAGCGAAGCACGTTAAAGAGAACAAAGGGCTGCACAGGAGGACATTTATCCCAGGGACACCAAATTATTACTGGGTGCCTTTGCCAGGGTATATTATCGTTTATTGTTTGCATGGCTGTGGTGCATAGGAGCCCCAGTCATGGACATTGTGCTAGGTGCTGTACAAACTCAGAACAAGACAATCCCCACATAGCAATGGCCATCCCCGCATGTGCTCTCTCTGTGCACCAAAGGCCATTTGCCCTTCCTGAGTCTGGGCTGGTGCTTCAGACAAGCACCCACCCCGACTCTCCAGTGCTGCTGGTAAACACCCTGTGCCTCAGGGGCCCCACCTATACAGTGGGACCTGGGTATCCTGAGGTCTAGGGAGGCCTCACTCCCATCTTTCACGTGTCACTCATGGCAGGGGCTTCTGTCTCCTTCACTCTGTTCAGTAGCGTGAGGAGACCTGTGGAGTGCCATGAACTAAGCCCTGTGTATGGGGCTAAGCAGAGCACAGCCACCCTTTGCCCCGGAGAGGAGGGGCTGTACTTGGCTGTTTGGTGCATGAGGAGCTGTGCACACTGCACCAGCCATGAGGCAGGCACAGATCACACTCTGCAGGGTGGATGTGCATACAGCCTTGCCTCCTCCTGGCACCCCTTCGGGCGCTCTGCTCTCCAAGGGGAGGAAGGGGGGAGGCAGTCCCTGTGGGATGCACAAGGGGGCAGGTTTCTTGTGCACGGGCTCCCCCTCCCACAAGAGCTTCTCTCAATCTGGCCCATTGCTGTTTGGCTTATTTTATCATCTCTTCGCCAGCTTGTATCCGATTCCTGATTCCCTTTACTTTCTCCTCTTATACTATACAGCTGTGGCTGGGCCCCCCAAGGGCCTTTCCTTTCCCAGATGCCTTCAGCGGGAAATGGGGGAAGAGCATTCCTAGTTTTGTGTGGTGTGTTGTTGCCTGGTGTTTGGTTTTGGTTTTTTTAAACCAAATTCTCCTTTAAAATATACATGGTGTTGTTGTTGTTTCCATTCAGGGGCAGGAAGCAGCAGCTGCCCGGTCCAGGGACACAATTACTCTCCAGTTGCTAGGGCTGGAAGTCACCAGCACCCTCCCCCTCCCTTCTCTGCTTATGTGATGGAAATTCATTTAGCAGCTCAGCATGGAGAATGAGGCAGCCTTCCTTCCCCCTGCAGAGAGGAGCCTTTGGAAATGCAGGGAGCTGCATATCCAGATGTGTTCCAGTTGTTTCCTCCCCTTTCAATTACTGCCATTTGACTTCCAGTGTGACCTTTGCAAATGGTGACTCTCACTTGCCTTCCTGTTCCTGCACCTCCTGGGTGTGCTCTCACGTGGCCGGCGTGGAGCAGCTGGAAAGAGATTCCTCTCTGTCGCCCTGTCGCCGCTGCTGCTCTTCCAGGTTTGATTTTTTTTTTTTTTTGGAGTGCTGTCGCTTCTGATCTTGCTCTGCTGGGTTGGTTTATTTTCCACCTTTCCCCACTTTGATTGTTAGGAGGAGCTGTGAGATGTACTGTGTGGGGGTTAAGGGGGATGAAGGGTCTGAATGAGCCACGCAGGTGTGTATCCTGTACAGGGCTCAGGCTGTATAAGCGGGTGAGGGTTTCTCTTCATTTTTCCCTGTAATGATGTTGCATTGACTTAATGGCTCTCTTCAACCAAGGACTAGATGCAGTTCATGCTGGACTGTACTTCTAGGGCAGCTGGAAGGATCACTGCTGAGCACATAAAGTGATCGCTTCTTTCCCATGGGCTGATCGATCTGCTTTCATTGTGGTCCTAACCCGGTTGTGTTGGGTGAGCTTAGTAGCTAAACATGGGTCTCTCCCTCACCAGCCTGGCCTTGTGGTTTAGGTAGTGGACTAGGATTCAGAAGCTGTGGCTTCAATGCCTGGCTCTGTCTGTGAGACTTTAGGCAAGCCCCTTCCTCTCTTTTTGCCTCAGTTCCCAATCTACTGCCTGAAGGATAGATCCATTTCTCCAGATGTTACTGTGCCGCATCTAATTAAAATGAAGCTTTCCCTAGCAGGGAGTGTCCCTATCTCTCATAGGCCACATCTCTAGTGGAAAGTTACTCAAAGTTTCTGCCAGCATTGCTATGTCACTACACTGCATTCATACTTGGCCGCCTTTGCCAGTACAGTGCATCCTCACAGCGATAACTTGTATCAGCAAAAGACGGGTGGTTCAGAGAGTGTGTTACTTTGTGAATACACCGTCCATGGCCAGGTTATGAATTAGGACCTTTTAGGAATCTGGTGAGGTGTTTAATGCGGGAGGTTTGCATTTCTGTATTTTAAGACCAAGAAAATAAATCATGTTTTCTGCAAAATGGAGCTTGTTTGTGCAGTAATAAACAGCATATACACTGCTAAAAAAGCTAAAGTACATGGTGCTGGCCTCTCTGGGCTGCAACACAGGTCAGAGCATGGGTACTCTAAGGAAGTTCTCCATATTGTTCACTGGGGTTGAGTGGAAAGGATCCTGTTACAAGGCATGCTTATGCCTTGAGGGCAGTGTACACTCCTAGCACTGGGAAAAAGGAATTGTCCACACAGTGTAATGGCTGCTGGGGTATAGGCCATTGCATGCTTTGCTTCATAATGCTTTGGAGCATCTGAGTTTGTTGTCTGAGGAGTTGCTTGATGTCTTGGTGCACTTCACGATACACCTCCCTGTCCTTCTGCCTTTCCTCTTTGTCCTTTTGTCTCTCCTCCATTATGTGTTCTTTCCATTCCTTGGTCTCAAACTGTGGACTCGGAACTCTTGACCGAGAACATGTCCTCCCATGTCTATTTCTTTTTCCTCTTTATCCTGGTCACTCTTTTCGTAGTTGTGTAGGGGGTGACCCTCAGAAATATCCGAGCCCAGGTCACTGAAAAACAACCGGATAAATGGACATTGTTAGATTTAAGGGGTTAGCAGACATCAAGAGATAAGTGCCACAACTCCTCCCTAATTTTTTTCCATATAGATCTGCATAAAAATACGGACAGAGTTGCACACCACTGCTTGCTTCAGTGCAACAACATAGACCGTGGTGAGTATATGTGGGCCTCAAGCCATGACAGGTGGGGGACTGGCTCCAGGGGTCCTAGGTAAATGTGAGGATAGTGTAGTAACCACTGCTAAACTTATGATAGGCACTGATGATCTGATGGGTATATCCCTCATGAGGGTGCCAAAGGCCCAGAGAAGGCAGTTTCTTGAGATGGCTCGAGGTGACACAGGCCCATAAGCTGGCCTCTTCACAGGAACAGCATTCCTGGTGTAACCTGCACAGTGGCGTGGTGAGATGTCTTCTTGTGGGGGGAAAAACAAGGCTGCTCTTTCTAAAAATGTGCAGGCAAAGATCAAATAATATTTACTTGAATAATTCTGTACAATTGGGCCACAAAAAGGATGAGTTGGCCAAGAGAAGCCAGAAGTCCCACAATGGGGAAAAGAGTTGATAATCGGTTAGTTCTTTGGCTGTGTTAAAGCCCAGCCAACTGATCCAGTAACAGTTTTTATCTCTTTCCTGGACCGAAGCACAGCACGCAAGTAACTTGTTTTGTACTTGAACTTTTGAAGATCAAAGCTTTGTGTATTGGACTACAAAGCCGACATCCAATAAGTTTACAACCGTATTTCTGCAAAATTCTATAGTCTGAACGCCCAGTTACTGGATTGCTTGCAAGACTTCTTTTGTATTGTCAATGTATTTAATTTGAATGCTCAGATATTGATTTGTATGCATTTATTTTTTTGGTTTTGAATGTACTGAATTATCTTTGCATTGTTTTTATTTTGCTAGAAGTTTTTCTCTGCCTACAAAAGGCTTCTGCTAAAATTTGTGTTGGGAGATGCTCTTTGATTGCTTAAGTATTGTTATTTTTTGCCTCGTACTGCCAGTGCATGCTCTTAAAACAGAATTCTGTTGTTCCCTGGTCAGCTGCAATTTTGAGAAGGGGAGGGAGAGAAGTATTGGGGGCCATGAAGAAAGTTAGAAAGAAGATGTGCATTATTGAGGGCGGTAAAATGCACCTCCACAAGTCCCTTTCCCCATCCTCAGTGGATTCTCTCTATGGGTTCAACTGGGTTTCAGAGAGGTCCTGGTTCTCTATGGGCTATACATCCTTCATGTACCCGTCCTCAATGAGCTATTCATCTCTGTGCAATTCTGGAGTGTTTCTTCTAGACGTTACAGAGAGTCCATTGTCACACGTGGGTTGGTGGGGCAAGTCCCCCCTCAGTCTGACATCTAACTCTACATAGAAAAGGCCACAGCAGATTTCTTGTTGCCTTTTGGAAGGATGGCTGCACTTCCTTCCCCTGAGCCGGGCATTGGAACTTGTCCCTGCCATACCCCAGCTTCTGCATCTCCTTTGCAAGGCCCGAACATCTTTCTTCCTGTAGGAATTCTACAGCTGACCTTGCACTGCTCCTTCCCCCAAGGTTGTCAATTTCCCAGAACAAACTAGCTTAGGACAGGGTGCAGGTAAGTATCAGCTTAAACCCAGTTTAAGCCGGGAACCTGGGAAAAATAGTTGCATGAGTCTCAAGTTCAGCAAGCGTAGAATGGGTCTTTTCAAACAATGGGCATATCCATTCAAAGTGGAGAAGTAGGCTTGGGCTAGCCACTACATCCAAGTTGGTCTTCTGATGCAGAATGCGGCATGACCAAATGGACCAGGAGTAGTAGGCTGCATCTCTGCATGCTTCTGATTGTTCAATGCTTCAAGCCTACAACTCTGCATTGTTGTCGTTTTCATATAATCAAATGGTTTTGACTGTTTATATGATATTGAAAACTGAAATGAGTCATGACTTATGTCCTTGAGAAAATACCAAACCAAAATGTGTACTGACATTCCGCTGCTCAGTATTATAATTACATGTATTAATATTACGCCCACTGCAGTTTTACTTTAATTTAGGGTTGAATAAATAAAATCGATGAATCTACTGCCTTATGTAACCACAGTTTGAATATGTAACTAAAACTAAGTATAATGCGGTATGCATGAATGGAACAGTTTTAAAAATAGAAAATGCCTAAAAACGGAGACCGAGTTTTTCATGTGGCAGTTAAAAAACAATTTTATCTGATTAAACCTGCCTCTGGTAAATACCATGCCCTCCTAGCCTTCCTCCCCACAGGCTAAGGAAATCCAGAACTTCTTTCCGGAACCAGCGTGAAGTTTAGCTGACTTTTAGCTGTAGCTTTATATGGAGCCATACCTGTGTGCTCACAAGGTGGGCAAACGGGACGAGAGACATTTCCAAAACATGCTGGACATGACCCCATGGCAGCAGAGTTCAAAAATTTGACCAGAGCGATCACTGCTATAGGGACAGTGGCTGCTTGAGAACGGTTTATACCGGTATGGCTAATGCAGTACTCACACAGATATTATTTTGTTGGCAGGACTCAAAACTGAGTGTGCATGCATGGAAGGCTGTGCCAATAGAATTACAGAATCATAGGACTGGAAGGGACCTCAGGAGGTCATCTAGCACAGTCCCCTGCACTCAAGGCAGCACTAAGTATTATCCAGACCATCCCTGACAGGTGTTTGTCTAACCTGCTCTTAAAAATCTCCAATCTCCTCCTTAAGTAATTTATTCCAGTGCTTAACTACCCTGACTGTTGGGAAGATTTTCCTAATGTCCAACCTAAACCTCCCTTGCTGCAATTTAAGCCCATTGCTTCTTGTCCTATTCTCAGAGGTTAACCAGAACATTTTTTCTCCCTCCTCCTTGTAACAACCTTTATGTACCTGAAAACTGTCATCATGTACCCTGCTCACTGGACTCTGATGCAATACTAGGCAAGTTTTATTGGTATAGACCAGGTCTTATTATGTGTTTGTATAGTATTTAGTATAATGGATCCCTGATGTTGGCTGAGACGTCTAGCTCTGCTAATATAAGCATTTCTAGATCACTTGGATGGTGGGATTTTGTGTCTCTCTCTCTTTGTTCATATTACTTAGAAACATGGACCCTGATCCTGCAGTCTGATCCATGCAGGCAGAACCTTACACCTGTACTGAGTCTCACTGAAGTGAAGGGGGCTATGTCTGGGCACATGGGTCTGCTGGTATAGATCAGATTGCAGGATTGGCTCATGCTCATCAGGATACATCTTAATTCCTGACCTCCTTAATCATCGCATTCTTGCTACTTTTCATTTCTTTTAGTCCAGTTAGGTCTTTATGGCAAAACCCCAGGCAGCAGGAACATCCAGTTCCCGTCCGATAATGATTCCAGTCAAAAACTTCTGAAATATGACAACACACTTTACACAACAAATGTACTGGATCTTATTAGGCCATTGACATCAATCATGTGGCCTCTCTGGATATTTGTACTGACAAGTAAGATACCCACCGTCAATCATAACAGGGCGTGTGATATAACAGTGCCACAGCAGAATAGCGATTGCTGCACGCTGCAGTTTATGCATAAAAGAGGAATCAGATGGACAGGTAATGCCCTTGTCAGGTTTGTAATAAAGAACCTTTCCCTGTCCCTGAAGCTCCTGTGGAACATTCCTTCCTCATGTTATCAGGGGACGCATAGCACACAAAGTACGAGAACTATTTATTGTATTTATTTGGATATGTACAATGTCACCTTGCATGTAGACAATGAGAACACGCCACTTTCTCTCTTTAAAGGACAGGAATGAAATTCCCCTCCTTCCTTCAGTTGCCCTTGCTATTAAATTAAACCAAAACTCTTCCACGGCCCTGACCAAACCGCTATAAGCTTAATAAACTGAGGGTTTTGCTGGATCGCTGGAGGGATAGTCTTTCAGAGATGTGGGGCTTTCATTAAGAATGCCCTGCCCCCAGCCTTGGATATGCCCCCACCATAATTCCAGTGATGGCATCTAACCAGAGTTAAAGTGAAAGGGCAGAAAGCGGCACACCGCTCCAATCATCTGTTAAAACAGAGGGAGAGCTCCCCACATCCTCAGCTTTAATCACGGCATCCAGCTCTGCGTTTAGACACTGAGGACTGTTGTGGTCTGAGACACAGAGTGAAGTGAGGCCGACACTGCTTTTGCAGAGTCCAGTCTATTTGTAATCAGCCTGCTTATCAACCTATATGATAAACCTTAACCCAAGGCTACACACAGACAATTCCCAGACAAATGGAGTGCTTGGTATAAATATGATCACATATGTAATATTTGAAGACACCTAATCATGCAGGTTACACCGAACCCTTGTCAGGATGCCTGCAGATTCAGACAAGAGGCTAGTATGCTATAGCCTACCCATATAATGAGCCACTTCTTGACGATCAGGGTTTAAATGGCTGTGACGTCCGTGGGTGTTTTGCCATTGATTTCAGTGGAACAAATCTGAGCTGTTAGATGGAAAACTCTCTGGGTTAGGACCAGGTCTTCATCCGGGCTAAACAAAGCATAACACAAGACATTAATAAATAGCCTCTTCAGGGAAACAGTCCCTTCTGCGTGTCTCCTATACCATATGCACACATTGGTGCAAAGCTGGGTTCATCTTGAGGTTTAAACAAAGCTTCTGCCTGTTTACTTTATCCAAATGCCTACTCATAGTGTGTACCCACCCTAGGGTTTTATACTGCTGCTTATCACTGGATAGCTGAGTGCCTAGTTGAGCCACTCTCGTTTTCTCTGTTAAACCACTGGATTACTTGAGGGACAGAAAAAACTGGAAAGGGGACTAAACAGAGCCTCAGAAGGGCAAAGGAAAGAGTTGTCATATCACAGGGACTTGGAAGGAGGGTATGATTCAGAGGACATGGAGCTCTGTCTTGATCTTTCACTCTCTCATGAAGATCATTTCATTGGCACTAATCTCACTTCTCTCTCTTGCTCTGCAAAAAGGAGCAAATCCTCCCCAGGTACAGAGGGCATGCCAGCGCAGAACCAGTGCAGTCCACTGCCCAAAAGGGGCACACAAGTGCCAAGTGCCAAAGTGGGACACAATGTGTGATCAAGACAAGGGACACAACAATACATTTTTCATGCAGGAAACTTCATATACTGTGGGACCAATTTCTTTCAGTGCAAACAACTCTCTCTGTAACCTCAGCTCCATGGGACTTTGTTTCCTATGTAAATTGATTTTAGCAATACTGTTTAACACCAAAGTTATGTGGAACATTGGGGAATTGGGGACTAAAATGAGCAACAGTCCTCAACTGAGAGACATTGGAGAGGTAAGAAGTGAAGGCTTTGAGGAGGCTGCCAGGGAGGTGCACACCCTGATGTAGTCAGAACCCTGCTCTGCGAGGGGGTTGATAGCTGCTGGGGAGGATAAAGGGGTGCTATGTGGATCATAAGATCATGGAGGCTTCTCTAACCAGGACTGGGTAGCAGCTTTTACACACAGCCTGAAAGGAGAAGATACCCTTATCACCCCTTCTCCTGGGGAAAATTCCCAGCATCCAGCCCAGTTTCACCATCTGAGCACTCAGGGTGAATTTGACCCTATGTGTCATTGATCCAGCAAATACATACTATAAAATCAGGTACCCTTTCTCAGCAGACATGTTTTCCCAACCTCGCCTTCTTCAGACCTAAATTACTGCAAGAGAAGCCCAGCAGCAATCTGCCATCTTTTGTAGCAATATATTGCTACAAAAGATGAAGAGAAGCTTCATCTTTCTGAGAAGAAAGCTGTTATGTGCTTTGACCAAATATGGGTAACATTGGAACAGAGCACTAAACTGAGCCGGTTGCTAATCCATATGGCAAAGGGCTTTTTGAATACTTTGTGCATTTTCGGTTTAAACCCAACAAGTGCTTGGTATTTTATGTACAAGGCCTAGGACTGTTTGAGTTACCTTCAGACCTTAGTGGTTCCATCTTTAAAGGTTGTATAATGAACTCAGTGTGGCTCTGCACACTGGTAATGGACAATTAACTTCTAAGGACTTGTTTGAACAGACATGCATGTTGCTTCACAGCTCAAATTATTCCTGGCCGGAGCAAAGCTACAACCCTCTCCTCCTGTTCCTCACATTCTAGCCTTCCTCTGGAGCATTCTCCTACTTTTATGTCAGTCTTAATTAGATCATGCCAGTCCTAATTTGAGGATGCAGATCTTAAGAAGGGGAGGGGAACACATTAATTTAGACAGAGATGAATGTGTCTGCTTCCATCAGGAAAAAAGAGGGAAGCAAAGCAAAGGCAAAAGAAGAGCAATACCCTCAGATAAATTATACGCTGAAGCTGGAGAAGTCATTCCATCAGAGCGCATTAGGGATTTCAGGTGGAGAGAAATCTATATGAGATGTGCAGCACTAGTGTTGCATTTACTAGGCCAGTTACTCCTCCCTGCTCTAGTTCGAGGGGGCAGTCAGGAACAGTGGGTGTATATTCACGTAATAAAAACCTAAAATCTATATAATGCATTACCAAACGCATATCAGAATTGTATATATTTTGACTATATGCCTTCTCTGCTGCCCTTGATGCATTATTTGACATCTTAGATCCCAGTCGTGCAAATATCTACACAGGTGCTTAGCTTTACACATCTATTGGCTTCAGTGAGGTTACTCAGTGTGTAAAGTTAAGAATGTGCATGTATGTCTTTAGGATAAGTGCATAAGTTATCAGGGCCTTAGACTGTAAACTCTTTGGAGCAGGAACTGTCTTTCTGCATATGTGGATGATGCCTAGCACATTATGGGTGATACCAGAATAATAATTCTAATTGTGATCATACTATACATACACTACAGACTGGAAAGAAAAAAATGGCCTCACTAAATTATATAAAAACCTGTGTGAGGCATTTAACTGGTTTGAATAAATCTGTGGTTGTGTGTATGAGGAGGGATATTTAAGACTGGCACTTATCTTTGTTTATTACTGAAAATTAGGGCTGTCAAACGATTAAAAAAATAATCGCAATTAATCATGAGATTAAAAAATATAGTTGCGATTAATTGCAGGTTTGATTGCACTGTTAAACAATAATAAAATACCAATTGAAAATTACACATATTTTTGGATGTTTTTCTACATTTTCAAATATATTGATTTCAGTTACAACAGAGAATACAAAGTGTGCAGGGCTCACTTTATATTATTTTTAGTGCAAATATTTGCACTGTAATAAAGATCAACAAAAGAAGTACTATTTTTCAATTCACCTCATACAAGTACTGTAGTGCAATCTTTTATCATGAAAGTGCAACATACAAATGTAGATTTATTTTTATGTAACTGCACTCAAAAACAAAACAATGTAAAACTTCAGTGCCTACGAGTCACAGCACATGAATGTTTGGCATATCTGGCATGTAAATACCTTCCAACGCTGGCTGCAATAGTGCCATGAGAATGCCTGTTCTCACTTTCAGATGACATTGTCAATAATAATTGGCCAGCATTTTCTCCCATAAATGTAAACAAACTTGTTTGTCTTAGCAATTGGCTGAACAAGAAATAGGACTGAGTGGACTTGTATGATGTGAATTGAAAAATACTATTTATTTTATTTTTATAGTGCAAATATTTGTAATAATAAAATAATATAACGTGAGCACTGTACACTTTGTATTGTGTGTTGTAATTGAAATCAATATTTGAAAATGTAGAAAAACATCCAAAAATATTTATAATAAATTTTAATTGATATTCTATTATTGTTTAACAGTGCAATTAAAATGGCAATTAATCAGGACTTAAAAAAAATCTAATTTGTTTTGTGTTAATCAAATGCATTAACTGTGATTAATTGTCAGACCTACTGAAAATTATTTACCTCCTTTCTCAGTTACATCACTTATTACTGTAAATTATTCACATATGAAATTCTGACTTCGTGAAAGAAAAAGTTGATTCTTATTTAACCCAAAGAAATGAATTCTCCTTCAAACGGAGTCATTCTTTTCTCCTATTTGGGTACCAGAGTCTCTGAACGAGGGTATGTATTACTGAAAAACTACACATGCCTAGCATGGTAAAGGGTTATACCATCATCTTTTGCCCTGGATTATTGATACGGTAGCTTCTAAACATCCTCTTTCCTGACTTCGTCTGTTGCAGCTCATCTGTATACAATGAAGACTAATGAGGATGACTGATGCTGTCAATTTTTACACTTCTGAAAGATGAGAGACAAGGTCCAATGTGACGGTGAGCAGCAGTCACACTATGGACCACATTGTAAATATGTTCCCGCTTCAATCATTTGCTGGTGGCATCTCAAACTTACACCAAGATTCTTCCAAAGCTATCTACTGGCTCACTAACTTGATCTTGGTTATCTAAGCCATCCCACATTCTCTCTCGTGCCATAGGAAAAAAAGAAGAAGAATGAGGATGAAGTGAGGGGGAAGGTGGCCAGAGTACTATTGGCAGAAGTGCCATGTGAAGTGAAGAGTTTCTTCACTTCATCCTTTGCTTCTGGAAAGCCTTGACCAGCAGGATTCTTCTGGGTGATTGATAGCCTGGTTAATCTATATTGTCTCCATACCATAATAGTTACATTTTCCTCACTGCAGGGAATCTTCAGTGAGATGGTTCAGAGCTGTCTGCTGCTCTGGTGATGGAACAATGCCTGCAGGAGACAAATGTTTCATCTTCTCTGCTTCAGTCTTCTGGTGTGCCACTCACTGAGCTCTGCAGGAGCTGGGGAAGCTGTGGCCCAAATCCCGGGAAACTTGGCCACATCATTCTTGTTGAAGGCCAGAGTGGAAGGCACTGGGACCCTGGTGGTGGAGGCTGTCCATATCTCTGTAGGCTGGTGGATCCAGTCACCAGCCTGGGACAAACAATCGGCCATGCCCAGTTCAATTTGTAGCCCTTACCTCAGGGATCTCTTTATTTTTTACCACAAAAATGGAATTGTAGAACAATAATACAAAACAACAGTCCTGTTCTCCACTGAGAGTGTGAGGCCCTTTGGCCTCTGAAAGCTTAGCTTAATGGGCTGGACCTTCCCCAGCTAGGGGGGTTTGCAGAGCTTGCCACCGAAGACCATACTCTAGCCCTCTCCTAATCCAAGGCTCCCACTTAGAGCTAGAGCTGTCATTTATATTCCCAAGCTGAGAATAATCAAAACCAGTCACTAAATGCTGTCCAGCTGGGTCCATAGGTGCTGGAACTAGGGGTGTTGGGGGTGCTGCTGCACCCCCTGGCTTGAAGTGGTTTCCACCATATCCAGGGTTTACAGTTTGGTTCAATGGCTCTCAGCCTCCCTGCCCCCCTATAAAAATTGTTCCAGCACCCCTGGCTGGGTCAGATGATTCCCAGCACCTGCCGGCTAGGCTCCTCTCCAGAATACAGGCAGCCCCGCAGCCCTTTGAGGGGAAGAGCTCCCTGTTACACTCTCCCTTAGAGAGGGGAAAGTACTGGCAATTTTTAGGCTGCTGCTCAGTAAATCATCTCTTAACACAGACATCCTCATCAATCCTCAATCTGGGGTTCGCTTCCTGTTTTAGGGAAAAGTGGTTGAGAAAGTTGGAGTTAGGCAGCTAGGGCAACATACAGGGGCTTGAATTTTCCTTGGCCTTCCTCAGTCTGGTTTCAGGACTTGTAAAAAAAACTCCATTGGTTGTATGAGCTGATGATGCTCTAATTAGTATTCATCTGCCAGTTTCCCCCCCACCCCCGGCCAAGGACAGTTCTCCAGCCGAGAACAGCTGGAACACAGTAGTGTTCTGGACACACCTTCATGCCTCTGTCATAGGGGCTCTAATGAGGTCTGGTGTAGGGCTATTTCACTGGCTCTGCAATACTTAGGGAAACCCCTTACACTGGAGGTATTCCCTGAGGCCAGTTCTGCTGGTTGTTTGGCTCCTTTATGCTGCCCCATTATTGCAAAAGGACCAGGGTGGAGAGCCTAATCTGTTCCAGGGTGTACACCTGCCTTCTCTTACGTTAGCCTCACCATTTAGGGGGCTTGCTGAATCCCCAGCTGCTCCTGGGTGCCCACATAATAGCAGTGACCAGGTTACTTTGTTTTATCTGCATCTGGTAAAAAAAAAAAAAAGGGGGGGGGAGCCCTTTCATCTCACCTTGCTACAGTCACCTGGGCCTTTCACCCAGAGATCCGACTGCTGTAATGTGTACTACAAGGGCCTCATCTTAAGGGCATTCCAAAACTTAAATTTTCTGTGTATTGAGCAGTACTAGACACAGCACTGCAATGGAGGGTATAGGTCAGGATTCTTTAGATAAGGGCAAGTCCAGACTTCCACTTAAACTTTATTTTCTACCCATTCTGAAGTTTGGTTGCAGTAATGTTTGTTTGTAAATTGTTATGCTTTGGTGAGGCATGAGAAGTACATTTTTGAGAATATGGAAAGTTGAGGATTAAAGATGTTTGCGTGCTAAATAATCCCCCAAATTATATGTATTTTACAGTTTTACTGTGTCATTTTTCAGCCCATATGTTCGACTTAGCAACAGGTTTGCAGATCTCCCAGTATCATATACACAGACCATAGCTCTTTATACACTCAGGAATAGGGTAGCTTTAAATCAGAGCATTTCCCACCAAAAAGAAAATTGTTTAAGAATCATCTTCTTTAGGGACTAGAGCTGTCGAGTGTGAAGGGATCGAGCTAGACAAATCAGTTTTATTATAATGGCAAGTGTCATGCCTGTTTGCTACCATTCTCTAGGATCGCTATCGAAGTTTTTAGAAGAGCTGGGAAAAATAAAGGAAAATAAAAATAAAAATGATTTTTTTTACTTCAGTAGTTGAATCAAAAATAAGAACAAATTTCATTTTGGGTCAACCTGAAAAGACAAATTTTTCATTTTCTCTCGGTGAAACAAAAAGCAAAAAAACTCCAACTGTTCTAGAGAGAATGAAATGTTTCATTTTTGAGTATATTTTTTACCCTTTCTTGAGGGGGAGGATTAGTTAAATTTAGCTAAATTTTGAAATTGAAACATTATTTCAAAATGAAAAGTCAAAATGTTCTGATTTTTCCTATTATTTTGGTTGAAACTATTTGCATATTTCAACCTGAATTCACAGTTTTGCTCACCCACGAAACTACTCACTGAAAAAGAAATGCACCCCGCTCTAGTCTTTAGTAGTCCTCCAGGGCCAGAGTATAAGAGAAGGAAACTCAGGGGTGAAATGGGAGAGAGGGTGGAAAGGTGAAGAGAGAAGGAAGGGAACATGGGAAGAGGAAGTGGGGACTAGAAAATGGGGACCAAGTGGAGGGAATGAATGGGAGGAGGTGGGGACTGAAGATGAGAGCAGTGGAGAATGGATAAGCCTAATATGTACCGTAGAATTTCAGAGTTACAAACACCTCAGGAACGGAGGCTGTTCATAACACTGAAATGTTTGTAACTCTGAACAAAACATTATGGCTGTTCTTTCAAAAGTTTACAACTGAACATTGACTTAATACAGCTTTGAAACTTTACTATGCAGAAGGAAAATGTTGTTTTCCCTTTATTTTTTAGCGGTTTATGTTTAACACAGTACTGAACTGTATTTGCTTTTTTTTTTGCTCTCTGCGGCTGCCTGATTGTGTACTTCCGGGTTCAGTTGAGGTGTGTGGTTGACTGGTCAGTTTGTAACTCTGATGTTCGTAACTCTGAGGTTCTACTGGCCTCTTTATCGAAACCCAAGATTTTTGTCCGGAAGTTACATCTTTGCTGCATGATCTGCACTGGCTTATGATTACTTTGCAGGTAGAATTTAAGAATGATCTATAAAACAAGCCCTAAATGGTTTGGGACCCAACTATATGATGGATCACCCCTCCCCACTCAGGTAAGGTCATGGCAGTTGCGAGGCACTGGAGTCTCATACACCCCTGGTTTCCTCTGGAGGGCGCTGCTGTCAGGGCATTCACCATGAGAGGAGCGCGGATTTGTTAACCTTCGATTCGTCTCTGTTCTCCTGGTTGGAGCTGGGTGAGGGATCTGAGTTGTTCAGTGTGGAGCCTCCTGTCACATTTATTTTTATGGGCGCATTCTATAAGAGCTTGTTAGGAGCACTGAGGACTGTGGCTTGATTGTGTTCCATTTTTGCTGTGTTATTAGGTTGGCTACGTTATACTGCGGCCTCCTTGAGAGTTCCTGTGTTTTAGCTGCATTAAGGATATCTATCGTAGTTATGGTTTTAATTTGGCCTGGCACCTAGGACTCTGAGAGGCACTATATTAAATCTAACGAAATAAAATACATGTAATGTGGCTGTACTGCCTTTGTTTTCTTCCCCAAGTTGGAAAGTTCCCCCTTCCCCCTTTTCTTCAGAGATCTGGCTCCCTGTTAATGAGCAGCCTTTAGACTCTTCTAAACACACTGACTTGGCCCCTGTTTTCCTTGACTCTGTGCCAAGCCTATTACGTGTGTTGGCGTAGCCAGGGAAATGGAAGAATTATGATTTCCATTTGGCATCTGCTGCTGCTTAGTCTAATTTTCACTGGTTTTGAAATATAGCAATTGCCGTTTGGGAGAGGGGAGGGGGCTTGAGAGAGAGCAAAGGAAAACCAAAACCAAACACCACAATAAACCACTCCAGTAAGAACCCCTTTCTTTTTGTAAAATAGGGACTCATTTGTTCTGGGGTGAAATTTCATTATCCAGAGAGTTTTGCTGCAAGGGCGATAATGAGGTTACATCTAATCAGAACACACAGAATGCTTTACCATTAGCGCCGTTTCACTACTTCGGAAGGAGTGTAGTGGGGGTGCGGGGCAGCTGGGAGCCAGGGATACCAAGACATTCCTTTGCCATGCTGAGCAGTGCGGCCGGTGGGTCGGACAGAGGGTACTCAGAGATGGAGAAGTCTAGCGAATCAATGTGGCATTTGTAATGCATTCATGGCTGTAGGATCTTTGTGCCTCTACCCCACAATTAAATGTAGGGGTAAGGGTAGAGTAGTCCAGGAGGTGTTGAAAGATGGCTATGAAAAGTTGGGGTTCCTGTCTTCCCTGCTGCTGCTCCCAATCTTTCTTCTCCTCAGGGAAAGGGGTCATCCTACATAGGTGACCTTCTCTGCCCTGCACATAACTCACCCAGAAGGTAGAGTCTGTAGAACACCGGGTGGTAGTTTTGAAAGTGTCTGTTGTCTACACAGCAAAGAAAAGCCCGTGGCTGGCCCACACCAGCTGACTTGGGCACGCAGGGCCATTTCACTGCTGGGTAGACTTCCAGACTCTGGCTGAAGCCCGAGCTCTGGGACCCTCCCAACTTGCAGGGTCCTGAAACCTGGGCTCCAGGCCAAGCCCAGACATCTGCACAGCAGTGAAAAAGCCCCACAGCCTGAGCCCTGCAAGCCTGTGTCAGCTGGCCCGGGCCAGCCGCGGGTGTCTAGCTGCTGTGTAGACACACCCTAAGTGACACATGCAAAACAGGTCTATCACTCCCAATTCTAACCATAAGACTACACTTCTGCTCCACCAACCCGTTCCGCTGCGAGAAAACCTAAGGGGCCCTGACATAACTTGACATATCTGGGCACTCTGTTCCTTTCAAAATCTTTGCTAGATATTTAGATCCTCTCCTTCAGGCCATACTCTGGCAGTGCCAAGCGTAGAAAATCCATGCATCTTTTTTCTGTTGTGGACTCCTGCAGTATGAGAGAGTCCTCCGTGGCAGAGTCCATAAAGCTGGCTCCTACACCATCCTGCTCCTACTCCTAAGTTCAGGGGCAGTGTACAAAGCAGGGAGGAGCGTGGAGGGGGCAGAACTAGAACGTGCTGTGCTCTGGCTATTCCTGAGCAACGGATGGGTTCCCTGGGGACCATTGCCAGCTGGTGTCGGTTAGAGCAGCCCCAAGTCTGCTCTAACTTTTGCCTGGATTAGGACTGGGCCAAAACTGTGCAGAGAATCAGGGAGTCGTAACAGACTTCCCGATGGCCTCCCTCCTTCTCCCCTCTCCCCACATCGCACATCTGCTGCACCCAGTGGATCTGGGCTATAAAAACCAATAGTATGCATCCGTTGGGATATTTGCATTATAGAGCAAGACATGGAGACAAAATTAAGGCTGGGTGGGTGGTGTGATAGTGTGTAATGAAGGATTATATGGGCATGAGGGAACTGGCTACAGCTGCCAGCTACAGAAAGGAAAGTGCTTTATCATTTATTACCAGTTTGCTGCTGTTACGATTAGCTAGTACTTTGTGCAGCTGGGGGGGCGGGAGGAATGTTTCCACGCAACATAAAACCTCCACATGGTGGCTTTCACCAAATTTGCATAAAAGGGAAGGGGAGAGGCGAACCCACCCTTCTCAACTGACCAGCATCACAAGAGTTTTGCCATAAGCCAATTGGCCCCTTATAAGAAAACGCCTCATTTGCTCTGACTAGAACAAAGCAGCGTGACGTTTGAAGGAAATTCTGCAGAACTCACTAACGTCAGGCAAAGGGGTCAATTGAAATTGCTCAGGAATGTCCATTCCTAGCTGAAACTCACACAACGCCAGCTCTGGCACCCTGTTGCCCTTGTTTCAGAGATTCTCTCTCCTCCGCAGCTGCTCCCGGCACTGTGCGGGCCTGGGGACAGGGAGCGATTCTCAAACTACAGACCCTTCCCACCCAGTCCAATCTGCCTGCCAGCCAAGTCCAAGCCAACAGTCCATTTTATTCTCTCACCTAGGGGGAAAGGGGAGTGGGTTCAAAGGTTTTACTAAATTCCTCTGTGTGGATTTATTTGGGGGTTTTGGGGTCTTTTCTAATATTTTCCTATTTTTTTAAATAATGGCTCCAGCACAGGTGTCTTTGCTGAGGGGAATCACAATCCTACCATATTGAGCATCTAGCCCCACTATGCTCTGGGTAGTGGGACAAAGACTGTACCGGCAATGTGGCTCACTATCAACTCCACCCTCCCACAGGCTGCTCTCAGGCCCTTTGAAATTCCTCCCCTCCTGCAGGAAGGGGCGGCTCCTTGGTGTTATTCAGCAGAATTTCCCTCTGCCCAACAGGCACAATCTGAAAGGGACAGAAATCAGTACCCCAAATACCTTGCTTGGCGAGCACTTCCTTCCAGGAGGGGTCAAGTCAAATCAAGCCATTATGGAATTGATCCCTAGTCAGCGTGGTGCTCTGCCCAGCGCTGGTGGTGGCTAAGCCACTACAGCCTCGGCTGACAGAGCTGGTTCGTCTAGATGTGGCAGCAGAAGGTCACTGCTTTTAGAACTAGACATCCCAGGTTCCAGCCCCCACTCCCAATGACCCAATCAGGGCACAGCATTAGAATTGCTGCAGCTACTGCAAATGAATGGAAGCCATCTCACTGCAGGGACTATCTCTCTCTGTAAAGCACCATGCACTCCTATGTCTAGCTATTACTTAGTCCTGCCTTGAGTGCCGGGGACTGAACTAGATGACCTATTGAGGTGACCTTCCAGTCCTACACACTTCTATGATTTTATGTCACACTGCATGCAAGTGTTCATGAAATATTTGTCATTTGGCCAGGTTGGTCTGCGTTCCCTCTCTTTGGTAGCTTTAAGAAATGTACATTACTAAGGAAACCTCTCAGATCTGACTTGAAGATCAATGGAAGTAACATCTGATTGCCTGCTGGGGGGCTGATTCTGGCTCTTGGAGGTTTTTTTTCTCCTTTATCTTTTTGTAGCTCTTTCTTAACGCAGGTGAGCAGTTTAACTTTTGCCAGCTGCAAGCAGGAACCTTTAGATAGCAGCATAAAAACAAAGTTTGATGTAATTTGTGGGATGAAGAAAGTAAAGGTGCAAAGCAGTGAATGGGCTTGGGAATAGTTCTTTTAAAATGTAATAAAAATGCAGGGTATATACCTAGTAAGCAGTTAATTTCTGTATACCAAGAGGGATGCTGTAGTGGGTGAAACAATTAAGGTAATTTATACCATACCCATAAGGCAGTGTTTCCCAAGGTATGGGAAACTCTTCTCACCCCCAAGGCACCAAAAGGACTACCCAAGGAGATGTAAATAGATGTTTCAGTCGGTCTCCGGAGTTTCAGCTGTCAATTAAAAAAGGGGTAAGTCCCCAGCTGTTATGCCTGAAGAAAATATGAAGCAAATATAACCAGTGCAGAGGCATCTTGCCTGAATTTGCAGAGTTCCTGAAACAATAGCTCTGAGTTTGAACTGCCCGAATCATTTCATGGTGCTAACTCAGATGCCAATGATAATATTGTAAATTTGTCACCCTTGTTAACTATTATACTGATCATCAAAGCTTGTGAAAAGAGAGGACGTTTCATATTATGATGATCTAGGCCAGTGTTTCTCAAAAGGAAGGGTGTGTGTGTGTGTGTGTGTGTGTGTGTGTATAAAGACTGTGGGGAAGTGGGGGGGTGGGGTGGAGAAGAAGATTTATAAGCCTATAACACACACCATGGTTGAAGGAAGGTGTGTTTGTTTTCATCTTGCTGAAAAGAGGTTTAGTGGTCACAAGTTTGGGAACCATTAGTGAAAGGAGAGATTTCTAGGGGGAAATATTGTATTGTCAACCCAAACTTTCAAAAATCACAAGTCAGGCCCGCCCAAACCAAGCTATGCTAGGTTTAAAAATGAGATTTTTTTTTAAAAATGATCCATGTTGGGGTCTTTTCATTCACCTGCTGCATTTTGATTTTCTCAATATATGATAGCTCGAAACTCACTTTAAAACAAACAAAATAGCTACAATTCTCACATCATAAAATGTCTCTAAGAGCCGGGGGGCCTTAAGAAAATCACCAAGAGACCACACGATAAAATGGTGAGTGTTGGTGATGCTGGGAATTCTCATTTGCATGAATACTCCCCCCCTCCGTCACAAGGAGCAATAACACGCTCTAGATTAAGTTTGGAGCTGTTCTTCATGCAAAAGAAGCCTATGGCAACGGGTGGTATCAGGAATTGTGGAGGGTGCATGAAACAAGATGTACTGGAGAATCTACTAGAGCTGTGTCTTCAGCTCAGCAACCATTACATGGATGTCCTGTGTCCCACGCTCCTACTTCGATCTGCGTCTACAATGACACTATGTCTACACTTAAATTGCTACAGAAGCACAGCTGTAGCACTTCATCTGTGCCCCTGTAGCCTTCAGTGTAGACATCACTGGAGCAATGGGAGGAGTTCTCCCATTGCTGTTGTTAATTCACCTCCCTAAGAGGTGGTAGCTAGGTCAACAGAAGAATTCCCCTGTTAACCTACTGCTGTCTGCACAAGCTGTTAGGCTGGCTAAACTACATCACTCAAGGGTATGGATCAGCCTAGCTTTTTAATGTAGACCTGATCTTAAAAACGTTGACTGATACAAGTCACATCAGTGTAAAACCGCCAAAGTCAGTATATCGCTCATGTGCGTGCATACCTGACTGCTTGCGTCAGCACTTCATGTATGTACCAGGAGTGCTTGTGTCAATGCAAAGTGCTATGCACTATGGGTAGGTATCCTAGTGTGCCAGTCACCACCCTCCAGCGCAATGCCTTCTGGGCAATTTTTGCAGGGCGTGGTGGGTCACACAAACCACATGCGAGGGGGGCTGGGAGCAAAGGGTCATGTTCTCATCATGCAACTTGCTCCATCCCATAATACCATACCTATCCTGTACGTTTTGTGCCATTTTTAAAAAATTCCCACAAACTCACAGGGCATTACTTGCTGTCCAGCATCTTTGACAGAAGTACGAAGCCCGCAGAGCTCAGCACCACTCTCATGCGCATGGCAAACACAGAACAAATGATCCTTTGGTATTTGCCGAGCTGCAGGAAGCAAACAGGGGAAATGACTATTTCTTTGAGGTCAGCTTTTGCTCAGGGGCATAACGAAAAACAATTCAAGGTTGTTGCTGGTGTTCACAAAGCAACTGCAGACAGTGGAGTCACACTTCTGGGCCTGAGAAATGAGCACTGACTGATGGGCTCACTTGGTAATGTGGGTTTGGGATGATGAGCAGTGGGTTCAGAACTTTCAGATGAAAGCTCATGCTCAAATAAATTGGTTAGTCTCTAAGGTGCCACAAGTACTCCTTTTCTTTTTGCGAATACAGACTAACACGGCTGTTACTCTGATTCCTGGAGCTGTGTGCCCAGCTCATGCCAGCCCTCCAGTGCAAGGACAGAATGACAGCTGCATTGACAGTTGAGAAGCAAGGGGTGGTCGCACTGTGGAAGCTTGCAATGCAGGATTGCTGCCAGTCAGCGGGAAATCATTTTGAAGTTGGAAAATCCACAGTAGGGGCATTAATTGTATCCTGTTGTGCAGGACTGGAACTCTAGGCAATGTGCAGGACATAGTGGATGACCTTGCAGCAATGGAGTTCCTGAACTGCAGTGGAACACATACCTAGTTTGGCACAATCCCATCCTGCCACAGAGTATATCAACAGAAAGGGATACTTTTCTATGGTTACCCAAGCATTGGTGGATCTCCAGGGACCCTTCACTGATGTCAATGTTGGCTGGTCAGAGAAGGGGCATAATGCTCGCATCTGTAAGAACTCAGGACTGTTCAGAAAGCTGCAAACAGGGACATTTTTTTCTAGATAGGAAGTTTACCACTAGTGGTGTTGAAATGCCAACAGTGATCCTTGGGGATCCAACCTACCCCTTGTTCCCCTGGCTCATGAAGCTGTACACTGGGCAGGAAAGATTCTACTGTTTCATCGGGTGCAAAATAGCATTGGAATGTGCTTTTGGTAGACTGAAAGGATGCTGGTGGTGTTTACTCACTAATTAGATCTCAGTGACAAAAATATCCCAATAGTTAGAGCTGCCTGTTGTGTCCTGCATAATATCTGTGAGCCAAAGCAGGGGAAATTGCAGCAAGGGTGGAGGAGGAGGGGATGTCTGCTGACTTTTAACAGCCAGACACAAGGGCCATTAGAAGATCTCCATGCGGAGCTATGCAGGTAGGGGAGGCCTTGAAAGAGCACTTTAATGGCCAGCCACAGTAATGTGCTGTGCTGTACAGTGGTCTACCTGGCCCTGAAGTTTTGGGGGTTGTTAGGATTTATGTAATGCTTGGTGTACATGTATGAATATCTCACTGTCTCTTAATGCACCTATTAATGAAGCCGTACTTGATGTACATTTATAATTATTATACTGTGTTTTTCATTGAACCTATGAGTTCTGTGGTCCTTTTGCATTACAAGTAATGTGCGCTCTGAGTAGCACTAATGGTGTATGTTAAGATGAATTTATTTCTAAAAAAAAATCAAATTATTGCATAACAAAAACAGTGCAAAATAATAATGTGCTATTAAAAAAAACACAGTGCAAACGTATACAATACATTAATGGAACAGAACTTAAAAACAGAACAGTCGAAAACCTGTGTGTCAATTTCAGTGCATTTCTGCCAAACATACCTTGTCAGTGTATGTGAAGCTGCGGTTGTGTCCTTACTGTCCCCTAGCATGGAATGGTGGTGTAGGAATGCGTCCCATGATGTCACATTGAATGGGGGACCTGCTGAAATGGAGTCCATTGACTGCAGAGGGAGGCAAGCATATGACTGTTGGACCTCGAGGTCAAAAAGCGTCTGCAGCACTTGCATTTGCTGCCTGAGAAGCTCCCTTATGTCCTGGTGCATCTCTCTCTCCTTTTCCTGATTGGACTCCTGGGCTTCTCTCCTGTCTGCTCTTTCCTTCTCCAGGCTGTCTGCTATATTCATCCTCCAGGACCTCTGGTCACAGTCCAGCGCAGCACTGGCTTACAGGATCTTAGTGAACATGTCCTCTCTAGTCTACTTCTTTCTCCTCCTCCTCAGGATTAGGCGTTCCGCACATGTGGAGGAGGGATCCTTCAAGGCTGCAGTGTCAGTCGCTACAGATAAAACAGACAGATGTATCATTGTATTTATAGTCACAGCTGAAAGCAAAAGATAAGTTTCAGATCTCCTTTCCCACAAGAGTTTTACATAGGACATGCTTGACACCTCAGCTTTGGGGTGCTTTCTAGCTGCAGCCATGGTGAGTCTGGCCCAGCCGAGATGGGGGCAGGGGAAGGAGGAGGGAATTGTTTTGTTGTGAAAAACAATGAAATTTAGGCCCGTGTCCGTTGATTTGACAATGAACACTGGCACCATTTTCCACAGGCACTGGTGATTTTTAGCAGATATCTCACTCCTGACGGCATCAAAGGCACCGAGACCACAGCTGCTGCTGCTGTCCTGAAGCTGCCCAGGCCCATATGCTACTAGCCTGTTTAGTGCAGTGATGCCAGCTGAACTCATTGCAGAGTGGCATGGGAAAGTGTCCTGCCACAGAGAAAGAATTAAGGCTCCAATCCCTAGAAACCATGGGGAGAGGATTGCAGACTCTCTCTATGAAAGTTTAATTGAGAGCTGTCAGGAACATACAAGGGACATCCCTGCATACGTAAAGCACCTGCTCCACCTGGCCCCCCTTGCCTCTCTACAGGGGATTGAAAAACAGATAACTTTACCTCTGTTGCACAGCTACCTCTTCTCATATGAGAGAAACAATGAAAAATTGATTTTAAACATTGCAAGGGAAAATGCATGCACACACTTACCCAAGGTTCCTTCCCCTGGATTGGCCTCGTCTGTGCTTGGCTGGTGGAGACTAGTTAGACAGCAGTGGAGTCTCTAACAGGTCTAGCATAGCTAGATCTCCCCCTGCCCTGCATGTCCCTCCTCCTCTTCCTCCTTCTAGTCCCACCAGCCAAGCATCTACAAGGCCAATCCAGGGGAAGGAACCTTGGGTAAGTGTGTGCATGCATTTTCCCTTGCAATGTTTAAATGTAAAGATGGCACCTGGTCCATCCCCAAGTTAGCAGGACACAGGTATTGATGTTTCATTGTTTTACTCACTGTTCACAGCAGGTGTCTTTCTCAGGCTCCTTGGAGGCATCCATAGTGTCCTGTGGGGTGCTTGTGGGGTCTTGAACAAGTATGGTATGCAGTTTGTAGTACAAGCAGCAGGTCTGTGGCTCAGCACCATATCTGCTGTTGGCCTCCCTGGCCTTGTGGTATGCCTGCTTGCAGTTCCTTCACATTCACATGGCACTGCTGCTGGTCCCTGTCACACCCTTTGCCTGCATCCCCTGTGCAATCTGCCCATAGACGTCCACGTTTCTACAACTGCTCTATAGCTGTGTCTACACAGCTTCATCTCCCCACAGGCCCAGGAGATAGAATATCCCCCTATCTACTCAGGGCAGGAGCATGTCTCGTGTGTGGAGCCACGATGGACAGTTACACACAACAAGGTGTTCACGCCAAGGTGGGTGATCAGGAAAAAGGCATTTCAAACATATGTGTGGATTTTAAAGGGGGATGGCTTCCAGTCTCCGTGACCCCTAGGCAATGGAGTTCACAGATGTGACCAGAGCAGTCACTGTCAGGTGGGATAGCTGCTGGAGAACTGTCGGGTTGACATAGGTCACACAGTGTCTAAACTTACACTACCTTGACCACAGCATGGTAGCCATGGCTGAACATTGTTTGGGGAGGTGCGTGTTATTGCATTGCTGTTACAGGGTGCTCATGTCAGTGGAGGCAAATTTGAGCACAGACCCACGCACAACTAGGTCAACACAAGACAACTTATTTCGACCCAACTCTATAGTGTACACCAGGCCTTAGCCTATAACTAGCATGTTTGCCTCTGTATTTAATGAAGTGATGGGTAGAAAGATCCCAGCAATACCCCTTTCGCACAGAGCTGAGTGGAATTTCAGGATTATTGCCCTAGATAGAGACCTACAAGTTTTCTGGAGCTTTAAAATTAAATGGATGTTGCTACGGGAAGAGTTGGTGCAGAGAGACTGACTCACAGGCTCTCACTTATTACAAACACAAATCTTGGATGCAGCTGTCCAATTTTCTCTAGGCAGGGATAGGCTTAAATCTTTATTGTAATTTGGTTCACATGATGCAGGGCCTTCTTCCACTTCGGCCTATAATTGATCAGAAATCAAACCTTAGTGCAGTCTAGAGACTAGTTTAGAAGCATTTAAGCCTTTTCCTTCTAAGAGATGAAAGAAAGTAAAAACGGGAGGGCTTGCCAAGTTATAGTCAGCACTACACTCTGCACACCTCGTGTTAGATATTCATCTTCACAGGATTCCCCAAACAAGCACTAACTACTTGAGAGATCAACATACACCATTATGGTCATTTGTTACATGTCCTGTTAAATCAGGTCCTCACAGGTGAAGTTAAATGCTTTTTAACTGTAAGTAGGGTACTCCCCTATGTTTCAAGGAAATAAAGGGCAACTATGGGAAAAATCCAGGATGAAGCTTATTTTTGTGGGACATCACCCTACAGTGCTTTGTTCATGGTATAAAATCACCTGTGTCACAGTACATGATCCTTTGTACAATTGGTACAAACACAAAACTGAGAGTGACTTACATTAACTATAGAGGTTGGGTTACATTACATGAGGCACCAAATAAGGGACAATCCTTCATATAAAGCATGGGGTGGAGAGTCTGCCTGTCAGCTAGGAAGGAGATCAAGGTTCTTCCTGTGTCGTTTAGCAGCTGAGGGCACAACAAGCAACTACAAAATGAGTGGAGCTGCATTCCCTGCCTCTCCTTGCACCATTCTCCTTCTAGATTCCAGTGGATGTCCCTAATGGTAACCCAACTTAGCTCCTGGGTCTTGGAAGGTATATAGAGGAGAAATAGACTGTAGGTGTATGTACATATATTATATATAAAGCTTTTCATGCCACATTTTTTTAAAAAGGTAATTTTTGCTAAGTCACAGACCTCAGTCTGTTGCTGCCTTCTTCTATGCCAGTTCCCCCAGCTGTTCTGGGAGGTGCCTAGTAGTGTCCCAATATGTCCTGGGAAATCTCATATGACCCAGTTTGTGGTGGTGGTTTTTGTCCCTGTTATTGCATGTGCATCTTGGAATCTGAAACCTGAAGTCATGACACACATTCAGTCTAATAATGGAGAGCCTCAGATGAGATGACATGTTACCACAACATGGCGGGGGGGATCCATTTTTGCCCCATGTGTACTTGGGACCCCACATCCCAAACACCCCTCCTTTAGAGGAGGCTTGTGCCTCCATGGAATGCCAGTGATGCATTCAGCTTGCCTTCCAAACTTGTCCACCTTTTCAATCTTCATTTACTAACTGCATTCCACCATCCTGCTCAATGGAAAGCTCAGTCTTCTGTCTGTTCATTTCTGCTTCCTGTTGTGAGACACCCAATTAAGTCCCAATGTTTCCTCACTTCAGAAAATGGATGATGCAGTAGTTATAAAATCTCAACTTTGTGATATATTTCATATCAATATATGGCACCTATCTGCACAGTGGATAGTCACATCAAACCTCTTAGATTTCAAGTATTTAAGGTAAATGTTAAAGGGTCTCTCTTTCACTGTGCCCCCTCTCTCACTACTGCCTTGTCTCCAGTATTGTTCCCTGAGCGCCTTTCAACTACCACAGTAACAAAAAGTTAAAAAAACAACAACCGCAAACTAACCCACTTTCTTGAAGTGAATTTGCTGAGTAACTGACTACCAAAAACTGGGTAACAAGGTAAAAGTCAAGTTTCAGGTGGTTTCACTTTCTGGGCAAAATCTGTTTCTGCAGCCAAGGTTGTTTACAGCGTATGGTGTCATTTACCAAAGAAAAAAATTTAGACCCAGGAATGAGCGGAATATATCTTTGCAACAGCATCTCCCCTAATAGCGCCATTAAGGGTCTGAACTAGAACAGAGCTGCTGCAATGTGTTCAAAATATTATCCACTTCCTGAAAATCACACAGCCGATCGAAACACTTTCCAACCCTCATAACTCTTCACAGCTTTCTTTTTTTCCCTTTCTTTCACAAAACAATATGGGGTTTTCTTGGTTGAGCTGGAAAAAGACTCATGGCTTTTCAGTTCTCTGGGAATTTTATTGGCCAGAAACTTACTCTGCTTATAAGGACACTTTGGATCATTACACTGCTGTCAGTTGAAAATCATAATGGTAATTTAGAACAGCAGAGCACTGACCTAACTAATTAATCCTCACTACATCCTTTTTGGTAGGTATGTATCCTCAGCACTACCATTTTACAGATGAGGAAATAGAAGCATAGAAAGGGTGAGCTATTGGCCCAAAGCCACACAGCAAATCAGTGGTAAAGCTAGGATTAACTCAGGAGGTGTTGGCTGCCAGACTGGTGGTAAGACCTTTAGAGATCACCCTGTCCCTCAGAAAAAAAGAGCAATGGACATGCTCAATCTGCAGAACCACATTGAAAATGCTTTTGGACACCTGATAAACCAGACAAAATGGAGAAGGGGGATGGATAGAGAGATACAGAGCATTTTATTTCCAGGACAAGCTTGATTCCCAGCTGGGTTGGTCTGATAGATAGTAATGGTTTTGGGTTGCCAACAACTGCTTGGTGGACTATGTGAACCAAATTGGTGATCGTGGTTTTACATGGAATGGGGATTGAACTATGCAGTCATTAGAGCTGAGAAAATAATTCAGAGTGGTTTATATATAGTATACTCAGTGAGTGCATGCTTTTCCAACTTGCAGAAAGTCAGGGCTCGAGTTGAGAGAGACACAGTGGGGTGCAACATGTCACCAACCTCTCCTAAGAGGAGACCCCCTGCTCCAAAATCCCAGCCTTCATTTTTAGAAGACCTTAGCCCTAATGGATGTGAAGAAAACATTCAAAATTTGACCCAAGCATTGTTGATGCAATGATGTCCGCCTTATTTAGCGGAGACTTTGAAACAAATCATTCTGAAAGGGATTAATTATACCTTTTCATCTCAATAGGGCATTAACCCAGATGCCCACTGACCACAATTTCAGTGTCAATTTCACTATGGATCAAAGCTGAGAAAGGAGAGAGAAGGGAGCCTATCATGCAGATCTTCATAATTTATTGTGGGTGAGGTCTCATTTTTCTTCCAGAAGAGGGTTACAATGGGAGATACCACTGTATATTTCCCCCCAAATCAAGAAACCAAGTGAAACTAAAGAGTGGGGCATCTGAGCTTCACTGAGCAGTAGATGAGCTGAGCCCAGGGGTGTTTCCAAATTCTGTCAAGAGGAATGTGTGTGCAGGATTGGGATTTCCTCTCTGTTTGACTTTATTAGAGCTGGTCTGAAAAACTTTGACTGAACCATTTTCCATTGGAAAATACAGTTTCATCAAACTGCTTCACAAAATCATGCCAAGTTCACTGAAGTTTTGCTTCAGAGAAAAAAGGGAAGAAGTTCTGACAATGTGGAAATATCCAATTTTTCTTCTCTCTTTTTTCTTTATAAAATAAAGTTAAAACCAAAATGCAATTTCAACCAAAACAAATTTTCCCCAGAATTTTCTTTTGCAGAAAATTTTGCAATTTCTGGGTTTTACTTCTAATCAGAACAAAAAGAAATTTCAAAATCTCAAAATCCTCCATGAAATTGAATTTCCCTTCTCCACACAGCTCTACAATTTACCCAATGATATTGTGGGTGAGTTTGTTTACTCTGTGGATTCATCATAAACAGTTCATTGCAAGTAGTAGATGCTTGCCTTTTGGAACTCCAGCCATCTTCGATAGCATTGTTTCTGTTTTCTGAGTGGATGAATGTAACTCTTATAATGCTGGGGGTGGGTAGGTGTGAAGAAGCTGTGCTAAGGAGAGGTGGACAATAAACAAGACTGAAGAAAAGAAAATTTTAAACCTCATCTTTTATATGCTACGGAGGCCTTGTGTGAGTCACAGTTCTTGGAAAATCAGGCTACTATAAATTTACTGGCCAGATGAAGAGCTTAATGCTCTCTTGTCACAGTCACACCGAATAATTGTATGCACACATGGTCCTAGCTGCCAAAGAGAACAGACCCTTTTCAAGCCCATTTGACTATCTCTGTTCCAGGGCTCAATGGTTTAGAGTACCTTGAGTTCCTGCTGTGTTAAGTGTCCCATCTCCCTTAATACAGTAGTGTCCCATATCTCTGAATACAGCATAATAGGTGCTTGTAACTGGGTCACTGACAATTACTGCCATGTTCTAACTGACCTATAATTTTGTAAGTTGGTCATTTATTCATTATAGGCTGCTGAATTCAGGAAAAATACCCAGTTTTAACTTTGGCTTGTCCCTTAGAGGTGAACAGTAGGTCATCAGTGTTGTTGGATTGCAAGTGCTCATGTGCCCTTTTGACCTATAGTCTTCAGTAGATTAGAAAGAATTTTTTTTTAAATTTGACATTTGTCTGAAGTCAAATAGCCCTCAGTCTAATATATTTTCTTTGTAAATTGTACATTTCTTTTGACAGGCACTCGTGCTGAGTGCAAGGCTTTCATTTTGGAGCAATTAAGATAATCTGAAGAAATCAGTTCTACTTATGAGCTTTTGCCCTAGATAACTATTGAAGATGTGGGTGTACTGAAAGATTCTAATTTTGATAGCTATGTTCACCCAAAGAGTGGACAGCTGTCAAATATATTCTGTCCATACGAGTAATCAGCACACAATGAAGTAGTCATAGCATAGGAAGAAGAAATGTCTCAGACACATTTAGGCCCCAGGCACACAAAAGGTTAGTCATCACAAGAGGCATCAGAATAGGTTAGTTATCACAACCTGCCACTTCCACTACCCATGAAAACTCTGGTGTCAACACGACGAAAAGGAAGTTGACAAAAAAAGCACTGGAATGCGTTACCTAGGGAGGGGGTGGAATCTCCTTCCTTAGAAGTTTTTAAGGTCAGGCTTGACAAAGCCCTGGCTGGGATGATTTAGTTGGGGTTGGTCCTGCTTTGAGCAGGGGGTTGGACTAGATGACCTCCTGAGGTCTCTTCTAACCCTAATCTTCTATGATTCTATGAAATTGGAAAGAATTCAGAAAAGAGCTGCAAGACAGATTCAGTGAATGGAAAGACTGTGTTACATGTAGAGGTTTATGCAGCTTAATGTATTTATCTTATCAAATATAAGGTTAAAAGCTGGCCTGGTCACATTCTGCAACTACATAGTATGGGGAGAACATTTCTGGTTGTAGAGGGCTCTTGTCTCTAGAGGACAAAAGGCATAACGACATCCAGTGGCAGGAAGCTGAAGCTAGACAAATGCGATCTGGAAATGAGGCACCTATTTTTAACAGTTAGATTAATTAGCCATTGGAATAACTCACCAAATGATGTGGTGGGTTCTCCAACACTTGAAGTAAGGACGAGAAGTATTAGTTCTGCTCTAACTGAGCTAGAAGCTATGGGCTTGATGCAAGAATGTCTGGGTGAAGCGCTACGGCCTGGGTTATGCAAGAGGTCAGACTAGATCACCACAGTGTTCCCTTCGGGCCTTCAAATCTATGAGTACTTGTGAGCTACAAATTCATTTTCATCAAGCATTCACGTAAGCAAACTATGATCTTTCTAATGGGACTGAACACAAAGAGGGAATACAGCCAAAATTGACCAGACACTTGCGGATTTTTTGCAGTATTTATCAAGTTCTAGTAATCACCAATGTTACAGTTTCCTCTCCCACCTCCAGAACTGGTCCATCCAGTGCATTGAAATATGGCTGGGTGTGAAAAGCTTGTACTGCCACAGGTCTGGCTGAAGCTATTCAGTGGCTAGAGAAGGCTTCAGGGTCCAGAGCCTCCAAGCAGTGGCCATTGTCTGGAGTCCTCTGCTCTGTTTCCCTGCTCTGGATCCTTTGGTTTGACCGTGTGACCTGCATCCCAATCCCTGATTTACATTTTTGTCCCCCCGTGACCCTGTTGATTTCTGGGGTCCATGACCCCTCCATCCCTTGAGCGGGTGGGCCTTGTGTTGCTTTTGTGGATTCTGCCCATGTAACATGATAATTGGGATTGGTGGTAGTTACCGCAAGGCAAAGTGGTCTTTAAATGTTTTTCTTTAATGACAGGCAAATGTAAATTAAGGCCTGCATTCCTCTGAGGTAGTATCAGAAATGTGATACTAGAGGGAGCTGCATCTAAGGAAACAGTCACCTTTTTTTAAAATGTAGAGAAATTAAGACTTCAGTCAGTGACAATAAAATATTCAAAGTAAGGCCCAGCCCTCCCTCTCAGATCCAGTCTTTGAACTAAATAGGGTGCTGCTTCTTTCAATGATTTCCCCCCCCCCCCCGCCACCCCCACAGCACTCCTGTTGGCTTTCTGCTCAATTAGGTAACATTTTGAGGGGGAGGGGGAAATGCAATTTTTCATCCAAAAAATGTAAATGAAAAATGTTCATTCCACTCATATATGCAAACTATCATATGCAGCATCTCACCTCCTCCTTCACACAACCTTCCTATTATTTGTAACACCCACTCATTATGCCTTGGCTTAAACTCAGCTGGGCAAGGACCTTATCTTACTATATGTATATAACACTTAGAACCATGTGACCTCCACTGTGATTTTGTATTATGGCAGTGCCAGAAGTCCCCAAAGTTTAAATAATGTTTGGATTGTGATTACATGGTATCTACATTGGGGATAACCAAGTTATTTGAGCCCTCTGTAATAAAGTCATTCGGACTGTTCCTTTTCATTCCCAGCAATCGCTTTTCTGTCCTGTTAAGCTGATTCAAGAAACACTCCTTCTGCTTTGATTTTTCCACAATTCCTCTGTGCTTATGCCCTTTTTCTTTGGCTGCCCTCACACTCACTTCTCCACACTACCTCCTTCACCCTCATTTGGCCTCTATTATTTGTATGATCACAGCACCTAGGAGCCATCACATCAGTCATCAATGTCCTTTTTTCCATTTGGATTTTCTTATTCTGAAGATGGTACATTGCCACTGATGTATATTATAGAAGCCAGCTGAAAACCTGCAAAGAGAAACCACCCAAATAAAACAGAGATGAAAGGTAATGGCCAGCATGTTTTATTTACTGGAAAGGAAACCTGCAGTAATTTTTCTCACCTTTCTTTACAACTCACAAGCTCCCTTCTCCTTGTTGAATTTTTAAAGCTATAAGAGATGGTGAGAGACAATGGAGCTCTTTCAACTTTGTTGGTCAGAGTAACGTACAAATAAAGAAAACATGGCCTTCTGCATAACTGATGCAATTTTAATAGACAATTAATAATTAATGCTTCAACACACAACTTCTCATCGGGGTTTGAGTCAGCATAAGACAGACGGGGTTAGTGGCTCAAAAATACAAGCAGACATATTCTTCAGCATGAAGATTAGCTCTTTTCCATGTGTTTAGGTTTCTGGAGGTCAGGCATGAACCAGCTGTGATGAAGAACACAGCCTTCTAGTTTTACTATCAAGCTCAGGGGCAGATCAAGACATGGATGTGTAAACTTACATGTACAGTATTGTCAGGGCTTTGTGCGTTCTACATTTCTATAGCCACAGAACTGCCCTTGGAATCTACCTATTGTTTGGTGAACCATGCTCCAGAATCTAAGGGTGTACATATAATTTCGAGCAGCTTAATGCTTAAGAAAAAAATATTTAAAAACATCAAGCAAGTGTAAACCAGAGCGGTGTAGTGTTGCCTCTTCAGTCAACCTGAAACAAGAACTCAGATGTTCAGATGTGTGAACTGCCCGGTTCATGTCAGTTGATTACTAATTCTGAAACCTAAGGATGACCATTTCATTGCCACCATTGTTAACTATTTCACTGCTGAACATTTAAGTAGAAACATCCAGCTAATGTATTTATCCCACAGTAATGAACTGTGGCTCACATCTCCTTTGGTGCCAAAAGGCCCAGTTTCTCCCTCCTCAGCTGCAAAATCTCTAACATTCCTCCCAATAGTGCATAACTGCCTAATAGAAGCTATCAAAACAAAAATTTGCAGTGCAGTGTGTGGTGTGGACAGCAAAAAACTGAATTTAATGTTAAAGTAAGTATCACAGGCTATTGTATTGAGTGTATTTTTCATTCTCATATTTAATTCATTAAATCCATTATTTTTTAATATAAATTAAGAAATTCTGTGTGAGGTTATCTACTGCATAAGAGCATTGCATGCACTCCAGGTAATTTTGCCACAGCATTTAGCTCCAGTTTGTCACTGTGTGTACAGGGCTGGAGATTATACAGTGGTTTAGGTATATAATACAGGACAATAAAATCTGGAGATTTGATTATACTCTTTTGCATTTATTTCTATAAAATAAAAAGCTATTCTTCTGTTTTTGATTGGTCTCTTTCCTTCCTTTACTGTGTTAACCTTTCCCTCCAATGTATATCTGCTGTATCTGTTCCTCCATCATTTTCATTGTCTTTTCTCCCCTCATTTTATTGTTTTATGTTCAATACAGATTATGCTTTTTAGTTATTTTTCCTAAAGGACATCATTGTTCTCTCTTCAAGACATTTTCTAATTCAGCCTCTTCCCTTTGTTTCTTTTTTCCCCTTCCATATTTTCCCTCACTCTCCTGTAAATTCTTTTCTTCCCTCTGCTTTTTCCCTCCTCCTGTGCTCCGTTAGTCTCACTCTGATCCCCTTAAGCGTCTACCTGTGCATTTATAAAGGCACCCGTCACACGAGCATGTAGGTGCTAAATATGCTATTGTTAGTATCATATGTATGTCCAGGATAGATAACTGGAACATGCCCATCCATAATATTAGTGCCTGGAGCATTCAGCACAGGTAGATGCAGTCATCCATCCTTGAATACAGGTGTGATTGTCGCAGTAGAAAATATGAAGTGAAGAACTGTGCAGAATCCCTCTGGACAGAAAAGTACAGAGGCTTCAGGTGTAGTAAACATAAGCGGGATTTTTAATTTAGGATCCCTGGGGAACACAGACCCTGTAAGTTCTTTAGCTCATAGACTGAAGACCACCTCTTGTGCTGCGGAGTGACACCACACAGGACCCACCTAAATCCTGGCCTGGATTCAGGTCTCATGGAATGGATTCTCCACTGTGATCAAGATAAGGTACGACCGAGAAGTGCCCACAGACAGTAGAAAACTAGACAAATACCAAATGTGTCAATTATAATAGGAATTCTCAAAGTTCTCATGGTGTGGACCTCATCTTGTAAGAGAGACTGTCTCCTGTACCACCTTCCTCCTGCTCATTTGTGACTCAGCAGTTTCCCTCCTCCCTTCCCATTTCCAAACACAGACCACCTGTCCCCCAAGTCAAGGTTGTATAACATGCCTGTGGTGACTCCAGTATTGTTCATCCTTGTTCTCATTGAGCGAGTACCTTGTGACCAGACAGCGTTCCAAAGAAATTACCAGACTGCATCAGATCCACACTCCATCTTGTCCAGCACCCTCAGCCCAACAGAGGACAGCACCAGATGTTTCAGAGGAAGCTGCAGCAGGCAGATGAGTGGGGAGATCTGCCCTCCATGAAGGACTCACCCTGATCCCTGATAGTTAGAAATTGGTTTAAGCCCTGAAGTATGAGGCTTAGTTTCCCTGTCCCTTCTTTAAAAATAAATTCATTAACTGTTATAACTCTGGATGCATTAGGAAGCTCTTTGAAATGGCTGATTCTGCATTATAGATAGACCCACTGCAAGGAGGATGCGGGATTAATGCACATTCAGCTCTGTGCAATTCCCATTTCTCCATACACAAATTAGGGTTGCCTGTTGATAATGTTTAGCAAGGCAACATGCATCCGAAAACCACACAGACTAGCTGCCACCATTCCCTTGTAGATGAGAAACTGCAATTTCTTTTTCCTCACTCAGGGCCCAGGCAAGGACTCAGCTGCAGGCCTGGAGGTGAATATGGAAAGTAAGAAGGGAGCTAATTAGCAATCCTTTGACGGAACACTGGAGGGAGAAACAAAAGGACTGGGAGCGGTTATGTATTTGTTGCTAGCGCATTGGTTCTCTGACTTAAAAAGTGGTTCTGAGGAGAGAGCTGCTGGATGTACAATACCCTCTGCCAACCTCCTCACTGGCAGTAGCCCGTTGGGATAGGTCCCCAGGAGCTAGGAAGAACAAAATATTGAGCCAAATGATGCATTCTGGTGGGGCAGGAGGGGGGTGGGGGAGAATCAGTTTTCAAAATACAGAGAGGACAGCAAATCCACAAGCATAAAACTTTTCAGTTTGCTCTCAGAGCTCAGATCCCAGCACTGCTAGGAAATAGCTGTGAGCTGGAAATACGTTCTGGATAATTACATGCAAATAAGCACAGCGTGTATCCTCCTTATCTTACAGTATTCCAAAAGCTAGCCCTGCCACAGCTTGGAAACCTGCCCTAGGGTAATCTGGGCCTGGTGAGCGACCGTGGTCGTTTGCTTCACCCCATTAGGGCTCACAAGCTGTATGATAGAGGTACCCAATGCATCAAGGAGAGTACAGTCACACCCAGGGAGTGAAGATGAAGGTAACAAGTAGGGAAACAGTTTTACAGTTTTAGCTTCCAACATGTGATGTGGGTCGCAATGGAATTGTGAGATGCTGCAATTTTATTTTCTATGCACTGTAACTTCAAAGGCGAGGAAGCGGTCTGCTAGCGACAGGGACTGTGCTGTCAGGAAATTAAAGAGAAAATCTTGCAGAGCGATGCTCGGCTTTCCCTCGTCTTGCAAGAGAGAAGTAGATATACAGAGTGTTCTCCCAACTCGAGTCTCAAATCTACTACCCTCTCTGCATTCAAATCCCTTCCTAAGACTCATTTCTTTAGCAACACCTACAAGAAAAGAAACCACAACCCTATAAACGGAACCATCTAAACTGAGTAAATGCATAATCTTATGGCTGTAAATTGTATCATTCAGCTCCTTATTGTTGGTTTCCCCTCATCTGCCACATCTAAAATTAGACTACAAACTGGGTGTAATGACAGATTTACTTGCAGTATATTATTCTATACATGCTATATAGAATTCCAGGCACACTTTAGTTTCAACAAGAGAGGTCGGAACTCAAGCCTGTTTTTGTTTGTAGCTTGTTAAAGAAAATCACTACAAAACTACTTGACATTTAAGGTGAACTGTGATTCTAGATTTCATGACTGCAAGGATCTCCTCTTTCTTTTTGCCTTGTAAATCACCTAGCCCACTTCTGGGTGCAGTAAACTAAAGGAAACTTCATACTTGTTTTGTCATCTTTATTTTTTTCCACTTTAATAAAAAAGGAACATTACCTAGAGAGACAGTTCACATTGGCTCTAGGGAAGCAGAAGACAAATTCTAGGGAGTTATTTGATAGTTTGTTTCATAGGTTAGAATAGGGGATGTTTTTCACTTCTTTTATGAGTCTGAGCTTTTACTGAGAATGAACATAATTTAAAGCCTCGCTAGCTGTAGGACATAGACTGAAAGGGACCTCTAGGGTCATGGAGTATCACAGGCAACCCCATCATACAACTCCATTCATAAATTGATCAAGTTTCATCATAAAACCAATTGGGATGTTTGCCCTCACTATGCCTGGAGAAAAATCTAGCTCTGTAGCAGTTTGCATCATTGCATATTTTTCAGCTGTCAGATAACTGATGGAACAGGCCACCTAAGCCAAAACCTACAAAGCAGAGAACTTCTCTTCTAATGATTTGTTCTGGGAGTGAGGAGACAACCCCCCCAGCCAGCCCCTCACCTCTAACAGCCAGCCCCAAATCTTTCTCCCCAATGACTCGTGGAAAGCTGCTTTTAAAATGTGCCCTGATTTTGCTGATTGGCCCTTCAAGCCACAGCCCTGCTTATTATCTGACCCTTTACACCTGCAGGAGAGCTGAGCAGGGAGTTAACCTTCAATAGCGTCCCCTCTCCCCATTTTTCAAATTTCATGAAGGGTGTTCAGGCAGATTGAGCACGAGCACAGCACACTAACGTTTAGCCTAAGGCAGCAGATTGTCTTGAGCAGCCTCTGTACTTAGGGCTTCACAAAGACACAAGCCAGGATGTACAGGTGGAAGTGATCTTTCCTCAGCTATCCATTGACTGCAGAGCTAACTGCTACTATTCAAGAAAGGTAGCCTAGGAGGCATATTGATGCACTAATTGCTTTGTTTACTTGCATTGCCTCTGGCTGCTCAACAGTAGGGTTTTCTGAAAGATGAGCCCATAGAAGGTTTTAGGCATTAGGAATACAATTTTTGAAGTGCGTAAATTAAGACCAGATTTTCAAAGGTATTGTGGTGCTGAAAGATGCAGATAGGAGCCTAGTGGAATTTTCAAAAGTGCTTAAGCTAGTTAGGTGCTTGACTTCTATTGAAATCAATGAGAATTAAGCACCTATCCTGCTTAAGTGTATTTGAAAATGTTACCTGATGGAGTCCTGCTGCATCAGCCGTTTTTCTTCCCCCTCCCATCTGCCCCAGCCCCCACTGGATGGCTTTGCCTCAGCTACTAGTTTGACCTTTCTGCACACATCAAGGTCCCTCTACAGCAAGTTTCCCAAACTTTTTTGGCCACGGAACACTTTTTAGCCTATTATGGAACACTTATAATATTATTTTGTAGTCGTTTGGTTTTCAAATAAAAAATTGCATTATTTGTGCTCAAATATATTTTATTTTATAAAACAAAGCAAAAATACAAACTTAAAATAACTTGAACTAACAATTTCTAACTGGAAAGCGCGTACCACGTAGTACAGAAATCAAGTGCAAGAGTCAAAATTAAATTCTAGATTCTTTCACGGAACACCTATTCACATCGTGCAGAACACTAGTGTTCCGCGGGACGCAGTTTGGGAAACGCTACTCTACAGCAGATAGCAATTCGGGGGCACATGCCAATCACTTTTCAAAATTCCAGAGCTGACTGTACAGCCAGAATCTTTGTGCATTTAGACCACAGCCGTGCGCAATTCTGGCTTGATTTTCAGTCTGTCTAAGCATGCACATACATGTATGAAAATAGACATCACCCAAGGCATGTACAACAGTGCATGCCTGCAAGCTCCATTCTGTGCATGTGCAAGATTTTTTTGAACATATGGACCTAATCTACTCTCTACTGTCTATTCTTGGCTAGTCTTTATATTGTGATAGTTCCCAGAATGTACCAGGCACTTTCCAGACAATGGAAGATATACTCCCTGCCCCAATCTCTTTACTTTTTGCAATTTCCTCAGCTCAGAAAATGAAAATGAACTAGTTGGTTTCACTTTAATTTATAAATCCCTGTGGATCAGTCCTGTAGAATGCAATAGAAAATGAAAACCTTTCTACAGGTTTAGGAAGCATCCTATAGAATATAATAGAGAATAAGATCCCAGCTATAGAATGCTATAGGTTTTAGTGACAGGTTTCAGAGTAGCAGCCGTGTTAGTTTGTATCCGCAAAAAGAACAGGAGTACTTGTGGCACCTTAGAGACTAACAAATTTATTTGAGCATAAGCTTTTGTGGGCTACAGCCCACTTCATCAGATGCATAGAATGAAACATATATCTTCTTCTTGGCATCAGGCTTTGTTGCAAGGATAGGTTCCTGGCTTAGTGTTTTAGTGTGTGGGATACTTCAAACAACTACTTGTTTTTGTTTTGGCATTCGTGTCTTTCAATGGCTGTGCAAATATCAGTTCAGTCTAATCAGCAGTTCCAACAGTCTCATTTCCCAAAGGTGGATAAAATGTCCCTGCCTCTGGATTCAGACTTTGCACCATGGATGGATCTGGTGATAAAGAAATGATATCATATTCTATATTAAATTATATGAGTCAGATCCTGTGCTTAACACAGCTAAGGAGAGAATGCAAAGGTGAGTTTAAGCCAACTTTGCGCCTCCCTGATCCTTGGAGTAGTTAGCAGCTGGGATGGTCCCTGCTAAAAAACAAAACCACAGAAACTGATTATTTTTTGGTTTTCAAAATGTCAACAAAAAATTTTCACCCAAAAATTGCTATTGAAACAAATCCAGCCAGCTGTAATTAGTTATTTGCAAAGGGCTAAATAATTTTACAGCATATAGGACACGGAATGCAAGTATAACAGATTATTTATTAATTATCATTACTATTATTATCTCTATTGTAGTAGCACCTAGCAGCCCCAGCGTGTGCCAGGTCCCTCTGTGCCAGGTGCTGTACAAATATGTAAAGAGACTGTCCCTACCCAAAAGAGCTTAGAATGTAAGGCCTAGATCCTGCAGACACTTATGCACATGCTTACCTTTGCTACCATGTGTAATCTCAATTATTTCAGTGGGACTCTTCATAATAGCAAAGTTAAGCAGGTGCATAAGAGACAACTGGTGGGTACAGACATCTAGACAAGAGCACAGGGTAACAATGATACAATAACAGATTTCTGATGAATGCTAAGAGTGACTGGAGAGAAAAAGTGGCCAGAAAAGACAGAAAGGAGAATGCCAAGGATTTTCTGCGCTTGCCCACGATGGACTTCACATATGCCCTACACCAGCAAGATGTGAAGTATGTTTCCATTTTCCCAATATATGAAATTACGGACTCAGTGAAAAGGTCATGCAACCCAGTGGAGTATCTTTGGGGTCATCTATTATTAGCTATTTATGAACCTGTGGAGTTTTCTAGCCTTTATTGTCTCAGTATCTCCATGGTATTTAAAACAGAAATAACAATATCTTTCTAACTTACGCCTAACCTCCAGAAGAAATAACTTGCTTATGTTTTATAGCTTGTCTTGTGCGTGTGAAAGGTTCCCCAAGAGAAAGCTAGGGCGAAGCGATCCATAGTGCATTTAGTTCTGGTCATGGTAAGGTAAGCAATCATCCATTGCTTTCAACTAGCAAGGGGGTTCTTGGAAAGGAAGGAAGGTACACTTACTACCTCACTCCTAAAAGGGGAGTTCCTTAGATTTGTCCTTTGCCAATGCCATGAAACTTTTGGGGGAACACTGTGGGAATGGAGCTACTGAAATAAATTCTACCCTTTCTATTGAGCCCCTTTGCTGGTGCAAATGCACTCAGATTTAATCAGATTCCCCTACCCTGGACAGGTTCCTCATATCCTCTCCATTTTGGACAGAAAACTCCCAGCAGAAGCCGGCACACTCCACAAATTCTTGAAGATTCAGTGCAGCAGAGCCTAGCAGCAGCAGCAGCCATGGCATCTTGCTAATTAATGGGTTGAATTTTCAAGCAACCCTAAGCTCTCCGTGGGCTGGCCATCTCCATTAATCAGCTCAGCCCCGCATGGTTCTCTTTTAATGCTGCTGCGAGTGCCACACTGAATTAATCACAAAATCTCAAATTAGATGGCAAAAATGTTTTCAGTTTGAAAATCCTTATTATCCAGGTGCTAATAAAAGTGAAAGGTGTAGTAGGTGCTGGCTTTCTTATGGGGTTATATTGTTGTTCTTTCATGACCATTTTGGAGAAGATCCAATGAGTGGGGTTTGTTTGTTCAGAATCTAATTACAATACATAACATGCAGCCACAGTGTCTTGCATTTGTCCTGTTGTTTTGTTGTTGTTGTTTTAAATGAAGGAAACAATTAAAGAGAAACCACCCCCATTTCGACTTCTGGCTAGAACTGTGCAAAATCCGATGGTTTTTTTTCTCAGGGGGTTGCAGGAACATTTCCTATCTGTGTTGATTCATCTTTCTTTCTGCAGCCCTTCCCTTCCTTCCCCCCAAATTTTTGCTTTATTTAACTTCTGAAACTCAAAGCAAAACTCATGTGAAAGTATCACATTGCATTTTGTTTCAATCCTGTATAACATGGGTTTTTTCTGTCCTTTTTCATGAGGAACAAAAAATTTGGCCCAGATTCACTTGAGACTGCGATGGGGTTTGATTAGAATTGCAAATGGTGCGTGAGTATGAGCAATGCATTGTGTCAGGCAGACAGGGCTTGATCCGGTGCCCATTGAAGTCAATGATAAAATTCCCATTGGCTTCAGTGATGTAGAAGGGGGAACAATTCTGCCTGCCAGCGTTCAGGCTCGGCATAGGAGAAACATTACATAAAAGGAACATACACCAGAAAAGGGGATGCTGCAGCAAATTTGACCCTAAAACGATCCATTTTTACATGAAATGGAAGACCAGATCAGGAGCCACCCTTGGCCAATCAGACTCCAGATGCATACATTTTTGAGAGAATTTAACTATATGGAAATTCTGAAGGGGAAAGGAGGGAGACAAAGAAATGTTGTTAATAGCCAACTTCAAGGGGTGCAAAAGAGGGCTGTCAAAACCAATCACTACCTTTCCTGATCTGATGAAGTGAGCTGTAGCTCACGAAAGCTCATGCTCAAATAAATTGGTTAGTCTCTAAGGTGCCACAAGTACTCCTTTTCTTTTTACCTTTCCTATTGAGAGACTACTTCATTTCAGTAATATCTGAAGAGCTAGGGTTGTTAAGAAAACTTCCATTTAAAATCAAATAATTCATTCTTGCGATAACATTTGTAACCCTCCAGTTAACTACCCAAAGATGTCTAGTTTTCCTTATTGGACTAATCTGGACATCTGATTAATTATGATTAAACATAGGGTGCTAGCCACTTTCCAGACACTCAAGAAGGGATGTTTTCTCTGAGCTGACAATTGAAGGAAACTGCAAAACAGACTGTGGTTAGGGCAGGGGGACTATCAATAAGCAACTTATACAAATCAACTTGATTCACTGTAAGCAGCATGGCAAATGGATCTTGAAGAGGGACTTCAGTGAGGATGGTTGGGGCCTTGCAGATGAGCTCAGAGAAGTTATATTATGAATAGAGGATGCATCATTTGAAAACTCATCTTATACTGGTGTCATGTACCTTTCATTTTTCAGATCAACTGGCATGACTGACAGGTCCTGTGGATTACTTAGTAGAAGCTAGAAACAGCATAAGGAAGTGGAGTTTTCTGTTGACTCCTTCATTCCCCTTCTGTCTTTTGGCAGAAACAGAATTTATTTTTCTTACCATTACTCTTAGTCAAGAATAACAAAGTCCAACCCAGAACACTCTGTATAATTCTGGACACTGAAATACAGAACTATGGCTTGATACACAGGAAAATCAAAACTGGCATATGACTAAAAGATTACAATCCATTATGTGGTGGGCTCTCAGATACAATACTGGCTAGATTTGCAGCTAGTGTATACAGATAAAGCAACCCTTGGTGTGACTCTCATTTACAATGCCCTGGAAGTATAAAGTTATGCTACTTTGGCCTTAGTAGAGAATCAGCCCCCGCCCCACCTCCGCCTCCCTGACCTGGCCCTATATTTATATTAGTGGGAATCTGGTTGCTACTGGCCAGTTGTTTGTTATTTTTCCATGCCAATTGCCATTATATCCTATTGTCAGTAATTCATAACTTCATAAAGCATTCAACTTTCAGGGTATGTCTATACTACCCGCCGGATCGGTGGGAATCGATCGATCCAGCAGGGGTCGATTTATTGCGTCTAGTCTAGGCGTGATAAATCGACCCCTGAGTGCTCTCCCATCTACTCCTGTACTCCAGCGCCAAGAGAGGTGCAGGCAGAGTCGAAGGGAATCGGCAGCAATCAACTCACTCACTCCAGTGAAGACACCGTGGTGAGTAGGTCTAAGTACGTTGACTTCAGCTACGTTATTCATGTAGCTGAAGTTGCGTAACTTAGATCGATTCCACCCCCCGCCCCCCAGTGTAGACCAGGCCTCAGACTAAAGTTCCCATGCTTGGTCTCTGTCCAAAGATGAATATCTGTATCTATAATCAATTTATGTATGTTTGTATTACAGAACTGTAAAACCTGCAATTCATTTAATCAACATTAAATGCATCTTTGGCTTCTTTAATTAAATGTGTCGCTGTGTGGCATGTGGACATTAAAATATAGTGCTATATTCCATCATGATGTAGTGCCAACCCAAAAACTTCATCCAATGTGTCTAGGGTAGGTATTTTGCTATTCACATTGTGGCCAGTTTCTCCGGGGCAATACTAAAGAATGGTTTGTTTATTCTGGATGGTAATGCCATCTAATGTTTGTTTATTCTGGATGGTAATGCCATCTAATGCCAGAAATGCAGATTTGTTACCCCACAAGTACTGTCCTCTAGAGACTTTCCTTGTGGCTATGAAGTACTCCAGGGACACAAGGGAAATCCAGTGACCCAGTCGGTAACCCACATCATGGCAATCTGGGATAATTGAGAGGATACTCGTGACTTAGTAGGCCCCTACTATTGACTTGGTGCAATTCCATTGATTCTGGAGGGGCCCCAGCTCCCGGAGGACAGGAACTCAGTAAGGATCCCAGAGACGCATGGCTGAGATACGAATTCACTGGACAAGGGCCAGCACCATGGAAGTCAATGGGAGCTTTTCCACTGACTTCTGTGGGTGTAGGATCAGCCTTCTGTGCGATCCCTGTACTTCTCCTGACCCTCTGATAGTCCAGTTCCTCTTTCCCACAGGCCCCCTGCCAAAGCCTCAATCCTTTTTGACTCTGCCACCTTTAAGATCCAATTCTCCCAGCAGTGGCAGAGCCTGCAGCAGGGAGTGGATTGAAAAATCAAAGCAGCATTTTACGGCACATACAGTAAGGAGAGTGGTGTGCATTGAATCCGTAATAACTATACGGAAGATTTAGACATTTGCTGTAGTCGACTGGGTTCTCCTCATAGTTATTATCCACTTAAGGCTACATCGCCCTTCAGTGATGAGGTCATCCCTTTTCCTTGAAGATAAATTCCAGCATCCTCCACACAGTTACTGCGGGTCAGGTTTGGTACGTATCCGGTGAAGCTGCCATGGGGGTTAAAGGAGGTGGCCATGTGCTTACAGAACAAGTTCCTAGAGGAGCATGATCTAAGGAAGGTGAATGAGAAAGGAGGGAGATAATCTTGCCTGCATAAGAAACCCACTCGCCCGCAAAGGGGAGTCCTTGAAACTGCTCTGTTTTTCTGCGGAGTCCTCCGTCAGACTTATGGCTCCAGTTAGCAGCCAGGCACTGCTGCCTGAGAATGAAAAATCCATGAAAGGCGCAGAGAGGAAAAGTTAATGTAATATTAAAACTAGAAATATCCATTCTGTCAAATGGAAATGCCCTGCTGTTTGATCCCATTTACTGGAGTAAGGCTTTATATCAAGGCATCTTGGGTTTTAAATTACATGTCAGATGTAATTTTGCACTGTGGACATGAAATGCAGGACTGTCCTTTATGGGGAGAAAATAAGAGCTCAGCTCTGTGTGTCTGACTAATAGTGAGCTCACTTGCCTAGCGGATCTTGATTTGGCAGCCGGCCACATCTGTGAATATTGGGCTGGATTGTCTCCATGAGCATCGATAGCAAAGTTCAGCACTGACTCTGCTACCTCTGTTCTTCATGGAAGATGTTGTTTCCTGGCGCAGTCTGCCTGGAGAACTCAAAAATGGGGAGCCAAGCTGAGGTTCCCTTTAGGGATGCATGGTAGACAGCATCTGGCCTGGTGGGGAGGGGTTCATTTCAGGAAGGAAGTGCAGGCTTGATGGGGCTAAGGCACAGAAATAAGAATCAGGAGACTGAGGTTCTGTTCCAGGCTCTATTGCAGATTTCCTGAGTAACTTTATAAGTCAGTTAGGACCTGTTTACATGATGGATAGAAGAACCACGTGTGCTGAACCTGCTTCTGCAATGCCCATCTGAACAAGGTTTCAGACCCTCCTTCTTCTCCCTCAAGTCCCAACCAAGTCTCAGCCATGTTTGTATATCCATTAGGACCCCATGCTTGTCCAGCAATGTGCCCATTGGGAGCTGACAGCACGGTAAGGGCCCATGTTTACATCACTGCAGTCTGGCTCTCTGTGCTTCAATTTCCCCACCAGAAAAAGCCAACCTTTAAGATTCAATACAGGCACAGTACAGTTTTTTTCTTTTTTTGTTTTGTTTTTTGGTCTCTGCTGCTGCCTGATTGGTTACTTCCTGTCTCACGTAGCGTCCAGTTGACGGGTCAGTCCATAACTCTGGTGTTCGTATCTTTGAGATTCTACTGTAAATAATTCATACGAAGAGGAGAGGAAAGGAACTGGGGTTTCCTCCTTGGCAGGACAGAAAACCAAGCACAATGGGAGCAGTCAGCTAACCCAGATTCCTCAACAGACCTGACTGCAGAGCTGCCATAATACTGCCGTGTAACAGCTTCTTAGCATTCCCCTTAGAAATCCTGTTTGTCAGCGGACAGCTGTACCGAGCTGCTCTAGTGAAACCTGGCAGCGCTTAAAGCCCTCAGGGCATTTTTATTTATGAGTTTTTACAAATTCGAGAATACATAGGTTGAGGGGTTTTTTAAAACATACAGAACGTCTCTGGTTTCAGATTTTTGGTGGTTGTTCATTTTACACTTCTCTTAGCTGAAGCGTTATTGGGTTTCAAACATCTGGTTTTGACATTGTGCTGTGTGGCTAATGTTTGATAGGGCCACATGGAAGGCGAGGGTTACATTTCTGATCCCATTCTCTTGCCACCTCCTGGCTGGCAGGGGCTGAGATTGCTACAGTGAGATTATGTTTCTCCTCCCACAGGCTAGAGCCAAGATTTTCAACAGGAGCTTGAAGTAAGGCTCCCCTAAGACTTTGTCTACACCACACAGCTTTTAGTGACACGGCTGTGTCGCTAAAAGTCGGGCAGTGTAAACGCTGTTTGCCGGCACTTTCACTGACCAAATACTTCCATCCTCTAGAGTGGGGTTCACAGTGCTCCTACCGACAATGAGCTGTTTACACTGCCACTTGCACTGGCAAAACTTTTGTCTTCCGGGTGGGGGGGCACTTTTTAAAGCACCTGTGAATGCCAAAAGTTTTGTTGTTCAATTGGCAGTGTAGACAAAGCTTTAGTCCATATATAAGCACCTGTTTAGTTTTTAAGAGTGCTGGCAACCAGGATCTCCCGCTGAGGTAAAAAATCACTGAGGCTTCCCACAGAAGCCTCCTAGGCTGGACTATCCCCCTGGGACAGGTCACAAAGTCACTGGTGGATAGTCCAGTCTAGGAGGCCTCTGGTGAGTGCTCAGGATTTTTTTTACCTCAGTGGGAAGCGTTGGGTGCTCAGCACTCTCCAAAATCAGGCAGGTGTCCGTATGTGCCTTAGGAGCCTGGCAGTAGGCTACTATTTTGGAAATATTGTCCTGCGTTCAGAATCAGACACAGAGGTGGGACTCTTTGCCCCTTCCTGCGCGGGGCGCTGTCTTGGCACATCACAGAGAACTCACGTCAGAGGCCGGGTGGCAGTAGACATTTTGCCACAGCATGGTTCCACTTATGTTTGGTCATTTCACTGTGCAACATCTTTTTGAAGCGATTTGTTGGGACTTCCCCTCCCATCTTCACAACATTTTTATTGGAGGAAGAATTTGGCTGCCATTGTCATGAGTGTTTTTGCTTTGAAATAGAGACTGAATTATCCACCTGGCTTCATGACTTACAGTGCTTTCCACCTCCACACACATTCAGGTGGCTGTTGTGTCTGCCAGCTTGTGGAGAACACTGGACACTGGACACTGGACACTGGAACCAAACTGGGCCTTCACTGGTGTTTGAAGGCAGTAGCAGCACATGAGACAGAAGGGAGCCAAGCACTTGACAAAAATCAGTCAGGGCTGAGGTGAACTTACCTCAGCCAAAAGTTACTCTTTGCTCTTCAGGTATCACCACTAGCTGCTATATGCTCCTTAGCAATATCTTTCCCCTAATCCATCTGAAAATACATGAGAAGAAAAGAACCCTAACAGATCTAAACCAGAGCTGGGTGAAAAATGTTGTCCACGGACCTCAACCATCAAATTTCAGCTTTGCAATGTTTTGGTTTTTTAACAATAACATAACAAAGTCAGCTGTATAGTTTGTCAAATTTCCCTGCCTTCTTGTGAATGGGAAGGCTGGTTTCGCCAGCAAAAGCATATGAAATATGACAAAGTTTTACAAAGCTGACAAAGCAAACTGGTTGAAATTAAATAGGCCGTACTTTATACCACAAAATGTTTTCAGTGAAATGCCTCCATATGACACAGTTTCACTGCAGACTAAAACCTTAGGAGGGGTTGCAAGTGCAAAATGTCAACTTCCACTGTGGTTTCTTATCTCTAACATAGAGCTAACATCCCTGAAAATATAGGAGTAGAAAATTAAAGTATAGCAAAAACAGGGGTTTGACCAGGGATGTGGCCACAGTGGGGCCCAAGACCACAGTCCATCTCAAAGGGACACAGAAATCTAACTCACATTTGTAGCCATCCTTATTTCAAGTGAACAGAAGGCCCAATTTTGCATTCCTTATGAAGAGCAGCACTTAATCACACAAGCCAGAACTCAGTATGAAAAAGGGTGGCAGAATAAGGCAGGAGGAAGGTGTATGGGATTTTCATACTAGATGTGTTGTTTGTTTCTCTTCACCCCCTCATTATTTTTTCCTCTCTTCCACTCTTTCCCTCCATCTCTGCCCCTCTGTCTCTTTCCGTCTCCTTTCTGCCTCCATTTCTTTCTCTACTGGATGCTCCATTCTCAGTCAGCCCCTACTCAAAACAAAAGGCAAACTTCGAGTGATACGTTGCTGTCAGTAGTTAAACCCCACCACTGTCAGTACTGACTGGAGCATTCGGAGCCCTTTGTGCCACTCCACGATTGCTACCACCACTGGAAAGCAGTCCTACAGTGCTGAGGTTTTTTGTTTTTGGGTTTTTTTTTGGAAAGCAGTCCTACAATGCCAGATGGTTCACACCCCTCCAACTGGACTTTTTTCTTTCTGCTCATGTGTGTCAGCCAAGTGAAATCTTGTACCTTACTCCATCTTTTGCGAGAGTAAGAGATATTCCAGGCCAAATTCTTCCTCTGTGTAACTGCTTTGAAGTCAATGGAGTTACCCCAGGGATAATTTGGTACTGTTTATCAATCCAGATAGCCAGTGGGTACAGCATGTGTCTTCAGTTGCCATCGCTCTGCATGAAGTCTCTCTGGCTTCATACATGCACTGTACATGCCCTTCTGTGGTGGTACTTTCCATAGAATATAATAAATGGTATTGGACTGAGTTTAGCAATAGGGTAGGTTTAAAAGAAATGACTCACTGATTCTTTAAGGGAGGGTATTTGAATGTCTCCTTGCTAGATGTGGAAATGACAGAGAGGACAAAATCTAATTTGCAGCCATACATGGAGGAGCAGCATTCTCCTAGTGCTGCAACATCGCTGCTGATCCCTCAGTACATGCGTGGCTGCAGACTTTAATTAACTTCCCTGACTGAGCAGAGCCGTCGCTAATGAAGTGGCTAATTCTGAGAGCAGGGGGCATGTTCCATCATTTAGTGCATTCATGTGATTCCAGAATCCTATAATACACCGGATTTCCTCATGAGTTAGGTTTTTTTTATTTGTAACTGTAACTCCCTCCTTTCCCACATGGGTCTGTCTCTCCTGGCTTCAGTTACACTTACCCCAATGTCCTTTCTGAGCTGGGTACAACAGCTCCAGTTCAAGATTTACCATAATCTACTCTTGGGTAAAGAGTGCCACGGGAGGTAGAAAACTCCCAACTGGATTTATGGCCTTACTTGGAATGAACCCACATCTTTGCATTAGATTTCTGTTCTTATCTGGAATGGATTGGGACGGCAACTACTGGGAAGCAACTAACCTAAACAGGTTAATTTTTGTTCTTCACCTCTGGCTATTGTCAAGACACCAGGCCTTTTATCAGGGAGCATAGGTGAACCCTCTGATTGTTATCTTCATATCTGCTAAATCCTCTCTTTTGGTTTCTTAGTATATGTCAATCCCTCCACTGCTGTCTTTTGAAAAATTCTTCTATCTTTTTTTTTTTTTTTTTTTTTGGCCATGTCTTTTCCCCAAACCAGCTAGTCCTAGAAACATCAGATGAAATTTAGCTGAAAGATTTTGCAAAGATCTAGTGCATGCCACCAATTCTGAGAGAGGGCATGGCACACTGGGGAGGTTACTCTCCGGTACATAATAAATTTCAAAACGGTGCTACAGATTGCCAGAAGATTTTTAAAGGGTGTAACATGACTGCAGGAGGTTTAAGATTTCAGTTAAAAAAAAAAAGTCTCTAGCCCCTTTCCTTGTGGGGAACCATCTTTAAAATGCAAGATGATAGTGTTTTCTTTTCTGAAAAATTAAAAAAATAAGTAACGATTGGATCTCCTGCTTCCCCACAGCCATCCCCCACCAGCTATGCATTTACCTAGCACCCTCCACCAGCAACAAGAGCTCCTCAACTGCTCCTGGAAACTCATATGTCCACACAAGTTTTAACAGAATATTATAGTCACAGAAAAGCCAGAAAATCTAATCGTAATCCTTGCAATTTTTGAAAGCTCCAGAGCAGAGAAGGACCCCAAAGATCAGCCCATGGAGGACAGGTCAGAAGCCTGATTGACATGCCAGGGCAACTAACTGCAGATTGCAGATAGCCTGCACATTGCTGGGACCGCTCAAATTTGTGTGGTTAGTGAAGAGGCAGACTGTTTGGGGAAAGGGAATCAGCTTCAGGGAGTGTGCTTCCAAGAGTAGGAGATGCTTAGAGCTGGTTGGGAATTTTCCAACAATATGGTTTTTTGGATGGGAAGGTGGCTCAGGCTCAGAATGGAATTACTAGTCATGAGAGAACAACCCAGATACCTGTCCCTCAATAGCCTGGGAGTTAGGGCACTCATTTGGGGTATGGGAGAGCCAGGGTCAAGTCCTATCTCTACCTCATCTGGAGCCCTAACCACCAGGTTATAGAGACAGTGTCTAGCTAATTAATACTTAATTATGTGAGACTGAGAGAGACCCACCTCACAAAAGCCAGTAGCTTGATGGTTAGGGCACTAACCTGAGAGATGGGACCCCCAGTTTCAAGTCCCTGCTCTGAATCTATTACTTGTAGAGGGAAGGAGAGAAGACCTGCAAAGAACCCGTGGGTCACAGGGGCGTGAATGAGGAAGGAATACGTGGAGAGACAAGGTGGGTGGGGTAATTTTATTGTACCGACTTCTGTTGGAGAGAGAGACAAGCTTTCAAGCTATACAGAGCTCTTCTTCAGGTCTGGGAAAGGTACTGAGAGTATCCCAGCTAAATACAAGATCAAACAGATAGTTTAGCATAAGTAGTTAGCACATATTCTAAGGGACCATTCAAGGTGATGTGGCCTGTTAATACCCCTTCAGTCACAGGACAAAAAGTGGGGTTAGTGGGTTACAGATTGTTGTAATGAGCCATAAATCCAGTGTCTCTGTTCAGTCCATGATTTTCAGTGTCTGGCAGAGTTATGAATTTAAGCTCCCAGGCTTGTCTTTTGAAAGTGTTGTGCAGGTTTCCTTTAAGAAGGAGGACTGATAGGTTAACTATAGAGGGATCGCTCTGTGAAATGTGGCAGGGGGGAGTGGAGCTATGTTGCTAATCTCTCTGTAGTCTGGACTTTATGCTCTTCAATAGGAGCAGTAGTATTTGTTACAAGGTTTTGCCAGGTGCAGTGGCAGAAGGATATGCATGTTTTACCCTGCCACCTGGTGGCAAGCTGCATAACTAAGCAATTTAGTAAAGATGTATGATGGACCATAAATCTGCATGCAATGTAGTTGTAGCCGTGTTGGTCCTAGGATATTAAAGAGACAAAATGAGTGAGGTAGTATCTTTTATTGGACCAACTTCTGTTGGCGAGAGAGACGAGGTGAGCTTAAAAGACGAGCTCTGTGTAAGGACCATAAGTCTGACTTCAAATATGTTAACGGCTGTGATAAAAAGGACTGGGTCAGTTGTCTCCATTTCCACTAAAATAGGTCAAGAAGTAATTGGCTTAACCTGTAAGCAGGGAGATTGAGGTTAGATATAAGGAAAACCTTTCTAAGTATAAGGATAGTTAAAGACTGGAATAAGCTTCCAAGGGAGATCATTGGAGGTTTCTAAGAACAGGTTAGAAAAATACCTCTCAGAGATGGTCTAGGTTTAATTGATCTTCCCTTAGCACAGGGGGCTGGACTAGATGACCTCTTGGGGTCCCTTCTCTACATTTATATATTATATGTTATAAATCTGTGTGACTTCAGGCACTTGGCATTACAGCTTTCACCCACTATCTCCATCCTGCAGCGAGAAACAACTTACCTTTCTTTTTTTGCCAGTCCTACTGCTTTAATCTAAACAAATATTTTCTTATGTGCTGTGCTTTAGGTAGGGCAATTTCTTGCAATATCCTTAGGAGACCTTATTGAAATGACTTTAAGTATCTTTGGGGTCCATTGTATTAGATGAATGTTTTATGTATTACTGTGTGCTGGGATTGTATGTAACCCCCGTCTAGGAGGGCAGATGGGATGTCACCCTGGGAAGTTTTAGAAACTTCGAAGGGCCGTATAGAACAGTGTGCCAGACAAGACTGGACTTTTGGGACAAACAATGTCATGTGATTTGCCTGGGGAATCTCTAGGGGAACGTGAATGCAAATCCCCCACCGCCAGTTATGCAAAAACCCAGCCTGTTGAAGCTTTGCCCTGAGGAGAGGGCCATTATCTGCTGATTACCTGTTCCTGTTTCAGAGGAACAGCCGTGTTAGTCTGTATTCGCAAAAAGAAAAGGAGTACTTGTGGCACCTTAGAGACTAACCAATTTATTTGAGCATGAGCTTTCGTGAGCTACAAGCTGTAGCTCACGAAAGCTCATGCTCAAATAAATTGGTTAGTCTCTAAGGTGCCACAAGTACTCCTTTTCTTCTTACCTGTTCCTGGAGTCTCAAGATCAAAAGCCCAAACTGTGTAAAGGAAAAATGGACCTATTCATGAGGGTGCTAGTTCTGAGCTAAGGCTTTTATGAACTTGTAACCACAGAAAAACCTCTTGGTGGGGTTTGAAGGATTGACTCCTTCCAGAGCCCTTGTTGCGTGTAGGTTCTTTTATTGTTTTAAACATGTTTTCTCTGTAATGCTTTCACCTTAAGAATAAACTTGCGCTGTCAGAAAGAGCTGTGGTAACTTGTGACTCCTGGCAACTACAGCTGTCCTTAGCCTTCTAAGGCCATGTCTACATTACGAAATTAGGCCGAATTTCTAGAATTCGGTTTTGTAGAAAGCGTTTTTATACAGTCTATTTCTGTCCACACACAAGTGCTCTAAGTGCATTTAGTCGGCAGAGTGCATCCACAGTACCACACAGTAACCGTCGACTTCTGGAGTGTTGCACTGTGGATAGCTATCCCACAGTTCCCGCAGTCTCCGCCGCCCATTTGAATTCTGGGTAGAAATCCCAATGCCTGATGGGGCAAAAACATTGTCGCGGGTGGTTCTGTGTACATATCGTCAGGCCCCCCTTCCCTCTCTCCGTGAAAGCAACGGCAGACAATCGTTTCACACCTTTTTTTCCTGGGTTATCCGAGCAGACGCCATAACACAGCAAGCATGGAGCCTGCTCAGCTCACGGTCACCGTACGTCTCCTGGGTGTTGGCAGACGTGGTACTGCATTGCTACACAGCAGCCACTCATTGCCTTTTGGCAGCAGACAGTGCAGTATGACTGGTAGCCGTTGTCGACATAGTCCTGGGTGCTCTTTTAACCGACCTCGATGAGGTCAGGGGCACCTGGGGAAAACATGGGAGTGACTAAGCCAGATCATTACCCTTTTAAGTTTCATCTCATGATGATTCAGTCCTGCCGGCAGTCCTACTGCACCATCTTTTAATGACCAGCCAGGAGACAATGATGGCCAGCCGTCATACTGCACCGTCTTCTGCCGAGCACCCAGGACATGACAATGGCTGAGAAGTCGTACTGCACAGTCTGCTGCCAGCAAGATGTATAAAGATAGATGAAGTGGATCAAAACAAGAAATAGACCAGATTTGTTTTGTATTCATTTTCTCCTCCCTCCCTCCGTGATATCAACAGCCTGCTAAACCCAGGGTTTTGAGTTCTATCCTTGATGGGGCCATTCTGTTTCTCCTTGATGCAAAGCCACCCCCTTTGTTGATTTTAATTCTCTGTAAACCAACCCTGTAAGCCATGTTGTCATTCACTCCTCCCTCCATCAGAGCAACGGCAGACAATCGTTTCGCGCCCTTTTCCCTGGATTGCCTGAGCAGACGCCATAGCACAGCAAGCATGGAGCCCGTTCAGCTCACTGCAGCAGTTATGACCATTGTAAACACCTTGCACATTATCATGCAGTTTATGCAGAATCAGCACCTGAAAAACCAGGCGAGGAGGTGACGGAAGCACGGTGATGAGGACATGAACACAGATTTCTCTAAAACTGCGGTCCCCAGCAATTTGGAGATCATGGTGTTACTGGGGCAGACTCATGCCGTGGAACGCCGATTCTGGGCCCGGAAAACAAGAACAGAGTGGGGGGACCACATAGTGTTGCAGGTTTGGGATGATTCCCAGTGGCTCCGAAACTTTCGCATGCATAAGGGCACTTCCATGGAACTTTGTGACTTGCTTTCTCCTTCCCTGAAGTGCAAGAATACCAAGGTGACAGCAGCCCTCAAAGTTCACAAGTGAGAGGCGATAGCCCTGTGAAAGCTTGCAACACCAGACAGCTACCGGTCAGTCGGTAATCAATTTGGAGTGGGCAAATCAACTGTGGGGGTTGCTGTGATGCAAGTAGCCAATGCAAACATTGAGCTGCTACTATCAAAAGTACTAGATGGCTTTGCTGCAATGGGATTCCGTAACTGTGGTGGGGCTATAGACGGAACCCATATCCCTATCTTCGGACTGGACCACCAGGGCAGTCTGTACATAAACTGCAAGGGGTACTTTTCAGAGGTGCTGCAAGCATTGGTGGATCACAAGGGATGTTTCACCAACATCAACGTGGGATTGGTGGGAAAGGTTCATGATGCTCGTGTCTTCAGGAACTCTGGTCTGTTTAAATGGCTGCAGGAAGGGATTTACTTCCCAGACCAGAAAATAACTGTTGGGGATATCAAAATGCCCATAGTTATCCTTGGGGACCCAGCCTACCCCTTAATGCCCTGGCTCATGAAGCCATACACAGGCACCCTGGACAGTAGTAAGGAGCTGTTCAACTATAGGCTCAGCAAGTGCAGAATGGTGGTAGTGTGTGCGTTTGGCCATTTAAAGGGTCGCTGGTGCAGTTTACTGACTCGGTCAGACCTCAGCGAAACCAATATTCCCATTGTCATTGCTGCTTGCTGTGTGCTCCACAATATCTGTGAGAGTAAGGGGGAGACATTTATGGTGGGGTGGGAGGTTGATGCAAATCGCCTGGCCGCTAAATACGCGCAGCCAGACACCAGGGCGGTTAGAAGAGCACAGCAGGGTGCGCTGCGCATCAGAGAAGCTTTGAAAACCAGTTTCATGACTGGCCAGGGTACTGTGTGACACTTCTGTTTGTTTCTCCTTGATGAAAACCCGCCCCCTTGGTTGCCTCTAAATTCCCTGTAAGACACCCCCACCCTCCTCCCTTCGATCACAGCTTGCTTGCGAAGGAAATAAAGTCACTATCATTTAAAAAACATCTATTCTTTATTAATTGATTACAAAAATAGGGAGATAACTCACAAGGTAGCCTGGGTGGGGTGTGGGAGAAGGGTAGGAGGGAAGGAAAAGGCCATTTAAAACTTCTTGAATGCCAGCCTTCTGTTGCTTGGGCTGTCCACTGGGGTGGAGTGGTTGGGTGCCTGGAGCCTCCCCCCGCGCCCCGCATTCTTGGGTATCTGGGTGAGGAGGCTATGGAACTTGGGGAGGAGGGAGGGCAGTTAAACAGGGCCTGCAGCGGCACTCTGTGATCCTGCTGCCATTCATGAACCTCCACCAGACACCGGAGCATGTCCGTTTGATCCTGCAGTAGCCCCAGCATTGCCTCATGCCTCCTCTGATCTTCCTGCCACCACCTCTCCTCACGTTCATTGGCCACTTTCCTGTACTCTACCATTGTACACCCTCCACACAGCTCTGTCAGTGCCGGATGACTGCATGAGCTCAGAGAACATTTCATCGCGTGTGCGTTTTTTTCGCCGCCTTATCTGAGATAGCCTTTGGGACGGAGGAGGGAGGCTTGAAACATTTGCAGCTGCTGAAGGAAAAAAGAGGGAGTGAAGTATTTTAAAAGATGCATTTTACAGAACAATGGCTATACTCTTTCACGGTGAAAAACACTATTCACATTACATAGCAAAATGCCACCTTGTACCAAAATACATGTGCATCTTATATTGAGTGCTTGCGGCTTTGGTGTTAGACATCACACACGCAGCACCGGGCAACAGAATTCGGCTTGCAGGCAGCCATGGTAAGCCATAGTCTTTCGGCTTCTGCAACCTTCGTAACAGCAGCGCTCTCCTCTCCCATACCAAGCAAAGCACGTTGAAGTGGCCATTCAGTGCTGCATTTTTCCTGTTAATGTGCAGCAGCAGAAACCAAACTAACCCCCCACCCATCCAATTCTCTGGGATGATCGCTTTACCCCTCCCCCCACCGCGTGGCTGGTATCAGGGAAGATCCCTGCTAGCCAAATGTGAACAGCTCAGCGACAATGTCCCCCCCCACCGTGTGGCTAACTGCGGGGAGGATTTCTTTTCAGGCACAGGCAAATAGCCAAGTAGGAACGGCCACCTCTGAATGGCCCCTTAATTAAATTTCCCTATTTCAACCAGGTTACCATGAACGATATCGCTCTCCTGAGGATAACACAGAGAGATAAAGAACAGCTGTTGCTTGAATGCCAGCAAACACAGGGACCATACGCTGCCATGCTTTGTTATGAAGTGATTCCAGACTACATGCTGCTGGCCTGCCGTGGTAAAGTGTCCTACCATGGAGGACAGAATAAGGCTGCCCTCCCCAGAAACCTTTTGCAAAGGCTTTGGGAGTACATCCAGGAGAGCTTCATGGAGATGTCCCTGGAGGATTTCTGCTCCATCCCCAGACACGTTAACAGACTTTTCCAGTAGCTGTACTGGCCACAAATGCATCCCAAGTCCTCAGGGCTACTTAATCATTAAAAAACACTTGCTTTTATAATGTGTATTATATTTAAAAAGGTACACTCACCAGAGGTCCCTTCTCCAGCTTGGTTGGGTTGGGAGGGTATTTCAGTCAGGGTGAGAAAAAGATTCTGGCTGTCAGGGAGAACGGTGTGCTGTGTGCTCTCCTCAAGCTCATTCTCCTCCTCCTCATCTTCCCCATCTGCAAAATCCTCAGCCATGGCGGAGAGTACCCCATCGTCGGAGTCCACGGACGGGGTGGGGTAGTGGTGGCGGCCTCCCCTAGAATTGCATGCAGCTCAGCATAGGAGCGGCATGTCTGGGGCTCTGCCCCGGAGCATCCGTTTGATTCTTTGGTTTTCTGGTACGCTTGTCTGAGCTCCTTAAGTTTCACGCGGCACTGTGTTGCATCCCTGCTGTAGCCTCTGTCCCTCATGGTCTCAGAGATTTTTTGAAATGTTTTGGCATTTCATCTTTTGGAACGTAGTTCTGATAGCACGGATTCCTCTCCCCATACAGCAATCAGATCCAGTACCTCCCGTTCGGTCCATGCTGGAGCTCTTTTTTGATTCTGGAACTGCATGGTCACCTGTGCTGATGAGCTCGCCTGGCCAAACAGGAAATGAGATTCAAAAGTTCCCAGGGCTTTTCCTGTACACCTGGCCAGTGCATCCGAGTTCACAGCGCTGTCCAGAGCGGTCACAATAGTGCACTGTGGGATAGCTCCCGGAGGCCAATACCTTCAAATTGCGTCCACACTAACCCTAATTCGAAATGGTGATGTCGATTTCAGCGCTAATCCCTTCACTGGGGAGGAGTACAGAAATCTGTTTTAAGAGCCCTTTATGTTGAAAAAAATAGCTTCGTTATGTGGATGGGTGCAGGGTTAATTCGGGGGTTAACTAAACTGCTAAATCCGACAAAAACTCGTAGTGTAGACCAGGCCGAAGAGAAAGCAAATGTAGATGCTGGCTCGCCTAGGCAGTCTGGCTTGCTGGGGAGCTCACAGTGTAGGCAAAGAACTGGATAAACCCAGGTTAGGAAGGAAAGAGACCCAAGAGAAGTGATGGTTAAGGAGCTGGGAGCCTAGAGTGGGTGCCCTTGATGGACCACAAAGGGGGAGTGAAGGTGCAGCTGTCCTGAACTGTGACACACTCCTCATACCAAAGGATGACAAAAATCACTCAAAGATAATCATAGACCTCCAGAAGTTGGAACTGGGAGGGACTTTCTAGGACATCCAGTCCATCCTCTTCAATTAAATGAGAAACTCTCAACACCACGCGCACTATATGCAGCTACTTACCTAACCTACCTATATCTTCAGAGTTAGCTACCACACTAGGCAAAGTTTCCACTCTTTGATTGTCCTTATTGCCTTATTGAAAACTTTTCCTAATAGCCAAGATAAATGAGAAACAATAAAGCTTGGTTTTTATAGCACTTTTTATGCAAAATGCACCCTGAAGCACTTTACTGAGTTAAATTATACAGTTATAGTATTAAATAATATAAATTTAAAACATTTTCAGCTTTAGTCTCTTACTCCTTGTTTTATTGCTAGTGTCCAATTTAAATAATTTTGTCTTCTCTTCTAATATTAATATTTATATTCCAGTACTGCTCAGAGGTTTCAATCAGGCACTGTACAGAGGCAGACACAGTCCATATCCCAAGGAGTTTATTCTGTAGGAAAGGGACTTATCCTGCTCTTATTGAAGTCAGTGGCAAAATTCTCATCCATTTCAATGAAAGGAGAATCAGGCTTTTATGGTACGTCTGCACTCTAGCCGGGAGTGTGAATGGCAGGTCGCGCACATGTAGCCACCCTCGCTGTGCTCTGACACAGCATGCTAAAGATAGAAGTCAGAATGGCATGCCACAGGCTTCAGTGCTGGCTGTGCAAGTAAGTGCGTATTCCGTGGGTCAGACGAATTTGCACAGCCTGAGCTGAAGCTCACCCCATGACTCCTCACTTGTATTTTTAGCGAGCTAGCTGGAGAAAAGCTAGTACAGGTACGGCACCGTGAGTTGTGAATCACACCTCTGGCTACAGTGTAGATGCACCCTTAGAGAGGTTTGTCCTGAGCACAGGCCTGGAGGCCAGGAGCTCCTTACTTCGGATCCCAGCTCTGACACTGACTCCTCCCTGTGGCCAGGTGGAGCTACCTGTTCAAGAACTCAGGGCAAGGTTTCCCACTGCTCAGGACTAGCACTGTGCCACTAATGGATTTTTCAGTTCGCTGGCAATTCATTTAGGCTGGAACAAAATATTTCAGGGTGACAAAACTGAAATGGTACACTCTGATCTTCAGCATTTTAAAACATGTTAACCGTGTTTTGAAAAAGGAAATTTCCAAACAAAGTGCCATTTTGACAAACACCTGCCCTCCCTCAATCAAAATGTTTCATTTTGGCATTTTCTAGATGAAATTGATTATTTTAGATGTCTTTTCAGGGGTAAGGGGAGTGTTGAGTGAAACAATGAAATGCCAATGACTTCGCCAAACATTTCAGTGTCACCAAATCTGCATTATTCACAGAAAAACAGGGTTGACCGAAAATGTCACCCAGCTCTTCTCAGCACCCACACGTGGGGTCAGATTTTCCAAGAGCTCAGTTTCCTGTTAGGCCCTTGAATAAAGGCCGGATTATCAAAAGTGCTCAGCATCCTGTGGGCTGAGTTCTGCTGAAAATCTGGTCACTTATTTTGGCATCTAAACGGGAGCTGAGTTCTTCGAAACTCTGGCCCCCACTGTGGGTGCTGAGCCCGACTGAAAATTTGGATCTTGCTGGCTGCTGAGCCCTGGTAAAAAGCTCTGTTAGGAAGCAAGCACTGAGCACTGAGCTTTTGCGCAGCGCCTGGCCCAGAGAGGCTCCCACCAGCGCAGAGAAATGTGCACAGAGCTCCACAATGCAAGTCTGCCTGCTCTGGGAAGACCACAGGTGAATGGAGGATGGAGGGATGTGAGGGGGTATGTTAGGCACAGGCACAAGGCATATTGAGAGTACAGGGGTTACGTGTGCAATCCTGCATGTGCAAATAATATGCATAATGGCGGATTTCGTTCTGTCAAGGTGTTCCCAATGCCCCTGTGGGGAAGGGTCATCCCAGAGGGTACAGAAGACCTGGCCGTGCAGAAAAGTGAGAGCACAGGCTCTCCTGATGGCTGGATGTAGACAGAGAAATGCTTCTTGTTGGCGCCCATGAAACAATCTCTCCCGGCCAGCTGCTCGGAGCCTCATGACATATGCTAAGCACAGCATCCTTCCCAGCCCCTCATCCTCCCAGCACTTGTTCCTCCCAGTTTGCTTCACCGTAGTGGAGCATATGAAACAAAGAAGTACCAAGCCCAGCAGCCCAACCAGTGGTCCAGCAGTGTTTTCTCACAGCCCTCATCTACACCTCTGCATATTCAAGCCTTTTCATTCTCTGTGCCTGATTCTCATTTATACTATGCCCCTTTACACCACTCTGGCTGTGCAGAGTGGCCTTAATATGGATGTAACTGCAATTTACATTCTGTGCCTCGGTTTCCCCATCTGTAAACTGAGAGTAATGATATTCCTCTTATGTCACAGGGGCCTTATGAGGATTATCTGTCTGTAAATACTTTCAAGATGAAAAGCAGCACGTAAGAACTAAGTATAAACAGTATTGCTCTTTGAGGACCGGATCTGAGCTGATGTAAGTGGGCATAACTCCACTGGCTTCTATTAAACTTACACTGATTTACACCAGTTGAGTATTTGGTCTCTGGTATTTATTTTGTCTGTCCATCCATTCCCAGCTTACATATGGTTTCTTAGGCTAAATAAAAACCTAGACCAGTTCCCTTACTCTCACCCTGACCCACAGCCCCTCAACCCAGTGCCCATTGAAGTTGGGTGTTGGACTTAGCTGTTCAGGAGTAAACACTCAGCAGGCTCAATTTCTCACTGTAAGAGGCTTAGCGAAGGGGGATTCTGGATAGGGAACCACTTACCAGCAGATAATGCTGACCCCCAAGGATGGTGAAACGCCAGCACCCTCCCTGCATATCCTTTTCCTTTCATACCTTCAGAGCTGCGTGCTTCCTTGGCCCAAATGCATTTCTCACCTCCTGGGAGTCATGACAGAGTGACCATGGTGCCTGTTGCAAGTGACAGTGTTTGGGGTAGGGGGGTTTCTCCCCACCATTGCATAACAATGCCTGCTTCTGGTGTGTATTTCCCTCTTTCAGGCTCTCTGCTGGGAAGAGGACACCTGATATTAGGCATCTGACCACACTACCTCTAGGTGGCACCTCATTGGCATGGGGAGCCCACATCCTCCTTTTACCAAGGGCTCCAACCCCAAAGCTTGAGACATGAATCAGCTGACTGCTGCAAGCTCAGACCAGCCCTGCTTCACTCCCTTCCCCTCCCCCCAGGATGACTGTGCTGGCCTGCTTCTTAGTCCTGCTCCTTGGCCCTTCAGCAGCCTTCCCCGCAGCAAGGTGCTTTCTGCAGGCTCTGATTGGTCTGGCCATCTCCTCGATGGAGTGCCCCATCAGGAGCCACAAATTTCTCCTCCCCCCTTGTGAAGGAAAGGAGCTTATTTATATCCTGTTCCCACTTCCCTGCAAGCCTGGCTCTTTCCCTGTAGTTCACATCAGTCCCTGTGGGAACCACAATTCCAACAACAACTTGGCCTGGGGTCAGGGCAGTAACTGGACTGCCAGTCCTGGGGCTTGTTCTGAAAAGCCAGCAGGTCCTGTTACAGTCATCTCCATAAGACATCCCCCATAGTGCCTTGTCCATACAGTGAACCTATATATCCATAAAATCTTCCATTATCCGCTCTCCTTTCCATATAGCGCCCCATGTAATGCCCTCCCCCATACTGCCTTGTTAAATACCACCCTCTCTTCTCAGCATTTTGCATGTCTCCATAGAGTACGTCTACATCGCAGTTAAAAACCTGGGCCAGCTGACTCGGGCTCACAGGGCTCCTGCTAAGAGACTGTTTAACTGAGGTGTAGATGTTTGGGCTCAAGCTGGAGCCTGGGCTCTAGGACCCTGCAAGGTGGGAGGGTCCCAGAGCTCAGGCTGCAGCCCGAGCCTGAACATCTACACCACAATTAAACAGCCCCCTTAGCCGGAGCCTGAATCAGTTGGCATAGGCCAACTGCAGGCGGCACCTAGGTTCAAAGAGCCTCCCTTATCTTTCCCTGCTCCCCCTGACAAACCTTTGAAACATGGATGCTGTAGACAAACAGATACTGCGGTGAATGTCTATTTTCCTGTGAAGCTATTACCCTTGCATCTCTCTCCAGATCCTCTGTTGTTGTCTGCAGCATTTCCCTGGAGGCTGCTGCCTGAATGATAAACAACTGAAGGACAAGACGTGTTTGAAAAGAACAAAAGCTCCAAGAAAACTCTAAGGTCCTCTCTACTCCTGCAGTGAAATCCCCTCTAGGACTCAAAAGGAAACTCTGAGCTCCCCAGCGGAAGTGTCTTCTGAGGCCTCCAAATGGAATCAGGCTTCCTTTCACCTCAAGGCTTCCTTTATCCTGGCTTGATTTGACTTGTTCAGCCAGGGGGCTCTTTTCGTTCCAACCACTGGAGGATGATACTGAGGTATGAGACTGTCACCCATACATCTGCTTCTCTGCCAATGGTATGTATGGAGTCCGTTTGCAGTGCTTGCTAGGGGTTTTATCAAATGGGCTTTCTTTCAGCTGACTTTAATGGCATTAGGCCCTGATTCAGCAAAGTTCTTAAGTATGTGCCTAACTTTTAAGCATGTATCCAAGTCCTATTGATGTCAATTGGGCTTGAGCATGTGCTTAAGTGCTTTGCTGACTCATGACCTTAAGGACCGTTAAATTTGATGCAATGCATTGATAATGTTAATGTACAGGGGATAAGAAAGTATTTTTTGTCGTGTGGTTGATGTGTACTTTTGGGACTGAAGCCAGGCCCCAACATTAAACCTTAAAAAACTAGGGATTGAAAAATTCTATTATAAAATGTAGTGACCAGACCATATAAATTAGGGAAAGGGCTCACTGGGTCAGATAGTGCATCCATTGGCCAGGGCAGGACTTCTTCCCGTAGCATGTTCCCCAACTGTGATGTCTTTCACCAGTTCCCTTGGGAGGACAGTCTACAGTCTAATGCCTCTCCCTGTTAGGACACATTTCCTAATATCCAGCCAAAATTTGTCTTTATCCAGTTTCATCCAATTACTCTTAGTTACGCTGTACCTCTCTGGGCTGCTTGGAAAAGTTCCTCTCCCTTTCAGACTTCAAATATTTGTACCCAGTATAATTTCTCCTGCTCTCCTTTAGTTTTCGCATTCAGACCTGGTGTAGATGAGTGTGATTTCCTTGAAAGTTCTGTTTTCTGCCTGTAGCCCACAATAGCTTAGTCTCGTGAGGCTTGGCTTTAATACTTTAGTCTAGTCCAGTTTATTGGGTTCAATGCAGGGGTAACAGGGTGGCTTTTAGTGGCCTGTGATGTGCAGGAGGTCAGACTAGATGATCTGCCAGTCCCTTCTGTCTGTCTCTGATTCTGTTTCTGTGAATTGTACCCATTAACACCAGGTCAGAATTTAGTCCATTTTAGTGTTTTAATTTGTCTTTATAAGACAAACAATCCCTCCATGCACTTCATTATGATCCCCTGGGTGCAGGAAAGGTGACCCCTTACTGATAAGGAGTAGTACATTAATTATTTAAAACTTATAAAACACTCCTAAAATAAAGTATATTCCATTGTAGCATTTGTGTATTCCTTTTTCTCAAAAAGTTGACTTAAGGTGTACCAGATCTGTTTCTCCTTTGTAAAATTTGAATTAAGGTCAGGTTATCCTGTGCTTGTCCTAACCTCAAATAGATATTTTTGACATTTCCACCTTGCTTAACAGCTGTGTTGTTGGGGATTGATTATACTTCATTTTTTGGGTCATATGATAGCTATTTTAAATTGGCTTGTGTCTCTCTTGCTAGTCTCTTTTTAGGAGGAATATATGAAATATTGCTCCAGATGACTGATTTTCATACTTCCCATAGCACTGCTTCACTGGTCTTGCATTCTTCTTTTCCTTAAAATAATTTGAGATATGTTCCATAAACATACGTATAAACATGTAATCTTTTAGACCTGCATTCAGGAATCTCCATGTACAGGGACCCCTAGGGGTCACTCCAGCCTCCCAAAATATGGATGCTTGATCTGCTGTATCCCAAGGGATGCACAAGTCTCCGTAAATCTATCCTTTCTTGTTTCTTCATGATGTATTTTAGTTTAGAACTTTGGCTATATCAACCTTTAAAGAGCTTGAGATTCTAAATTATGGTCCCCTGCAGAAATCATCTTCTCATTTCTAAATGAGGCAATATTGGTTAATGTATGGTGTCAAGGTTCCTCCCCCACTCTGAACTCTAGGGTACAGATGTGGGGACCTGCATGAAAAACCTCCTAAGCTTATCTTTACCAGCTTAGGTCAAAACTTCCCCAAGGTACAAAATATTCCACCCTTTGTCCTTGGATTGGCCGCTACCACCACCAAACTAATACTGGTTACTGGGGAAGAGCTGTTTGGACGCGTCTTTCCCCCCAAAATACTTCCCAAAACCTTGCACCCCACTTCCTGGACAAGGTTTGGTAAAAAGCCTCACCAATTTGTCTAGGTGACTACAGACCCAGACCCTTGGATCTTAAGAACAATGAACAATCCTCTCAAAACTTGCACCCCTCCTTTCCTGGGAAATGTTGGATAAAAAGCCTCACCAATTTGCATAGGTGACCACAGACCCAAACCCTTGGCTCTGAGAACAATGAAAAAGCATTCAGTTTTCTTACAAGAAGACTTTTAACAAAAATAGAAGTAAATAGAAATAAAGAAATCCCCCCTGTAAAATCAGGATGGTAGATACCTTACAGGGTAATTAGATTCAAAAACATAGAGAACCCCTCTAGGCAAAACCTTAAGTTACAAAAAAGATACACAGACAGAAATAGTTATTCTATTCAGCACAGTTCTTTTCTCAGCCATTTAAAGAAATCATAATCTAACACGTACCTAGCTAGATTACTTACTAAAAGTTCTCAGACTCCATTCCTGGTCTATCCCCGGCCAAGACAGAATATAGACAGACACACAGACCCTTTGTTTCTCTCCCTCCTCCCAGCTTTTGAAAGTATCTTGTCTCCTCATTGGTCATTTTGGTCAGGTGCCAGTGAGGTTACCTTTAGCTTCTTAACCCTTTACAGGTGAGAGGAGCTTTCCCCTGGCCAGGAGGGATTTCAAAGGGGTTTACCCTTCCCTTTATATTTATGACATATGGTAATAAAAAAATACTCAGTGGGGACTATAATACAGAACCAAGCAGAATCCTGTTACTCTTGTCGTCTGCTTACTGCTACACTTAACTGGAGGATTCTCTGCACCTTGAAGTCTTTAAACCATGATTTGGGGACTTCAGCTCAGTCATAGGCGAGAGGTTTATTGCAGGAGTGGGTGGGTAAGATTAGGTGGCCTGCATTGTGCAGGAGGTCAGACTAGATGATCATAATGGTCCCTTCTGACCTTAATATCTATGAATTGTCCTATGAATTATTTTTGTTGTCCTTCTCTGGATTCCCAACAGCTTGTCAAGGTTTTACTTATCTTGAGAACAGTGGGGCTTATTCTGGCCACTGCCTCTGGTGGGGTACAGGGTACAGAAAGGAGCAGCAAGAGGCTGGGGGAGAATTCTCTCAGTGTATGAGCAGTGTAGGGTGAACATAAGCAGCCCTATGCTGCCACCCCTTGGCAGGCAGCAGCATAGAAGGTGTGGCAAGGGCGGGACTGAGCAGCGGTGCTGGAACTAAGGGTGCGGTGGGTGCAGCAGCATCCCTGGGCTTGAAGTGATTTTCATCATATCCAGGGTTTACAGTTTGGTTCAATGGCTTTCAGCGCCCCACTATACAAATTTGTTCCAGCACTCCTGAGGCTGAGGGTGGGAGGGAGAGTCGTGAGGACAGGAAGGGGTGAGATGCGGCCTATAGGCAACTGTGGGGAAAGTCAGAGATTTCTTACACTGGGGCCATTTCAGTCCTTGCAGCTCCGCCGAATCCAGGTGACATAATGGTGACTTAAATTCACTTTTGTCCCATCTCCCCCTGGGCTGTGCCTTCTGAGGAGGCCCAGCACAGAACCTGCTCCAGTATTTCAGGCTCCCTGATCCAGGGCATTGTTGCGTCAGGTTCATTTTGCCATTATTTCAAACTGCACACTCATATCTAATTTTCTCTCCATTATTACCCATAATATGGCAATACTAAGCCACAGTCTCAAGCCCGTACCGCACGTGGTGTGTGGGAAACAAAGACTTAGTGCCATCTCCAACTTAGTTGCTTTTCCTACTTAGTGCTTTAATAGATGCCTAATGTAGCTCTTATGTTTGGGAAGAGTTCATTAGTTTACAAATTAGCAGCCTGAAATGAATTTTGTTACCATTGACTGCCTTCCCATTTCTAGCAATATGGCTGCTTTTTCTTTTTTCCCCCCAGATTAGTGTTTATGAAGTATAAGTGAGATGATTCACTCAGCTACTTAAACTTTAAAGACATCCATGATCATTTCATCCTCTTTCAGGCTAGTCTCCCACCCACCTTCCTCTGCTCCCAAACACAAAATCCCACTTTGCTGATGCTACAGGAAAGTGCTGCATCTTTTCATCTGTGTCTGTAAGGCACAGTAAGGAAATCAATTGGACTTGGGAGAGCGAGCTGGTAATAATGCTGTCTACCTTATGTACGGTGAGGCTCAACAGGCAGTGTTGAAAGTCTGAGGGATTATTGCATGCCTCAGGTGAGTTGCACGGCACGAAGCTAAAGGATCAATGTCTTCAGCCACCTGAGCCATGAAATGATCCCTTAGAAACACAATGCTCCAGAGAGACTTAAAGGAATTATATTCAATTTTAAAAAAACAACCTAATGAGATAAACCTGTGCGTTTGCTGCGGATTATTGGCACTGGTACGACATCACTGACAATAAGTCTGAGTGTTCCGTTCCTGTCCTGTATGCTTAATTAGTGCTACAGACCCATCTGGCGTGGACAGATCTGGCTCCTAGGTATGCATTTAGTATGAGTGTGAGCAGTGGAAGAGTAATGAGAGGATTCCACCAACTTTCAACAAACGATAATATCTAATAGACACATGCCAAGGTGGGGACTTAAATGGTGAATAAGAGCAACCCAGTGTAGCAAGGGTTTAAGAGCTGGCTTGCTATTCTATTCTGTTTAGATTCTCATATCAGACCCATCACTGTGGTGTGGTATCTCAGCATCTAGCTGAACAAAACCTGAGGGACCTATGAACTTCCCCTAGGTAAACACTGCAGGGCAAGCCTTCCTAAATATAGAGGTTGCCAGATGCCAACATAATATAAATGTCATTATAAATGTTTGAGAGGGATGCAGTGTGAAAATCTCCTGGGGATTTGCCTAATACAAAAGGCTTTTGTTAAACCTTCTCCATCCCTCTTCCTCTGTTGCTCACAGTGGGTCAAATCCTTGCTTAACCAGCCAGCTTGCATGGCACAGCTGGGCTTCTCCAAAAAAGTTGAGGGTAATTGTGAGGAGCCATCCTCCATTTCTGGCCATAGAGAGGAAGCAAGCTAATGGTGCACCCATAGAAGAGGGGGAGATGTAGCTGTATGGGACAGTCACCTCTTCCCTGGGACTCTGCACATGCCCCGCATCCAGCACTCAGTGGAGCTGATGGTGTATTGTGTTTTGGGAGGGTGTCACCAGGGGAAAAAGAGGACAGCAGGGAACTGGTCTCTTGTCCCCAGAGTGAACCTTTCAGACTTCCATTTACAAACTTCATTGAGAGCTAATGCGGCTTTACTGAGCACTGAATTTCATGGAGCTATTTGTGAAGGGATTTACACAGCTCCTTCAAGAAAGAGGGGCCCTGCAGGGGGTAGCCAGCTCTCCTTGAAAACCATGTTATTCCACAGTTCCTTGGGACTCAGGGAACTAGGAAATCTCACCCCCTGACCGGAGCACATCCTTAAAGCCCCTCTCATCTGCAAGGATTACTCCTTGGAAACTCTGGGAGGTGAACCTGAAGATTTCTCTCCCACTCCCAGCCCAGATGGGCTAGCCTGGTTTTTTTTTATTTTTTGGATTGGAGCTACTGAATGTCATGGTCTTTGATCAGATCTGAGGGTTGCATTAGAAAATGGGTTTGGCGAGAGTGCATGTGCGTATCCCCACTGTAATCAGAACACATCACTCTTTTCATGTTCATTATAAAGGTAACAAGCAAGTGGTACTATGGGTCAGATTCTCAGCAGGAGGAAAACTTGGCTGAGCTCAGTTAACTTCAATGTATCTCTGATGATTTGTGCCTTCTGAAGATCTGGCCCATCTATTTTTGCACTTGACATAAAAAACCTTAACCCGACCCCACCCTTACTCATTAATTCCCAAACCTAAATTTCCTTTTAATTAAGAAATAAAGATACCCCCTACAGAAGAAAGGGAAGAAGGGGGAGGAAACCCTCTAACTGCAAGAATAATCCAAGGCTCAAATCCTGTGGTTGGATCCGTACAAACAGACCTTTGTGCCTGTGAGGAATAGAGCCCGACTGAAGATCCATGGGGCTCCATGCAGACACATGAGTTTGCCTGTATCAAGGCCCCAGATTGCAACACAATCTTGCACTTACACAGGGCCTGATTTTCAGAGGTTTTGAGCAACTCTCGTTGAAATCATTGGGAGCCACATGAGCTCATCACTTGAGAAAATTGGGCCCACAGTGATCATCCTCACGGATCAAAAACATGTTAGAAATTATTTACACCTTGGGATCACTTTCTCTGTTGCTGAAATGTAGCCACCTCTGGGTGGAGGACAGTAGTTGTGACACCCTGACACCCCAATATTCACCACTGTCATGTAATTAGGATATGTTTTGTACAAAGTATGTCTTGTGAGATATCATTCTAAACATCTTGATCTGCGAGACATTACTATCTCATTGGACTGTACGTTATCATCGTATGTGAAGTTATGAATTTTGGCTATGTATATGTTACGGAAACATGTTGTGAAGTTGACAGCAACCCACAAGCAGCCTTGCAGGTACAACAGTAAAAAGGACAAACAATGTTAATGGCTTATTGAGGAAATACACACAAGCACAAGGATTACCCCAGGAACTGTGTACAATAGAAACCTCTCAGAGATAGCACTATAGAATGGGAACTGTTTGACTCAGGTCACAGCAAAAGAGCTTTCCATCAAAGGGGAAGAAAATATAAAAGGGGGACAATGACATCATGGGAGGACCTCACTCTCCCTGCAACAATACACCTGGAAACACCTGAGGGGCAAGGACTGAACTGTGGGAAGTGATGGTCCCAGGCTAGAAGGATCGTTAGCCTGTGTATGAAAACCTGGGAAAGCCAAGGCAACTTGTGCCTTAAACCTATCACTCAGGGTGAGAATTTGCTAATGTATAGCTTACCTATCTAGTGTGTTAAGCTCAGTTTGCGGGTTTTGTTTATTTACTAAGGTAATCTACTTTGATCTGTTTGCTATCACGTATAGTCACTTAAAACCTATCCTTTGTAGTTAATAAACTTGTTTTTGTTCTCTCTAAACCAGTTTGTGAAATTCATAACTGGGGGCAAGAAGCTGTGCATATCTTCCTCCACATTGAGGGAGGGAGTGAATTTCATGAGCTTATGCTGTACAGTTTTCGGTGCAGCACAAGACAATACAATTTTGAGATTGCATCTCAGAGGAGGTGTGCACTTGAGTGCTGGGCAATTCCCTAGCTGATTCTTCCCATGCAGATCTGATTTCAGTGTCTGTGTGTTTCTGCAGCTGTGCATGTCCCTACCTGTGTGTGTGCTAGAGGTGGCTTGAGGGCCTGGCTCAGCAGGACAGAGTGAGGGAGCCCAGACTGATGGAATCTGTGGGCTCAGTGGTACCCCAGGACATCAGGTGGCACCCCAGAGTGGGAGGTAACTGGTCACAGTAGTCAGTAGGACAGCTGGCACCACTGAACACAGCACACCAGTGGGGAAGAGGTCAGCTGCTGGTGAGGACACCAGGACTTGTATTCTTACAAAAAGTGCTATGGGATCTATAATGTGCATGCACCAGGCCCAATAAGATTTTGGTGATTTAAAGTTTCGTCTGAAGGCCCCCCTTCCCTGGGCAGCCACAGTACAGATATCAGTATTTAGGTCTGTTAAACCTGATGCTTTGAACACTAGTCCATTGATGAAATAATGTTGCTGACCGAACTTTTGGGTGCATATGTGTATCAAACGCTGAAAGAGCACAAAGTGTGTTGCTAAGCATGGCAATACATAACTGAGTCAGAGCGATGCAATGACCAGCCTTTGTTTCTGTTCTTTTGACACTAAAGATGGAGCTGGTGGGTAACTACTGCTCTTAAGGTCTGATCCAAAGCCCACTGACGTCCATGGAAAGATTCCCATTTACTTCAGTGGGCTTTGGATCAGGTCCTTAATGTTGCTGAGGATGTAATCTACACCTTGTAAAAAAAGCCTGAAAACACCCTGTTGTGAGTGGTGTCCATTATTTGCCTGAGTTTTGTGGGTCACCTGCAATCTGAAAAATGGAAGACAGAGGCTACAGATTGTTATATCTGAGTGGTTAGACATTACCATTATGCTAAAATTAATACTTCAGTGAGAAAGCAGAAAAAGCATGAGGGTGTGTCTACAATGCAAAGAAAAAGGGTATTCTCAACCTGGGTTAACTAATTTGCTTCAGATAACTCAGGTTAAATAGCAGGGAAGACATAGCAACTCAGCTTTTAACTCAGGTTAACAGCTTGAGTTCAACCCCAAGCTCCTGTTTAGGCTTTAATGCAAGCAGCTAACCTGAGTTAAATGCCCAGTTGTTGCATCTTCACTGCTCTTTTAACCCGAGTTAGCTGCTGAGGTTTATGAACACATCTTTCATTGCAGTGCAGACATAACCAGAGAAAGGGAGAGTGAAGGTGGTGGTGGAGGTGGGAGCATATGAGAAACAATCTTCTGTATTCCTTATTTGAATATGTTATAGGCACTAGGACCCTGCAAAAGCCTTAGCTAAAATGAGGACCCAAGTTCAGCCCTGCTGTGAGTCTCCACTGACATTACTGAAGGCAACGACTTGGCAGGAAGACGTCTGGAAACTGTCCTGGCTACAGGAAAGCTGCTACCTCTGACAAAGCTTTTTGAGATGATTAGAAGAGTCTTAAAATTGTCCAGTCAGAAAAAAAATGTATTGAGGTGCTGGATGTGCTGCAGCACACAGTGCATGGTGTATATGTGTTTTCTTTTGTAACGCTCTGTGCCTCAGGGTGTTTCAGGCAGAAAGCTAAAAGATGAAGTGCCTTCAACCCAATGACAGTCCCTTGGAAATTCACAGCTTGCTGTGCCTTATTGCTTTTCTGAAAAGGAGGCTTTTCTTTTCCTTCTTTAAAGTGAGAATGTAGAGCTAGTAAAAGGTGTCAGACTGACAACTCTGGAAACTGAAGTCCTGTCTGTTTATGTTAAGCATTTCTAAAGCTCCCATCACCATAGTTTCTGGGCATCTTTTCCCTAGAAAATTTGGTTGAGATGGAAAATGACCTTGATGAGACTTGTTAACTAACAGGTTGTTAAACATGACTCTCCAATCAGTGTAGACAGGGAAGAGTCATGTTTATCATCTCACCTGACACAATTTATCCACAGCCAGCTGCCATGGTATTAAATATAACTGGTCCTTGTCTGCATTGACTACAAAGTTGTGTTTAAAATTATAGTTAACACAACTTCTTAAGGTCATGTTCTAATAAAGCCTAATGTTCTATCCACTTCACTCTTGTCTGATACTTATGTAAGCTCTATGGCCAGACATTCTAGAAGGGAAAGAGCTCTCTACTCCTTCTATTGAGGAAAAGGGGAAAATGCTGCCATAGAGAGCTTCACTTGCATAGGCCACCTACCCACAATTCCTCTTGTAACACTTGGAGAGTCACCATACCAAAATGTTAATTTGGGTTTGGGGCTCCAACAGAGGTTCCAGGAGGACAAAGAACTTATTTCCAAGCATCTAGAACCTTGCCTAAAGGTCCTAAGTGCTCCTGGCTCCCCATCTCTGGTGCGAGAGACAATGCAACGGACACCAGCAAAACTGACTGGACTCTGAGGAGGTCCTACAGTGCCTTAATAAAGTTAAATCACTAATCTGGGGTAGGTGATGGTTCTACAAGGCAAGCAGCTTCATTGGGACTGGAAGCAGACCTGCAGAGACACTAGGGGTATGTCTACACTGCAGTTGGCAGTGTAAACCTCTGTTTGGGTAGACAGATTTATCTAACTCTGCTCAAGCTAGTATGCTAAAAATAGCAAGATAGACATGATGGCAGGGCAGTGGCTCAGGCTAAGCACCCGAGTCCAAGCCTGCCAAACCCGCTGGGGCTAAGGTTGGCTGGCTAGCCCAAGCCACTGCCATGCCGCATCATCCACACTGCTATTTTTAGCATGCTAGCTCAAGTAGCTCACTCCCTTCTGCAGTGTAGACACACCCTCCATCTATTGCTAATCACTGAGCCAAAGCACGTGAGGGGTTTGCTGGATAAGTGAGGTGGTGCAGCGAAGGGACATTTCTCCCTGATGGGCAGAAGGGAGTGACACGGACTTCTGCCAAGGTTACCAAGAAGCGGGACGGGAGGGTGGCATTATGATTTATTTGCATAGATATGCTGTTGCTGTGTTTTCCCAGGTTTAGGATTGTGTTCTCTTTCCCCTCATAAAAATGTCCCTGTTTGTACACAGCCTCAGTGTGCTTGTGAGTGGGGAAGTTCTGTCTGTTAACAACATCGAGGAAGGGTGTGTTTAATTTTCCCAGGTTCTGAGCAAGGGCTTGAGTTGGTTTAGTTATTTCTCAAGCGGGACCCTACAGAAGCCAGCTCTCTCTGCTGTTGTTAACCGCCTGGCAGAAGGCTCACGTGTGGACTGTGAGCTCTTGGGTGCGAGGAGCATCTTTTTGTTCTGTGTCTGTGTAGCACCTAGCCCAATGGGGTCCTGGCCTGTGACTGGGGTACTAGGCATTGCTGCAACACAAAGAATACTAATAATAATGGTGACGCCCTCAGAGCACTGTCCTTTATTCAGGAAACTGTTATCTCACACACACACACACACCTGCTCCTCCTCCACAAGAGAGGTGTGTGAAATACAAAGCTACTCTACAATTCATGGAGTTTTCCATTTCATTATGAATTCAAATATGAGTCATGAACCAGCAGTCCCAAGAGCCCCAACTTCTTTGACCAAATGTGTCTAGCAAAACTTTGTAAGTGATGGCAACCATACCTGGGCTCCAGTGAAAGCAGCTGGGTTCCATGGCTGCAGTACCAAGTGGCTGGGGGGAGGGGCAACACAGAAGAAGGACACATACACACACACACACATGCCCCTCCCTCCCCACACACACGCTCCCTTCTTCAAATCCTTAGACCAACCAGCCCTATGCCTAGAGACAGGGGGCAGGGCAGACTGTTCAAGGGCTATTGTTTCTTGGCTCTTTCCCCACACCCCAAATGCTACTGCCAGCTCTATGATTCAGAATCGACTCAGGCACTTCACTCTTGGCGTGTCTTTAATCATTCTCTCTTTCATATAACAGCCACTTCAATAGAGGCATGGCTTTCTAATAACATCTGACCAAGTGCTTCCATACACTTGTCTGTGCTGTATAACAGGCGGTTGATACCATCCGATCTCATATAATCTCTATTGTTCCCACCCTGTGATCTATTTACTTCTTGAACTTTTAGCACATTATGCACAAAACATAACAGCTCACTTAAACACAGCAGGGCTTTCAGGCACCAACTTTCCATACAAATCAATCACCTAATGAAAAAAGAGTAATGAAAAATATTCAGGACCAAGTTCTTGCTTTTCAAACGCAAATATTTGCCTTTAGGGCTGCCTTCTTCATGACTGTTTAAGTCCTGTCCCATCTCGTGGGCTTTGATGTGTTTCTTCATTATGGTTTGGGGAAGTTTTTTCAACCCAAAACCCAGGGCTAGTTCAATAATGCTGTTCAATTCTTAGCTGACACTTCAAGAGAATCATAAAAATCTTAGTGGATGGACATGAAAATAAAAAAAAGAAATAAAGGAGAGGATGGAGTTGTCAGCAGTAAATAGCAAATAACCCCAAAGCATTCTCTTATTTTTATTTGTTCTTTGAAGTTCTTTACAAGAGAACTGGATGGCTCAACAGGTTGATAACAGGCTAAGGAGTCTTTCATCTCTAGCCAGACCCAGGATGCTAGTCACTGAAAATTGTCACGATCTGATGGCTCTTAGGTGGTGGCTGTGAAATGACTTGCTGGTGTTAGTCCTGATATCCCACATCACAAAATCTATCACAGTAAATGTGAGCATCTTGCATTGCATTATTAAAAGGGAAGCTGTGGAGCTTAGTGGGTAGGACACCAGACCAGGAGACCTAGGTTCACTTAATGCTTCTACCACTTGTTTGTTGGATGACCCTGAGCAAGTCACTTCACTATGTCCCAACCTGTAAAACAGAGCTAATAATACCAATCTCCTTTGTAAAGTGCTTTGAGATCTACAGACTAAGAGCTAAGTAGTAGCATTTGTATTACAATAGCACCTAAAGACCCCCACCAAGCTCACACTGCTAAGTGCCGAACAAGCACATACTAAGTCCTGAATATCTTATCATCTAAACAGACAAGGCACAGGATGGGAGACAGGAAGGATTAATATTCCCATTATTCAGATAGGGAATTTGGAGGTTAAGGTCTTGGAAATTAGGTCGGTATAACTACGTCACTCAGGGGTGTGAAAAATCCACCCCCCGAGCGACGCAGTTAAACTCTAACCCCCAGTGCACACAGTGCTAGGTCGACAGGAGAATTCTCCTGTTGAACTAGCTACTGCCTCTTGGGGAGGTGGATCACCTACCCCGATGGGAGAACCCCGCTGCAGCATTTTAAGTGTAGACAAGCCCTGAGTGATCTAGCCAAGGTCTGTCTCTCTCAGACATGCAACCAAGCACTCAGAAGTTAGGAAATGCCAGAATTCGTGTCACCTGTGCTGCCTCAGCTCCCTTGTGTGTCTGCATTATGAGGCAGTCTTGAGTTACATAATCACCTACTATTTCCCCCCACAAGACCCCTGCCTTAATTTGGTAAACTAAGGGATTTGCGTCTATTTTTAATGTCATCTCAGGTATGTCTACAACTTACCTGCCACCACATACACACAGACACCACAGTCATCAGCAAGGATTGAATCCAATACCTTCAGCACTGAAAAGACAGGCTTCTACCACATCAGGGTAAAGAGCTCCTTTAACTGTGAAAAAGTAGGAGGCCACATCGTCTCAGGAACCAGCAATTAGAGAGACACATGGTCACCTGTATTAGAGTATTATAGGGGCACATCCTCCCCTTGTAGTTGTGCCTCCATCTTTACAGTCTCCTCCCCTCATGCCCTTATCTCACAGTGAGCTTCTCCAGAGGCTGCAGCAACGTTGATGGGAAGAGGAGGCATTAACAACATCAGCCACAAGGACCTCTTCCACGGGTAGCTCCTTGAGGTGGAGCAGCGAGCTGGAGAGTGACCAATCAGGAAGGGGGTCAGTGAGCACACAGTGTCAGTCATGGAAAGCAGCAGCATGGGGATCTAGGTGTGCAGTCAGGTGAAGGGGTAGAGGAAAGTAACAATTTTCTAGCAGTTCAAATTAAGGACCTGGTCTACTCAGCTGTGCCCCTTTCCCACAGTGCTGAAGAACTCCACCTTCCCCCTGCTGCAAAGAAATAACTCATTTAAGTCTTAAGAAGTATTTAAATGTCATTTTGGGGCATTAAAAGCTTAATTCATCTTCTTTAAGTTTATTCACTTTAAGTCTGTTAAAGGAAGATGAATATAATAACTGTCAGGAGTTGTGGCCTGCAGGCATATCAGCAGCAGATGATCTCATAGTTAAATAAGGTTTACTGATCCTGTACTTAAACTGGCTTGGCCAGTACTTGAATCAGAGACGTCCGTGTAAACACAATTGTGGTAGTTCACCACGAACAGCCAGCATCCAGGCTTTGACCCAGTGTGGGACTAGGGAGCATTGGAACTACTTTCTGGTGGCCTGTAAGAGTGGGGGAAGAGGGAACAAAGCCTGATGCACAGACAGAGCATGTGTGAGAGTGAGAGGGGTGGCTTGTACCTCCTTCTCTCTCCCTCCCTGCCCCCAATCCCAAGGCTGCCAGGGATTGATTTAGCCACTCACTTCAGTTAATGTAGCCAGGGATGTCCTATCTTGCACCTGGCTGTCCAGAGCCCGTAGGGAAAAGTATTGATCCCTCCCCTACACACATAGGGTGGACTTTTGTTCCCCACACACCAAGTTTTGGTGAGCAGCAATTAGGATGGCCAGGAGCCTGTTTTCAACCAGAAAGTCCAGTCAAAAAGGGGACCTGACAGTGTCCAATCAGATCTACTGACAGACACCCAAATTACGGTTACTGTGGGTAGGGGAGGTGCTGAATCATCACCTGCTCCAGCCTGTACTCAGCCAGGGATGCCTCCTACCTGCATCGGGCTGCTGCAGCTCTCAGCCCCGGTTCCGCAGGCAAGTCCCTCCTGACCCACGCGGGGAGGAGGGGAGAGGGGAAGAGCAGTGGGCGATGGAAGGAGAGAGAAAGAAGAGTGAATGTGGGCAGGGCCTCAGGGGGAAGGAGCAGGGCAGCGGAGTTTCTGGCACTCCTGCGGGAGTGTCCGATTTTTAAATATTAGAGTTGGCAACCCTAGCCGCAGTTCCTCTTCCAACCAGCTCATAGTCTTGTATAGGGTTGCCAAACTTTGTAATATTTAAAAACCAGACACTCCAGTGGGAGTGCTGGAATCCCCCTTCTCTCCCCGAGGCCCTGCACCTGCTCCAGCTCTTCCTCTGAGGCGTCGCTCCTGCCCTGCCCCTTTCCTGAGGCCCCGCCCCTCATTTGCTCCTCTTTCCCCCTCTACATTGCTCATTGCTTTTCTCCTCTCCCCCCATCCCTGCATGGGTCAAGAGAGATTTGCCTGCAGAGCCGGGGCTGGGAGCTGCAGCCACCCGATGCAAGTAGGAGGTGGCCCAGACTAAGTAGAGGCTGGTGCAAGTGATGACTCGGCACCTCCCCTCCTCCCCTGCCTGCAGTAGCTGAACTTTGGGTGTCCAGTCAGTAGATCTGACCGGACACCATCAGGTCCCCTTTTTGACCGGACTTTCCAGTCAAAAACCAGACGCCTGGCCACCCTAGTCCTGTACATTTTCACAGACCATCCGGCAGTCAGAGTGGGAAGGACAGGGAAAGCACCCCTTCCTTCCTGACTGTCTCAGGTATCAGTTTATGTGTTACCTGAATGGGGGAATCCAACCCCCTGCCTCTGCATTGTGACTGACATGTCCTTGTATGTGGAGGGAGTTTGATTCACCCTCTCTGCCTGTCCTCAAGAAAAAGGTGGCACTGTCTCATCAGCCCCCTATATGCCCTGTAGGAGGAAAAGGACACTCTCCTGACCCCCTATCTGGAAAGAGTTCTCCATCCTGCCTCAGATGTCAGAATGCAGCATAGCTCACCACCTCCAGTTTCTTCAGCTCCTCAGCAGACAAATCCTACTGCTCATACAAGGTCATCAGTGACTGTTTCTTCACTGGCTCCTAATTCCTAGTCATGTCTCTCTTTTTGCTATTCTTTTCCCAAAAATACTGAGACCCTTTTTACTCTGCACTTTTTCTTTCTATAGTACTTTGTTTTCACTACTGTTGGCACTGATGCCAATTCACACTATCATAGATCTCACACTGGAGCTGTATTATCATCACATCAGGGTAACTTCACCTGTATTCCCACCTCCGTGATCCACTCCAGAAGTTCCCAGTCAGGACTCAGGTCTCCTGCCATCACCTGTCTCTGGGTAGGGACCACTGTCCCACTCCCTTCTGACCAGGGGGTTTTAAGGCTGCACAGCCCCTAGCACACACTGTGATATCACCAGCAAGCCAGTCTGTCTAAAGGCTAACAGCTCAGCTGTGCACTTTCTCCAAGAGCTATGGACAGTGCATTGCCAGCAGTTACAAGTTACCACACAGCTCCCTCTAAGCAAGTACATTTATTCTTAAGGGAAAAGCAGTACAGAAAAAAAACAATAAACAGATGTAAACACACTGAACCTAGCAGGAGACACCCATGAATATTATAGGGCCCGAATAGGCCAAAGTCTTTCCAACCCTTCTGCAAAGGTTGGGGGCCTTGCTTAGACAGAAAGTCCTGTCCATTTGTTGCTTCAGAAAGAAGGCCCTAAATCAGTGTAATCCCAGCCTTTTTATGCCAAAAGCCTTTTTGTGGCCTGGTCTATACAGACAGAGTTAGGTTACCATAAAGTTGCTTTTCATCAGCCTATTTTTGCATGTGTCTACACGCAAATTTGTCTCCAGCCAACATAAGCACCAATTGTGGTGCTGCAATAAAACCACCTCCCTGAATGTCAGTGAGCCATAGTCGACCTACTGAGGTTCTACACAGTACAAACATAGACACTGTGTGACCTGTGTCCACCCTAATGGTTCTCCAGAAGCTGTCCGTCAATGCACCATTCCCTGAACAGTGAGTGCTCTTGTCACAGTTGTGAACTCTACTGCCCAGAGGTCACAGAGACTAGAAGCCCCTCCCCCACCCACCCACCCACTCTTAAAAACATCCTACAATGTTTTAAATGCCTTTTACTGATTGCCCACCTTCGCAAGCGCACCTAGCAGCTCTTCCTTGTTGTGAGCAGCTTCCCAACTGACACACACAGTTTCTTCTTTCTGGATGAATTGTGGTAACCCTCCCTCCTGGAGCTGTATGCAATCACTGGTCCACAGTGACACATACATTTAATACAATATAGTCCCCAAAGATACTACATGGGCTTGCAATATCTGTCACAGGTGGCTTCCATTGTCCCCAGTTATCTCACTCCTTTATGGACCTTCATTGAACCTTCCATTCAGTCTGGAAGAAAGGTGGTTAGCACGCCCATCTGCTTTAATGAGGTCTGGGATTGTCTGTAGATCAAAGATCTGCTTGGTGGTAGCCATTAATACCTTCCATACTCTAACACTCTGTGTTTTTGTATAGCACATACTCTCCAAAGATCTCAACCAATGATTGAAAACCTCTCTGCTCACTTGTGAGGGAGGTACCACTATGGAGATGCTGAAGCACAGATGGGTTAAGTGACTTGCACAAAATCACACAACCTGGGACTGACATGGCTACAACAACATTACATATATCAAGTGAATGGCAGCTCCAGATATAGGACCAAGATGACATTATGTTGCATCCTGTGTTTTAGCCCTTAAACTGTGTTCTTTCCTTAAAGAAACTAAGATAGTTCTATCAAGAGTAGTGGTATTCATCAGCCCTGATTTCCTGGCTCAGTTTCATGTTGGATAATTGTTTGCAATGTTGTTGTAGCTGTGTTGGTCACAGGGTATTAGAGAGACAACTTTTGGAGCTGACACAAAGCTCTTCTTCAGCAGTTTATAAGCCTAAAAGCTGGTTTCTTTCACCAGCAAAAGTTGGTCCAATAGCAGACTTTAGCTCACCCATCCTGTCTTTCACCTTGGATAATTACATTCTGGGTGGTCTGAATATTCTCCCTGTACTTTCAATTGGATATAGTACATTATTATTACTATTACATACTGACTTATAAAACACCTTTCAGATGTATCAAGGCACTGTACAATCTAATTACAAAACACACAAGACTAAATAAAAAATAGGCAGAGAAAAGGATTGTTTTAAGCGTGTTTTAGAGTGCTAAGAGAATCACAGGCACAGAAAGAGTGGATGGAAAGGCATTCCACCATGGTGGAGGACACAGATGGCAGACCAAGCAATAAATCAGCCAGAGAACACAAGCCATGAGCAGGAATTTACGCATAACCCAAATGATATAATTAGGACCGGTACGAAGTATGACAAACTTTGAATAAAAGTAATTTTTTCTTTACTCCTTGCTTTCCTCTCATGTATGGCCTGATCCAAAGAACATTAAAGTCAATGGGATTTCATTTGACTTCTGATCCAAAGCCATATGGTTACCAAACCTTGTCATACAGTAGTATCAGTACAGAACTGCTGTCACATTACATCCCAAATGCCATGTGCGTGGGTAATGATCACTGTACGTACATCTTGCAATCTGTTTAAGAAGAATGTAACATCATATTAATGAGCCTGAAACTACTTTTCCCCTTGCTGTTTAGGTTCTTATTGCTGTCTTAATTCCTGGAGATTTTGCTTCACTTTCCGTAAGTCATCTCTTCAATCTTTATAATTAAACCTCATTTAAATATTTTGGCCACTTTCTTGAACTAATTATAGTGAATTATGGCTGAGGTGGCACTTTCATCCTATGTCCCTATTTTCAGGCACTTACAGTGTAACTGTTAGGAAAAAAACACCCTTTGGGCTTAAAACTGGTATGTTCATAAATATCAAAGCTGACCTGCAAATGAAAAACAATTGTGTTTGGACCCTTTTTTCTCCTCTATGATATATAATGAAGATGTGAAATGCTATAGGGATTTTCTTGTGCTTATTTGTTACCTTAGAAACATCAGGACCATTAAGTCATGTCTACCCTGGTTTTGATGCTATTCAATTCAATTTATTCTGAGAAGAGCCGCAGAGGAAGCATACGTATTCTACAGTTGAATGTTTTTTGGTGTTTGAATTTTTAACATAGACACCTTTTCTCCCAAGTATCTGCCAGGAGTTTGAGTCAGATATGCATTAAAAAACCCCACAACCAAACAAAAACAGAAATTTAAGGAGTATGGTTACAATGCCTTCCCCTCTCAGTTACTTAGGTGTCATCTTCTTGGGCCTGATCCAAATTTTCCCATTGATATCAACAGGCTTTGGATCAGGGCCCTTCTCATTGGCCCCCATCCTCCACTGAGATCCACATGGACAGATTGCTGGACCTGCAAACAGTCCCACTGATTTCATTTTGGCTCCATGCAGGTGAAGCACTCTGCCTGCACAGGTCACAATACAGGGTCAAGGCCACAGCCTAACCAACTCTCCAATCCTCTAAGGAGTGCTTCAGCGAAAACAGGGAAATCAAGGATGGATGTTTCTACTGTGAACAGCAAGCAAACAGGAGTCAGGGCCTCAGCACCTTGAAGGATCAACGACTGAGGACTCTGATCTTGCAAGCAGCTGAGTGCCCAGCACAGTGCAGTATTAGGATGCAGATATCTTAAAGAGCAGGAACCTATGAGATTTTATACGATCAAGTCCAGGGATTGACTCAGTGCATCTAGAGAATTAGGTCTGTTCCGAGCTCTGAATTTGATTATTTTTTCCCTTGTGCCTTGACTCAGCAGAGGCCAGGAGTGCTAAAGAGTACTGATCCAAGCCCAGTGTATGGAAACTGTGAACCTATTGTCTCCTACCAGTCCCCAGATTCTACAGTGAACTGCTCTTTAGATTTGCATGCAACAATAGCTGCCTCTCTCTGAAGCTATATGGAAAGGTTGGTGGCAGGCTCCCAAAGGGAGAAGAAAAAAAACAGGGGTAAGTGGCATTGATCATGATGTAAAATGGACCTTTAAGGGTTCAGGGAGGAACTAAAGGGAGAAAATTGGTATGCTCAAAGCTCCAACTCTGAGAGGCACACAAGGCGCCCTACGGTGAGAGGAGCAAGAAATGGCAGGTGCTTTCTGGTTTCAAACACTCAAAGTTTCTCCTTTCCCAGCCTTTATCCACCTTTTCCAGCGCAGTCCCCGATTCCACTCCTAGACTCTGGAACTTCCTTAAAGCCGGTCCCATCTCCACGTCAGAGTGCACTGGGACTCCCAGCCCTGAGCCTGCTCAGATCCCATGCCTAGTATCAATTCCCTGCTCTCATCCTGTGTACAGAACTACAACATGCTTCATTCTTTTCCCGGGATGCTGGCTTTCGGCGCATGTTCCATTTCTCCTCTCCCAGCGCCCTTCCTGGTAGCACCTCCGTAAACTGGAGAAGCGTGTTAGGAGCCTGCAGCTATTCCCCGAGCAGCCTGGCCAATGCTCAGCAGCTTGCGTTGATTCAATAAGCTCCTACCTTGGTTTAGGAGAGAGTCTAAAAGGAGGAGAGAATTGCACTAGGTATCTTTCCCTCTTCAGGCCCCGTCAGAGGACTCAATGCAGGTGCAAATCCAGTCTCAGTGTTTGAGAAGCACTTCTACTCTTAAGTGATCACTCTCCTTACACTGTGTATGATAACACCCATTTTTTCATGTTCTGTGTGTATATAAATCTCCTCACTGTATTTTCCACTGAATGCATCCAATGAAGTGTGCTGTAGCTCACAAAAGCTTATGCTCAGATAAATTGGTTAGTCTCTAAGGTGCCACTAGTACTCCTTTTCTTTTTGCAAATACAGACTAACACGGCTGCCAGTCTGAAACATTTCTACTCTGTGGCTGGAGGGGAAAAACTATCTCTGCCTTTCTGAACATCCTCCTCTGGGAGGAATTAGCAGTGCCTGGAGCTTCCCCAACTCTCCCACCCCCATTTTCTGCCTCCCTTAAATTCAACTCTCCTTTAAATTTGGCATTAATAACGAAGAGAAAGTCATTGCTTTCTCCTTTTCGCCTCACAGCTAAAAGCTTTCTCCTTTCTTCATAGCACTTGTTAAACACGACAGACGGAGTAAAAGCTTCATAAATCATAAACAAGCAAAGGGCCTAAATAAAAGTCATCGCAAGCTGAGGAAGAGAGAGGCCCAGCACCCACATTAGAGCTGGAATCAAGCTCACGAGCAGGAGGCAAAGGGCATTCCAGTTTCACGTCTAAACCAGAAACTAAACTAAATGCAAGTGGGCCATGAAAGGCAACTAGAATACAGCTCTGCAGAATTAAAGCCAGAAGGGGAAACAGCAGATTGTTTCTTCCTATCTGGTCCTTCCCCATCCTAAATACAATGACCAAACTTTGTCTCTCTGCTCCCCTTTCTAGCATGAAAAGACCCTTCCAACTGCTGCCAAGGGATCAGTTTCTCTACTGCTGTGGCATTCTGTTGGCATAGCTCCATCAACGTCAATGGGATTCTGAAAAATGACACTAGCAAGAGAAGTTGGACCATAATGTTCTGGTGAATGAACTAGCATTCATGATCAGTGTCAGAGCCGGCTACCAATGCTTCGGTGCAGGAATGAGAAGATTTGAAAGAGGAGAAGCAACAATGATATTCTAACACAAAAGTGCCAAGTGTTGGCATGAATGGCTCAGCGGAAGAAATAGAGGCAGTCTGCATGGGCTTTCCCTCAAGGAAAAATGTTCTTTTTGTAACAGAAAAGCAGAACAAGTTAATATAAGATAATTAGGGAACAGAGAACTCCCTAGCTTGGGATTCAGCTCCTATGACCCTTGGGTGTGCAGCCCAAACTTCCCAGAGGCCCTCTAGGTCCCAGATAGCCAATAGTTGGTTCTTTTCATGAATGTTGTGCATGCAGAGGGCATGCTGGGGTGAAATTAACCCCTTGTTCACCAAGGCCTGGGGAGTGACTCTCAGCTTGTGATAAAGTTACCAAATTCCCTGCACCATAACAAACCTGACTGTCCTCCTCTTGGGAATTCACGGTTATCTTTAGGGGCAACTTCCGCTAGAATGTAGTGTTATCCTGATGGAGCCTGCTCCATCCCACCTTTGTCCATACCTGTATTGGAGGGATACAGAGAAATTAGCTGGATATATTGCATGATGGGATACTCCTTGCCTGCTCCTACAACTGGCTGGACACACGGTTTGGTCCTATCCCTTTGCCTGCAGGGATTTCACTGAAAATTTGATCAACTCATTTTATTTAGAGAGAAAAATGAAGAATTAAAAAAAATCACCACAGAGAAAACAAGAACACAAGAGGTCACATTGTTGATCAAATCTAAGGAAAGCCGGAAGCTGAAATGGAAAAAAAGGAATGGCATGGAGGGTAAAGAGGAGAGGGCAGGAGAATAAATAGAACAGCAGAGTTCAAGTCCTGGGGTCATGGAGTGGGGACATGAGGAAATGGAACAGGAATTGTTGGACTCAAGAAAATGGAAGTGAACAAAGGGGGCTTAGTTCAGGGTTGCTCTCTAACCTCTTTGAACAGGGTAAGCTGGTGAAAAGGAGATGCAATGCAGTCACATGGCATCCTCAAGGCACAAAAGACCCTGCCTGCCAGGTGTATTGCTAGCAGAAGTGGCTCTGCAGCTTATTCATAGAGTCCAAAGCCAGAGGACCACTGTAATCATCTAGTCTGACCTCCTGTATAACTCAGGCCATAGAATTTCCCCACAATAATTCCTAGAGATCTTTTAGAAAAACAGCCAATCTTGACTTAAAAATCGTCTATGATGGGCAATCCACCAAATCCAAGGCCCTTGGTAAACTGTTACAATGTTAATTACTCTCACTGTTAAAAATGTATGGCATATTTCCAGTCTGAATTTGTCCAGCTACAACTTCCAGCCACTGGATCATGTTATACCTTTCTCTTCTAGACGGAAGAGTCCATTATTAAATATTTGTTCCCCAGGTAGGTACTTATAGACTGTAATCTTACAGTCTTAACCTTCTCTTTGTTGAGCTAAATAGATTGAGCTCCTTAAATTTACCAATATGAGGTATGTTTTTAAATCCTTTAATCATTCTCATGGCTCTTCTCTGAACTCTCTCCAGTTTTTTACATCCTTCTTGAATTTGTGGAAACCAGAACTGGACACAGTTCCAGCCATCGTAGCACCAGTGCCAAGTACAAGATTCCCCTGGTTATGCATCCAAGGATCACATTAGCCCTTTTGGCCACTACCTCACACGGGGAGCTTTTGTTCAGCTGATTATTCAACACGACCCCCAAATCTTTCTCAGAATCATTGCTTCCAAGGTTAGACTTACCCATGACGTAAATATGGCCTACATTCTTTGTTCGTAGCTGTATACATTGACATTCCGCCATATTAAAAATATATAGTTTGCTTGTGCCCAGCTTACCAAGCAATCCAGATCAGTCTGTATCAGTGACCTATCCTCTTCATTTATGAGTCCCCAGATTTCTGTGTCCTCTGCAAACTTTATCAGTGATGATTTTAAGTTTCTTCCAGGTCTTTAATATAAATGTTAAATGGCACAGGACCAAAAACCAATCCCAGTAAGACCCCCTAGAAACATACCCATTCAGTGATGATTCACTGTTTACAATTACATTTTAAGACCTTTCAGTTAGGCAGCTTTTCTTTAATATATAGTTTTTTTTACCCAAAATGTCATGCAGTATCAAGCCAAATGCCTTACAGATGTCTAAGTTTTTTATATCCTCTCTATTACCTTTATCAACCAAATTTGTAATCTCATCAAAAAAGAGATCAAATTAGTTTGGGATCTATTTTCCATAAACCTGTGTTGATTGGTATTAATTGTATTCTCCTCCTAAAATTTTTTATTAATCAGTCCCCATATCAGCTGTAACATTATCTTGCCTGGGATCATTGTCAGGCTGACAAGCCTGTAATTACCTGGGTCACCTTGTTTATCCATTTTAAATATTGGCACAACCTTAGCTTTCTTCCAGTTTTCTGGAATTTCCCAAGACCTATTGAAAATCAACACTAACGGTCCAGCAAGCTCCTCAGACAGCTCTTTTAAGACTCCTGGATGCTAGTTATCCAGACATGCTGATTTTAAAATGTCTAACTTTAGTTGCAGCTGTTTTCATATCCTCCTGAGATACTAGTGGAATGGAAAGCGTGTTATCATAGGATAAGACTACATCATCTGGATTGTTGTTTTTTTCAAATACAGAACAGAAATATTTATTGAACACTTCTGACATTTCTGCATTATTATTGATAATTCTGCCATTTCCATCTAGTAATGGACAATAAAATTGTTAGGATTCTTTTTGTTCCTATGATACTCTAAAAACTCCTTCTTATTGTCTGCTGGCCATAGATTTCTCCTTGTGTCCCTTTGCTTTCCTTATCAATTTTCTACAATCCCTAGCTTCTGATTTATAGTCATTACTATCAGCTTCTCTTTTCTTCCATTTGTTATATGGTATTTTTATACTGCTGCCTGCACTTCCCCTCTAAACCAGGTCCATTTTTTAACCAATACAATTTTCTTCTTCGATTGTGGGCATTTAGTAAAGTGTTCTTAAACACTTCCCAGTTATCATTCACATTTTTCTGATTAAATTCTTCCTCCCAGCTTCTTTGGCTCATAATTGTTTTCAGCTTTGTGAAATTGACCCTTTGAAAGCATGAAGTATATATATCACTGGCCTGAACTTTATTCGGTTTGCACATTAGAAATGTGATCAAGTCATAATCAGTTGTACCTAAGTTCCCATTCATTTTTAATTCTGTGATCAGTTCCTCTTTCTCTGTCAAGACAAAGTCTAATATAGCATTTCCCTGGATTGGATTGGATTAGGAAATTGTCATCTATAATATTTAGAAATTCTAAGGCTGTTTTAGTACTGGCAACATGAGACCTTCAGCTAATTTCCCCACAAGAACTCCCTGGTGCTGAGGTTTTTCTAGAGCATACTGGGGTGTGTTCCAGCAGCCAGGGGTGTGTGGCTGCATTGGAGTAGCTGCATTGACTTCACTGGAAATTTTCATGTACTTAAAATTAAACACATGCTTGAGTGTTTTGCTGAATCAGGGCTTTTTGGAGGGAGTATAGTGGGAGCAAATTTAGCATACAAAGGATAAAAAAAAAAAGAACGAACAAACATGTAATTAATAAACCCTTGTCCCTTGCTTAATCCTAATAATTTGGGCCAGATCTTGGCTACACTTATACTGCTGAGAAACACCTCTCTCTCTGCTGAAGTCAATGAGGCTTCTTATGAAGTAAACTCTCTCTCATCATTAGGACGAGTGGTAGAATCTGGCCCTCTGCTTATATTGTTACATCCCTTTCCTCCATCCTTCATCTGTCTTTATAGACTGCAAGCTCTTCAGGCCAGGGACTTTGTGTTTCAAAAGTATCTCACACACTTTGGCTGCTGGAGTAATCTAAACTATCTATTTTTTTTTTTTTTGCTACTGTTTCCTACTTCCAATTAGCCTTTAAATCTATAACAACACTTTGCCTCTCACTGCGTGGTTATCAAACTTCTTGAAAACCTCCTGCAAAAAAGCTTTATCAAAAATCTTTTGAATATCTCCTATTATTTTTACCAATCTTCCCTCATCTAAGACATTGTTAATTCTTATAAAATATTCTAACAGGCTAGACTTAAAATCATAGAATAGGATATCAGAGTTGGAAGGGACCTCAGAAGGTCATCTAGTCCAACTCCCTGCTCAAAGCAGGGCCAATCCCCAATTTTTGCCCCAGATCCCTAAATGGCCCCCTCAAGGATTGAATTTACAACCCTGGGTTTAGCAAGCCACTGCTCAAACCACTGAGCTATCCTTCACTTACCTTGGCAGAAACTAGGCTTGTTTGTCCCTATCATGTTTATTAAAGTGGTTTGTAATTTAAGCTATAATGATTATCTGAGCTATTATCCCTGGTACTAAGGCACATCCACCTGAATTTCCCAGGATCACACTTAGCTGTATTTTAAAGGATGGGTTTTGTACCTGAACCCCTGTGAGGAAGATTCGGGAAGCTAGATGATAGCAAAAGTAAGGTTCATTCCCCTCACTCCTTCATAGAGCTCACATTCTTATTCCTCCTTCTCTTCCTCTCTCTCTCTCCTCCCAGTCCACCGCCTCTATTCCCCAGGTTGCATCCTGGAAACTGTAGTTCCTGGACCCAAGGCTACAGGAACCACCGAGGAACAAACTTGCAAGCCCAAACTGGTGTAACTATCTGCACCTATCTAGATACAACAATGGTACAGCTCTGGCCACTTTCCAGTACTGTGGAAGAGGAGTTGCTTTAAGGAAAGATTATTTTCATTGGCACAAATAGCTCAGCATGGTTCTTTAGTGCCTTCAGCAAAATTTTGGACAAATACAATCCGGCTTTGGGGATCTGTGGCAATTTAAAATCTTTAATTATTCCAGTACTTTTTTTTTTTTTGTACCTCCATCTCAGATGGTGTTTCACCTTTGATAGCTGTGAAGAGTAACTGCAGGGTAGATTTTCCTCCATTACGTCTCGGGGTAAAGAGCAAAGCAAAGAAGTCATTTTGATTCTCTGCATTCTGTCTGCTCTCTTTGATTCCCCCTTCCTCCCCTTGTGATTTAACAAACCCACTTTCTTCCCCACAGGCTGCCTATTTCTGATGTACTTTGGAAATTATGTTTCTTGGTTTTGATCACAGAAATCTCAACTTGACAAATGCCATTCCTTCCCTGGACCTAATACAACCTTTAATAACTCAAGAGAGGGGTTAACCTTTAAGTCAGTTTGCTACAAAAACTGTTGTTCTGAGGGCCTGAGTTTGTATCAGGTGTTTCTCTTTTTCCTTTGGAAGAGCAGATAATCTAATAGAGCTGTGATCAGGAGGAAATGAAGTACTTGTAACAGCTTTTAAAACATTAGAAAGGAAACACTCCAGGAGTCTGTGGTTCAAGGCTGAAACATGACAATTTTGAATGAAGATATTTACAAAGCCAAGCCTGCTTGTTTAAAAGAGATCTCATGGGCGAAAACACAGAGTGAAGGCATGTTTGTCCCCTTGTTTAGGGAAAAATTAAGAATGTATCCAACGCAAGTTCCCTAAATGTCTTGGTTCATTTTTATGGGGTAAAAAGCTGTGTTGTGTTAAAAAAAGATTGACCAGGAAGGCTTTCATCACTGGAGATCTTGACTAAGATCCTCAGCCCACAAGTGGAATGAGTCTGGTGGTTTTAGGCAAGGTAGTAGAAGTTCAAGTCATCACAAAAGCTTTCGATTGCATGGTACTGTTGGCAGGTGCTGGAGTATAACACTAGGGTTTGTAGCCAGGGGATTCATTGGTAGTAGTACAGTGGGGACTAAGAGGCCCCACTGTTTTATTGTCCCCAAGAGCTGGGTGCCATACAAACACATATTAAGAGACGGTCCCTGCCCCAGAGTTTACAATCCAAATATGCAAGACAGAGAAAGAGATACATTTATACAGGCAAAAGATTGGGACCTGAGGCACAGAGAGATTAAATGAGTCCCACCAGCTTATACCAGACACCCATGGGAGAGCCAGGAGTTGAATCCAGATCCCCCAGTAAGTCAGTGCCTTAATCAGGTTATAACCCTCCTCTAATTATCCTTCCTCTTGTTTTGTAGTCCTCTGCTCCAGCCATTAAACCACACAGCCTCTTGTTCATTGAATTCAAAACAGACTGGACTCCCTAGGTGACCTTGGCCAAGTTAATTGTGCTCCTTGCATCTGGGAGAACCAAGCTGGGAAACAAAAAGCAGGAGCTGTAGTGAAAGTGAGAGTTTGCATCCGAATTGAGCTTTCCTGGGAAAGTAAGATGGAAAAAAGAAAAGAACTCTCATCTCTGCAGTGTTTCCTTCTGCATTGCTTCAAAGACCCCATAAGGAAGAATGCACCAATGGCTGTGCACTGAATTTAACAATATTTTGTGTTTGTTGTTCCTGTTTACCACAGATAACCTTGACCTATTTCTCCCTTGTTGCTAACTATCATGGCAACATAGGCATCTACTCGCTTCACTACACAAGGACATCATGTGTGGCCTGCCAAGGCTATTGATCAGTTTCCCCAATTCCAATCTCTGCATGCAGAGCACCCTTCCTCCCTCTGTGGGCCTCACAATACCATGGGTGCTGCAAGAGAAGTGGAACAGCTAAAAGGAATGGTGAGTGTGCATTGATTGACTGGTTTTGCCAACAGCAGAGTCACTCAACCGTGAATAATGACTGCAGCACAGAAGACAAGATAAGCACAATAAATAAGATTGAAGTAGACACACAGCATATAAAAATGTCCTCTCCATAATGCCGGCTGCTAAATTCATTCATTAAACAGTGATGAAAATGCTGTTTAAGTAGGGTAAAAAGCAGTGCAGGGCTTAATGGACACACACAACCATCCCATTCATTCTCGCACAGACAAACACGGACTCTTACATTAACATATGACATACACCCACTACTGCACTCACTCAAATAAAAACATACCCTCTAGAAATACAGTAATATACACCAACTCTGCCATTCACCCACCCACCCATCCAACACACTAATCAACATATGCATTCTTATACCAACACACACACACACAGTTTTTGACATTGCTGGGAAAGGTTATTGAGGCAGCATCACTTGAAATGTCCAAGATAAACTAGATAAACACTTAGGAGTTTAATGAAGAGGAGAACCTTGCACTAATACAAGGGGCATAGACTAAATGGTCTAGGAGCCCTATCATCTTTTCCAGCCCTATCATCTGCAACTCTTGAGGCTATCCTGCAATTATCTGCCATCAAGTCAATGTTCACTAGGTGTCTGAAAAGATCCCAGAGGGGCTGTGTTCCACTCTTGCTTATTGACAGCAGCTAACTTGATTGGCCCATATGAATATTATTTTCCCCCTCTCCACACAACCCATATTCACTATCTGAAATGAATAATTTGTAGGAGACGGAGACAGCACTCTTGATGGAAGAGCCAGAGATAATCTCTCCCAGCACATTGTTTTTAAAATACCCACCAGACACTGCAATGAGGTACATTCCAAAGGCCAAAATCCTGCACTTCAGAACTGTCTTTATAAGTCAGAGCTGAAAATTACCTGATGGCAGAAAGGGAGATGGACTCTATCAGCTACACTCAAAAGACCCATTCTTCCAGTTTAATCTCACAAAGGCGCTTCTCACAAACATGTGAGACTCAGTCAGATCAACTGATTTTCTATTTTCAGTGTTTGAACAGATGAGGACACAATTAAAAGTTGTATTAGAGTAGTTTAATATTTTTTGGCAAGCCATCCCAGTGGTTCTGTGGTAGCACATTGTACTGCCACAGGGAAGATCCTTAGAATACAGTCTGGGCCAGCAAGAGATGGAAATGTTAGTGGACTGTTGGAAGCATCTCTCAATCTCAGAGATGATGGAAGTACTCTATGCTTGTTCCAAGGCGGTATATACTAGCTGGCTAATTCAGCTAGGACTATTCTCTAACTTCGCCACAAGCTATTGAGCTCAATAGTGTTCATTTACATAGTGAAGAAGGATAATTCCCTCTGCTGCAGGAATTACTGGGTGAAATTGTATGGTCAGTATTATGGAAGAGGCTAGAACAGAACATCATAGTGGTCTCATCTATCTTTAAAATCTATTAATTTAATCTGAGCACGAAGCAGTGCTCCTTGAAGAACGCTGCTCCTACTCAGATCTACTGTATAGGATTTTTACTGGAGTGAAGCTGCTGAGCCATGTCCGGAAAGCACTATCTGAAGGAGAAGTGCTGCAGAAATAGTCTAGAGAGACAGCGCTTGGGTGAGCAACTGAAATACAGTCATTCTCTTGGGCCCTTAGCACTCCTCACTCGTTGGAGGGGTGAGGAGATAGCTGCTTCATGTCCCCTCAGGGCGAGCACACAATTCCCATGCCAGGATTCTGTACTAACTAGAAGCATGGTTGGAATAATAAAGACAGTGACAGGAGCCCAGTAGTGTCCAAAGATTCTACTTCTTCCCTAGGTCTGTGACTATAATTGGAAATGGAACCAGGGCTGTAACCAAGGAGTGGCAAGTGGGGCAGTCGCCCAGGGCACAAAGCAGCAGGGAGTGGAAAAATGGGGCATGGAGGGGTTTGGAGGGGCCAGACATGGGCAGTAACTGGGGGCCATGCGGGGCATTGCCCCCAAACTCTACACAGGTCCCAGCGCTTCAGAGCCTGCCAGAGTCACTCCCCCCTCCACAGCAATGCGCACAGGTTCTGCCCACCACAGCTGAGACCTCTCAGTGCACAGAAGGAGGGGAGGGCAGCTGGGTTTCTAGGGACTCCTTCCCTCAGCTGGGCGCTCTGCTCCCCTGCATCCCCAAGGGCCACTTGGAGTGCAGCCCGGTGAACTCCTAGGGCACTGGGGGGAGGGGGCTGGTAGGGGCATCCAAAGGTGGGTGAAACTTCCTCACAAGAGTCAGGTGGCCAGAACCTCCTTGGGAACTCCAGGCAGGACCCTGGGGACTCATAGGGGAGCAGCTGCTGCAGACCAGGATCAGGAGTGAGGGGAAAGCCCAGCCCCAGGCTGCCCCGGGCAGGGTGCCAGCCCTGGGACGGGAGCCATGTGCCTGCACTGAGTGGGAAGACCATCATCCAGAAGCTGGAGAGGAAGCCCCTGGCCAATAAGCTGCAGCCGGACACTTTGGGGGGCGATGACAACATGGGGGCAGGATCAGGTGCTGGAAGAACAGACCCTACTGCAGTCCCTGTTGGAGACCCACAAAACCCCCTCCCTCATTCTCTGGGGGCCTTCCAGCTTTGTTTCTAAAATGATGTTCTGTTTAAAAATTTAGCTAGATTTAACAAACAAGGTAAAAAACCACCCAAAACTAAAATAAAATGTTTCCTTTCATTGGACCTGAAATGAAATTGTTTTGATTTTTGCCAGCACACACAAAAAATTATTATTATTTGGCCAAGTCTACTGCTATAGAACTTTTCTGATGTTTGAAAGTGATAGATTAACATTTTTTTTTATTTCCCTCTATTTTCCATTTTTATTTTCGTCTGAGTTCCAGGCTGTGGCTGGAACAAGAAACAGAAACAACAAAATAATAGTGGGAGAAAGACTGTTCTTGCAGTATTTCTGAGCAGGTGGGAAGCACCACTAATCTTGTTATGAAATTTCTTGTATGATTCTGCAAAACAAAGAGGTTTGGATTAATATCTGAACTGAACTTCGGAACTATCTGAGGTTTGTCCCTCACAAGGTGTTATTTACAGCAGTGGTTTTTCAGCTCTTTTGTTAAGTGTACAACTTCATACAAGAGAGATCCCTCCAAGGACCCCCCTCCTCTCCTAAATGCTCAATTCCCCCAGTATGTGCTTCCTCATCCATTCTGAGGATCATCAGGTAAAGGACAGTGGATCAAAGTTGAGATTGGCTGATTGAGGGTAATGCTGGTGGACTACAACTAGGAGTTATGGGGTGAAACTGAGCAAAGGAAAATTTGGGGTGAATGGAGAGGCCTATAATATTACTGAATAGTGTCCAAAAGGCAATGATAAGAGCCCCACCCCTCATGAAATTGGACTATATAAAGTGCACAAGAATGCAGTGGAACAAGGTCATGTTCCTGGTTTGGTAGGGGATAAACACGATAACTCGATATATCTATTCCCTTCTAACTTCTGATTTTTAAATAGGGTTAAGTGAATAATTTATTCAGCAAGCAGAGCCACATTTTTCTGTTTGTGGGATATAAACAGGCAGATCATAATTTCCTCATATTTATGCCACAGACCCTTGTCATAATATTTGCATTCTGGATTGCCCAAAATTAAAAAAATCAAGATGTGTTATTTAATAATGAATGGTCAGATAAATCATAACACAATTGTTTCTGTTCTGTGATTGGGTGACTGTGCAACCACTTCACATACACACACTTGTGTGTCTAACTTCCATATTCTCTATCCACAAACATTTTTATTAAGCCCTATGCCCCCCGATACAGAAGTCAAACTCTGCCTATGGGGTCAATCACGCACAGTGGGTATCGGTGGGGCCAGCCCCACGTGGCGGGGCTCAGGGAGGGAGCACTATCTCCATCCCCTGGCTCAACTCAGTGGGCCACCTAATCTGTCTTGGTTGCGGGGATGCAACCAAAAACTGCACTCCCCCCAGCCTTGTTGCCTCTGGTAGTGGGTGCAAATATGCTTGCTTGTCTCAGGTACCAAAATGCCTAGTTATGGCTCTGAATGGAACTCTGTACTGATCCCTTGAATTTTCCCTATAAATATTACAATATCATTCAAGTTACGTTAGAAACTATACTTTCAACAATGAAAAATTATTAATCAAGAGGGATGGAGAGGTAAGCGTATCAATAATCAAACCTGTATAGGCAGCCCAATCACTATTTTTATGTCTAGCTCACCTCAGAACTTTGCACCATTTATATGGGTAAGAATTATTAGCTTATTCCCATTCCCATAGCCTATATACATAGGTCACACAGCGCACTGATTCAGCTGGTGGCCAAAAATCAGTTGTTCCAAATCAATACACAGTGCTGTCCAAACCGAGTCCATGCCAGGAAACCTAGTAGTGGCTACTAAGTACTTCTAATAGTTGGTAAAGTGAGGCCTTGTAGAATAGCAACAGTTATAGCCTGTTGACTGGGGAAATGGAAATATATAAAAAGGCATATGCTACACGTAAAAAGTTTGCCCACAATTATTCATTCACTGGAGAAAGTCTTTCAAGAAATCATAAAGATATTGTGTGTGTCTTCTTGGAGCAGTGCTCTGAGGCAATGGGACCCCCAAGCACCATAACCAGCCATCACCCTATTTTGTAGCTGTTTTTTATGCATACCGCTATATGAGGAGGGATTTGTTTTTGCCCTAGCCGTCTGTTCTTTTTTCCACTTGACATGCCCAGGGATGCAAAGTTGCCTTTTGTTTTCCTTCCATATATCTCCAAGTAATTAATCTCCACGCCTCCAGTCATTAAACAGAATGGTGTGGATGTGGAAAAATGCAAAAACCAGGAGCCTCTCTGTCTAAGAAAAATCTTCCCTCACGCATCTCCTTCTGGTGACTGCCCTTTTGGGAAGGTCACACGCTGAGCTTGGAAGCAAAACAATGGAAAGAGCGTCCCATAAAAACCTAATGATGACGGGAAAGAGACTCGTTTAGTATTTTAATGCTTTTTGACTTGGTGAACACAAAAGAGAATGAAGCAGAGCTGTGAAAGACTCCATTAGACCCTCTGCTATGCTTGGCATGAGTTGCAGGTGTCAGTATGCAGTGAGTACCTGAATATTTCACATGCAAATTTTCAGTGTCAAGAAGCCCTGCTGATCATGTCCTAGGAAAACAATGGTGGTGGGTGGATGTGGGGCCCCCACAGATATGGTACAAACTTCATACAAGGCAACAGTAATGATGTGGGGGACGTCCTCCCATCGCATAAAGGTAATATTTTGTTACATTCTTCAGTAATATCAAGCAGAAAGAAAGTAACCAGTTATGACCATGCTTTACCGTGCATTTCTGCTAGAGGTTAGAGGTGCAGGTTGGACTCCTGACTGACTCAGGTAGCTGTTCTGACAAGGACACTTCAGGTCAGTATTAGTCCAACAGAAAGCAGAGTTTGGTATTGTAGGGAGCCATGGTGGCTCCCCTCTGAACTAGAGGGTAAAGAGCCATCCTCTGAGCCTGAGAGGGCGGGGCCAGGCCAAGCTTCCGCCAATCCGCGGAAGGGGAAGGGTGGGACAGGAAGTACAAAGGGCGCGGCCCTCTGCCCAGTGAAGAGAGCACCAGGGAGGGAGACAGACACAGGCTGCTGGCTGCCTGCTGCTGACCCAGGTGAAGCCCTGGGCAAGGAGGACCCTGACCGGGGGGAAGGCCTGTGGCAACCAGGGCTGCCGGCCACTGAATACCCAGAGGACCTGGAGGGGCCTGACTGCAGCCCGGGCCAGCATGAGTCCGATACCGAGGGGGAGCGGGTGTGGCCCGCAGCGGAATACCCGGAGGAGATGGAGGAACCGGAGCTGCCCGCAGCGGAATACCCAGAGGAGATGGAGGAACCGGAGCTGCCCGCAGCGGAATACCCGGAGGAGATGGAGGAACCGGAGCTGCCCGCAGCGGAATACCCAGAGGAGATGGAGGAACCGGAGCTGCCCGCAGCGGAATACCCAGAGGAGATGGAGGAACCGGAGCTGCCCGCAGCGGAATACCCAGAGGAGATGGAGGGACCAGAGCAACCCGCCTGAGAGAGACCGGGTAGGAAGTAGCCCAGGGGCCAACTACACCGTTGTTGGGACCTTCGCCTCCCGCCACTGTCAGGGCCCTGGGCTGGAACGCAGTGGAGTTGGGTGGGCCTGCGCTCCCCTACCCTGGCACTCCCCTGCCTGAGGGGCGCGCTACTGACTCTTGCCGGCGCTCCCTTGCCTGAGGGGCGCGCTACTGACTCCGGCCGGCACACCTTCCCGCTAATTCCCCAACGCCTGGGAGGTGGGGCCGAGGCCTGCCACGGACACCATTGCTCTCCATCGCCCCTAGGGGCTCGGAGGACTGACCGACGCCTGTCACAGGTATCTTATCTTGCATCTTATTATTTAGGATACTGTAACTGGCTACAACACTTTGTATGCTCCTCAGGACAGGGATCTTATTGTAACCTAATTCAGACAAATCAGAAGAGCTCTGTGTAAGCTTCAAAGGTTATTGATCCAATAAAAGGTACTACCTCACCACTCAGTGTTGTCTCTCTAATATCTTGGGACCAACAGGACGACAGCAACACTGCAAAGAACAGTAGAAGCTATCGAACGTTGCTGCTCCCTGAAAGGGGAACTCCACAACATGCACAAAAAGGAAACCAAACTTAACAGCAACAGCTATTTCCTGAGCAAATGCAAACAACAAAAGATCGTCCCCAGAAGATTCACCATCTTTAACCCTCTGACCACTGCATACAACTCCAAGTATGTTGAAAAGCTCTTCAGAAAGATGTGAGGAAAATCATCTTCTGCATCTCACATACTCCAGGAGGGACCCCCTCCAACAAGAAATCATCACATATTCCCACACGCTGGAAGGAAAAACAAATCAGAAATCCCATCTGGATATCAGGCAAGAAACCCCAAACAAATAAGAGACCTGAAGCAGAGCTCTGTGTAAGCTTGAAAGCTTGTCTTATTTGTAACCCTTCTGCCAGTCAGAGTTGGCAGCAACAAGGGCTGGGTTCAGTATCTAGGGGTTCCTTTTCAACAATACAACCAAAACCGGCTTGAGCCCCCACCCAGTGACCTGGGACAATAACACACCACCCCCTGGGTGCCTCTAAGAGGCAATACTTCCCCTCTCGCAAGCACAGAGTCTGAGTGTAGCAAAAAACTTGTAATAAAAGGAGGGAAATAATGCAGCATTAATTTGGGGAAACTCCGCAAACAGATTTATAAACATAAACTGTGAGCAAAAGACTCACCATCAACTAAGTTGGGCAGTGTCCTTTTCCCCTCAGGTTCTTAAGTCCAGCAACCCAAAAGTACCTTTAACGTGCCCGTCCCTTCTCTGCACCCCACTCAGAGTTGCTGTCCTTGGACAGTGCAGACCCAGAGTTCAGAGGTGCATCTGCAGACTTCTCCTCGCAGCCTTACTTGCTCCGCTGCTCGGGCACTCACTTACCACCCCTCTCTGCGGGGCTCTGCTCTGGCACTCTCTGCCAGCCGCTCCCCCCCAGTACAGTTCTGCCGCCCTTGGTTCACATAAGGATAACAACCCTTTATTACTCACGCCCCAATAACAAGAAGACTAGGGATCCCAAACCAGCCAAAAGTGACCATTTGGACAAGCAATCCCATCATGCTGAGCACCTAGGCAGGGTGGGTGTGCCCATGCAAATGAAATCAGCTCCTGAAGTCCTTTTCCACAGCTCACCACTAGAGGAGAGCTCATGTCTACACTACAAAATTAGGCTGAATTTATGTAGTCGAAGTGCATGTAGTCGGCGGAGTCTGTCCACAGTACCGAGGCAACCTTCCGGAGCATTGCACTGTGGGTAGCTATCCCACAGTTCCCTCAGTCTCCGCCGCCCATTTGAATTCTGGGTAGAAATCCCAGTGCCTGATGGGCTAAAACATTGTCGCGGGTGGTTCTGGGTACATATCGTCAGGCCCCCCCCTTCCCTCCCTCCTTCCGTGAAAGCAAGGGCAGACAATCGTTTTGCGCCTTTTTTCTTGAGTTACCTGTGCAGACGCCATACCACGGCAAGCATGGAGCCTGCTCAGCTAACCGTCACCGTATGTCTCCTGGGTGCTGGCAGATTTGGTACTGCATTGCTACACAGCAGCAGTTTATTGCCTTTTGGCAGCAGACAGTGCAGTATGACCGGTAGCCGTCATCGACATAGTCCTGAGTGCTCTTTTAACCAACCTCGATGAGGTCAGGGGCGCCTGGACAAACATGGGAGTGACTCAGCCAGGTCATTTCCCTTTTAAGTTTCGTCTCATGGCAATTGAGTCCTACCGGCAGTGCACTGTCTTTTAATCAGCAGCCAGCAGAAGATGATGGCCAGCAGTCATACTGCACCGTCTTCTGCCGAGCACTTAGGAGATGAGGATGGCTAGCGGTCGTACTGCACAGTCTGCTGCCAGCAAGATGTATAAAGACAGATGAAGTGGCTCAAAACAAGAAATAGACCAGATTTGTTTTGCATTCATTTTCTCCTCCCTCCCTCCATGAAATCAACAGCCTGCTAACCCCAGTTTTGAGTTCTATCCTTGAGGTTTTGAGTTCTATCCTAGAGGGGGCCATTCAGTTTCTCACAAGCCACCCCCTTTGTTGATTTTAATTCCCTGTAATCCAACCCTGTAAGCCATGTCGTCCGTCACCCCTCCCTCCTTCAGAGCAACGGCAGACACTCGTTCGGCGCCTTTTTTCTGTGCAGACACCATACCATGGCAAGCATGGAGCCCGCTCAGATCACTTTGGCAATTAGGAGCACATTAAACACCACAAACATTATCCAGCAGTATATGCAGCACCAGAACCTGGCAAAGCGAAACCGGGCGAGTAGGTGACGTCAACGCGGTGACTAGAGTGATGAGGACATGGACACAGACTTCTATCAAAGCACGGGCCCTGGCAATGTGGCCATCATGGTGCTAATGGGGCAGGTTCATGCGGTGGAACACCGAGTCTGGGCTTGGGAAACAAGCACAGACTGGTGGGACCGCATAGTGTTGCAGGTCTGGGGACGATTCCCAGTGGCTGCAAAACTTTCGCATGCGTAAGGGCACTTTCATGGAACTTTGTGACTTACTTTCCCCTGCCCTGAGGCGCAATAATACCAAGATGAGAGCAGCCCTCACAGCTGAGAAGTGAGTGGCAATAGCCCTGTGGAAGCTTGCAATGCCAGACAGCTACCAGTCAGTTGGGAATCAATCTGGAGTGGGCAAATCTACTGTGGGGGCTGCTGTGATGCAAGTTGCCAACACAATCAAAGATCTGCTGATATCAAAGGTAGTGACCCTGGGAAATGTGCAGGTCATAGTGGATGGCTTTGCTGCAATGGGATTCCCTAACTGTGGTGGGGCCATAGACGGAACCCATATCCCTATCTTGGCACCAGAGCACCAAGCCAGCGAGTAATAAACCGCAAGGGGTACTTTTCAATAGTGCTGCAAGCTCTGGTCGATCACAAGGGACATTTCACCAACATCAATGTGGGATGGCCGGGAAAGGTACATGTCGCTCGCATCTTCAGGGACTCTGGTCTGTTTCAAAAGCTGCAGGAAGGGACTTTATTCCTAGACCAGAAAATAACCATTGGTGATGTTGAAATGCCTATAGTTATCCTTGGGGACCCAGTCTACCCCTTAATGCCATGGCTCATGAAGCCATACACAGGCAGCCTGGACAGTAGTCAGGAGCTGTCCAACTACAGGCTGAGCAAGTGCAGAATGGTGGTAGAATATGCATTTGGATGTTTAAAGGCGCGCTGGCGCAGTTCACTGACTCGGTTAGACCTCAGCAAAACCAATATTCCCACTGTTATTACTGCTTGCTGTGCGCTCCACAATATCTGTGAGAGCAAGGGGGAGACGTTTATGGCGGGGTGGGAGGTTGAGGCAAATCGACTGGCTGCTGGTTACGCACAGCCAGACACCAGGGCAGTTAGAAGAGCACAGGAGGGCACGGTGTGCATCAGAGAAGCTATGAAAACCAGTTTCATGACTGGACAGGCTATGGTGTGAAAGTTCTGTTTGTTTCTCCTTGATGAAACCCCCCACCCCTTGGTTCACTCTACTTCCCTGTAAGCCAGCTGCCCTCTCCTCCTCCCTTCGATCACCGCTTACAGAGGCAATAAAGTCATTGTTGCTTCACATTCATGCATTCTTTATTAATTCATCACACAAATAGGGGGATAACTACCAAGGTAGCCCAAGAGGGGTGGTGGAGGAGAGAAGCACCAGGAGGGGTGGTGGAGGAGGGAAGGACAAGGCCACACAGCACTTTAAAAGTTTAAAACTTTAAAACTTATTGAATGCCAGCCGTCTGTTGCTTGGGTAATCCTCTGGGGTGGAGTGGCTGGGTGGCCAGAGGCCCCCCCACCGTGTTCTTGGGCATCTGGGTGAGGAGGCTATGGAACTTGGGGAGGAGGGCAGTTGGTTACACAGGGGCTGTAGAGGTGGTCTGTGTACCTGCTGCCTTTCCTGCAGCTCAACCATACGCTGGAGCACATTAGTTTGATCCTCCAGCAGCCTCAGCATTGAATCCTGCCTCCTCTCATCACGCTGCCGCCACCTTTCAGCTTCAGCCCTCTCTTCAGCCCACCACTTACTCTCTTCAGCCCGCCACCTCTCTTCCCGGTCATTTTATGCTTTCCTGCACTCTGACATTGTCTGCCTCCACGCATTCGTCTGTGCTCTGTCAGTGTGGGAGGACAGCATGAGCTCAGAGAACATTTCATCGCGAGTGCGTTTTTTTCACCTTCTAATCTTTGTTAGCCTCTGGGAAGGAGAAGATCCTGTGATCCTTGAAACACATGCAGCTGGTGGAGAAAAAAAAAGGGACAGTGGTATTTTAAAAGACACATTTTATAGAACAATGGGTACACTCTTTCACGGTAAACCTTGCTGTTAACATTGCATAGATAGCACATGTGCTTTTGTTCCAAGGTCGCATTTTGCCTCCCCCCAGCGCGTGGCTAGCCCCTCCACCCTCCCCGTGGCTAACAGCGGGGAACATTTCTGTTCTGCCACAGGCAAACAGCCCAGCAGGAACGGGCACCTCTGAATGTCCCCTTAAGAAAAGCACCCTATTTCAGCCAGGTGACCATGAATGATATCACTCTCCTGAGGATAATACAGAGAATATAAAGAACGGATGTTATTTGAACGCCAGCAAACATACACTGCAATGCTTTGTTCTACAATGATTCCCGAGTACGTGCTACTGGCCTGGAGTGGTAAAGTGTCCTACCATGGTGGATGGAATAAGGCTGCCGTCCCCAGAAACTTTTTGCAAAGGCTTTGGGAGTACATCCAGGAGAGCCGTGAATGCCAGGGCAAATTAATCACTAAACATGCTTGCTTTTAAACCATGTATAGTATTTTAAAAGGTACACTCATCAGAGGTCCCTTCTCCGCCTGGCAGGTCCGGGAAGCAGCCTTGGGTGGGTTCGGGGGGTACTGGCTCCAGGTCCAGGGTGAGAAACAGTTCCTGGCTGTTGGGAAAACCGGTTTCTCCACTTGCTTGCTGTGAGCCATCTTCCTCGTCCCCAAAACCTGCTTCCGTGTAGCCTCCATCTCCATTGAAGGAGTCAAACAACACGGCTGGGGTAGTGGTGGCTGAACCCCCTAAAATGGCATGCAGCTCATCATAGAAGTGGCACGTTTTGGGCTCTGACCCGGAGCAGCCGTTCGCCTCTCTGGTTTTCTGGTAGGCTTCCCTCAGCTCCTTAAGTTTCATACGGCACTGCTTCGGGTCCCTATTATGGCCTCTGTCCTTCATGCCCTGGGAGATTTTGACAAATGTGTTGGCATTTTGAAAACTGGAACATAGATCTGATAGCATGGATTCCTCTCCCCATACAGCGATCAGATCCCGTACCTCCCGTTCGGTCCATACTGGAGCTCTCTCTTTTGCGATTCTGGGACTCCATCATGGTCACCTCTGCTGATGAGCTCTGCATGGTCACCTGCAGCTTGCCACGCTAGCCAAACAGGAAATTGAAATTCAAAAGTTCGCGGGCCTTTCCCTGTCTACCTGGCCAGTGCATCTGAGTTGAGAGTGCTGTCCAGAGCAGTCACAATGGAGCACTCTGGGACAGCTCACGGAGGCCAATACCGTCTAGTTGTGTCCACAGTACCCCAAATTTGACCCAACAAGGCCGATTTCAGCGCTAATCCCCTTGTTGGGGGTGGAGTAAGGAAATAGATTTTAAGAGCCCTTTAAGTCGAAAAAAAGGTCTTCGTCGTGTGGACGGGTGCAAGGTTAAATCGATTTAACGCTGCTAAATTCAACCTCAACTCCTAGTGTAGACCAGGGCTCAGACTCTGCTTACACAATCACCAACAGAAGTTGGTCCAATAAAAGATATTACCTCACTTTGTCTCACAAGCCAGATAACACATCGACGGCAAAGACCTGGAGTCATCATGGGTAAAGTGATTAGGACTTCCTGAATCTTTAAGAGAAGTTTGACTGAAGGCAGTTTTTTCAAGGGGAAGGGGTGGTATAAGTGCCGATGTGCAGCTGGAAGTGGTTGAAGAAGACAAAGGTAGGAGAGGAGGAGGAAGAAGGGGAAAAACAAGCACAGGCAGCTGATGGTGGGGCAGAGTTTGATGACCCTGGATGGTAACAAGGAGGTTGATATCCCCAAGAACATTCTCATTATCTAGGCCAGGATTTAGAAAAGAATGGGTGCCTCAAGTTGGGCTCCTGACTCCATTTTTAGGCACCCAAATAAGTGGCCCTGAGTCTCAGAAATGCTGAGCACCCAGCAGCATTCACTGAAGGTCACGCCCTGAATGAATTACATACGCGTTCCTGAGAGAGGTGTTAACCCGAGGTAAAGTAGACTATTGAAAAAGCTGTTGTGCAGGCATGAAGGTAAGGAAGGGGTGGGATAAGAGGGGTATCTCCCGGATGTGTGCCTTACAGACAACCTCATCATTCTCTACTCCCAGGTTACATCAGTTCCAATGAATATCTGAGGCAGCTGTGGGAAATCACAAGGGAGAAAGGGCTTTTATGCCGTACAAGAATATTTGGGGAAACTTCGTCTTATGGTTTCTGCAAGAGGAAAGTTTGTGACAAATAAGTACCCCTGAAAGCACTAATATTTTGTTTGACTCAAGAGGAGTCTGACTGATAGCTCTGGTTAGGGCCAAGCACATGTGCTATGCAAGCGTCCTCCATACAGCAGAGTGACACGTAGCACCTTTTCTGCTTCCACCACAAATACATGAGATGTTTCATCTGATTGTTCTCAGTGTCAGCCCAAATGATTTCCACAGCACCTTCTGCGCTACCATTTCAGGATGAATATCTCTGCTCAAACTCCTTGCACTAGCTTTATGCACTTTAGATAGGGCACTGGACAAGGACTCAGAAAACCTGGGTTCTATTCCCACCTCTGCCATTGGGTAACCTTGAGCAAGTCAATTCCCATCATTGTGCCTCAGTTTCCCCATCTGTAAAATGGGAATAATGATACTAATCTCCATTATAAAGTGCTTTGAGGGTACGGCTACACTTGGTGCTGGTGGTGTGATTCCCAGTTTGAGTAAATATATTTGCGCTAGCTCTGAGGTAGCTAGTGTGCTAAAAGTCGAAAAAATGGAAAAAAATTGACCAGCTAAGCAAGAAGTTCTGGCTGTGCTCCAGGGACATTGTTTGAACATAAGCACATGCCTGAAATGAAGCATGGGCTTAAGTGGTGCCCTGAATTAGGCCTTTCATTTCTGTATCACATCATCTGTGATGTAGGAGTTTGTATAAACAGGAATTGTTACAAAGAATTAAAAACACATATAAGCATAAGAATGGCCGTACTGAGTCAGACCAATGGTCCATCTAGCCCAGTATCCAGTCTCTGACTGACTGGCCAGATGCTTCAGAAGAAATGAATCAAACAGGGAAATTATTGAGTGATCCATCTCGTTGTCCAACCCCAGCTTCTGGCAGTCCGAGTTTAGGGACACCCAGAGCATAGGGTTGTGTCCCTGATCATCTTGGCTGATAGCCATTGATGGACCCACCCTCTGTGAGCTCATCTAATTCTGTTTTGAGCCCAGTTGTACTTTTGGCCTTTACAACATCCCCTGGCAATGAGTTCCACTCATTGGATGTCTAGACTTCTGCTTTGTTTGAAGAAGTGTTTATTTTTGTTTGTTTTTTTAAATCGCTGCCTATTAATTCATTGGGTGACCCCTGGTTGTTGTGTTATGTGAACACATATTTAATTATTTCACAGGATGTGGTTTGCACCTCCCATTCAGCAGCTTATCTGCCAAGAAAGCCTTTTTAAAATCCCCAAATGGACTAGGTTAGCTTTAACTCTGCATATACCACATTCCCTGCATGCCTTTTACATCCAGTTTTCTTAGCTCTAATAGGAGATCACAATGACAGACAATGTTAAGGCTACTGAGATTAGAAGATTTTTATGAAAGCTTTTGCACTTAATGCTTTAGCTGAGGACTTGACTCTGTCAGCAAGAAATTTGGAGTAAAAGAAACAATACAATTAGAAAAATTATATGTATACTGTAACATAGTATATTAAAATACACGTCACTTGTAGTTAATCATGAAATCCATTTAATCAGGACATCTCTGGGAGAAAATCTAATTTAAAGCTAATGACATTTAATAGCTATAGCTGCTGCTTAGTGGGGATGGTAATTTCACATAATTGGGATGCCCTCAGGTGATGTACTGGAACATAGGTCTTTGTGTGTGTCACAATTGCATGCTGATTCTGGCTGTTTGCTTATCTGACAACAGCCTTTGGTCCCTTTTTAGCTGTCAAGCATACAAAAAGGTATGAAGTCCTTCACCACTGCTTGATCTTGGGATCTACTGTAGCATGCTCATTCCATACCAGCTACACATGCTGGATATGTTGGCCTGTTACCAACCCTGGGTTCTGTACCTATCCTGGTACAGAGTCACCTTCCAACCTTGTAGGACCTGTCCCATATAAGTAAGAAGATATGTAGCTTCCTAACTAGCAATGTTACGATTGTAGGGGTGTCTTCTCTCAATTCAGAATTCTTAATCAGGGCAAAAGGCCATCCACAGGGATATCTAGAAGAAGCAGATTCTAGGGCATTTTGCCAACTTTCCCTCTATCCAAAGCTCTGCTGGAGGTATTGCTGCTGAATTAACAGCCACTGTGTTTGTCTATGCAGTCACTGCAGTATCAGCATCCAACTTATTACTGAAGAGTGCTTTGGGGATACCTTGAATACGAAAGTGCCAAACAAAGCCAAATTCTGCTCTTATGTCTGGAACTCTCGTCCTTATCTCAATGGGTATAACTGAGTGCAAAAACTGGTCCTTTCTTCTTTCAGTTCTCTCCATAAGACTCATTGTGTTCACAAAGCACAACACTTAGGTCTTCTCTACACACAAATGTTGCACCAATTTAAATAAATTGGTTTAGAAATTAATTTAAACTGGCGCAACCCTCTAGCATAGACCCTCTTAATTCAGTTTATATTGGTTTAGCTTGTGGCCTTAGTTAGGTTATTACAAACAGTCACTCTATGTAATAATTTTTTTTAAAACAGTAAGATAACCCTCCTCTGAGTGTTGTTTGTTTAGACTTTAAGATCCTTAAGGCAGGGCTATTTTTGTGAGGGTGTTTATGTCTTGTACAGCTATGAGCAAATAATTATAAAGACAGCACAATCATTTAAATAACAACACCTAGCTCTTATATAGCACTTCTCTTCTATAGACCTCAAAGTGTTTTAGAAAGGAGGGCAGTATCATTACCTTGATTTTACAAATAGGGAAAACTGAGGCACACAAAGGCAAAATGACTTGCCCAAGATCATTGGCAGAGTCAGGAACAGAACCCATCTCTCCCAACTCACAGTCCAATGCACTAGCCACTGGACCATAGAACCTTTTCTACAGTGTGCCACATTTTGCACTCTGTTGTACTCCACTGGATTGTGATTGGGTGTAACTGAAAGCACGAGTTGCCCCACCCTGATATGAATGTGTGATCAATTCCAGTTCTCTCTCCTTTTTAAAAAAGGAGAAAAATTAATGTATATGGGGGGCAGTTATTGCAATGTTATAGATAAGTATTTGCACACATGCAAGACAGGAAATTCCAAGTTTTGTTTCACACACTCAGTGTAACTCAGCCACATTACATGTATATATTAAGGCACTACATTTTATATACTACAAATTATACATACACACCAAGGGTCCCAAGTAGTTTGTATGGGACTCCTACATTCGAATTTCCTAGATTATTGGCATGCAAAATCTCAATCACAATATCATGTTAACACAGTCTTTCCCTTTACTTTGTACAGAGCTCAAGGTGGGTTTGAACCATTAATGGAAGCAGACATGGTAAAAGAAAACTATGGGCCTGATCCAGTACTCACTGAGGTGAATAGAAATACTCTCATTGACTTAGTGAGCTTTGGTTACCTCTTTGTCACCTGTTCTACAGGGACTCTTTAACGACTTCATCCAGCCCTCTATGGTTTGTCGGCCTTCACTGTGATGTGGGGGTTAGAGAGAGTGGTGGTGAGGATTTAGGCTAGTAAGGGAGGCAGCTGGAATGAAGAGGGAACCCTGCATAGAAAGAAAGGTCTAGAGCCAAATTCTCTACTGGTGTACATGGTGCAACACCGCTTACTGCAATGGAGTTTTGCCCATTTACAGCAGAGAACTTGGTCTCTAGAATTAAAATCAACCATACTTGAAGTATGTGGAACAAAAAGCACAATGAAAGCCGGACATGTGTAAAAAGATCCATGATATGCATGTCACTGCTGCTTCTCTCTCACAAAAACACATTGCACATTCATAGGGCGTGGCTGAATTGTGTTAAGGCCTTAAAGTGTGACCGGAAAGTTCTGCCCTATGATACACAGTGTTTACGCAGGGAATGGCATCCAAAAAGCAGAGCATAGCGCAATGGGGGCAATGATTTTTTACAGTACAAATGTCCTTCTGGTGCCATATGCTGTTTCTTGAATATTTCAAAGTCCACCTCAGTTGGGTGAGAATTTGCAGCCCAGCAAATTTGTTTGATTTATATTAGGGCTCCCCTATCCCAACAGATGGGTTTCACATTCTTTACTGATATTTCATCATAGGTTTCCACTCATCTCCCACCCCTTCACTCAGCACTGCAGGAAAAATAAAACTATCCACCAGAAGTGTTGACTTTTTACTGTGCCAGGAGGTGCTTAACCCCCCACTCTGCCCCAGGCCCTGCCCCTACGACCCCATGCCCATCCTGCCTCTTCCCACCCTGTCCCATCCCCTCCCCCGAGCACGCCCCATCCCCGCTCCTCTCCCTCCCACCCAGCGCCTCCTGCACATAGCAGAACAGCTGGTCCACAGTGGGTGGGAGGCGCTGCGGGGGAGGGAGAGGCACTGATTAGGGGGGCTGCTGGTGGATGCTAAGCACCCACCATTTTTTCCCCATGGGTGCTCCAGCGCCGGAGTAACAACGGAGTTGGCGCCTATGCTATCTGTCCTTCTTATTTAACTTCAGTCACCTCGGAATGAGAGATACCCTTGTCCCTCCCCCAGACTGAGAATCACCAGAGCAGTTCTCACCCTCCCTGATGGTCTTCAGAGATGGACCCGCAGACCCCAATCTCCCAAAGAGGATGTGAACTTCACACCACTCCACAGCTGGGCAAGGGCAATATTTCACTGCTGCATTATTATGCACTAAAGTGCACACTAAAGCTATTTCTGTTGATTCAAAATAGTATTTACTGAAGTATGTAGTGCAGTTTACCATTTGTTATGGAAGATAATATTGTAGATACAAGAACAAATTGAATATATGTAGTGCAGAAATTGCCATCATGCACACAAAGCTGATGTGTTTGACTATTTAGGGTAGATAAGGTTTCTCCAAGGACTACCCCTCAGCATATTCACCATATTTAATTTCATATTCTTACTTACAAGTTTTCAAGCAGATTACTCAGAAAAGAAAAAAACACTTAATATTTTCTTGAGAAAACCTTGCACACACTTCTCCTATCCTTCAACCTCTGGGATCTTTGCAAAGCAGTTTTATTTCCCCTCCTTGAGGTAATATCACAGTCAGAACAAAACCAATCCAGGCCCATTATTCTAGAGTGGAGTATGGGGGATCTGACTGCTGACTATGCAAATCCATTCCACTCATGTACTCTAAATACTCTAGAGTATTTGCTCGGTACTTGGACGATACAATTAGATGCTAAAAACCTAACACAGTTATCAGATGCCATTTGGAATGAGTCTGAAAGATACTTGTGTGTAATGGATATGAAAGGATTAGAAAGCAAATGAGGAAAGAGACGGGATTTTGTCTCTCATGATTTGTGTGGGGACTTGGTGCACAGGGGTGAGGAGTGCTAATAAAGGAAGTGGTCGAATAGCAGTGGCTAGAGCAAAGCACCATGGAAAGAGGATGTGTGCAACCTGCTCTGTACTGATGTCCAGAACCTCTCTGGCTATCTCTCCAGAAGGCAGACTCAGGCTAGCTTAACAATAGTCGTGTAGCTGTGGTAGCATAGGCAGTGGCCAGCAGCAGCATGTGCTAGCCCCCCTGAGCTCATACCCACAGGGTGTGGGTGGGTAAGTACCTGAGGTGGCAATTCCATGCTACAACTTGCCACTATCCATGCCACTGTGGCTCCACTACTCCAGTTTGCCTGCTAGCTCAAGCAGAGCTAGTGGGAGTATGTCTAATCGAGCTGGGAACCACTCCCATAGCTTCAAATATAGACACAGCCACACACTCCAGTCCTGGGCCCACCAGTTTTCTGCCTACACACCTCAGTCCTGACCTGCAGTGCTTAGTCCTATTTCAGTCCTGGGCTCACACAGACTTCTGCCAATGCCCAGAACTCTTGACAAGCAAGGCCCCTGCTATTTTTGTCCTCAGCTTCTCACACAACTCTGCCAGTGCATCTAGGTTCTCATTTGCACAGCTCTTTGCTAGTCCTGTGCTGGGCTTCTCCTGTCTGAGCAGAGATTGCCAGTGGTGTCACACTATTCAGGGGTTTTGCAGTGTGAACAAATGTGCATTAGGGACTAGGCTGAGACCAAGCAATCTCATTGTTAGTTATGATCTAAGTAGGATTTGAACACGGGACTGTAGGTCGGAAAGGCCAGTCAACAATCCACTATTTCAAAACAAAACAAAACCAACTCCCCAAACCTTATGTGACAGAATATACCCCTGTGTCCACACCCTACACACTACTGTTATAATCTTTGTACAAAGTATGCTTTGTGAGGTATCACTTGAAAACTCACAATATGCTGGTCATTATTGTCCTGGTAGAGTTGTGAGGCAATACTGGATGAAATTATAAGATTGCCCTGTATGATGTTATAAACTCATGTTCCAAGCCACAGCCCTATCCAAGCAGAAGTTGGCAAACAGGTCTGTCCTAAACAAAAGAATGTGTGCTCTGCTCAATTTGCATTTAAGCAGTAAACAAAGTCATCAAGCAGGAAAGGGAGACAAAGGAAGCTCAAACGGGTGAGAAAAAAGCAGCAGGGACCATCCTTTCACAGAGACATTTTGTCTCCTGATTTTCAGCTGCTAATGTTTTCCAAAAGGGGGACTGAAACTATAAAAAGGAGGGACAAACACCCCATGATACCCACATCTCTCCATGCTCTTGCATTGATGGCACCTGCAGTAATAAATGAAGATTTGTTGGATTCTGGGAGAAGGGGTCCTGACCTAAGAAGTTTGGTCAGTAAGACTGCTGAGAGCATGTGGAGGGAAAACTTAGCTTTGAATTTAATATAGTTTACATAAGAAAGGCCATACTGGGTCAGACCAAAGGTCCATCTAACCCAGTATCCTGTTTTCTGACAGTGGCCAAATCCAGGTGCTTCAGAGGGAATGAACAGAACAGGAATCATCAAGTGATCCATTCCCTGTTGCCCATTCCCAGCTTCTGGCAAACTGAGGCTAGGGACACCATCTGCCCATCCTGGCTAATAGCCATCGATGGACCTATCTTCCATGAACTTATCGAGTTCTTTTTTGAACCCTGTTATAGTCTTGGCCTTCACAACATCCTCTGGCAAAGAGTTCCACAGGTTGACTGTGCATTGCGTGAAGAAATACTTCCTTTTGTTTGTTTTAAACATGCTGCCTATTAAAACATAGTTTGTTAAATTAGGCATCAATTGCATTTTATCTTTATTTTCTTATAAACATTTCTGACTTTTATGCCTCATTACTTATATTCACTTAAAATCTCTCTCTTTGTTTTATTGTTTTATCTAATCCAGCATGTTTAAATTGAAGTGCCATTTGGGGTGGCAAGTTGTGTGTGTTTTCTTTCTATGAAAGAAATAACAGACTTTATATATAATTTGTATTTTCCAGGAAACAGCTGGGCAATACAGAACATCTAGGGGAAAATCTAGGACTGGGAGTATGTTGGGGTCACCCTGCAGTATAACCTAGGCTGGTAAGAGCCAAGGTGTGGCTAGCAGTCTGCAGCACATACACAGACATAGCTGGGAGTGACTTGGATGCTGGAGACTGTTTGTGAGCAGTCCAGGATGGAGGCTACAGTAACAAAGCAATGTAATGGGCACCCCAGGTTAGAAGGAAGGGGTGATACAACTACTCCTTAGTCTGGATTTTACACCAGGTAGTCACATCCTACCAAAACAAAACACTGCGCTGAACACACAATTCTCCGCTTTGTGAGGGGATGAAAGAAAGAACAAGTCATATCACTGCTAAAAGGTGCTCAGATACTAGAATAATGAGGGTAGCTTGCATAAGAACCTACATAGAATAGAATAGAAACACCCCAACCTTCCCCACATTCCATTTCACTGAAGTTTGGCCCAATGAAGCAGGTCTCAGCTCGGCATTCCATCCTCAAACACCACAGAGGCACTCAGACTAGTTTCTGCCCGTTCCATACAGGGTTCTGAAATAGCACCTGTCTATCTTTTTTCTGATTCAAGCACATCTACTTTCACATTCCCTGTGGTTCTGGCTCCAGCTTTGAAGCCCCTTTCTCCTTCCCTCCCCTCTCCAATGCTCCTCCCATATCTCCCTGACAAGAAGGAAAAAGGAGAGGGAAGGCATTTTTCGTAAACAGCAAGAGAGTTTTATGGCACTAATCAGCATTTGCAAATGGAGATTAACAAAAGTGCAAACAAGCCTGTATCTGATAACTCTAAAGCCCAAATTAATCTTAATGAAATCTACAAGATATATTTATATAAATAATGATGATTTCCCCCGCTTTCAATATAATGTAATTTGTGCATGCAGATTGCAAGTGACACACATGATTGTTTTGCCTCCATAAACTCCGAAACTTTAAAGAGCTTACTGACAGCTCCCTGCCAAGCGGAGACATGTGGCTGACAGAGCTGTCTCAACTTTATTCACCTCCAGCAGGAGGGCTCTCTTGCTTTTCTTTTAAAAATACATTTCATTTAATTCCTTACCTCCCTGAGGATCTCAGACAAAGCCAGTTCCTGAGAAGAATGGTTCTCTGAATGCTGGCCAAGTTGTGTGTGGTGGTGTGGGGGGAGGGATATTTTTGGCTGAGAATTAGGGGGGCTCTGCATGGGCAGGAAGCATTTTTGTTAGTATGTGGGTGTGCTGTGTTGGGAAGGGAGAGGAATCAGAGCTGGAGAAAGCATTGGGGGCTCCAAAGGTCATCCCTATTAGGGAGTGTGCACGGTATTCTTGGAAATGTATATTTAGCCTGATATAGACAGAATTACCACAAAAGAGCTATTGTCAGTGTCTCTGGTGCCCAGGTGGGAAAGAGCATAGCCCCCTCAGTACTCTGGTGAAAAACAAGGCAAAACCCCGTGCTGATAGTCCTCATAAGCTTAAAACTAACTAACTAACTCGGAGAACCATCAAACTCTTGTATGGGTGGGAGGCGAGGGAAGGGCAGTGCCTTTCCCTGCTTCATACATTTGTTTGCTGTGCCCCAGAAGAGAGGCCTCCTAAGATTACTGGTTGGCCTAGTGCAGCACTCATTTTGGAGGCATCTGACTATAGTTCCCATCTCAACCCAGGTCTCCCCAATGAGCTCTTACCCAGGGGAAGGTCCGGACTGGAGGCAGAGTTCACCACACAATCTATCAGATACATGATATGCATGCACGGGTGTAAGCATGAATGTGTTCCTGGCCTAGACAGGGAATTACCTTGAGTTCCTACAGAAAAGGCACTCCCCCCACCATTGTGTCAATATCACATTCTGGTAAACACAACTGTAGGAGCCAGTTATAGGATGATGAGATTATTTTAAACAGAAAATTGGGCCATCTCTAAGTGTTGTCACATGGTGGAGCAGGTTTGGCAGTTTGTTGGCACCTGGAGTTGTGTGTGAGGTTAGGTTGGGCTTGTTAATAAGGAAAGCAAACAATGTTGGCAGCTGGGAGGCAAGGGTGGTTAGCGGTTCTTATCATTGGGGGTGCAAAGGAGTTCAGGAAGCAAAAGCTACTCTGTGGCTTTTCTAGCACTCAGAGTAGACCATCATACTTTCTCCCTCTGAACTGCCTCCTGACAGCACCTTCCTACATTCTAAGTTGAATTTGGGGCCCTGGTGAGTGTGTGCTGGGCCACAGGATGGAGTTTCCCTGTGGTATTGTTGCATGAGTTGCCCCACTCCGGAGATTATAATGCTTCAGATCCCAGTCCAACATGATTTTGAAAGTTCCAACTTCCACTGCACCCTAGCACAGGCAAGAGTCCCAGCAACCCAGCAAAGGGGTAACTTGATGCAAGTTCACCTGGATGAAAGAGATTACAGTGTACTAGGAATTGCAGAGGAGTGGCCAACTGCTAAGTATGGAGATATCAGTCATCTGGTCGATTATACTGAAACATGGTTAAAGCAATTTCAATATTACTGGATGGGACACTGCACAAAACAGACCTCTAGTCACCCAAACCAATATGTTCATTAATACACAGGAGAGCTAAAGAAGGTTGTTCCACAAGGAGGTCTCTGAGGACCAGCAAAGAACATACATTATCCACAATTCCTTACATTGCTTTTCTTCCCCCATAGTCTTTTCCCCAATAGTCACACTTGAAAGCTGCCTGTAGGTATTTTAGACTGATTCCTTCTGCTGCTCCAGAATCCCAACCATAGCCCCTAGAGCAGAGAGAGTTGCTCAGAGACCCATGTGCAGCCACCACAGGACTACAGACAAAAAAGAATCCTCCAAAGGTGTTATCCTTGCTCTGGGCTATTCACAGCCAGAGGGCACAAGCACATCTTTGCTGGGGCACAAATTAGGCATGGTGGAGAATGAAAGAGGAGTCTAACATAAACTATGAGATTTGCATTTTGCAATCCTCTTTAGTAGCTCCTGTTGGCTGCTGACATTGCAATATCTGCAGGACTAGCAAATGCAGGTCATTGGGAAGGAGGGGCAAGGGGGAATACAGTGGAGGGAGCCTATTTCACTGTAGACATTTTAACATCTTGCACACTGTTCTGCCTGTTCATATGTGGCAGGCTTCTCCTAATTTGGTTTGACAATGAGCTTTGAATGCTGTAGAGTGCTGACACATCTCTGGGGATCCACATTCATGTTTGCTCATTGTAACCATTCAGATAACTTTCCATCCCACAGGTTAAATGGAAAGTAGTAGTACTGAATCGTTTTCAACAGGCTATCACCCTTGTGTCATTCAGGATAAGTTTTCATGGCAGGTTAAGTTTTGTAAAGTCACAAGTCATTTGGCCCATCTTTCAGAAATGCCAACTGCTTATAGCTCTGGTCTGTCTGTCTGTCTGTCTGTCTATAGATTGGCCTACCGCCTGGTTTTATGTATCTAAATCTAGAATATTTATGCCCACAGCTTCTGTATATTTATTTGCAACATTTATATTATATGCTGCAAATAAATATACAGAAGCTGTGGGCATAAATATGCTTCTCTCTCCATCTAATGCTATGTGTGCATGTCACTGGTTGCTGTCTGTGTGGCTCAATAAATACAGATCAGTTATTTGAAATTAGATATACCAGCACAGATTAAACCTCAAAAGCTGGACGTATGCAATAGCCCTGCAGTATATGTAAATGTTCATTCAGGATACTGACTAGGGGGTTTTCAAAGGAACCCTGGGGAGTTAGGTGCTTTGAATTTCAATGGGGCTTGGATGCCTAACTCTGTTTTAGTCTCTTTTGAAAATCCCAATCATTTTTCTTTATTTGTTTGCAGCAACACCCATTACATTCTATGTGCTTTTCAGACATACAAGGGAGGGTCCTTGCCCCGAGGAGATCTCAGCCCAAGGACGGACAGACAGGCAGGTAGACAAAGGTCAGGGAAAGGGCACAACAAAAGGGCTTTTCTATGCAAATCAACAAGATCCATCACAGACAGTATGGTACAAGGACTTTTAAGAGGAGCACAGAAGTTAGGAGGGTAGGGGCCTTATGGATCAAGCAAGCTGGACCATTCGAATGGGGTCTCTTGGAAGATGGCATGGAGGCAACTGTTCAAGAGTCTGACAAGTGGGTGGGAATGTAGGGGATGTGAAATAAAACTTAGCAAGTTTATAAGCAGAATTATATGGAGTCACCATCATCAGGTACAATACAACTCTTTCTTTGCTCTCACTTGGGAATGTTAAAACAATATGGGAAGTGATTTAGGCCTGGAGAAGGCTTCTTCTGCATGTCTCTTGTTCCTCTCACATACAAATCTATCTAGATACCACTCAGAAATCTTCTGTAGAGACAGATGCATTTATTAGAACCTCCTAGAGAGCCTACCAAATGGAAAGTGAAACTATTGTCATTCTTAAAAAGAAAAAGGAGTACTTGTGGCACCTTAGAGACTAACAAATTTATTTGAGCATAAGCTTTCGTGAGCTACAGCTCACTTCAATGGTAGGCAGTTTCCACAGTTACTGTAAGCAGCTATTATGGATGCAAAAAAAAAGGGGGGGGGGACTCACAAAGTCAAAATGGTAAACATCTGCCTAAGGCAAATTCACAGAATGAGAATAGGACCACGAATACCCATGTTTCCTTGAAGAAAAGATGGCAAAATTTCAGCCAGGATAAAATTTACAGATATTATCAACACATATAATGGAAATGATCACTCATTTTTAAAAAAGGTTCCATGCACCAGGGCACTTTGCACTAATTCACTACCACTGTTCCCATTTAATATCAATTTACATTAAATGGAATAAAAACATCTAATGTCAATGGAAAATGAGTGATTACCTGCTCCAGAGGACATTTACTGTCAGTTACTGCACACAATGCTGGGTGGTTTCATTTAGCACTCCTATATAATTTGAGGCTTTCAGAATGTTACCTACAAACCAACAACCTTGTGAAACAATGACAGAAATAGAACGTTCTCACTTTCTACCACTGAACTTAATGGCAGTTTGCAGAGGAAACTGATTGTTTAGTGGAAGTTTAAAAAAAATAAAAAATAAAAGTGGAAGGGAAGAAAATTTTCTATCAAGTAAAAACAACAAACCTCAAATAAAAAAGGGAGAGTATAGAAACAGAGAGGTAAACAACCTAAATTCTGCCCCATATTCATCTACCTTCCATTCACATTCATAAGGTTACCTTACACCTTCTTTGTGTGGAATCCTCTGCATATTCCCACTTGTGGGACCAAAGTGCTTTCCCCAGGAGCTTCTGGAACCTTCTGGAAAGCAATGTCCATTGGGGGCCACATGTCCCTCCCTCTTTCTCCCCATCCCATCTTGGAGGGCTGCGGGGGTATAAAAGGGGGAGTGGCTCCAGCCACCTTCAGTCCCTTTCTAACCACCAAAGTTGCAGTGAGCACCTCAATAAGGTCCTCAACCTTTTCTCCTCCCCTTCATTAGGCATGTTTTGTTTACAGCTAGTTTGTCACATAATCAGATTTTTCTTTTAAAAGAGGAGATGATGCCTACCCAGCATGGGCTTTGTATGGACCTGCAGGAGCGGGAGGGCCAACTCACACAGCCCTACTAATGGGGGAGGCTTCTCAGGCCTTGTTGTGACCGTAAGAACCCTCAATGCCAACTGACAAAGGGATCGCTGTTCTATAACAGCAACTCCTATCAGGCCTGACAAACTGACTACACCTAGTACACTGCTTCCATAGTATTTATCCAAAGAAGGTCAAGAGAGGTATCTAATAAAAGCTTAAAGAAAAGGAGTACTTGTGGCATCTTAGAGGCTAACAAATTTATTTGAGCATAAGCTTTCATGAGCTACAGCTCACTTTATCGGATGCATTCAGTGGAAAATACAATGGGGAGATTTATATACATAGAGAACATGAAACAATGGGTGTTACCATACACACTGTAATGAGAGTAAACATGGGGAAATAGTTTTACTTTAGTTTATTCCCCACCCCCATCCCCCACTGTTCCTCAGACGTTCTTGTCAACTGCTGGAAATGGCCCACCTTGATTATCACTACAAAAGGTTCCCCCCCCAACCCCCGCTCTCCTGCTGGTAATAGCTCACCTTAAGTGATCACTCTCGTTACAGTGTGTATGGTAACACCCATTGTTTCATGTTCTCTATGTATATAAATCTCCCCACTGTATTTTCCACTGAATGCATCCGATGAAGTGAGCTGTAGCTCAAGAAAGCTTATGCTCAAATAAATGTGTTAGTCTCTAAGGTGCCACAAGTCCTCCTCTTCTTTTTGCAAATACAGACTAACACGGCTGCTACTCTGAAACCTAATAAAAGCTTATGTCCTACTAATCTTCACAGTCATTGTGAGACGTGTGTGAGAGTGATTTTTAGGAAGTTGCGTATATGTACTGAAAATCTGTTTTTGAGTCTGTATCCCAGGCAGGGTTGACAAACACGTTTTGCCAAAGCGATGCGTATTCTCCTGTCTGCCTTGGTTCACATACAAAATAAGCATGGAAAGACAATGCATCAAACAGAAAGATGTGAAGCCAATTTGCAGCCAGCACACCAGGCAATATGTCATGGGGATCATTCTGACTCTGGGGTCAAAACAATGAACCTTGGAGCAAAAGGACACACCTTTATCCTTCACTGAGAAAGCAAAAAGGATAGCACTTTTTGCATTCATGGAAAGTGATTCCCAGGCATGTTGGTTGGTGATGCTGGGAAATTGCTGTAGGTGAGAAACTGCTTTAGACAATGATTTTAGCCTGTTAAAGTTAAGTTTAGACTCTAGGGAAGCATGTTCCACTTTTTTTTATATGCAACCATTTCTATTGTTTCCTTACTCGCTATCTCTTAAATCTTAACCTTTGATCATAAACTTTTCATTGTTTTCATCATAAGTAGATCTCAGTGCCGTGATGTTACAAAGGACCTGATCCTGAATTGTACTAGTCAATCTGTGTGTACACTGTTCCCTTTGGGACAGCAAATCTGGTAATTTGTGTGCCTGTCCAGCGACAAGGGCTGGATATGACAGGGGGATGCTTTCAGAGGGGCCCAGGGGCACACCTATTGTTAACCTACAAGGCAAAGCAAGGGCTGGCAGAGCCCCGAGAAGATTGTTTGGGTTGCTAACTGACTGGTGGTGTCAGGGAGATGACACCCAGTTAAGCATAAATAAGTCTCTCTTTCATTGAGGCAGGGAGGTAATGAGATGACTCACAATCCTGGGTACCCCAAGAAAGCATCACACTCATCAACTAAGCTTGCAACAAACAAGTCCAGTGTCGGCTTTGGGAAGCATCCCATAGGAGAGGTTTGCTCTCCTCGCACACTCCTGCTCACAGGGGATGCTCTTTAGCCAAGTTGACAAACTGGCACTAAGTAAATCCAGTGTTGCCTTCAAAGATTGTCCCACAGAAGCAGGTTTGGCTTCCCCTTGCACTTCTGCATGGGGGAGGTATTTCAAACTGGTCACTGGGTCTGTCCTGGTTGACCTAGGAGACCTAGCTTTATGCTTAAAGGGGCTCTTTGGCTGTTGAATCCAATTTCCACAGAATCTGGATCCACAGAGTTTGGATTCTGCTGCCAAGCATAGAACTGGGATTGCAAAACATGGATCTGGCAGCCTAGCGTCGATCCAGAGCTGGAAAACCTGGATCAGGCAACCTAGCATGCATCTGGGACTGCAGAATCCAGATCTGGATCCCACAGTGTGGATCCAGGGCTACAAAATCCAGATCCAGATCATAGAATCAGAATATTAGAGTTCGAAGAGACCTCAGAAAGTCATCTAGTCCAATCCCCTCCTCAAAGCAGTACCAACACCAACTAAATCAAAAGATCTGGCAGCCTTGCATGGATTCAAGGCTTCAAAACCCAGACTTAGCAGCCAAGCATGGATCTGGGAGCTACAAAATCCAGATCCACAGCAGAACACAGAACCAAAGCTATGGAAAAATGCGTATGAATGCCTGGCTAGTAAGTATGGCTTTGGATCTAAATGGATCCAGGGTCAAGAGCTTGAATCCAGGTTCAGCAGTCAAACATGAAGGACTCACAAGCACAGTTGCCAAGGAGGGATCCTATTACCTGGGATCCAGCCAACATGAGGATCTGACATCTGACTGTTGAGAGTCACTTGTCTAGGTGTCTCTGTACCACTGAGGCCCTGGATCCGCCCAGGTCAGTGAAGTCCCATCGTACATTTCCAATACCATGAGCAGCAGAACAGTTGATTCTGTGCCCAACATAGCACCGTAAACAAACATATCAGTGTGGAGGTCCTTGCAATGCTGGCAAGGGGCAATGCGTTACAAACTGCTGATCAGATCTGGAATGGTGGATCTCTCAGTTACAGAACAGTGTTTTCACACTGTGCTTCACACATTTTCAGAGGCACATATTTGATGCCATGCTTATCTGGGAGAAGGTTTTCCCCTTCCAGTGCTCCATCTTCAGACCCTTGCCCGGCAGGCGAGAACAGAGGAACTGATCCATTCTTAGACTCTTTAACTATCAGACCTTGTAAAAGCCAATTTATTTGGTCCTGGAGCTGTTAGTTCCCTTGGTTCTGGGGAGGAACTTCTGAGATTCTCTTGTGCTCCTAGACCATTCCTAAGGGCTAATTCAGCTGCCAGGATCAGATTTATGAGACTCTTGACAGGCTAAGAACTGATGACAGGATCACAGGCTCCCTGAGGATATGAGAGTACTATATCCATCTCAGTTCTATCCATTCTGAGATTCACAGATCCAAAGATTTCTTTATGTACCCTCTGTAGGAGAAATAAGATGTGATGTTGTAGGAGCCATTTTATGATTCAGGAAGGACTGACTTTTGTTTTCAGAGTCTCTTTGTAACCTTTGAAGGCAAAGGAAAAAGAGAGAGATCTGGTGTGACACAGAGGCTCCTTGACAAAGGGCAAAGTTCTTTGCAAACAACTCTCACCTCAGATCTGACAAAATCACTACACCAAACATGTGTCTTGCAGTAACGTTATCCATAAAAGGTAACACATAAGGTATCTACAGAAAGCTCATGATTTATCAAGACTCATACTCATTGTGAGATTTATTTATGGGTATTTAAGGAATAATGTAACTATATGGAAAGTATGCTTGTGATAGAGTGGGAATTTTCTGTAAATATTTTGTATGAATGCGGTGTGTGCCTCAGTTTCCCCTTTATGCTGCATGGTTAACTAGGTGGTGGGAAAGGCTGTTTACTCTCAGGAAGGCTACAACAAAGGTGGGAATGGCACCTAGCTGTCTTGAGTTTGGGGGCCCAGGTCAATGGAGGGTTCATGAAGACAATGGCAAATCCAATCACTGGGACATTCGGTACCTAGCAACTAATGACCATGAATGGCCCGGCCCACCCCACCACAGGAAACCAGCTGTGTTTGAACTGGAGAATAAAGGACTGAGGAGTCCAGGTGGGACTGGCCTGGAAGAGGGCACAGAAGAGGGCAAAGAAGGACAGAGTGGGTTACACTGTTTGGCTTGGGCTCTGGGCTATCCAGAATGGACCAAGCTGTAACTTTCTTTTCTCTATGCTAAAGGAGGACCTTCTATACTGTGTTCCAGATGACTAATAAACCCTAATGTCTTTACAATGCTGGCTGAGAGGAGGTTCATTGCTCCCTAGGGGTGTACAAGTTTCTTTCAGTTATCCATCCCAGTGGGTCTCATCAAACAGAGTTCATGGTGTGAGGATGCGGTGCTGAAGGCTCTGAGGTATAATATTAGGAGGCAGTGAAGTCAAGTGGCTTACATTGGAGGAAGAGTAAGACCCATAGGGGGTCTGGCTCACTGGCAGGGTTTCTCCCAGAGACTATTCCAAGGCTGGGGTCAGAGCACCAGTCCGGTGGACCCATGACAATGCTTTCTGGACTTGGAGTAAAAGTTAGTCACCGGGGATAACATCAAGGTGATGGCCCATTCAAGCAGGAGGGACTTGTTACTCAGCCCTAGTTAGCTAGGGATGTAAAGCAAGGCTCAGTTGTTTAGCCTTGCTCCATCCCAAGACTTTCAATGGAAAACCATCAGAGACAACTGCAAACAATTGAAACCTCTTGAATGTAAAAAAAGGAATATTACAACAGACTGACAATTGCCCTGCCTGTGAATAGAGACAAAAGACTGTTTCAGTGTGATGCAGGGTGGGGAAAGGCAGTCTGTATCCATTCATTGAGGAGACGTCTTGAGGAGTGGTGATATTCTCATGAAAAATTGGATCCTGGTTCCTGTGAAGCCAGCCAGTTCTGCAGCAGACAAAACTTTCTGGGGAAAACCTGCTGTATTAGATAAGAAAGATAATAATAAGTGTAGACCCAGGTCTGCATTTTATGATTTTGTTTTATATTGTAACCATCTTTTTCCATCACTCCCTCTTGTTTTGAGTTGAATCACTCTTCTTTCTTAAATAAACCATTAGTTTTACTACAAGTGCTGTATGTTATACCAGAATGGTGGTTTAAGGTAAAACTACTTAACTGGGGTACACTGCTCCCTTGGGGACAGAGGATCTGGGATTTCTGTAAATTGCCAGGGTCCGGGGCTGGATACCTGGCATAGGGAAATGCTTCAAATGGACTTAGGTACTGGGGTGCACCTATTGTTAACCTGCAAGAAGAAGGTATGAAGCAGGGGTGTTGAAGACTCCAAGGTATGGTGCTGTTGCAAAAAAAGCAAATGCAATTTTTGGGTTGCATTAACAGAGGCATACCATGCAAGTCATGGGAGGTGACAGTACCGTTCTACTTGGCTCTGGTTAGGCCTCAGCTGGAGTACTGTGTCCATTTGTGTCACTGCTGTATAAAAAGGATGTAGAAAAACTGGAAAGGCTCCAAAGATGAGAGACGGATGGAATGTAAGCCATATGAGCAAAAGCTGAAGGAACTTGGGATGGTTAGTTTGAAAAAGAGGAGATTAAGAGTCACATCTGTCTCTTTACACCTATACTTCTGTTTAGAGTCAAAGACCTCTATCAGTAAAACTATACCTTACTTCTTTTCCTTTCTATGACACCAAGTGTTCCATCAAATGCCTGGTTGTCATGACTATTCTCCATGAATGGTTGGGTATCTATTTGTGTACAGACATGACCCTTAATAGTGTACAGATGTTTCTTCCCTAACAGTTTCCACAAACAGGGGTACTTTCATACCCATTTAGAAGATGTGTGGTCACTGAATCCTTGAAATATTTCAGATCTGCTGTGGACAGGTTCCTTACTGGTGCAGTTATGTGATAGCTTTAATACCGGACTATATCTGAGACCTCAGCAAAGCTCTTCATGCTTTTACCACATTTTTGTGACACTAGGAACTCCTGAGACACAATGTTTCAGTACTTTTCAGATGCCTCTTTTCGTAAGACGGGTGAAGAACGTGCTTTCCAGGGAGTTTCCTTATTGCCTTCCTGCCATCTGCAGTAATTGTCCTAGAGAGTGTAAGGAAGTCTTCATCTTGATTTCTATCCACTCCAAGGTTTGTGATCTCAGTGGGAGATGTGGTTCTACCTAAAGTTATTGGATCTGAGAGTTATTTCCCTGACTTTCAAGGTCTTTTCTCCCCTGCATGAAATTTGAATGTCTACATTCTGATGGATAGCATTATGGGAATGCATTAAACAGACCACCAAAGAGGGGTTTACTCTAGCCAGTTGTGTAATTTCCTGTTCATAAAATTCAGTATCCTCACTGGATCTGTCCAATATATCATCTACAAGGGAAAGTCAGTGTATTGGTAGATTATTTTAGAAGAATTTTTCAATCAAACAGTATAAGTGCTCTAGCAAGGGCTCCATCTTATATTGTTGTACAAGTATCAGTTAAGTCCTTTCCCAACAGGGATACCATGCTTGCATCTGGTTCTGATTTAATATTGCACTTCATCCCTGCATCAAGAACACGAATTTCTCTATATCTTACTCTTGATTCTACTCAGTTAAGAGGATTTTGAATGTTGGTCCAGCTATCATTAGGCAATGTTAGAAATTGGCAAGTCTGTCATCAATATCATGGTTATGAAACTAATATCCATAAAGTCTTGCTTTCCAAACTGGGTCTCTGGTCCATGAGACGAGGTGGGAGTCTTGACCCAGGTTTGAAATTTCTCTGGTTGACATCTTAACTTTAGATTGCTTACACTCTTGATTATGAGTGTTATGCTGAAGTCTAAAAGACATTAATGAAAAACAGGAGTTTTTGATCAGTCAAACCTACTCTATGGCTTGAAAGAGATCTCCCACCTGGGCCGCTCCTAGGTAGACAGACCTGATAAAGTCCTCCTTAACTGTTATTTTAGACTATTTAAATGATGATGCCATTCTTGATAGCTCAAATAGTTAGTGAGATATAAGCCTAATGACTATCCTAAGTTGCATTTTTACAGAACAGGTGATCCTGCCTGCATCTCTATCCCAACAGTCTAAGATGTCTGAGGTTTCCATCTCTTTCAGACCACTAAAATATTTACATGTCCCTGGGCCTCCTTTACATTCAGGGAGACAGGTATCATATTTTTGCATATTCAGAGAACGTAGTCATTATTTATATCAGCCCAAAGTTTATCTACAAGTTTCCCAATCCCTTGGAAAAATGGAGCTGACATGAGGAGTCTGTATTGCTTGCTAAACTCCCACAATAGGACTATGCAGTGACCACTCAAAGAAGAAATTAAGGTTCCTTACCTGTAACCAGAGTTCTTTGAGATGTGCCTCTGCATATTCACACTCCCTACCCACCTATCCTACTTTTTTGGAATCTCAAGTTAGATATTCCCAAATTAATGGAAGGAACTGAGGAGTGGTTGAGGTCACTCTCCCTTTCATACTCTGGAAAACACTCCAGGACAGGAAGGAGACAGAGGGGTCATGTGGCCCCAATGGACACTGCTTTCCAGAAGGTTCCAGAAGCTTGCAGCGCAGGTACCTAGATCCCCCAAAGTGTGACTATGCAAAGGCTCCTCTCAAAGAACTCCAGTTACAGGTAAGTAACCTTCATTTTTCATCACAGAAATTTTCAAGGAAAAAAATGGTTTTTAATCAAATTTTCAACAGAAGGTCAAAAATTAGAATATTTTGGCCAAAAAACAAAATATTTTTATGCTGTGGGGCCATGTGGGTGTTTTAGTTCAGCTGCTTCATGCTCCCATTCTCCGCTACAGGCCCAGCTCTCTGGTCAGACTACACCTCCCAGGATGCAGCATGGTCTTCCCTGATGGCGAGGGGAGGCAGCTGCATCATGGGAGTTTAGATGTGTTGCATCATGGGAGATCTAAACCAAATGGGGAGCCCAGTCCATAGAGTAGAAGGAGGACATAAGTGAAAACAGATTTTTGGTTTTTGGCTGAAGTATTCAGTTTTTGGGTGGTGGTGTTTTTTTTAAACAATAAATAAATAAATAAATAAATAAAATATCCCATAGAAAGCAGATGCTTTCTGAGACACTGCTTCCCATGGTTTTCACAGTAATATTATGATATGCTTGTGTCATAATCATAATGTACTTTATGCAAAATAAGTCATGTGAGATATCATTGGAAAGGTTATGATTTGCTGAATATGATTATCCTAGTTATATGCATGGGTTTTGTTCACTTTTTTGTTCGCTGTAACTAAAAGTTTCTTGGCTATAGGGTGTCTGTGAGTTTGGTTTTGTTTTGCTAAACTTCAGTGTTCCTTTAAGAGATTTTTTTTCCTCGTGAAGTTTTTACTTGTATCTAGACCATTAAATCATAACCATTTTTTTCCTGTGGGATTTTCTTTCTTTTTTAAAAAATAATAAAGTTGTCAAGAATATGTTCGAGCCCTGAAGTTATGTAATTAAGTTACACTGTAGATTTGAGCTATTTTTAGCATCATATTTTGGTCTCTTGGTTTGCTAGAATCGCAATAGAATGTTATCAAAACGACACTTATTTGCTTCTTGGGAGTGAGTTGATTAGCCCAGATTTGACTGTGCAGTGCTGGTAGATGTACATGGTAGGGAAAGCTCCTTGATCCAGTTCTAGTGAGTGTGGTGGCTTCTAAGCTACACTGGAGGCAGGGCTGAAAAAGTCCAGAGGAATCCATGAGGAGGTAAAAATGTTCACGGGTGTATAGTGGATTAGATACAGGCTTGGCAGAACTCACGGTTTTTTATATAATTCTGATGTATAATATTGATGTTTATTTTTAAGCATTTTTTCTATTTTGAGCTAGATACATTTCCACTGTTTTGGGAAGTTATGGGGGGAGGGGGAGGGCCAGGCAGCTGAGGGGAGGGGGAGAAGTAAAACAATTATTTAATGACAATCATTGAGATTCAAAAAGGTAAAGCTTTGTAACCATTGAAACACAAATTGTCAACAACACTTGTCAAAATATTAGTGCTGTTGAGTAATCGCAGTTAACTCATGATTAACTGAAAAAACTAATTGTGATTAAAAAATTATCACAATTAATCGCAATTTTAATTGCACGGTTAAACAATAGAATACCAATTGAAATTTATTAAATGTGTTGGATGTTCTTCTACATTTTCAAATATATTGATTTCAGTTACAACACAGAATATAAAGTGTACAATGCTCACTTGACAGCCCTACAAAATATACAAAGTGAATATCCTTAAATCGAATGCTACTAAGTTCTCAAGCAGCAGTTTTCTTACTTTTGCCTAGCTGTACATTTTTATTATGATGAATGGAAATATTTTTTCGTCAGTTAGAGTATGCATGGTGAAATTTATGTTTATCAACATTTACTGTTAAAAGCCTAGTTATATAGCTTCACTAGGGTCCATGCAGGAATGAGACGCTCCATACGAGAGAGTACATTAACCCCTGTTTATATATGCGTGTGTGTGTGTGTGTACTCTCTGAGTGTGATGGTGGTGGTGTTGGAAAGGCTGTGTGTATGTGTGCTGATGGTGTGTGTAACTGTAGACACAGTGTGTTGGGGGGAGACTGACATCCTTACTCCAGTACTGTCACAATGATTTTGCTGCGGTGTAAGAGTCCATAGAAATTCATCGCATTTGTGGCAAACATTATAAGATCTGCTAGAGCCCAACAGACTGTTCTGATATCTCTAATTTGGCAGTGAAAAACTTCCAAGCTATGCATTCCCCCTTTTCTCAGGGTAAAAGGAACTAGGCTTTTCTGAATAAATCAAATTTGAAGTTTCTAGGCCAAACCATTCTTGAGCTATGGCATGACAAAAAAGCAAGACTTTTTTTTTTCCAAAATGTGATTTACACCTAATGTTTCAAACTCCCTATTTCAGAAATTGCTTCTCCAATTTTCTTCTAGACAAAAATAATTATTCACTTTCCCCAGATTGTACGTATGAAATTTGAAGTGGATCACTTCTGAACATTCGGAGAATGGGGCAAAATATAAGTTCTCAGATATTATGGTGATAAGCTCTACTGAAGTGACTGTACACTTTAACTAATTAAGTAACATTAATTTTAAATGAAGACAGGCTTAAAATAAAGGAAAGCTGGTTACAATCTTAATTATGCAGAGGCTAACTTCCGTCCACTAATCAAAATCCCAGCTGAAGCCCAGTTGTTCACTAGAGGTCATCAAGAATAGAAACTCCTTAGTTGTCACAGATTAGATGCTAAAGTGTCCTTTCTTCACTGCATTCAATGCAAATGAGCATGCCAAGGAAACCACTCTGAATGGAGTATTACAACTAAAGCATTCAGATTTATACAGGGAAAAATAAGTGTTCCACAAAATGTGCAGGATGTTGTTAAGCAAGCTTCTCATTTCCAAGTTAAATTCCTGTGATGCCATGTTCTCAAAATTGTAACCCTGCAGCAAAATCATCTCACTGCTTAGCTATAAACCTCTAGGGAGGTAAGAAGGAGGAAGTCAATCCCAAGAGAAAGATAGAGGGAAAGGGCATGTGGAGGAACACAGAGACATACCCGGCCAGCTGCAAGAGGAATTTAGAGAGGGTGGGGGAAAGAGACAACTAAGGAAAAGCATTTAGACCAGATGGGGAGAGAGACACAGAGCATTAGAATGAATGCAATTTCAGCTGCCTGCTTTGAGGAAATCTGTTTTAAATATGTTCAATACTTTACTGGAAGTTTGCTTAGCCTGACTACCATTATGAATTAAATTTAGCAGCAAATGATATCTTTCGCCGTTTTATGCCTGTGACAGATGGATAGGTCAGGAACTCTCATTTTAACAGGAAAATAACTTTTTAAATTTTAAGTTAAGGTTGCCACTCTTTGCATATGCTAAGGAATGTTACAGTTATAAAAATCTAAGCATTTAAGACTACAGAAGGGAATGGTTAAGGGGAAAGATACAAGATTAAAGCTTTCTCACAGGTTCTACAACCACTAAATAAATGTATGGGTGTAAAAGATTACATGAACGACTCCAAAAATAGCCTTAACTGCCTTCAGACCCTAATCCAATCTCAAAAACCTCCTTAAATTCAATCAACATACATCAAATACGTTTGCAATATGGGTTACAAACTTTAACAAACCACCACCTATCCATCACACCTGGGTCACGGAGCATCCTCCAGTTCATCAGACATTATTAGTGAGAGGCATCGACAACTTGGAGCCAGACCTTCAAATGGTGTAAATCAATGGAGCTCCACTGAGTAATGCCAATTTATACTAGCAAAGGATCTAGCTTCTTGCCTCTTCTTTCCTTCTGGAGACAGGCCCTCCTCAATCTCAGCTGTTCACTACAGTCAAGAGATTACATCATTTACCCCATATAGAGTGCAGAAAATAAATGCCTTTCCCTCCAGCCACTATTCCATTATCATTATCATATCACAGAAAGGAAAACAAACAATCCAACAAAAAAACAACCGTTGGGTGGCACTCTGCAGAGAAACACTGCTACAGACACAAGCCAAAATTATTAGATACACTGCATAAACTTGCAAGGCCACAAAGAACTTTGGCCCTTTAGCTCCAAAAATTAATTTAATCACTGTCACCTCACTCACTTACACCCCACCCAATTTAACTTTGCCTCCAACCAGTTTGCAAAAATATACAATTTACTGAGAGATACCTATTTTGAGCCCATTTTCTATTTCGAACTCACTTCCTATTCAAGGGATCCATTTTCAATAGACCATTGCTGGGATTTTCAAAGGAACCTAAGGGAGTTAGGTGCATAACTCTGTTAGGCTGCTTTGACAATCCCAGCCCATAACACTACTCACATTACCATTATGCATAAAACACCAGCTTACATAGGTTAGCTGAGACACCACATAGTTAAAACATACATACTTGCAAGCTTTACATACACTTATATAGCCCTAGGAGACCCTGTAATCTACACATTCCATAACACCAAATGGATCAATCATTTCAGTTCTAAACGTAAAAATATTTTCCTGCTCCAATACACACCACTATGAGAATTTATTGAATTCTGACATAACATCGTGCACCCTGGGACTATGTTCCTTTCAAAATCCTTACAGCACATTTGCTAAGCAATATATAAAAACTGCAGTATAAATCCTACGTTATATTTCCATTACAGAACAAAACAAAGGGCAAAGTTAAGGTTTTGTGGGCTGCATAAATCAGGTGAGGTGGTGTGAATGAGGGAGGATTATATAGCGGTGAGGAACAGACTGAGCCAGATGAGGTGTCACACGGGCCGAGATACCCCTGAGGGTCTGGGCCTGAATCTCTAACTCATTTCCAGACCTTTTTTTTTTTTAAACCTGTAGAATTGGATTTGAGTATGAGTTGGACTCTACTAAAACACGCCTCAGCTGTAACTCTTTCACCCAGAGCTTTTTGTCTGAGAATCTGCCAATTATCCTCATGGCAATTAGATGTAATAGTTAATACCTTTGTGTAAGGACAACCTATTTTCTTTAAATACAGTGAACACATAAGTTTTCAAGGAGATTTAGCTACTCGGGTAGGAATGAATCATTCTTAATCTAGAGCATCACAAAGGAAGCTAAACACAAGTTAAAATTTCAATTCAGGGTGATTTTACAGATTAATCTAACCTACAAAGTTTTCTGTAATACTCATGGGTTTGATCCTGCATGTTACTGAGCACTCTGGCCTTGCTCCAGCAAAGCACTTTAGCACATGCTTAACTTTAAAGCATATGAATAGTCTCATTTATAAAACACGTTTAAGTACTTTTGGGAGCCTAGTAGGATTGAGCCCCTTCACTGCACTATCTAAGGCCTCGATCCACAAAAGGGACTTATAGATTCACAGATACTAATGTCAGAAGGGACCATTACGATCATCTAGTCTGACCTCCTGCACAACGCAGGCCACAGAATCTCACCCACCCACTCCGGCAAAAAACCTCTCACTTATGTCTGAGCTATTGAAATCCTCAAATCGTGGTTTAAAGACTTCAAGGAGCAGAGAGAATCCTCCAGCAAGTGACCCATGCCCCATGCTACAGAGGAAGGCGAAAAACCTCCAGGGCCTCTTCCAATCTGCCCTGGAGGAAAATTCCTTCCCGACCCCAAATATGGCGATCAGCTAAACCCTGAGCATATGGGCAAGATTCACCAGCCAGATACTACAGAAAATTCTTTCCTGGGTAACTCAGATCCCATCCCATCACAGGCCATTAGGCCTATTTACCATGAATATTTAAAGATCAATTAATTACCAAAATCATGTTTTCCCAGCATACCATCTCCTCCATAAACTTATCAAGTTTAATCTTAAAGCCAGATAGATCTTTTGCCCCCACTGCTTCCCTTGGAAGGCTATTCCAAAACTTCACTCCTCTGATGGTTAGAAACCTTCGTCTAATTTCAAGTCTAAACTTCCCAATGACCGGTTTATATCCATTTGTTCTTGTGTCCACATTGGTACTGAGCTTAAATAATTCCTCTCCCTCTCCAGTATTTATCCCTCTGATATATTTATAGAGAGCAATCATATCTCCCCTCAACCTTCTTTTAGTTAGGCTAAACAAGCCAAGCTCCTTGAGTCTCCTTTCATAAGACAAGTTTTCCATTCCTTGGATCATCCAAGTAGCCCTTCTCTGTACCTGTTCCAGTTTGAATTGAAGGAGGGAGTTGCATCAATGAGATCATGAGCAGTGCAGGCATCCTGAGCTGAGCAGGGACTCAGCAGAAGCAGTGAACGAAAACCCACCTGCATGGGACAGACAGTTTGAGGATTAGGAACTTTTCCATCTGTTTCCTTGAGCCCTGGGACTTTCCTTTTGATTCTGGAATCTGCTGTCATTTGAGGGAAGAGGAGATGTTGCCACTGCATGTCAGCCCTTCCAAGGGGTGTGGAGATTGGGCCACTGCCTGCTGCCCCAATAAGGTGCTGGCAAGAATATTCTACTGCAAGAGGTGTGGGAAAACTCTACTGCCTGTACCTCCTACAGTGGTGTGAAGATTCTGCTGCTGGAGAAGCACAGTGCCATCCACTCTGGCTGCCTCGAAAGGAAGCCTGGTTAAGGCTCTAGAGAGCTGGAGGATGCTTGGTGACAGTAACATCAATGAAGTGAGAATTGCCAAGGAGCTTCTGTGACAGCCATCAAGGACAGAGGCAATAGTAGTTAAGGAAAGATCCAGCTGCAAATGCCCAAAAGGGCATAGAGCCAACCCAGGAAGAGAGCAGGGTGAGAAAGTGAGCAACCATTTGGGCAGAGGCCAGAAGGGGCCAGGGAAAGCCTGGCTCCACAGCTACAAGGAAAGCATCAGAGCAGCATAGAAAGCCCTATTACTGACTAACGGCACTACAGAGAACTATGCAAAAGGAGCCTATGAGACCAGTCCTTCCTACTCCCTCTTAAAGGGGCTGTAGCAGTGGAGGGAGAGGATTCCCCAACCCCCCTCAGAGTTTACACAGCTCAGTCTCTGCAGGGGCCCCAAAGGGAAGTCAGAGCCTACGAAACGCAGCATTAATTGCCAGAGATGACAGTATGTAAAAGAGAGAAAGAAGTGGCACTTTATAATAGAAGCTGTCTTTTCACATCTGTCCTGGCATAACATGATCTGACACCGCATCATGAGCCAACAGCACATCCCTTGTCAGTACCTCAAACAAACAGAACATGGAAACAATTCTGTGGGTCTGTTCCTCACTGTCATACACAGCGAGCCAATCTGGCTCCACCTGGTGGGGCGTGGTGGGTGTGTGTCAGTATACACGTGTCTATGTAGGTAGGTGTATATGCAACTAGACATGTATGCATTTCATTTTTCTCGCAATTTATCCATTTATTTGTGCTCATGTATTCCAGAGTACTTAATGCTGGTGAAAGGCAGCTCTAGACAAAAACACCTCACAGGCAGAGCCAGTGCAGTTTTAGCTCACTAAAAAGTATCAAGCCCAGACCCGGTGGGATCACTTGTCAGGGACAGAGGGGTCCTTCAGCGCAAAGAGCTGTGCTGAGATTGACAACTCCATTCACACAGGCCACTGAACTCAGGCGGCCAAATGGCGGAGGGGAAAGTAGTGGTACTTTACTTAGCTCCTCCCACAAAGGAAGCTCCACCCATTTGAGCCCAAATGAAACTCCTCTCAGTAGATTGTGCAGATGTTCAAAACATGATCACAGCTTGACTGGGGCTGTGATCCTCACAGGGATTCAAATACTCTCTACTGGTGGGCTCTACTTGGCTTGTCTCCTTCTTGAGGGGGGAAAAATAAGTCATGGTGGCTCTCAAAAGCACCCATTTGTGGTGCTGATTCATACAGGCCACAGGAAAACCATTACGAACTGTATCATGCAGTAATGACTTTTGGTCACTATCCATCTGGACTCAAATCTCATATGGAGGAAAGACTGAATTTCACTGCCATGCAATCCTCTTTCAATTAATCTGTTCTGTGCTCTTGTTGTTCCTTTGTGTTTGTTCTCACAATATTTTTGGCATGTTAATTATATATAAGAGATTAATTTGCTCCAGGTGTTGATGGTTCTTTTTTTTTCCCCAATCACAGGGTTTGCACCTGGAGGTTTCTCACAGTTAATTGGAAGCATTGACTGGGAAAAGCTCCTCAAAGTGATTGACTGGGGACTGTTTTTTATCTCTCATCTAGGTTATCCTGGTCTAGGTTTGTGCTCTGGATTATAAATGGGTAAAGCAGACAGGGTGAGAGAGACCTTGTTTCTCTCTGCTATAAAGATGTTGTTCCCTAAATCATATTTGTATTTCTTGGTAACCAGGATAAAATCCCAATTATAAAATGCTTGCATTAGTTACTATACCTCTTTACTCTGAATGGAAAGTTCTTGCTTCCTCTAAGGCTCAGAATCTGGTTATAAATGGCACTTTAAAAAAACTATGTTTACCTCAGAGTAAGCTTTGGTGGGAGTTTGAGTATATGGGATACAGGAAATAATAGGGTAATGATTTCAAAATAGCCCAGTCACAGTGATTATTGCCCTGAGGCATTATCAACTTTAAAAAGGGGTCTGTGTAATGATTGTGCTTATTGTAACTGCTGTAGGTTCCTTTGAGCACGGATTATGTGTGCATTTACCTGTATGCTTCTTATGGGACTTTTTTGATCCCCAACTCAGGAAAGTACTTAAGCGCATACTTAAAATAAAATACATACTTAAATACGCCCATAATTTGGGCCCTTTATGAATAAGAGAAAACAGGGAGGCAGTTATAGTGGTGATAGTGATAAACCAGGGCCACCAGACCCTATAGCTATAAAATGTGACAGATGGTTCTAGCTTCATCCATACCTAAAATAGTGCAGTAGCAAAGTGCGAGTGGGCACTGTTAAAGGTCCTGTTCTTCCTGAGTCATTAAACCAAAGTGCCTTTTATCTCTAAGGATACACCTACATAGCAAAAAAACAAACCTACCTCCCTGCACCAGCAAGTCTCAGAGCCTGGGGGAAGTGATTTGGGCTTGCAGGGCTAAATAGTCATGTAGATGTTTGGGCTCAGGCTGGAACTGGAGCCTGGGCTCAGAGACCTTCCCCACCCATCAGGTTTCAGAGCCTGAGCTCCACCCTGAGCCCTCAGGTTGTCTACACTGCTATTTTTAGCCACGCAATGAAAGCCTGAGTCAATTGACCGAGGCTCTGAGATTCACTGCCGTGGGTTTTTTTTTGCTGTGTAAATGTATCCCATGTGGAAAGTTACAGATTCATGGCACTGGCCAATATGCCATTCCTCTCCATCATTGGGCTAAGGGGTGAGTAAATAGTAGCTGCAATAGGAATCTCTGAAAGCCAAGATGCAATCAGTGTATTAAATTAAAGCTAATTTTCCCCCATTTTAAAACAGTATCATGATCACCACCAACAACTGATTATATTTAAAGTGAAAGGATGCAGATGGAATCTCAATTCTTTTGGTCTACATTCAGTCACAGCTGCAAGGGATTAAGAATTGTTTAAAAATCCCTTAAGATCCTGCCAAAAGTTGCAAGTCATTAGAACCAGTAGGTGTTTATCATTTCAGACATTGTTTGTGATAATGAAAATCACAGACTCGTAGGTGTCTGTGCTCCTCAAACAAAAAGGGATGGGGAAAGTGTGGGAAAATAGATCTAATCTCTTTTCATTCGCTTTCAGTGCATTATTTCTTCGAGGCAATTTCACCCATATCTACAACAATCTATACAGAAGTAAATTTCAAAACAAAATTGCTAAACTGGTAGACCTGGCAGACATGTTGATCTTTAGAAATCAGCCTAGGGTAGCTTTCACAAGATGAGCAGAATAGACTTCATTAGTTCATTTTACCACCTGTTCATTTGGTTTTTCCCCCATGAAAGAATGTCAAATGTTCATCAGGATTAGTTTTTGAAAATATGCAGCATGCCAAATGCAGACCATCACTTTTCCCTACGAAAATATGGCCACTGGTAGAAATTGAATTTCTTGTATTCAGAAAGATGAAGTGAAAACTGATAGCATTGCAAAGTGGGTTAGCAAAATAAAGACACACAGCGCTGGAGTACCTAATACCTAACTCTCTCAAGGCAGAAATTACAGTGTCTGCATGCACTCAAGTGCTATACTTACAGTTGCAAAAGTGTTTCCATTTTTACCCCCTGCTTTCATTTGCTTAGAACTTTCCGAAAGAGTTGCTTCTGAGGATGAATATTTTTCATGCTCAGTCTCAGGTGACAGGTGACATTTTGTTGGAAAGTTTGAGCAAAACCTGTTCAACTATTTGTGCCTTATGGGTCTGATCCCATGACCATGGGAATCAATGGGAGTATTTCCTTGGGCTCCACGTGAAGCTTGGGTTTCCTTGGGTTTCAGATTGGGCTCCACGTGAAGCTGAAAAGAACTCCACCCACTATGGAAAAAAATTGCCACACTTCCCCACAGTTCCCAGACACAGATAACTGAAAGGCATCTAACTCTGAGTAACAGGGTGACTTTCCTCGTACTATCTGAAGTACTAGGGGGTGGCTTTCTCCTGGGCTAAGCCAACCCTGATTATGAAATGAGACAAACAGGAGAGAGGTGATAGAAGAGGTAACTGTAAAGTCAAGTACATTTGCTTAAATGAATAGCAATCAAACCCTTCAGCAAATTTCAATTTGTGTGCCATACATGTATGGTTATTATTAAGCTCATCTAGCACTTTTCACCCATAGATCTCAAAGCACTTTACAAAGGTCAGTATCATTATCCCCATTTTGCAGATGGGGAAATTGAAGCACAAAGAGGCAAAGCCTTGCTCTTGACTTGCTCAAGATCACCCAGCAGGGCACTGCCAGCAGGGCCAGTCCTAGATCGAATGACACCCCAGGCGAGGAGCAACTTCGGCACCCCCCTCCATTTGTTAAACTTCTGAATATCTTATTTTTTATTGCATTTGTAGCTCATTTCATGACTTTGAAGCATAATTCGCATGCATGGTTTATCTCTGTCATATAAGACAAGAAATTTGCATGCTAAGATCTGTAAATCTGTATTCATTAATGCCATATATAAGTAAATAAAAAATAATTTCCTCTGAGCGTATAGAAACTTTTTAATTTTCAGAATAACTGAAATGTACTAACATCAATAAATTGAACTGCACCAACATTGGGTGGGGCAGTATTAAATACTGTTACAGTAGGTGACAGCCTTAGACTGTTAACCCAAGTCCTTTAGTTCGAAAGGTCACTTTTCTCGCCTTTGCCCTTGCGAACTGAAGCACAGCATCAGAGAGACCCAATGGCATTTTCAAACGATAAAAGAGCAAGTGATTTCGATCTCTCATCAGCCATCGCCAATTGAAAATATGTTTTAATGAGCCTGAGCTTTGCAAAGCTGCGCTCACCACTTGCAACTGTGACCAGCAGCATGAGCAGAATCCTCAAAGCTATCAGCTCATTAGGAAAAGTGTCCTTCAGCTCTGCATCATGAACGAATTGGAGGAGAACTTGAAGTGAAAAGTGCTTCCCATGTGGCAAAATGTGATGGATGTTGTCCATTTCGACATAGAGGTCTTCATCATTGATGTCTGAACATTCCCTGTGTGTCAGCATCTGGTGAAGGTGTGTACAATTGTTCAAGAGTGTTTTCCTGTCCGCTGGCAGCTTACTAAGGCCATACAAAAAACCCCAGTTTTTTCGTGGTGCCTCATTTGTCCAAACCTTTCTCCGATGGACACTCATGCAGTGTCAATGAGCGAGTAAAAAAACTCCCTCTTGAATTCTTCTTCTGTGCTTTCCATCACTTCATCTCTCCCCTCATAACCAAATTGTCTCTTCTTCCGATTAATACAAGTTGCCTTGAAGACAGGCTCAACTTCTAAGTTTTCCACCATTTCTTTGGCAGCAGTGATGGCATTTTCAAATCTGTTGTTTCTGTAGGCCACAAGGAAATCAAGGCAGCTTCTCATCAAAGTAGTAGTGGTTGTGATGCCCATCAACTCAGTTTGTACTGCCTTGCTTACAATGTTTACTTGGAACAGGATACAACTGACACCAGAAATTTGAAGTCAGTGATCTGGTTTGCCAGGCTTTGTGGCTTGTGTCAGATTCTGGCCTCGGCTTTACTCACCTCTGCCAGATCCATCAGGCCGTCGTAAACCTCAGTCACTTGGTGCCTCACCGGCCCTATGCTGTCAATGCAGCTCTCCCAGTGAGTGTCACTTAGCGGCTGCACAGTCAGATTTGTAACATTGTCCACCTGATAGTTGGTGGTGAAAACAGGATGTATATTCTTTCCCATATTCCAAAGAGAGATACTGAATCTAAAAAAGAGGACACTTCATCTGACACAACCAGGTTGAGGGAATGGCAGCCACAAGATTCGAAGAAAGCTCTTGGATTCAGCACAGGGATCTTTGCCTGGACACCACTTTTTCTTCCCTTCGTGTTCATGCCATTGTTGTAGCCTTAGCCTCAGCAGTCCTGAAGCTTTATTTTATTTTCATTCAAAATGTTCATAAACAGCTCTGTTAGGCCTTTTCCAATAAAGTTGTCCACAGCCCAGAAACAGATAAAGTGTTCTTTTACTTGGAAACAGCCATCCCTGTCATCAACAAATCTTACTGTAAATGACATCTTTTCATTGTGACTAATGTCGGGAGTGCAGTCCATTATTACAGTGTAGTGCTTTGCTGAGCGGCATCAATATGTTATCAAGCACCTTCCTTGCCATAAGGTCAATCAATTTATTTTGAACTGTTTTGTTTGAATTGTTTTGTTTCAGTAATGGTCCATAGCTTCTTTTTGAACTACTTGACGTAGGTGCTCACGCATGACATCGTTATATTTCCCAAGGAGCTCTACTAAACCGAGGAAATTACCGATATGTTCAGTGAACAACTTATCCGACAAGCCCTGGAAAGCCAAATTATTCTTTGCAAGGAAGAGGGTAATTGAGATCAGACACTCAAGCACGTTCCTCCAATGCTGTGTTTCTACATTAATAATGGTTAATAATGCACTGGTTTTCTGTATCTATGCATTTATTAGTCGCTACTTACACTCTTCAAGTCTTAAACCACAAGTACACTTTCACAATTACACAACAAAACATGGTTCACAATATCGCAGATGGGCTATTACTTCAGTTCATTCTCATACCTCACTGGCTGACTGGAGATGCCCAGCCCCTTATATACCCACAAGGGCACGGCTGACAACATTCTAGGAGGTTCAAGGAAAATGCAGTTCTCAGAAATTCTGGAATGTACTATGAGATTCTACAAAGGTCCAGAATATTCTAGGAGGTTAGTGAAAAATGAATCCATATATGGAATACCTGAAACATGTTACTTCAAACATTCTGTTTTCCCTTTTGTTGCAAAAAACAAAAACAGCACCCCGAGTCCAGCGCCCTGCAAGCCCAGCACCCTAGGCGGTCACTTGCCCCTAAATCTGGCCCTGCTTACCAGACCCAGGAACAGAATCAAGGTCTCCAGAGACCCAGTCTAAATAGGCTGTTTCCCTAGACATGTGTTATCATTTATTGTATGATATACTGCACTTTGAGATGCCTTGAGCATGACATGGCATGACCTGTAGAAAACAGATTTCTCTATTCTTCTGTGTTTAGCTCTGAGTCACAGAAGGCAGATGTTTTCGTTACCGCTCTTACCCTTCATACACTACAGGTCAATGTTGGAAAACTATAAGTAGGTACATTTGGAAAGAAAAACATGGATACAACTTTTGCATCAATTTTTCAAAGCTTCTCCATAATTCAAGATGCAAGTTGTGTGTACAAATCACAATTTGCATGGGAAAACCAGATAAATAGAGGCATAAGTATGTGACTGGCACTCACAATAACTTGGTCCTCACTACTGCATTGAGATCTACTGGTACAGACCCCTGTACAGACACAGAGTTATAGGACTTTGCATCAGTGCAGGGACCTGCATTAGTGGAACCTGATGCAGGATCAAAGCTATAATTTGTGTGTGCAATCTCCAAAGCTATGTTTTGAAAATTTAGCCCTTTGACTCCAGAGAAATGAGACAATATTTATGAGTGACACCATGAAGAAGTGGTAAATAGTGTTTGCAAGTTTTGTTTGGACCATCTGGGTACTTCGAGATCTCCCTTGTAAAGTAAGGAGCGTTAGATTATAGCCATTAAGGAAAAAAGCACAACAAGCTGAATTTAGCTATGGTACAATAAGATGAAAACTTTACTGTGTGTCAGTGCCATTTTGGTGGCAGGATGTAAAGAAAGACAGGTCACTTAATTGGCAAGAGTGGAACAAGACAAAGTGAGAACCAGGAAAAGCTACTGAGGTCAGGTGATTGAAAATGCTGCACCTCAGACAGTCTAAAAAACCAGCAGCAAGTACAAGTGAGAAATAAAATCACCCAAATAATGAACTGCATTACACAATACAAAGATTTTACTGGGCAATTGTTTCTGGTGCATTTGCTAGTGCCAACTGGTGGCCAGACATCATGTAATATACTGCATAATATCAGTCTCTTTTAGTGCCTTCCAGAGGCAAGAAGATGAAAATCCTGCTATATTCTATAAACCAGAGAGGATATCTCCTGTAGCTGAAGAGGCTGAATGCTGTGTTCCTAGAACTGAATATTCTAGGTTCTGTCCCCTATGCCACGGATATGTGAGAGGTCTACACACATACAGTTGGGGATTTTTTGTTAAACCACTGGATAAATGTAAACAATTAGCGGTGTCTGCTGACAGGAATGCCTTTCTGTAGACCAGTGGTTCCCAAACTTGTTCCGCCGCTTGTGCAGGGAAAGCCCCTGGCGGGCTGGGCTGGTTTGTTTACCTGCCACTTCTGTAGGTTCGGCCGATCGCGGCTCCCAGTGGCCGCGGTTTGCTGCTCCAGGCCAATGGGAGCAGCTAGAAGCGGCGTGGGCCGAGGGACATACTGGCCGCCGCTTCCAGCAGCTATTGAACTGAATGTACATTTTTGGGTGCAACTTTTAAATGCTAGGATATAAACAGATGTCTTAATCCTACTTTTTGACACTGAAACCAGCTCTTAACTATGCCAAATTAATATTTACACATATCTGGGGCAATCTGGGAGGCTGAATGTCCTGCTAAAGGTACCCATATTTAAGAACTGGGCTCCCAATGGGAGCTGCTGGGTGCAAGTCAAGCCATTTATTTAGGTGACTAAGTATGGACTTAGATGCTCAACTGTAGGCACTTATATTGGAAGATTTTGGCCTACCACTGTATCATTGTAAGTGTGCACAGGAAGGGTGTGTATATCTGCTGTGTGAACACTATACTGACTGCACACTGACACTGCACATTCTTCTTTGGAATAATTCCTCTAGAAGAATATTTAAACCTTTCTGTGTTTGGACAGAAGAAAATACAGGCACTCTAGTGAATCCATCAGCCCAGGGCACTTTGCTGCACTCTTGCTCCTTGGACCTTAAACAGTAATATCCACAGGGATATTGTTCTCCATATTACAGCTTTTCAGCATAAGAAATAGGACATGTTGTGAACCGGCACAACTTTTTCAGTTGGATTTTTCTTCTGCCGCTTTTGGACAGATCTATCTCCACTAGTATACCAAACAACTTTGGCTTAGAGTGGCAGAAGAGTTTTTGAACTGTGATGGAGAGTCTCTTGTAAAAGGAGCTACTGTTTCTTTAAATTACCCTTTCAAAATATGGCAATGGAATAATGTTTATTATTTCACAGGATACTGTCAAATAACTCAGCTTCAACCTTGGGCCTACTTTTATGTGGAAATGCTGCTGTTACTATAAGTCTATCCATTAAAAGATCTGGGGAGGGTCACTGCGGAAATAAGACAAAAAAAAGGAGAGATGTTTTTCTTTTAGATGAGTTAAGAAGTGATTTTGAAATACTACCAGAACGCTTAATGCACAGGCAAGGTTTCAAGATCGATCCGCCCCCTCTATCTATTACCAATATCTGAACCTTCCCCCCATGGCATAGTGCCATCCAGAGGCAATGCTTTCCGCTACACTGGTACAAGTTCAAGCAAATCCCACCTTTCTCCCAGGGGAATATGACTCCCCAAGAGAATAACCCTGTCTCTAACAAGGTGCATGCAAGAATGTAATTCTGTGCCAATAGGGAGGCAAGAAGGCTGGTGACTAACTTCACCCCAACCACCATGTTTCCAAAGCCTGCTGCAAGCTTTTAAAGGGTACTAGTGACATTGTCTAGATATGTAAGTCAGGATGGTGCTGACCTGTTTTGCGATGTCACCCATTTAGTAGCCAACTAAAATTGGGCTAAGTGATTAGTGGTGGCACCAGCCCTTTTGATGGGTTCACTTTGCCTCAGGGAATAATTGCAATACACTGTGCGCTAAGCAGTAAAAACAGGCATAGTCAGGCCACCAATAGTAATAGTTCTGAGTTCAAAGTACTACGGAGGATAAGCTTTACTGGAGGAAAAGGGTATAAGGAAAAAGTTAACTATAAAAAACTGTCAGTTTACCAATTCACACCTGCTACATCTGCAACCAGAAATTCCCCTGTTCCCTGAGGCCTCAGAGCTTTGTCCTCAAATACCAGTTTTGGGAGCACTCCCTTTCTTTAGGCTTGGGGCTGGAAAGTGCAGGTAGCGAAGTAGGAACAGCTATAGTTTTCAGGTATCTAAGCCCAATGGTAACAGTGGTCCTTGTAAACACATAGTCCAACACAGCTCTCCTGTGCCAAAATTGCAGGCTGTAAGAGTCTAATATGAATCAAAATGCAGCAACTAGGCTCTTCTTCCCACAAAGCTTCTGTCACCCCTATGGAATAGACAATAGTTGCAGGGACATCTCCAAGCATACTCACATCAGCAGCTGGAATGGAGATTGAGCCACATGGTCATCTAAAGTAGCTGGGCCCCAGCATGTAGTCTGTGCTGTGGAACCACCCCTTCATGCCATTTGCTGTTTTCCCTCTTCTAAAGGAGAGAACACTGACTGGGGCCAGATGTGGAGTCAGTAGGACGGAGGACAAGGGGCTGCAGAAGTTCTTCTTCCACTCTGCCTCCCTCTGTTCCCTCCAAAAACTATCTCTGATCTCCCCTTGCATCATTCACGCTCTCTCAGTCCCATTTACTTTTCCATCAGGAGGTAGGGTGGGGGAAAATGGGGAGAGGGATGGGAGGACCAACGAGAGCAACTGTTTCCACTTTCATGGAATGCTTTGTACTGCCGCAGAAAGGATTACACTCCTTAGACTAACAATACCTCTTACAATAGTAAATTGTACCCCCAAGGGGGCTACAGGCCAGCCAGTTGGTTTCAACCAAGTTTCATCAATTCTGCCCTCACCAATGACTGATGGCTTCAGTTTTTATAATGACACAGTCACAGTACTCAGTAGACCAAATCCAGAAGTCCTTACACGGGCAAAATACTAATTTGAAGTCAGTAGGATTGTCACCTAAAGTAGAGACTAAGTAAGAGAATGCAGAATATAGAAAGTAAACAAAGAGCCAGCATTCATTCCTCCCCAGCCCCTCATTCATGTGAATGACGGTTTCGAGAAGTTAGAGGAAAATGATGCAAAGACCGAATGAATGAATCAGTGGCATAAAGTGAACAAGACAGAGATTTTGGAAGGCAGGACATTAGTATTCAAAAGATTTGACTAGTTTAAAACTCTGCACTGCCACATTTCATATGCTTACTGCTTTAAAAAAGATGTAAAGTACATTTAGCCTATTTTATGAGCACTAAACTGACAGCACTGGAGACTGACGCTCTCAGTTTACCCTCAGAGCAAGTATAGACTAGCACTGCAAGCTGCTGCTCCTCCTGTCAGTCCTCTCTTCTGTCCTGGAGGAACTGCCTCCAGAGCTGGGAGATGGTTTGGGGTCACAAGGTGTGTTCTTTACAATAACCAAAATGGAATCTGGATCAGGCCAAAAGCTCTTACAACTCCCTGGACTCTGTGTTGAATCTGCCAACAAAAGTGCCAGTTACTACCAGTTGTGGTGTTGTTTCCACAATGAGCTAGATGTAGGGCTGGTCATCAAAAAATGTCCATAACTGATTTTCAAAGAAAATATGGTTTTCAATTAAACAAAATTCCTTGTGAAAAGTGTCTGCTTTCCATGAAAAAAATTAGATTTTTTTCAACATAAAATCAGCATTTGAAATATTTTGTCCCAAAACAAAACTGTTCTGATTCTGAAATGCCAACATGGTGCTTTATGCTTTCATTTTCCACTATGGGCTGGGCACAGGGTTATCACCTGGCTGGTAATTGACCCCATTTTTTTTTTATTTTTATGGATTTGCCAGTTGCCAGAAAAATAATTTAATCTGCCAGGCTTTTTTTACGTGGGTCTAAAGATTTGCATGATTATCACAATACACTGGGATAGCTAATGTTAAAAGTTTCTGTGTCCAGCTAAAGATGCTGCCGTGTTCCCACTCCCGCAGTTAAGTAAGAAAATGATGTTATCAATCTTATCTATATGTGCTATCTCTCTAGAGACTCTAAGTGGCTGTTGAAGGTGGGAAGGTTGAGAAGTTGCCTTGTGGTTAGGGGTTGAGGTTGTGTTGGGCTTGCCTTGTGTGTGAGGGGTGCTGCTGCTTAAATTTATTTCTTTATTTTATTTTTGCATTTCAAAGGTGGTAACCCTAACTGGGTTCCTCAGACAGACTTCGTCTGCCATGATCCATAATGGCTGTGTGACAGCCATGATGCACCAACTCCCCTCACCAATGGGATGACTGTGGTGCATCATGGGAAATGTAGTCTGACCAGGACAACCAGCCCATAGAAGGGAATGGAAGCATAATTTACTGTGGTGGCATTTCAGAATCAAAATATTTCAAAATATTTGGATTTTAATTTTTTGATGAAAACAAATTTTCCACAGAAAATTTCAACAGCACTGAATTTTTTTGGTTTTGTTTACACCAAAATTTTCTATGGACATTCCTCATCTCTCTGCTTCAGCCATTATCCAGCCAATGCTATCTATATGCAGATCACCAGCTCATTTCATATAGGCTAGTAACGCATGGCATCATAGCACTTTTAGGCAATGCCTAGCCAATACCTTGTTTTGTCCTCTACCGAGGAAAGTTGCTCATTGAAATCATCATGAAGAGGGACTCTCTGAATTAAAAGGATGCTTTCTGGCCTTTTAGCTTTCCCATTGCAGGCAATAAGAAGTTCACCTTTGATTATCTATTTAGCTAAATTGGATAGAACACTTTGAACAGAGAATGTCAATTTAAAACATCTCATTTTTTGCTTTTCCTTATCCTTCACACCCTAATCTATACACATGCATACCTCTGATATGGACACCCTTTAATCTTGGCCCTGATTCGCTTCACAGTGTGAACTAATTAAGCAGAAGCAGACGTGGCGATTATAAGCAGCGTGAGCAATTCTGAGTTTTTTCCATTATTTAAGCACTTGATGGCAAGTCTTTCCTTTAAAGGGGCAGTGCCAGGGCTGGAAGCCCTGAAATTTGACCTAATTTTATTTTTTTATATACCGGTACTTGTTTTAATTATCTGCTGAGTGCCAGCAATATGCTCTCAGCTGCACAGAACATAGAGGAAGACATGGGCTGTCCCCAGAAGATCTTAAAATGGGAGGCCCTGAACCTGCAAACGCTCACTTCTCTTACTCATGTGCACAGTTTCATTGATCACACTGGGGCAGGCCCTCTCAGAGGTCCAGAGGGGCCTGGGCCACTTCCAGCTTTTGAGGCCCAAAGCCATAATAAAAATAAAAAATGACAGCACATGAAAACAAAATAAGGCACCAAAAAAAGAGTGAAACATAATCTGAATATTTTTTTATTTAACAAATGCTTTCTGGTCCGATAGAGATGCGCATAAAAACAAGTTGTGAAACTTATCAAAGGTCAAAAAATTAACAAGTGTCTACATTTAAGGCCTGCTTTGAGCTTGAAGCCCAGGCCAAATGGCCCTCCTGGCCCCTCCCCTCTGATTGGCCCTGCACTGGGGTTATACACATGAGTAAGGGCTTGCGAGATGAAGCCTCCCCAAATTATGACTCTGATCCTGCAAATTGTTGGATGCATGTGGATCCCTGTGCATGCCCTGAGCTTCACTGAAGTCAATGGGAATCCGCTCAGTATAGCATGCAACAGCTTGGAGTATCAGAGCTTTTATTAGTTGGCAAAGTCCATATAATTATTTTTTCCAAAACAAATCTATCTTAATGCTCTTTTTTATTTGAGGAAAAACAAAAAAAAAAAATCAGTGCCAGCAAACCTAGCACTTTAGGAAGAACTCTTGGGGAGCAACCAAGTGTGCTTGCACGTCCTCTTGGGAACAGGTTTGTTTCAAGCTTCCAATACAAATCACAGGGAGCGTTAAAAAGAATTTTAGAAATGGCCAAAAACAGGCATGATGGCGGGGGACTCTAATTTCAGAAATACATGTGTCAGAAGGAGAGTCTCCAAAGCACAGAGTCAGTGAGAGGTGTGCCATCTGCCATTTGTCGTGCCTTTGAAATCGCCCCCGAACCACTAACCAGAAACCTTGAATAAATCATGTTGATTATGGGTCACAAGAATACCATGACAACAAAGACTTCATCTATACAGAGGAGGCTTGCGCTCTGGCTAATCATACCTAAACTAAATGTGGCATAGGGGAAGCATTTTTTCTTGCTTGTTTCGTTTAAAGTGAGGTTACAATCAGGAAAGTGAGCATAAAAATAGTCCTTCAGTGCTACATACTGTCTTAGTTACAGCCCTTGGTTTATTGACACAAACAAAATCTCCCTAGTGTGGGCGCTACAGTTAGGGAAAAGTTAGCTGTATTCCATGCTGCCACATCGATCAGCAAAACGCTAACCCCCTTCCCTTTGACCCCACAATCATTATTGGCGATGTACGAAGCAGGAAGAACACAGCTTGATTGTGAGATCTCACTTTGAACTTGTACTTGCTGGCAGGTAAAAGCCTGATTTTGAGCTTTAAACAGAGTACACTTTATACGGAAACCACTGAGAAGGGAATAAATAGAGAACACCCAGATGTCATTTTACAGAGTTACTTCTCAGACCATGCCCACACTTTGACAAAGAAATTGGAGGTAATTTAAGTGCTGAAAGGCACCCAACTGTCAGTCCTGTAGAATAAGGTCCTCTATTTATCCTCCAAAGAGATACAGTGTAGGTAGTGGAAGCTTCCCATAACATCCTGCGAATGTGCCTCCACCCTGTCTCCATGGGACCAGCTCTTAGGGTAAAAGAGAAGTTTAGTCTCCATGACCCATTCAGTCCTTGTTCACTCTGCTGAGACAATCAACAAGTGCCAATTGTGATGTTGAGTTTTGAGATGCTGACACCTGTCCTCTAGGAACTGAACCCACCAAGTCAGCTCACAGGACACCCACAAGCCACGTGTCCAACGAAAACCACTTTCAGTCTCTACCCAGCTCACAATCTATACCCCCAGCTGGCTTTGAGCCAGCAATCTGTTATTAATCCATGTGGCCAGACAGCTCCTCAGAGCATAACCATGCTATAAATTATCAAACTGTGACAATCAACAGTTGAGGGGTTTCCTTGGGCTTAATGACCTGCTAAAAGAGCTGATGTTCTCAGGATACGGCATTTGAGGTTGCTGCGGCTGAAGTGGGAGTTTCTTGAAAATTAACAACCAGTCAGATTCCCAAATTTTCATTCCTATCAGCCTCAAAGGTCTGATCGTGATCCTGTCAGACACCCTCTGAAGACCAGCAGGGGCAGAGCTCTTTATATTGTTGGCTAGCACTGTATGACATTAAATAAGCTTGTAATCCTTGCACCTATCATTGCTATCATGTGTCCCCTAGATCTCTCCTCCCCCAAACAGTATTCAAGGCTTGCCATGAAAGCAACTTGTTAAAATAACAATAACGTTTACCATTCAGAAATGCCTCTCTTGTGTTGCGGAATGGAGGGAAAAGCAGCAGTCATCTGTGCTGACAGGTACACTCATTATTACTGCATACAGCATGCATGGATTTAACCAGCAATTATTTCACAGTGGAGGAAGGAGAGAATATTGAATTCTCATCCCCTCTGATTTTCTTTTAGTCCTTGTCCACTTTGCTTAGATCGCCAACTAGTGACAATTGAAATGGTGGATCATGAGGATGCCCGTCCACTAGGAACTGATTTGAGACCATCCCCGACTTATGAACAAATTCCTAAAGAATGTGCATTACAATAAACAAGCAAACACAGGGGAGCAAAGCACACAGTTCCACACAGTTTACAGTCAGTAATATTTCCAAGGAAGTTGTCACTACCATGACATCTTTTAAATTCCTGTGCAGTACAGGTAATCATCTAATAGATTTTATTAGAGGTTTCATAGAATGTAAGGTCAGAAGGGACCAGTAGATAATCTTGCCTGACCTCCTGTATAGCACAGGCCATTACATTTCACCCAGACATCTATGTGTTGAGCTTAGCCCTCAGGAAATTGAACCATTGTGTGCCACGGGCAGAGAACAGAAGAGACTCAAAGTCCCACCAGTGCCTGATGCCCCGTCGATGGCAGAAAATTCATTAGGTGAGATATGCCCAGATGATCCTAGCAGGCAGTTCACACTCCATGCTGCAGAGGAAGGCAAAAACAAACCAAAAAATCCCAAGGTCCCAGCCAATCTGACCTGGGAGAAAATTCCTTCTCATCACTCACCTGTTTGACCCTGAGCATGTGAGCAAGGCACACCAGCCAGGCATCTAAGAAAAAAGATTCTCTCTATGGCATCAAAGCACTGGCCTGTCCCATATCCCGCTGTGATAAATCCCACCCTAGAATGAATCTGGCCAGTTAGTCATTGGGTGCACTTGATCTAGTGGCAGGTTATTGCACAGCACAATACCATCTCTCTCATTTCTCCTGGGGTTAGGAACCATTTTTCCTTGTCACTTTTTGGTAAGAAGTCTTCTATGAGTCCTGATAGATGGCTCTGTGTATGGTTCCTGGGGAATCTTTTCTGCCTCCAACTTCTCTGCAGCTCTTGGCTCACCATGCAGCCAGCATTTCCAAAACAGAGCCCAGCCAATTCATAGTTTGGGACCCTTCACCTGGCCTGGCCAGGGAAAGGGGACATGCAGCGGGGAAGGGAGCTGCTGAGAGTTATAGCCCCCTGCTTAGCAGATCCATAACACTTCCTTACAGCACAGGGTTACAGAGCCTTTTTTGTAATGCTTTCATAGCCAGACTGAGGCTCCCTGTGGCTTTTATTATGAGCCCTTGGTATGTATCGTTTAGCATGTCTTCAATTTCTATGTCTCTTGTTGTGAAAAGATTAGATATTTGGTTACTGTTTATTGACTACTGAGACTAAGTACATTTGCCTGCAAAAAAAAAAAAAAACCCCAGCACATGTGTCCATTTTAAAAAAAAAACATTAAAATGATAGGCATGCCTGGTTTAATAAACCTGTGTAAACAGAGGTTTTAGACAGTTTACTTAAATCACCAGAAACAACATGTCCTTTGTAGGCTAAAGAGGCTCAATGTGGTAAGACCCAGTTAAATAGAGAGATTGGATGATTTACATTACTGTAAAATGTTTCTCTAAAAAAAGCTCACTGTTGTAACAATTATCATTTTGTGTCTGATATTTACATGGCAATGATTTCTAATGACTATCATTTTGTGTCTGATATTTACATGGCAGTGATTTGTAAATGTGTTAAAACTTCCTAAAAAAAAGTAAAAAGAAAAGGAGGACTTGTGGCACCTTAGAGACTAACCAATTTATTTGAGCATGAGCTTTCGTGAGCTACAGCTCACTTCATCGGATGCATACTGTGGAAACTGCAGAAGACATTATATACACAGAGACCATGAAACAATCTCCTCCCACCCCACTCTCCTGCTGGTAATAGCTTATCTAAAGTGATCATCAAGTTGGGCCATTTCCAGCACAAATCCAGGTTTTCTCACCCTCCGCCCCACCCCCCCCAACTCACTCTCCTGCTGGTAATAGCCCATCCAAAGTGACCACTCTCTTTAAAATGTGTATGATAATCAAGGTGGGCCATTTCCAGCACAAATCCAGGTTTTCTCACCCCCCTACCACCCTCCAAAAACCACACACACAAACTCACTCTCCTGCTGGTAATAGCTTATCCAAAGTGACCACTCTCCTCACAATGTGTATGAAAATCAAGGTGGGCCATTTCCAGCACAAATACAGATTTTCTCACCCCCCAACCCCCTTTTTTCAAAAAAAAAAAAAAAAAAGACACACACAAAAACTCACTCTCGTGCTGGTAATAGCTTATCCAAAGCGACCATTCTCCCTACAATGTGCATGATAATCAAGGTGGGCCATTTCCAGCACAAATACAGGTTCTCTCACCCCCCCACCCCGCCACACACACAAACTCACTCTCCTGCTGGCAATAGCTCATCCAAACTGACCACTCTCCTTACAATGTGCATGATAATCAAGGTGGGCCATTTCCAGCATAAATCCAAGTTTAACCAGAACGTTGGGGGGGGGAAGGGGGTAGAAAAAAACAAGGGGAAATAGGCTACCTTGCATAATGACTTAGCCACTCCCAGTCTCTATTTAAGCCTAAATTAATAGTATCCAATTTGCAAATGAATTCCAATTCAGCAGTTTCTCGCTGGAGTCTGGATTTGAAGTTTTTTTGTTGTAAGATAGCGACCTTCATGTCTGTGATTGCGTGACCAGAGAGATTGAAGTGTTCTCCAACTGGTTTATGAATGTTATAATTCTTGACATCTGATTTGTGTCCATTTATTCTTTTATGTAGAGACTGTCCAGTTTGACCAATGTACATGGCAGAGGGGCATTGCTGGCACATGATGGCATATATCACATTGGTGGATGTGCAGGTGAACGAGCCTCTGATAGTGTGGCTGATATTATTAGGGCCTTTGATGGTGTCCCCTGAATAGATATGTGGGCACAGTTGGCAATGGGCTTTGTTGCAAGGATAGGTTCCTGGTTTAGTGGTTCTGTTGTGTGATATGTGGTTGTTGGTGAGTATTTGCTTCAGGTTGTGGGGCTGTCTGTAGGCAAGGACTGGCCTGTCTCCCAAGATTTGTGAGAGTGTTGGGTCATCCTTCAGGATAGGTTGTAGATCCTTAATAATGCGTTGGAGGGGTTTTAGTTGGGGGCTGAATGTGACGGCTAGTGGCATTCTGTTATTTTCTTTGTTAGGCCTGTCCTGTAGTAGGTGACTTCTGGGAACTCTTCTGGCTCTATCAATCTGTTTCTTCACTTCCGCAGGTGGGTATTGTAGTTGTAAGAATGCTTGATAGAGATCTTGTAGGTGTTTGTCTCTGTCTGAGGGGTTGGAGCAAATGCGGTTGTATCGCAGAGCTTGGCTGTAGACGATGGATCGTGTGGTGCGGTCAGGGTGAAAGCTGGAGGCATGTAGGTAGGAATAGTGGTCAGTAGGTTTCCGGTGTAGGGTGGTGTTTATGTGACCATCGTTTATTAGCACTGTAGTGTCCAGGAAGTGGATCTCTTGTGTGGACTGGACCAGGCTGAGGTTGATGGTGGGATGGAAATTGTTGAAATCATGGTGGAATTCCTCAAGGGCTTCTTTTCCATGGGTCCAGATGATGAAGATGTCATCAATATAGCGCAAGTAGAGTAGGGGCGTTAGGGGACGAGAGCTGAGAAGCGTTGTTCTAAGTCAGCCATAAAAATGTTGGCATACTGTGGGGCCATGCGGGTACCCATAGCAGTGCTGCTGATCTGAAGGTATACATTGTCCCCAAATGTAAAATAGTTATGGGTAAGGACAAAGTCACAAAGTTCAGCCACCACGTTAGCCATGACATTATCGGGGATAGTGTTCTTGACGGCTTGTAGTCCATCTTTGTGTGGAATGTTGGTGTAGAGGGCTTCTACATCCATAGTGGCCAAGATGGTGTTATCAGGAAGATCACCGATGGATTGTAGTTTCCTCAGGAAGTCAGTGGTGTCTCGAAGGTAGCTGGGAGTGCTGGTAGCGTAGGGCCTGTGGAGGGAGTCTACATAGCCAGACAATCCTGCTGTCAGGGTGCCAATGCCTGAGATGATGGGGCACACAGGATTTCCAGGTTTATGGATCTTGGGTAGTAGATAGAATATCCCAGGTCGGGGTTCCAGGGGTGTGTCTGTGCGGATTTGATTTTGTGATTTTTCAGGAAGTTTCTTGAGCAAATGCTGTAGTTGCTTTTGGTAACTCTCAGTGGGATCACAGGGTAATGGCTTGTAGAAAGTGGTGTTGGAGAGCTGCCGAGCAGCCTCTTGTTCATATTCTGACCTATTCATGATGACAACAGCACCTCCTTTGTCAGCCTTTTTGATTATGATGTCAGAGTTGTTTCTGAGGCTGTGGCAGACTCCAGCGAGAAACTGCTGAATTGGAATTCATTTGCAAATTGGATACTATTAATTTAGGCTTAAATAGAGACTGGGAGTGGCTAAGTCATTATGCAAGGTAGCCTATTTCCCCTTGTTTTTTTCTACCCCCCCCCCCCCCCCCCGACGTTCTGGTTAAACTTGGATTTGTGCTGGAAATGGCCCACCTTGATTATCATGCACATTGGATAAGCAGGAGAGTGAGTTTTTGTGTGTGTGTGTGTTTTTTTTTTTTTTTTTTAAAAAGAGGGTGGGGGGGTGAGAGAACCTGTATTTGTGCTGGAAATGGCCCACCTTGATTTTCATACACATTGTGAGGAGAGTGGTCACTTTGGATAAGCTATTACCAGCACAAGAGTGAGTTTGTGTGTGTGGTTTTTGGAGGGGGGTGGGGGGGTGAGAAAACCTGGATTTGTGCTGGAAATGGCCCACCTTGATTTTCATACACATTGTGAGGAGAGTGGTCACTTTGGATAAGCTATTACCAGCAGGAGAGTGAGTTTGTGTGTGTGGTTTTTGGAGGGGGGTGGGGGGGTGAGAAAACCTGGATTTGTGCTGGAAATGGCCCACCTTGATTATCACACACATTTTAAAGAGAGTGGTCACTTTGGATGGGCTATTACCAGCAGGAGAGTGAGTTTGTGGGGGGGTGGGGCGGAGGGTGAGAAAACCTGGATTTGTGCTGGAAATGGCCCAACTTGATGATCACTTTAGATAAGCTATTACCAGCAGGAGAGTGGGGTGGGAGGAGATTGTTTCATGGTCTCTGTGTATATAATGTCTTCTGCAGTTTCCACAGTATGCATCCGATGAAGTGAGCTGTAGCTCACGAAAGCTCATGCTCAAATAAATTGGTTAGTCTCTAAGGTGCCACAAGTACTCCTTTTCTTTTTGCGAATACAGACTAACACGGCTGTTACTCTGAAACCTAAAAAAAAGTAAATTAAGACTTTAAAAAAAAGTTTAGTGTGTTTTGATGCTTTTTCTGCAATATCATGATTTTTGCCTCCCGCCTCCCATATTAACCCCTAGGGTTCATTAGCTCTCTAGAAAGCTAAAAGTTCCTCTGAAGACCACCTCACTCAGGATGATATTATAACTAGCTAATCAGCATAGAGAAAGAATTTTATCCTGGGACTGGAGATTGTTTTTGTAAGTTTGACAAGTCATTGATGGATAGGTTGAAGAGATTTGGAATAAGCTTGCATCCCCGTTTTACTCTCTTTTCTTGCTTGTAGGCCTCCATTTGCATTTTCTTTATTTTTATCTTGCATGTGATTGCATTGGTATGTGATGCTGGTATTCCTGCATTTAGGAAACAGGCTTAATGTTTAGAGTAGATCATTAGTGTTCTCCAGCCTGCCAGTCAAATGCTGGTGAGGATGCATATTGGTAAATGGCTGTGTTTGCCCATCAATTTGACTTTGTAGCACTTCAAAGTTCATCCTGGGGGCCAGACTGAGTCAAAAGTTTATTTAAAGTCTACAAAGTGGACAAATATCCTCCTGGTTTTGTGTTTTTTACGTGTTTGTTAATTTGCATGTATAGGGTTCAGATGCGGTCCATCCTTCATTTCTCAGAGAGGAAACTAATTTGGCTTTTATTAATTATGCTGTTGCTGGTCCTTCTGTGGAGGACGCTACAGAAAAGTTTGCTCATGTTGCAGCTAACACAGGTATCCCTGGAATTATTTGGGTTGAGAGCATCTCCACTTTTGCAATTGTGGGAAATTTAGTCCATTTTACCACTTCTCAGGGAAATGTAAGGATTGAAGATTTAGGTTAAATAATTTTAGAAAGGCCTTTTGAAACTTCAGTCTGAATGCATCCAGAATGCCATTGGATATATTGTCTGGACCACATAATATTCTGGACTTGAATTTGTAGAGATTTTACTCTAGTTCATGGTGTTTAAGGGGATGTGATAGTTCCTAATGGTGTTTTCAAGTGTAGTTATTTTCCTAATGATATTACCTTTTTCTTATGTCAGATTTCTGGGTTTGTAGAGGTCTTGGAAGTGTTTCTGTCCAAATTTTAACCATTCTGGATTATTAGATTTTTGGTTCTATTTGTTTCAAATTCTTTCCAGGTTTTCCAGAAAGAGTTAGTGTTTCATCTTCCGTTTGTACCAACTACTAGAGGAAATTCTATAGTTTTGTTTCCAATCACATTGCAAGAGAAATTCAGTCAACCACAATGTAGTTACCTAAAATAGAATTTGGCCAGAACATGGGTCTCATTCTTCTTTCAAAAAGCACTATGGGATCTTCAGTGGACACAAATGATCAGGCACTTAGTTTTATTTCTCATCCAAAACACAGACGTCATTGGACATCTGTGAATGAGATACACCATGAAATCTTCTCCAAGGCCTATATTTTCAAATGTGACTACAAATTTTGAAATTTTTTTTGGGGTGCACAGTTTGAGAGACCTTGAAGGAGCTAGATTTTCTGATAGTGCTTAAGCACCTTTCTTCTGACAATTGGGCTCCTTTAAGGCATCTCAGGTTGGGAACCCAAAATCACTAGTTACTTTTAAAAACATAGGCACTGGTTAGTTTTTTTTTGTTCAAAATATGTATTTCCTGTAATACTACCACCCCTTTCCCCTCATTCTTAGAGTATCTATGGCATTTGCTCCTTGTACTTGCTCTGGCTGCTTCACTTGCCTGGATGGGAAGCTGCCTGAGTTCTAGGTGCTTCCTCATTTGCCAGAAAAATAAATTGTAGTGCAAGAAAATAACATCATTGTTTGGAAAGAACAATATGGTACACCAGGCATACAAACTAATGCTTGGACGTGCTGCTAAGACAAAACATAATGCTACACTGTTAAGGTCGATTATAATGTTCTGTTAAAAGGGTTGAATATCATGTTGTGTGAAAAATTTTGAGAACTGCATTTAGGAAACAGGCTTAGCGTTTAGAGGAGAACATTGGCAGGCTGGAGAATGCCAGTCAAATGCTGGGGAGGATGCATATATCTGCATTATCCACAAGGTTTAAAAAAAAAAGGGTTCAGATTCACTGAAGAAATACGGATATATTGTTGCTAACTGGACGGTGATTTGGATAAAGATGAGCCCTCGAAGCACAGGACACTCCCAGTGGGTCTTTCAGGTCTGGGATTTGGGTTTAGGCCCATCTCTAGTTTTGTGTAAAAAGTAGCGAGAGAGCAAAATGCGAAGACACAGAGAATGTGTGTCAATATGTTGTCCAGTTCTGTTTACTGGGTTTCACCTGCTGTGAAGCTGCTAAGGGAAGTGCTGAGAGTTAACTACTGCTCTTAATATTCTTGCGCCTGCAAAGCAGGGCTTCCAGTAACAGCTGAAAGCCCCCTGTTGTGAGCAATAGGCATTTGCTGAGGCTGCAGTTCACTTGGAGCCTGAAAAGAGAAGAGGCAGGCTGCACATAGAAAGTAAAGCTCCACTGATACCTTCCTGCTGGGACCATTTGCTACCCCTTAAGGCTACTGAACATCAGCCGGTTCTCTCTCTCTCTGATCCTGTAACAGCCATCTGTTAATACAGTGTTTAGCACATTGCCCTGGGAATGAGAGTGACACGGGTGGCGACTGAACTGCGTACATCAGGAACATGGCACAAACATGTGCTTCCTGGTCTCCAGAGCCTAATAACTAAACAAATCAAACACTCTAATGGGAACTGTTGCTGCGGTGGAACAAAATATAATCGCAGCTCTTCAAAGAGTCATCTGGAGTGTGGTAAGGAAGGTGCTCCATGCTAATACCCCCTTCTTTCAGCAAGCCTCTCCGGTGATGCCACATCTACATTAAGCACCAGTTTCATGCTGGAGAGCTACAAGTGATGCTCCTGATCCTGCATCTACCAAAGTCAATGGGAACTTGCCCACCAGCATCAGTGGGAGCAGAATGAAGCCTGATGTGAAGGTAGAGAATGTTATTAAACTCGTTGTGGACTTAACCTTTTACGGTCTCTTTTTGGAAGGAAGGTAGTTGTGAATAACTTCTCCCTCTCCCACCTGTCCCCTCACATTTATTTCAGATGTTGTAACACACCCTTGGAAACTCTTTAGGATGCCAAAGGAGGTAGGTAACAAAAAGTAAAATAGTTTCCCACTGGAGTGGCAGGGGATGGGAACATGGTGGAAACACCACATTCAAACTCCTTTAAGGAGAAGGACCTCTTCACAATGGTCTCCATTTTGCTTCTGGATTGTGTGTCTGTTGATGTTAAACACTTACCAAATATCCATAGGGCCAGATCTTCCTCTGCATTGGGATGGCTTTGCATCATCCGTCAATGCAAAGCAGCTCTAAAGCCATCTTATCTGGCCACAGGAAAATCACCACTACACAGGGAGATACCCAGTTGGCGTGGACCCAGTGCAGTGGCGCCTATATGCCACCTCTCCCAGACTTGATGCAGGGAGCATGGCCAGAGGCAAGGGAACTTAACCCCTGAACCCCAATGATAACCCAGTTGTCAAAATGGTCCCTTGGAGCCACTGGCAGCTGACACAAGTTAGGATAGCCTTCAGGCTGCTCTCACTAGAGCTAGAGGAAAGGAACTGGAACAGAGTAGTCCCAGGATCACAGATGGAGATATTCAAAGGTGGCTTCAAGGCACCTTTGGGTCATTCCCCCCAGCTGTGCCAAGTGCTCCTAGGCCACAGCAGAAGATATGCCCTAGAACCTCTAGTCCATCCATCAGCGTTGGGCTTGGTCCTGAAGTCTGCACCCAGGCCTCACTCCCCTGGCACTTAACAGAAATGTGTCTGAGTGATGGACTGAGCCCTGTGTTGACACAGTGAGTAACAGAATTTGACGTTTCCATGAAGTTTATTAGAAACCATACAGGCATTATGGGGAGGGGCTGGTAACACCAACCAAGTAGAACAAAATTATAGATCAGTTGTCAGATTGGGAAAGAAATCTTTCCTTCTTTGGACAGATTGCTTGCTGAGGATCATTAACCATTTAGGACACACTTTATTTTTTATTTTTGTAATTACTTTCAAACCAGTGATAGGAAAATGAAACCCCATTATGACAAAATAATATCCCATTTGTTTTCAGAAACTAATCCTTCAAATCTGATTAGAGAGAAGAGGCGTCTTGTTGGGGTTTAATATATTCAATAACTCTGAGAGAACAGGTCGTGCTCAGAACAGACAAAATGAAATCATTGTACTATTTTTTCTAAGTTTACAACCTAAATGGTGTTCCGGCTAATTATACACTCTCCCTCCTTTACTATGGTAGCTGGTGATTCAGACTCGCATCTACCTGCCTTTGCAAAGGAGTAGAAGGGAGCAAGAATCTCCCTATGCCCTAACATGAGCAATCCAGACCTTGGGTCTAGGCACATGGCACTAAGGATTACTTGCTACATACTCTTTCTGCAGAGCAAGTGGGTGGGAAGTAACTGGGAATGGGTGAACCTTGGCTTTGGGCCCCCTATTGCTGATTTAGGCCTCCTCTACTCACAGATTTTGTACTGATTCAACTATTTGGGTTAGAAGTGTGATTTTTCTGCTAATCTAGTTATACCAGTACAAGCCCTAGTGGGGGTGCAGTTATAGCACTATAAAGGAACCTTACACTGGGGTAGCATATTCCCCTTCCCATACGGGAATAAATTATCCTGGTGTGAGGCATTTATACTGATATAACGGCAGCCACCGGGAGCAGGGGTGGAAGACACCATGCTGCTTTAAGGACACCGCTATAGTTAAAATGGTATCACTTGTGTGTAGACAAGACCCTACTGCTCCACAGGAGCAAGGAAGAAGCAGTGGAGGAATTGTTTTTAGAGCTGGGTGGGAAATGTTTGGGGGTAGGGGGGTTGTCCCACCAAAAAAATTGATAAAAATAAAAAAAGCTTAGTTTTTTGTCAAAAAACAAACAAACAAACAAAAAACAAATCTGAACATTTTTCAACTGAAATTTCAGTTTTTGTTTTTCAGTGAAAAGCCAAAAATTTAATTCCAAACAGGCTTTTCCTGCAGAAATTTCCATTCTGATGAAAACACTTTTTTTGTTGGAAAAAAAAATGAATACTTAGAATGAAAGATGTCAAGCAGCTCTAGCTGTGACTCAGAGGGGTGTGTCTCATTCCCAATGCCTCCTGGAGCAGTGCATCTTATGCACCAGCCCTAGCTCAGGGCTGTGTCTAAGGCCAACCTAGGCCCTAGCCCCCGCATCCTAGTGATCATTTCTGTTCTTCTGCACTGGAATTGCAGAAAATTTGCGCTCCATAGAAACTAAATAGAGAGATCGTTATTCAAAGACGACACGATATATGCTATCTGCTTGGAAAGCTGCAGCATCCACTTTATGATGGTCACCTATCTACTCCCGCTGTGCAGCTGTCAACCATAACATTCCAATGAAAGCTCAGGATCCTGGGCACATGTAAAGGTGGCTTGAGGTTCAATAGGATTTAGTCCACCAAAATTTCAGGAGTTCCCCCATAGGCACTTCTCCCATCCTAACACTACCCCCTTCTCTAGTTGTCATCTTCCTTTTATTAAGGCACAGACGGCTGATATTTACTGACTATGTTATTTTGGCAGCTCCCTGTGGTCAAAAGACCTGTCCTTCAAAGTGGAAGCTGGCTTCTAGTTGACTGCAGCCACTCCTTCACATCCTTACATAACAATCACAGCTGTTTCACACACCACTTGTGAGATGAACAGAATGAATTGATCATTGGTGTAACTTGTCTGGTCCCATGGAAACTTGAAGCCACAGGAGTTGCACCAGAATTAAATATAGCCCTTAACCTTCCCAAAGGAGGCAGTCTAGATCCATCCCAGTAGCCAGACAGCTGCCAGCAATGAGCTGTGTGCTGGACTGCTGCCTGGTACTCTGCCTCTAATTCATTCTGAGTTCAGGCCACCTCTGACTGTGGGCCTGTCACGAGGTCTGCTCTCCACTAGTGCACCTGCTCCTGGTTATTCTGGGAATTAGCGGATTCCAGGACCAATGGCTCCTTTCCACCTCTTGCTACATGTCCTGCCTTCTTTTCCTGGCTCTCAGCGAGACAAGAAACTCTGTGTTCATGGCTTAGCGCTCTAGCCAAGTCACATGTGTCCTTCCCTTCCAGGGTATCAAAGTCTCTTCTTATGAACAGGCTCCAGGCAGTCTTTCCATTCACTGCCCAGCTGGTGCCACTTCCCCAGTGACTGATAGAAGAACCCAGACCCACCCTCTACTCCGAGTTCCAGCTCAGGGACCTTCTAAACAGCAACCAAGATCTGTTCCATTCTAGACTTTATTGCCTTTTCCCTGAGCCCTTCCTAACCTCCTGGCTCCCCACCCCTCCTCTGGGTTAGTAACCCCCAAAATCCCTCCTCTCAGGAGTAATTGTAGTCTACTTTAGCTCCGTAGCACCCAAATACACCTCCCAGGGAGTGATTGCAGACTACTCTGCAGCCCCCATTCTGCTGCCAACCTCCTGTCTTTATAAACCCAGCCCAACTGGTTCCTCCTCAGCTCCATTATTCAGTCAGGGGATTACTTAAGCCCCCTGATTCCTCTCAGCTGTGGCCTGTATGGTTATTTGGCCACCTTTTTAGCCTACATTAACCCCTTCAGGGCAAGTGTGGGATGAACACCCCATCACAGGGCCCGAGATCACAGGGATCCTGCCTTAGTCTGTGCTTGTGCATATCAGGCACACTGAGCAGAAACTGAATGGCTAATATTCTGCCCTGTGAAAAATAACAATAATCAAGGTTGAAATTTTGAAGCAAGCATCTGCCTTTTAATGGGGACTAGTTAGTTCTGGTGTCACAGCCCTATCTGTGGTCTAACAGTAGGAGTTCAGAATAAACACAGGCACTGGGCCTGATTCGCCTCACTTGCATCTGTTTTACACTGGTGTAACTCCATTGACTGTAATGGAGTTACTCTTGATTTAAACAGTTGTAACTGATAGGAGCGTCAGACTCAATGTTTATAACTGAGGAGTGCTCTTTATGGGCCTTTACCACTTAGTTGTTCTCCAGGATGCTTTCAGGGTATTCGTATGTGCATGGATGGATGCCTCATTATACATTAAAGTGTAATTACCAGTTCAGTTCTGCGCTCACACAATACCGCTTCAGAACTTTGCATTCTTCTCCCAATGTTTTGTTCCACTTGAAAAGTGAAACTGACAAGAGGCCTGATTTCTTAAGAGCTGGGACAAAGCCCTTCAGAGGTTAGTGTTCTTGTAAATTTTACTTTGCGTCTGCCATGCACAAAGCACACTGTCATTCTCCGGGGCAAGACAACTGGGGCAGGTGGGTGCAAGAGACAACCAGGAGGTAAGAGAGAGAACAGATTTGGGCTTGTCAGAAGGTGAGAGAATAAGGGATGCTCCAGGGAGCATCTCACGATTTTTATAGAAAATCTTGTGAGTTTGTGTGTGTTTTTTAACTATTTGGGTCTAACAAAACGGAAATAAAATCATTCAATTTGGCTTTGCATTTTCTGATCCAGTGTTGACTTACACACAAGGCATCTTATAATTCCAATAAGGTTAAACTCTGACCAACATACAGTACAGTCTCACATGATTGTCTCTTGCACATTCTTAGGATAAAAGATGCTTAGAGCAATGCCTACCATCTTGTAACTCCATCTTATAACTACTTGGAATTAAATGGTTGCTATAACAACATGATGCACTTATTGCTATATAGCTTTTCTTTTCTCTTTTTTTAAAGCATCATATTTAGAACATCAGTTGCCATAACAACAGAACACAGCATTTTAAACGTAGTGGTTCATCTATATTTATGCAGTGCAATTAAAGGGATAAACCATGAGAGCAGGGCATGAATTGGGATGGATTAACTCACCCCTCTCTATTCCCAGACATGAAACATCAACTGCTGCCAATTGAATAGGTGTGTATTGAGATCATAGAAACTTCAGTCAAAAATGGCTTTCTGGGATTACAAGTTTATTTAACTTTGCAATGGTGGTTGTTGTTAGTTACATGTTGATGAGTCTTTCCAAGTTATGAGCTATCAGCACGTTTCTTTCCTTGGGTCTTTGTTTGAGCTGTGATTTCTGTTAATTTCAGTAATGGCTCAGAGTTCTTATTAGCTAATCTGATCACGCAAAGGAACACGAGAGTTTCCATACTAGAGCAGACCATTTGTGAATTTAATCTGCTATTCTGTTTCTGGTAATACACTGACTAAGCCAGATTCTCAGCCCTGGCTCCAGCTACCTTGCACTGCTTCAGTGATGCAAAGCATCCTGAAAGCTGCCCTAAAGGGACACCATCCTGCTCCCCACACCCACATAGGAGGCATGTCAGCGTGGAGACAGCAGCATGCCAAGGGAGGACCAGAATACATGGCTTTTCACCAAATCCCCACTTGGCACAGTGGTTCCTGAAGCTAGTATGACTTACAGCTGCCCTCAGTCTGCTCTGAGTTATCCTGGGGGCTGTTTTGGCCCTTGCCCACTCAGCAACAGAGGAGCAGAGAGAAGCAAGAGCTTATTGTAAATTCAGTACAGCTGAGGATCTGGCCCACTGTATATTCCTTCAGTGGGAGGCTAAAGAAATAAAACCAATAATGCACCTGACAAAATGTGCAATACTACAATATTAGGGAAAGGAAGGGGAGAGGACATTTCTTTCTGACCCTGAAACATGAGGATTATCATCCCTTGTGATATAGTCTTTGATTGAAACTTTAGGCTTAATGAAGCTGTTTATACACTTGTTCATATGTTTATCTGATCTCCTTTTATATCCAAATAACGCATTTTACTCAGTGATTTCCCTTGGCAGTGAATATCTCCGGTTTATTATAAGGTAGGTAGAGAAGTATCTCCTGGCAGTTTTATAATCTGCTTTTCCATGGAGAAGCTGTTCCCCTGTTTGTTTTGGGTTCTGCAGCAAACGGAGTCACAGTGAATAAACAAAAAGAAAAGGAGTACTAGTGGCACCTTAGAGACTAACCAATTTATTTGAGCATAAGCTTTCGTGAGCTACAGCTCACTTCATCGGATGCATTCAGTGGAAAATACAGTGAGGAGATTTATATGCACACACACATGAATAAACAGCAGCTGGAAATGTGAGTTCTCTCCTTGTCAGAAAGAAGCAGCAGATGAATTCTGTTCTACATCACAGAAATGTTACCTGTCACTCACCTTGTTCTTCCCTTCTCAGCCTCTGCGAGAGAAGGAGAGGGACAGTGACTATTGTCTTGTAGCTCATGAGACAAGAATGACCTTGACGTCACCAGGATTCTGCTTTTTGCAACACCGTGTATCCCTTGGAGGTGGATAAGGTTTCCATTGACAGGCTCAGGGAGATAGAAATAGGAGAGGAATATATATTAGACAGATACAGCTCCTTATCTCAGTCTTGTCTCCTCCTCAGACTGGCTGTGCCCTTTCTCTCCTTCTTTCCAGCTCTCTCGGTTCCTCGGCCCATCAGATTTCTCTTTCTCTCTGCACCTCTCCTTGGCTCCTGCTGCAGAGCTAAAAAAAACTGCTGTTCCCAAATCTGAAGCATGACTAGGTTCTTCTTCCACGTCTAACTTTTGCTTCCCAGCACAATGTCTCTGCTACTCAGCAGCGGTTGCACGGAGCAGTATGCAGATTGTGCAAGACCACAATTAGCATCCGTTTCTGGAGGCTGCAACAGTCAGTAATGAGACTATTTGTTATAAGAAACCTTTACATACTTCCAAATAATGAAGTACTTGCAACCTACCCAGAAGCATGTTCAGCGTCTGGCCTCCCAGCCCCACCTCCTCAAACTGATTAATGGTGCCACGTTGTAATATTTGTATTGTGGTAGCACCAAAAGGTCCCAGCCCCATTGTGCTAGGCATTATACAAATCGTAAGAAAGACTGTCCCTGCCCCAGTTTATGTAAGACGTGTATGGCTGTCACTCTGGAAGGACCACCCCAGGAAACCATTGGCTGGTGCAATGATATTCTGTTTGGAAGTAGTCGTTCTTGGCCGCTACCTGATTGGTACCTTTCAACATTGTGGAGGTGCTGTGATATAGTTTCAAATGGATGAGCTGTTCTGGGCTGGTTACTCACCCCCGCACAACATGAGAGCCTATTTCTATGGAAACACTCTGAGTAATAAAGGAGAACCGGGTAAAAATATAGCAAGGTTGCACATCCATCTTTCTTCTATGAGAGGCCTTGCATGGTTCGTCCTTAGCTGTGGAGTGAAGCTCTCCACGCCGGAACAAAGGAATCTCTGAGAGAGAAAACATTTGCTCTTTCAGCCTGTTGTTTCTACCCTTTAAGCAATGCCGGGTGGAAGAAGACTGAGCATGAAAGCAAGGACACAGCAGAACAGTTTCTGAGAGGGGCTGAGCTCGCCCCTCGCTCTTTTCCTGCTGGTCCTCCAGCCAGCTCCAGCACCGGCAGTGCTGGGAAGACAAGCAAATTGCCTTCTGGGTCTTGAACATGATCCATTGCTCCAGCCCAGGAAGCTTTGCCTGGCCTGCTGAGAGAGGAGGATTCGCTGTCCAGACACTGAGTGCTGGTTTAATTCCTGTGCGGAGTTAAAACTGGGCTGCCTGATGAGACGCCCCATTGACCAGCTTCTGCTCTGTGGCTGCTTTTGTGAGTATGCCAGGAGATGACCCTGCAAATCATCTGTTTGTTTAGTTAGGTTCAGAGAATCCCTAGGGGAAAGGACAGCCTGGGAGCTGGACTTTGCTCTGTACAAAACTCAAATGCCCTGAACATCTATGTTGGGCCATGTGACGGATATGCAAACCCCATACTGGGGTGAAAGGACAGCCTGGGGCCCAGCTAGCCCTGCCCCTCCAACCCTGCAGAGAATGTTCCAGCTAGAGACAATGTTGAAAAGGGAGCAACCCAGCTCAGACAGCTGGAGAGGAGTACAGACCTCCCCTGCAGGCTTCTGACAAATGGGGCTAGAGACACCTCCCTGAAGTACCAGGACTGCATGCTGAGCCTGGTTGGGGGGCTGATGTATTGATTTCCTTTCTATTTTTCTTTATCTGGGACCAGAAGCAGAGGGATCAGTGGTGGGAAGTGACCCAGGGAGGATAACTAAATGAGTCCCTCCCTCTCCCGCCCCCGGGGGTCAACACTGCCAACCCTCCTAGGGCCCTGGGTCAGAGATCAGTGGAAGGGGTGGGCCTGGGCTCCCCCACCAATACCCCACAACTGAGTGGATGCTAACCCCTAGGCCACCCAGTCTGCCAAGGACATTACTACAGGCTGTATATTCATCAGAAGCACTCAGCTCACTGTTACCTGTTGGATTGTGAGTTCAATCCTTGAGGGGACCATTTAGGGATCTAGGCCAAAAATTGGGGATTGGCCCTGCTTTGAGCAGGGGGTTGGACTAAATGACCTCCTGAGGTCCCTTCCAACCCTGATATTCTATGATTTTCAAATGTATTGATTTCAATTACAACACAGAATACATTGTGTACAGTGCTCACATTATATTTATTTTTATTACAAATATTTGCACAGTAAAAACCAAAAGAAATAGTATTTTTCAATTCACCTAATACAAGTACTGTAGTGCAATCTCTTTATCATGAAAGTTGAACTTACAAATGTAGAATGATGTACAAAATAACTACATTCAAAAATAAAACAATGTAAAACTTTTGAGCCTACAAGTCCACTCAGTCCTACTTCTTGTTCAGCCAATCATTCAGACAAACAAGTTTGTTTCCATTTGCAGGAGATAATGCTACCCACTTCTTGTTTACAATGTCACCTGAAAGTGAGAATAGGCATTTGCATAGCACTCTTGTAGCTGGTGTTGCAAGATATTCACGTGCCTGATGCGCTAAAGATTCCTATGTCCCTTCATGCTTCAACCACCATTCCAGAGAACATGCATCCATGCTGATGACGAGTTCTGCTCGATAACAATCCAAAGCAGTGTGGACTGATGCATGTTAATTTTCATCATCTGAGTCAGATGCCACCAGCAGAAGGTTGAGTTTATTTTTTGGTGGTTCAGGTTCTGTAGTTTCCACATCAGAGTGTTGCTCTTTTAAGACTTCTGAAAGCATGCTGCACACCTCATCCCTCTCAGATTTTGGAAGGCACGTCAGATTCTTAAGCTTTGGGTCAAGTGCTGTAGCTATCTTTAGAAATCTCACATTGGTATCTTCTTTGTGTTTTGCCACATCTGCAGGGAAAGTGTTCTTAAAACAAACAACTTGTGCTGGATCATCATCCAAGACTGCTATAACAAGAAATATATGGCAGGATGCAGGTAAAACAGAGCAGGAGACATACAATTTTCCCCCAAGGAGTTCAGTCACAAATTTAATTAACATATTATTTTTAACAAGCATCATCAGCATGGAAGCATGTCCTCTGGAATGGTGGCCAAGGCATGAAGGGGCGTACAAATGTTTAGCATATCCAGCATAAAAATACCTTGCAATGCTGGCTACAAAATGCCATGTGAACACCTGTTCTCACTTTCGGGTGACGCTGTAAATAAGAAGCTGGCAGCATTATCTCCCATAAATGTAAACAAATGTGTTTGTCTTAGCGATTGGCTGAACAAGAAGTAGAACTGAGTGGACTTGTAGGCTCTAAAGTTTTACACTGTTTTGTTTTTGAGTGCAGATATGTAACAAAAAAAATCGATATTTGTAAATTGCACTTTCATGATAAACAGATTGCACTAGAGTATTTGTATGAGGTGAATTGAAAAATACTATTTCTTTTGTTTATCATTTTAACAGTGCAAATATTTGTAAGCAAAAATAATAATATAAAGTGAGCATTCTGTGTTGTAACTGAAATCAGTATATTTGAAAATGTAGAAAAACATCCAAAATATTTAATACATTTCAATTGGTATTCTGTTGTTTAACAGTGTAATTAAAACTGCAATTAATCACGATTAATTTTTTTTAGTTAATTGCGTGAATTAACTGTGATTAATCGACAGCACTATTTAACACTGTTCCTTATGCATAAACTGCATCTTCCAGCCACACCTATCTGCTGGTACTGGGCCCAAAGGAAAGTAGGGCTCTCAGAAGCATTAGCTATGTATGCATGTTCTAGAAATACCATGAGGGTCACATTATGTGGCCAACAGGATCTGGGGGAAGGGCAGGCTGAATATGTGGAGGATTTTGATTCAAGAATTAAGTTCTTCTATTTGCCTCTTGAGTGGTTTCTTAGATATTTAGAGCACTGTGTATATTGTGCATTAAAAGCAGAGCTAGGCAGGAACTCTATTTCCATGCACAGGAAATTGCATAATTTTAGATTTTTTCCCCCCCATTCTGACATGGAATGAAAAGAAATAAAAATTTTCCACATAATGAAATTTAAAAGAAAAAATTTGGATCAGTTGAAAGATTTTTTTTTTTATAAAAAAATGACTATTTGGACTATTTTATAGTAGGAAATTTTAAAAATGGAAATGGAAATAATCAAAACATTCCAGTCCATAAAGATAAAAATAGAATGTTTCAACCTTATCAGAATGCTCCATTCCATTTTTTTCCCCCCAAAACAAAATGTCATTGAAATTGACACATTTCCGTGAAACATTTCTCTTTCAACAAATTGGCATTTTCCTGATGGAAAAATGTTCTGCTGGAAAATTTCCAACCAGCTCTAATTGAAATTGTTCTTGGAGTCAGGGTGACATCTGCTGTGTACACATCTTCAGGAATGCTGGCGGCACTGCTTTGACAGTATGGCTTGATCGCAGCAGATCCAGTTACCACTAAACAAACAATGCCACACACCAGCTCAACACCATCCCATCCTGTGAATCCAAGCCTCTCATACATATCACCTAGTACTACCTAATAGGCTAGGGGGTTACAGGAACACGTAGGATAGAAGCAGAATTGTCTATGAGTAGAATACTCTTCAAAGTTTCCCAAAAGGCATCAGGAACTCTATGCGTAAATGAAATATGCATAATTGATGTCCTCTTCTATCTGAGTGATGGCTCTGACAATTTGAGCAAAAATTGTGTTTTTCTGTCTGCATGCAGCCGCCAGAAAAATCATGTTGTGTTATAACAAGGTGATGCAAATCTTGTCACATCAATATGTTGTCATGACAATAGTACAGTCCATAAGGAATGACAGTCCTTTAGCCTCACAGATACTTTAGGACCATTTCATTGTCCTGCCAGGCTCACTGTCCTGCTGGGAAAGCCCCTTCAAAACTGTTGCAAGTCTCGGCAAAATATGCTATTATTAATATGTGTGCATGTGTGTGTGTAATATAATACACACAAAGGGGTTTTTTTCAGAAGTAAGGGGAGAATAGAAAATCTGCAATTATATGTTTGAGACACTCTAATGACTGGGGGAATTTTCAGAGGCTAAAATACCCTAATGTGATAGAAAATATTTGAGAAGTTCCATGACCAAACAAGATACTGCATTAAATAAATGTCGCTACGTGGCCTTTACAAATGTATGCTATCTTGCATTGCCTTAAGGGTTTCACCTTCTGCACAGCAACATACTATTCAAAATTCACTGAAGTATTCTTCCCAGACTGCTGGGAAATGTCCACTTCTCCCTCCTTATTTGTTTTCTTTTTCTTTGCAATGAGGAGAACTGTGTTGAGTCTCATAATGGGCCCTCTTCTTCTGGAGGCTTGTTCTGTCACTAAGACTAATGAATCATAGAATCATAGAATATCAGGGTTGGAAGGGACCTCAGGAGGTCATCTAGTCCAATCCCCTGCTCAAAGCAGGACCAATCCCCAATTTTTGCCCCAGATCCCTAAATGGCCCCCTGAAGGATTGAACTCACAACCCTGGGTTTAGCAGGCCAATGCTCAAACCACTGAGCTATCCCTCCCATGATCAACAATGAATATTGTTGATCATGTTCATTCCAGAGTTAGTGAAGATGAGATTTCTACATTCACAGAGAGGTTCTTCAATTCACATTGAACCTTCCCTGCAGCTGGGAAACTAGGAAGGCATGTGGTCATATTGCAGTGCATACTCATATATGTTCCTTATACCATCACTTGCAAGGATCTGACCCAAATGCTATGGAACAAAATATTCACCAATTAATTCATGCTGTAGGTATGAATTATTCTGATATCCACCTTCATCATGGGTTTTCTATGATGCCGGCAATTCTAATGCTATTACCCCCAGTTTTCTATTCGTCATGAAAACCAGTGGGCTTATTTAAGAGAATGGAGTATATTGTTTCCATGTCAACACATGCACACCCCATCTCAAAGGTGCACCAAACAATGAAGGGAACTGAGACTTATAAAAATACCAGGGAACAGATATCAAAGAACATTTGCAAATCTATCAGTGAAGCAGAAGATGTGATTGTTCCATGCTAAGAAGACAAATGTATCTCAGCATGAGGTTATTGATTTTCCTTTGGAAGGATACAAGTTCTTGCCTGCTTTTTGGCTGTTTTGGACATTTTCAGATGGGGAAAAGTGACTAAGGTGCTTATTCCACTTCCTGAATCCCCTATTCCACTTCCTGAATCCCCTCTTCTGGCCTTCAAACTACTACCCAACCTCCCCAAGCTCATTAGAAGCAAGCTCCCCACAGACCAGGACACACCAACTCAAAGTGGTACCAGACCCTGCCAGAACAACAGATGCAAAACCTGTGGACATTCTCCTGCTACAATGATCAACACCCCTCACAACACACCTTTCAAGATCACTGGGTCCTACATATGCCTATCACAATATGTAGTGTACTTCACCCAGTGCATTAAATGCCCCAACAACAACTATGTGGGTGAAACTGGACAATCGCTATACTCTGTAATGAACTCACACAGGGTGTTTTTGTCTTTTATAATTTTTCTATCACCTGTGGGCGACACTTTTCACAAAGTGCTCTCTCTGTATATGAGCTCTCAGTCCTTGTCCTCAAAGGAAGCCACACTTTCAAAAGAGAAGCCTTGGAGCTTAAATTCATAACTTTTCTAGGTACTAAAAATCATGGACTAAACAGACACACTGGATTCATGACTCATTACAACCATATATAACTCAATAAATCCCACTCCAGCTTTTTTGTTTTCCCTCCTTTCCCTTCTATGACTACAGGGATGTTAACAGGCCACTTCGCCTTGAATGGTCTCCTAAAATACATGTTAATGACTTACTGGTATGCTGAACAATAAAGGGGAAGGGATGCAGAGTGGGATAAGTAAAGAACATGCCAGAGATCTTCTGACCAGTTTGAATGAATTCAAACCAGCAGAGCCGGATGCTTTTCATCCGAGGGTGCTGAATGAATTAACTGAAGAAATTGCACTGCCACTGGCAATAATATTTACAAACTCATGGATGACAGGAGAGGTCCTGGAAGACTGGAGAAGGGATAACACAGTGCCCACCTTTAAAAAGAGGCAAAAGGAGGAGCCGGGGAACTATAGGCCAATCAGCCTGACCTCAAGCAATGTATAAAACATTCAATTTACAAATACCTGGAGGATGACGGATTTATCACTAGCAGCCAGCATGGATTTATCAAGAACAAATCATGCCAAACCAACTTGATTTCCTTCTTTGACAGGGTAACTGGTTTGTTGGATGGAGGGATGCGGTGGACATAATATACCTGGACATCAGCAAGGCTTTTGACACAGTCCCACATGACATTCTGATAAGTAAGCTGGTGAAATGCAGGCTCAACGGAACTTCATTAAGTGGATACATAATTGGTTAAACAACCGCAAACAAGGAGTAACTATTAATAGAATGATGTTGGATTGGAGGGACATCTCAAGTGGGGTTCCGCTGGGATTTGTTCTGGGTCTGATGTTGTTAAACATCTTTATTAATGACATGGGTGTAGGTATAGAGTGCCTGCTGATCAAGTTTGCAAACGACACAACGCTAGGGGAAGTTCCCAATACTTTCGAGGATAGTCCTAAAATTCAGAGGGATCTTGATAAATTGGAGAACTGGACTATAGACAACAAAATGAAATTCAACAAAGACAAGTGTAAGGTGCTACACTTCGGGAAGAAAAACCAAATGCACAAATACAGAACAGGGAGAAACTGGCTTGGCAGCGGCACTGCTGAGAAGGATCTGGGAGTTATGGTAGATCACAGCCTCAACATGAATCAGCAGTGCGATGCTGTTGCAAAAAAAGCAAATGCAATTTTAAGTTGTATTAACAGAGGCACAGCATGCAAGTCATGGGAGGGGATAGTTCTGCTCTACACGGCGTTGGTTAGGCCTCAGCTGTGTCCAATACTGGTCACCAATGTATAGAAAGGATGTAGAGAAACTGGAAAGGAGCCAGAGGCAAGTCCCTTCTAACCCTATGATTCTGTGATAATCTGATACACCTTGTATTTAGCTGTGACACTCTGAGTACATTTCTCAGACCTGAAGAGCTGTGTAGCGCAAAATTTTCTCTCTCTCACCAATTTTCTCTCTCTCATATCTAGTAAAATATATTACTTCACCCACTATGTCTCTCTGGTATCCTAGGACCAACATGGCTACAAGACCACTGCATATTCCACTGTGCACTGCTACAGAAGGTAAACAACATTAGCTAGGGGAGGCATCGTTTGTGGGGTTCTGCAAGGCAAACCACAACAACATAAGTTGGCCTCTTCATCTGGGCAACTCCAGTCCCTTTGCAGCACTCCAGACACTGAAAAGAAGATAGCAGCTGCACCTCCCTTGCTGGGGATTCCCCTAATATGGGGAAGTCTGTAGCAGGCATACAAGCAGCATCACCACCTCACAGAGGGGCGGGTGTTGGGGGCAGGTTACACTGAGCTCTGGCTATTCCTGGCTCCTTGGGGACCATCACCAGCTGGAGTAGGATAAAACAGCCCCCGGGCTGCTCTAATCTGGGCCAGAGCCAGTTCAGAGCTGGCCCCAGAATAAGGGAGCTGCAATCAGTCTTTTGGCTGTTCTTACTGTGCCCAGTGTGGGAGCAAGACACAGCTGAGAATCTGGCCAAGTGCTCCAGTGCCCCAGAAGCACACTTCCGTTCTGTGGCCTTGCAGCAGAGATCCAAAGAGCATCACGACAAAGCAAAAGAAACTGCAGGGGGACGCTACAAATGGGAATCTGTCACGTGGGAGCGATGGGAGAATTAAACTGTAAGCAGCAGTAAGAGTTATGGCCTAATGTTATGACCTCATTTGGACATATTTTGAAATGGAATCTAAAGCTACACTGGCAACTTGTCCTTTGTGAAAAGGACAAGAACTAAAGGACACAGTGACTGGCATTCTGCATCAGTGCAAAAGGGGCCGAGAAATATAAGGCAATTGCACTCACAGTGATGTTTGGGGAAGACTTTCACCCCTACAGATGGCTATATTGCAATGCTCACTAAAAACCTTAGATGGATGTTCTTAGTATTGAGGACTGTTTAAAAGTATTTAAACACACCATTCATTATCTTAAAACACAAATAAATTTGGTTTCTTAATAGTTCTCATTTCAATCTCACGGATCTTGAAAACATTGAGCAGCCAAAATTTTGGCCACACAACACCAGAGATACAATGCAGCCCCTACTCAGTGAAATAATACAAAACATTAAGGCACCGCACCCTTGGCATCAGATAAAGCATTATGTACATAGTATCCACTGCCTGGGTAGGGGTAAACCACTGGACCTATACATCTCTTCTTAGGAGGGGTAGCTCAGTGGTTTGAGCATTGGCCTGCTAACCCCAGGGTTGTAAGTTCAATCCTTGAGGGAGCCATTTAGGGATCTGAGGCAAAAATTGGGGATTGGTCCTGCTTTGAGCAGGGGGTTGGACTAGATGACCTCCTGAGGTCCCTTCCAACCCTAACCTTCTATGATTCTAAGGAGAATGCTTAAGGTAGCTCACCTGTTCCAGCACTGTTAAGTGTTGATGACATTATGACATTCTTCCCTTGACAGTAAATCATGGTCCAGATTAACTGTGATGCTCTGGTGGTACAAAGCAGCTGTTAACATGGTCTAGCCAGCCAGTCCAAATGGGTTTATGGCTGTGTTAGGGGAGCAGTTCACCCACAGCAGCCAGAGTGCACCAGTGAATCTGGACCTATAATTACATTTAAAATGAAGGCTATAAGGACTTAGGCCCAGAATTTTAAAAGGAATTTAGACCTTGCTTCACTCAGTGTTGTAGCACCTAACTGATTTAGAAGCCTAAGTCTCATTTTCAAAAATGATTTAACCACAGAGGAACCTAAATCCCATTGCCTTTCAATAGGATTTTGGCTCCTACGTGCCCAAATCCCTTTTGAAAAGGAGACTTAGTCTCCTAAATCCATTAGGCGCTGCAATGCTGAATGCAACACCGTCTGGGCCTTAGCCTATCACAAGTGCCACATCTATTAGATCTATCTCTGATATCCTCCACATACTTTCTGACACTGAAGGTATTACTGTCACAGATTCTATTTAAGCAGCCCACATTGAGACCAGGAATTCTTATTGTTGAAGGATTTGAACAGCTAATGCAATCAAGTGCTAGGGAAAAGGAGAGCCAACATGAGAGAATCACAGAAAGAGAGACTCTGAATTATCCGTTATAGTTACTGACAATGTGGCATGCCAGAAACTGCAGTCCACACCAGATTTATCTGAGCAGCACTCATGCCACATTTCAGAAATAAAGGTATTATTGGTTTTCTACATGATAAATGCGACAGAGCATTAAAACATGAACAGAATGTAATATATGCAGTTTAACGTACAATAATGAAAACATAAAAGCATTGCAAGCTACCTGATCTGTCCAGCTTGGAAAGGGTGATGTCAAAACAATGCATATACATATTACCAATGAACTAAAAAAGAGTATTTACATAGTAGTCTGATATGATGATTTATTTTATTGGTTACAGTGTTCCAGACTAGGGCCCAGATCTCTCTCTCTCACACACACACACGGATCTCTCTCTCTCACACACACTTACACACACACACACTTACTTTAGAGCAGCCTCAGGACTGGCTAGTTATGCCACATCAGGGCAAGGTTTGACTGGCTAGTTATGCCACATCAGGGCAAGGTTACGAGCTCCAACTACCCTATCTCCTGTCCACAGCATCCCCCTTCCTGCCCCTGAAATGTCCCTATGTTGTGGGGAGGCACGAGCAGCATAGGCAGTTCTACATTAACTGGAGATTTCCCGATGAAAGGGGAATCCTCAGCTACCCTGTCAGGACAGCTTTACATCCCCTTTGTGCTGCAGAAGTTGTACAAAGGGGACAGAGTGGGAGTTCAAGATGGGCCAGAGTATTCAAACATATAGAAGTGTAAAGATTGACCTTTGGGATGGCAGTGACCTGCTTTCTCCAAAAATGACATTTTAAATGTCATTTAAAGATATTTAGCAAATCAGGATTTAGGGATTATGGTTTTATCTGATTTCCAGAGTCTGGTCATTTTTTTCAGGGGCAAAACTTTGACTACAGTTTGCAGAATTCAAGTTGTTTGCATGAATAAGGTTTTGACCCAGGATATCAATCTTGCAGGCCATGTCGTATTTGTGAAAGTAGGGTAAAGTGAGCTCTTTATAATCTATTGGTAATGGCAATGTCGTAATTTTTTTCCATGAAGTTTTGGTAATCCAAAATTAACCTAATGGGTATGGAATTAAGAGTTCAAAAAGGGGATAAGGGAGTTTCACTGCTGAATAGAGCTAGACAGGAACTGGATTTTCCATGTCTCAGGAAATTCCACAAGTTTAAAGATTTTTTTTTCTATTCCACAATGAAAAACAAAATCTTTTAGAACTTCCTACAAAAGAAAATTATGATTTTTTTGTTTTGTTTTACAACTTCCGAAACTTTTCATTTCAATAAAAATCAAAACATTTTGTTCTGATTTTGACATTTTAAAATAGTTTCGATTTTTGTAAAAGAAATAATTTCTAAGTGAAAAATATAAAATTCTGTTCCAAAAACACTGAAAAGCAGTGTTTCAACCTTATCACAATGTTTTTTCTTTTTTTTCCCCATAAAAGGAAATTTCATCAAAATAAACACATTTCTGCAACACGTTTTGCTTTTATCAAATCTGCATTTTCTGGTGGAAAAACAGTCCATCAGAAAATTCCCAATCAGCTCTGTTGGTGTTACTTTGATATATATAGTTTTTAAATGATAGACTCTGAATTAAGACATATTGTATTTGATTCCTGCGGTGTTTAATAGATGCTGAGGTAGGAAGTAATGATTTAGGTTTGATCATTTCCTGATGCCTCTATTTGCAGGTAGTTTAAATGTGATGCCATCTACCACTTTGGTTCAGTATCAGGGCCTTTGCATTTTTGAGTCATATCTTCCCATAAAAATAAATTGGATTTGACCTCGCTATGTTCAAAGGAAAAACGTAATTATAATATATATCCAGATTCGGAGCTGATGAATCACAATGTCTTCAGACAAAATGTTCTGGACAAAGCATCAGCATAGGACTACAGATGAAACATGTCCATATTACACATCACAAAACTTCTGAGATTAATTACTTTTTTGATATATTTCCTTAAGCAGCAGAGCACAAAATTCTTATCAGTTCTCTGATGTTTACAAAACTGTGACAGATTAGAATTTTTCTTTTATTTTGGATCTGGCCATTGATTGCATCTGATTTTGTCAATAAAGTTACAGAAGGGTAGCCATGCCGTGTAGAAGCCTGTTGTATAATTATTTCTGGCATCAGTTAGCTTTTCCATTATCCACACTTCCAGTATCCTTTCAAACTACTTTTCTAGACACAGAACTTCTCTTTGTTTCCAGTTCATTGCAATTTCACCTGGTGCTGCTGCTAACAAATGTGAAATCAATTCTGTGTTTTTCAGCCCATATTTTCCTTTTTTGGGAGACCTAGTAAAACTACAGCCGGGTCAGTGTTAGTCACCCTGGTTTTGATCCCAGATAATTCATCAAATCTACTGATTGCTTGAGGGGAGTGTTAAACTGGAGGCAGTGAGATAGAACAGAACATTGTCAGTAAAGAATGAAATTTGATTAGTAATACTTAGGAGGTTATTGTAGACTATATCAGGAGAATGATTGCACTGAGAAGCAGACAAGGGCTCTAAGGCTAGGCCAAACTGCACTGATGGATCCAAGGATGGATAGAGCAAAGAACTTTGGTGAGTAGACATTTTTGATCCTTGCTGTCACTTACAAGCCCATCTTCTCAGTGGCCCTTAGGCATCTGCCAGAACTTGCTAGCAGCACACATCAGGGGAGATGACACAGCAGCGTATGCCTCTCTGACTCAGAACCTGAGTGTGGAGAGGCTTCCCACACTTTCTTGTCTGACGGTTGTTTCCTCTCATGGGGACAGTAGGAGAGAATTAACTGAAATTGACTGAAGTTGGTCAAATTAAAACCAGATTTATGACGACTAGAAAAGGAAAAGCAAATTCAAACAAGAAGTATTATAGAATCATAGACTATAAGGTCAGAAGGGACCATTATGATTGTCTAGTCTGACCTCCTGCACAACTCAGGCCACAGAATCTCACCCACCCACTCCTGTAACAAACCTCTAACCTATGTCTGAGCTACTGAAGTCTTCAAATCGTGGTTTAAAGACTTAGAGGTGCAGAGAATCCTCCAGCAAGTAACCCATGCTCAGTGCTGAAGAGGAAGGCGAAAAACCTCTCGGGCCTCTGCCAATCTGCCTTGGAGAAAAATTCCTCCCTGACTCCAAATATGGCGATCAGCTAAACCCTGAGCATGTGGGTAAGACTCACCAGCCAGACACCCAGGAAAGAATTCTCTGTAGTAACTCAGATCCCACCCCATCTAACATCCCATCACAGGCCATTGGGCATATCTACTGCTAATAGTTGAAGATCAATTAATTGCCAAAATTAGGCTATCCCATCATACCATCCCTTCCATAAACTTATCAAGCTTAGTCTTGAAGCCAGATATGTCTTTTGCCCCCACTGCTTCCCTTGGAAGGCTGTTCCAGAACTTCACTCCTCTGATGGTTAGAAACCTTCATCTAATTTCAAGTCTAAACTTCCTGATGGCCAGTGTATATTCATTTGTTCTTGTGTCCACTGTGACAAAGTTCCTGCTCTATCTTGGTGGGTCTTGCACTTATTAGCGGATTTGCTTGCCTTGGAGCTTCATGGCAGCCCTCAGCTTGGCCGTTTTTCTGAACCCACAGTCCAGGTCGACTCCTCCTGTGTCTGACCAGGAGTTGGGAGGATTTGGGGGGAACCCGGGCCCGCCCTCTACTCCGGGTGCCAGCCCAGGGCCCTGTGGAATGCAGCTGTCTAGAGTGCCTCCTGGAACAGCTGTGTGACAGCCACAACTCCCTGGGCTACTTCCCCATGGCCTCCTCCCAACACCTTCTTTATCCTCACCATAGGACCTTCCTCCTGGTGTCTGATAATGCTTGTACTCCTCAGTCCTCCAACAGCATGCTTTCTCACTCTCAGCTCCTAGCGCCTCTTGCTCCCAGCTCCTTACACGCGCACCACAAACTGAAGTGAGCTCCTTTTTAAACCCAAGTGCCCTGATTGCCTGCCTTAATTGATTCTAGCAACTTCTTGATTGGCTGCAGGTGTTCTAATCAGCCTGTCTGTCTTAATTGTCTCCAGAAGGTTCCTGATTGTTCTGGAACCTTCCCTGTTACCTTACCCAGGGAAAAGGGACCTACTTAACCTGGGGCTTATATATCTGCCTTCTGTTTCTCTCCTATAGCCATCTGGCCCGACCCTGTCACACCACATTAGTACTGAGCTTAAATTATTCTTCTCCTTCCATGGTATTTATTCCTCTGATATATTTATAGAGAGCAATCATATCTCCCCTCAACCTTCTTTTGGTTAGGCTAAACAAGCCAAGCTCTTTGAGTCTGCTTTCATAAGACAGGTTTTCCATTCCTCGGATCATCCTAGTAGCCTTTCTCTATACCTGTTCCAGTTTGAATTCATCTTTCTTAAACATGGGAGCACACAGTATTCCAGATGAGGTCTCACCAGTGCCTTGTACAATGGCTAACATTTTGCTCCTTATCCTCCCCTAATGTCCTTATCTCTACTGGAAATACCTGGCCTCATGCATCCCAAGACCGCATTAGCTTTTTTCATGACCACATCACATTAGCGGCTCATAGCCATCCTGTGATCAGCCAATACTCTGAGGTCCTTCTCCTCCTCTGTTACTTGCAAGTGATGCATCCCCAGTTTATAACAAAAATTCTTGTTATTAATCACTAAATGCATGACCTTGCACTTCTCACTATTAAATTTCTTCCTATTACTATTACTCCAGTTTACAAGGTCATCCAGATCTTCCTGTATGATATCCCGGTCCTTCTCTGTATTGGCAATACCTCCCAGCTTTGTGTCATCTACAAACTTTATTAGCATATTCATGCTTTTCATGCCAAGGTCAGTAATAAAAAGATTAAATAAGATTGGTCCCAAAACCGATCCCTGAGGAACTCCAGTAGTAACCTCCTTCCAGCCTGACAGTTCACCTTTCAGTGTGACCCGTAGTAGTCTCCCCTTTAACCAGTTCCTTATCCACCTTTCAATTTTCATATTGATCCCCATCTTTTCCAATTTAGCTAATAATTCCCCATATGGAACCGTATCAAATGCCTTACTGAAATAGCGGTAAATTAGATCCACTGTGTTTCCTTTGTCTAAAAAATCTGTTACTCTCTCAAAGAAGGATATCAGGGTGGTTTGACATGATCTACCTTTTGTAAAACCATGTTGTATTTTGTCCCAATTACCATTGACCTCAATGTCCTTAACTACTTTCTCCTTCAAGATTTTTTCCAAGACCTTGCATACTACAGATGTAGTAGTTTTGCATGACATAGCTGCTCATGAAGATTATATGCTGAAATGCTGAACTACCCTGGAATACTAAACTAGGTTATAGTGAATAAAAGAGACTTTACATTTTCCCAGAGAAAGAGAGAGAACCTTCACTCTCCCTGTCAGTCTCTCAGCTTGTCAATCCTTTTTGGGGGCAGATTCTCAGGCTCCCACTGGTCCCTTGTGTCTTCGCTGTCCTTGGATCTTGGTTTTTTTTCAACATCTTCCTCTCTGGTTACATCTTCCCAACTCTTTTGACATCCAAGGTGCTTCAGCGTCCACTACCATATCCAGAAATTTTCTCTCTTTCACACACACCCCTCTTCCACATCCCTTCTGCAAAGATGCTCTGGCTTACCAGCATACAAGAAAAAACTCCCTCAGCAAGTTGGGTTTCTCCATCTTTGTTCAGGATTGTATTGCACCTTTGCTCTTTACCCTCCCCTAATGTCTTTTTTCAAGATAAATCTTACAGCTGGAGAAAATGCCACTCCATCTAGGACTGTAGGGAAGACACCCCTTAGAGATGCCAATTAACTTGTTTCTAATGTCTGCCAGCTTAAGGGGCAAACAACATCTTCTCTGCTTTTACAGATGAAGTTTTATACAATTCCACCACTCAATGTCAAAATTAATTGTACACTATATTAAGTACACATTATTGACAGATACCAATTCTGTCATCCTTACTGTGGAATTATGGAAAGGGGAATACATTGCTACTTAATTTGCAGGACATTGTCTACATCTGAAATTTAATCAAGAACACATTTGTAGCAAGGCAGAAAATGGCCTGACAAATGCAATTTGATGACTTCTTAATTAAAAAACAATTATAAATCTCTGTGTGAGAAGTGGGAATATTTCATTAAAAACCAGGAAAGGGTTATATAAACTGTATAAAAAAACTATTTTAAAATTAAACAAGAAAAAACTCAACACACCAAACACAAACAGCCACCCACCACCCAGCTATAATTACAGCACAAACTAATATAATAACTTCTGGCCTAGAGTTTATTGCCTGATCCAAACTTCTGCCTGGTCCCATGTTTCCTTCAGCAGTGCTTATCTACTTGAGGTTGTGACTGACTTTTTACCTAGTCCTCCATATAGGAAGAGATTTTCCATAATCCCCAATCAAAAGAACTAAAATCTTCTTAATAAAACAACTAATTCATTCATATGGGATGCAGATTTGGGGTGTAAATCACCACCATGCTGTCACACATTCTTTCACTGATTCAACCAAAACTAATGCCTGCATCAAAATGGCCGCAGAGCTACTAAACTACTTTTTCCTCAGGTCAAACCTCATACTACACGATGAATCAAAGCTCATACTCACACTATGAGTCAACAGTGTGGCCTTGTTGCCACGAAGGCTAACAGCATTTTGGGCTGTATAAGTAGGAGCACTGCCAGCAGATCGAGGGACGTGATCATTCCCCTCTATTTGGCATTGGTGAGGCCCCATCTGGAGTACTGTGTCCAGTTTTGGGCCCCACACTACAAGAAGGATGTGGAAAAAGTGGAAAGAGTTCAGCAGAGAGCAACAAAAATGATTAGGCAGCTGGAGCACATGATTTATGAGGAGAGGCTGAGGGAACTAGGATTATTTAGTCTGAAGAAGAGAAGAATGAGGGGGGAATTGATAGCTGCTTTCAACTACCTGAAAGGGGGTTCCAAAGAGGATGGATCAAGAGTGTTCTCAGTGGTGGCAGATGACAGGACAAGGAGCAATGGTTTCAAGTTGCAGTGGGGGAGGTTTAGGTTGGATATTAGGAAAAACTTTTTCACTAGGAGGGTGGTGAAGCACTGGAATGGGTTACCTAGGGAGGTGGTGGAATCTCCTTCCTTAGAGGTTTTCAAGGTCAGGCTTGACAAAGCCCTGGCTGGGATGATTTAGTTGGGGATTGGTTCTGCTTTGAGCAGGGGGTTGGACTAGATGACCTCCTGAGGCCTCTTCCAACCCTGATATTCTATGATTCTATGATACCCTCCCAAATATAAAATGCGCATCTTTAGGCCATGCCTCCAGTCAGAATCAGATTCGGGCCTCATTGGCTGTTTTGTTGCAGAAGCAAAGCCACACAATTAAAAAATGAGAAAAAAGAGGAAAAAAAGAGAAAGAGAAAAAAGAGAAAAAGGAGAAAAAAGAAAAAGAAAAAAAGAAAAAGAGAAAAAAGAGAAAAAAAAGAGAAAAGGGGGAAGGAAAGAACTTAATTGTTGAATTCCGATCATACCCATTTCAAAGGATCCACAAATGCAATACAAAGTCAATGGAAAATTGTTTCCCTTTCTTCTTTCATTTTCAGCTTTTATACTAGATGTATTGATACAGCATGCTGCATATGATCAGCTACATTTCACAAACCCTAGTGTAAGTTTCAAACCTTTATACACAGAGACTTTATAGTACACTTGTGGATGTCACTAAGCTCTGCCCACATACCAGTAAAATTTGTTTCTATAGTAACTAATGTTACTTAGTACCAAGTAACTGAAGTACTTGAAAGAGGAAAACCACATATTGTCACACACAGGGACTGTCAGTGCTTATTATCAATTTTATTGTTGGTTGTTAGTTAAAGAGGAGCATAAAAAGGGGCAAAACATGAACAAAATAAAGACAAACTGAACATATAATAGTCTCATAAATAAGAATATAAAGGTGTGGAGTGCTCTAGAGTCTTAACCTGTAGCTTGTCCTGAATGCCCTATGCGAGTGGATCTGAAGCTTCACCACTCATTAGGAATGTGGTCTCCCCAAACTCATGGCAAAAATACCTTTATAGTCCCCTGTACCAAGATATATCTTCTAACTGCACTAGGCATACAGCATGGCGTTATCTCTGTAGATGAAATTCATCCCTCCTCAGAGGTCCAGCACAAGGCTTGAACAACATTTACATCTCACTTAAACCCTCAAATTTCTACTGTGTGGACCAACTCCTGGGATCCTGAAAGTAAGACATACGTGGGACATTGGCCTTGTGTTAGCCCTCTGCACAGGGATGAGTGTCCTTGCACACAGCTGCATGGAGAAAATTTAATTCAATTTCAGGGAGGATTTCAATATTTCAAATTTTGTTTTTGTTCTGATTAGGCATGAAAAACAAACATTTCAAAGTTCTCCACAAAAGGGAATGGAACAGGCCCTGGAAGTTATGGGGTTCCTGGCACCGAGGGAAAGCTACATGGCTGGGTGCTCTAGGGGTCATGGATCCTGGCAATCATGGGGCCCCCAGTCCTGGAGCAGTCTACCTGGTTGGCTGCTCCAGAACTTCAGAAGCTGGGAGCCCGAGTTCCCCAGCAGCCCACCAGGAGATCTGATAAGAATCCAGGAAGGGTGCGTAGGCAGGAAAGTTCTATCAGGACTTTGGCAAAATTGGACGATCTCCGCAAAACATTTCAATTTTGCCAAATTGGCAAATTCCAACTAATCAGCTCTAACTCTGTGAATATTTACTGCTGCAAGCCCCAGAGCTAGAAGGATTTACATGGATGGAACATTCTTCTGGCTTCGCAGGGGAAAAAAATCAGCTCTTACATGAATTTTAATGTTGTTTACCCAAAATTCCACATACTGAGCTTTGTTGCTTTAGTTGGAAGGTGCCTATGTTCTGAGTGTATAAATGACACTAATTTGTTACAGTAACTACACTCCTGAAACAGTATAGGAATTGTGCAAGATATGCTCTGGAAAGGGTCACACTGACTTTACAGGCAGTGAACTCTGGCTAGGGAATGGGATTTAAAAGAGAGGATGGAGGACTTCACCTTAGTGATCAGATGTACTCTCCCAGAGAGCAGGGACTCAGAGCAAAACAGGGTCCCTGCACAGAGTTCCCCATATGAGATTCTGAAAATCTTATGTGGAGTGATTCTGCAGGACTCCAAGGGGCAGCAGTGCACACGGCTGACTTCACAAGGCCCCACCTGGCAGCAGTAGCAGTGCACAGCTAATTTCATAGTGCCCTGACAGGCAGCACAGGACTGACTTCATAGCGAGGCCCAACCAGACCAGCAACGGCAGAACTGACATCACAGAAATGGATCAGGTTGCTGCGCATAGGAGCAGGTGCTGTGGACTTCTCTGGACTGGAGTAGACAGTAGGAGGAGAGCCAATACCTACTGCCCCTGGCTACTCCTTAGTCAAACTGGACCTGTGAGAGGGTTTTAGGTGGGCACAGCAAGCCAGACAATTAATATATTGGAACTGTGGGGTTGGCTAAACTCCTGACGCATGGGTTGGGTTTTGTTCCTTTTATTGTATGTATGTAAATATATAGAAAAGGGGGTACTTTTGTTTGGGGTTTTCCCCCCTTTTCCCTAAATAAAAGGCACTTGTCGTTCCATGTTCCCAAGGACTTTTGAGCACCAGTGTGTGGGGAAGAGCTGTAGTAACCCACATCCTGGCAATGCACCTGCTGCCGTTGTGACGCAGCAGCACAGAATGCTGTCCTGGGGAGAGAGACAGACAGGGAGAGGGCAGCTCGAGCTGGGGAGGGGGCTCAGAATCCACCCCAAGGGGGCAGCTGGACACAGCTGTTAGAGAAGGAGAAGAATGGAGATGCTGAGCTAGCGGATGAACTGGAGCTGGGGTAGGAGGTGAGGAGATAAAATACAAGAAGAACAGGAGAATTAAAGTAGGGGACTGGAAAGTGAGGAGGAGGAAAGAAGGACAATCGGGAAGGTTTCAGCTCAACAGAAGCAGGGGGAAAATAGACTTGGGTATGTGAGCAGATGCTATAAGAGAAGGGAAGTAGAGGGAAATAAAATCTGCAGACTTACCAGAGAGAGAGAGTGTCAAAGGAAGAAAACTCAGAGGAAAACTAACTGGTGAAAAAAGGAATTGATCAAAAAGCTGTGTTGGATGCAAACAGATCCTAAAAATGGTAAACGAGAAGCCCACTCAGAGGGGACCTAAAGTATATGAACAGAGAGAGTGACTGAACATCTGTTGAAGGAGTACAGTTCAAAGGTGCCTAATGGACAAGCGAGGACCCAGTAAGTGAAGAAACCCCACTTGTGGATAAACTCGATGAAAAGAGGAACAGCCGCAGGAACATCAAATCTAAGGAGTCCTTCACGCCGAAGAGAAGCAACAAACAAGACAGCAAGAGAGGAGCCAAGGAGAGGAAACGTTTATTTTTCTCTGAAGTGACACTGCATATTGTTAAGCAATCTCTTTTGTTCTTGTCAAAAACAAGGTTCAGTATTAACTGTACAATCTGTACTAGCCCACAAAGGTTAATGAGTTGGTAACCAAGAGTTTGTTATGTTCTATATTATTTATGCTCCTGGTATAATTTGGGATTTTTTCCCCTTATAAAGTTCTAAAAATTTAAATGTATCCCTTTTGTCTTGGTTTGCCTCGGCCTCTCTCACAGTTAGCAAAGCCTATCCTAGCCAGGTCACCACAGAGTCACCTGCAAAAGTCACTAGAGAGGTTAAATTTGAACTTTCCAGAGCCAGAGGTCAGAGCATGGCTCCGCGTGGGAACTCAAGCCATTGTGTTATTTATTTTAGCAAAGGAGCCCTAGACAGATTGAGTCAGTGCTTGTTGCTACTGTTGTATCTGGCAGAAGGGTTGCACTATCATTAATAACCAGGGGTGACATCCTGGTCCAACTGAAGACCATGGGAGTTTAGCTATTGATTTCAGTAGGGCCAGAACTTCATCCCAAGAATGCTCTCATGGAGTCCACTCACTACTGGGGTGCCCCCTTGTGGCTGCTCTTGCTCACTCTCTGCAACTAAGGATGCTCTCCTAGCTTGTTCCTCTGGCCAGGTCACTGTGTGTTTTCTCCCTTCCAGGGTATCAATGTCTCGTCATCCCAGAGGGCAGTCCTCCCTTCACTTCCCAAACCAGAGCACTTTCCCAGTGGCTGGTAGGGGAACCCAGGCCTGCCCTCTATTCTGGGTTCCAGCTAAGGGACCCTCTAAATCAACAGTCAAGGTCTGAACCTTCTTAAACCTTGCTGCCTTTCCCTACACCCTCTCCACCTAATCTCCCTCTCTACTGTGCAGAGAGTAACTACAAGCTCCCTCACTGGAGCCCCCTTCTGCTACAAGCTTCCTGGCTTTATTCTAGCTCCACCTGGTCCTTCCCCAGTTAGGTTCTATCATTATTCATGGATTACTTAGGCTAACTAATTCCACTGGCTGTAGCCTATCTGGTTAATTGGTCTCTCCTCAACCTCATTAACCCCTTCTAGGCTGGGGGGTTAGGGTGAACTCCCCATTACAGAAGCAAAACCTGAAGTCTTTACTCTGATTTTGCTTCATTTTTACTTAGATCCGCTACAAACTGACGAGAGTGGGAGTTTTCCTGAGTAAGTAAAAACTCAGTCAGAACCTCAGGCATGACAATAACAACCTTAAAGCTTTCATAGTATTCTACTTCTTTTTAACGTGGTGCCACCTTTATTCAGCCTGTTCTGTGGGTGGGTGCTGCCTGGTGGGGGAATGATGTGTCTGATAGCAGTTCTATCTAAGCACACAGTGGAGCAAGTCAGAAATAGATAGGCAGCCCTAACTCCAATTCCCCCCCCCCCCCTTGGCTAGATTATCAGAATTTGACATTATTGTAATAGGGTGCTGGGGGCAGAGAAGTGGTTGAATTTAATCATACCTTGTACATGTAGACTGCACGGATGGCAGCTATTAAAGGCTTGTTAATATCTAGAGACAATCAAACAGCCTTTTGAACTGAGCGATGAAATGGCAGGTCAGAGAAGCATGGCAACACAAAAGATACATGGGTCTTTGGAAGCGCACTGAAGACAACCATGGCTGCAGGTCAAAGAGACTGATGATGCGGAACATAGCAAGGGAATTATCAAGTGGCTCAGCTTACTGGAACAATGTGATTGTTGTCTAGTAGAGGATTTTAAGGAGATGTGTCATTCAGAGACTTTAACTTCACATACAACTATGAAACAAAGGCTCCTTTCCTCTCTTTCTTCAGGCGTTTCTCTGCATCTCACAAAATTCCCCTTCATCTCCCTCCAGCATACTGCCTTATAGCCATAATTTGTTGCCACTGTTTTCCAGAGGAGGATGACTGGACAGGGACTCTTATCAGAGCCAGCTGCATCGATCAAGGGATGCTTAAAGGTTCTGACAATGAGGCACCAATTGTCTCTTCAGTGATTACTTTACTTTTATGCAATTGGCCAATTCCAGACACATCTCAAGCTGGAGTTTCTTTTCTAGCCTACATAGAATTTAGTTATCAAATACTGCAGTGCAGTATTTGTAAAAACAGGATCTTTCCTTTCACATAAACCCAGGATTCTTTCCAAAATATTAACTAAAACTTTTTAAAATATATATCTTACGGACTTTCGTCACATTTTCAAAATTTTTCAATATAGAGAGGCCCAAATCAAACCAACCTGTTTTCAAACACCCCCAAACTCTGGCATGGTCTATCTCCAGCTTTTTTTCCCACAGCTTTCCCCTTGTTCTATAATGGCCCAAACAGGAATTCCAGACCCAAACACCTCCATGCTTTTGGGGAAGTTCGTATCCAGGCTTTGCAGCTCTGTCCCATTGATACTTTTGAGATGGCTTTCATTTTATTCACAGACACAAGCAGAGATGAAGTAGAGGTCCCTCCCCTACCACATGGCACATTGCCAGAGTCCTTGGTTTTTCCTCACTCTCCTCTGGAGCCTTGAGCAAGAATCCATTTTTAGGATCAGGTACATATATCCCCCATTATTGATGTCCTGTGATTACAGGGGCCTCATCAATGGTGGTCCTTCCTTTAATATATTTCTATGGCTACAACAGAGCTCTGATCTCAAAGGAAATCCTATTACATAGGAAACAGCTTCTCTGCCTTTATGAGTCTTTTCCTGTGTTCAGCACCTTCTCTTCCAGGTGGGCAAAAAAGCAGAAATATCCCAATACACCCACAGCCAAGGCAAGTATTCAAACATTGCTGAATCAATCTGAGGCATTATAATTCTATTCCCCTGCCACCTCCAGCTGACTCCATTGCTAACAATGCAGGAGCAAAGGGGAGGAGTCTGCACTGTGACCTAGTCTTTAATAGCTAATCAAAATACTGAGGGGCAAGAATGAGTACAGAAAACAGTTTGTTAATAGGAGGAGGTTTGTGGATGTGCCAGAATGATTTTCCCTATTTAAAACATTTTTTAAACCCAAGAAGAATAAAGGTTTTTTTAAATGCTCCCTGGGCCTGTCCATCTCCTTGGAAGATAATTTCCTTGTACCATCCAGATGGAATGGATTTCATATGCTATTAAATGTCTGTCCTCCCTTCTATCAAAGACATGGTTTCCCAATGACTTTTCCCCATTAAACTCCTGCGCAACTGACAGATCACAAGTAACTAATAATTCCATTAGGAAAATGGAGAAATGAAATATTGGCCCCTATCTGTTCCCCCTCTCCCTCCCACCCCCCGTCTTCTCTCCCCTATAAGAACAAGGTGACAAATTACCTCTCTGCAAGTTATTCACAATTGCAATATGAACACAGGGGACCACAAAAGGCTGTCTTTCATTGTACTTTTGCATCAAGCCATGCTGGTGGCTCAGATTAGTTTAGTAATTCAATACTAGCTATGTAGACTATTTCTGCACCATTTCCCACTTCTTAGTTGGAACCTCTATGCCCTATATACTGCAAGATCCCACCATTTCCCTGCAATCTTTAGCTACTATTTATCATAAAGTCTTGCACTACTGCCCTTATGTGCAGTATCATTGTGTGTGATCTAGAAATACAATTAGGCCACAATTTCAAAAGTGCCTGGTAATTTTGGATGCCTTCATTTTTTTTAGTGTCCTAAGGCTGGATGCTCAGAACTTCCTAAAATCAGACTCCTTTAAGATGTCTCAGGTTGGGTGCTGAGGTGACAAGTTGGAAAGTTAAGGAGAAAAATTCTGACTGTATGTTTTCCCCCAAAACAAGTTAGCTGATCAAGATTAATCTAACTGGAGAAAGAAGGGGTGACCATGATCAGCTAACTCAATAGTAAACATGCTTTGCCTTGTCTTCCCTAGATGCAAAACCTGTTTAATATTGTATTATCTACCAGCTTTAAAACATAACCTATTTCCAGAGCATGTCAACATTTTTTCATGCAAAACTTTTTTTTTTTTTTCCAAAAAATGGTCTTTTCGTGGAAAATTTGTTTCTGAAAATTCTGGTTTTTCACCAACATTTTCTTTAAAAAAAACCTAAGATTTACAAAATTCCATTTTTTTTCCAGAATTTTTCATGGAAAATACTTACCATTTTCCAACCAGTTCTATTTTCCTAGTCTAGACGTGCCCCAAAGGACAGTACCTGAAATACTGTGTTCATTACCAGAAAGATATTGAAAAATTGGAGGGAGATAAGAGAAATGCAACAGAATTTTTTTATACCTATCTACCATGGTGAAAGAGAAAAAGATCAGATGATTAAAGATCCGGAGGAACTGTCTCATGAAAAAAGATTAAGAGCTAAATATGTCTAGCTTGTCTATGTGAAAATGAATTGGGGACAGCATAAGAAATTATATATTTCTAGGTAAGGTGTAAACACCAACAAGGGAAAAGAGTTGTTTAGGGTAGCACAACAGGTTGTTATGAGAACTAATGTGATATCTTAAATTATCTAGTTCTTAATGTTAAGTGCCAAGGATCATGTATTCAAGATATTTAGGCTGTACAAACTCCCACCATACGTGGTGCAAATGCCATTGTTCAAGATGTTTGAATTAGACTGGACAATACCCTCAAACTCTGTGATGATATGTTCACTGTTTCTTTAAATCTGTAGCAGGAAACCAGAGAAAACGGGTGTTGGAGAAGGTTTAAGATGGACATTCTACTGTGAAGCAGAGTTAGACACAGAGAGAGACTTTTTAGAGATAATACTGTTTTCCTAATTTGAATAATGTTCCTTGTTCACTATTATAAAAAAGTGACTTTCTCTGGTTCTTAACCATTGTCATGTGACATATGTATTGTAGGGAACAATCCTTTAGCATGGGGTGAACTAGATGATGTAATAGATCTTTTCCATCTCTAATTTTTATGAGAATGCAAACAAATATCCACACCTGGGACCATTAATCAAACTTAGGAAGCAGCTTAAATCAGAGAAGGAAATAATGTATTGTGCATACTCAGCACACAATTTTCTAATGTTTAGAACTATGTAATTTCCAAACCAAATTTCTTCAAACAAGGCAGTGCATCATTCAGCAGTACATGCACTCCAAGGATGAATTTTCAAAATAATGTTGGTTTGGGGATGAAAAGCATATGCAAAATGTCTTAACTATTGAAAAATCACTTCTGCCCCCCACCCCCTGAGTGAATAACTCAAAAAGGCAGCTGAATTGATGTTTATCAAACTTTCCAAAACAAATTCATTTCTGGACTGAGACCAAGCATGCAAAAATTCAGTCCCAAAGGTAACATTTCTGAGAAAGTTATAAATGAGTGCGATTTAATATGGAAGTGCAATCTCGATCTCAGCAGTGGCATCACAACCTCAAGTTTGAGTGAAGCAGTGGGGCTATATAAGAACGAATTCTCTTGATTTCAGTTGAACCATGCCAATTTGCACCATCAAAGAATGTGTCCCAATAAAACAAAACAGGACATCAGAGAAGAGAGAGAATAGGACTGGAGAAGAAGAGAGAACAAACAAATGAGGAAAGGAAAAATCAGTAACTGAAAAGCAAGGTGAAAGTGAACAAGACAATCTTCTATCCCAGGTGCCATATTGTCCCGCTGCAGGATGGGAGTAATTCCCATTGTCTTTAGTGTGAATTCCCAATATACTGTGGGAGGTAGAACAGGACATCCAGAAGGTAAGAAAAGGACCAAATGGAGGTAAGAATCAGCAAAACTTCAAACAAGAGGATTGAAAATGGAATGACAGGGGATACTAAGCTTACAGACTTTGCAGTTTGTTAAAACATCCTGGGCTAGATCCTTAGCTGGGGTAGATCTGTGTAGTTTGGGTGCCTCATCCCCAGTTAACTAACAGATCTACCCCAGCGAAGGGTACCCTCCTTAGCTGGGGTAGATCTGTTAGTTTGGGTGCCTCATGTTCCCATTCCTCTCTGTGAGCCGGGTTTTCCCATTAACTAAATTTTTCTTAATGCACTGCAGCGGCTGAGCATGAGGAAAAGACTGTGGTGCATCCCAGGAGATAAAGTCCAGCCAGGGAACCCAGCCCTCAAGGGAAAATGGGGCCCTCAGGCATCTGAACTACAACTGGAAGCACAAGTTGAAACGTTGCCAGTGCTCCCTTTCCTCAGGGGTAAGCAGTCGGCAGGCCAAGTTGATCTGCCTTGACTTGACTTGTGGAGTGGGACCCAACAGCGGTGAGCACAGCTCCGATGCCACCTATCTTCTTTCGTCTTACCATTCACACAGCTGATTGCTGGAACTAATAACGAGATTGATAAAGGCACCCGGCTCCATCAGGGTCTCCACTCTAGCCAACTCATCCTTGATCTCATCCTGCATGCCCTAACAGGACTGGAACAGCTGGGCTGCCTCATTTCACTCTGTGCCTGATGTGAGATGGTGGAAGTGTGCTGCATAGGAGGTGGCTGTGCCTGACCCCTCCCACAGCTTCTGCAAGGTGGCCTCAGTAGAGTGAGCACATCTGGGGTCACCAAAGATGGTTAGTACTGCCTGCTGGAAAGCGTCCTAGCTAAACAGCACCCGATTGCTGTCCTCCAGCAGCAGGGAGGCCCAGTCCAATGCGTCCCCAGTCAGCAAGCTGAGTATCTTAGCTTGGTTGGACAAGTATGTTTGCGGGTGAAACAAGAAGAAGAGTTCCCAAAACTTCGAAATTTGGAACGATTGCCATGGAAGGGCTCCAGGAAGGGGACGACAGGTCCTGGCTCAGGGGTGATGTGGCCAGTAGGACCCAGAGCACCTCGTTCTCTGCACAGAGTTGATGGACTTGCTCTGCAGTGCCTAATTCTCAGCATCCAGCTGCATGATCTGCACCTGCATGGCTTGGTTGCCCATCTGGAGGTGGGCAACCAAGTACTCTTGGTGGAGTACCATTGCTCCTCAGAGTAGGGGGAGCTCTGCTGGGTGCATACTTGGCTGGAACCCACTCCATAGGTGCTGGAACTAGGAGTGCTGCGGGTGCTGCCACACCCTCTGGGTTGAAGTGGTTTCTATCATATACATGGTTTACAGTTTGGTTCAATGGCTCTCAGCACCCCTACTATGCAAATTGTTTCAGTGCCCCTGCCCCACTCAGAGGGTTTGGTGGTCCAAGTAAACTATCATAGTCCAGGATGTAGGTGGCCAGGTCTAGTGGTCAGAGCAGGAGCCAGAAAACTCAGGTCAGCGACAGAGTTGGGAGTCACGCCAAAGGTCCAAGCCAGAGTGAGAGTCAGGAATTGACCCAAGGGTCAGAGTTGGAGTCAGTAGCCAGGAGTGGGACATAGAAGTAGGGAGCTGGACAAAGCAAAAGGGCAGGAACACTGCAGGGCTCACGAGTCAGGCAAAAAGGCAGGGTCCGATGTAGTAGCCAGCCAGGGATTCATCTAGTTGCTCAGACAACTTCCTGTGCCTGTTTCTGGCTTAAATAGCAAGTCTGATCCAATGGAAGAGGCTAGACATTGCCTCCAATTGGGAGCTTCATGGGCAGTGCCTATGGTGAGCTAGGGTCCACCAGCCCACACCCCCTACTGGTAACAGTAAGCTGCTGGATTGTGGCTGCAGTCTGAGGATGGCCTGAGGACCTAGGTACAAGACCCACAATCCCACCAGAGTCCCAGGGATGGAGAGTCGGGGTCCCACTACGGAGAACAATGTCCCTGTATGGCAAAGGCTGGGAACTGTTGCTACAATGGGATGGCTTATTACTGTAAGAGAATGCGATATTTTAATATTTTAAGAAAAGCAAGCATTTCTGTGAATTCACCTTCATGGGAGTTATGAAAGGCTGGGCTGGGCATCCATCTGGGAGGGATAGTTTAGGAATAATTAAATCATCTCTGTCATAATTTAAGGGGATTGACTAGCGAAGCAATTAGAAATTGATTCCATTCCCAATTGTTCTATGAAGAATACCCACAGGCTAGAGACACATTGTCAGCTGCTTTTTCCATACTAAGGGTTCTACCGGAGCTTAAGACTTAAACAGCCCAAAATGTTCACAAAGCTTATGGCAACAATTGCATTTCTGACCTGGATTCTGGAAGACAGTCTACCATATTAAGATGCATAATTAATATGGCCCTGGGGTTGCAATCAGATCTGAACTGGCAGACCCTGGCAGCTACACAGATCTCGTGCTCAAGGGCCCATCAGCCCAGATCTGGCTGCAGGATCAGAGCTTAATACAGTACATCTAACTTAAAAGATTTAAAAGATGAGGAATCAAAAGATGGAATGTGTGATGGGTTAGATCACAGAAACCCCCTTGGGGATGCCACCTGATGTGCCAAGACTACTTCTGCCCCTGCTTGCCCTGCCAGCTTGGGACTCCAGCACCCTGTCTTGTTGAGCCAGACACGCCAGTCTGCTCCAGCACAGACCCAGGGTCTGAATCACGTGCCCCAAAGCTGTAGACTTAACTGAAGGCAACTAAGAAGTGTTCCTGTCTTTAACACTCAGATGCCCAACTCCCAATGGGGTCTAAACCCCACATAAATCTGTTTTGTCCTGTATAAAGCTTATACAGGGTAAACTCATAAATTATTCGCCCTCTACAACACTGATAAAGAGATATGCACAGCTGTTTGCCCCCTCCCCCCAGGTATTAATACATACTCTGGGTTAATTAATAAGTAAAAAGTGATTTTATTAAATACAGAAAGTAGGATTTAAGTGGTTCCAAGTAGTAACAGACAGAACAAAGTGAATTACCAAGCAAAATAAAATAAAACACACAAGTCTAAGCCTAGTACAGTAATAAAACTGAATACAGATAAAATCTCACCCTCAGAGATGTTTCAATAAGTTTCTTTCACAGACTGGATGCCTTCCTAGTCTGGGTACAATCCTTCCCCTGGTACAGCCCTTGTTCCAGCTCAGGTAGTAGCTAGGGGATTTCTCATGATGGCCGCCCCTTTTGTTCTGTTCCACCCCCTAATATGGCTTTGGCACAAGGCGGAAATCCTTTGTCTCTCTGGGTCTCTTCCCACGCTCCCTTTTAAATGGAAAAGCACCAGGTTTAAGATGGATTTCAGTACCAGGTGACTTGGTCACATGTCCTGTGAGACTCCAAAGCCTTCATTCCTCCCAGCCTGACTCACAGGAAGGCCTGCCTGCAAACAGAGCCATCCACAGTCAATTGTCCTGGCTGATGGGAGCCATGAAGATTCCCAACCACCATTAATGGCCCACACTTTGCATAATTACAGTAGGCCCTCGGAGTTATATTTAATATTTCTAGTTTCAGATACAAGAGTGATACATTTATATAAATAGGATGACCACACTAAGTAGATTATAAGCTTTGTAATGATACCTTTCAAGAGACCTTTTGCATGAAGCATATTCTAGTTACATTATATTCACATCCATTAGCATATTTTTTATAAAATCATATAGACTGCAACATCACAGAATGTTTATGCACACCCCTTGGATACAAAACTGGGCAAGAAATCCCTGGAAAACAGACTCTGTCATGAAATCTAGCACTTCCTGTTTCCAGAGAGACCAGAAATATCACAAGTCCAGCCTTTCTTACAGCATTTTACGCTTTTGCTTCTGGTCACAGACAGAACCAAGGAAAGTGTGAAATATAGTTTGTTTGTTTGTTTGTTTAAAAGTTCAATTTTTTTTCAAATCTCCTGTCAAGTTTTGTTTGAATTATGGGCCAATTTATGGGTTGGTTCTTATTAGCCAAACTTATTCGTTATCTTCAGGTATTTTATAAATCTAGTTGAAATATCTTTTTACAGGAGTGGTCCAAAGGATCTAGGAGAATCCCTGTAGTTTTCTGAACATAACATGAGGTATTTATCAAGACCAGAAAATATTTGTGGTGAAACCAGGAAAATTGAAAATGTTCTATAATCCTGGAAATAATCACAATACTGCTTAAAAAATAGATTGCCAATTTCCAGGATTACACAAAATATGCATATTTAGACACAACTACGGCAACTCTTGCAAAATTGTGCAGTTTTATTTTATTTTTCCACCAAAAGTGTGAAGCAAAAACCTGAAGTTACTTTTCCCCCACTAGCCTATCGCAACCCTTCATGTAACTTCTCCTTGGTCCACAGGTTACTGATATGGTTAAGTGCATGAGGATCCATTGTGCACACTTGGTTGCTGTGTAACAGCCACTAAAACCAAGCACTAAAATCTTGAATCATTCCTTTGAACACTACTGTGTTAGGGCCTCATCCAGCCTCCACTGAAGTCACTGAAAGGATTCTTATTGACTTCAATGGGAGGTAGAACAGGCCCTTAAAGAAGAATTACAGCTATTTTTCTCTTTCTACATCAGAAGAATGTAAAGAGATACATCCAGATTTTGGACCTTCAAACCTGTAGTTTAATAAACAAAGCAAAATTTGGAATTGGACCAGTAGAAAAGTGCCTAAAAATGCAAACCATCTATTTCTTTTGGGGTATGGTGTGACAAAAAATGGGGGTTCCCTCTACCCACTTATCAATGGGAAGCACATTCACACAGCATGAATGAAAAGCTGACAAATAGGCTTTCTTCTCTCTTTATGAAATTGGAAATCAAGGCCAAACGGGAGGCCAAAACCATCTTTTTGTTCTGTGTTTGCACAGAACCTAGCACATAACTAGAGCTCCTAGGCACTACAGTAATACAAATAAATAATCTATTCTGGCCTAAAGGAACCTTAAAAGAAATAATGTCCTCTTACCATGGGGATAAGAGGACATAATAAATGATAAGACAAGCCAGAAAAGCTGTTTCTAATCTCTAACACATGGCTCATATAATCCCATTTAAGAACTGAAAGTGGCATTTCAGCAGCAAAGGGGTGGAGTGGAAGATACGTACACAGAGCGCGAGAAGAAAGAATGGAGGGAAAAGTGACAGCAAGTGAGATGAGATAGGGAAGAAAGAGAGGGGAAGGGAAATGAAAGGAAAAGAGAAGACAAGACTGAGTGAGAGAGAGGAATTATGACCCATCACTGAATATATTAAACTACTGGTACTGACCAAACCAGGAAGTTCTTCATCAGAGAAGTCTCCCACTGAAGTCAGTGTTCACATTTACCTAGGGAGTTTGTTCAGGTGAGGAGGAAAGTTTAGTTTTACTGGTCAGGGCATGCCAGAAATACTTGTTGACTCTCCTATTTCATCCAGGCTTTTAAAATCTGCCCTGAGTAATGACAGGCCCTGCCAACATGGCACCACTGTTAGCAGTTTAAGGAAAAGTTGCTGGCTTCCTGCCACAAGGAGCTATTCCACTGATCAGGCAGGAGGTCAGAGGCTGACTACTCCCCAGATCCTTGCCTCAGCTACTCTCCTCCTCTCCTGCTGGTGGGTGTCTGAGTGTGGAGAAGAGTACAGAGCGGCTGAAGTGGAGAGAAGAGTCATGTATCTACCAGGTGCCACCCGACCACCCACGCTAGCCTCAGAGGAAAAAGGACAAGTGACTGGAGGGGGAACTGTGCTCTCTCAGCCTTTAGGGCAAACCCTCGCACTCTCCCAGTAGAGTCCACCTGATCCCCAGCTGAGCTTGACTCCCCTTAAAGGGCCGTCTGGCCTGTGATGCTGCCCCAGATAGCTTACAAGGAATAAACCCTGAAAGTGTCAGGTGGTGAATGAGGCTTACTGTCAGCTCACTGAAAATATCAGTGGGGTAGAGCTGGCCCCTGGCATGCCACAGTTTGAAGAGGGATACACACAGTAATGGCGGATTGTGCAGCTTCTTGGGGACTCCTGCCTAGGTTTCAATAAGCATCTGAATTCCTGGAGACGTAACTAACCCCAGTGAAGCCCTAATAGTTAAAATATCCACATTAAAAGTAACCTCAGATGTCCCAGAGTGTGCACAAAGCTCTCTGGCAGCTGAGGCCCCAGCAGGCAAAAATCTCCCTCAAGATTGTCCCTCAAAAAATATTTTCATATGTTGGCAATAAAGCAAGACAGAAGAAAATGAGTTAACATAGGAGACAGAGAATGAGATTTAACCAGCATGGAAATATACCAGCCTGGCTAAAGCCAGGCCACCTGATTCCCTCAGAGTGATCAGAACATAAAATATTCTAAGACATGTTCATTTTCAGCCTTTTGTGTCCACCTCTTTGGCACATTCCCTTTCATCTTTGCTTACCTCCATGTCTTCCTCACCAGAGAACGTGTGCACAGCTGCTTGGGAGAGGCCTCCTTCAGCTGGATGCCAGCTTTAGGGGTTGAAGGTAGGAGACTGAGTGATTGCCTACATCTGCACAAGGGTCACATCACAGGCAGCACTAGTACTCCCTCCAAATAGCCGGTCAAAGCTCAGCTCTATTCTGCTGAGGCTCTGAAAAATTAATGGGATGCTGGCTCACTGTAATTTTTAAGTGTCTTTCCAGGAACACCTGCCTCTTACAAGCAAACACATTGATCTAACAAGATGCAGGAAATCTCTGACTTGTCTATGATGGATTGGATAGGGCAGGGATGCTTAACTTTGGATTTGTTATCTTGCAGGTTTTCTTTGCCTGGAGGCAGGGTACTTAACTCCTGCAGGGAAATTCACAGTCTTCCAACCCAGAGTTTTTTTTTTCCCTAAAAGTAAATGGGGGGGGGGGGGGGGGAGTGTTCTACCCATTTGCCTGGAGACAAAAGTGGCAGGGGTTTTTTTTTTAGGATTTTTTACAAGGAGCACAAGTTTAAAAAGGAATTTTTTTTTTCCTTTGGGCTGCTGGTAAGCAGATTTCCAAGTAGTTGGAGGTTTTTTGCTTTGATTTGGGCCCAGAGCAGAGACAAGGGAATTGTCTTTTTCTGTAGGCTGACAATCACTATCAGAGAATAGGTATTCTATTCCAGCACAGCAAAATTTTACAGCCAAGTTTTGTTTGTTTATTTCTAAACCTCGAGTGTAAAGTTAGTTAAAAACAAAGAGGTTAGAATGACAAAATCCACGGCTCGACAAAAGTTGGAATTAGCCAGATTTCAGGCTGAGGAAAGACAAAGGGAACATGAAAGACAGATAGAACTCATGCGGCTGAAGAAGGAGGAGAAGGAACAAGAAAGGGAGGCAGCGAGAGAGGCAGCGAAAGAGGCAGAACAACACCAAGCGGCTGCTCACAGGAGAGCTATGGAAGCAAGGGACAAAGAACTGGAGGAGAAGGAAAAAGAGAGGAAGTATGTGGAGGAGATGGAGAAGATAAAGGCTCAGCAGAATATCCCAACAAACCCTAGTAATCCTTCTCCAAGTACCACTTCCCATCCCAGAAAGTTCCCCACCTACAAGGCAGGCGATGATAGTGAGGCCTTCCTAGAAAACTTCGAAAGGGCCTGCCTTGGGTACAACATCTCTACTGACCAATACATGGTAGAGCTGAGGCCGCAGCTCAGTGGACCCTTAGCTGAGGTGGCAGCTGAAATGCCTAAAGAACACATGAACAAGTATGAATTGTTTAAATCCAAGGCGAGAGTCAGAATGGGGATAATACCCGAGCAGTCTCGTCGGAGGTTCAGAGCCCTAAGGTGGAAACCAGACGTGTCATTTACCCGACATGCCTACCACATTGTGAAACATTGGGATGCCTGGATATCAGGAGCAAGTGTTGAATCTCCAGTAAATTTGCCCTTCCTAATGCAAATGGAACAATTCTTAGAGGGTGTTCCTGAGGAAATAGAAAGATACATCCTAGATGGGAAGCCCAAAACTGTAATCGAGGCAGGAGAGATTGGAGCCAGATGGGTGGGGGTGGCAGAGAAGAAGAAAACTGGTCGCAGTTGGAACGGAGACCAGAAGGGACAACCCCAGACGACACCCTATTACCGGGGGCCGCCCAAGGCCCCACCTACCTCCCAAAGAACCCTCCAGACCCCTTATCGTCCCACCACCCCATTCTCCAGCAACCCACCTCGCCCCAGTGACCCGTCAGCTGGACGATGTTTTAAATGTAATGAGCTGGGGCATGTAAAGGCCAACTGCCCCAAGAACCCCAACAGATTACAGTTCATTGCACCGGAATCACACCAGAGGTCCGCAGGCCCAGATACGTCCCAGATACCCTTGGAGTGGAGGGAAACTGTGAGTGTGGGTGGGAAGAAGGTCACCGCGTGGAGGGACACCGGAGCACAAATGTCAGCTATCCATGCTTCCTTAGTGGACCCCAATTTAATCAACCCAGAGATCCAAGTGACGATTCAACCCTTCAAGTCCAACTCTTTCAATTTGCCTACAGCCAAGTTGCCTGTCCAGTACAAGGGCTGGTCAGGAATGTGGAATTTTGCAGTCTATGATGATTATCCCATCCCCATGCTGTTGGGGGAAGACTTGGCCAATCATGTGAAGCAGGCCAAGAGGGTGGGAACGGTCACCCACAGCCAGGCTAAACAAGCCGTGAGGCCTAGCTCTGTTCCGGAAACTTCTATCAGGACCTGGTCAGAGGTGATGGACCCGGACCCCAGGCCAATGTCTGCAACAGCAGTAGTGGATCCAGTCCCAGAGACCCAGACGGAACCAGTCCCAGAACCGGAACCAGCCGAACAACCAACACCAGACCCAGTGTCAGCACTGAATCCAGTACTCGCAACCTCAACACCAGAGGGCCCCACCGAACCTGAACTGGCAGCAGCCGATAACCCTACACAAGAGGCTCAGCCGGAGCCTGAATCCCAACATAGTGCACCAGCGGAGAGCGGTTCACAGTCAACAGAAACAGCTCCATCCCCTATATCGCTTCCAGAGGGACCAAGCCTAGGTCCACAATCCCATGAGGAACTGATGTCTCCAACATCAAGGGAACAGTTCCAGACTGAACAGGAAGCAGATGAAAGCCTCCAGAGAGCTTGGACGGTGGCATGGAGCAACCCACCGCCTCTCAGCTCTTCTAATCGATCCAGATTTGTTGTAGAAAGAGGACTTTTATAAAAGGAAACTCTTTCTGGGGGACACCAGAAAGACTGGCATCCTCAGAGACAGTTGGTAGTTCCAACTAAATACAGGGCCAAGCTCTTGAGCTTAGCCCATGATCACCCTAGTGGCCATGCTGGGGTGAACAGGACCAAAGACCGTTTGGGGGGGTCATTCCACTGGGAGGGAATGGGCAAGGATGTTTCTACCTATGTCCAGTCTTGTGAGGTGTGCCAAAGAGTGGGAAAACCCCAAGACCAGGTCAAAGCCCCTCTCCAGCCACTCCCCATCATTGAAGTTCCATTTCAGCGAGTAGCTGTGGATATTCTGGGTCCTTTTCCGAAAAAGACACCCAGAGGAAAGCAGTACATACTGACTTTCATGGATTTTGCCACCCGATGGCCGGAAGCAGTAGCTCTAAGCAACACCAGGGCTAAAAGTGTGTGCCAGGCACTAGCAGACATTTTTGCCAGGGTAGGTTGGCCCTCCGACATCCTCACAGATGCAGGGACTAATTTCCTGGCAGGAACTATGAAAAACCTTTGGGAAGCTCATGGGGTAAATCACTTGGTTGCCACTCCTTACCACCATCAAACAAATGGCATGGTGGAGAAGTTTAATGGAACTTTGGGAGCCATGATACGTAAATTCGTAAATGAGCACTCCAATGATTGGGACCTAGTGTTGCAGCAGTTGCTCTTTGCCTACAGAGCTGTACCACACCACAGTTTAGGGTTTTCCCCATTTGAACTTGTATATGGCCGTGAGGTTAAGGGGCCATTGCAGTTGGTGAAGCAGCAATGGGAGGGATTTACACCTTCTCCAGGAACTAACATTCTGGACTTTGTAACCAACCTACAAAACACCCTCCAAACCTCTTTAGCCCTTGCTAGAGAAAACTTACAGGATGCTCAAAAAGAGCAAAAAGCCTGGTATGATAAACATGCCAGAGAGCGTTCCTTCAAAGTAGGGGACCAGGTCATGGTCTTAAAGGCGCTCCAGGCCCATAAAATGGAAGCATCATGGGAAGGGCCATTCACAGTCCAGGAGCGCCTGGGAGCTGTTAATTATCTCGTAGCATTCCCCACCTCCAACCGAAAGCCTAAGGTGTACCATATTAATTCTCTAAAGCCCTTTTATTCCAGAGAATTAAGGGTTTGTCAGTTTACAGCCCAGGGAGGAGACGACGCTGAGTGGCCTGAAGGTGTCTACTACGAAGGGAAATGTGCTGGTGGTGTGGAAGAGGTGAACCTCTCCATGACCCTTGGGCGTATGCAGCGACAGCAGATCCAGGAGCTGTGCACTAGCTACGCGCCAACGTTCTCAGCCACCTCAGGACTGACTGAACGGGCATACCACTCCATTGACACAGGTAATGCTCACCCAATTAGGGTCCAACCTTACCGGGTGTCTCCTCAAGCTAAAACTGCTATAGAACGGGAGATCCAGGATATGTTACAGATGAGTGTAATCTGCCCCTCTGAAAGTGCATGGGCATCTCCAGTGGTTCTAGTTCCCAAACCAGATGGGGAAATATGTTTTTGCGTGGACTACCGTAAGCTAAATGCTGTAACTCGCCCAGACAACTATCCAATGCCACGCACAGATGAACTATTAGAGAAACTGGGACGGGCCCAGTTCATCTCTACCTTGGACTTAACCAAGGGGTACTGGCAGGTACCGCTAGATGAATCTGCCAAGGAAAGGTCAGCCTTCACCACACATTTCGGGCTGTATGAATTTAATGTACTCCCTTTCGGGCTGCGAAATGCACCCGCCACCTTCCAAAGACTTGTAGATGGCCTCCTAGTGGGATTAGGAGAATATGCAGTCGCCTACCTTGACGATGTGGCCATATTTTCGGATTCCTGGGCAGACCACCTGGAACATCTACAAAAAGTCCTTGAGCGCATAAGGGAGGCAGGACTAACTGTTAAGGCTAAGAAGTGTCAAATAGGCCTAAACAGAGTGACTTACCTTGGACACCAGGTGGGTCAAGGAACTATCAGCCCCCTACAGGCCAAAGTGGATGCCATCCAAAAGTGGCCTGTCCCAAAGTCAAAGAAACAGGTTCAATCCTTCTTAGGCTTGGCCGGTTATTACAGACGATTTGTACCGCAATACAGCCAAATCGCCACCCCACTGATAGACCTAACCAAAAAGAAACAGCCAAATGCTGTTCAGTGGACCGAAAAGTGTCAGAAGGCCTTTAACAAGCTTAAAGCGACACTCATGTCTGACCCTGTACTAAGGGCCCCAGACTTTGACAAACCGTTCCTAGTTCCACAGATGCATCCGAGCGTGGTGTGGGAGCAGTTTTAATGCAGAAAGGACCTGATCAAGAATTCCACCCTGTAGTGTTTCTCAGCAAAAAACTGTCTGAGAGGGAAAGCAACTGGTCAGTCACTGAAAAAGAATGTTACGCCATTGTCTACGCTCTGGAAAAGCTACGCCCATATGTTTGGGGACAGCGTTTCCACCTGCAAACCGACCCTGCTGCACTGAAGTGGCTTCACACCGTCAAAGAAACTAACAAAAAACTTCTTCGGTGGAGTTTAGCTCTCCAAGATTTTGATTTCGACATCCAACACATCTCAGGAGCTTCTAACAAAGTGGCTGATGCACTCTCCCGTGAAAGTTTCCCAGAATCAACTGGTTAAAATCATCCTTGAGATGTAGAAAATATTGTTAGTCTTTATGTACTTGGTAGTATATTTAGAGATGCATGTGTCTTATGAACTCTGTTTTTCCTAGAGCTCCAGGAAGAAATCCCAGCCAGTGTTTCACCCTAGCTGAGATTTGGGGGGCGTGTCATAAATATAAAGGGAAGGGTAAACCCCTTTGAAATCCCTCCTGGCCAGGGGAAAGCTCCTCTCACCTGTAAAGGGTTAAGAAGCTAAAGGTAACCTCGCTGGCACCTGACCAAAATGAGCAATGAGGAGACAAGATACTTTCAAAAGCTGGGAGGAGGGAGAGAAACAAAGGGTCTGTGTGTCTGTCTATATTCTGTCTTTGCCGGGGATAGAACAGGAATGGAGTCTTAGAACTTTTAGTAAGTAATCTAGCTAGGTACGTGTTAGATTATGATTTCTTTAAATGGCTGAGAAAAGAACTGTGCTGAATAGAATAACTATTTCTGTCTGTGTATCTTTTTTGTAACTTAAGGTTTTGCCTAGAGGGGTTCTCTATGTTTTGAATCTAATTACCCTGTAAGGTATCTACCATCCTGATTTTACAGGGGAGATTTCTTTATTTCTATTTACTTCTATTTTTATTAAAAGTCTTCTTGTAAGAAAACTGAATGCTTTTTCATTGTTCTCAGATCCAAGGGTTTGGGTCTGTGGTCACCTATGCAAATTGGTGAGGCTTTTTATCCAACATTTCCCAGGAAAGGGGGGCTGCAAGTGTTGGGAGGATTGTTCATTGTTCTTAAGATCCAAGGGTCTGGGTCTGTAGTCACCTAGGCAAATTGGTGAGGCTTTTTACCAAACCTTGTCCAGGAAGTGGGGTGCAAGGTTTTGGGAAGTATTTTGGGGGGAAAGACGTGTCCAAACAGCTCTTCCCCAGTAACCAGTATTAGTTTGGTGGTGGTAGCGGCCAATACAAGGACAAAGGGTGGAATATTTTGTACCTTGGGGAAGTTTTGACCTAAGCTGGTAAAGATAAGCTTAGGAGGTTTTTCATGCAGGTCCCCACATCTGTACTCTAGAGTTCAGAGTGAGGGAGGAACCTTGAAACCTTGACATCCCACCTTTTCTTTAAAGAGCTCTAATACTGTCATAGTTGGAGCAATGATTTGAAATTTGACAAAGGGACAGTTTTTGGGTGAGAGAAGTGCCTGTCCTGTCTCCAAGAAAATCCACCTACATTTGGTTGAGACACAAACTTCTGAAAATTGCCATCTGCACATGTTCAGTAGAGCTTCTTAAGAACATAAGAAGGGCCATACTGAGTCAGACCAGATGTCCGTCTAGCCCAGTATCCTCTCTTCTGACACTGGTCAATGCCATGTTCTTCAGAGAGAATTAACAGAACAGGTAATCATCAAGTGATCCATCCCCTGTCACCCATTGCCAGCTTCTGGCAGTTTTTGTTCTTAGAGGCTTGCTAAACATCTGTGCTTTTTTCTTTAATTTAAATTGGATTTTTTTTATTTAAATTATATAGGGATTTATTTAAAAAAAATAAACCTGTTTAAAATTAAACTAGAAATTGACAACCTATATTAAACTTAAATTTACTATAATCTATTAATATAAATTAAATAATAATATTAAGCAATACATGTTTGCTGACAAGTTTTAAAGAAAGTTAAACAAGTGTACTGGTGAAGTCACTGGCTAAGGATCTGGAACCTGAGTTTGTTGAAGTACTAATCCAACTTTTTTCAGCGGTAGCCTCTGCTGCAAGTGCAGAGAGAATATTTTCTTCATTTCAGTTTATTCAGCTAGTTCAGTTCAATGACAAGTTCATGCAAAGTTAAAAACCAATTAGGAGATAAAAAAGCAGGACAGTTTGTTTTCCTCTCCCATTCTATGAATAAAAACTAGATGTAAGAGGATAAGGTCTACTAGTTTTAAAACCTTGAAGGACATGGTGATCAGATACAATCAGTTCAAATAATTTACTATAGCTAATACTTCCTTTGTTTATCCAAAGTTTTATCAAAAAATGTTTTGCATATAATACTAAACTGATTTATTAAAGTTTTTTTCTTATGAAACCTGCGCATTTAAGTTAGCATTTAAAAAATTAAATAAAACTATTTTTGTTCATTTTTAATTGAGTTCAAATTTCCTTCCAAATGCAGAGCAAGACAGACACATAAAAAATTAATCATCTCATAAATAAGAAATACCATTTACCATCGTTTACCATTTCCTAACATAATAAAAATGTAAAAATTAAGAATCTGAATAAATATTGATTAAGCTATATAATTGCTTAAATAAATGTATACAGATGTAGTGTATCCTCCTGGTTAGCAAAAAGAATTCCCAGGTTGGAAGAGTTCTGTGCCACTCACGTTCACAGTCCCTGCACAGAAGGAAGGAAGTATAGCCAGAGTGTATTTGAGCACCAGCTCTTTCTGACTGCTGGCAGTGCCATTCAGAGCTGTGCACAGACAGTCATAAATTAAAACAGACTTTGGGATGCTCTGAGGAGTTGAATCTGCTTGTGGCAGGCCCCAGAACTGAAAAATCATAAAGGTAGCATAAAAAGTCATCGTCCTTTTTTTGGGACCTGTGCCAAGCACCATTTGGCCAAACCAGAGAACTGGGTCCAGGATATGTAGTATAATATGTACATGCTCATGCCAGGCACTTTGTCAAATAAATCATAAGAAATATATACTGGAATTGACTTTATTTATCTTGCTGTGTAACTGTTTAGCTAGGGTTAAAACTGCCCTCTTAAAAATAGCATTTTTCCAATTTGCTTTTCTCTCTCAGATTTGAGGGGAACTCTAAGATCCTCCATTGATCTGTGCCTGATGGGAACCACCAACCAAAAAGCTAGGACTGAAGTGAGTGAACTTTGCCTATACCAAGTGCCTGTTGCGGAAGCCAATGGACAGAGAAACACAGTGCAAGAGACAGCTCCGACAGTAATGGGCTGTAATTGAGTTCTCAGCCTTGCTCTAACTGCCTCAGTGCAATTGCCTGTGAAAATTGCTCTGTTTTATGCTCTTTGTTACGTTCTGTCAAGCCCCATTTAAAATAATGAGGTCCCTTCGCTCACTTTTCCTCCATAGAGTTTGGAGCAGTCAAGAGAACTTTCAAACGAAGAAGAAAAACTGTCATGTGTGGAGAAGAGGGGGCTGTGCTAAATTACTGATGCCCAGGATCTTTAGAGTGGCAGTTAATCAGACATGACCTTGACAAAGGACAAATCAAACAGATATTATCCCGCTCTCTCTGCCAATCAGCTTCAGCTCCCAGGAGGTGCAAATTCGTGCTGGATGCCCAATAAAACTGCTATTCTCTATGCAGCTGCTCCATCTCTTTCATCAAGTGAACTAAGTCACAATGCACACTGCGGTGGCAGGACAGATATATGGCCAGGACCAGCTCTAGGCACCAGCAAAGCAAGCATGTGCCTGGGGCGGCACATTTCCAGGGGAGGAATTCTGACCATCCTTTATTTTTTGGAAAAATCCACCACGGGGGTCGCTCTGTTGCGATCAGGAGAGCGATTTTGACCAGCTGAGACACCTGGGGTCCAGATTCGCTGTCAAGCGGCAAAGTCACAGTCAAGGTAGAGAAAACGGTGCTTAGCTGGCAGTGAGCCGAGCCACTGGGCGCCCCTCTTTGTAGGAAGAGGGTGAGCACTCAAGGCTCAGTGTGGAGGGGGTCACCGGGGGGATGCCCGTGTGCGGGGGTGACTGAGCGAGGCGACACACCGCAGCTGGGAGGAGAGGAGAGCAGCTGTGCAAGGGGTGAAGCATCAGGGCGGAGGAAAGCTACAAGGGTGCACAGTGCTAGCAGGGGAGGGGACAGTTCTCGGCAGGGCGCCTGTGATGGGCAGGGATTGCCTTCCAATCCCGGCCGCGGCAGCTGCTCTCGCCGCCTCCTTGCGCAATGGCAGGGCTTCCCTGTGGTCTCTCTCTGCGTGGGGAGCGCGTGTGCATCAGGCGAGCAGGGTGGGAGAGAGAAGGGAGATGACAGCCAAGTTACTCCTGGGATCGTTTCCGCGGCTGGGGGCTGCAGTGTCACCCATGGCTGGCGGCGGGGAGCCCGGCACGCACGTGCCCCTGAAGGATTGAGGCGGGGCAGGACTGTGAGGAAAAAGAAGGCGGTGCAAATCTATCATGCTGGGCGGCGCCAGCAGTGCCGCTAGTTAACGCGGTGGAGTGGGGGAGCTCGGGGCGAGCTGGCTATTTGGCGCCCTCAGGCATGCAGGTGGGGGCTGTAGCTGCAGGCGGCGAGAGGGACCTGCTGGCTCACGCCACAGCTCAGGGGGACGTGCAGAGGGTGCAGCTGCTGCCGGAAGCTGGGGTGAACCCCAGTACTGTTAATTCCTTCGGCAGGACCCCGATTCAGGTACAGCCAGGTACATGTGTAAAAACCAAAAAAAAGGGGGGGGGGAAATGTTTGCTTGGGGTGGCAAAAAACTAGAGCCAGCCCTTGATATGGCTAACGTGTCTCAAAAGATCTCCTGTCAAAGTCATATTTGGATTGACACTTGGCCATATCCTGAGGGGTGCAGAGCACTTGCAACTTTGACGGTCTCCAGTTGGCACTGGAGAGGCTGAGGGTTCCCTTTGCATGTGGGAAAGCTCCATCATCAAATCATTCATCCTAACATTGGGTATGTGCCATAACTCATACCATCTGCTGAAAATGAATAAAATCCCCATCTTGTGTAATATCAGGCAGTAGAACCCATCACAGCAGAGATTAATAAATTTGCCCTTATATAGCACCTTCTATCGTGGATTTTTAAGACTTTGCATACATTCTGAACCAGGGCCAGCTCTAGGTTTTTTGCTGCCCCAAGCAAAAAAAATTTTGGCTGCCCCCGCACACTTTTTTTTTGGCTTTTACACATGTACCTGGCTGTACCTGAATCGGTGTCCTGCCGAAGGAATTAACAGTACTGGGGTTCACCCCAGCTTCCGGCAGCAGCTGCACCCTCTGCACGTCCCCCTGAGCTGTGGCGTGAGCCAGCAGGTCCCTCTCGCCGCCTGCAGCTACAGCCCCCACCTGCATGCCTGAGGGCACCAAATAGCCAGCTCGCCCCGAGCTCCCCCACTCCACCGCGTTAACTAGCGGCACTGCTGGCGCCGCCCAGCATGATAGATTTGCACCGCCTTCTTTTTCCTCACAGTCCTGCCCCGCCTCGATCCTTCAGGGGCACGTGCGTGCCGGGCTCCCCGCCGCCAGCCATGGGTGACACTGCAGCCCCCAGCCGCGGGAACGATCCCAGGAGTAACTTGGCTGCCGTCTCCCTTCTCTCTCCCACCCTGCTCACCTGATGCACGCACGCTCCCCACGCAGAGAGAGACCGCAGGGAAGCCTTGCCATTGCGCAAGGAGGCAGCGGGGGCAGCTGCTGCGGCCAGGATTGGAAAGCAATCCCTGCCCATCACAAGTGCCCTGCCGAGAGCTGTCCCCTCCCCTGCTAGCACTGTGCGCCCTCGTAGCTTTCCTCCGCCCTGATGCTTCACCCCTTGCACAGCTGCTCTCCTCTCCTCCCAGCTGCGGTGTGTCGCCTCGCTCAGTCACCCCCGCACACGGGCATCCCCCCGGCGACCCCCTCCACACTGAGCTTTGAGTGCTCACCCTCTTCCTAGAAAGAGGGGCACCCTGTGGCTCGGCTCACCGCCAGCTAAGCACCATTTCCTCTACCTTGACTGTGACTTTGCCGCTTGACAGCAAATCTGGACCCCAGGTTGTCTCAGCCAGTCAAAATTGCTCTCCTGATCTCGACAGAGCAACCCCCGTGGTGGATTTTTCCGGAAAAAAAAAAAGGATGGCCGGAATGTCGCCCCTGGAAATGTGCTGCCCCAGGCACGTGCTTGCTTTGCTGGTGCCTAGAGCCAGTCCTGTTCTGAATGATCTCCCACAAACACCCTGTGGTAGGGGAATTTTAGTATCCTCGTTTTCCAGAAAGACAAACAGGCATAGTTGGGTTATATGACAGGCCTAAGGTCATGAAAGTAGTCTGGCAGAGGCAGAAATAAAACCCAGATCTCCTCATTCCTAGGTCTAAGTGTTAACCACAAAACCATCTTTCCTCACATATGCTAAAATACAGCCAGAAGCATTTGATTTGGCATGCTGGCCAGGATCTCACTTCTGAGACAGAAAGGGTAATGGGTTGAAGGGCCAGAATAAAACTTAGGCTCTTACACAATAAAGGCACTGTAGTGGGAGACCATTGAACCACTAGAGTGCTGGGATTTGTTAAACTGAGTATTTTTCTCCTAGTCTATTGTGAAGGTTAAAGGACCCATAGCAAATCCCATCCTTTCTACGTCTATATATCTGTTTTTTTCTAACATCTAGAAAAAATCTAGCACATTGTGGAATTTCCAGTGGTCGGGAGAGCTGATTGAAAAATCAAAAACAGTTTTGCATGAAGTTATGAACTTGTTTTCATTTCAAAGTATTTAAAACAAAACCAGATTTGATTTTTCAGTTTTTTCACAATTTTGGTTTATTTAAAAACTCAAAATCAAACACATTATAATAGTTATCAAAAAATGGTGTTCACTGAAAATTGTTTTTTCAATCAAATGTTTTCTATTGCATTTGATATTTTGAATAAAAATTTCCACATAAAATAATTGCAAAAGTCTAAAATTTCTCAGTAAAAAAGTAGATTTGGGGGCAAAAAGGTTTCATTTTTTTCAAAAAAGGCAATTTTTTTTATGAAAAAGACTTTGTTAAAAAAAATTCAGCCGTTGTAGTGTTGAATTGAGCATTGGGGCAATCAGTGAGAGGGGTCATTCATTTCCCTGCCTAATGTAGTCTTTCCATAGTTCCACAGGTGGTGAGATGCTGTGGAAAATGACCATGCAATTTACAATAAAGGCAATTACTTCATCCCAACAACCAGGTGCAGTAAGCTGTAAGGGAACCAGCCTTCTTCAGAACTTGTAATGGCTTTGGAGCCTTTCCCCAAAGTGGCCCCTCAGGAGAGAGGGAGGGCTGGAGAATCCACATAGTATGACCACATAAGTATATCTGAGTATTTATTGGATTTGAAGCCTGTACTGGGATCCCAGTTTCAAAGGAGGCTGCAATTTGCCAAAGATTAAGATATTTTCCTCAAAATCTATTGCAATTTGTGGGAATTCATCCTTAGAAAACAGGGCTTGCTGGAAGAGATGGAAAAGATAAGTCCAAAACAATTCCATCAAATTTCTGGAAGAAGCTACAATCCTTTCCCTTCTGGCTCTGGGGGAATATCCTTGAGAGAGGCAGAGTTCAGACATCTAAGCATAGATCCAAAAGCCAGGTAACTCTTCAATTCTAACAACAGCTTTGACACTGACTCACTCTGTAGCCCAGAATAATTTACAAGGTCTCAGTTTCTTTGTATACTAAATATCTACTGGTGCCATACAGGGATGGCATGAGGATTAGGTCGCATTTATTTATATAAACAAACAGAGGCTCGATGTACCAGGAACAGGATTGGCAGAATTCAATTTTTATTTTATAACTTCAATGCATATCAGTTTATTTGTAAGCACTTTTTCTATTTCTATTGATTTAAATTTTCACAGTTGTAAAAAATTATGAGCATTAAGCACTTTTTAAAAACCAATTTAAATTTTCAGAATTGTGGGAAATTGTGTGTGTGTGTGGAGGGGGAGACAATAGGGGGTTCAGACAATAATTATTTAATGACCACATCTGTTGAGATCCAAAAAGTTAAAAGTTTATAATGGTTAAAACACAAATTGTCAACATCACATGTCAAAATATACAAAGTAAATATCCTTAAATCAAACTCTGATAAGTTTTCAAGCAGCATTTTTCTGACTTTGCTTATCTGTAAATTTTGATCATCATTGATGGAAATATTTTGTCGCCAGTTTTTGTGTGTGCAGTGAAATCAATGTTTTGCCTACATTTACTGATAAAAGTCTAATCCTTCCAAGTTTAACCATAAACTAAGTTTGTGAGTAGCCATGTAATTTCATTATCAAGTTTTGTCTTATTTTCCTGATATGTGTTTTGCTGGGGTCGAACACCATAATTCTGAGAGAAAGGTGGTTCAGAGCTCCTATTTCCTTTCTCTACCAGTGTTAGGAGGGTGGAGGATTCCCAGCTTTAAGCCAGACAGGAGATCCCAATATAAATGAATAGTCTCTTATTTAAATATGGGAGCTCAGGGCTTGTGGAACAGAATGAGCTAGTACTTCAGAGCTATGAGTGGAGGAGGAGGCCGCCTAAGGTTTGCCTGAGTTACTCTGGATACATCTACACTGCAATCAAATTCCTGCAGACCAAGTCTCAAAGCCCAGGTCAATTGACTCAGGGCTTGGGCTGCATGGCTAAAAATTGCAATGTTGACATTTGGGCTTGAGTTAAAGACTGAGATCCAAGGCCTACCTCCCTCGTGGAGTTTCAGAGCCCAGGCTCCAGCCCAAACATCTGCACTGAATTTTTAGCCCTACAGCCCAAGTTCTGCGAGCTCAAGACAGCTGACCCAGGCCAGCTGCAACCATGCCATGGGTCTTTTATTGCAATGTAGATCTACCCTCTGAAATTAGAACGAAGGCTTTCTCTCATCTTATAACAGCTGCTGAGCATGATGGGAAAAGGGGAGGAATCTAGGACTCAAACACAGATTCTCCTCACTCCCTGGAATGAATAGAGAAGACAGCAGAGAAGAAGCAGGTACCTGACTGACAGCAACCCTATGTAAGAGAATCAAGGGAAGGGCAAGAAGAGGCCCTGAAGGATTCATCGCTCTGGTAACAGCTAACAACCTCCCACTGTAGTGCCATGTTTGCTTCAAACATATTAGTTAGCCATTAGTTTTCTCTCCGTGCCACAGAGATCTCCAAACTGGGTGAGGTCCCTGAAAAACAAGTGAGACAAAACTGGAACCCTACCTGTGTGGAAGCCTCTTTGTCTGCACTGGTAGCTCTATTAGTTATTAAATTCCTCTCGTGTAAGAATGACTGTGATTCTACAGATTGTGAGGCCAACAAATTGTCATATTAGGGTACGAAAGGGAAGAAAAATCCTGTGTTTTAGGAATACGTTTTTTTGGGTCTGTGTTCGCAATTGTTACACTTTGCTGCTTGGAACGGTTGTTGTCTTGTTAGTCATCTGCATTGTGGTGTTCTGATAAATAGCAGGTTTTAAAACTAAAAATTGTATCTCTTGGATGGCCTTTATCTAGCCATCTCTGCGATGGACTGGGGCATCCTGATGCACAACCCAAGAACAATATACTATGCCAGTGGTTCGCAAACTAGGGCTACCGCTTGTTCAGGGAAAGCCCCGGTGGGCCGGGCCGGTTTGCTTACCTGCCGTGTCCGCAGGTTCAGCCGATCGTGGCTCCCACTGGCTGCGGTTCACCGCTCCAGGCCAATGGCGGCTACGGGAAGCAACATGGGCCGAGGGACATGCTGGCCGCCCTTCCTGCAGCCCCCATTGGGCTGCAGCAGCCAGTGGAAGCCGCGATCGGCCAAACCTGTGGACGCGGCAGGTAAACAAACTGGCCCGGCCCACTAGGGGCTTTCCCTAAACAAGCAGCAGCCCTAGTTTGAGAACCACTGTACTAGACTAATAGGAGCAGGGCACAAACCATTATCCAAGAGGAGGTGAGGACAAAGATGCTTAGTGTCATTCTGGTCAGAAGGAGGAGCTCTGTTCAAGACTCTAAACATCCCTTCTCCCCTACACTGGAGGCTCAGGAAGTGAGAGGCTGAGTCCTTAGTGTGCTGGATGTTTGCCTCTTAAGCCATCTTCCCCTGTGTAAGCAGCAATTTACCCCATTCAGCAATTCCCTCAGGCAGCACAGAAAGAAATGCAGTTTATTATTTAGTCATAAGTATGGTTTTATGATCCCATAATTGGCAAAGAGAAGAGAAATGTTTGATATTCCATATCCAACAACATGCCGAGTCGCAGAAAGAGAGACAGGGCTGAGTCTGCAAGAAGGCTTACAATAACTCGTTGCTAACAATCCCCAGGGCAGCCACTTTCTCTCCAATGCTTCACTTCTCTGTATTCATTATTTTTCCCTCCTTCATTCATTTTGCAGACCTTCCTCTTACATTTCAGAAAGACACCATTTCCACTTCTCCCTCTGTGCTCTTCAGTATCGCAGAGTCTGGTTGTATATTTTTACTGTCTCCCTCCCCTTCTGTGCATGACTCTGTTCTTCTGTGTACGGTGTACAAAATGGAGGCTATGAGAGACCCAGTGCTTGTAGTGTGGTGTTAATCTGCCTTTTGCACAATTTTATCCTTGCAGCTATTGATTATTGGCTATTTTCCTTACTAGACTTTTCTGAGCGCTGACATTGGGCTCCCTTTATTACACACACCAGTCTGTGAAATGTATATTTGCTGACCTCTCATAATAAAAAGGGAGGGAGCTTATTATGCTGTTTGTCTTGTGTATTTATTAGCAATCTGGAAGGTCTATTTGGCAGTGGTGCTGTTCATACAGTCTTGCAGTCACCAGCCTTGAGGCACAGAATAGCATTTACCTCACAATGACAAAGAGTTTTTACATTCCACATCTTGCTGACTAGGTTATTGCCTGTTGCTTGGTTGCTTTTTATTAAGATAATGTTTTGTACTCTTATTTTTTATTTCTCTTATATAACTCATGGACAAAGGCAACATGCTTCTGTGCATTTAAGTTGGTTGTTCCTCTTGCTGCTTGAGACTTTTTGCCCATACAAAAACACAAGAACGAGGGGTCACCAAATGAAATTAATAGGCTGCAGGTTTTAAACAAACAACAGGAAGTATTTCTTCACACAACGCACAGTCAACATGTGGAACTCTTTGCCAGAGGATGTTGTGAAGGCCAAGACTATAACAGGATTAAAAAAAGAACTAGATAAATCCATGGAGGAGGTCCATCAATGGCTATTAGCCAGGATGGGTAGGGATGGTGTCCCTAGCCTCTGTTTGCCAGAAGCTGGGAATGGGCAACAGGGAATGGATCACTTGATGATTACCTGTTTTGTTCATTCCCTCTGAATTACCTGGCATTGGCCACTGGCAGGAGACAGGATACTGGGCTAGATGGTCCTTTGGTCTGACCCAGTATGGCCATTCTTATGTTCTTATATATAAGACATCTGTTAGCTCTGAACTAAGAGGATGGCTTTTGGAAGAGTTGGGCAGGTGGAAGTTTGGGGTTGGGGTTGCACTAGTCATCAAACACAATAAACTTGGATTCAAAGGTGGTGTAGGTCACAAGTAGAAATTAATCTGATGGCTTTAACTAAACCCCACCTGGACATTTGTCCACATCACAGAACCACCACACAGACCAACCTGACTGGGAGTGTTGATAAAGCAGAGACCTAAAGCTGAACTACTAAAGAGAGTGTCAAGTCACAGTTGAAGTGCATTAGTAGAGGAAATAGGACAGCTCCTATCCACTCTGTAGATCATGTGGTTTCTTTTAAAACTTCTCTGAGGTCATGGAGGAGGGACGATATAGTCTTTTTCTGTGGGATGTTTTACACATACACGGAACAGTGAGAACACGCATGGAGCTGTGCACTGCTCTGAAACACCAACAGACCATGACCACAAAATAGCTGCTCTTCTCCCAATCCCATTCTGCAGATATTCCTTTCTCCTTGCTCCAAACTCTGGTAAAATATACCACCGTGACAGCTTAAATGTCTACCATGAGCCCTAGCAAGCTCACCCTGCAACAAAATCTATGAACCAGGTATCAAGATATACGATGGAGCTTGTGGAATTCCCTGAGAAAGATGCTGAATTTGTGAGAGTTTGCATAGAATCAAAGAAATGTGAAGGGACAACATTTCTGTTCATATAATTCCCTGAGGAGAGAAAATATTGCAATTTCCTACATTTGGCACTGGAATAATTTTTGGGAGATTATGGACATAGAGAAATTAGAGATGGAACATACATATTAGGCCATCTAATCCCACCGCTGCTAATGCTGGAATATTTTTCATAGTACATTTTCTAGAGCTTTGTCCAGTCTTAAATGACTTGAGTGATGAGAATTTCACCAGTTTCTTTGGGAGACTATTCCACAGTTGAATAGAACCCACAGTTAGGCAGTGTTTTCGGATCACTCTTCCTTATTCAGTTTTATCTTATTACACCTACTAATATCCCCAGGGGATAAAGTATATAATGCACGTCAGGCTAAGCATGTACAGTATCTGGATGGTGGTCTAGGAGACACAGTCTGATGGTTACACCTGCAAAGAACAAACAAATTTCCATGGGAGCCTCACAACAATTTTGCAACATACATGCACACACACAACTGTGCATGCCCATTCCATCCCAGCTGCCACACCATCCACCCAAAGGTTACTGCAGCCAGCAGAGGGCATACCGTACAGTGTGTTAGTCACATTGCAGAATGATTAACGTAGCTGGGAACACTCTGGCACAATGTCCTGGGAGATTTTCAGAGAGTCTTATACCTGCAAATATATTTATCTTCCTTTTAATATTTCATCGAGATAGAATTCATGAACTGGATCTAGTGTAGAGAAGTTTTATGAATTATGCACCAGAATCAATGAGTTTTTACTTTTCCCATATTTTACTGTGTCTCACAGCCACAGTAGGGATCAGTGTCCATTAAAAGCACTACAAATATTAGAGATCAAGTGGACCAGAGAAGGCAGATGTACAAGGTCTATGGTATTCTGTCTATTCATGGTGCAAAAAAAATGCTGCTTAGTTATATATTTAAATATCCCTTTTCATTCTGTTATATTTAAGTCTTACTTTGTGCGTGTGTCATGCTCATCTAGAACATTGGATTTGTGGGAACATTTCTATCATTGCTCCATTGCTTATCAAGTATATTTGCCTAGACTTTACCTCTCACTTTACTATACAGCTACCACTGCCAGCTCCTCAGATGATGTTATCAGGAAGCGACTCTTGTGTGTTCCCTGAAGCCAAAAACTTCATTAGTAGCTTTCTCTATTTTATATATAGTAAAAAAGTAATAAAAGAGTTACGTGGGAATGTCTCTTACATTTTCAGACAACTTCCAGGAGAGCCACCAGCACCTGGCATCTTAAGTACCAAGTACTTCACCTTTGCTAATACAAGCATATAGCATCGCGTACATATAATGTATTCAGTCAAAAACAAAATCCCCTCACAACTTCCCGCTATGGAGAGGGAAGAAGGGAGAAAGAAGCACTCCTGACAGATGCTAGTCAAGTCACTTATTGCACTACTAGAAAGCTCTTAAGTCCAGATCCACAAAGCTACTTGGGTACCTGAGTCTATGATTTAGGCACGTACGTCCCAGCTTTGGCTCCACTGTGATCCACAGAACTCCCACCAAAATCTGTAAGTGCCTAAACTCAGTAAGTGTCTAAGTATCTGCCTCTGGGCATGCACACTGCTGCCTCTCCTAAACATTCAGATGCCTATCTCCCACCTGAGCCCCAGAGCGATTTACACATCGAGGGAAGATAGGCGTTCGTCTGGCTAAAGGCAAGTCTACACTACAAAATTAAGTCAACCCAGGGCCAGCCCACAACATTTTGACACCTGAGGCGGGGAGCTCAAATGACGCCCCCATATCCCCTTGCTTGAGCCAAAACTTTGAAAGGTCTCAATTCTGCCTTCTTCCTGTTTTGCTCCTCTCATGGTACTGCTCTGCTACCTACCCCAATAAAGGAGAAGCAACAACTTAAAATGCCTTGTTCAAAAATTTTAAGTAACACTTAACTTTCAAACGCCCGAACAGCAAACTTTTCTTGTCTCCATAGTAAACAGGGCTGGCTCTAGGTTTTTTGCCGCCCCAAGCGGAATGCCGCCGAAGCAAAAAAAAAGGCCGGAGTGCCGCCCCTTAAAAAGTACCACCCCAAGCACGTGTTTGGTTTGCTGATGTCTAGAGCCAGGCCTGATAGTAAACACTGGCATTTTTATCTGTTTGAATAATCAAAGTGGTGCTTTCCGTGCCTTCTTGGTTGCAAAGATTTGAACTGCTTCCTGCTGAAGGTCCACAGTCTGGGCCAGCTCATGCTTTGTTGAGATGGTTGCAAGACTGACCAGCCTCTCCTGTGTCATTGTGGAGCGTAGATGTGTTTTTATTATCTTCAGCTTGGAGAAGCTGCGTTCTCCACTGGCAACTGTTACAGGAAGTGTTAGAAGTATGCACAGAGCAACAAAAGCATTTGGAAAAAGGGTGGTCATCTGATTTGTGCACATATATTCCAGACCAGCCTTTGGAGTTGATCCTGCTGAAATGTATCTTGAAGGGGCTTTCAGTTCATCACCTAAATCACTCGCATCAATATCGCGCATGTCATCATGTGTCAACACTGTCTTTAGTGCCCTGCATTGCTGGTGTAGGTCTTCTTCAGGTATAGTGAGGAGTTTTGGAATATCCTACAAAATCCCAAATATACTGCTGTGTTCCTTGAGCTGCATGAAACGTTCTTCAACTGACTGTATTGCACAATCTAGCACCTGGTTAAAGAATTCAACTTTGAATTGTTTTTTGGGGTCTCTTATGGAATTATCCCGTGCCTCATAATCAAAATGTCATCTTCTTCAGTGACTCTTGTGTTCTTGAATGGGTGGGAAAATAGCTTCAGTGTGAAGTTCCTCTGCCAACTTCTGTGCACTCTTCAGAACATTTGAAATCCCTCATCTGACCAGTAAGACTATAGGTATGACTTTGCTTTGTCCAGTTGTTTCGTTGCTCCAGATATATCAAGGTCAACACCTTGGAGTCTCTTGCTTACAACATTTATTTCAAACAGTATGTCATGCCACAACACTAAGCCACACAGAAATTTGAAATTATGAATGTTTCTGGTGATTCCATTTCCCTCTGCCACTGTTATCCCACGAACAGTTCCTGTTATAGCATTATCCTCCATAATGGCAACTATGGCATCATCTACCTTCCCAATTTGGTGTTTGATAGGCTTTATCGCCTCCACTCGACTTTCCCATTGTGTGGTACTTAGTGGTTTCAGTGTCAGAGAGGATGTTCCCAGATGTTGCTTCAAAATTTGCCATTGATGAGTTGATGCAGTGAAAAATACATAGATGCTTTGAATTACATTAAAAAATTCAGCAGCCTCACTAGAAGCTGATGCTGCATCACTGACTACCAAGTTCAATGAATGAGAGAACTGCATGAGACAAAAAAATCTCAAGGGTTTAACTCTCGGATCCATGTCTGCACTCCTCTGTTCTTTCCTCTCATGTTGGCACCATTATCATAGCTCTGACCTCTCATGCCAGCTATCGCAATTCCTGTATCTTCCAGTTTTTTAAGAAGCACATTTGTCATACCAGCTCCTGTAGTATCATCAATGTCAATAAATTCTAGAAAATGCTCTTTGACAGTCACCATTGCAGGGACATTTTCACTAGGTTCTGTTGTTGTAACAAAACGCACCATTAAAGTCATTTGTTCCATATGGCTGGTGTCAGGTGTGCAGTCCAGAATAACGGAGTAACATCTTGCTGACTTCAGATCTGCCACAATCTTCTGTTTGACTTTTGTTGCCAGTAACTGTATGATCTCATTTTGAATGGTTTTTCCAAGGTAGTGGTGTGTGTACATTTCTTGGGTGGTGACTCTTCTTAGATGCTCCTGGAGTACGGCATCAAACTCAGCCTTCAGCTCCACAATTTTAAGGAAGTTTCCATTGTTTGGCACATATAGCTGATCTGAAGTGCCACACAGTGCTAGGTTTTAGGTAGCAAGCATTCTCACAATGCCAATGAGCCTTTTCAGAACATTTTGCCAGTAAAGATACTCTGATGCAATCTTCTCTTGATGCTGATCATCTATGGTGGCCTTTAACCTTAGTCTCATCTCAAGCTCTTTCCACCTATGGAATGCTCTCTGGTGATTTGCTGCCTTCTCATGGCATACCAGATTTCTAGCCAGATTTTTGCAGTCCTTTGTTCCTGTAGAACCCAGTGTGGCTGGAACATTAGACTGGAAGAGTTTGTAACAAAAACAGTATGCAGCATTCTGGGTTTTTGAGTACATAAGCCATGACCTCTCCACTTTGTCACCATTGGGGATTTCACACCAGTAATGTGTTGGATGGAAACTTCTATTTTCATTGTCTTTGGGGAACATGAAGTTTTTCACTTGCTGTGGCCCATGCAGTACAAGGAAGTCCCTCAGGCTACTGCTCAAGTGGGTCCACAGTCCTGGATCATCTAGACTTAACGAACTAAACTCAGCAGCAGCTGTTTCTTGCGCCTCCACCACACTCTTCTCTGATCTACACTTTTCTTCAGGAATGTGAATGGTTACATCCATTTGAGATGGAGATATGGATGCTGCAGTAGCTGCCAGGTCACCTGCACTCTGACTAACTGGAAGATCAGGCATCTCCTCACCACTCTCATCCTCACTGGGGCCCGAAGCCTCACCATGAACATTTGTGTCTATGTATCTCAGGAGAGCTCCTTCCCGCTTAGATAGAAAAGCTTCCTTTGCTTTCTTTCTTTTTCTGAATGCTGCCCCAGAGGGGCGTTTTCTTCTTTCACTCATGACTGCTGTTCTGTGCCAGCTAGTGTGGCTCTCAACACTCAGTTGAAGGGGAGAAATAAGCAAGCTGGTAACAGGGCCTGAGTGAGGGAAGATATCAGCATCTTAAGGGCCTAACTGGATCCTGCTACTTCAGTTGACTGCTTGTTCTCCTCAAGTGGGTTCAGGGAAGCAGCAGGAAACAGGAAGCTCCCTGAGAAGCTGGTGTTAATCAGTCTAGGTTCCTGGGAGTGCTAGAGAGGTACATAAGAGGCTCCTCCTCCTCTCTCTCCCTGCAGCTCCTGCTGCTTTCTGTTATTCCCTCTCACCTTTTCTCCTGCCTACCTGTTATGTCTCTTGTGCCCTCCTTCCTCGAGCACAGCACTCCACCATCTCTGTGCACCTAGAGCAGACAGAATACATATGCACCAGCAGCAGACACAATTTTTTAAACTCTGGGTCCTAGTGCGCTCCCTCCCCCCCAAGTCTGGCACCTGAGGCGGCCGCCTCAGTTCGCCTCATGGTAAAGCCAGCCCTGAGTCAACCTAAGGGTATGTCTACGCTACGAAATGAGGTTGAATTTATAGAAGTTGATATTTTTATAGAAGCAATTTTATACAGTCGATTGTGTGTGTCCCCAATAAGCGCATTAAGTCGGCGGAGTGTGTCCACAGTACCGTGGCTAGTGTCGACTCTCAGAGCGTTGCACTGTGGGTAGCTATCCCACAGTTCCTGCAGTCTCTGCCACCCGTTGGAATTCTGGGTTAAGCTCCCAACACCTAATGGGGCAAAACCATTGTCGCAGGTGGTTTTAGGTACATGTCGTCAGTTGCCCCTCCCTCCATGAAAGCAACGGCAGACAATCGTTTCACCCGTTTCTTCCATGCAGACGCCATACTGCTTTCATCAGACAGTGCAGTAGGACTGCAAATCATCGTCATCCACCGCTTCCACTGCAACTCTGCTCTCCTGCAGACGCCATTACAAGGCAAGCATGCAGCCCGCTCAGCTCACCGCCACCACAACTGTTATGTCCTGATGCTGCTGGCAGCAGATGGTACAGTAGGCCTGCTAACCATAGTCATCCACCACTTCCGCTGCAATTCTGCTCTCCTGCAGATGCCATATCATGGCAAGCATGGAGTCCACTCAGATCACCGTAGCAGTTATGAGCATTGTAAACACCTTGCGCATTATCCTGCAGTATGTGCAGAACCAGAACCTGCAAAAGCAGGCAAGTAGGCGACGGCAGCGCGGTGACGAGAGTGATGAGGACATGGACACAGACTTCTCTCAAAGTATGGGCCCTGGCAATTTGGACATCCTGGTGGCAATGGGGCAGGCTCATGCTGTGGAACACTGATTCTGGGCCTGGGAAACAAGCACAGACTGGTGGGACCGCATAGGGTTGCGGGTCTGGGATGATTCCCAGTGGCTGCGAAACTTTCGCGTGCGTAAGGGCACTTTCATGGAACTTTGTGACTTGCTTTCCCCTGCCCTGAAACGCCAGAATACCAAGATGACAGCAGCCCTCACAGTTCACAAGCGAGTGGTGATAGCCCTCTGGAAGCTTGCAACACCAGACAGCTACCGGTCAGTTGGGAATCAATTTGAAGTGGGCAATTCTACTGTGGAGGCTGCTGTGATCCAAGTAGCCAGCACAATCACTGAGCTGCTGCTATCAAGGTAGGGACTCCGGGAAATGTGCAGGTCATAGTGGATGGATTTGCTGCAGTGGGATTCCCTAACTGTGGTGGGGTGATAAACGGAACGCATATCCCTATCTTGGGGCTGAGCCACCTTGGCAGCCAGTACATAAATCACAAGGGGTACTTTTCAATGATGCTGCAAGCGCTGGTGGATCACAACGGACGTTTCACCAGCATCAATGTGGGATGGCTGGGAAAGGTACATGACGCTTGCATCTTCAGGAACTCTGGTCTGTTTGAACAGCTGCAGGAATGGACTTACTTTCCAGACCAGAAAATAACCATTGGGGATGTTGAAATGCCTATAGTTATTGTTGGGGACCCAGCCTACCCCTTAAAGCCATGGCTCATGAAGCCGTACACAGGCACCCTGGACAGCAGTAAGGAGCAGTTCAACTATAGGCTGAGCAAGTGCAGAATGGTGGTAGAATATGCATTTGGATGTTTAAAAGCACGCTGGCGCAGTTTACTGATTCAGTTAGACCTCAGTGAAACCAATATTCCCATTGTTATTGCTGCTTGCTGTGTGCTCCACAATATCTGTGAGAGTAAGGGGGAGATGTTTATGGTGGGGTGGGAGGTTGAGGCAAATCGCCTGGCTGCTGATTACACACAGCCAGACACCAGGGCAGTTAGAAGAGCACAGCAGGGCGCGCTGCACATCAGAGAAGCTTTGAAAACCAGTTTCATGACTGGCCAGGCTACGGTGTGATAGTTCTGTTTGTTTCTCCTTGATGAAAACCTGCCTCCTTGGTTCAGTCTACTCCCCTGTAAGCCATCCGACCTCCCCCCATCACTCGCAGAGGCAATAAAGTCATTGTTCTTTCAAAATCATGCATTCTTTATTAATTTGTCACACAAATAGGGGGATAACTACCAAGGTAGCGCGGGAGTGGGGGGGGGGGGGAGGGAAGGACAAGGCCATACTGCACTTCAAAATTTATTGAATGCCAGCCTTCTGTTGCTTGGGCAGTCCTCTGGGGTGGAGTGGTTGGATGCCCAGAGCGCCGCACCCGCTCCCGCGTTCTTGGGCATCTGGGTGAGGAGGCTATGGACCTTGGGGAGGGGGTGGGTGGTTACACAGGGGCTGCAGTGGTGGTCTGTGCTACTGCTGCCTTTCCTGCAGCTCAACCATACACCGGAGCATATCAGTTTGATCCTCCAGTAGCCTCAGCATTGCATCCTGCCTCCTCTCATCATGCTGCCGCTACCGCCACCGCCACCTCTCCTCTTGCTCGTCCCTCCTGTCCTCACGTTCATTTTCTGCTTTCCTGGACTCTGCCATTGTTTGCATCCACGCATTCTGCTGAGTTCTTTCAGTGCGGGAGTACTGCATGAGCTCAGAGAACATTTCATTGCGAGTGCATTTTTTTCGCCTTCGAATCTGCGCTAGCCTCTGGGACAGATATGATAGGGAGAGCATTGAAACATTTGTGGCTGTGGGAGGAAAAAAAGGGAGAGTAGTATTTTAAAAGACACATTTTAGAGAACAATAGGTAGACTCTTTCATGGTGAACCAAGCTGTTAACATTACATAGCACCTTTATAACATGTGAGAATGGTTTCAAACAGCAGCACCCTCATTTCCCATACCAAGCACCCATTGGGTTGGCCATTTAAAATGGGTTGGCCATTTAAAAAGGAGGGGCTGCAGTTTTCGGGGTTAATGTGCAGCACAAACCCAACTAAACCCCCACACACACCCAATTCTCTGGGATGATCGCTTCACTCCTCCCCCCACTGTGTGGCTAACAGCAGGGATGATTTCTTTTCTGCCACAGGCAAACAGCAGGAACGGCCACCTCTGAATGTCCCCTTAATAAAATTCCCCTATTTCAACCAGGTGACCGTGAATGATATCACTCTCCTGAGATAACACAGAGAGATAAAGAATGGATGTTGCTTGAATGCCAGCAAACACCGGGACCATATGCTGCCATGTTTTGTTATGCAGTGATTCCAGACTTCATGCTACTGGGCTAGCATAGTAAAGTGTCCTACCATGAAGGATGGAATAAGACTGCTCTCCCCAGAAACCTTTTGCAAAGGCTTTGGGAATACCTCCAGGAGAGCTTCATGGAGATGTCCCTGGAGGATTTCTGCTCCATCCCCAGACATATTAACAGACTTTTCCAGTAGCTGTACTGGCCATGAATGCATCCCATGTCTTCAGGGCAAATCAATCATTAAACACTCTTGCTTTTAAACCATGTATTATATTGACAAAGGTACACTCACCAGAGGTGCCTTCTCCAGCTTCATGGTCTGGGAGCCTGGGTTGGGAGGGTATTGGCTCCAGGGTGAAAAAACGGTTCCTGGCTATCGGGGAGAATGGTTTCATCCTCCACTGCCTCCTCATCTTTCTTATCCCCCCAATCCTCATTCCTGTTGCGTGAGACTCCCCCCTTGCAGGAGTCCATGTACAGGGGTGGGGTAGTGATAGGGGCACCCCCTAGAATTGCATGCAGCTCATCATAGAAGTGGCATATCTGGAGGTCTGACCCAGAGCGGTCATTTGCCTCTTTGGTTTTTTGGTAGGCTTGCCTGAGCTCCTTAATTTTCATGCGGCTCTGCTGCGGGTCCCTGTTACAGCCTCTGTCCATCATGCCCTTGGAGATTTTTTCAAATATTTTGGCATTTCATATTTTGGAACGGAGTTCTGATAGCACGGATTCATCTCCCCATACACCGATCAGATCCGGTGTCTCCCATTTGGTTCATGCTGGAGCTCTTTTGCGATTCTGGGACTGCATGGTCACCTATGCTGATGAGCTCTGCATGGTCACCTCTGCTGATGAGCTCACCACACTGGCCAAACAGGAAATGAAATTCAAAAGTTCCTGGTGTTTTTCCTGTGTACCTGGCTAGTGCATCTGAGTTGAAAGTGTCCAGAGCAGTCACAATGGAGCACTCTGGGATAGCTCCTGGAGGCCAATACTGTTGAATTGCATCCACACTACCCCAAATTCGACCCAGCGATGTTGATTTTCAGCGCTTAATCCCCTCATCAGGGAGGAGTACAGAAATCGATTTTAAGAGCCCTTTAAGTTGATGAAAATGGCTTCGTTGTGTGGACGGGTGCAGGGTTAAATCGATCTAATGCTGCTAAATTCAACCTACACTCATAGTGTAGACCAGGGCTAAGTTATGTCAACATACAGCCACCACAGTAATCACTTTTGCATGTCCACACTACGCTCCTTGTGTCAGTGGTGCGCATCCTCACCAGGATCACTTGTACCAATTTAACTGTCAGTGTGAGGCAACTTCTGAAAGGCAGCAAGTCAATGTAAGCAATTCAGTGTCTACACGAATGCTCTGTCAACCTAACTACATTGACCTAAGTGCTATGCCTCTTATGGAGATGGAGTTATTAAGTTGGTGTAGTGAGAGAGTTACATCGGTGGGAGATACATTTTAGTATAGACACTTACAGAGTTAGGTTGATGTAAGCTAAGAACAAAGAACACCTTACTCTGTAGTATAGACCAGGCCTCAGTCATATATGGGGCCTGATGTAGTAGGCATGCTCAGAGGCTGCCTACCAAGTCAGATCCCATTCAAAATCTTCCTGTCAGGGAAGGCGGTAGCAGTGCCCATCTCATAACTTTTAGCCCAGTGGTTACTACTCACCGAGGATGTGGGAGACCCAGGTTCAATTCCCCCCTCTGCCAGAGGAGAAAGGCAAGTGCTCTAATCACTGAGCTCTAGCATAGTCTGATGTGGGGCTTCGTCCCCATCTCTCCTCTGGCCTTCTTTGAGATCCAGGTGGATTACAGAGCTAAGGGGTGTTGCCAGCTGAAATCCACAGAAGGTCATGCCAGTAAAGCTCTCATAAAAGGAAAAAAAAAAAACCTGGGGAGTTTCATCCTCCCAGTGTTGCACTGGGAACCCGGATGACCCCCCTCCGAGGTATGACAATCAAAGTTCAAGGCAAACAAAGTCCTGGGTGCTCTCTGAGGATTTCTCTCCTCCATATGTTCTCACTAGGGATTCACATTCTCCACAGAGGTCATGCAGTTATAATCCAAACCCAAGCAGGTATAGTTCTTCCTTGTTCTGGGAGAGACTGCCAATAACTCCGGCTCCCTCTGCAGTCTCCCCTGTGATAAAGGAGACAGATCCTTATATCCTTGCCACCATGCTCTACAAATTCCAGCACTCCTGAACTTCCCAGAATTCTTTCTGGCTGAAAGAACTGGGTAGTTCTCACCTGATCACACATGAAGGCTCTAATCCTGGCTCTAATCCTGGACCCTGTAACAGAGTCAGCAGCCTTGGTTTTCTCTCAAACTACAGGTTTCAGAGTAGCAGCCGTGTTAGTCTGTATCCGTAAAAAGAAAAGGCGTACTTGTGGCACCTTAAAGACTAACAAATTTATTTGAGCATAAGCTTTCATGAGCTACAGCTCACTTCATCGGATGCATTCAGTGGAAAATACAGTGGGGAGATTTATATACATAGAGAACATGAAACAATGGGTGTTACCATACACACTGTAAGGAGAGTGATCACTTAACGTGAGCTATTATGAGCAGGAGAGTGAGTAACCACAAACCACACAAGAACCACTAAACCAGGAACCTATCCTTGAAACAAAGCCTGTTGCCAAATGTGTCCACATATCTATTCAGGGGACACCATCATAGGGCCTAATCACTTCAGCCACACTATCAGAGGCTCGTTCACCTGCACATCTACCAATGTGATATATGCCATCATGTGCCAGCAATGCCCCTCTGCCATGTACATTGGTCAAACTGGATAGTCTCTACGTAAAAGAATAAATGGACACAAATCAGACGTCAAGAATTATAACATTTAAAAACCAGTTGGAGAACACTTCAATCTCTTTGGTCACTCGATTACAGACCTAAAAGTTGCAATTCTTCAAAAAAAATCTTCAAAAACAGATTCCAACGAGAGACTGCTGAATTGGAATTAATTTGCAAACTGGATACAATTAACTTAGGCTTGAATAGAGACTGGGAGTGGATGGGTCATTACACAAAGTAAAACTATTTCCCCTTGTTTACCCCCCCCCCCCCCCCCGTTCCTCAGACGTTCTTGTCAACTGCTGGAAATGGCCCACCTTGATTATCACTACAAAAGGTTCCCCCCCCCCGCCCCCGCTCTCCTGCTGGTAATAGCTCACCTTAAGTGATCACTCTCGTTACAGTGTGTATGGTAACACCCATTGTTTCATGTTCTCTATGTATATAAATCTCCCCACTGAATGCATCCGATGAAGTGAGCTGTAGCTCATGAAAGCTTATGCTCAAATAAATTTGTTAGTCTCTAAGGTGCCACAAGTACTCCTTTTCTTTTCTCAAACTACAGACACCCACCCCAGGACATTTCCGCTCTAGTGAATGTTTCTTTTGTCCCACAGTTCTGTCTTTGAAACTCAGTCCCTGGAAGAGGGTAGTAGACTTTCCTCCTTGGTCTTAAATTGCCAGTATACCCGATTACAAGGGGAATAGGATTCTGATGCTGAGGGTGGACTCCATCCTTCTTCAATGACATGCCAATACAGTATCTAGGACTGGCCGTGTCAGCTGATTTAACTGCAGTTTCTCCAGCTAAAGATTTAACTGGAGTGCAGGTAACATGTTCTTCTAAAATAAAAGCAGCAAGGCTTCAACCAAACAGCAACAAAGATCCATTCTCTCTGCAGCTTAAGTGCTAATGAGTTTTATATGGATTGGTCTCTTACATGGTCAAAGTCAAGCCACCTCTGTGAAATAACTGACTATTGAGAGGACAAAGTGCCTTAAGTTCAGTCCAACAGCAATACAATTGTATTGGATCTCACCTTTAGGAGAGGATACAGTAAACAGATATGGCATGTAATTTAGATTGGAGTTATTTTGCGGGAGTTCTGTGGCCTGTGTTATACAGTTGGTCAGATGAGATGATAACAGTGGTCCCTTCCGGCTTTGGAAACTATATCTGAATCTATGTCCTGTGCTGCCACATTTGGCCTGCAATACACACAGCAAAGAACACCCACCTAGAAGAGTACATTAAGTTCTTGGTGGCACAGTGAATTGCTTTCCTAGCCTTTAGAATAAATCCAGGGTTGCAATCTGATGCAGATCAAAAGTGAAGCAAGTATGGTTAGCCTCATTCCAGTCTCAGGAAAGCATTTTGTAAAGATAACTATGTTGCTTGTGGGGCAGTGCTTATGCTGGAAGGATGATGGGGCATTAATTGCATGGGGCTAGTTAGTTGGGACTGGCTGTGCTAATACCAGTATTAATAATCTGAGCGTACCCAGTGTGAACTGGATGATTGCAGAAGCCTGAACATACATAGTCTGGATTGAGTGTGGGTCTTTTCTCCAAGCAACTTGCCCCTTGAGTGTTTAATAAACATTACACCTTTGTTCATATCACAACAACTGTCACAAAGGACCTGATCCAAATGCCAACGGAAATCAGAGAGTCTTTCTACTAATTTCAATGGGCTTTGGCTCAGACCCCAAACGTCGCACAACTCTGCCTGGCTTATCTCTTCTCAGAAGAGGCACAGGACTGGAAGAGCAAGGAGTGCTGCAGGCTAGGGTTGAGCTGAGACAGCAGAGTTCTGTGTGCTTGGGTATCTAGCACTGGAATAAGAAGCAGCAGCGTTGACCAAGCTTGGGGTATATTAACCATGGCAGTGACCAAGCACATCTGAGAGTATCAAAAACAGCTGCAGATTAAGCCTGCTCCACTACAGCTGGAACTTAATTTGATGTAAAGATGTTTGCCTGTTCAGACTAGAGTACTGCTTGATTGCTATAACCGATTAGATACCTTACTGCCTCTTAATCACCATGGGCTAGATTGTGTCATCATCTCACTCAGTGAGCTGAGGGGCAAAGACTACCCTGACACTCTTTAGCTCAGTAAGATCTCCTGGGCCTGGTATGTACATCCTATTTCACCAAAAAGGGCCACGTGAGGTCTCAAATAAAAACTGGTTTCACAATAGCCATTCATATACTTGTGAAATGCATGTGTAGGTGTTGTGTAGGGAGTTACACATACACACTGAATATTATGTTGTTAAGGGCTGTGACTAGGGACTGGTCACCAGCAAAGACAAAAACAGGTTTCCTGTCAGACAAGAAACGTTTAATCCATCATGACTGTTAAATGTAAATTAAGTATTGCGTGGTTCATGCTGGGTCCCATCTCATCAGTCTGAACCAAATGCCAGTGAAGGATTGTGAAAACTTCAAAGAGAGAAAAGTAATAGGAATGAGGGCATGGAGTGAGGGGGAGGGGGATCCCTATATTGAGTTGCACATCAAAAGTTTGATCTAGTATATTTCAGGATCAAAGGAGACATTCTGTCATCCCTCACCTGGGAAGTAAACGGACAGCACATTTGCTTCATGAAAGAGGAGTGCTAACCAGGCTTGGCTGAAAACACTGCAGAGAACTTTGTTTGAGAAGTTTCTAAAGACAGGAGGGTAATTTATTAGTTAAGTTCAGTCTCTAGAAAGCATATTATGACTTTGTTTTATATTTAACATTTGTTTCTAATATCCTTACTCACTATCACTTGACTCTATTCTTTGATAGTAAGCTTATTCTTGTTTTCACTATAAATATATCGTTAAGAGCTGTGCAAGGTATTAAGCAAGGTGCTGGTTCTGAGTTGAATCTTACAAAGTGGTGTGTATTGTTCCTTTGGGAACAGTGGGCCTGGTAATTCTAGGGGTATCCAGTGGACTCAGGGGTTGGTGTGTGCCTATCACTGCCTGTCCAGAGAGGACAAGGACTGCAGAGGTCTAGAAGGCAGCGCTTGTGTTGCCAGAGGTGAGCGGCTTCAGGGATCTGATCCACAGGAAGCACAGACAAGACTTTCTCATGCTAAGGAGAGATGGTGGTGAAGTGCCTCACAATTCTGGGTACCCTGGGGACTGTCATATTGAATCAGAGACACAATGTCCCCTGGATTATTCATGAAGCAACACAATTCATGCACCACCTCTTGCTCAGATCGGTGCCTAAAGGATCTAGCCGCTAATGTGCCCAGGAGAAAGACCCCTCTGCTCAAAGATGTTTTTTTATTTTTAAACTGGTAGGTCAGCTTCTCAAGCTTGGTTGGCAGAGAGAGAGAGAGAGAGAGATGCACACTCTTCTCAGATGTGAGCCTTGAAGGGCCTGAGGATACAATTGATAAAGGAAAATTATCCTTACCCAAGTGACTAGATGAGTTCAGGACCCTAACTGCCATTGACAAAAATAACAGAGGTAAGAGAGCCCAATATTCAAGGACTAGACCCTTGAGTGATAAGTGCAGACTTCTGCCTCAGGATACAAGGTTATTATAAGTGCCAAGATGACAGATAACACTGTTCTTAAGAGCTAAGTGGATGATTGTGAGAACAAGTTTCATGTAAGAAACCAAAGGGGACTCAGCATCCCTAAGGAAAAACAGTTGAAGAAGCTTACCCTGAAGAACTGTTTAAGGGACTCAACTAAGTAGCCTGCCCTAACTGATCTTTCCCCTAGAAGCTCCTTTCCAAGGAAACTGCCTCTTCATCAAGCTCCTGTGCAGTCCAGGTGGTCTTGAAAATAGTCCTCACACTACCAAGGAACAACGGCAAGGTATCAGTCCAGAACATATCCTTTCCTCCTTTACAAAAGGGAAGCTGTATGCATCAGACAAGCAACAAATAGTCAAAAAGGTGAGAATCTGCTTAGAATGAGTTAGGTTGGATACATCTTTATTAGAGTTGGCTGTGGGGGTGCGGGGGAGTAAGAGTTCAAGAACATTTCCAGAAATCTAGACAAAATGTCAACCATTTGTATAGCTGATTTTGAAAGTCCAAAGCATTTCTAGGAATGTTTTTGTCACAATTTTTCATGTGGGGTTTTTTGGTCAAAATTATAGTTCAAAAAATTTCAGCCAGCCTCTATTCTTCATATTCCAATGGCCAGCAAAGGAAAAGGCTTTTATAAAGGTAGGGATATGATGAAGTAGATGATCAATGGCTAGAGAAAATAGACAAAGAATGACTAAGTTGTTATTTTCCCCTTCTGATTGCATTATTAATGCAGCTGAGGGGCACTGGGTAAAGAGAAAAAGGAGTAGAAAATACTGTCAGCAACATCTTAAAAGGTGTTTATATGGATCATGAAAAGTTATTAGACATCTGGGGAGTGTGTAATAGTTCATGGATGCCTTAGGTAGTTTTGCTGTTTGGTTTAGGACAGTAGCACAGTTACATTGTTATTTGTATTACAGCACTCCCTAAAGACTCCAACTGAGACCCCATTGCATTGGGCACCGTTTGTACAGAGAGTAATTGACAGTTCTGCCCTGAAAAGCAGAGCTGTAACTAGGCATTTGAGCACCCGGCATATTGCGCCCCACAGTTTGAAAACCATCACCTCCAGCCAGGAGCTGGCAGATCAGAAGCTGTGGGGAGCCCCACAGCATGCTTGGGCCCCTGGCTCTCTGTGATGCGGGAGCTGGGGCATTGCCTGGCAGCCCTCCCTGCCCTGCTCCCCAAGCCAGGCTGCCTCTGCACAGCCAGGTGCTCCCCAGACAGTGTGGGTGGCACAGCTATAAACTGCACCCTGACACGCTCTTGCCTCTCTCCCGAAGGAGCCTGGTGCCAGCTGGTGATGCCCCCTGGAGCCAGACACTCCCCACATAGCCCAGCTGCTAGCAGCAGCGCCAGGAGCAGCAGGGCAGCAGCAAGCAAGCACCACAGGGAGCATCTCATGTCAGCCAGGCTGCAGGATCTTTAATAAAATAGAGAAAGGCACAGGGTGGGACAAGACAGGACGGGACAGCATGGGGGGCACTAGCAGAGCTATGGGTGGAAGGAACCTTGGACAGTAATGGCAGAGGTTTCTGCAGGCCAGTTCGGAGGTGCATTAGCAGAGCTGTGGGACAGAGAGGGTTTTCAGGACTGGAACAGCAAGTGAACTTCAGGTCAAGACAGAAATGCATTGCTCTACACACTTCTAGCAACCATGTGTAACCCACACACCTTCTCGGTGTGGTGGTCTGTCCCATCTAGTGACACTGAGACCACTTAGAGAGAAAGAGAGATCAAATAAGTCTGCTCTACAGCCTTAACTAACAGCCAGTTGGCTTTTAGCTCATGGGGTAGCGGCTCATGCATTTAGCTCCAGAAGTTCCACGTTTGATCCCGCCCTCTGGCAACCAGGGTCTGTTGGCGTTACAGATGCTCACACTGTGCCTGGCCCTTCTAATGGCTCAGCTTTTTCAGGTGTGTTTGGTATTCAGGGATAGAGCATCAAGATGTGTAAAACAATATCCATAAAAGCACAGTTGTTCATCTTATTCATTCATTGAAAGCTCTGGACATCCATTTTAAATTTTAGAACCATTCTGCTCTAAAAGAAATTGATTCAGGAGGCTATCACCAAAAGGTAAAAATTCTTCCCTATGTGTACTGCAGGTCCTTATTGATCAGGAGAATATTTTACATGGATATGATGTAAAAAATTGTGCTAGTAAGTCCAGTGGGATTTGTTAGAACAGATTCATCGTGAGACTCCAGCAGCACACCCGTCCTCTTGCTGAGTGAAGAGGTATCAGAGGAAAACTTTTATAAAGTTAATCCAGTGTTCATGCAACTGAGGAACCAACATCAGTACTTACACCCTCTGTTCAAGCTTCTCATACACTGATGCATTAATGCAACTCACATCGGATTTGCACTACCTCCTGCTACTCCAGCACTGGACGTCTCCCGATTAGAGAGGCTCAATTTTACCCAATCAGAATTATAATTTTTTAATGTGCACGAACAGGGTGTAGGTTAAAATCAACATTGTTTTCCCTGTAACCCAAAAGGAGGATTGGAAGCCAAACACACAGAGATGAAAGGCTACAGACAACGTTAACTGCTTGTACCATATGGGCCCATTGAAAACATTTAACATTAGCTATGTTTTGTAAGCCATAATTTTGGAATTTTTATGTAATATCTCCATTACTGGAGGTTTGCCAACTGGGTAGGCTATTCTGTTCAGTCCTCTGCTAATCTCTTGGTGGATTAATAATCCTTTTGATCAACCCAGGATACTACATTTGCCAGCCACAATCTTTTTCTGCCTCAATCTTCTGCCATCAATTTTCACTTCCTGTGCCCCTAAACATGCATTGGCCACTGAACCTCTTAAAAGTATGCCCTTCAAATCAAATCTTTCGTATGAGAAAATTTTGATCCATTGTACGTAAATAAATTGGACAGACCAATCATAGAAATGTAGAGCTGGAAGGAACCTTGAGAAGTCATCAAGTTCAGCCCCCTGCATTGTAGCAGCACCAAGTAAATCTAGACCTGACCGGTGTTTGTCCGACCTATTTTTAACAATTTCCAAGGATGGGGATTCCCCAACCTCACTTGGAAGCCTGTTCCAGAGCTTTACTGTCCTTATAGTTAGAAAGTTTTTCCTAATATCTAACCTGAACCTCCTTGCTGCAGATTAAGCACATTACTTCTGAACCTACCTTCAGTGGACATGGAGAACAATTGGTCACCATCCTCCTCATAAGATCCCCTAACATATTTGAAGGTTATCAGGTCCCTGTTCAGTCTTGTTTTCTCAAGACTAAACATGCCCAGTCCAACCTTTCCTCACTGTTTTTAAATCATTTATCATTTTTGTTGCTCTGCAATTTATCCACATCTTTCCTAAAGTGTGGTGCCCAGAATTGGGCATAATACTCCATCTGAGGCCTCCCAAGTGCTGAGTATACTGGGGCAATTACCTCCCATGTCTTACGTATGACACTCCTGTTAATACATCCCAGAATGACATTGGCCTTTTTAGCATCCCATTGTTGACTCGTATTTAATTTGTGAGCCACTGTAACTCCCAGAACCTCTTCAGTAGTACTTCCACCTAACCAGTTAATCCCAATTTTGTAGTTTTGCAGTTAATTTTTCTTTTCTGAGTGAAATACTTTGCACTTGTCTTTATTGACTTTCGTTTTGTTGAGTTCAGACCAATTCTCTGATTTGTCAAGGTCATTTTGAATTCTAATCCAGTCCTCAAGAGTGTTTGCAATCCCTCCTGGTGTGGTGTCAACTGCAAATTTTATATACATACTCTCCACTCCCTTCTCCAGGTCATTAATGAAAATATTGACTAATACCAAATCCAGAACTTTTGACAACTATTCGAGTCCAATCTTTCAAGCAGTTGTGCACCCATGTCATAGCAATTTCATCTAGACCATATTTCCCTAGTTTGCTTATGAGAAGCTCATGTGAGAGTGTCTCAAAAGCCTTACTAAAAATCAAGATATATCACACCTACTACTCCCCCACCCTCCACTATGCCAGTAATTCTGTCAAAGTTTGGTGTGATTTGTTCTTGACAAATCCATGATTGCTATTCCTTATAACCCTGTTATCCTCTAGGTGCTTACAAACTGATTACTGAATAATTTGTTCCAATATCTTTCCAGGTATTGAAGTTAAGCTGACAAGGCCAGATGCCTGTAGAAGATTTTCAGAGTCCATTGGAAGAGTTTGTTACAATATTAGGAATTCTAAATATAGCACACCAAATTAAAGTTTCAAACATGGCAAGATGGACCTATTTAGAATATGCTTTAAGGATGCTACCAATGCGACTTCCACATCAAGTGATAACATGGACATCAGCTGGAAAGAGGGTGATCTAGAGAAGCATTACATAGAACAGAGAAAGAACTTAAATCCTTCAGCATGACACTCAGAAGCCTGAGCAGACCAGCACAAAACCAAAATAAATAGAAATTGGGATAGATGCCTAGTGCACCTGAGGGTGCAGGAGGATACAGAAAGAAGAAGATGGGTAAAATCTACTGTCAACCAACACAAAGCCCAACTAAATGGGCTCTATGCAAGTGGAGTGAGGAGACACTGGAGCAGTTAAATCCACACACTGCCCCACCTCTGGACCAGTGAGTGAGCCTCCTGCATGGGTCCCACTCCTCCCCCACATATCTGCTGTTCGAGCTTCCAGGCTGGAATACCCCCTGGAGCCAGCTGGGAGTGGTCCATAGTATCCTCATAACTATGAATCCTGGGGTCCCATTCCTGACATGCCTCCAGCCCACCACCTTCTGACATGGCGTTCCTCACTAGTCTCCAGCCTCTCTCATAGCAGCTAGGGGTAAGCAGGCATGCCAGCACAGCTGTCCACCCATGGCTCCCCTGTGCCATGCCTAAAGAGCTATGACAGTCCTCTGCTGCAGGGCTGAATATAACCCCTAGTGCTTGCTACTGGGAGTGGTCCCATTGTCTCCAGTGGCATCACAAGTGGTGTTAAGCATTACATTCAGTGGGGACTGTAGGATCAATCCTTAGTTTAGATACTGCCTGCCAGGACACAGTGGGAGAGAGACATCAGCTCCAGGGGTAGGGAAGGAGGGCAGGAGATTTATAGAATATAAAATTAAAGAGGTTTCTTGTTTCCAAAGGGCCAGGTCATGTCACTCCTTTGGTTTGGGTTTGTTTGCTTTAACATCTTAGTTATTTTTAAACTCGATTTACAATACAGACTTTAAGACTACATTGAACAAATGGTGGAATGAAACCCACTACCTCATTTCACAAAAGTCATCAAACAAGCAGCATTGAATTAGTGGGGAAAGCTTCTATATGCCATTCCCAATCCCTAGAGTCTTCCACTGCATGTCACAAGGACTCATAATGATGATTAGTAGTAACCGCCATTTATATTACAGTTGCACCTAACGGTGCTAATTGAGATCAGTGCCATGTTGCACTAGGTGCTGTACACACATGTAGGAAGAGACCACCCCTGCCCTGAAGAGCTAACGAACTACACAGACAAGACAGACCAAGAGTGGGAGAAAGAGTAATGGCCTGCTCAAGGTCATGTAGGGAGACTGTAGCAGTCAGGAACTGAATCCAGACCTCCTGAGTCCCAGTCCAGGGCCTTAACCACCAGACCTACCTTCCTTTCATAGTGAGCTGCGTGGGATCAAAGCAGCATCCACAGGGAAATTCACAGAGCTTCAGACCCTAGTCTGTAAGGAACCTAGAAGACCACTGTCCAATGAAGGCCGGGAGAAGGGATGAGAAGAGAGTAGGGTGACCAGATGTCCGTATTTTATAGGGATAGTCCCGATATTTGGGGCTGTGTCTTATATAGGCGCCTATTACCCCACACCCTCTGTCCCGATTTTTCACACTTGCTGTCTGGTCACCCAAGACTAGAGTGTCTGCAAAATATAAGAACTGAATTAAGACAAAAGTCAGTGCATAAGAGCAATTATCCCTTTCTTCTCCTGTGAAATCTCTTTCTTCTCCCTTGCCTCTTCCTTTCCTCATTTCATGCCACTTGTGGCAAGATTTATTTTCAAGCAAAAGCACTGAATTATGACAACGCTGTTGCGGCCTCTCAGACCCTATATATCATGGAACCTGAGCTACTTCACTCTGCAGAAAGCTCTTACCCAGAATGTATTACTACCAGGATTTTTGCGAACACTTCAGCCACTCCATAGGGATTTATTTACACCATCACAGTACATCAGGCAGCTCATTGTTATGGATGAGTTTTCTGTGTACATGGAGCACCTCTTTGTATGTTCTCTGTGTCCATTCACACAGGTGCACATGTCTTCTAAGACTAGAGAACTGAAGAGTGTATGACAATCGCTCTTAACCATAATAAGTGGCATTTTCATATGATGGGGTAGGGAGAATTTTCTCACTGAGGGCCATAAAGGAAGGAATTTAGCCCTAAATCTCAAAGAACTGGGGACTCTCTCTCTTGAGAACTTACATGACCCTTTAATGGGGTACTCACAATTACTAGCACTGCCCTGTGCCTTGAGAAAGTGTTGCAGAAATCTGCCTCTTGTGCCCCCTTTGAGCACTTCCTTGGCCCTGTGATGGCCTGTCTCTCTTGGGGTCTTCCATGGCCTGGACCTCTGGCTAGATCACAAAAATTCAGCCCCCTTCCAGGGTAACAAGAGGCCTAACTGAAAGTCTAAAACAAATATTCACACTAATTAATTCCCCTGCCCCTCAGGCGCCTCTGAAGTCCTCTGCTTCCTGGCTCCTTCAAAGCTTCTTTTATCTTCATTCCTCCTCAGTAGGATTCCCCCACTGCCTCCCTTCCCCAGTGACTCTGACAGCTTCCTTTAGGGATCTTGCTGCTCCTTGTATGCCCTGCTCTCTTGAACACCTGGCCACTGGTTTCAGGGGCCCACCACAGGAGGTAACTCTACTCCTATAGGTCAGCTCCTCATGCACAGCTAACCCCAAACTGAAGCACTTTCCCCTACAGTCAGTCAGCAGGTGTGACACGCATAATACAGCCCCAGCTTTATTTAAATAGTCCTTCCTGATTCCCTGCAGCTGGGGTCAGAATTAGAATTAAATCTCTGTAGCAGGTCCAGCCATAGTTACTAATCAGCACTATGTTGCTAGTTCATCAGTGAGGCACAGGAATAGCTGCTAAGTTACCAGCAGTGCTGAGCCCAGCTTGGGCAGGCCCCATTACCCTAGTATCTGAGAGCCTCACAGTGGTTAATGCATTATCCTCACAGCACATCTGTGTGATAGGGAAGAATTATTATTCTCATTTTGCTGATGAGGACCTGAGGAAGAGAGAGCCTAAGGGCTTGTCTACACTACCACTTAAGTCGATGTGACTTACATCACTCAGGGGTGTGAAAAAGCCATACACACACCCCTGAGCGATGCAAGTTACATTGACCTAAGTGCTGTCCACACCAGCACTAAGTCGGCAGGAGATGCTTTCCTGCCCACATAGCATCTGCCTCACTGAGGTGGAGTAATTATGCTGACAGGAAAGTGCTCTCCCATCAGCATAGTGCTTCTTCACCAGATACGCTTCAGTGGCATAGCTGCAGCTGTGCTGATGTAACACAGTAGTGTATGCTAGCCCTAACTCATTGAAAGCAGAGGGAGCTAGGTGCAGAGGTACCTCTGAGGAGCTGGGCCTAAGTGACTTGCCCAAGATATCAAGGGCATCTGTGGCAGAGCAGGCAATTGAACCCAGGTTTCTTGAGTCCCTAACAAGTATCCTAACCACTAGATCGCCCTTTCTCTGCATTGTATCTATCAAACCACTTGATATGTCTTAAGAGCTATTTTTTCTTTTCTTTTTCATTTTAAGAGTAAAAGGTGGCAAGGGATAGCTCAGGGCTTGGCAATAAACTACAGGGCCTTTCACCTCTAAGTCATCAGTTCATATCCAACCCCATATAGTAGTGACTGAAAGTCAATACCATCTGTAGGTGATCAGTGGTTTATGTGGAAATGGGTTGATGGTCTCAGTCCAGTTTTTAATGGACAGATGGCCACATCACAAATATGCACCCTCAGAACCTGCATTATTGCCAGAATCTCAGCAGAGAGGCCAAGGACTATATAAGACTACCTGGATCCTATGCTTCTCTCATTCTTAGAGCTGATCCAGTGAATGAGACATTGATAGGGAGCTGTGAGCAGAGGATTCTTGCACTGCCTCTGCTCTCTTGTTCTGTGGGGAGCTCAGCAGAAGACCAGGCTAGACCACAATTATACAGAGACATTCACCCCCATCCTTAATGGTCAGCTTTTCAAATGAGCTTAGCTCCAAGCGTACTGAGCATTTTGAAAAACTGGCTATTTATTGTGGGTCTTAAGTGGTAGGTGAGATGCTTTTGAAAATATCCTTTTGTAGTCACTGGCACTCCTGCTTCTGATACTCCGGGGGTGGGGGGGAAATGCCTGTCTGACCGAAGGATATGTCGGTCTATCTGGGGAATGCCCAGCGGTGAGACAGGATAAACAGATTGAAATTGAGGTTCAAAATAATGACAACCCCAAAAGATTACAGCAGTGTGAGAAAGATGCCGGTTGGCTGGCTGGTTTGTTTTGCTTTATTGTCTCCCATAGCAGTGGATAGGACATGCACATTAGCCCCAAATGAATTCATAATCAAGGAAGTCATTACACAATATGCCAAATGAATTATTGACAGAACACAGAGAGAGAAGTGTCCCCTGAGCCAGCACAACGGGCGAGGGGCTTAGCGCTCGGCCCTACCATACGGGAATGTCAGGTTCAGTTATGGGTCCCAGGCTCTTGCTCCCTAGAGCCCGGGAGAAAGGCTGAATTAACATTACCTGCTTAGATCCTGCAGGGAAGGGAGCTCCTCTCAGCAGCCGCCTTTCTGGCCGATGGAGGGGCAGCATTAAAAGGCTTTGATTAGCCTTTGTTTCTCCCAGGCTGGACAGATGCTTGTTATATCCCCTTTTGGGGCATAGGGTGTAACGTAGAGAACAATGCAGGGGGGCTGACAAAGGGAGGTGTTGGGGAGAAAGCAAGGGCTTTCTGGTGGCTTCTCTGGTGAGGATGTTCCTGCGGGGGCATTTTAGAAGCTTCTAAACATAGAGGGGCAGGATGCAGGTACAGAGAGTTGCTTGTGGAACTCGCCTTCCCTTGGGCATGTTTGATCTGACAGCGCTGGATCAGTTTGGAGTCAGTTACTTAATGAATATCTAAGCCCCTGATTCTGCAAGGGTTCGTGCACAGGCCTAGACTTCACTCAGGGTGGAAGCAAATGATGCTTTGTGTTCCCTCTCCCCATTAGAGAAATAAATCCAGGGTAAAACAATAAATCTGTAGGGTTTTAGGGCCAGGGAGTTCAGTTGGTGTTTTCAGTTGCTTTGTTACTTGTTTTTTCACTTCCTTTTGCTAACATTATTATAGCCCTGGGAGCTGACTATAGCATCATCCCAGTCCACTTGAGTCATAGAGGGAAGACAATGTTTAAAGATCCTGGGGACATGGAGGAATGCTCATGGAGGGGGGGTAGAGTGTGAGGGGCTGTGGATGGAGAGTAACTTGTGGCAGACGGGGAACAGTGCAATGGAGGTAGTACATAGTGAGAATGACCTAGGCATGACCAGGGATAGTGCTGGCACCTGTGCATGGGGAAGGAGAGCCCCGTGGAGCCTAGGCATAGCAAGAGTGACATGGATGTGACAATGCAGGGGTCAATTCATGTGGAAGGGGAAATGAACTGGGTTTTTGTGGGGTGGGAAAGAGCCCTGTGCCTAGTTAGGTACTGTGCCCATCGGGGGGATGGGCAGGGAAGAGTTGTGAGGCCTATGCAGGGGGATGCAAAGGCACAGCAGTGCTTGCTGTTTGCAGTAAGCATGTCTGTGCGATATTCTAAATGAAGGGAGTTACATAATTCACAACAGGAAATATAACTGCCGTCCTCTCCAGTTAAAAAAAATATGTTTGTTTTTTTTTAAACAAAAACACCAAAAAAAAAACAAAAAGTTTATAGTGGTTTGAAGGCAGCAATTGTAACTGCAGCTATATTGCGATCGAGGCTCCATTCCAGCACAGTTAAAACTCCAAAGGGGTTTTCATTAACTGGTGTCTAATTTGCACACAAAACAGTTGCCTCATTGACTTTGAAGCCGAGTCTGTAGCGGAGACACACGATGCGCATTAGGAATCGTGCCTCCTCACCCTGTCAGGGCAGGAAATGCAATCCGTTTTGCACTTCACCAGGCTGCAGTGCCAACGGGGTGGTTGCCACCTGAGTGGGGCATTTTCACAGTGTGGGCACAGCCTACACCCCAGCTAAACCCTTTGCATGAAGTACAGCAAACACCCCAACTACCACGGCTCATGCCTTTTTTATGCCTAGCTGGAGCTAGGCTTGATAGGTTAGAGCTCAGGTGTATGTACACTACACTCCTTAACCCTTTCCTCTCCGATTCTACCCCTGCCCGCCCACCCACCTAGAGCTGACAGGGAAACAGAGGATTGGGCTGGGGCTGGCCAGGTTGATCTGAGGCCCAAACACCCAACCCTTCAGGCAGGATATATTTTCAGAGAACTCACATGCAAGGCCTGTATGGTCACACACCTAGATGTTCCTGGCTTCCTAAGCACTAGAGCAGGGCTCCAGTTGTGAGCAGTTAACATGAGGACTGTAGGGTATTGGCTACTCAGGGCATCTCTACAGAGCTTTGCCTATCCAGGTCTTGAGCTCCAATCCAGCCCCACAGCCATTGTATGGCATCACTGATGAGTTGGGAAAGAGGTTGATCAGCTCGGTTCTGAATAGACCAGCATCCACATTACCAAAAAAACCACACACCACAGCAGCTGGCACTAATTGGCCCTGTGGCCCATGGAGGGGACAAGGAACGAAGGGGTTGGAGAGCCTGATTTCCCTCTCATCCCCAGAGGTGGTCTTTCAAGGGAAGGACTGATTCTCACAGGTTAGGTTCAATATGTGGGATGAGCTTACACTGCTGCTCCCCTGTTTTTTGTGTGGCTCCTTTTTCTACCCCTATGACATTCTGGGGTAGAATCTAGACCAGTGAGAGGTTGTGTCACCCCTGCCTCACAATCCTTTGCTGCTGTAGCTCCCACCTAGGCTGCTCAAAGATAGCCTTCCAATATGCAGGTCACACGCTGAGTGTGTATGTATCGCTGCAGCCTGTCAGCCACACTCTGGCTTCCACCAGCCTGGGTTATCACTTCCAGTCCCAGATTTCTGCCCTAAAGTGTGGGTTCTGCACTGTCCAACCCTCTCCAGATATATTGGGTCTGTGGCCCCTCTAAAATGATCAATATACAAGAGTCTGCTACCTTAAATGAAATTACCCAAACAATTCAAACACTAGATTAGTTTTAATTAAAGAATAAATCAAGTTTATTTAACTTCAAGGAGACACTTAAAACCTAAAGGCATTAATGTCAGAAATGGCTACAAGAGAAATAAAGGTAAGTTTAGTACCAGGATGCATTTTAAGAAACTAGACCTGTTTCAAGGTGAAGTCCTTTCCCATGTTTCCAAAACTGTTGTGGACCAAACTCTCAGGCCAGGATCTGCTCCCAAAGTCCAACTGTTTTGTGTCTTCTTAGGTGACAATGAGAGAGAGTGTGACAAGGAGTGAGAACTTGGAATGTGTTAGCCCCTCACTTTTATAGTTCAGTCACCCTTCAAAATGCATTTTCCTGAGGATTTCCCCTAGACATAGTTCATTCCCTCTGTGAGAATGGAGGCAAGAAGTCTGGTGGTGAAAGAGGTTCTGTGCTCTTGTTTATGAAGTTGCAGATCTGTTTGTTCCTGCTCCCTCTTTGCCAAAAAGCGGCCACTTGATAGGTGATGGCCCATTAATTTGATACCTGGCTAGAGGCATCAGCTCATCCTGTCTTTCAGAAACTGGTTGACCCCCCCCAGATTTGTCTGGTAAACATGTGTCAGTCATGATTTCAGCATATGTTATTAACTTTATATATGATACTGGTACATACATGTCACTGATATTATTGATGAGCACAATATTAGTTTTCAAATGATACCTCACAAGGCATATTTTGTACAATTTCTACTACAATGGTATTTAGGGTGTGACCGCAGGGGTGCATTCTGTCACAACCTCCCTGTGATAGAGTGCTGAGGCCTGACTAGTGGGTCAGCACTCTGATCACTGTAGCTGCAATTAGCTTCCCCAGTGGTGGCTGATTGTGCCATTAACTAATCAGCAGGAGAGGCTGGGGGAGGTAAGGAACCAATTAGGTCTCTCCTGGCTACCCTGATAAAAGTCAGGAAGGAAGGATTACAAAGGAGAGGGAGGGGGACCATGAGTGTGATGGGCCAGAGGGAAAGAGCTCTCAAGGTAGGGAGACTACTGTTCCTCCTAGGGCTGTGGTAAAGAGGAACTGGTAGATGTAAGGATTAAAAGTGAAGATGTTGCTGTATAGGTGTTGGTGGAAGGGTTTAGAATAAAATACAGACTGAACATTAAAAGAAAGTGGGTCTGAGCAGTTTTGGGGGCATCAGCAGGTGGGGACAGGGTATTGCCCTGTCACACCCTATCCAACTTGACTCTTTGTGGAAGTCTTGAAAATCCTGCTTCAGCACTAGACTTGTGTGGCTTGAGCCCCTGGAGCTGTAGGGCACATGCAAGTCCTCTATGGGAATACCCCAGTGCAGGAGGCCCCTATGCTAGGCACAGAGCCAGCTCCACCATCTCTACACAGCCTAGGTGCTGGAGGAGTTCACAGCAGGGTGATGGCAAGCCAAAGGCAGGGAGGAAATGGATGGGGATGGGAGGTGGTGTGACCAGGGCAGACCTGTGCTCTTGCAATGATTCAGAGGGGGCACAGAAGCCCCTCAATATAAAAAAAGGTGCAAAACACTTCCCCTCCATCCTTGTCCACTTTGGCCCAGCTGCTCAGAGGTATTCAGGTGCCCACTGAAATCAATGGGAGTTAGGCACCTGAATATCTTTGAGGATCTGGGCCTTTGTCTTCAAGGCCCCTTGGAGTCCTGTTGCCTTTTCCTTCTGTTTCCCCTTGTTGGGGCAGGAGGAGTTAAATCTTGCAGAGCACATGGAGAAATCCCAGGTTACTGGAGGCAGCCAAGCTATATACTCCAGTGCAGTGCTAAAGAGGGCAAGGTGCTGCCTGTCAGCAGGAGAAATCATAGACAGTCTCTCTGCTGCCTTACTTCTGGAGTTGCTTGGGTATGGATATTTTATTTCCTCCCTTTGTTTATGTCTTTTCCTTTACAAGAATATATTTTTTAAAAAAGGATAAAAAGGAAGGCAGCCCTTGAGCTCTGTTCAGTTGGAAGTTAGGGGACTCAGGAGGCAAATTAGCAATAACACATTAAAACAGAAATGATCATAACATCTAGTTAAGGCTGTGAAATTGCTCCTCCGGCTCTGGTGGGAAGAGCCAGTGTGTGGGAACTTAGGAGTCTGTAGAGGAGCAAAGACTGGTATTTAGCATACAAGTAAACAGCAGCAGAAATGAATATTTGAGAGGCACTTAACTGCACCAGTGTAGATAAATAAATTAGGAGCTAGAGTTTGGGAGGCCACAGGAGGGGCTGCACTTGAAATGACTGCTGCCTCCTTTTCCAACGGCAGGAAAACAGAGGTGAAACTGTTCAAAAAAGTGGGGAAGCCTCATAAATCTAGCCAGGGTATTTCACTCTGTTGTGAATTCCAATTAAGGCTTCTTTCTCTCTATCATTTCACTGTCAAGCCTGTGCAGCATCCATTGATCTGGGCTTCTGGTGTTGAGAAATAATGGCCCTGCCTTTCCTGGCTCCAGCCAGCTGCCACTGTGAGGGCAGCCTCATTACTGTGCTCACCTTCTCAGCACACCGTGATGGCTCTGTTGCCCAGTGCCCATTTATGAAAGCCACAGATCATGAAAAAATGATTGCGTTGGGCTGACTGTTTTTCCTTATGAGACCTATTGACTTATTTTCTTGGTGTCATTTACTTTAGCACACACAGCTGCCATCACATCTCTGCCCCATTGGTGATTATCCACATTCTTATGAAACAATGCTTTACATGTCTGATGCATCCTTTCAAGAGATATTCTAGAGTCAAGGGGCAGCAGGAAGTCCTGGATCCCCTTCCAACCCCCTATGCTTCACAAGCTATCTGGTCCTTATCTCCCTCTTCTCTTTGTCCTCTCCCACCCACCCCTCTCCTACCTTCACCTACTTCGGTCTCTCTTGCATCTCCCATATCTATCAAAATCCAACTCCTTTCATCTTCATTCCCACAATTAGAAAAACTCTGAAACTCACCTTGCTTTGCTATGAGAGTCTCCCACCCCCTGCCATGTTGGGAGTTCTCCTTGCTACTCTGAGTGTGGGTCTTCCACTGAATCTAGTAATAAGTCAAATGTGCTCATATGTAGCACCTTCCATCTTAAAGAAGCCCAGGACACATTCAGCACCACTGGGAAGGACAGTAACTCACTGGCACACAGCATACCACACAACAGCAAGGGGAAAATTGTGTCTAGGAATGCCAGGGTAAACCCCTGCCTTTATGGCAAGAGCCATAGTACTTTTAATAGAGGGCCTGATTCTGACAGTGTAAATCAGGAGTAACTCCAGTGAAGTCCATGGGGTGACATTGGTGTGATGAGAAGAGAATCTGGCCATTTTTAAGGATTCATTTGAAAGATTCAGATGGGTTAAATTGCACGGAGCTCAATCTACCTACCTTGGAAAGAGGAAGGGCTGATGGGGACTTTTCTGTGCTTTCAACATGTAAAAGCAGTGAGTATGGTATGCCAATGATGCAGTATTGCCAACCCCAACCATGCAAAGTCATGAGTCAGTCCCCCAAAACCATGAGTCATAGGATTTTTAAGCCACTTTTAGACACTAAACAATTTGGGGAGTTCATTTGCTTTGGCAGGTTCCATGCAGGCAGTACTGGGACAACACGGAGGGTCCCCCAACAAAACACTATGGGCTGATCCTGAGCAGGAAGCCTACAGTTCCCCTAATTACCACAGAGAGAGAAACATATTAGAAAGGGTAGTAGACCTGAGGAGTTCTAATGCTGTGCTGGCCCCAGGGGCCAACCTAGGAGTCACTGTGTTTCATCTTCAAGTGTAAGAGCTTAAGCCACTATACCTAGGGGATTTGCAACCTTTCCTTTTCTGCCAGCCCTGCTAAGTTTTGTCATGGGCTGCATCCCAGCCCTGCCTCTGCTTCAGCTGTCCTTAAACATGCAGATAATTTTTGGACTGATTCTGCCACCTTGTCATGAGGCAGTACCTGACTACAAGAGCATTCCCATTATTTTAATGGGGCTAAACATGGAGTTAGGTATTATTCAACCTAAGAAAGGATAGACTGCATACCCCTAGCCTTCAGTCATGAAAATGGACCCATGTGGCTACACAGAACTGATTTCAGTGGGGCTCCATGCAAGAGCAAGGATGCACCCATACAGAGCAGCCTGCAGAATTGGCCTTTGGGCCCTGCTACTGTAAAGACTTACACATGCACTTTGTCTAGTCCCATTGAAATTAGTTGGAGTACTCACAGTGTGTAAAGTTAAACACATGCATTAGTCTTTACAATCCAAGGCCCTGAACTTGCAAACTCTAGGGCAGGGCCCTATCTTCTTAAAGCTTTTCTTTATTATAAAGCAAATTAGTAATTCATATATCAATCAGTAGATCTCAAAGGGCTTTACAAACCATGTCAGTATCACCATTCCCATTTTACAGATGGGAAAACTGAGGCACAGAGAGGGGAAGTGACTTCTCCAAGGCTACCCAGACGGCCAGCAACAGAGACAGGAATAGAACCCAAATCTCCAGAGTCCCAGTGCTCTACCCAGTTAGGCCACACAGCTATGAATTGCTTAAAGCATTTTGAGGCACTACGTAAACTAAACAACCAACAATATTTCTAGACATCCTTGTTAAGCAAGGGAAATGCTGGCAAATCACATTTTTAAGCATGTAAATGTCTTCCTATTCCATTGGTAAGCCAGTGTTAGCAGTATGGAAACCAGTCTGCAGTTGGTCCTTGCCAGTGTCACAAATCAGGTCACTGGAAGATGGCTGCTGCTGCTACTGCCACCATGGCTCTGGAATGCCAATGGTAATATAAAAAAACCACCACAATTTTACAAGTCATGCAGGAGACAGGTGCTTCTTATCTTTTTCTGAACCTTCTGATGGCTCCACTGAGCCAAATGTGTGGCATTTCCCTCTATTTTGAGAATCTTTCTATTCAAATTCATAAAGAAGCCTCCTACTCCCTGCAGGCCCTGCCCCAACCCCCAAAAAATCAAAGGCAGAAACCTTTTCTGGAGTCACAGAACTAAAACATGCCTTTTCCCTTGCAAGTTTAGGCACATGGCATTATCTGAAAGGCCAAGTCAGCATTACTGTACACTTTAGAAAAAGATGTACTGTAAGACAATGTAACATAACATGCACTGTCTGCTTGAGACTTCCAGAATTGGTGAAAATTTCCCCCTAGATTCCAAACAGTTACTGTAGGCCTGTGGAGTCTCTGTAATCCTGACAAATGTGATTGGTCAGAAACATGGTGACACCTTCTTTGCTCCCTCACTATCATCATAATATTAACACTATCCTAGGATATTGTATTGTGGAAACATTAGGGGATAAGAAATGATGTGATTCCATCTTCTGCTATGAAAAACAATTGCTGAATTGTAATGGTCAATATTGCCAAATTCAGATAGGGAAAATAATTTTGAAGTGTTATTAGCTTTCTGGTTTAAGCTTTTAAGGTTTGTTTTCAAGCTTCTCAGCAGCTGTGAAGGCTTTTTTTTAAATGAAAGCTGAAATTCTAATGTAATAACATGGCTCCAAGAGGTGGGGCCTAAAGCAAAACACCGGGTATCCTGAGAGCTGGCAACACTGATAAACCTTTTGTATTTGCCAAATAGGAGTCAAATTGTGGCTCGATGGCAGAAGATGCCTCCCTACCTTGATATCCCTTGTGAGAGACTAGGCAGAACTGTAGTCCCTGCAGTCATTGTAGTATAGAGATGCTCCCTGTTGGCTCCTCTGTGACACAAGACAACCCAGAATGGTGCAGAGAAGATGGAACAATGACTTGAAAGGGTGTAACAGAAGGCACAACCCAGCTACAGGTCTGGGAACTCCAGGCTTTCTGCTTCTCGAAGACAGAGTCATTCATTTTCAGCCACTGTTCTCTCCACTTCTCCAAAAGCAATGCTGTGGCTGAAAGACACAGCAGAACCCTATATTAGAAGTCCAAAGGCCCTTCTTTGTGCCCGCTCAGATAACACTTGTATAAAATGGCTTGTCTACACACACAAGTTGTACAGCTTTAACTACACCAGTATAGTTAAAAAGATACAGTTAGATCAGTATAAAAGTGCTTATACCAATTGTGACACCCTGTACCCCATATTCATACAAAATATATCCCAACCATATAAAAGTAGTGAAGTAAGCCTTGTGAGGTATAATCTATTACACACATTTTACCAAGACAATGATGTTCATCAACATTGTATATTGGAGCTATGAGATGTTACTATGTTTGTTACTAAAATGTTGTAATTCTGGGGAATGCCTACAGACTAACTCTTAAGAGACAAAGGACTGACCACAGGTGTTAGAAAATTATTAACTGCTGAAGAAACTATTCACCAGCAGGAGAGACTACATAAAGACTTTACATGTCAACTCTGCGACAGTTCAAATTCTACAAACACAGAAGGTGAATGTAAGAAATTTACAATTCAGCTGAAAGATATTTTGAATTTCACATACACAAGGAACTGTTTTGTCTATGCCCTGGAGGGGGATAATCCTCAAGGGTGGGGAGGAAGGCATAAGAATGGGGAGAAAAACCTCATACCACACAAATTAGGTCTTTCCCCCTCATCTCACAGCAGCAACAATGCTTGAAAGAACAAAAAAGGCTTTTGGAACCAGAGGAAGGTTCCTAGGTGGAAGACTTTCCAGCTAGTATAGTTTGCTGTAAGATTTTCTGTGAGGAAAAAAACAAGTTTTGTTTTCAAGATCACTTAGTTTGGTAAAGTTTAGGAATTAGCTTGCAATTTTATCTTTTTATTTCTTTTGTAACCAATTCTGACTTATGCCTTATCACTTGTAATCAATTAAGATCTATCTTTCTCTAGTTAAGAGATTTGTTTTACTGTTTCATCTAAACCAGTGTGTTTGGGAAATCTCTAATTAGGTCAAAAGGGCTGGTTCATACTTGTTACCCTCTGTTGGAATGATGGGCTAATTATGAGCTTGTACTGTCCAGTGGACTACTGAACAGTACAAGATGCACATTTCTGGGGGCTGGGACTAAGGGATATATGGGTGTCACCTTGTATCTATTAATGGATGGCAGGGAGAGCGTTCACGTACTCAGCCAGAAGTGACTTTACATGCTCATGGCTGTGAGTGAGCAGAACATGGAGAGGTTGCTGTTCTGACAGTAAAGCAGTGTAAAAGACATCCCAGGCTGGAGAGCTAAGGGGACACAGTGGTCCAGCAGTTCAGGTGGCATCCTGGGGAATGTCACACCAGTATAGCTTATTCAAATACAGAAATGGGCATAAACTATGATGCTGGCAGAGCAGATGCCAGCTCATGCCAAGGTCCCAATGACTAGCTGAGCTTTGACAAATACATAGCTGGACTCTGTCTGGTTTACTTTTGAGTTAATATGGATTAAACAGGTACAGTAGATGCTCTTTAGTAGCAACATAGGGTGCCCTTTTGCTATGTTGCTCATAAGTGGCTATTGCTGTTGTGGGGAGTGTCAACAATCCACAGTAGGGAAAGTGTTCCCAGGGGAAAGTTGCTCATAAGCAGTGGTTGCTCTTACAAGGTGTTGCTCCAAACAAGCATCCACTGTATTAGAATTACAAGGAAGTATTTAGTCTCTATTGGATGCTTGTGAGTTGCAACATGTATTCATCTTACAACATGGAACACTAATATTACAAGTAACGTGATATTTAAGCAGTTGTTCTGTGAACCTCTGTGACTAGGACTCATCATACAGGAGAGGGAAGTAAATTAGCACGGAGGGTTTTTTTGGGTTTTTTTTTTTTTTAAAAGGAAATTGTTATGACCCTCCCGAAAGAGAAGGCCCATCAATACCAGCCAGGCTACGGTTGTGTTTTACAACTGGAAACACCCTACATCTGGAATGAGGAACTAGTAACAAAAAGGACTAAAGACTTACTGTTTCTGCTCTCCTCCCAAAGAAGGAGAATCATGCAAATCCATAAACCTGGGGATTTTATCTTATGGCTGGAGAATTTCTAATATAGTACCTATTTTTAAGAAAGGGAGAAAAAGGTGATCCAGGAAACTATAGGCCTATTAGTTTGATCTCAATTGTATGCAAGGTCTTGGAACAAATTTTGAAAGAGAAAGTAGTTAAGGGACATAGAAATAAATGGTAATTGGGATAAAATACAACATGGTTTTACAAAAGATAGGTCATGTCAGACCAACCTGATCTTTCTTTAAGAAAATGGATTTTTTAAACAAAGCAAATTCAGTACATTTAACCTACCTAGATTTCAGTAAGGCATTTGATACAGTTCCACAGGGGAAATTGTTAGCTAAATTGGAGAAGATGTGGATTGATATGAAAGCTGAAAGGTGGATAAGGAACTGGTTAAAGGGGAGGCTACAGCAAGGCATACTGAAAGGTGAACTCTCATGCTAGAGGGAGGTCACTAGTGGAGTTCCTTAGGGAATCGACCTTGGGATCAATCTTATTTAACATTGTCATTCATGACTGACAAAAAGTGGGTGTGCGCTAATAAAATTTGTGGAGGACACAAATTTGGGAAGTATTGCCAATATGGAGGAGGACTGGAATATCACACAAGATCTGGATGACCTTGAAAACTGGAGTAGAAATGGGATGAAATTTATTAGTACAAGGTCATGCACTTAGGGACTAACAGTTTATACCAACATCCCCAAGGTTTTTATCAGGTGGAAGCGACAGAGGAGAATGATGTGCATGTATTGACTGACCATAAGAGGACTATGATCCACTAACATGATGCAGTAGTTCTGGTCTCCCATGTTTAAGAAAAATGAATTCAAGCTGGAACAGGTGCAGAGAAGAGATACTTGGATGAGCAGAGGAATGGAAAACCTACCTTTGAGAAGAGACAGAAAGTTTGGCTTCTTTAGCCTAACCAACTGAAGACTAGGGGAGATATTATTGCTGCCTATAATTAGATCAGAGGAATAAAATCAGGGAGGGAGGGAAGTTAAGCACCAATGTGGACATAACAAATGGATGCGAACTGGCCATCAACAAGTTTAGGCTTGAAATTAGATGAAGGTTTCTAACCATCAGAGGAATGAGGTTCTGGAACAGACTTCCAAGGAGAGCGGGGCTTGGGGGAGAATCTAAATGGCTTCGAGACTGAGCTTGATAAGTTTATGGGGGAGATGGTATGATGAGATTGTCTAAAATGTCATATACCAGCTGATCTCCAACAGCCATGATGGGACACTAGATGGGGAGGGCTCTGAGTTACCACAGAGATTTCTTTCCTAGGTGTCTGGCCGGTGGGTCTTGCCTACATACTCAGTCTAACTGGTTGCCATATTTGGGGTCAGGAAGTAATTTTCCCCTGGGTCACGTCGGCAGAGATCCGGGGGGGGGGGGGGTTCACTTTCCTCTGCAGCATGGAGCAAGGTTCACTTGTGATTTAAATTAAAGTAAATGGTGGATTCTCTGTAACTTGAAGTCTTTAAAGCATGATTTGAGGACTTCAGTAACTCAGCCTGAGGTTAGGGGGGTCTATTATAAGAGGGGTTGGGTGAGATTCTGATGCTTGCACAGTGCAGGATGTCAGACTAGATGATCATGATGGTCCCTTCTAGCCTTAAAGTCTGAGACTGCTCTCATCAGCTGAGTTTGCAGCTCAGAGAGCATGGCAGGAGGGGGATTAAAACCCCAGACAAAGGGAACTATGGATCTTTGTGCTGCTTGAAGCCACACGGGGCAAGGTGTTTCTAGGCATAAGCTGCTTAGCTTGGATTAACCCCAAAGGACAAATAGAGCTTGCTGATTGTAGAAGCCTTCATTGCCTTTTGAAACTTAAGACTGACTCATTTGTGTGTCTATGTTTGCTTGCTTTAACTTTCTAATGTCCTTCTCCTATTTAATAATTCTTCATACTGTTTGCTCTAGGAGTAGGTACAAGCATTGTCTTTGGTGTGAGACCTAATGCACAAGTGACCTGGGGTAAGCAACTGGTCCTTCGTGATTAGGAGTAACCTGAATATTGCTGTGATTCTTGGTGTAAGGGGCCATCCATTACAGAGATATGCTCACATGAGTGGCAGGACAGACTGGAGTACCCAGCAGGACTGTCTCTGACTAGTGTTAAGGCTCTTAAAGGAGTTTACATTTGATGCAGTTGGCTGGTGAAATACAAGTTGAGAACTCAACCAGTTTGGGGCTTGTGCCCTGTTTAACAAGCTGCCCTGAAGTTGGTACACTCAGTTCTGCATCACCACTGGGATTCTCTCATTAGCTATACCAGCATAAGGCACCTTTATACCAGTAAAAGTGCATCCACTTTAGACACTGTACTAGTAGAATGATTTTGGTTTTTAAAAAAAAACTAGTAGTCACACCCCAAACTAATAGTTATAATAGTTCAAAAGTGTGTAGACTAGGTCTCAGACTGCAACCAATAAAATAGCTTTTACTTACAATTCTTAAAACGCATCTCACTTCTTTCCCCATTTAATATAATTACCCACACATGCCCATAAAGTTAATAGAGTTTCATGTGATCTGAATCTTCCAAATCATTCTCAACTGTGCCAGGGTTAAAAGGGCCAACCATTTTACTAGGCCATCAAATTCCCACCTGTTTTGAAGTAATTAGAATTAGATGGGGAAACCTGGGGATTTTAGATATCTTTAAATTAAAGAGTCACTACATTATCAGTAAATAATTAAAAAAATAAAAATCCCAGCAACAGCTATTGGCCAGTATTAATGGGAAGAATTGTGTGAGCTGCTGCTACAGAGAGAACCAAATAGCCACCAGAGGGAGCTCCAGTTAACAAGCGAACTCTTTTCCCCCCAGCCTTATACTGACATCACTGAGGACATCTCAGTCACATACACCAAGAAATAACTAAAACAAGGGCTACTTTCTGCTCTCAGCTCTACAGGTGCAAATTCAGTGTAAACCCATTGATGACAATTTAAGTAGATTTAAGTCAGATTTAAGTCAGTGAGATTTAAGTCAGATTTAAGTCAGTGAGAGATCTGAATTTGGCCCTCTGAGCCATTTAATTGAAGCTCCATTAGCAACACAGGAGATTACGTTTAAATCAGGGTTTACCAAAGAGGAAACTATAACTTATACCTCCAGACAAAGCCCATTGCATTCCTAGGGATCTGTCATCATCACCACCACCACCACCCCCCTATTGCGGGTTTTACTTCTGGTAGCATGTGGGATGAGTTTCCTTTCCAATGTACCATTGGCCCACAATGTTCTGTTAAAGTAAAGTGAATAGATTTACACCAACAGAGAATTTGGTCCATTATATCCATGGCTAGTAGTGTAGCAGGAACAAGAAGGGGACATCCAGGTCCTATCAGTAACCTATGTGTTCAGCTTTCCCAAGGAATAATGGCAGTGGTGAAGATTGTTGTGTGATGAGTGGAATTGGAGAAGAATCATCAGGAGAGAAGCTAGAGAAATAGGGGCTCAGTGATTCAAGCTGGGGTAGGGGCTGCTTGCACTCAAACTCTGGAGCCCCATCATGTACCATTGGTCACTCAGCAGGCCTAATAAAGATCACTTTCCTACAATTCTGCCTGCCTGATCTATTACTGATATGCATCTAATAATATCAATGATGCATTTTCTGAGGCACCTATCCCATACTAACCAGATGCAATTTACAAATGCGCATCTCCACAAATAGCTCTTCCCTCATGGGTTCAATGATCTCTTAGAGAGACAGACTAAGTGGGGAATAACCCTGTTATTAAAGCGGCTTGCAAATTCTCCAATGGAATGTTGCAAGTTGCTGAAATCTAAACATTTCACTGAGACTGTCTGATCTCGAGGACCTTGCCATGGAAAACATGTGGGTTTCAAAATCTGCCTGGTTGCCACAGGAAACTGGTCTGGTTTCTGGCTAGCTTGCCCATCTGGCTCCTCAGCAGCTTGTGCTTCCAGGCTTTGGCTCCTGGAGCTGACTGGAAGCCAAGAGCCTGGCAGCCCTGAGATTCTCCAGTCCCAGGCTCTTAAGCTCTCAGCTTTGCAAAGTGTTGTGGGATGCTTGACATGGATGAACATAATACATTCAGTTAACTTCCCAACACCACTTCCTATTAATGCCATGCACATAATACCTATTAACATGGTATATACTATGCCAAGAGTGAAACCACACAGCTCTACCTATTATGATACAATAGAACCAAACAACTGAAAAATGCTAACTCCCCAATTCTCTAAGTAGGGGCAGACCTTAAGATGTCTGTTTTCAGGAGCATAAAATTCACACACACAAAAGACAGAAGCAGCAGCAGCAACTCCTTTCAGGCCCTATATTTTCCCCAAACAACTAACAGTCACTGGCAGAGTGCAAGGAATATTAGTTGCTGAAGTTACACACAAGACAGGAACCATGGGCTGTCTATTTAGTAATAGGTCTCTTTCATTATATATGATTAAGCTATGAGTATCTATTGCTGTCACCATGCTGTTAATATAAATGTACAATTAGTATAGCTTAATCATGGCTCCTCTATACCAGTTAACAGCAACAGTTTCAGTATGTCCAGAGAATGGAGACAGGCCAGTCCTTGCCTACAGACAGCCCTGCAACCTGAAGCAAATACTCACCAACAACCACATACCACACAACAGAACCACTAACCCAGGAACTTATCCTTGCAACAAAGCCCGTTGCCAACTGTGCCCACATATCTATTCAGGGGACACCATCACAGGGCCTAATAACATCAGCCACACTATCAGAGGCTCGTTCACCTGCACATCCACCAATGTGATATATGCCATCATGTGCCAGCAATGCCCCTCTGCCATGTACATTGGTCAAACTGGACAGTCTCTACGTAAAAGAATAAATGGACACAAATCAGATGTCAAGAATTATAACATTCATAAACCAGTCGGAGAACACTTCAATCTCTCTGGTCACGCAATCACCGACATGAAGGTCACTATCTTACAACAAAAAAACTTCAAATCCAGACTCCAGCAAGAAACTGCTGAATTGGAATTCATTTGCAAATTGGATACTATTAATTTAGGCTTAACTAGAGACTGGGAGTGGCTAAGTCATTATGCAAGGTAGCCTATTTCCCCTTGATTTTTCCTACCCCTCCCCCCTCAGACGTTCTGGTTAAACTTGGATTTAAACTTGGAGAGTGGTCAGTTTGGATGAGCTATTGCCAGCAGGAGAGTGTGTGTGTGTGTTCCCCGGGGGTCGGGGGGGGGGGGGGGTGAGAAAGCCTGGATCTGTGCTGGAAATGACCCACCTTGATTGCCATGCACATTGTAGGGAGAGTGGTCACTTTGAATAGGCTATTACCAGCAGGAGATTGAGTTTGTGTGTGTGGTTTTTGGAGGGGGGTGAGAGAACCTGGATTTGTGCAGGAAATGGCCCACCTTGATTATCATACACATTGTGAAGAGAGTGGTCACTTTGGATGGGCTATTACCAGCAGGAGAGTGAGTTTGTGGGGGGGGCGCGGAGGGTGAGAAAACCTGGATTTGTGCTGGAAATGGCCCAACTTAATGATCACTTTAGATAAGCTATTACCAGCAGGACAGTGGGGTGGGAGGGGGTATTGTTTCATGGTCTCCGTCTGTATATAATGTCTACTGCAGTTTCCATGGTATGCATCCGATGAAGTGAGCTGTAGCTCACGAAAGCTCATGCTCAAATAAATTGGTTAGTCTAAGGTGCCACAAGTACTCCTTTTCTTTTTGCAAAGACAGACTAACACGGCTGTTACTCTGAAACCTACACTAATTACTGAAAAGCTACCTTTGTATGTAAATCAGGAGGATCAGAACTCAACATGTGCAACCCAAGTTGTCAAGGTTCCTTCCCCACTCTGAACTCTAGGGTACAGATGTGGGGACCTGCATGAAAGACCCCCTAAGCTTATTCTTACCAGCTTAGGTTAAGAACTGCCACTGAAGTGTTTCCAAGTGGGCACTTCCCCTGTTCTTTGTGTAACGTCTCCCCCCTCACCCCAAATACCCGCCCCCCAAGCACTACACCCCCTTTCCTGGGGAAGGCTTGATAAAAATCCTCTCCAATTTGCATAAGTGAACACAGACCCAAACCCTTGGATCTTAAGAACAATGAAAAAGCAATCAAGTTCTTAAAAGAAGAATTTTAATTAAAAGTAAAAGAATCACCTCTGTAAAATCAGGATGGTAGATACCTTACAGGGTAATCAGATTCAAAACAGAATCCCTCTAGGCAAAAGCTTAAGTTACAAAAAGCAAAAACAGGAATATACATTCCATTCAGCACAACTTATTTTATCAGCCATTTAAACAAAACAGAATCTAACACATATCTAACTAGCTTGCTTACTGACTTTTTACAGGAGTTTGGACTTGCATTCCTGCTCTGGTCCCAGCAAAAGCATCACACAGACAGAGAGGACCCTTTGTTCTCCCACCCTCCAGCTTTGAAAGTATCTTGTCTCCTCATTGGTCATTTTGGTCAGGTGCCAGCAAGGTTATCTTAGCTTCTTAACCCTTTACAGGTGAAAGGGTTTCTCCTCTGGCCAGGAGGGATTTAAAAAGGTGTTCACCCTTCCCTTTATATTTATGACACAAGTAAACCGTAAACCCTAGAGATTTGCTTCGTTTGAAAGATGTTAACAGCTGTATAATGCAAAAGTGTTTGGTAATGGGTGTTCCGTTAGCCAGTCTTTAATATATCCAGGAAAAATGTCATTTTGCATTACTCCATTCAAAACAATGAATATACGACTTTAATAAAAAGACATCTGAAACAAAAACCACGCCTTTATAATTCAGCCCATTCCGATAACCATAAGAAAACTGCTTCCACAGATTACTAAAGAATTCTAGCCTGGTCAGAAGCGCATCTTACATGAAGCTGATCTCACCAAATCTCCTCAGAGACAGCAGCCACGAATACCAATCATTTAGCAACAGCCCGAGTTACCTCTCTCGCCATGAATATTTCAATAATACAAAGACAGAGACATAATGAAGCATTTGAGGAGACTGGATTTTAACACAGCGCGGAAAGTAAAAGTCTATATGGAATTAAAATGCTAATCAGACTCAACACAATTGAAATATTAGACATGTGGGGACAGGAAAAACTCAGAAATTTCCTTCATACATTTGGCCTATGAACAGTGTTCCATTTGGTTTCACATCCTGAAAAGGAAAATTTCTCTACCTTCAGATTTCACAGCATGCTCCTCTGGAACAGCTTTTCATTCCATTTTGGAACATCATTGATGTAGCACTGTATATCAATGATGAGATAGAATGTAAAGAAATAAGAAGCGATGAAATGGATATGACTGAGTCTGTCTGGGCAACAATTAAATTGGGGAAGAAAACTATTAGAGCCTCCCCTGGGATAGTGCTTGGGGTGTGCTATAGACCGCCGGGATCTAATTTGGATATGGATAGAGCCCTTTTTAATGTTTTTAATAAAGTAAATACTAATGGAAACTGTGTGATCATGGGAGACTTTAACTTCCCAGATATAGACTGGAGGACGAGTGCTAGTAATAATAATAGGGCTCAGATTTTCCTAGATGCGATAGCTGATGGATTCCTTCAGCAAGTAGTTGCTGAACCGACTAGAGGGGATGCCATTTTAGATTTGGTCTTGGTGAGTAATGAGGACCTCATAGAGGAAATGGTTGTAGGGGATAATCTTGGCTCAAGTGATCATGAGCTAATTCAGTTCAAACTGAATGGAAGGATTAACAAAAATAAATCTGCAACTAGGGTTTTTGATTTCAAAAGGGCTGACTTTCAAAAATTAAGGAAATTAGTTAGGGAAGTGGATTGGACTGAAGAATTTATGGGTTTAAAGGTAGAGGAGGCCTGGGATTATTTTAAATTAAAGCTGCAGAAGCTATCGGAAGCCTGCATCCCAAGAAAGGGGAAAAAATTCATAGGCAGGAGTTGTAGACCAAGCTGGATGAGCAAGCATCTTAGAGAGGTAATTAAGAAAAAGCAGAAAGCATATAGGGAGTGGAAGAAGGGAGGGATCAGTAAGGAAAGCTACCTTATTGAGGTCAGAATATGTAGGGATAAAGTGAGACAGGCTAAAAGTCAAGTAGAGTTGGACCTTGCAAAGGGAATTAAAACCAATAGTAAAAGGTTCTACAGTCATATAAATAGGAAGAAAACAAAGAAAGAAGAAGTGGGACCGCTAAAAACTGAGGATGGAGTGGAGGTCAAGGATAATCTAGGCATGGCCCAATATCTAAACAAATACTTTGCCTCAGTCTTTAATAAGACTAAAGAGGATCTTAGGGATAATGGTAGCATGATAAATGGGAATGAGGATATGGAGGTAGACATCACCATATCTGAGGTAGAAGCGAAACTCAAACAGCTTAATGGGACTAAATCGGGGGGCCCAGATAATCTTCATCCAAGAATATTAAAAGAATTGGCACAAGAAATTGCAAGCCCATTAGCAAGAATTTTTAATGAATCTGTAAACTCAGGGGTTGTACCGTATGATTGGAGAATTGCTAACATAGTTCCTATTTTTAAGAAAGGGAAAAAAAGTGATCCAAGTAATTATAGGCCTGTTAGTTTGACATCTGTAGTATGCAAGGTCTTGGAAAAAATTTTGAAGGAGAAGGTAGTTAAGGACATTGAAGTCAATGGTAAATGGGACAAAATACAACATGGTTTTACAAAAGGTAGATCGTGCCAAACCAACCTGATCTCCTTCTTTGAGAGAGTAACAGATTTTTTAGATAAAGGAAACGCAGTGGATCTAATTTACTTAGATTTTAGTAAGGCGTTTGATACTGTGCCACATGGGGAATTATTAGTTAAATTGGATAAGATGGGCATCAATAGGAAAATTGAAAGGTGGATAGGGAATTGGTTAAAGGGGAGACTACAACGGGTCCTACTGAAAGGTGAACTGTCAAGTTGGAGGGAGGTTACCAGTGGAGTTCCTCAAGGATCAGTTTTGGGACCAATCTTATTTAATCTTTTTATTACTGACCTGGGCACAAAAAGTGGGAGTGTGCTAATAAAGTTTGCAGATGATACAAAGCTGGGAGGTATTGCTAATTTAGAGAAGGACAGGGATACCCTACAGGAGGATCTGGATGACCTTGTAAACTGGAGTAATAGGAATAGGATGAAATTTAATAGTGAGAAGTGTAAGGTCATGCATTTAGGGATTAATAACAAGAATTTTAGTTATAAGCTAGGGACGCATCAACTAGAAGTAACGGAGGAGGAAAAGGACCTTGGAGTATTGGTTGATCATAGGATGACTATGAGCTGCCAATGTGATATAGCTGTGAAAAAAGCTAATGTCATCTTGGGATGCATCAGGAGAGGTATTTCCAGTAGGGATAAGGAGGTTTTAGTACCATTATATAAGGCACTGGTGAGACCTCACCTGGAATACTGTGTGCAGTTCTGGTCTCCCATGTTTAAGAAGGATGAATTCAAACTGGAACAGGTACAAAGAAGGGCTACTGAGATGATCCGAGGAATGGAAAACTTGTCTTATGAAAGGAGACTCAGGGAGCTTGGCTTGTTTAGCCTAACTAAAAGAAGGTTGAGGGGAGATATGATTGCTCTCTATAAATATATCAGAGGGATAAATACCAGAGAGGGAGAGGAATTATTTAAACTCAGTACCAATGTGGACACAAGAACAAATGGATATAAACTGGCCACTAGGAAATTTAGATTAGAAATTAGACGAAGGTTTCTAACCATCAGAGGAGTGAAGTTTTGGAATAGCCTTCCGAGGGAAGTAGTGGGGGCAAAAGATCTATCTTGCTTTAAGATTAAACTCGATAAGTTTATGGAGGAGATGGTATGATGGGATAACATGGTTTTGGTAATTAAATATTCATGGTAAATAGGCCCAATGGCCTGTGATGGGTTTTTAGATGGGGTAAGATCCAAGTTACCCGGGAAAGAATTTTCTGTAGTATCTGGCTGATGAATCTTGCCCATATGCTCAGGGTTTAGCTGATCGCCATATTTGGGGTCGGGAAGGAATTTTCCTCCAGGGCAGATTGGAAGGCCCTGGAGGTTTTTCGCCTTCCTCTGTAGCATGGGGCACGGGTCACTTGCTGGAGGATTCTCTGCTCCTTGAGGTCTTCAAACTACAATTTGAGGACTTCAATAGCACAGATATAGGTGTGAGGTCTTTTTTAGGAGTGGTGGGTGAAATTCTGTGGCCTGCATTGTGCAGGAGGTCAGACTAGATGATCATAATGGTCCCTTCTGGCCTAAATATCTATGAATCTATGAATCTTAAATACTATGGTGGGTTCTACAGAAAAAACGTTAAGTACATTCTTAGGTCCTATTAACTCCAGTTGGACCTAAGCACCTTGCTTAAAAAGTTAAACATATGCTTAGTGCTTAACCTAAATCTAGGCCTAAACATACAGTATTTTTGCCTCTTCAGATATTCTCCGCTAAGGAAAAAAATACTGTACATTTAGGCCCAGATTCAGGAAGGGAGCTTAAGTATATGCCTAACTTTAAGCACATGCTTAGTCCTATTGAAGTCAATAGGACTTGAAAATCCACTATCCTGAAAGGCAAAGCCTAGAACAATCCCAGCCCTGGTCTGAGTGGGAAGTGTAGTGACTCAATTACTTGGCAAAGCCCACTCAGAATTTGGCAGACACAAACCAAAATTTTGGCCATGTCTCCTGGTGCCACCCACAGTCTGAGATTCTCTGTGCATGCCATGGTACACACCAATCCTGAACCTTCACCCAAGATCCAATGAGAACTGGGTGAGCTTCCCTTGCAGTGGTTCTTAACCTGTGGCCCAGTCAGCACACAGCTGTGGCCTATGTGACATTCTCAGGGCTGTAACTAGGGTAGGGCAGGAGGGGCACCTGCCCCAGGTGCAGAGTCAGTGGGGGTGCACACAAAAATGGGATTGTGCAGGATCAGGCCCAGCATCACCCCCAAGGCAGGATTGGACCCAGTGGCATCAGCCCCCTACTCCCCAGCAGGATTGGGCCCAGCAACATCAGCAGGAGACCAGGGTGGTCAGCACCCACCCACCCTGCAGAACTGTGGGTCCAGTGACCTCAGGTGGAGCATGCTCCCCAGCACTAGGACCACAGTGACTGGCCATCAGGGCAGGCTGTAAGGCTCAGCTATGGGCAGCCAAAATAGGAGACCAGCAAGTGTGGAGAGGGAATACAGCGGTCTAAGGCCACAGGGAGGGGGGGTTCAACCGGTGGATGGGGTACACACTTTAGGTGCGGGGGAGATTGGTGGCAGTCCCTGGATTGGGGGCTAGATACAGGGGCACAGTCCCTGGATGGAAGGTTGGTGCTTGGGGATGGGACAGTCCCACAGTGGGTGGTGGAGTGGGCAGTCCCTGGGTGGATGACTGGATGCTCGAGAGGACAGTCCCTTGCGGGAACCATGCTGCCTTGGACAGGGCAGCTTGTTTCTCCAGGGTAGGCACATGTGCCAGCGCAGTAGTGGGGGCTCTGGATATTGTGGGGGGGCTAGTCCCAGGGGGCGGAGGTGATGGACAGCCATTCCCTGGCTGGAGAGGCAGCCTGGGGAGCAGTCCCCCCACTGGGCCAGGCTCCCCAGCTGCATTCTCCAGGTGCTCAGCCCAGCCACAGCAGCACACAAGAGACGGTGGCAATACACCAGGACACTCTTGCAACAAATCAAAATTAACCATTACTGTATTGGCTTATTTTGCTAAAATAAAATGCTCTTGGTAGACATTTGCCCGTGTTGAAATGAAAGGCACTATATCAATCTGGATCATATTGCGGTCATATAATAAATATGAAACCTTATTTTTTCTGTCAATGTACAGGTGCATATTGTGTGAACATGGCCCACATAACACACACAGAGCTGCATATGTGGCCCATACTGGTAAACAGGTCAAGAACCACTCCTCCATTGTGTTGTAACAAGCAGTACAACTTCCATCTCCCTGTTTGGATGGCTAGCTCCCAGAACAGTGATCCCCTCACCCAATGAGCTTCATTCCCCTTGCCATCTCATCTTCATTCATCTTTCCTTCCATTAACATTAGATGCTTATGATTAGGCTACTGGAAGCTTTTGTACTCCATGTAAAAACTTGGACAATGCTATTAAAAATGTTAAGGCTTCCTCATGCCACTTGTTACTGTCCATGCATAACAGAGTTTGGCCCTCAAGTTGGGAATCCTCTACATTGGCACCAGCATTAACTTGTTGAATTTCAGTCTCTCTGGCTGCTGCCAAGAATGCTTTGTTCACCTGGGCATATTTCTTTCCCCTTTGTGGCAGGGTAGGTACACCCCATCACAGGGTGTCAGGTGACATGTGGTCAAAAAGAAGGGGAAAGGCTATACCGCAGACAGTTAGTTCTTATGCTGAGGCCCCTTAATAGAAACATGTGAGTATGGCCTAGTGGCCAGCATCCATAAGGTCAGCCTTCCACACAGGGCAACATGGCCTACTGGTCAGAGTGAATAAAGCAGCCCTTCCAGTCAGGGCAGCATGGTCTAATGGCCAGAATCAATGAAGTCTCCCCACTCTGTGGAATGGTGTGCTCTATTGGCCCATTGGGGAAGTGGGGCACCACTCAGGCATTAGTGGCACCTAGGGTAGGGGGACTCAGGCCCTCTCTGCTCCTCCAAGTCCCAGCCCAGGCAGTGGTGGGGGGTGCTCACCACCAAGTCAGTGGGGATCCTCCCAAAACACACTCACCGGTTCCCTGGTTCACTCACTAGAGAAGAGTCTAAGTCCCCTGGCCTGCTTCCTACCCTTTCTCCCTCTGCGATGCTCCAGGGTTCCCCCAGGTGGCACAGGTCTTGCTGGCACGGTCTCTTCTCCAGGCCCACAAGGCAGCCTGGAGTCTGTCCGGAATGCTGTGTGCTGTGGCTCTGTAGTCAGAGCCTGTAGCAGCTCCCTGGCAAGAGTCTGCATCCTCCCCCTTCAGCAGTCTGCCTGGAGTGAGTTGGGCTGTTTCCTTTTATACTCTACCTCCAGGCTGAGCATGCCCAATAGAGCCAGAGGGGTGGGGCTTCCTCAGCCTGCAAAGCAAAGCTAACCCTTCTGGGGCTAGTGCAGGGTACATATATCCTGTCACACCCTTTGATGTGTATCGGTTGTGTCTTCATAAACAAGAGAAGTAAAATGTGTCCAGAGCTCCAGAAAGAGTTTAAAGGAGACATTCACGAAGCCTTGCTGCAGGTCTTCATGTACTGCACAAAGGAAGGACAACTCCGTTGCAGGTTATTACAGTGGGTGCCAGCTCCCCCTCTCCATCGCAGAGCTACCTATGGGCTAACCAGAATGATTCACATTCACCCTCATTCAGCTTCTGACAGCAAGGAAGCAGGTAGACATATCTGCAGGCTGCGGTTCTCTTACCTATCAACTAAGGAGCTGAGTTAAAGCACGGCTTTTTTCTCTCCATTTCCTCTAACAGCTACTTATGTTTATGGGTCTCTTGGCTTTTCTGCACTAACTCTAGCTCCCTTGAAACTTAAACCTGCCCTTTTGTAGCCCAGCAAATACTTCTGATGATGTTTCCATTTAGTGCCTAGGTATGGTAATGAATGGGGTAAACAGCAGGAGATAAATCCTATGCGGGAGTTCGTTGGAATAGTCTGAAGAAGAAAATGAAAACCCCATGCATGTTGCCTTATAAGCTAAAAAACCCTGTAGCCCTCTCTATCATTTTTTAAATTCATATATTAATAAATAGATTTTAAATTGCAGACACATTATGTAGTTAATAAATCTAAATCACAGTGTTAACCATAGGATCTGGGTAACATAAAACACAAGACACTCATATCCTATAAATACTAATTTCATGTGCTTAAACCAGGTAGTGGCTGAGTATTTACATGGAGCTAAATTTTGCCCAGAGAAGTAGAGCTGGCCATGTTGTGAAAAATTTCAAGGTTTCAAATTTTGTTCCACATAGGAATGAAACCAAGATCTTTTGAAATGTTTCATGAAAACACATGAGAGCAAGAGAGATTTCCCGGAATAGCCAATAGCCCAGTGGTTAGGGTACTCTCCTTGGATGGGGAAGAGCCAGGATCAAGTCCATACTTATCATAGGTCTCCCAAATCACAAGTGAGCACCCTAACCAATTGGCCACGCTGGGGTGGGAGTCTCTCTGTCTCTAGAACAGTGGTTTTCAAACTGCAGGTCAGGATCCAGTACTGGGTCGTGGAATGTAAGGCACAGGGTCATGGCGGCTCTGGTCTGAACTGAAAAATTCCTGACCAGTTCTACTTGGAAGCCTTTATATAGCAGTTTCCGTTAATGTCAGTGCGAGCCCACACATGCATTCATGGGCTTAAGCTGGCATTAGGTAAGTATTGCACCATTACATGGTCAATTACTTCTGTGTTCTAAGGCACAGTGCAAATTGGACGTAAATTATTAATATTACTTGGATCTTGCCTTCAAAGCATTTTACTAACATTAATTAATTCTTACATCCCTCTGAGGTAGGTGGCTGTGTTATTACCTGTGGTCTTTACTAAAGGGTAAATGAAGATAAAGAAGTGATGTGACTTGCCTAAGGCTGCGGGTTGAGTCTCAGTGGCAAAGCCACACATGTAGAACTCAAGAGCTCTCCATTCCTATGGTGCTGAGCAGCACTAGACCACTTGACCTAAGCAGTAGGCTTCTTTCTACTAGATTTATTATAACTACAGTGCACTGGATCACCTCCTCCCACAATAAAACCCATGAGAGGGTGTTCTGGGGGAGGAAATCTCCACGAGAATCCCTTCATGCCCACAAATCTGGATGATCCCCAAAGATTAGCGGGGACCTGGATCATCCAAACGGAAGCCCTATGCCTCTGGATTGGCCCTGGTCTCCCACACCGTCCATGACAGTGCAGCTCCATTGGAACTGTGTTACTAAGGTCTCCCCTTGGCTGTAGCTTCTCCTTTGGCCCATGTTGAGTGGGGACAGCCTCCATGGAAAATATAACTGAGGCTCAGGCTGGGTAATTTCCACAGGGCTAGAAGGGAAATGGTATGCTAGCCTGCCCAGTCTCCGCCCCTTCCTTCAGTGTGGATGCCAGACCTCTAAAGCACTCACAATGATCTGCAAAAGCTTGTGATTACTATATAACTATCCAGTTAGTTTGCTAATTAGTTAACGTTTCAGACTGACTGCAGACTCAGGCAGACATCACTGCGCTGAGTTCACATAGTGAAGGTGCTTTTTGCAAACTCAATGGCTAAATGTATAGGAATGTAGTGAGCCCCTATTTTTACTATTAGATCAAACACTGAATAGTAGCTATCAGCATTCAGGCTCTGATTCCTGGATTCGGGGCAGCAGAAAGAAAAAGCTGCTCTCCTCCTTACAGGAGAAACAATCAAATTTACATGTGTTTGGGGGGAAGGGCTGGCAACCAGAAGCCAGCATACTAAGTCAACGCCCTGTGAGGGGGACAAGGAAATGTATATCTTTTGAGCTGCGAGTTTGTTTTTTTGCTTAAAGGAACTGCTCCGGTCCACCCTGATTCTCACTTTGTAAATATTGTAAAAATAAGCTAAAGCAAAAGAACTAAAATCTTCAGGTGTAAGACTGATTTACTCCCGGCCCCCACCACCAGAAGGAGAAACGCTGAGTCAGCAAAGGAATTGCCTTGCTACAAGAATACATGCACAGAAACGCTCAAAATAAAATTCAACCGACAACTCCCTCTCTTCTACCCTTGGTTCACAAAGGGACCCACAAGTACAACCTGACACCACACAGCCCTTACTTTTGTGAGTAATGCTACTGAGATCAGCTGGACTGCTCAGCCCAATAAGGGCTACAGTCCTAGGTCCCTGGTGGGCCAGTGAAGGTTGTACCAAATGTAGGCAAAGTACAAAGTTGCAAAGTGGCTGTGGGATCTGCTCTGAAAGCCCACCCCCTCCCCCGCCCATACCACCATATTACTATTGTAATATTACATATTACACAATGAAATATATTACACCATCCGTCCCGGTCCCTTATAGGCTTAGTCCTTTCCTGGACATAATGAATATCAAGGCTTCCAGTTTCTCTGAATATGAAGCAGCTTTTGTCAGTAGCTGTTACAAAAAAAGAGCTCAAACTATTTAAGCAACATAGCCAGGGCGTTAGGATGTGGCCTCCTCTTCTAGCCAAGCTAGTTCACATACCAGTGTACCCCATTAAAGGCTAGGTCTTGGGGCTAGGGAAATCAATGGAAGTTAGGCACCTAAATACCTTTCAGGCTCTGGACCTGTGTGCTCCCAGTTCATGTGCCTCAGTCTCTTACTTCTGTTTGCAGTGCAATACCAGCCCACATGCTGGGCAGCAAATGAAGATTATACTGATTCATGTCTCGGCAATTTATCTTTCGCTCGTTTGTTTGAGATTGAGAGACAAAATCTCTGTCTGGCTTTTTATACATCTGGTGTTATTAAATTGGAGGTGATTCTGAGGGATGGCTACACTGATTCAGAGAGCTTTTTACATAGCCTCAGTTTCAATGCTGAATGACATCTATCTCTCTCTTCCATCCCTTCTGTGAGAACCAAAGACTAATTAGGGGGAGCTGATCAGGCTTTTAGTTTGACCGGTTGATATCCAGCCAGGTCCTCAGAGACTCTGGACCCTCATAGCTTATTGAAAAGAATGTGACTTAGAATGTGACTTTTGTAAGTTTTATTACACCTATCATACAAACAAAAATAACACCAAGAAAACAACATAAAAGCTTAGATTCTATCAATAATACTGAACTATGAACAAAGCAATACAACCCAGATGGTGGATGAAGGCACCTGGAAGACAAGGGAATTAGCAACCTGAGTTCACCAGTGGAGGGAAGCAAGGAGGTAGGGTTGTGAGTTGTTTTTTGGTTCTTTTGTTTCCTTAACTTACAGGTACTCTACAAGGAAGAACCCGCCCTGGGAGGAAAACAGCTAGCTCTTCCTCTGCCTGCACCTGTAGGGGCTCCCACCAGACAGGCATCCTGACCCTGGTGGCTTCAACCCAGGCCCTGCTCTTGACTTGCTGGGAATGTGGCCTGCATATCCCTGCCACTTAAAGCCAGGTAGGGGGAATCACCAGGTATAGAGGTGTCTGTCAGTGGAGTCCCTCAAGAAGCAGGTAAAAGAGATGCAGGAGGAGGGGACTTATCTGTGTAGCAACCGGGAACGTGAGGACTTCATTGACAGGATTCACATGGAGACATATGGGATGGAGGATGCTAGCTGACTACAGATAACTACAGCAGCACCAGAGGAGGAAGGATAACTGGCTGCTCTGTGAGGAGGCGACTAGCTACTGGCCACCTCAGACAGTACACAGTGCTCTACCCTCCACCCAGGCCACCTGTCCATCGACGTGAAGAATCGGTATGCTGTTCAGGCAACAGGAGTGAGGAGCAGACCCCAGTAGATGAAGAGGGGGAGCCATTTGCCCTCAAGGCTGGGAGGCTCCTGGCCACTACACCCAAGAGGAGGAGACAGAGTAAGGGTTGTCAGGGACTCCTTTCTGAGGGAAATTGGGGCCTCCATCTGCCAACCTGACATGATGTCCTGGGAGGTGTTCTCCCTGCTGGGAGTCTGTGTCTGAGACATTACAGAAAGGTTGCCGAGGCTCATCTGTCCCTCTGATCACTACCCCATACTGGTCATCCACGTGGGCACTAATGATACTGCCAGGTCTGACCCTGAGCAGATCAGCAGTGACTATAGGGCTCTGGGAGCTAAGGCAAAGGGGTCAGGGTACAGGTTGTGTTCCTGTCCATGGTAAGGGCCCAGGCAGGGACATGCACATCCTGGAGATGAATGCATGGCTGCACTGATGGTGTTAGAGAGAGGGCTTCATCTTCCTCAACCATGGAGTGCTGTTCTGGGATAGTCTGATGGGAAGAGATGGGGACCACCTGACCAAGAAAGGGAAGAGCATCTTCACACACTGATTTGCCAACCTAGTGAGGAAAGCTTTATACTAGGTTCAACGGCAGGAGCTGTCAAAAGCCCACAGATACACAATAAAAAGTGAAAATAATAGAGGGTTAGATGTGGGAAAATTACAGTAGGGTCATAGGAACAACAAGTGGGAAGTCAGTGAGGGAATCTGCTCAGCATCTTTGATGTCTATACACAAATGTAAGGAGTATTGGGAATAAACAGGAAGAACTGGAAGTATTGGTACGTAAGCTAAATTATTACTTAACTGGCATCACAGAGACTTCGTGGGACAAGTCTCAGGACTGGAATATTAGTATAGAAGGGTCTATCTTGTTAAGAAAAGACAGGAAAGGGAGAAGGTGTTACATTATACATCAAGAATATATGCATGTGTTCTGTGGTCCAGAAGGAGGTGGGAGGCAGACGAGTTGAGAGTCTCAGGGTAAAAAATAAGAGTGATGTCATGGTAGGGGTCTACTAGAGACCACCAAATCAGAAAGAGGTTTTGGATGAGACATTTCTAGAACAAATAACAGAAATATCCAAAACACAAGACCTGATAATAATGGAAGACTAACTACCCAGACACCTTTTGGAACAGTAATACAGCAATACCATAAAGTTCTTGGAATGTAGTGGGTACATTTTTTGTTTCAGAAGGTGGAGGAGGTAACTAGGGGGACAGCCATTTTAGACTTACCCTGACCAACAGGAAGGAATTGCAAATCTGAAGGTGGAAGACAATTTGGGTGAAAGTGATCATGAAATGATAAGATTTCATGATTCTAATGAAAGGAGGGAGTGAGAGCAGCAGCAGCAGCAGGTCAATGGACTTAAAAAATTAGATTTTAACAAATGCATAGAACTGGTAGGTAAGGTCCAATAGGAAGAAAATCTAAGGGAAAAGGCGTTCAGGAGACCTGTCAGATTCTCGAGACAATATTCAAGGCACGACTGCAAAGTATCCTAATGCAAAGGAAAGCTGGGAAAAAGCTTTATACTTATAAAAAGTAATAGGCAAATATGGCTCCATCAGTAGCTATTTAATGCAGCTGTGAAAAAAGCTAATATTCTGGGGGTGTATTAATAGGAAGAGCTCATATGTAAGACATGAGAGGTAATTGTCCCACTCTGCTTGGCACTGGAATACTAACTCCAATTCTGGGCACTACACTTTAGGAAAGATGTGGACAAATTGCAGAACAATAAAAAAAGGTTTAGAGAACTTGACCTATGAAGAAATGTTCCAAAAATGTGGGTTTATTTAGTCTTGAGAAAAGACAACTGAGGGGGAATCTGATAATAGTCTTCAAATATGTTAAGGGCTGTTATAAAAAGGATGATGATCAATTGTTCTCCATGTGCACTGAAGAGAACACAAGAAGTAATGGGCTTAATCTGCAGCAGGTGAAATTTAGGTTAAATAATAGGAAAAACTTTCTAACTGTAAGGGTAGTTAAACTCTGAAGCGGGCTTCCAAAGGAGATTTGTGGAATCCCCATCACTGGAGGTTTTTAAGAACAGGTTGAACAAACACCTGTCAGGGATGGTCTAGGTCTACTTGGTCCTGCCATAGTACAGGGGACTGGACTTGATGACTTCTCAAGGTCTCTTCTAGCCCTACTTTTCTGTGATTCTATAATTCTATGATCTAATCAAAATCAAGTCAACAAATTAGCATCGATATTGGATTTGAATGAATGAATTAGTTAAATCTCAGATTAACACAACTAATAATTAATCCTTATAAATCACAAAGTATCTAAGAGTGTGGCTGTCCATTTGGGTATAAACCCCAACTAATGTGTTTTATCCAAGTCAGCCTGATTTGTAACTTGAAGCTGGTTAAATATTTTTATACCAAAACCAAAATTACTATTATGTCTGAACCACAACTCAGATTCCACCTTAGATTTCAATTCTTGTGTAGTGGCTACTAACCCTTTCCTCTGCTCCCCCAATAGCAATATTACAATATAGGCCTTGAAATCCTAAGCAGATTTGACAACTCTTGTGTAGCAGTTTACAGCTGACAGCTTTACGTTTCTTAGGATCTGAAACACAGAACACACTTTAATGAGTATGTTTATGAGAAATATTCAGGGCTGTTTAAACCTGGGAAACTTCCTTTCCTGGAGCCTTCCCCACGAGGACTCTATAGGTATGTCTACACTACAGCTAGGAGATGTGACTCCCATCAAGCTAGCATGCTAAAAATAGCAGTGTGGGCTTTGTGAGTTGCAGACACTACCAGCGAGGACAAGGAAATGCTATAAGGGCACTTTAGTAAGGTATGAAGGTCCTATCTGAGCACCAGCAGCAGAGGGCTATGGAAAGATTTTTTTCAAGTGCTCAACACCCACAACTGACTCAGCTCACATGCAGGTGTAAAGAGTCAGATAATTGAGCAGGTATTTAAGCAAGACTTGGAGCTGAAGATCCAATCAGGAAAGTCACATCACACTATAAAAAGAGCTTCCTGAATCTCGGTGGGGGAATGCTTCCAAGGAGTAGAGTTTAATGCAGGGGGGAAAGCCCCAGCATTCACCTACCTACTCAAATCTTGAGGTGCAAGTTTTCTTGGGTACATCCTCTCTCAATTACTGAAACTTCTTATCCAACCTTCTTGATTCCCATCTCTCTTGGCTCCAGTCTATTTAAATTGCAGCTGCTAAGATTATCCTCTGCATCTGTCAAGCTCACTGAGTCGCTCTCCTCTTTGAATCCTTGGTTCTCCCTTGCCTACTAGATCAGAGTTCAATTTGCCCTTCCCTTTAAAAGCCCTGCAAGCTTCAGACCTGTCTTTGTTTTGGATCTTGGTTCCAACTGTGTGCCCACTTCATCCACTTTCTTCTGAGAAGAATTCCAGCCTCACCACTCCATTGTCTCTTCTCTGTCTTTAACCCCCATGCTTTCCTCCAGGATACATGGAATTACCTCCTAAAACTAATATGCCAGGCTACTGCCCCCTCCTAATTCAAGTGTCTCCAGATGTTCTTACTATGGGGCCCACAAACAGGAGGTTAGAGCAGTGAAATGCCCTCTTGACCAAAACATGTTGAGAGACAGGGAGGGAGAGAATGTTTAATATCCTGTGTTAACCTCTTCTGATGAGTTTTATAAGTGTTCTACAGATGGGGAACTTCTCGGGCAGGGCTGTCTTTATTTGTGTCTTCTATAGAGCCAAGCACATCAACAACACTTAATACAGTGGGCTAGAATATGGCCCAAGCTATGGTGCTTTGTGCTGTAACATCAGTATACAGGGACCATAAAGTTACCCCAGGAGGGCAAATGAAGATTCTCCCAAGGTAGGGGAATCTCAAGGTGCTATAGAGCTGGCACAGCCAGCCGATGCCCAGGTGTAGCACACCTTCCTCCCAACCCCCTACTGTAGGGAACATGCTGGGGGTATGAGCTGTATGGGTCTGTTACATTTTGGGGAACACCCAGAGCAGTGAAGGGTTCTGTCAGTTACTATTGACTTGTAACTTTGGGTGCCCTAATGCTATGTTGCTGTGGCTCAGTGCCCTGACAGCAATGGCCAGCCCACAAGCATGGTGTCCTCCACCAGCCTACTTACAGTGACTCCAAAAGCCCTTCTAGTCATGAGTCTCCCCAAATCAGTCAATCCCGAGTCCCATGTTGTGAAGCCTACCACATAGGCCTGAAGAATAGGCTGTTTAAATCCCAGAGTTTTGTATGCTTTTAGAGTAATTGAGAGTTTATGGCACCTTCCAGCAAAGAAGGACAAAAATGGCATCAGCAGGTATAGCTGCCCTCCTGCTCAAGACACAATCCACAAGCATGCTCCCTTCCGGGGGTTTGACTTGACTGGTGTTAAGACCATTAACAACCTTCATGAAGGGCCTGCAGCTATTGTTGGAGAGCTGCAGGCTGGGCAATTGTTTCTGATGTTCTGGCATGTGTTTTAGGACCACTTCCATTTCTCCACTTTGTCCAGGGGAAGCTTTTATCCCACACCTTGTTCACACAGGTGTAGTTGCCACTTCATGCCAAATTACATACAATTGCAATTTACTCCCTTTCTGGAGTTGGATTTATTATTAAAATAACAGTAAACCAAACATACATCTAAGCCATTCCTATAGTTTTTCCTGCATGGCTTTCCTACCTCTCAGGCCATAGTCCCCTCTACCAAGATTGAGACCAACTCCTCTGACATGCTGTTTGGAACTGAAAAGACCCACCTGCTACTATTACTCAGCAGTAATTATACTGAACTTTCCTGCAGGCTTCAAGCATTTGTCATCAGGATGACTCAACAAAAGAGCCCTGCATCCTTATGAGGGGCCTTGGAATCTACAGCCCTCTGGTAGATGGTAATAACCACCTTCCGGACAAACCCTGGAGTAGGGTGAATATAGTTTGTGATGAACAAATTGTTTGCCAAATTTCACCTCTCTTTCTGTTCTCAAATTATCCATGAGCAGATCATGTTTCCCACATGTTCCTATATTATTTTAAAGTTATTCACTGAATAATGTATGTGAATAATGCTTAGTCTGTAGCTTGCTCTTAAACAGTCCATTGCAAGTATTGAGAATTAGAGCTGGGTTTGTTATGTGGATCCCAAATCCCAACCCAGGACTGCTTGCCTCCCACTAGGGCCAAACTGCTCATCTCCCATGAATCCCAGTCTCTGCTGTGTTGATGGTGCCTGTCCCAGTGGCCATGCTGGTCAGAACTCCTCTCCTGTGGCTGAGTCACTCTCTCAGCTTTGCTGCAAACATGTTCCATGTGGCTTCCCTAGAGATCAGGCTCCATTTATGTTCAGTCTTCATTTAGGCTTCCTCCTTCTCCTCTAAAGGTCAGCAACAGCAGCAGTCTGTAGTCTGACCTAAGCCATACGCCTCCTTTCTCCAGCCACACCCCATGCCAGCCAATTAGCCCAGAGCTAACCAATCCCCTAACCTCACTTGATCAGGGATGAGCTTCCACTCTGGAGTGTCACTCTTCTCCTCCAATAAGAGGCAGGCTGGCAGCAGGAAGTCTGAGGTGTGATTTCCTCCAATTTCTGGGCCCAGCTCCCTTCTCTGACCGCTCCCTAACCAGTCAAAGTCTGTGGGGTTAGGGCCTTGTGCTTGTGGAGTGGGGACCCCACAGCAATTTCGATTGGTCACATGGTATTATTTCTGTTCCATGGTTGGATGAGAATAATTCCTAGAATTAGGTTCCCAGTGTGAATACTTATGAAGGAGAATTCAAAATTCCCTTCCCACAAGTATTCTGCAATATTCCCTTCAGATCCACAATTGTGGGGGACATTTCTCCCAGGAACTAATTTGTTTGCTATAATATTTGTGGAAAACAAAAATATAAAGTGCTTCCAATACTGTCACTGAAAATTTATCAGAGACACAAGATGAGTGAGGTATTATCTTTTATTGGACTAACATCTGTTGGTGAGAGATACAGAAGTTGGTCCAATAAAAGATATTACCCCATTCATCTTGTTTCTCTAATATCCTGGGATCAACCTGGCTACAACAACACTGCATACAGAAAAATGTATGTCAAATTTACAGACTGTTTTGTTTAGGTAGAATTTACCCAAACCTGGGGAGGAAGGATGGTCTTATAAAGACACTAATCATAGAGTCAAGAGACCCAAGTTCAAGTCCGGATTCTGACATATGCTTCTTGTATGGCCCTCAGTCGGTCTTCCTGTGCCTCACTTCCCCACCTGTAAAATGGGGAATAAAAGCACTGACCTACCTCACAGGGCTGTTGACATGATATATACATTAATGATTGGGAGGTGCTCAGATTCTAGCAAAGCTAGCAAAAAGTTGGAACCGAAATCCTAAGAAAACACCAATCATAATTCACTCAGCCATGCACATAAAGGGACAGTTCCTATCCTACAGAAACATGCTTAAGTTCCCCTTCATACTTTGGTACTCAGCAGATCAGTTTTGAACAGCATTTCGGTGCACAAAATTTGGGTGAAAGGTTAGACTTATTTTTTGTCAGAACAAAAACTCTATTCTTCTTAAAAACCCTGCTTTTGGGGTTCCATTTTTATAAAAAAGCCTATGTCTGCCTCTTAGTACAGTACAACACCTACCACAATGGGGCCTGATCCTCATTAGAACCTCAGGATGCTACTGTTATAAAAATGTTTATTTAAAAATAAATATTTACACTAATGGCTGTTGTGTTGCAGTCAATAGGCGGGTAGGGTTACCAGCTTTCTAATTCCACAAAACTGAACACCCTTTCCCTGCCCCTCCTCTGAGGCCCTGCCTTGCCCCTTCTCCAAGGCCCTGCCCCCTCTCACTCCATCCCTCCCTCTGTTGCTTACTCTCCCCACCCTCACTCACTCGCTCATTTTCACTGGGCTGGCTCAGCGGGTTGGCGTGGAGGAGGGAGTGAGGGCTCCAGCTCTGGTTGGAGGTGCAGGCTATGGAGTGGGACCATAAATGAGGAGTTCAGGGTGCGAGCTGGGGGGGGGCCCTCTCGCTGAAGCAGTGGGTTGGGATGCAGGAGGGCCGCAGTTCCTAGCCAATGGGAGCTGCAGAGCTGGCGTTTGGGGCAGGGGCAGCGTGCAGAGCTCCCTTCAAGTCAGAGCCAGAGGGGGGACATGCCGCTGCTTCCAGGAGCTGCGCAGAGCCATGGCAGGCAGGGAGCCTGTCTTAGCCCCGCTGCACCACCGATGGGACTTTTAACAGTGGTGCTGACTAGAACTGCCAGGGTCCCTTTTTGACCGGGTGTTCCGGTCAAAAACCGGACACCTGGCAACCCTATAGCCTGGCCTTTAGAAGCAAGTGGCAGTATCTGTGAATATTCCTGCAAAAAGCAAAGCTTCTGTCTTTTTAATGAAAACATTAAGAACCTCAGGCGTGTCTGACCCCTTGGAGCTCTTCCTATCCCTTCTTCATGTGGCACAAGCCCAGCCCACAGCAGAACAGAGCAAACCAGCATGGATAGACTGGGTAGATTTGGCTGAAGAGCTGAGACATGTCTCCCTATGTCACTCAGTGTAAGCAAAGTAAGACTAGACACAGAAAAATATTAAGAGGCACAGAAAACCCTATGAGACCTATAGAGATTTGGGCAGTAGAGACGGGGCAAGAGGGGCTGTGGATAACACACAAGGATCATCTGCATTTGTCTTAGTGGTGATGAAAATGGACTGTGGTGATCAAAGGCCAGTGCCTGTGTTCTTATGCTATATCTTAACCACAATACAACCATGCCCTGGGAAGTGCTCTATGTAGTGTTTTCCCCAGTGATATCTCTAACTTGTTCTTCTGTTACCTCCTGCCCTCGGCGGAGTGTCTCGAGTTGCTGATTTTCTTGTCAGGTGAAACTGTGTGAGATTGATTTTAAGACTGGTTAGGTTCGTCCCTCTTCCCCCACCTTGGAAATACTTGTCCACCAGAGGCAGGCCCCTTCCTGCATGCTGGACAGCTCCTGATTGACGGGTTTGGCAGAAGCTGTAATTTGTAATGTGTAGGAAGGCTGACATGGACAACCAAGCAGTTTGATTTTTAGCTTTGCAGCTTTGTTAAAGGCAAATTGTTCTGGCTCTCCCATTGTTTCAGCTATGTGGTTAGGGAAGAAGAGTTGGGGGTTTCCACAGCATGTACTGAGGACAAGCAGAGTGAATGCCATTAGCAGCAGGTTAAGAGGTATTAGATCTATATGGATAAGGAAAGCAGACATATAAATAGTAAATCCCTTTTCAAATGAGATTTTAGCATGACAAGGGCATGTGTATTTATGCCAATCCACAGCCATTGCTTTCCCCTTTGGCTGGTATCTCTGTGGCTCAATTTATAGTGCTTACCTCTGGACTAGAAGATTACAAGTTCAGGTTGAACCCAAAGACAAGAGGCAGAATTATTCACTGTTTAGAGCACATAACTGAGACTTCAGGGTTCTAGTCCCAGCTCTGCCACTAACTTACTTTAACTTTGGGCAAATCATTTGACCCCACTTCACCCATCTGTAAAATAACTCCTCACCTGCAATCATTAATGTGTAATTACTGGAATATTGTGTCCAGTTCTGGTGTCCACATTTCCAAAAGGATGTTGAAAAATTGGAAAGGGTTCAAAAAAAGAGTTCCCAGAATGACTTAAGGTCTGGAAAACCTGTCTTATAAAGCCTGCTCAAACACAGAACATCACATTCTTGAAACACCTGCGAGGCGATGTCTGACTGTATTTGGTGCTGGAGCCCTGGAGGCTCCATCTGAGTTATCCACCATTTGAGTAGCAACCAGGTCTGTCATTTAGTAGGAACCCTCTCCACTCAGTCTGGAGTAACTCCTTGTTCTCTGCTCCCTTTGTTCTTTCATTTTCTCTTTTTCATTGTTTCTGTGATGCTAATAAAAGCTGTTACTTTTCATGATTGACTGAAACCAACTTTCATCTGCCCTATGCCACTCTAGCTTTGTTGAATCCTATTTCCTTTGATCTAGAGTGGAATCTCTCTCTCTCTCCCCCTCTGTGCACCATCTTGCAGTTTTTAAAAACATTTTGACAACAGGGAATCTTTAGGCTGAAGGGTGTGTGTGCGCGCACGTGCACGCAGGTGTGTTTTTCAACCGAGTTACGTCACATTCCTCTTTCTAAGTACTCATCAGGACTATGCATCTGGCCATTCAACTTCTCCTTTCCCAGAGGACTGGAACATGTATATTGCTTGTTCTTACACTGGAGAGAGAGAGAGAGAGAAAGAGGCCAATGGATAGATACCATTTTAACCAAACAAGGTTTCTGGGTTGCATTTTGGCAATGGTGGGGCTTTGGATTCATATGAGAAAGAGGTCACTTGACAGTGGCAGCAAAAAGGATTCTTGTTAAGTCAAACCCCTGATGAATAAACACCATTATTTCTAACTAACCGTTCTTTGGGGTTACCTTCCCTGCTAAAAACTGAAGAGAGGAACTCAATTACTGAAGCAGAAGAGATCTGCGATGTAAACGCTACCTCAGGCCATTTACTGAAATAGTCTATTAAGGCGATGGCATAACAACAGTCAATTGGAGCAATATCAAAGGGTCCTACAATGTCAATCACCACTTTTTCCCTTGCAGATCCAGGAAGAGGAACAGGCTGTAATGGAGGGGTACATGCCACTGCTGTCTTGTCATGCATTTGGCAAGTGACACAGGATTTTATGAGTGCTTCAGTTTGAGAGTCCATCCCTGGCCACCAATACAGGTCCCATAGTCGTTGTTTGGTTCTGACAATTCCTTGATGAGTATCGTGTGCCAGGTGTATGAGTTTTGACTTAATTCTTCTGGCACAAGTAGCCAGTGTGTACCACGTAGCACACAGCCATCGAGCAAAGAAAGTTCATCCCAAACTCTAAAATAAGGCAAAACTGGGTCAAGGTTTTTAGGGTTATTGGGCCATCTGTTTTTCAGAAATTCCCGTAGTTTTTGTTGAGTTGGACACACTGAACAAGCAGCTTGAAATTGTTCTCTTGTAACTGCAGTAAGTAAGTGCAACTACTACATCCTCATCCTCCGGTGGACCATCTGGTGAAGGCAAAGGCAGGCAAGAAAGGCAATCAGCTATCACATTTTGGTTTCCAGGCTTATATTCCAGTTCATCATCATTGAAAGAGAGTAGTCTTGCAGACCATCTAGCAATACGATATCCTGCTCTTCCCAGTCCTTTCATGGTGAGCAACGTCGTCAAAGGGCTGGGGTCTGGGCAAGATTTGAATATGTGGCCCCACAGGTAAGTTGTCCATTTTTCAGTAGCCCAGACACAAGCAAGTGCTTCTTTTTCGACTGTAGAATATTTACTCTCAGCATTACTTAGTGTCCTTGAAGCAAATGTAACAGTCCTCTCTGTGTTGTCCTCATGAAGTTGTGTGAGGACAGCCCCAAGTCCATAATCAGAAGCATCAGTAGTTACAATTGTGGGCAATGCAGGACTGAATAGTGCAAGTACTGGCCTATGTACAATCAGGTCTTTCACCGTTTCAAAACTAGCTTGTGCATCCATTGTCCACACTAAGGCTGAACTTCCCCATAGTGTTCAATGACAGAAGCATAACTGGGAATGAATTTTGCATACCAGGAGGTAAGACCCAAGAAGGAACGTAAGGTTTGCAAATCTGTTGGAGGAGGAGCATTTGAAATTGCCAGGATATGAGCCAGATCACGTTTTAGTCCAGCCTGTGAAATTGTATGCCTCAGAAAGAGTTCAGTTTGTCTAAATTTGCATTTGGACCTATTGAGCTTGAGGCCTGCTTTGCTGATGCAGTTTAATACAGACTGCAGGTTATTGTCATGCTCCTCCGAAGTATTTCCAAACACAATAATGTCATCCAAATAGCACTGAACTCCAAGTTGATTCTTCAAAATCAATGACATTTTTTGGAAGGCACTTGGGGCTGATGCCAGACTGTACGGAACATGTTTAAAATGGAATAGTCCCTCATATGTAATAAATACTGTGAGGTCTCTGTTATCTTCATGCAACATAACCTGGTGGTATGCGCTCTGCAAATCAGGAGTAGAAAACATCTTTGCTCCATGGAGTTCTGCAAATACTTCTTCTATGTGAGGAAGAGGATGGCTGTCAACCACAATAGCTTTATTTGACTCCCTTAAGTCTACACAAAGGCGAATGCCTCTACCCTTCTTCTGCATCACTACTATAGGTGAAACCCATTCTGAGGAGTTAATCACTTCAATAATGTTCTCTTGAACAAGTTTTCTAAGTTCCTCTGAAACAGCTTCCCTGATTGAAAATGGTAAGCGCTGTAATTTCTGTCGTACAGGCATCACAATTTTCTGCATTTTAACTTTATGCAGAAACCCATAAGCACAACTGAGTTTCTCCTCAACCTGGTGTTGGTTCCCAGCTGAAACTGGTGTGTGTACCGCAAGAGTGCTTTGCTGAGGAAGATCAATTCGTCTATTAACTACCCTGGGATTTAAAGCCGCCAATAAATCTCTGCCAAGGATAGGAGTGCCTTTGTGGACAATGTAGAACTCTGCAGTTACACAGCAATCATCAAAAGTAACTATTACTGGCAGGCAGCCACGTACTGGAATATGGTTTTTCAAATAGCACACCAAGTGAAGCTTGGGTTCAGTAAGAGGCACATCTTTAAAGTAATGCAAATAGATGGAATCAAGTAGTATAGATACTGCTGAGCCAGTGTCCAACATTAGCTGAATAGAGTGTGATTTGCCTGAGGGTATGGCGGAAACGTTTACCGTGCACTTTATCTGTTCTGGAATATGTGCAGTAGTGAGTTTGTCCATGCTCAGCACCGTAACATCTGGTATTGTAACTGCATGCACCTGTTGATTGAACTGGCTGCTGCAACATACTTTAGCAAAATGCCCAATCTTTTTGCAATGGTTGCACTGAGCTACTTTTGCCAGACGTCCTGTGTAGCTTGCAAGGTGTGGGGATCCACAGCGAAAGCATGCTTTTACTGTATTTTGAATTTGCTGATTTGGTGGTTTTTCATTAGTTTTCCTCTTGTAATTGTTTGTCTGCAGCGATAGTGAACTTTTCTGCAAAGGAGTCACAGGCTGGACTGTGCCTCCTGTATCCATGCTCATTATTTTGGCTTCAGCTGTAGCTGACTCAATCTGGGTAGCAATGGTTATTGCTTTTTCTAGTGTAACTTGTGGTTCTAGAAGTAAACATTCTCTTACACAAAACATGGTTGTTTTCTCAATGAGCTGGTCTCTAATCATCTCATCTGCCATATTCCCAAAGTCACAAGTTACAATCATACTCCTCAGGGAAGCAATATACTGCATTATAGTCTCCCCTGGTTTCTGCTCACGCTGGCGAAATCTGTAGCGATTAGCTACTACATTCACTTTTGGTACAAAAACGTTCTTTAATGCAGTGAGTGCGGTCTCATATTTATCATCTGCAAGGGGAAAAGTGTAAAATATATGCTGCCCTTCTGCTCCAAGGCAGTGGATTAGCAGAGCAAGCTTTCTTACTTCAGAAATCTCTGTAGCACTGATTGCAAGCAGATAAGTCTCAGACATATGGATCCAGGCAGTAAAAGCAAAAGGAGGCTCACCTGGGCTTTGTAGAAAGGGTGCAGGTGGGTTCAGAGGCAGAAGATCCATCCTAGTTGACAAAATGTTGTATTAGCCAGGCAAGGTACTAACAAACTTCAACAGGACTTTATTTTTTAAAGTGGAAACCTCTTTTCCAAGCTGCTACTGCACCCTCAGTAGCTATCCCTCAGCCTCCTTAACTCCTCCTCCCTCCTTCCTGTTTCCTGTCCTTTCAGACTTCCAACAACCAGTGCTCCCAATTCTAATAATTACAAGCAACATCTAAACACCACACCCACCCATCCACCTGCTTCTAATCAGCTTTGTTTCCCTTCTCAGGATCAAAGATTTGTCAGGTCCTGACACAAAATCAGTGTCTTGATTGTCTTTCCTGGTGTATTTTTTTCCTTCCCTGGCCCTGTCATATATCATCAGTCAATCTCGGGATCACTGGAGTGCAGTGAGAAGGGAAACCACATGCACCTCTTGTTAGCGTGCTCCACAGAGAGCTCTGCAGTTCTTGTCCGCTTCTCCTTGGATAGAAGAATGGCTGCCACAGCATTAAGACTTGAGGGTGAATAAGTTTAAACTTGGGAGCAGTTGGGTGGGGGGTTAGGAGGTCCAGCAGTGGATTTCCTCCCTCTCCCTCTCTCTCTTCCCCCCCCCACCTAAGCAACCAAGAAAGTACCCATGCAAATAGCTTTGGATGATTATTACAAAAAAATTTAATCATAATTGTCTAGTATTCAAACTACACTCATCACCAACTGGTAGGAATGTCCCAGTCTTTAATGGAGTGTTGGAATATTTATATAGACACTGGCAATTCTCTTTGTGCATACACAGCAAACAGAGGTGTGATTGCAGCACATGTAGACATACCTGAATTAGCGTTGATCTAACTGGCTCAAATAACAGTAACAGTGACTCCCTGGCAGCATAGGCAGCGACATGGGCTGGCCACTCCAATATGTACCCAGAGACTTGCATTCAGGCAATGAGCCCATGCCTCCATCCATGCGTTTATTTAAAACATGTTTAAAATGCTTTAAACAACCCCAAAAGAGGAAGAAAAACAACATGGTTGGGAGAGGATAGGCAGAGAAGAAGACCAATGGAATGGAGAGGAAAACTGATAGAAAGAGAAAGAAAGGAGAGAAGAGAATGAAGTGGTGGAGGATCAGTAGAGTGAGGTGAAGAATGAAGGAATGGGGCAGATCACTGTACCCTTCCAGAAGGCTTCTGCACATATATTATCTCCGTGCCAGGCTCTGAATGTTTATACCATTACCATTGCATTGATTTCCATTCAAGAAGGAAATCAGGCAGCAGAGTTTAAAAGAAATGGAGTCCTGCGGTTTCCATGGAAATCTCCCCTCTCCACTGAATTAATGGAGGGTGCATCATGCTTATGCATAAAAGAAAAACAAATAAGGCTGCAGCAAAGGGAGCAGGTTACCTTGTCTATTCTGACTAAAAGAAAGTTCTGTTTGCTTCCCTCATGTTCTTTCTCCTCCTCCTCCCCTTCTCTCAGGAAGGAGTCCTTCTGCCCAACATACAGCACTATTCAGTTGGCCAGTGACATGGACTGTTTCACCTACTTCAGGAATACCCAGTATAAACCATGGCTAAAGGCAAATTACAGGACCAATGGTCTAATCCTGAACAGCGAATTGTATGTTCCTTTGATGTATTCAGTCTTTCAACTCAGCTTTCAGGTTTGCATCTCTTCTGGAACTGGACTCGTCCTTTAGCTTTAGGCAATCTACACAGCTAATTTAGGATAGTCACTTTGAGTCCAAATTTTCAGCTAGACAAGGACATATTAGTCTGCCCCTGAAACTTTCATCCCCTTCAGATGTCAGCAGTCGCCATGACCAACTGATTGCCACCTTAGAGTCTAGTTCCCTCCTTTACTGTGGTGTAGCCTATCAGCAGAACCAGACAGACTACGGCTGACAGACCAATGTCTAAGCTTCCATTGGGCAACCACTCAAAGAAGAACTCCCATTTTGCTTTTGTTGTTTGACTCAGCACCAGCTGCCTAGTCTGACACAAAGACACAGTGCCCACAAGTTCTAGCAGCCCAAACAATAGCAATTTATTACTCTGTAAGCATTTGAAATGTTTACATAAATAGTTGTATAACCCATGGTGAGGGTCTTTGTTCCCCTCTAGTGGCTAGATGACAGATAGATATTTATGAGTCTGCAGCTGCTTCCAACCCAATGAATCTGGTCCTTGAAGTCAAGTAGTAAAGTCTCATTCTTAGAACCAGAGTCCTCAGTTCAGTCCTTGAAGATGGCCCCAAAGTGTAGCAGAGGAGAGGGCAGATGTCATAGCTTATGAATTATTAGATGTTATTACTTCCTGCACCCCATGGCTAGTGCTAAACTCTGGGGTGGTTTCACAGTCTAAAACTGAATTACTCCCTAATCACATGAGATGTCAACCTCCTATTGTATTAACAAAAGCATGCAGAAAAAATATAATTTATAAAATCAGTTGTTTTTTCTTAACCCTTTTCTTAAATGATGGAAACATGAATTAGCATAGAACAAAACATTGTCATCTTACTCACTAAGGTCTTAATTTTGTCAAGTCCATTTCCCCAGCCAGAAAGAGACTGACAGAAAAATGTAGATGAAAGATAAAATGCAGCAGAACGGGGGAAATAATAGGTGTACTTTTTTATGGTCTGGTGGTGAGTGATCACATGATCACACCCATAGACCTTAAAAGCATTAAAATTTCACTCTGTGATTGGGGTATACAAACCCCACACTAGACAACCAGGTGTTAAGGAGCTGCTCTGCGCTCACTCAGCTCCTCCTCGCCACACGTTCAAGGTATGTACAGGCTGGAGGAGGAGCTTATAAGGGAAGCAGAACAGCTCACTTGTGGGCGGACCAGGGAAGAGAACAGACCTTCAACCCTCAGCTCCTGAGGAAAGGACTGATCGAAGGCAGGAGCTTCCCAGACAACCACTGCCTGAAGGCCCCTCCTTGAGGGGAGGGAGGGCCAGATCATGTTGCACCCTGAGAGGGAGTCATTCCCCTCCATCTCTCATTAATTCAGCTTATTGGCATTAATTCCCCTTGCTTTTTGTTCACAGACTACTCTGGAAGGGGAGAGACTTTGAAGGGACCTGGCTGGAAGGCCAAGGCACAAGGAAGAGGTGGTCCACTGCAGAGGTAGAGCAGCCACTGGCGGCAGATCAGTGGAGAGAGAGCTGCTATGCCATACCCGGCCAGAAAGAGCCACCAACGGTGAGTCAACCCCTTCATAACTCCTATCAGTAGGAAGCTGCTGATCCCATTATCACAAGGAAACGAGTGAGCCCATCAGGGCTAGCTGGAAAACAAAAATTTTGTGTTATGACGGATTTCAAGGTGTCAACATTTTGTTTTCTTTCCACCTCAGAACAATAACTAGACCTTTTGAAATTTTTCATCAAGAGAGAGTGAGAAAGAGAACCATCTGAAAATAGCCAAGGTCACTCAGTTGGTGGAGGGACTTGAACGTGAGTCTCTTATGTACCAAGAGAATACATGTAACTCCTGGGCTATTGGCTAGTCTAAGGTATCAATCTCTTGTTTTCACCAGAAATTTCATCCTGGATCTAAGACCTTCCTCACAAATATTTTGTTGAAACTGATATAGTTCTGAAAAAAGTTTCGGGTTTTGGTGAAACTACCTTGGTGCAGTGCCAAAACATTTTGTTGTTAAATTCCCCACTGGCTCTAGTACCTATTTCAGAGACAAAATTAAATGCAGCTTTTATGAGCATTCCAGAAAGCTTTCCCTACTCTTCAGGGACATTTTAAAAACTGAAAGGTACTGCAGTTTTTCCCTTTGTTCTCAAGAAAGTCAAGCTGCTTGAACTTCTTGACGTCTCTGGCAAATTTTCAGAGGAGCAAGGAAAGGGGGGTGGAGAATTAGGGCCAAATGAAAGTTTAATAAACTCCCAAAAGGGATGGGGCGAAATGATAATGCAATTACTGCTGATAAAATTTTGAGAGAGAGAAATTAGTACATAATCTTGGAATCTTTAATTATTGGCATGTTAATTACACAAAGCTATCCTCTTCTAATGAAAGGAAGAACAAATATGAGAAGTGTTGTTCCATTTAATCCAGAAAATGAGTATTGGAGGCCAAAAATTCTGATCTTACCCTTGTGTAAATCTGGAAGAACTCCACTGAAGTTAGCAGAGTTACCCTTGATTTACATCAGAGTAACTAACAACAGATAGCAAAAATGCAATACTGTAACAGCCTCAGAAGTAATGTCTGATGCATCTCCCTGGGAAGCAGAAGTGAGCACAGAGGTGGGAGAGGTTGATTCCCTTCATCCCGTGCCAGAAGTAAAGAAGAATGTTGACTAATGTACAATTTAACTAGTGCCTTTTCCTTTTGTTTGTTTCATTGTCTCCTTTCTGCACTGGAGCAGGAGAGGGCTTTGTTTCCTTGTCACACTGTACAGATGTTGTTACCTTTCTGTTAATTGGAAACTAGAGGTAATTATGGGGATGAGGCCGTTTCAGTGATTTTTTTTAGTAATGTATACAAAACATGCTAGTGTACACTTCACTCAGACACAAATTAGGCTGCTAATTAGACTGCTGTTCAACCAGACAGGTCTGGTTACACTTAACCTGTTTACAAAGGCACAGAAATTAGAACTGACTGCAGAAATAGTGTACTTCACCTTTACAAATGACTGCGACACAGTGAACAGCAAGTTGCCCTATCCTCTTAGGGTGGAGGCCTTAGACCTCTCCTCCTGTGATGGTTTCTCTTCTGCCCTTTGGAGACCACAAGCACAAATTTTCTCCTGCAGGGAATTTCCTTGGCTTTTCCCATAGGGGAGATCCTGTGCTTGTTTTTTTTACCTGTACTGGTTCTTCAGCACCATCCTTCTCTGAATACGTCTTCATCCCCTTTTCTATCTTCACTATTGCATTAGGTCTTTTGGTGGTGCTTTCAATTGATCTGAATTCATTTTAATGGCAGATCAGCAGTTTGGACTCGCAACTAGAGCTGGTGAATAACAGATTTTTCAGTTCATTGGCAACTTTGAAAAGTAAAAAACTGTTCGGTTGAATGAAACATTTTTGGTTTCTATTTTGACAGTTTAATGGTTTTGGATTTTGAAATGACAGTACAGGAATTTTAAAATTAAAAGTAGTTTCAAATCAAAATGTTTCATTTGGAAAATGCTGAAATGAAAAGTTTTGATTATTTTTAAATGGGGTGGTCCTAAACGAACAGCTCTGAGTGTGAAATGGTTCAGTGTCAATTACTCTACATTTTTACCAAAAAAAAGTTTTGATCAAAAAATTTTACCCAGCTCTGCTCTGAACCCTTTCCTCCAAATTTCAGTAACATCCTGATTTTACTGGATAAAAATTCATGAAGACAATTTGATACAGCCCCTGGAAAACCAGTACCTGCTTGATGATTCTTGGACCTTCCTTGCCGCTACCATTTCAGATTCTCCATTTGGGAGTTATGGCTTCTGTCCATGTGCAAGACCTTCTCTTCTACTGAAGGGACCAGCAAGGCCCAAGTATGCTACAGCTTTGGCAAGTCCTCTATGGAATATAGGCCGGTCCTATTTAGGAATATATAGCCACAGTGGTGCAGAGGCATTTGCTTCAGAGTCTTCAGTTAGCACACCCTGTCAGTCACTGGTAGAACCCTGCGAACACCTGTTGATTCCTGCTGATACAGTGGGGCCAGCTGACACTGCCCTGGATACAAAGGTACGTGGATGTGGCTCACTGGGCAGGAAAAAGTAGGATCAGGGACAGAGGTCCTACGGGAGTAACCCTAAGAACAGCCAAACCTAGCAAGGTGGCTTGGATCTGGATTTAGACTCCTATTTAGAATCATATTTTATCTTGCTAATAAACTAAACCCCTTGAAGAAGTTGAGTTGAATCTTACGTGGCATATGCAGACTTTCTCTGGACCCCATTTCTCTGGGCAATGCTGTGTTGTAACTGGCCTCTTACCTGAACTATTCAAATACACACCCCAGACAACAAAGCCAGGACAGTGCTTAGTTGCTTCAGAGAGATTCTTGGGCAGATATAGACCCCACTCTTTTTAGATTAAACAGCTTGGGATTCATACAAAGCCTTAGCATGAGGTGACTGTATTCCTGGAACAATTTCATTCCCTAAGAGTTCATTCAGCCTTTCATGAGTGTTTGTGGCTATCCCTGACACTAACAGGAAGTAATACATGCCTGGAGGACAGCACTGGACCCCCCCCCACCCCCCCTTAGTGAGATACAGAAGAGTGAGCATAGAGAAAATGGAATAGCAAGCCTTTGAAAAGATGCCTAATTATCGTTTGGCTCAGTTAACTGCTCCATCAGTCAGTGTGTGGCACTTCAGCTTTTGGCATAGGGAGGTTTTGTTTTTCTTGATTACAGATCATCATTTTAAAAAAACCTATGAGGAAAGGGGGAAAAACCACCGGCGAAATGTAGATGGGGCTGCTGAACTGAATCCAATGCTATATTAATAATAATGAAATATAGCCTGCAAATCTTTACATGGGCGGGTAAGCACTGCTTATGCAAATAGTACTGCTGCCTTCAACTGAATTACCTGCATGAGTAAGGACTGCTCCTGTGAGTAAAAGCTTCCAGGGTCAGACTCCCAGGCTGGTAAATGGATTAATGTTCCCCACATTCCCATGGAGTGTGGGTTGCTGTCTCCCTCTAGAGCAATGGTTCTCAACCAGGGGTATGCAGAGGTCTTCCACGGAGTATTTAACTCATCTAGATCAGTGTTTCTCAAACTGGGGGTTGTTACCCCCCCAGGGGGATCCCAGGATGGGATTAGGGGGGTCCCAAGTGTAGGTTCAGCATCAGGGATGGCAAGCAGGGCAATTGCCATGGGCCCCATGCCGCAGGAGGCCCTGGGAAGCTAAGTTACATACTTCGCTCTGGGCGACGGGGCTTGGATTCTGGCTTCAGACAAGGCTCACAAGTGAAAAACAGGCTCAAGTATCACACTGAAATGCAAGTATAATATTTATATTCCAATAGATTTATTTTATAATTATATGGTAAAAATTAGAAAGTGAGCAATTTTTCAGTAACAGCATGCAGTGACACTTTTGTATTTTTAGGTCTGATTTTGTAAGCAAGTAGATTTTAAGTGAGGTGAAACGTGGGGGTACGCAAGACAAATCAGACTCATGAAAGGGGTACAGTAGTCTGGAAAGGTTGAGGGCCACTGGAATAAGGGGCTGGTCCATATAGAAAGTTAATGAGCACACTAACAACTAGTCAGAAAGGAGAAGCTTATGCTTTTATGCGGAGAGATCCCAGGTTCAGTCCCCACTGGAGACCCAGTTAGGAGGATGTAAGCTAAGATTTACAAAGAAAAATGAACAAAACAAGACTTGACAGTGCAAAGCCCCGATCCCCACCCCACACACAGAGCAGCAATGTTATGATTATCTGCTCCTCTAGGACATGACTGAGTTCTTGTGATAGCTGGTTTGTGTCTTCTCCCCACGGCCCACTTTCCAAAGGGATTCTGTTTTAGAGGCAATGCCTAGGTGTCAGAACTAAAGAGGTGGTAGAAGAATAAAAGGGGACTTTGCAGATGTGTCTCTTATTTTGTCAGGAAAAATAAATAAATGCCTCCTCTCTGCTCCCTGTCCCGCTCCCTCGCAAGAGTTGGTAAGTGACCAAAGCTTGGCTAACCTGCCCGTCAGTTTAAACAATACATGCCCCTTGCAACAAGGGAAGGTGGCAGCTTAAAATAGATTTTGTTTGCACTTCAGTCTTCTGTGCGGGCACTGCTCACTTGTCTGTGCCTGCTCCTCCTAGAGGAAAGCCAAAAATTCATACCTTTGGAGGGGTGATTATCTGACTCTGTCTGGCTACAAACCCAGGGAGATACTGTCAGTGATGCATTAATGTAGACTGTTGAGGCAGAAGAGCAGGAAAGCTGTGGGTTTACAATAAAAATTGCAGCCAAGACAGTGAGAGGCCCCTAAGGTCAGGTCTATAGTACAGACCCAAACCGGTATAACTACGTCACTCAGGGGGGTGAAAAATCCACACGCCTGAGCAACGTAGTTATACTGACCTAATCACCTGTGTAGACAGCAATGTGTTGACAGGAGAGCTTCTCCTGTCGACATAGCTACTGCCTCTCACGGGAGAAGGTCTCCCATCAGTATAGGAGCATCTTCCCTTAAGTGCTACAGTGGCACAGCTGCCCTAAGTTCACATGTTCTACCTGGCACAGGTTTGTATATCTGGACTTCCAAAGAGATGGCCAACAACAGAAAAGTTGGCAATGAGCCCTGTGAGGGGGTGGATCTCTGAGTGTCAGGGCAGGGGGCACTGGTTTAATGAGCACTGGATCCCACAGAGAGTACTATATTGTAAAGTTGCCATATTCTCTGCAACACGGTTCTTCAATTCCCCCTTCAGGAAGACATCAATTCCTTCTTGTCTTCATGGTGTCACATTTGCAGGGAGATGGTCCCCCTTGAGAATTCCTCTTTTCTTCCCCTTCTCACCCTGCCCTTTTTCTCACACAAACACTTCCCTGTGGCTGAGGAGGGCTGCATGCCTTGAGATCTCACACGGGCAGTCTCTAGAGACTCGGCCATGCGCGCCCTTTCCCCTTGGGATTGAGCATGCTGTTCCACACTGCTTTCAGGCCCCACCAGCCAGCGGAGCTAGTTCCTGAGCCCAGCCTCTTAAACCCTCCTGTGTTAATTGTCTGTGTCCCCCACCCCGCCCACACACACATTCTCTAACACAGTCAGTTCTTTCATGTGGCAGGGATGTAGCAGTAGGGGAGGTGGTCCTCCAGGGAAAGGGTTCCCTCGTGACACTGCATTCTTAAGTGAGGTGGGGGAGGGGGAAGGAGGCTGGCACCAGTTTCTGAGGAGGCAGGAGAGCTTGGGCTGGGCTGATGGCTCTAGTGAATATGTGCCTGCAGTTAATGATACAAAATGTATTTGTATCTCCTTCTTCATGCAGTGCCGTTTCTAAATTGGCCATGAAATGTATTAACTTTCTGACAGAGCAAATTATGAATGCATTCCTGGAAAAAGATGATGGATTGACAGCCCTAGAGAATTAGGGCCATTTAGCTGCAGAGCAGGTTCAGCACAGGAATGCAATAAAATCTTCCCCACATATCATCTCCTCTGCTCTACCCAAAACCTGAAAGAGATACAACCTCAAAGGCTGAGAGGGAAGTGAAGTCTCTCTGGCCTATTCAATCCTGGGCCTCTTTGTTTGTATTCCAGTAGCATCTAGAAGCCGCAACCAAGATCAGAGCCCACGGTGCTAGCTGCTGTATACAGGCATAATAAAATACAGCCCTTTCCCTGAATTCATGACTGGGATGTGGGCACGCTGACCTAGAACAGGAGTCTGGTCAGCTACCAGGAGGTCAGTCCAAGGCAAGCCAGACAACAAAACCAAGAGTCAGGTGTCAGGGTTATCAGGAGCAGGTATTACAGGGAAAGAAGTCCTAAACGGGGAGATCCCAACTGCATGGACAACTTATTGTTCCTGAGCTGGGTTTCTATAGAAGTTTTGAACCAATCCGAGCCCCTAGCATTCTGCCAGTTGGAGTCCAGGACTGGAGTCCTTTGTCAGGGTTCAGTTTCAGTTCTAGCAACTGTTAGCAGGGCACTGAGTAGCAGGTTGGAATTTACTAGTGACTTATCACCCTGTGGACCATGGTGCAAGGACCCCACAGCCACCTTGCTATCCCTGGTAGTGAAAAACTCCTGATCTAGACCAGTGGCTCTCAACCTGTGGTCTATGGACATCGGGGGGTCTGCAGACTATGTCTAAGGGGTCGATAAAAGGCTTAGACTGACAACTGACTGTACAGAATTCAGCTATGTAGACAGACAATAGATTTCTAAAGGGGTCCACACCTCCATTCAAAGTTTTTTAGGGGTTCGCACATGAAAAAAGGATCTAGACAAGACAGTCAAAGGATGGCATCCAGACAGAGTGCTCAGAATTATGGTTGGCATATGTTATTTCTATAGGCTTTGTTTGTGGTACATGTATGGTTTCTGCTGAAATTTCCAACTGGGAGGTGTGGTTCATTTGGTGTAGACCAGAGATTCTCAAACTGTGGTCCGCGAGCTCCATTCAGGTGGTTTGCGGATAGTTCCCTCTAAAGTGCACACCTGGGTGGCCGCACATGAGAGAATGAAGGGCCACCCACCTCATTAGTGGAGCTGTGCAGGCATGGCTCCATTAATTAGGTGCCTGGACCCTGGAGAAGGTGCACATGTATAGAATCATGGAATATCAGCGTTGGAAGAGGCCTCAGGAGGTCATCTAGTCCAAACCCCTGCTCAAAGCAGGACCAATCCCCAACTAAATCATCCCCGCCAGGGCTTTGTCAAGCCTGACCTTAAAAATTTCTAAGGAAGGAGATTCCACCACCTCTCTAGGTAACGCATTCCAGTGTTTCACCACCCTCCTAGTGAAAAAGTTTTTCCTAATATCCAACCTAAACCACCCCCACTGCAACTTGAGACCATTACTCTTTGTTCTGTCATCTGCTACCACTGAGAACAGTCTAGATCCATCCTCTTTGGAACCCCCCTTCAGGTAGTTGAAAGCAGATATCAAATCCCCCCTCATTCTTCTCTCTGTAAGGTGAGGTGGTGGCCTTCGGGGGAATAGGGGGTAGGTGGGAGGGGGCAGTGGGGTCAGAAGAGGGAGTGGGGGGAATTTGGGGCGTGCAGGGCTGGGGTGATCAGAGAAAGCGGTGACTTTCCCCAGCTCCAGGGTTGCAACTGCCAGGGAGAGAACCCCTCTCCTTCCCAGCCCAGCTCTGTGGCTGCTGTGTCAGGGGAAAGACCCCTTCCTTCCCAGCCCAGCTCTGTGCCTGCTATGGTGGGGGAGAGAACCCCTTCCTTCCCAGCCCCAGCTCGGGGACTGCCATGGCAGGGGAGAGGGGGCACATCCATTGCATTAGAAAGGTAAGGCTACTGATATTAAAATATGAGTTGTATGCTTCTGTTTGTAGAACAAAAACAGTTAATGATTATTAAGGTTTTTTTATATAGCACCTTTATCCAAAGCGCTTTACAATAGTTAGCTAACAGTACAAACAACATTTGGAAAGATCATTAAGTGGTCCGCCAAGACCCTCAGCAATTTTCAAATGGTCCGCGATAAAAGTTTGAGAGCCACTGGTGTAGACATTTGTCTATTACGCAGTTGACTGTGGCCCGCCAACTCATTCCATACAGATTTGGATTCACTCCAGTGGCCTCGACATAAAAATGCTCCATAAGTCACAATCCATTCTCCATTTCTTGAGTCATCCACTTCCCACTTGATAAATGTGTGTATTCATTCATTAACGACTGATAAGAACTGTGGCACAGTACCCATTAAACAGTTTTGTGACAAGCTGGGTTATATGCTGGAAACAGAACTCCCACTGCCCACCATTAAGGCATTGTGAGTGAGAGATATCTATCTGTCTAATAGCAGCTAGTGGAATTCCACTTCCCTCCTAAAGAAATGTCACCTTTGAAATTCAGAAGAGGTTCTTTTATTTTGCTTTTATGGCAGTAGAGAGGCTTTCCACTCCTTTCCTCTCGGCTGCTGTTGCTCAGTAGAGATTTCAGCCTCTTACCCTTTTCCCCTGTTCCCACAGGGGAGGGCAACACCAGCTGGGTCTGTCTGTGTGAACACAGGCTACATCTTGCTACTGATGGCAGAGCTCTCTGTGCACCAGTCTGGGGCTGGCAGGAGTCAGCTTGCATTGTTTCCAGCCCATCTCTTCCCAGCAGGGCTCTCTGAGGAGAGAGGATTGCCGGAGGAACTGGGGAATTTATGGGAGAGAGTGTAGTTATTAAAGTAGATGACAGATCAAGTCTTTTTCCTTTAAAGTGTTGTCCCCTGAAGGGTTTTTGTCCTCAAGACTAAATAGTTTAATTTTTAAGGGCCTTTTCCTTTCTTTACTTCAGTTCTCATTTGCTGTTTGTGTGTGCAGGGAGCAGGACGGGCGGTTCTTATGTTTTTCTAAATTATGTAAATTTAATGCTTATAAAAGGTCCTCACACCTGTTCTAGCCAGTCCGATAGCACAGGCAACTGCTGTGCAAACTTCCTCCACACACACCCCTGCCACTGCACCTCTGTCTTTCTGCCCTGCATCACTCTCTGCTCTCTCCATGCTAGAGGGCTACACAGTTGTGCCTTGGTCCCGATCTGCAGAACTCTGCACTATTCCAGTGTTTTGGGTTTTGCAGAAATGGACTAGCCAAGTTTAGCACTGAAGAGCTTGCTGCCCTGCTAAAGGCAGAGAATAGCTGAGGTAGTAGTAATTACACTGAGTCAAAACAGTTGCAAAGTTACCAGGGGCATTTTACCCATCATTTGATCAGCTACAAATGCAGATATCTTAGTGTCCAGTCTTCTACTGCAAAAATCCCTTTTCTGGTCTCTGGGAGTGCAGCCCTTCTGGTGTCAGGCCTGGTGCTTTAACCTGTCTCGGGATGGATTCCACAAGTCTCCCTCTCCTAGACCAGGCCCTGGGTTACAGTACCCTGTATCAACTGTGCTTACCCAGCAGGTCCAACAAGATTCAGCAGCTGGGTTTCTTCCTTCAGGGTCTGTGACCAGTGGTGAATATAGTGACCAATATGGTGACCACCTTCTTAAACCAAAGTATTGTTTTAGCAGTAGAAACAAAGCATTCAGAGAAAGAAAATGATTTTCAAACAACAAGCAGTCTCTGTGTCTATCTTAACTAAAGGCTTACCATCCTTTGATGGTAACCTGACCAGGCCTAACTTCTTCCGACACCGCTAACAAGGTGTCTTGTGTCTCAGACTGGTTACTTCAAACAACTCCCTCTTTCTTGCACATCCCTTTTAAACCTAGCAATAGTTATTTTTATCTCATTTTTCCCTGTCCTGGCATTGTCTCTTAACAAACCCCAAGTGTTTGCAGATAAGTCATTTATCTTGAGTCATTCTTTCTTTTCCTGCTTGTTTTTCCCAACAGTTCCAGCAAAGAAACAAGCAAAATGGCTTGGACCCAGTTTACATGAGTGGGAAGAAGCAGAAAGAGAGAAGATGGTGGTATTGTATCTTCAGCAGTGAGGGGTGGTTGAAGAAGAAAAGGCTTTGGAAGGAAAATAAAGAGTTTACTTTTGTTCTGTTGAACTTAATCTGAAGGTGAGTTAATCAGGATGGTATTACAGAGCAACCATCAGATCCACGGGACTGGATGGATGGAACAGGTCAGATCTGGAGAAGTAAATCCACACATGGAGATGGTAAGTGGGTCTGTGCTAACTCAGAGGAGGTCACCCAAGGATAACGTGAGGAGGGAGAGGATCAAGGACAGAGCTCTACTGGACATCAGCATAGAGGAAGAGAGGAGGTACTCAGGTACCATGACAATGTGCATGGTATAAAAACCTAGAAAGACAGGACAGAAGCAGGAGTTGCCCAAGGAGATGTTAAAAGAGCAATTGGAGAGGGAGAAGAACCAAGAAAGGACTAAATTCACAGAAGCTGAAGGTGGACAGTGTTGCAAGTAGACCAGTGTGATCTACAGTACTGGAGGCTGCAGACAGATCAAGGAGAATAAGGAAAGAATACAGGTCCTGAGACTTGGCCAGGGACCTTGATAAGAGTGGATTTGGTGGAGTGGAGAAGGCAGAAGGCAGACTGGAAGGGAGTCAGAGGAGAGGAAGTCAATTCAGCAGTTGTGAAGAGGTGTAAAGGAATTAAGAAGTGAAGAGAAGAGAGCTGGCCGGAGAGCAGGTGGGCTTAAGAGTAGCTTTGAAGATGGGGTTATTCTAAAGCATGCTTATATGCTGAGGAGAAGAAGCCAGGAGAAAGGGAGAGGGAGGGGTTGTAGCAGAGGCAAAATAAGTCTGTAGTTGGAAGGGAATGGGGTTATGGGGACAGGCGAACAGGCTGGAGGTAGAGAGCAAGCCTCATCAGAGTCAGATGCTGGGGTAAAGGGCAAAAGAGTATTCAGGGATGGGAGGGGGAAAGAAGAGGAGACAGTGGAGAAAGCTTATGCCAGAACTCATCACTCCTTGAAGGACAGAGAGCACCTATGAAAGATGCATATAATGTTGCTGTGTGTCATAGGGAATATTTTTCCAGAACCTTGAAGGAAATTGGACAAATATATTTTAAACAGATTCTGTTTCTGGTGACCTGTGTTTTAGATGTCTGAGCAAGGTTTGTTAGATAATGTCAGACAGAAACAGTGAATGGATCATTTATTTTCCTTCAGGGAAAAGACTCAACTCCTCGAGTGTGTCCATCAAAAAGGGACAAGAGAGATTCAGCACTCCTGTGCTGGTGGCTGTAGAGCTTAGGAATGAAACCCGTCCTGTTGCTTTAGATCACATCAGTCAGCATTTGGGAGAAGGATGGTCTTGAGTTCAAAGAATCAGAATGGGTGTCAAGAGATCTGGGTTTTATTCCTGGCTATGCCACAGACTCCTTGTGTGACCTTGGAAAAGTCACATAATTTCTTTGTGACTCAGTTTCCCCATCTGTGAGATGGGACTAATTATCCCTACCTGCCTCCAGAAGGTGTTCTGAAGCTAAGCTAGTTAATATTTGTGAAGCACTTTGATATTCTTTGATGGAAGGTGGTATATTAATTATCAATTAATCTCAGTCCTTCACGGTGAGATAATACAGAAAGAACATAGGGACTGTGCAGGCAAAAATCAGAGACATTTAAGTCTAGCCAGGATCTTCTGAAACACAACTGCTGCATCCTGGGATGCAAACATAGTATTTGCCACTTTGTACTCTTTTCTTTTTTCTCAAAAGGAAAAGAAAATGGGAGGGAGCCTGAAGAATGCCTTTTTCTGCTCCCTTCTCCACCCCACAAGACAAGTGAGCATACAGTAGCCTGCTTCAAAACATGCAGTTTCTCTATGGGGGAGATGCAACAGATTGGGCTGAGACATGGAAGCCCTATGAAGTAGGGTAACCAGGTGTCCCGATTTTATAGGGACAGTCCCAATATCCAGGGCTTTTTCTTATATAGGCGCCTATAACCCTCCACACCCTCTGTCCCGATTTCTCACACTTGCTAGCTGATCACTCTACTATGAAGCAATCCGAGATCTCCTGCCCAGAGCTGGGAGGTGGAGGGTGTAACAGTAGCCACTAGAGGCTGTAGAAACTGACCCCAGTCATGTGACATGAACCAGATCATGTGACTGGAGCCAGGTTCTAAAGTCCTGTTTCCTCACTAACATTCCTAGGAGAGAGGGTTGCCAGGAGTCTGGTTCTTGACCAGAAAGTCTAGTCGAAAAGGGGACCTGACGATGTCTGGTCAGATCTACTAACTGGACACCCGAAGTCCAGCTACTGTGGATGGGGGAAGCAGGGAGGTACCTGGTCATCACCCGCGCCAGCCCTTACTAGGGTGACCAGATGTAAGGGACAAAATATCGGGACACATGGGGGAAGCAAAAAAAACCACCGCTGAAGCGGCCAAAGCTGCAATATCGGGACAAATGGCCATTTTGTACTCCTTTGTACTCCATGCATCAGTCGGGACGCAGGACAAAGAACTAAAAATCGGGATAGTCCCAATTTTATCCGGACGCCTGGTCACCCTAGCCCTTACTCAGCCGGGGCCACCTCCTACCTGCGTTGGGTGGCTGCAGCTCCCCGCCCCAGCTCTGCAGGTGAGTCCCTCCTGACCCAGGCAGAGTCACGGAGAGGGAAAAAGCAACAAGTGATGGGGGGAGGAGTGGAGAGAATGTGGGGCCTTGGGGAAAGAGATGAGGCCTCAAGGGTGATAGAGGCAGGCAGGGCCGGCGTTAGTGAAAATGGCACCCTGGGCGAACTTCTATTTTGGCGCCTCTCCCAACCTCCACCCTCCCCACACACAGACACATACACACTCCTGGCCACCACAGGCTCCCTGGGCTTCCCCACTCCCATCACCTCTGGGCCCCACTGCCTCCCCCAGGGTTTAATTTGTATTGAAAGAGATGCCAGAGCTCAACCCCGGCACAAATTAGACACTGGCAGGGTGGCCTGATACTGACAGGTCGGGTGACCAGGTATCCAGTTTTCAACTGGACCACGCAGGCGAAAAGCGACCCTGGCAGCTCCGGACAGCACCGCCAACTGGGCCATTAAGAGTCCAGTTGGTGGTGCTGCCTGGCTAAGGCAGGCTAGTCCCTACCTGTTCTGACACCGCCCTGCCCCCCAGAAGTGGCCAGCAGGTCTGGCTCCTAGGCTGGGGGAGGGGAGACCACGGGACTTCGCATGCTGCCCCTGCGCCAAGTACCAGCTCCGCACTCTCATTGGCCAGGAACCACCAGTGGGAGCTGGGGGGTGGTGCCTGCGGGCGAGAGCAGCGCGCAGTCACCTGCAAGCCTCCACCTAGGAGCCGGACCTGAAACTGGCCGCTTCCGGGGCCCAGCACAGTCTGCGGTGCCAGGACAGGCAGGAAGCCTGACTTAGCACCCCCGTTGCACTGCTGACTGGGAGCCACCGGAGGTAAGCCCATGCCCCGACCCCGCACCCAAACCCCTGCCCCAGACCTGAGCTCTCCCAAACCCGGAGCATCCTCCTGCACCCCAAACCTCTCATTCCTGGCCCCAGTCCAGAGCCCGCATCCCCAGCCCAGAGCCCACACCCCAACCCCCTACCCCAGCCCAGAGCCCCCTCCCACACCCTGAACCCCTCATCCCCAGCCCCACTCCAGAGCCAGCACTCCCAGCCCAGAGCCCTCATTCCCTCCCACACTCCAACACCCTGCCTGAACCCGCAGCATTCTCCCACACTCCGAATCCCTCAGCCCCACCCCCCAGCCTGGAGACCCTCCTGCACCACAAACCCCTCATCCCCAGCCCTACCCCAGAGCCCATACCCCTCCCACATCCGAACCCCCTGCCTCAACCTGCAGCCCCCTCCCACATTTCGAATCCCTCAGCCCCACCCAGCCCAGAGCCACCTCCTGCACCCTTAACCCCTTATTTCTGGCCCCATCCCAGAGGTCATACCCCCAGTTAGAGCTCTCACCCCCTCCCACACTCCAAGCCCCTGCCCCAGTCCAGTGAAAGTGAGTGAGGGTGGGGAGAGTGAGCCACCGAGGGAGGGGAAATGTAGTGAGTGGAGGGCAGGGCCTTGGGGAAGGGGCGGGGGCTAGGGTGTTTGGTTTTGTGCAGTTAGAAAGTTGGCAACCCTATTGGCGGGTGCTGTTTGGGCACCCAGCTCTGAAGGCAATGCCACCGCCAGCAGCAGCGCAGAAGTCAGGGTGGCATGGTATATGGTGTACTGCCACCCTGACTTCTGCACTACTGTTGTGGCTTGTGGTGCCTGGTGCTCGGCATGTGGCTCAAGGTGGGCTTCGCACTGTCACACAGGGGCTGCATTTTGCCAGAGCTCACAGCCCTCCTGCAGCCCTCTGGCAACTCCTGGCTCACCAGGGCACCATTTCAGATTTTGGGAGGTGGGAGGAAACTTTAACCATGATTCCAGGGACTACTTAGGCACCTGAAAACCCGAGGGTTTTTGCAGATAATAACTTAGGAATTTGCTGACAGGAGCACTCTAACGAAAAAAAAAGTATAAACTCCAATTAAAGCCATGTTTAAAGTTTATATGTAAATTTAAAACAATCAAGAGATAATACAGCAAAATATTCCCAATCCCAAACCTTGAGGTATCAGTTCTGGAGCTTTAACAGATATTAGAAACACACATTTGATACTTTGTACACTATCTTTAGTAGAGATAAATAAAATCTGCTTACTTTCTCTAGCAGACACACTCTGTGTTACTGCCATTATCTACTCTATTTTAGTCAATTGTTTTTCACTAAAAACATAATTTTAACATATGTGATTAAGGTTTTTTTCTCTTTTATTTAGAAAGGGAATTTATTTTTCTAATTATTTTGGCATTTATGTTTACTGATCACAATCATTTACATGACTCACTAACATTTGACTCCATCATTATACTAGTATCATCGTTGGAACTGCATTTATTTCCATGCAAGTTATTTTACAGATTTAACTAAAAATACAATCTGAAAATAAGCAACCTTCATCTGCCCAGTGTCTGAAGTTATGTGTTTAGCTAATGTTTTAAACTGGCACTGCTAAGGTTAGTATAAGCTTAAGTTACATTCTAGAAGGATACTATTATTTGATTGTACCACTTTAAATAATGAATGACAAAGCACAATATGATAATAAAAGTAATAATGATAATTACTCCAGCCAGTACAGGTTAGGCATTTTAGAACTCACTACTCAAAGAACTAAATTTAAGCATAGGAGAGAAATAAAATTACGAAATGCATAGACCAGTCAAAAAACTAAAATAACAGCACTTTGAAAGAATAAAATTACAGAAAATATATGTGTTTTGCAGAAAGTACCAACCAGTAACAACACCAACCACAATAATATAAGTATGTGTTGAGGGGTGAGTGCGAAAGAGACAGAATGTGTGAGCTGGGAGAGTGTGTGAGAGACCAGGTGCTGCCCCTTTAAGAGAGCAGCACTCACCAGGCTGGAGGAAAGCTCCTTCAGGCATAGCAGCAGCTCTGTCCCACTCTTGGTGAGCCCTGTCTCCGCACCCCACCCCACTCTGTGGAGATGGGGTACATTGGCGGGGACCCGGGGACACCCTGACATCAGCACCGCTCCTCTCCCCGCCATACAGAAAACAGGAAGCTCCCAGGAGCAGCTGGCCAGGGGCGGCTCCAAGGCAGGGGGCAGGAGCCGAGGGGCTGCAGACACCAGCAGAGCGAGGGGCACCCCTGCTCCGGAGGTGCCCCGTTTAGAATGGCGCCCTGGGCTTTTGTCTAGTGTGCCCATGCCTAAGGCCGGCCCTGGGGGCACGGGAGGTTTGGGCACGCCTGCTGAAGGATCTGGTTTTTAAATATTACAAAGTTGGCAACTCTACTAGGAGACTTTATTACAGAAGGGATAGTACTGAGACTGGAGTACATGTGCCTTATGGGCAAACCAACACAGCGCTCGTCTACAACATGCCAGGCTCTGGCTGGCAGTGAGCTCCCTCAATCTTCATGCTGGCACTGAACTGAATCCAAGGGAAATTGGGACCTTTTCTGCTACACCATCATGTCAGAAAGGTGCTAAGTCATTATTGTCATGGTTGGCTTTGAGCTGTACGGTCTGTCTAAGGGACCCCAGTGCTTAAAGACCAAACCAGCCCTAGCTCACAATTCTCTCCCCTCGCCCTTCCCGGGAGTATGGAGGACTTATTCTGGCCTCTAACCTGGCTACAGCCAGGGTGAACTCAGGAGGTTTGTGAGTGCAGTGGAAAGCTGACAGCCATACAGCCTTGCATTCAACTGGAGCTTGACATTTTAAGTTCCCCTCAACTCCCACCTTCCTGGGAACAAAGAGATCAGAAATATTCAGATCTACAATGCTCTCCTTGATGTGCAGTGAAATAAAAGGAAGAATGAAAAGTCCTCGGCAGGAGTGCATGTGTGTGTGTGTTTTGTTCCTACATTAATACCTATTGTGGGAATGGATAGAAAAGGATTAACAATGGCTATGATGAGCCAGCACTTTGTTTAAATCCGATCTCCCATCTAATCTCCTATTGACTGAGAAACATCACATAGGGATGTCTTGGAGGAATTAACACAAATCCTTTTAAAACTCTTCAGTGACATTCCCGCCCCCCTTTCCTCCCCCTGCGCCTGTTGATGCTCTATTTGTAGCAGAGGACTTGGCCAGGGAGCATCACGGGTAATCAATTAAGATGCAAACTTTTACCATTTGAGATGCATTATGCTGGTCCCACTGACAGATCCTTAAACACAAACTAGATCTATCGCATTGTAAATGAATTCAAAAGAGGAAGATTAAAGAGGCAGAGATGCACAGTCTCAACACAATTCAACAAAAAATAAAAGCAAGCAGGAAGCAATGAAAAAAGAAGCCAACTCATTTGTAGCTAAACTTTACTCGTAGGCCTGCAGTTCCTCCCAAGGACTTGAATTATAGAATACCAGGGTTGGAAGGGACCTCAAGAGGTCATCTAGTCCAACCCCCTGGTTGGGACTTGGTTGGGAGATAGGAGTTTGTGTTAGCATGAGCTAGACTTTAGCCTTAAATTGAAACAATTATGTCACTTTGGAGGGGGGTGAAGGCATTAAGACTTATCCACGCATCTGTTGATTTTTACTTTGGGGCAGTTCCCTTTAAAACTTGTTTCCTTCAATTTCACCCACCCAGAAGGAAGTGCCACAAGACAGGATTAATTAAACACATCTTTTTAACATTTGGCTTCTTTCTGGGGCTCGAAGCACTTTACAGATGCTACACCACTGCGTCAAGGGATAACCACTTAAAGTACTACCCTCTAGGGGTGAACTGCACAGCCATTCTCCATATGCCAATGCACCTCACATTCCATTCCATTGTACTCACTCCATTCTTCTAGGAGATGGGCTGACCTCCGTCTGAACTCAGCTCACATAGGCTTTGAAGCAGGTATCAAACCCATTTGCAGAGATGAAAGTAAAGCATTGACAGTAATAGGTGCAGTTCTAGTAATTCATGGAATTTCTCCAATAATGACAGTTTTTTCCCATCTCCTTGCTTTTGTTCTCAGTGCCTCTTTTCTCTCCTGCTGGGCAGAGGTGAGACCCACCTAGCACTCTGGCAAAAGGCTGCAGGCAAAGGGGAAGAGCATAATACAGGAAGAAATTTTTAAATGGTTCATATTCTTGTCTTTACCCTCTCTAACATTGGCTTTAACTTCAGTTTTAAGAGTTTTGTATTTTTGATGTCAATAAATTGGCGGAACAAAAGTTTTGGTTGAAAAAGAAATTAATTTGGCTCTGAAATGTGTGTTGTAGCTCAGCCGAGGCGCAGTACAAGGTATGTAGCCAACCACTGCTGCTCAGTAAGCGAGAGACCATCAATCAGACTCAAGGTTTCCACATGGCTGTGCGGCATAATACATATTAGAGTGCTGGGCCAGCCTCCAGGGCATTGCCAAATTCAGGAACAGGGAATCAAGTGTCACCTTCTAGGGCACATCTAAATCCAAAGAATAGGACTCAAGGGCCAGACCCTAAAGCAGTTCCAAGCTGAGAGAGTGACAATCAGTTCTACGGCTGTCTTCACAGCAATGAGAGGCGAGATTGCAGCTTGGCTTGGCATACCCATACTAGCTTTAATCTAACTAGCTCACTAAAAATTGCAGTGAATACATGGTGGCATAGGCTGTACAAGCCCACCTGGAACCCTGGATACATACTCCCATTCCTAGCCCACACTGAAGTGTCTTCTGTGCTATTTTTAGCCATGCTAGCTAAATTAAAGCTAGCTCAGGTATGTGTACACAAGCTGCAAATCACACCTCTCATTGCAGTGTAGATCTATCTTCAGTCTCCTTCGTGGCACTGCAGTGGGCTGACCTCAATGGTACCCTCTCCTCGCCCTTCAGGAGCAGCTGAGGATCTATCCCTATATCTATATACATAAAGTTGGCATCCTCTAAAATACGTCTGTCATGTCTCGCTTCCTTAGCTCTCGCTATAAAAAGCACAAGTAACAATGGCTCATCTGCTGAGAAACTGCACTAATTATACAACTGCCAGAAACATACGTGGCCTCATTCCTTAAACTGAAATTGTCATGTAAGCCCCACCGGTGGGCTCCTCCGTGTGTCACGGTCTAGAGCAGTCAAGGCACCAGAGGGAAAGGACATCACTGGATTCAGTCATTTCCCATCTGTCTGCACACAGGGAGCTGGTTAAGGAGCATTTCCAGCCAAGACAAGAGACAGACGCACGTACAGGGGGAATAAGAACATGCTTTGGATTCTTTAGCGGTTGTAGTTTGATTTAAGTTTATTTTTAATACTGGGATTAATTAGATGCTTATGAAACAGGCGGACTGTCAGCACTGACAAGACCCTGGCAGAGGGCAGGGAGATACTGTACAAGCTTGCCTTCTGCTGCCAACGCCTCTCACTCCTGACCCATGGCACCCCCTGCTATTCCACCCTTGGGCCGTCATGCAGCTTTACTGTTACACTTCAATCCTGCTCTGTGCCCCCGCCCCCATGCTATTCCAAGCCTGAGGGCCTACAGGGCTCAGCCAACGAGCCTCAAAACTCAATGCTGAACTGCCATTCCAATCTTGGCTCCCCATGCAGCTCTGCCAAATACACTTTTATACCAATACGCAGCAACCCTGATTTTTCTAGTTTGCAACACACACTCTCAGAAAGCTTCTAAAGGCGGACTCAACACATCACCTGAAGTCACCCATTATCTGAGGCATTAAGGAGGCCAACACATGAAGATTAACATAACAACAAGTGCTCCGCTTGTTTTCTCTCCAGCTTGGACAGCAGGGCAGATAGAGGCAGGGAAATCACTCTCATCACCACTGCCATGTAGTGAGTTCTTGGGACAGACCCTCCAAAGAGAACACTGAGAAAAATCAACTAGACATGGCAGCTTTCAATTGTGAAACTATTTTCATTTTGACAGGTTTCAGAGTAGCAGCCGTGTTAGTCTGTATCCACAAAAAGAACAGGAGTACTTGTGGCACCTTAGAGACTAACAAATTTATTAGAGCATAAGCTTTCGTGGGCTACAGCCCACTTCATCGGATGCACAGAATGGAACATATAGTAAGAAGAAATATATATACATACAGATAAGTTGGAAGTTGCCATAAAAACTGTGAGAGGCTAATTAGTTAAGATGAGCTATTATCAGCAGGAGAAAAAAACTTTTGCAGTGATAATCAAGATGGCCCATTTAGACAGTTGACAAGAAGGTGTGAAGATACTTAAGCTTAGGAAAATAGATTCAATATGTGTAATGACCCAGCCACTCCCTGTCTCTATTCCATCATGTGCCAGCAATGCCCCTTTGCCATGTACATTGGCCAAACTGGACAGTCTCTACGCAAAAGAATAAATGGACACAAATCTGACATCAGGAATCATAACATTCAAAAACCGGCAGGAGAACACTTCAACCTCTCTGGCCACTCAGTAAAAGATTTAAGGGTGGCAATTTTGTAACAGAAAAGCTTCAAAAACAGACTCCAACAAGAAACTACTGAGCTTGAATTAATATGCAAACTAGATACCATTAACTTGGGTTTGAACAGAGACTGGGAGTGGCTGGGTCATTACACATATTGAATCTATTTCCCTATGTTAAGTATCCTCACACCTTCTTGTCAACTGTCTAAATGGGCCACCTTGATTATCACTGCAAAAGTTTTTTTCTCCTGCTGATAATAGCTCATCTTAACTAATTAGCCTTTCACAGTTTGTATGGCAACTTCTCTGTATGTATATATGTATCTTCTTACTATCTGTTCCATTCTATGCATCCGATGAAGTGGGCCGTAGCCCACAAAAGCTTATGCTCTAATAAATTTGTTAGTCTCTAAGGTACCACAAGTACTCCTGTTTTCATTTTCCCCTTCATGTGATAAGTAAATATTTCTACACTATGTTTTGGGTGATTTTTTTTTAAACCAAAACATTTTTATTGAGTTCTTCGCCATTTCCCATGCAAATCTTTTGCACAAAGCACTAACTGCTTCATCAAACAGCTACAGCTTAAACATTTGGGAGAAGATTTAAGTAGTTTGCAAGCCTCCAAACTAAACAAAATGATCAAAATAGGCCTGAAATATTGTTCTCCCTCTAATCCACTTTGGAAACCTCAATAGTTATTACAAAGAATGGTGGATTCATGCAGCCTCCGGGGGTTTGAACAAAGTATAAACTGATGCATATAATATAATGACAAATACTTTACTTAACTAGACTCCAATCCAAACATCAGCTTTTATTCCCTACAACTACCGTCTTGCATCCACTCCCATGGTAGTCCGGTGTTGCTACCTTCACTCATGGTCAGTAGTACCGTACTCCAGGCGTGGTCCCATGAAAGTTATAGCGGCTGCTTATGGACTAAGGTTCAAACAATTATTTCTGTTTTTACTCAAATATTCAAAAATCAATTTTTTTCTACACTTTTGGAATCTTTTGAAGTTTTAGGAAAATGCCCACTTTTTCATATTCTTTTACCCCTCCCCCTCCATTTGCTCTCCCCTCCCATTTATTTAGTGACAAAAAAGAAAATGAGTAAAAAAACCAAGAAAGAGCCCATGAGAAAGTGACTTGCATCCTAAATTTTCCAACAATTGCAAAACAATTTTTTTCAAAAATACTGACAACAAATTGTTCAGAATTTCTTAAAATATTTTATCAAACAGGTTTTTTTTAAAAGGCCATTTTAGATGAAATCCTATTTTTCAACAACAAAACTTCACCATCAATAAAATTTCAACCAACTCTATTAAAAGAGTTCTTACATTCTTTGCTTAATCGAAGACTTAGATATGAATTCAGGGGAAGATTGCGAATTTAGGAGCACAAGTCCGGTGACTTTCCCTTAAGGACTTCTGAAAATCTTGCCTACCATCCACTTGTCCTCCTCTGCAACAATACTGGCTGAATTGTGGGGTGAGTTTGGTTAAATGCCTCAGTGAGTGAGTTTGGTTAAAATGGGAGCAATTCTCGGGGTTCCAGCCAGGATATAAGAGGACCCCTGCAACCCTGACAGAAACATCCCCAGGAAAACACAAAAGCAAAACATTTCAAAATAAAACTGCATTAAAATCAAATGACAACCTTGAAATACATCAGAACTCTATCCTGCTGGCACACAACATCATCCAGTGTGAAGAGCTCTGTTTTCTATGTCAGAACATGCCTAGCTAGGGAGCTCAGTCTCCACCTGCAGCTAGGTTCCTTACCATTTCAAAAACAAGTCCCAGGTTTTTGGGGAGGATGTTTTGTTTTAAAGGACACCGTCTTTCTCCTCTCACACCCTCCAACCACCACAGAAAACTGGAGAGACGAGAAATCATTGCAGGGTACAATTTTGTGCCAGTCTGAATCCAAATACGTAGACTGATAGTTACACAGACACATGAATGCATGATACATAAAGCTGGACACACACATGCACATGCATAGAAGCTACTGATGTATCCATTTAGTTTCCTTCTTCTTTATATATGTGTCTCCTATTAGTCATCTGTCACATCCTGATGAAAGCAGGTGTGTAAGAAGTATTTCAATGCTACTGAGGCTTGTTTGTTTTATGTTAAGGCATCTGCTGGTTTAAAAAATGATGTTCCATGCTGGTTTGGATCTATCATTCCCCTCAGTATGCAGGACTTTTCTCCTTTTTTGAGACCTGGCTGGCTACATAGCTTAGTGACTGATCTTAAGAAACTATCCTAAAAATTCAAAATGTTGGTGAAGTTTGGCTTGCTTTTTTTAAAAAAACAAAACAAAAAGTAGGCCACTGGTTTCTCAGAGGCTGGGAATAATGCCAGCCACATGTAACAAATTCACACACACACGTATGTATTACACTGAGATGTTCAGTCACTCAACTGTCTTGATATACCTGTTTCTAACTTAATTTTGAACAGAAAGTGCTTTAAATCAAACGGCTTCTATTCCAGATTGTGCTGCTGCGACTGGGTAATTACTTTTCCTTCAAAAAAGTTAAGAGCACTTTGTAATGCAGAGAATAATGGATGGTCTGCCGCAAGACACAAGCAAATAATTCCATAAAACTCTCCCCCCGCCCTTCCTTCCTCTTTCTTGTCAGGTCACCTCCCAATCCTTGTTCTGTGTCTTCCCCTTCCTCGCTCCTGTCTTCCTCTACATGTCTGAAGAAGAACCTTAGCCTAGATTCAACTTCAACCATCCCAGCTGCCCGCGAGTTCAAGGATAGCACCTGTTGGAGCAGGTCATTTTCAAACCGAGGCTCTCGGCCAGCGTCCACCATGACCAACTAACACATTTGTAAGCACAACCTTTTTCTAGTCTAGACATGGCCTCAGAGTCATGGGAGAGCTGCTGAAGCAGCTTGCTGAGTCTACTGAAGAAGCCTGCTGACTAGAAAAATCATCCATCCTGAGTTAAATCTTCCAACACAGACTTCTGTTTACTAGGAGGGTCTATCAATTCTCTCCTCTGTATGCAAATGTAACTCCCACTTAATTTAGTAGGGGTTGCTCTAGCAGGTCTGTGGGAGAACAGACTGTATTCTCAAGTTTAGATTACAAAAGGATTCGGAGTGAAAGTCAGTTTGAATAGGTTTCTAGTTCATGCAGCGTTCATTATACAAACTGAGCAGAGGGTATGCTTATATGGTGGGCCTGCCCTCATTATAAATAAATAAATTAAATAAAAACTACACCACACCACACCACAGCTGCCAGCCAACCAGGCCATTTCTCACAAAGCCATTCTTAATCAGAGCTTTGGAAGTTTAAAAATTAGAACTGGTTGGAAAATGCCAATTTTTCACTGGAATTTTTTTTCATTTGTTGTAAATGTCTCATGAAAATGTATCTGTTTTTTTCAATTAAAATAAAAAATGAAACATTTAATTACTGAAAACAGTAAAAGTAAAAAAGAAAAGTATTTTGGTAAAAGTTTTCAGTTTTCAAAAAACAAAAATTGAGTATTTTTACCAAAAAGTGGACATTTTTACTGAACAGTTTCCAGGTTTTGGTTTCTAGGGTTTTTTGTTTGCTTTTGTTTTGTTTTGTTTTTACTGAAAAACCAAAAATTTAAACCAAAATGAATTTTTTATGCACAAAAAAATTGTTTTAGTTGAAATACCATTTTGTGAACAAGCTCTATCGAAAATGTAGTTGTGAATTTCTCAGGGTTAATCATCTCTGCTACTCCCCATAGATTGTGGGCCAGATTTAACCCTGCTGTCTATTTAAGTTTAACTGAATTATACTAAGGATATTGAGCCATGTTCTTTATGTTTACATTTTTACTGCTGCTTGACTCTCAGCAAGAGAGAGGAGCTGGATTTTATCTTTGTTTAGATTTTGCATTTAGCTACTCAATGCGCTATTATTAATAATGTTTCACTCATAGTTCTTTCCTGTTTCTTTTGATTTTAATAAGCCTTGCTACTTTAGACAACACCCTTTTATCTTGATACATGCAGGACTGGAACTGGATGAGAAGAATTTACATATATTGAGGCTTTTCAGTAGGGTGACCATTTTTTCCCAAAGGGAAAAAGGGACACCACAGAGAGCTGGCCTGAGGCCCCTCACCTTTGCGGGGCCTCGAGCCCCCCTGCCTCCTGCCCCTCATGGGGCCGGTCCAAGGCCCCCCTCTTCTACTCACGTCCTTTCCGTTCCTAGCCCCCCTGCAGCCTGCCCGTATGGGCCCGGCCTGAGACCCCCCCCCCTCCCTTCCTGCACATGGAGCCAACCCGAGGCCCTCCTGTGCCACCCACCCACATAGGGCTGTGTTGCCATTTGTCCCCTTCCCCTCACATGTTCTTCCATGCCTCTCTAGGGGTCACACCCCATGTTTTTGGCAAAACTGCATTCATCCTGTTTGCTCTTGCCAACGGATGATCAGTTAACAAGTGCAATTTACGTGACAAATGCCCAGTTTTGTCAAAAAAGTCAGGACGGCCAGGACAGGAGTACTGTGTCCAGTTTTGGGCCCCACACTACAAGAAGGATGTGGAAAAATTGAAAAGAGTCCAGTGGAGGGCAACAAAAATGATTAGGGGACTGGAACACATGACTTATGAGGAGAGGCTGAGGGAACTGGGATTGTTTCGTCTGCAGAAGAGAAGAATGAGGGCGGATTTGATAGCTGCTTTCAACTACCTGAAAGGGGGTTCCAAAGAGGATGGATCTAGACTGTTCTCAGTGGTAGCAGATGACAAAATGAGGAATAATGGTCTCAAGTTGCAGTGGGGGAGGTTTAGGTTGGATATTAGGAAAAACTTTTTCACGAGGAGGGTGGTGAAACACTGGAATGCGTTACCTAGGGAGGTGGTGGACTCTCCTTCCTTAGAAGTTTTTAAGGTCAGGCTTGACAAAGCCCTGGCTGGGATGATTTAGTTGAGGATAGGTCCTGCTTTAAGCAGGGGGGTGGACTAGATGACCTCCTGAAGTCCCTTCCAACCCTGATATTCGATGATTCTATGATAGAGCTTAAAAAAGGGACTGTCCTGGCCAAAATGGGATGTTTTGTCACCCTACTTTTCAGGAAGTTCATTATTGCTACAACACATTTAAAAGTAAGTATAAAACCTCTCAGAATCCAGCTAAGTCTGATAATTCAGCACTCCAGACTATTCAGGGATGCAGGCTCTTCAGCATTCACAAGTGTGGGGCTTTCAGTGAAAGTGACTTTTCGGATTTTCCACAAACACCCAGACTCCCTCCTCCCCTAGGTTTACCCAAGAGAACATCTTATTTACAGTTCTATCTATGTAACTCACAGGTCAGTGTGTGTGATGCATCCCCCTCTGTGCCTGATCCACAGAGAATGTGTCTGAAATAGCCCCCAGCTAGAGAGCCTAGTACTTTAGCTCAAGATGTAGAGACTCTGGTGTCGAGCTGTGGAGATCCCTGGGTCACTTTCTGGTATGTTGTTCATGATGGCTGCTGTCACATAAGTGGTGATTTGCCCTGATTTCAGGCAACAGTGGGCAGCCATTGGTAGAACTGCACTGCTGCAATCCATGTAGGTGAGATAAGCAGCTGTGACATGCAGGGGTTCAGCTTCCCCCCAGATTCAAGCAGAGGCAGGCTCTGTTGGCATAAATAGTGACTATCTATGTCGGGGGGGCTCCACCGGTGGCTGCCACCCCTCCATGCCTATAATTGTCATAACTCTCAACTTTCAATCTTGCCAGTGTGGGAGACCTGCAACCAAAATAGGGGAATGTGTATTTTGTTGCATGTCAGTCCAAAACTGACAGAGTATAAATATTCTATCGAACCTTATTTAAAGAACGTTTTCTCACTGTGTGAATTAAATCAATCAGGTTCTTTTTAATGGAAAACTGGAAAAACTAATTCTGTATCATGCAACTGCAAGGGTACCTGTAGTGTCTAGCAATGTCTAGCTCATGAAAGCTTATGCTCAAATAAATTTGTTAGTCTCTAAGGTGCCACAAGTCCTCCTTTTCTTTTAGCAATTGGATAGTATCCCTTTAAATAGTTTGGGAGCCCTCTAGTGGACTCCCTGCCCTTTATGACACAAGCCATCAGAACTCTACCAGAGAAGCAGTGCGTGCAGGTAACTAGGCCTTGTATATTTGTATATAGTTAATAAACACAGTTATTGGGAATTCAGCTGTGCCCATGTGGTTTCCCCATATTCTTAATGTTGTATAGACATCAAACACACAACCATTAGCTATGAGTATGGGATCCTAATCCAGGAATATAACTGAATAGAAGATTAAGGAAAGTTAGACTAAAACTGCAGCCTGCAGCACTGGGACTGTGCGAAGACTACTCCTGTAGATAGAAAAAGTGTTAAAAATGTCTGGCTGATTGTGTGAGGAAAATGGACTTGTCTGATAGCTCAGTCAAGGACTGGGCAACTCATATCAAGTGACTGGAACAGTATGCGGTAGCTAATGATATCAGTGATGAGAAAAAGATGGCAGATTTACTGAGTGTAATGGGTGGAAAAACCTGTAACTTGCTGCACAGCCTAATAACTATTAAATCAGCAGACAAAACATTTGCTGAGATAGTGGAAATTCTAGAAAAATCACCTCTCCCCAAAACCACTGATGATTGCAGAGTGTCTCCACTTTTATAGTGGGTTCTAGTCCATGAAAGCTTATGCCCAAATAAATGTTAGTCTCTAAGATGCCACAAGGACTTCTCATTGTTTTTGCTGATACAGACTAACACGGCTACCACTCTGAATCCTGAATATGTGGCTGGATTAAGAACATTAACAGAGCTTTGCCAATTTGGAGACAGTTTACATGATTCAGTAAGGGACTGGTTAGTGTGTGGTATGCAGAATGAAGCAACCCAAAAAATGGTTATTGACTGAGGCTCATTTGACCCTAAAATGTGCACTAACCATTAGTGTTTCAACAAAGACCGCTATGACAGATCTAGAGAGTTGCAACAGCATCATGAAATCTGTGCAACAAATACACTGACAAGGAAGGAGTCAAGGCAGACATCACAACATGGCAAACACTCAAAGACTGCGTGATTTCATTGTGGGAAACAGTCTCTCAATGCAAATGATTGTAGGTTCCGAGACAAACCCTGTAGAAACTGTAATAAGTTAGGACACACATAAAATGTGCAGGTCAGTCCAAAAAGCAAAACCATCACTTTCTAAGACCAATACCAGCAGATTTTCAGATTCATCAACTTCCAGATGACAACATCGACTCCTCTGAGAATGCTGTAGCATCTTTACAATTGTTTAACAGGAAATAAACAAAGTATTACTTGGATTCCTTTACAAGTGGTAGAAGTGAGACATAAAATGGAGCTTGAGAGGGTCTGATGTTTTTGTAATTTCACATCAGGATTATCAGAGAGTACTTAAAAAGGTGAAGTTGCAGAAAACCTCAGTGCTTCTAAAAAAACATATACTGGGAAAATTTGCTCCTATGGGGATTTTTACAGTAAATCCAACAGCATATGTAAACAGCATATGTTAAACCTCTAAGTTGTGAGGTGAGTGGGTCATGCATTATTTGATAGAGAATGGCTGACCAAGATCTGGAACAAAAGACCACACAGAAAAAACTTCTGACCAAATATCAGATTTTTCAAAGTTCTTCAAAAAGCTTGCAACAAAAACATGAACTGGTCATCCAGGCAACTGCTGAAGCAGTGAAATTGTAAGATTTGCTGCCAACCAGTCCACAAAGCATTCAGACAGTTCGTGTCCAAAAGTGTGTTTAGATCATGTTATTGCCCATTATGCTGCTGAAAAATCAAGCATTGCAGGAAAAACAAGGTGGCTGAATGCTCTCTGACTTTAAAACCTTTTTTAGGGATACTGAAGACCTAGATGAAGAGAAGAGTATTGCACTCTTTTTAGACGAATTGGACACTCTAAGGGCCCACAATAAAAAGCTGCAAGGTAAGTTGGTAGAAAAGAACAAGGAGTTGAAACAATAGAGGTGGACTTAGAACTGCAAGAGAGAGCTCCAGAAGTTAAGACTGCAAAAAAGACAGCAGTTCTGGCGGAAAAAGTGTATTCTGCTCAGTGTGACTGTGATGTCATGTCTAGACTAGGGTGACCAGACAGCAAGTGTGAAAAATCAGAACAGGGTGGGGGGTAATAGGAGCCTATATAAGAAAAAGACCCCAAAATCAGGACTGTCCCTATAAAATAGGGACAGCTGGTCACCCTAGTCTAGACTGATCTGGTCTACATGTAAGGGGACTGTTGCCCCCTTACTAACATTCAGTGGGGATATTTTGGTTGGCTAGCTCCCCGTACCAAGGGGAAATCAGGACCCTGAGACTGACAGTTCCCAGGAACAATGGGGAGAGGCCCATGCTCCAGGTCAGCCTGAATGACAGGGCGGGTAGGCTAATCAGGGAGTCAGGAGACCAGGGGGGTCCCATCCTCCATGTGAGCTGGACTTGCCTGGGTCAGACAGAGTGGGGCCGAGCTAAGGAGAAAGCAGGGGCCCAAGCTAAGCTGGGGAGCAGAGCTGTGCCAGATCCAGAGGGGCCAGAAAAGCAGCCCAGGAAGCAGGTCAGTGCTGGGAGCAGGGTCACAGAAGCAGCCTGCAGAGCAGAACTGTCCTGGGAGCAGAGCTGCAGCAACCAGAGCCAGAGGGGCCAGAGAAGCAGCCCAGGGAGCTGGAGGCAGAGCAGCAGCAGCAGTGCAGATACAGAGCGGTGGAGCTGGGGCTGGAGCGGTCTGGAGCTGGGTGTGGTGAGCAGGAGAGAGCGAGGGGGACCCTGGGCAGCGGGCCCAGCACAGGGAGACGCATCAGCGAAGAGGCTCTGCAGGCCAGGCTTGGATCGTAACCCCGACGGGGCCGGGGCGACACTGGGAAGAAGGGTCCTACCACTTAGAGCCTGAGAGCGTGTGGCCACCACCAGAGCAAGTGTCCAACCCTCAGCATCCCTGCAGCACAGCCAGGGCCTGAGAAGAAGGCCTGGGACTTTCAAGGAACAGACTGTGAACCGCCCTGACATTCCAGAGACGCCGTTTGTGATGTTCCCTGCCACAGAGCGGGGTGATGTGTTTCCTTTAACCTTTCCCATTTTTCCTTATTCTTTTTAAAATTAATTGTTGATTAAATAACTTGCATTTGCTTTAACTTGTATGTAATAATCAATGGGTCAGAGAAGTGCCCAGTGCAGAGAGAGTACCCTGGAGTGGGGACACCCTAGCCCCTGTTAAGTGACCACAGCAGGGTTGGGGGTCGAGCCCCCCAGGAATCCTGGGCCCAGCCTTGTTGGGGTTACGAGGACTCTGCCAGACAGGAGAGTGGAAGGGGAGTCCTCAAGGGCAGGGAGGCCACTGGGTAAAGGAAGTGGGAGCAAGGACTCAGGTCCTTTCGCTAGCCCACTTCACTGGGTAATGCAGAAGCCAGGAAAGTTCCCCACAATAGTGGGACTATTCCCCCTCTTACATACAGTAGAAAATTAGGTTAGTTTAACTCCAACAGTCTGGGGTGTAAAAAAATCTAGACACCTGAGCTGGCTAGTTAAGCCAATCTAAGTCTCCATGTGGACAGTGCTAGGTTGACAGAATAATTCGTCCATCAGCCTCATTACTGCCTCTCAGGGAGGTGAATTACCTACACTGACCGCAGAACCCCTCCCACTGCGTAGGTAGTGTCTACACGGAAGCACTACAGCAGCACAGCTGTGGCATTTTAAGTGTAGATGGGCCCTTAGAAAAGGCTCACTAACACAGTTACACAGAATTGAAAAAGGTGATGCTTACAGATTCATTTGAGGACTTTTGTAGGGAACTCAGTGTTCTTGATGCTAGCTCTGAAATCTTAGAGCAAAAAACCACAGTCAGTTCCAGATGCGATTGTGATGCCTATGAGACGTTATCCTGAAAGAAGTCGTAAACCACCTCTCAGACTTAATTTGTAACATGCTGTGTATTGTTCATACCATAGTCATGGTACTAATACATTTATAATATTTTGTATTCCCTTTCACGTTAAAGAGGGAGGAATATGTTGTGTGTGGGAATTGGCTAATAGCCCTTTAAATAGCCCCTCTAGTCCACCTCCCTGTCTTCTATGGCAGAAGCCACTAGAACCCTGCCCAAGAAGCAGTGTACATCAATACCTAGACCTTATATATTTATACATGGTTAATAAACATAGTGACTTGGAATCCAGCTGTGCCTGTGTGGCTTCCCATTATTCTTAAACTTACACAGAGAGCAAGGACACAACAATACCCAATAGAGTCTTCAGAAGGATTTGAACTATGATCTATTGTTATTTTTGTATTGGCCATACATTTTATGAAAATGTCACGGAAATCATTTTTAAGTTTGGTCCAAATCTGAGTTGACAAGGCTCCTTTTAAAAAAAAACCTAATCCATGCTCAAACATTATATTTATGTTCTCTCTCCCACCCCTACCTACTCAGATGAGAAACAAAAAACCAACTGTCAGGACTTGTCTGTTAGGTTGTAAGCCCTTTGGGACAGGGACTGTCATGTATTATAGATCTGTATAATGCCCCGCATAATGGGGCCCCAAGCGGGATGATATCTTTAGGTGTTACTGCAACATAAATGTTTAATAGTAACAGTAGGCAAGCAAAGTTCAGCTCACAGAATCAAGTCTCTATCCTTCCCTGAAATGAAAATCTCCAGGGCACCTGTAGTTGAAAAGGAATCTCATAAGAAAGCATGTTTTCTCACAAGATTTTGAATACCTTCAGGTCCCCCATACAGACCTCTGTCTCTTGAGGTGTGGGAGAAATTGTCATCTTCTCTGTGGAATAGCCAGTAGATGGAGACTTGATGCTCTCTTTGACAGTGAGTTATATAACTATTTGTTAGACAGGTGAAGGATACTGGAGATCAGCAATCCTGGCTTCTGTCCTTGGCTTTGGGAGGGGAATGTGGTGTGGTGGTTATAGATAGGATAACCACTTCATACATAATCCAAAAGGCAGTGTGTGTCTGAGTGGTTAAGACTTGTGCCTACCACTTAAGGATGTGCCTTCTAGTCTCAGCTCAGCCTGAAGTGATCTTGTTCAACCTCTGTTGAACTTATTTGTAAAACTGAGGTCAGAGAAGGGGCTTATATTTGACTGTTTTGCTGGGATGGGCACTGGAGGCTTTGGTCAGTCATTAAGGTTGTGGCATGCATACTCACAGCCAAAAAGTGCTGGTTGCCCCGAATTTAAAAAAAAAATGCAACCAACAGAATTCTTTTGAACCCACAAAAACATTCTGTTGGAATAGAGTTGATCTACATTTTTCAGACAAATTTTTGTTGTTGTTTTTGAAGTAATGGCCCTTTTTTAAAAAAGAAACAATTTTTTTCCCACAAAAAGTTGACTTAGAAGTTTTTAGGCTATTTAAAGAAATTATTTTTGACATTTTTGCTTTATTTTTTTAATTGAAAATATCATCAAAAGATTTTTGTTTACAAAGAATCAGGGTTTCAGTAAACAACATTTTGATTTTTGTAAACCAAAAAGTAAAATAATGATTTCTAGAACATTTGTGATGAAAATTTCAAGGCTTGTGAAAAATTTCAGAAGACTGAAGAATAGGTTCACTTCGAACCTTGTGAAATGAAAACAACTTTACAATTTTTTTTCGAATACCCTGCCCCCTTTTTTTTTCAACCAACTCTAGGTTTGACAATTTGAGAAGGAAAGGAGGATCTTAGTTCACCCACTCGTAGTTTAAACACAAAGAATTCTTAAGAAGGCCTCACATAAGCAGAAGAGACGGTGCTCTATCTTCCTTTCTCCCTTGTGCAGAGGTGAGAGCCCTGATTTTCAGAAGTGCTGAGTACCCACAACTCATTTAAAGTCAGATGCCCGGGGCTACATTTTGGTTCCATTGTTTGAATATTTCCATTGACTTCAGTGGGACTAAGATTTAGCCTGAACTATTTAGCTTCACTTTCTTTTCCTAAACAGGGAGAATGCCCTATGTCTCCTTACCCTTGCACTTAAAACCCTGGCAAGTGGGAAGGAAGAGGAGTTCATTGACAGTTTTCAAGAGCTGTCTTGATTCATTGGGCTAATGCAACCGAAATGTGTGGAGACCTAGGTTCATATTCTCATCGGAGGAGAGTCAAATGAGCTTGGTGACCTCAGATTAGTTCCTAACTCATGCACATTTGTTCACATCAGGAAACCACCAGCCTCTTCAGGAAGATTTGCAGTGTCTACTCATGAGATGCCAATAATCAGGGTTCAAGCTGAAGGGAAAGGTCAGGGAGCAATGAAGGCTAGCGAACAGTTCTCAATGATAACTGCAGTTCTGTCACTTGATCTATCCACGGAGAATGCAGAAAGGAAGAATGAATCATGTTAAAAGTCTGTCATTTGTGTCTTGCCATGGACTGGACTAGCAGGGGATGCTGCAGGCCAGGACTGAGGAGTATTGGCAGAGGGTGTGAGAGAAGCTTGTCCAGTGCTAGTTTATATTATGCCTGATACTAGCCAGCAATGTTTGCTTCTCACTTTCATAAGCACCCAGAAGTTCAAAGCACTGTATTTAGTTGATGTTCCCAGCAGGAGGACAGCTGTGGGACGTTCCCACAGCTGTGGCCTGGGCATCAGCAAACCAGCCCTTGCCCCAGGTTATTAAAGTGACAACTCATCACCCTGCTATTCTTAACACTGAGTAGTGGGGATGCATGCTAGGTAACTGCTTGAAAACTAACACTGGGTTTACAAAAACAACCTTTTAATTATCATTAACAGCCTTCCAGAAAATCTTATTGGCAGTAACAGAAGCACTAGAGACTCTTCAGAACAAGTCCTGCATACATCGAAGGAGGCCATTTGCTACTGCTTGCCTCTCTGATTAAAGAGCCCGAATGCAGGAGTCACTTGAGGGCCAGCAAAGGTTTTGGGAGTAAAGTGAAAGGACATTTAAATGGAAACCCAAAAGCTACAAGAAAGCCACACAGATATCCCCGCAGCTATTCTGAATTGACAATAAAAGGCAAGTGTCAGGTTTAATATTTTTCAGCTTTCAAGGCAGGGCGCCCATTTAAGCCAACTTGAGAAAAATATCAGCATGAAATACTGAATGGTCTCCACTAGGTAAGATTTCAGCACTGGAAATGTTCAGCACCCTCTGCATGAACATGAGCATGGCTGGTTCACACTCACTTTCTTTTCCTTTGCAATGGCAATGGTGTTACTTTACCCATGGGAAAATTTCCAAAGGGGTTTGTTTTCTCTGCTTAATTCCCCTCAATGCAAACTTAAAATATACAAATGAATGGGTCTTATTTTCAAATTTTTGGATGTGGTTTTGAGGGTCTAATATCTCTGGCTAGAGCCAGAGCATGCAGGCAGGAGCTATGCAAGCTTCCCCATGCATATCTCTGCAAATTCACCTCAGTTCTGACCAGTTCTTCCATTGGCATAGCTATTTCACTCAGGGTGTGAAAAATCCACACCTCTGAGCAATATGGTTAAGCCGACCAAACCCCTAGTGTAGACAGCGCTAGGCCAATGGGAGAATTCTGTCGACCTAGCTACCGCCTCTCGGGGAGGTGGATTACCTACGCCGATGGGTGAACCCCTCCCATCAGCATAGGTAGTGTCCAGTGTTCCCTCTAATTTTTCCCACCCATGTGTGGAATGAATTTTGTTATGTGCACGAATATGGAGGTGATGTGTGATGCCTCACCTTCATAGTGGAGCACATAACAAAATTCGTGTGGTGGGGGTGGGGCCGAGGAGTTCAGAATTGTGGAAGGGGGCTCAGGGCTGGGGCAGAGGGTTGGAGTTCAGGTGTGTGAGGGCTCCATCTGGGGGTGCGGGCTCTGGGGTGAGGCCAGGAATGAGAGGTTTGGGGTGCAGGAGGGTGCTCCAGGGCTACTGCGGGGAGAGAGGACTCTCCCCCCTCCCCAGCTCTTTCTCCCTGCAGCACACCTGGGCTGGGGTGGGGGAGAGCGCCTCTCCCTGCCACGGCAGCTTTGGGGCTGAGGCCACAGGATAGGCACCCCTCCCCCGGCAGGTCCGGGCCAGGGCTAGGTTGGGGCTGGGGGAGGGGCGCCCTGGCCATGGTTGGGATGGGGCTTGGGGAAGGGCGTCCCAGCCACAGCTGGATTGGAGGCTGGGCTAGGTTAGGGCTGGGAGAGGGGTGCCCCTCCCCCAGCCACTACAGGTCCCCGGCCGGGTTTCCTGAGTGGTTCACTGCTGGTCTGCTGCCCCCTCCTGGTCACTCTGGGGATTAGTTCAAGACCAATACCCATGCCGGCGGTCTGCACACCGGCACTCAGTTGCTGCTGTCACCTGCGGCTCCTCTCTCAGCTCCAGAACCACAGCATCCTCTTCGTGGCTCAGCCCTCCGACTGTGTCCCTGACCATGTTCCCTCCTTCCAGGGGAGGGTTGGTTCCTCGGTAGTCCAGCCACTTCCCCAGTGGCGAGTGGGGGAGACCCAGGCCTGCCCACTACTCCGGGTCCCAGCCCAGGGACCCTGTGGATCACAGCCTTCTGCTGTGCCTCTACTATTGCTGCCTTCCCCTGGTCACTTCCCCATGGCTACAGCACCCTCCTCAGGCTCAGCAGTCCATCTGGAGCGCCTTCTCCCCGGGTTTCTGCCTGCACTGAGCTGTCCATGGCACTACAGGGTTGCTGCCTACTTCAGGCACAGTTCTCCCTCCTCAAGCTCTACACAGCTACTGACTCTCTTTTATATGGCCCTGATTGGCCACTCCTCACAGCCTCTCGTCTATGGGCTGCTTTTTGCGCAGCCTCCCTAGGGCTCTATTAACCCCTTGCATGCCAGTGTGGGGCGGACAGCCCATCACATTCACATATAACATTAACTCGTGCATTGTACAATGACATTAATAACCAGCATGTTATTAGCTTTCATATAACACCTAACACAATACCTTGTGGATGAATATCATGACAGCAGAGTGTTGGGTGTAGTGAGTTGGTTGCAGCTGATGAGAGACAGTGAACCTAGGCCACAGGGTATTAGGAGCTCTCAGAATCACAGTAACTCAGTTGTTTATATGTCACAGTCCTCACCTGCAGCATCTTTTTCTATTTCAGTCCTGGACCTCCCTAGGGATCCAATCCTGGATGGTGCTGAGCATTCTGAGCTGCTCTTTAATTGAATAGGAATGGAGGCTGCTCAGCATCTTGCAGAATCAGGTCACAGCTTGGTAGGACTTGTCAACTGCATCAAATTTTGTAATGTCAGCTAATTGGGCTGGACTACATCCACCACAATTATTTCCCTTGACCAAAATTGGAAATTGAACCAAGTTCTCCAGTGATGAAAGGTTATTGCGCTGACCCCTAGCATCACTAGCCCCCTCATTTTCAATTTCTCACCGTCATAGTCAATGTCTCTCCCTGCCTCTGGCCAGAGACTTTGGAGACAATTATTATACCACTCTAGGCTGTACATGGTTGAAAGCATCAAATTAAGACTATTGCAGTGTTGCCAACTGTCACAATTTTATCATGAGTCTTGCAATCCCATGATTACAACAGAGTCTCAGTTTCCATTTAAAAAAAAAAGGTGAGTTTCTAGCCCACACGGTTGTGGAAAAAAGCTTAAAAACAAGAGCTCAGTGTAACCCAAAGGCTCAAAAGGCAAGGAGCAATTAAAAGAATACATGTTTTATTATTTTTAAACCAACTTCATGCTTTTTTAGTCCGGCCTCCTGATATTCAAATGCTTGGGGTTGGCCATGCTCATGCTACATCTTCTTTTGCCGCAATTCTGTGGAGTCCACGTGATGGATGTCAGCAACATGACCGTAGCTATGTCAGAATAGGATTGGACCATTTATAAATGGTGTTCCCCTTAAAGACTTTCACAGTCTTTGTATGCAGAAAGGGGGGAACGAGGGTTTACCTGAGAACAGCAAGTTTTCAAATATACCACAAATGATGAACCTTAGATGGCATGTACCCTCCTTGTCCCATCAGTAAGCAAATGGAACACAAATCCAACAGTTATGTCTGCCCACTTTTGCTCTGCCCAGCTCTCTGAGAGCCCTAGCAGGAGTCTTAGACGTACCAGTGGCAATTAAAAGGTTTCTGAGCAAAACAGCGGAGATTTCCCTTTTATCTGACATGGAGCCCATGACCCATTTTGTTCTCTGTCAGGTCCTCAGCATCAGCAGATCAGATCCCCTGGAACCTTGTATGTATTAATCCAACTGCCAGGCTGTCAAACAAACAAAGGGAAAATGCAGCAGTTATTATCTTGCCTGTTACCACGGCACCCTGTATATGTGTGAATGGAAGGCGCTTTGTGTCTCCTTCAAGCATGGCTGACATAGCTTTCATGTCCTGGCAGAGGCTTGAAGGGGCTTTACAACGGAACATTATATAAACCATGCACTGCAGCCCTGCTTATGCCAAGCAGAATAAGGACTGTATTATTAAACTTGGCATGATTATTTGTGCTTCCCCTGACCCACTCTATCCTTGCTACCCAAGCAAGATTTTCAGGGCAGAACTGTTGGTGGAATTGCTCCACCTGATTTACCACCCTTTGGCCATTCAAACCAAATAAACAGCCAGAGGGAGAGAAAGTAGCCAGTACCAGACTAAGGTGATCTGGGCTCTTCCCTCCTTCGCCATGCCAGGCAGAGTGTACATCTGGGTGAGAATGATGGAGTGGGGGTAGGAGTGGTTGTGGTTGAAAGGACTTCCATTTCTACACAGAGAATTGTTTTAAACATACTTTAAAAGAGGAAAAGTAGTTCTATCAGAAAGTAAATTCCAGCAGGCCAAAGCATGGATGGATAGGCTAATATTGGGATTCAGATAATTGTCAGATTCAAGGTTCCTATTATTCAGACCCCAAATATCAGCCTCTTTGCCCCCTCTCTTTCTATCCTCTTTCATTCCCTTCCCCAGCATGGCCCAGCACTGGATCCCTCTTCACACAAGACTTCTCTATTCCAGCAGGCCAAGACTCCCTATCTTTTAACTTGAAATGGGGCAACCTGGTGGTCTGCTAACCCTACCCCGACATCTTGATCTGCACACTGCACCCCCTCCCGGACCCCACACTCCCTCCCACACCCCAAGCCCCTGCCCTGCATACAATTTCCCCACCCAGATGTGGCCCTCAGCCCAAAAAGTTTGCCCACCCCTGAGCTAGACTGTAGACAGCAGTGTGCTACTGAGGGGAAGTGGCTGAACAGTGGACAGCAGGTCCCCTGAAATGCAGGGGAGCACAGAGTGCGGCACGGCAGGAGGGTGGTGTTGCTGAAGAGGCTGCCACGGTCCTTGGAGAGATGTGGGTCCTAAGAGCAGGAGTCCCGGTGGCAATTCACCACCCAGAGGGGGCGCACTCAACCGCCAGAGCTACTTCCCAAGACAGATGGTAGGAGGTGCCAGAGAGGGGAGTGAGCCCTGTTACAGCCTCCCACCCCATTGTGAAACAACAAACCAGGCAACATTCCTCCTAGAAGTCCTGCTACACTACTCCAGCCTATTGACACTGGGGACTCCAGTAGACTGCAGTAGGCTACTGGCAATCTGGGGTGTCTCAACCATAAGTGTTAAAAGTGTTAGTGCTGACAGCAGCAGCCACTAGACTGGATGGATGAGCGAATATTTGTGAGCTGTATGTTGCCCAGTTCTCTCAAACATCAGGTGTTCCCTACAGGCAAACTTGATTAACAAGGAAGTACTAAATCCTTCTTTTGAAAAACACTGTATCCAGTTGGGGCTTTGCATGGCTGCAATTTTCTCCCATCTGCGACGCTAAGTTACATGCATAATTGTTCGCAAGATTGGGGCCTTACACTCTTACTCAAGCAAATAACTGCAGCAGAAATCAACGTGCCTGTTGGGATGAGCAGAGCAAATCTGCACTCGCCCAACACCCTAGAGATGGCACGTGGCAGAAGGGCTTTATTCCAATGCTAACATTTGAGCAGACGGCCACTGAACATCCTCAGCAGTGATTTTTCAATTCCTTATTACAATTTTTTTTTTAATTTTACAGCCTCTCCCTCATCTGTGATTTAGCAAAGACACTTTATCTTCATGGAGGAAAAGACACATCCAAAGACTAGAGTTGTTAGTTCGGTCATATTAGAATGATTGAGGAGGGGAGAGAGGAAGGACAGGGTTCCCACCCCAGTCAGGAAGGGGTTAAGGAGCTCCTCTGGGCACAGTCAGCTTCAACCCAGTGCGCCTGTGGGGCCTGGTGCAGCTGAAGAGGAGGCAGATCTGTCAAAAGGAGTGCTCAAGCCCAGGGCAGGGTGCCATTTGGAGGGAAGGGCTGAGTGAGGGCTCCTTAGCCCCGCAGCCCAGGAACTGCTGGCTGGCAAAGCTACTGAAGCACCTCTGCCGCCTGGACTGAAGTTGTACAAAGCCCCTTTGTTTTGTTTGTTTTTTCTTTTCCTTAGAGCTCAGGACGTTCATCTTAGGCCCTTCAGACAGACAAGGGGTTAGACACCCCACCCTGCCACAGACGCTATTTATCCCATTTGCCTTGCAAGGAACAGCAGGGTGAGCCCAGACTGTTTTGAGAGCCGCAGGATTGTTTTGTTTGCCTTTTTTGTTCGGAAAACCCCAGAAGGGAGGGGGACAGACATTTCCCTGAGGATGGCAGCCCGGGGAGCATAGCCTATACTTCAACCTGACTCTCCACCACCCCCTACAGTCGAAGGTGTCAGTGATGTGAGCAACGCCCATCCTCACCCCAAAGGGATGCTGTAGAGGTACAGCCTGTGACGGGGAAAAGCTACTCTTTTTAACTGGAACAAATGTATTTTCTTAAGCTCTCATTACTCAACAGCTATAGGGGTGTCCATCAAACTTTCAAAACAAGCAAACAAACCTCAAATACATCATTGGGCTAAGACGAAATGTAACACTGACAAACTCCAGTTGTCGGCAGCTAGGATCAAACCTGGGACCTGTGAAGCGTAGTGCAGAGGTGAAAGTAAGCCGGTACGCCCCGGTACAGGGTACCGGCAAGAGCTGGTGCGCTGTACCTGGGTGGATTGGCTTTCCCAGGCACAATTTAAAGGGCCTGCAGCTCCCAGCAGTGGCTGGAGCCCCCGGCCCTTTAAATTGATGCCAGAGACCCGCTGCTGGAGCCCTGGGGTAGCGGTGGCGGGGCTGTGGGGGCGATTTAAAGGGCCTGGGGCGGTAGTGGCAGCCCAGCCCTGGGCCCTTTAAATCGTCCCTGGAGCCCCACCGCCACTTACCCAGGGATCCAGCAGGCTCCGGGGACAATTTAGAGGGCCCGGGGCAGTAGTGGCAGCCAGAGACCAATCCCTGGAGCCCTGGGGAAGCGGCGGCGGGGCTCCGGGGACGATTTAAAGGGCCCAGGGCTCCGGCCGCCGCTACTGCCCAGGGCCCTTTAAACCACTGCCAGAGTCCCTGGCTGCCGCTGTTACCCCAGGGAGAGGGAAGGAGGCACTTGCTGATACAGGGTGGGCCAGGGCTGGCTCTGACCCCCCAGCCCCGCCCCTTCTGCCCGAGGCCCTGCTCCTTCTGGGGCCAGAGCCGGCCGCAGCCCAGCCCCGTACCGGTAAGTCCCTAGACTTACTTTCACCCCTGGTTATAAGCAAGTGAAAACAAGGGGCTATGCCTGTAATCCATCTGTAACTTTAGCTATGGTGATAACTGTGAGTTCTCTAATGCTTTGTTCCTAATAAAAAACCCTAAAAATATGCTAGCAATACTGATAGAAAGCCTCCTTAATGTACCATTTTAAGGTTCTGGTTCACTAAAGCAGTGAAGTCCATCCTATTCAGCAAAACTTTTAAGCACATGCTTAAGTCCCAATGACTGATGGCATATGCGTTTGTCCATAATACAAAGCTATGTGAGCAGATCCAGACCTCGGGGTCTGATTCAAAGTCCACTGAAGTCAATGAAAAGACTCATTAACTTCACCGGGCTTTGGACAAAGTCCTCTGTGTCTCACATCCAAAAACAAGCAGAAGGGGAAAGAGAAGGAGCTCCTTAAGAAGGGAGTGATCCTATAGTGGGTAACCGGCCAATATGGAGATATATCAAAGTGACCCAGGGAGGAAAAAGACAAAATAATTCTATGCTGTGTGACAGGGTCGGGCCAGATGGCTACAGGAGAGTAATAGAAGGCAGATATATTAGCCCCAGGTTAAGTAGGTCCCTTTTCCCTGGGTAAGGTAACAGGGAAGGTTTTTTTTTTGTTTGGTTTTTTTTTGGTTTTCCAAGATAATTTAGTTTATTAATTGTACTTCTGACCACAGGAACTTTCTGACTGCAGTGCTGAACAAAAGAGATAGCAGATATTTCAACCATACAATGACTTGGTCTTTCACTGTTTATTACTATTCAAGGCTTTCACAATGACAACATAAAATTCACATTAAAATCATATTCACGATTCTCCAATATCCATAACAAATGTCTTTCAAAGGAAGAAACGAAGACAGCAAACCTATTGCCTGCAAAACTGAAGGTGAAATATCCTGAAATAAAGTGAAGCCTACAGTTTTTCTGGGATGCAGAAGAACCTGTGCTCATCAAAACGAAGCAAAACATATTGAAAGTGCAGTGACTTGGAGTCTGGGTTTCATAAGTGGTTAAGAACCCGCAGATATAAGTGAAGAACAGTATTACAAACCACCGGTTTTATTATATATACTGTGACAGGGTCGGGCCAGATGGTTACAGGAGAGTGACAGAAGGAAGATATATTAGCCCCAGGTTAAGTAGGTCCCTTTTCCCTGGGTAAGGTAACAGGGAAGGTTCCAGAACAATCAGGAACCTTCTGGAGACAATTAAGACAGACAGGCTGATTAGAACACCTGCAGCCAATCAAGAAGTTGCTAGAATCAATTAAGGCAGGCAATCAGGGCACTTGGGTTTAAAAAGGAGCTCACTTCAGTTTGTGGTGCGCGTGTAAGGAGCTGGGAGCAAGAGGCGCTAGGAGCTGAGAGTGAGAAAGCATGCTGTTGGAGGACTGAGGAGTACAAGCATTATCAGACACCAGGAGGAAGGTCCTATGGTGAGAATAAAGAAGGTGCTGGGAGGAGGCCATGGGGAAGTAGCCCAGGTAGTTGTGGCTGTCACACAGCTGTTCCAGGAGGCACTCTAGACAGCTGCATTCCACAGGGCCCTGGGCTGGAACCTGGAGTCGAGGGCCAGCCCGGGTTCCCCCCAAACCTCCCAACTCCTGGTCAGACACAGGAGGAGTTGACCTGGACTGTGGGTTCACGAAAACGGCCAAACTAAGGGCTGCCGTGAAGCTCCAAGGCGAGCAAATCCGCCAATAAGCACAAGACCCACCAAGGTAGAGGATAAACTTTGCCACAGCTGTCTTGTACGTCTCTGGGTGCTAACAATTCTAGGTTCTTAATGCAATAGATTTTTAAAAAAATCACCCTAGAGCAATTAACATCTAGAAACCAGAACAACTCCAATTAACAACAGAATCAAAATAAATGTAATTATGTTATCCAGCGCATATGCACAGCCAATTAATTTAGCTTAAGTACAGAGCAAACAGCATCCAAAAAGACCCAGATGTCAGCAAAGTAAAGACTTCTTTGCCCTTGCTTTTCTGTGCCTGGGATCTGAATACCCTAGAAAGAGATGTCACTGGCTGACTGACATCCTTTGCAGCCTGGAAGACCAGAAAGTCTCTTTCTAGGCTTCCTGTTGTGGAAAGCAAGATTGTCTTTTACTTAAGGCACACGTTTATGACTTAGCAGATGTGGGTTATACTCCTAAATCTGCACATATTTCCAATGTGGCCTTTAGGTAAGTTATATTCACTAGATCTTTTATGAATGCCTCAGTGTTTGGGTGCCCATAATTATTGAGCACATTTGGAAATTTGGCCTTACCCTCTCTCTGCTTCAGATTCTGCATCAGGTTATATACACACACACACACACATTAGCCACTTTCCACCAGTAGTGTTAGGCTAAATTCATTAATACTTCCATCTCAAATCCCGCTTCGCAACTCTCCTTTGCCAGGAGGCCTACAAAAACTTGACAACAGTTACGTTGTTGGTATCATACTATCATACTGACCCATTGTTTCCTTGTACTCCCCATCTGTATCCATCTGCTGTCTGTTGACTTATACTTAGATTATAAGCTCCTTGGAGCAGGGACTGCCTTTTTGTTCTGGGTCTGTACAGTGCCTGGCCCAATGGGGTCCTGGTCCATGACTAGGCTCCTAGGTACTATTATCATATAGTAGGTCATATAAATAGTAATATTTGACGTTATTGCAGGCCCCAAGTGTTCAAAAACCATGAGTCAGTTCTAAAAAATTCATTAGATTTTTTAATAATAAATGTACAGTTCTTCTTATTTGTCATTTGATTTGTTCCTGAGCCTCCAGGGTGCACTCAGAACAAATTTATCAGTTTTTCTGCACAACCATGAGGTCTAGAAACCATTTTTGTTTTTAAATTAAAGCTGAGAGTCTCACAACATCACATGACTCTGGGAGCTGGGGCTTTAAGAAAAAACACTGCCTATCACAAGACTTACTGGCAACACTGCATTTGAATAGCACTTTTAGAACCTAGGTGGATGGTGCCATATGAGTACAAATTATTGTTAAATTGGCAGCCATCACTCCTCCCTTTTTGTTCCTTATTTCTCCCCTTCCCCGTTTAATTCTCCATTCCCCAAACTCCATCCTGCTTTACAAAATCATAACAACAAATTCAATGGAAAGTCTAGGCACATCTCTTCAGTAACAGGTGAGGTCTCTCCACCCTCCCCAGCTCACCCGTTGGAAGCTCCAACCTCCTTGTACTCTCCCCTGTCCCCTTCTGAAGCTACTAGGATGCCAGTGAATTGCTTTTATGGCTGTTTTTCTGAGCCTGCCCATGTTTCACAGATATGGTCACAGAGGTGGAGATGAAAAATGTGACAAGTCAGAGCTTCAAAATGTGGCCTGCTTGTGCTCCTACTGCTTTTGGTGCATTATCACTTGAGTGCACAAATAACAAAACCTGTCAAAAAAAGTACTCCACCTAGCCCAGTAGTCTATCATTGACAGTGGCCAATCACAGCTTCAGGGGCACTGTAAAGAACAGGGCAATTTTGGAGAGATCCACCCAGGCTTCCTTTCCTGGCTTCTGGCAGTCAGAGGTTTAGGGTGCCCTGAACATGGGTTACATCCCTGCCCATCCCGGCTAATAGCCGTTGATGAACCTATCCTCCATGAAGTTATTATATTTTTGGCCTTCACAACATTCCCTGGCAATGAATTCCATAGCTTAATTGTGCATTGTGTGAAAAAGTACTTCCTCTTGTTTGCATTAAACCTGCTGCCTATTAACTTCATCAGGTGATCCCTGGGTTTCGTATTGTGGGAAAGAATGAATAATGCTTCTCTGTTCATTTTTTCCTCACCATTCTTGATTTTATAGACCATCATATCCCCAATTAGTCATCTCTTTTCTAAGATGAACAGCCCTAATCTTTTTAGTCTCTCCTCATATGGAAGCCATTCCATATTGATCATTTTTGTAGCCCTTCTCTGAATGTTTTCCAGTTCCACTATCCCCTTTTGAGATGGAGCAACCAGAACTGGACACAGTATTCAAGGTGTGGGCATTTTATTTTCTGTCCCTTTCCTAAAAGTTCCTAACATTCTGTTAGCCTTTTTGATCATTGCTGTACACTGAGCTGAAGTTTCCACAGAACTACCCACAATGATGCCAAGATCTCTTTCTTCAGTGGTAACAGTTAATTTAGAACCCATCATTACACACATATAGTTAGAAATATCTTTCCCAATGTGCACTACTTTGCACATATCAATGTTGAATTTCATTTGACATTTTGTCACCCAATTTTGTGAGGCCCCCTGGATCTCTGCAGTCAGCTTTAGATTTAACTAGCTTTAATAATTTGGTATTATCTGCAAACTTTGCTACTTCACTATTCAACCCCTTTTCCAGATCATTAATGAATATGTTGAACAGCATCGATCCCAGTATAGGTCCTTGGGAGACCCAGCTATTTACCTCTCTCCATTGTGAAAACTGACCATGTATTCCGAACTTTTGTTTCCTATCTTTTAACCAGTTACAGATCCATGAGAGGGCCTTATTCCATGGCTGCTTCCTTTGCTTAAGAGTCTTTGGTGAGGGACCTTGTCAAAGACTTTCTGAAAGTCCAAGTACACTATATCCACTGGATTACCCAGATCCATTTGTTTGTAGACACCCTCAAAGAATTCTAATAAATTGGTGATGCATGATTTCCCTTTACAAAAGCCATGTTGACTCTTCCTCAACATATGTGTCTGATAATTCCGTTCTTTACTATAGTTTCCGCCAATTTGCCTGGTACTGAAGTTAGGCTCACCAGCTGAAAGGATATATGGACACATACCCATTTGCAAGTGCAAGCTGATGACTCACATGGATTGTGTATGTGTGTGTGTAGATTCTATCGTCTGCACACACAAAAGATGACACAAAAATTAAGGGACTGCATGCTAACAAATAGAGATCAAGGTTGTCCTCCTCCGAACCGAGCAGACAAAAGATATGAATCCACATCTCCTACATCACCTGTGAGTATCTTAAACACCCGGCCATAAAGTCATTATCACTCTGACCTAGTAAATATTTAAGTATTTCTACACAGGGAAATACCTTTAATAGGAGAGACTGAGAGCAACATACTTATCCCAGAATAGCCTAGCCTGGTGGTTAGAGGACACAGCTCTGGGTGGGGAGACCTGTCTCCAAGTCCTTGCTCCAGACTGGGGATTGAAACCTGGGTGTCTCACATCCCTGGCAAGTGCCCTGGGCTAAAGGTTATAAAGGGGAGCCCAGACATAGCATTTGCTGGCCCTGAACAATTTTTCCCCATCCAAAACTATCAGGTCAAATTCACGCATAATTTCAGGTCGACTGAAATTGCATTTTTTGGCAAATAAACTATTCACTCAAAAAAAAATTGCCCAACTCTGCTGGGCACTGGGAAGGTTTTGGTAACTAAAGAAGGGCAGAGCACTAATCTGTTACTGAAGGGAAAGTTTGCTGTGTTGGAGGGAGTTGGGTCAGAGCACATGCCACTATTGGTGTCAGTGCAGGAGCGTTCCAGTTGAGGAGTGATGGGACTCTTGTAACTATGACATTGTCAGATTGGAAGAGAGTGGGCCATGAGTCTGACTATTTGCCTGCGCTTCCCCTCCCACTCTCGGGACGGGGGGCAGGATTCTGTGTCTCCACAGACAGCATGGTCTGTGATACTAAACCTCAGAAAAGGGCCTTTCCTTAAACAGTGAGCAAATTAGTTAAGAACAGCCAGAAGGGAAAGTTGGGCAATTAAAATCCATGGAGGCTGTTTAGGAATATCTTATTAGAATCACAGACCGTCTACGGCATACTTCTGAGCAAGAAGTGGGAGAAATATGATTTAATGGTAAGGTATGAGAATGTATTTGAATCATAAAGATACCCCTTCAAAAACAGAAATCTAGGCCTCCCTAGGGAGATGGAATTGAGGATAAATGCTGCCAGGGGTAATATGGAGACTAAGGCCTTGATTCAGGAAAGCATCCCTATTTAGGACAACGCTTAAGTTAAGCATATGCTTCCCCTTGGGTTTCTTGAAAAATGACCCTTAGATGCCTTAGACTACATGCCACAGACAGTCATGAAGAAAGAGTAATACGTTCTCCTCAGATGTTGAAATAACTCCACCCTTCAAGTAAGCAGCGTGAATGTGAGAGTCTTGATATAAGGGATGTGGCGTATGTGACACCTATTACGTTTTTTAAGGCTTGGCCATATGGTGGATTAGTGCTCAGCACACTGGGGTATAACTCTACACAGGACCAGTGTGCTGGGCACTAAAGTGTCCACATGGACTCTGCTGCTGCACACTAAAAGTTCCCTAAATACACATTGACCTACTGCAGTTTGAAACAGCAGTACACAAAATGCATGAGGGAACCTTTAGTGTGCAGCAGTAGGGTCCACAGGGATGCTTAGTGTATGGCATGATGGAGCTTGGTAGATTTACACCCCAGCTTGCCATACACTAACTCACCGTAGAGTGAAGGAGTACTTGTGGCACCTTAGAGACTAACCAATTTATTTGAGCATGAGCTTTCGTGAGCTACAGCTCACTTCATCAGATGTATACATCAGATGTATACATCTGATGAAGTGAGCTGTAGCTCACGAAAGCTCATGCTCAAATAAATTGGTTAGTCTCTAAGGTGCCACAAGTACTCCTTTTCTTTTTGCGAATACAGACTAACACGGCTGTTCCTCTGAAACCTGTCACCGTAGAGTCACACCCTAACTTTTTTGTGACATCTACAGTTTACAGAAGTTCCTGTATTCCGGAACAAGCTAGAACTTTGCTGCTCTACTTTGGCCACATTGAGGGTTGAATTAAAGCACTTAGTAAAATCTGTTTGTTTGTTTGTTTTGTTTTTAAACCCACCTCCAAAGTTACAAAAATGATTGGTCCAAGAGGGGAAGGTGGTACTAGCTTATGACTTGGGAGACTTGTCTTCAATTCCCTGCTCTGCTACAGACTGCTTGTGGGACCCTGGGCAAGTCTCTGCCTCAGCTCCACCTCTGTCAAATGTGGATAGGAGCCCTGCCCTACCTCACACAGGTGTGGGGAGGATAAATACATTGATGACTGTGAGGTGCTTAGAAAGTATGGCAATAGGGTCTATGTAAGCACCTTAGACAGCTACACAGCAAGGCCAGTTTTATGGCAGCAAGAAGGCAAGACATTGCATCAAGAAAATAGTATTTCCCTGTATCTGAATGTCAGCACTGAAAGCCAGGCAAAAAGGAGAGACTTGGCTCTACTGAGTGCTCTTACGGCACTGGGCGCAGTAGTTTCCCTTCCTTACCTGTCAGAACTATGTGGCAGAGGAGGGAGTGCGGGGAGAGACTGAGAGAGAAACACAATATATATTTGAGGATTCTGCATTCACACATAAGCTTCTAACCAAAGTGACAACAAATATTACATGGGTAGTTGCGAATGTAGAAGGAGAAGCAGCATCCAAGAGGAATGACTGAACAGAAGAAAACAAAAAGAAAGGAAAGTGCACATGGTTTAAAAGAAAATTATAACTGGGCTGAGCCACAAGCCAAAGAGCAGCCAAATCAAATACACAGTAATGACTACAAAAAGAAAAGAATAAAGAAATCTGATGATACCTACATCTAATGCAGCACTTTGCATTAGTAGAGCTCAGAGCACTTTACAAAGGCAGTAAAGTATCAGCATCCCTTTTTACAGGTGGGGAAACTGAGGCACAAAGCAGTGGTGTGACTTGCCCAAGGTTATCCAGCAGGCCTGGGGCAGAGCTGGGACTGGAACCTAGGTCTCCCTGAGTCCAGTGCTCCACACTTAGTTTTAATCTACTCCTCTGATGTTCAGCATTAGGTAATTTAACCACCAGAGTCTGGGTTAATGCTGGGTGTGCCTAAACTGACCTTGGCACACCTGTGGGGTAGGAAGTTACATTGCCCCACCTGTCTGCACTCTGCAATCTTGGGGTCAATATGCTCTCTGGCATAAATTAGAACAGCCTCAAGGGCCCGCTAATCTGTGCAGGCAGTGATGGCTGCCTGTGGACCATTCTGCAGGCTAGGAGTCAGCCAGATGCTGTTTCTCTCGGGGGCCACTCCTGGTACAACTCCCTATATCAAAGCTAGGGAGTGGATGGTATAAAGTGCTTTACAGCAGCTCAGTATTCTCCCACCCTTTAAAGGTGACACAAGGTCACCTTGCCATGGGCCCCAGATCAGGCCTAGATGGGCAGTGTTGACAACTCTCTTGATTTTAGCAAGGGTCTCGTGAAATTTGGTGTTTTGCTTAAAGCTCCTGCTCCTGAAGACATGTGATTATGTGAGAATCTCACTTTGCATTAAAAATAAAGTAATTTTCTAGTGCTCCTAGTTGCAGAGAAAAGCCTGAAAACATAACCCTGAGTGAACCCTACAGGCCCATAAACCGGAAGGCACACACAAAAATAACGCCCTCAAATTTATCATCATTTAAAAAAAAAAGTTATGATTTGTAAGCAAATGTCTTTGTCTTGTCTCTTGACATTTGAACCCATGGGGTTGGCAGTACTGGGCACTCTGTATTTGCTAGACATAATTGTGGGCGTTGGCAGTTCGCATTTTAGCATTTCAGTTGACTGGCTATATTGGGCCATAGCTGCAGCTGGTATAAATCTGCCCCATTCTTGCTCATTTTTTTCAGATACCCACCTTTTCATTTTTAATCTAACACACAGTATGAGATGGTCACTAGTCCCTAACTGATCAGCCTCCTGTGCAGTGCAATTTTACTCCTCTCAAAAGAGAGTAAAATAAATTAGGTTTTCGCTGCCTCCCAATTACCCATATTTTAAGGCTTACAGTTCTCAGGGCTAAAGGCTGTGTCCCTATGTCTTTCTTACAATATTGAGTGGTGTGCTTGGGTGACAGTCATGCTAGGCTCCATTCCCCCATTTATACATTAGTGCTGATATTTTAATAATGCAAGAAGTAGAAAGCTGCCCAAGAGGGACCGCCAAGCATTGCCCCGATGCAGCAGATGGAATACCACACGCTAGCCTGACTCAATCCAGATAGGGGGCATGACAGGAGTGGGGAGATGGTAAGGTGGGAGATGGTGGGGCAGACATGCACAGTCTCCTTTAGGCTGCTGTAAGTTATATCGGAGCCATTTGGGTCCCACATCAGGAGAATGTGAAGAAGGCACATGGCCACCTTTCTCCTCACTCCCCCTCAGCTGCATAGTTGCCAGTTGAGCCCTAGGATTTTGCTTTCACTCCCAGCAAAGCAGTGAACCGTGGCCACTGGGAGCCGTGATCGGCCGAACCTGCGGACGCGGCAGGTAAACAAACCGGCCAGGCCCGCCAGGGGCTTTCCCTGCACAAGCGGCGGAACAAATTTGGGAACCACTGACTTATAGCCATGACAGAGATACTCAGTATAAGTAGTCCCATATGTTCAAAGATCATAAGTTAAGCTCCCAAAAATCATGATAGTCACTTAAAAATCCTTTTTGAAATAACACATTTGAGGTCTTTTTTCTGTGTCTTCTGACTTCTGAGCCTTAAAGTTGCACCAAGGTCACATTTTCAAGTTTTACTCCACCAAGATGAGAGGTACAAATTCAATTTTTAAAAATGAGAGCTAAGATTGTCAAGTCGTTACGTCATTCTAGGGGTGGGGGCCTTTAAGAAAAATGCCAAATATTGTGTGACTCACGGCAAAATCACAAGGGTTGGCAACACTAACTATTTGTTGTCCTAACAGGTAAAACAGTTTCAGACAGAGAAGTACTTTTTAAGTTGACTGTTTCCATTTAAGTTTGAAGCCCCTTAGAAATGTGTTTTCACTTTCTCACCTCCTTTGACACCCTTCAGCCTGTAATAAAGATGGGACTATCCAGATAAAACTGTGCTTGAGGCTCCATACAAGGCTAAGGCATATTGAAGATTCACTGCATGATGTCTATGCAGATGCTTTTATCATTTGTTTTGACCTGTGTATGTTATAAGTCTGCCTTGAAAAACTAATAAAAAGAGAAGGGTGTTTTAAAAAAAAGAACATAACACCCTGAGAATATCTGAAGTAAGAAGCTTGTGGGAGAGAGTCAGTGACTTTGCTAAACCATCACAAATCAAAATCAAATCAAAGAGGAGGAAGATATTGCAGAAGAGTGAAATGATTTGTATAATGAACGTGTTACAGCTTGATTTCAATGGTCACCCATGTGTTGTGTTATACTGCTGGGTAACTTGAAGTATCAGAAGCGACATGTTTCTTCCTTTTCTGAATATTTGATATCCCTGGGGTTGAAAAACAAAACAGTGGGCTGAATTCTCAGTTCCACCCAGGCCCTTTCACATAGTTCTGGCACCGTCAAGAAGCCTTATAGGGGGTATAAATTCTAAGTACTCCCCCTTACTGGCTCCCTTACACATTTCCAGAACAGTGTATTGGGGAGACCCAATGTAACTGAGAATCAGGCCCCATGTTAACAGGTGCTATGGCAGTATGTTCCTTTCTCCCAATACACACACGTGCTCTTACTCGACGTGATTCTCCATGGCCTTGCGCCCTATGTACCCATATACAGCTGTGTGAAGTGGGTGTGAAATGCCACCCGAGCAGCATGGTGGCATTTTACACCGACCTTAGACTCACTTTGCACAGGTGTAAATGACTACGTGACAGGCATTCTCTTGCTTGACATGCCAGGAATAGAACCAGGGACTTCCCAAACAGGTGAGTTGCTATAGCTTGAGCTACAATTCTCAACCTAGTGCTGTAATGGAGTAATCTCCTCTGTGGATCAGGCATGGAGGGGGACCTGTAACACACTGACCTGTAGGTTACAACTTATAAACAGCTCAAGGCAGTGGAGAATCAGGCTTTCTGACAGCAGGCACCTATTGTCATAAAGAGCAAAGAAAAGTTAAAAAAGGGAAGAGGGCGATGGTTTTTATTTAATTATTTGTTTTTATTACATACATCCATAACTACCAAAAAGTCATTTACTGACAATATAGAAATTAACCAAGGAAACTACAAAACAGTCAATTTAAATATTTGAAACAACCACTTATATCAGTCAGGCAGCTGTGTAACCCCTGGGTGCTGCCATTTTAATCATAGCAAGTGTTACAGGAGTATTCTATATGTATATACATGCAAATAAGTTAATAGGTAAATTGCCAAGTGATGGCACTCAAGAATATGGAGCATATTTCCTGGGGCTTTGTAAATAAAACTTGGCTACTGCAAACAGCTTCCTCCATGCAGCTCTTTGTGTCAGCTTTTGACAAACAGAAACACGACCTGATGTCATATAGCAAGATAGAAAGCTCAGATTTGAGGCCAGAGACGCCAGAAGCTGCAGCCAGAAAGAACGGGAGCAGTAGGAGATTTCCACAGCTATTTTTTGGTAAATTCTGCATTTTTTTCTGTGTTGTCTTTGGCTTACTGTGTACTTTCACATAATACTTACATTCTTGTCAGCTCCAGACATATCAGAAAAATGTGGTTTGCCTCTGCAACCCTATCGTGTACACTTCTGTGTTACCAGTGCTCCCAGACTGACACTATGGCTGCTTCTTTCTGGTTTATTTCATATTTCAGGACCTGGTCATGCAAAGACTTAAACGCGTGTAGAATGACAAGCTCTGTGAGTAGTCTAATTGGAATCAGGGCTTCAGTTTTCGGAAAGGACTGATAATGATTTGGTGAGCCTCAATTTTGGGGTGCCCAACTTGAGACCCCTTAAATGGACTTGATTTTTACTGCCGTGGAGCTATTCTCAGTGCACACATTAGGTACCCATGAAAGTCTTTGCAGGTCTGGGACCTACATTTGTAATACTTCAAAGAAATATTTTTCTAGTAATTTAGACCTGGTTTATAAAAAGTGAGTAGAAACTATTTTATATTCCAATGCAGTTTTCTTGCAACTGCTTCCAAAATCTTTTAAACACACTAGGACATTAGATAATAGACAATAAAATGCGGCATACTGGGACATGGAAATAAAAAGCAAATGTGCTAATGTAATAATCCACCTGAGTTAAAGAACCAAAATTCTTCTCTGATGACAAGTCAGTACAAGAAAAATCACATTCGAAGGAAATTCAGCACTTACACCACAAGGCAGAGCTATTAACAGGATTGCAGCTGTCCTACACAGGCTCCCAGGAATCAATGAAGTGATCGCTTCCATTATTTGCCTACACGTGCTCAGGTGCAATAAAGCACACGAAGCTATGATCAAAATTTGCCAAGGAGAATTTCCCTGATGAAGGTCAAAAGCAGCACTGCTGTCACCCAAAGCTTTACAGATGAAGATTTTGATTTATGCATGTTGAAAAAGGAATGAATGTTGTTATTGTTGTGAGAGAGGCATTTCTGCGTCCTATGGTATCCATCTAATTGCCCTTTGAAGTCAATGGGAGGTTTTCCATTGACTCCAATGGACATTGGATCAGACTCTAAGCCCAGAACTGCTTTTATAATACAAGGAACCAACTTCAATTCTTGTTAGCTGGAGCAAAGAGAACAGTCCCAAAATTGTTTGGGAAAATTCTTACCCACTGTGACAAGCTGGGGATACCCAGAGCTGTGAAACACTGTGCTGCCCATCTCAACCTCAGCAAGGGGGAGCTTTGGGGCAGCTCAGCTGTGTGATAGCTGCCTGCTCTGCCAGCTTGTCTGCCTTGTCAGCAAACTCCTCAGGGCTCTCCCAGCTCCAGCCTTGCCTAGCAAGTGACAATCAGTGGACCCCCCAACCCCTGAGCTCCTCTGTCATAAATATAAAGGGAAGGATAAACCCCTTTAAAATCCCTCCTGGCCAGGGGAAAGCTCCTCTCACCTGTAAAGGGTTAAGAAGCTAAAGGTAACCTCGCTGGCACCTGACCAAAATGACCAATGAGGAGACAAGATACTTTCAAAAGCTGGGAGGAGGGAGAGAAACAAAGGGTCTGTGTCTGTCTGTATGCTGGTTTCTGCCAGGGATAGACCAGGAATGGAGTCTTAGAACTTTTAGTAAGTAATCTAGCTAGGTATGTGTTAGATTATGATTTCTTTAAATGGCTGAGAAAAGAATTGTGCTGAATAGAATAACTATTTCTGTCTGTGTATCTTTTTTGTAACTTAAGGTTTTGCCTAGAGGGGTTCTCTATGTTTTTGAATCTAATTACCCTGTAAGATACCTACCATCCTGATTTTACAGGGGGGATTTCTTTATTTCTATTTACTTCTATTTTTTATTAAAAGTCTTCTTGTAAAAAACTGAATGCTTTTTCATTGTTCTCAGATCCAAGGGTTTGGGTCTGTGGTCACCTATGCAAATTGGTGAGGCTTTTTATCCAACATTTCCCAGGAAAGGGGGGGTGCAAGTGTTGGGAGGATTGTTCATTGTTCTTAAGATCCAAGGGTCTGGGTCTGTAGTCACCTAGGCAAATTGGTGAGGCTTTTTACCAAACCTTGTCCAGGAAGTGGGGTGCAAGGTTTTGGGAGGTATTTTGGGGGGAAGGATGCGTCCAAACAGCTCTTCCCCAGTAACCAGTATTAGTTTGGTGGTGGTAGCGGCCAGTCCAAGGATAACGGGTGTAATATTTTGTACCTTGGGGAAGTTTTGACCTAAGCTGGTAAAGATAAGCTTAGGAGGTTTTTCATGCAGGTCCCCACATCTGTACCCTAGAGTTCAGAGTGGGGGAGGAACCTTGACATGATAGCTGCCTGCTCCGCCAGCTTGTCTGCCTTGTCAGCAAACTCCTCAGGGCTCTCCCAGCTCCAGGAACTACCTGAAAGGGGGTTCCAAAGAGGATGGCTCTAGACTGTTCTCAATGGTATCAGATGACAGAACGAGGAGTAATGGTCTCAAGCTGCAGTGGGGGAGGTTTAGATTGGATATTAGGAAAAACTTTTTCACTAAGAGGGTGGTGAAACACTGGAATGCGTTACCTAGGGAGGTGGTAGAATCTCCTTCCTTAGAGGTTTTTAAGGTCAGGCTTGACAAAGCACTGGCTGGGATGATTTAACTGGGAATTGGTCCTGCTTCGAGCAGGGGGTTGGACTAGATGACCTTCTGGGGTCCCTTCCAACCCTTATATTCTATGATTCTATGATTCCAGCCTTGCCTAGCAAGTGACAATCAGTGGACCCCCCAACCCCTGAGCTCCTCCAAGACATTTCTTTGCAGTGCACAGCCCCTATCCCTGTACAGTCTTTCACTAGCAGATTTCAAACTTGTTTGCATCTGAGATCTGGGCCTGAATTTTTAAAAGTGACTAGTGATTTTGGGTGCCCAACTTAAGATTGTAGAATCATAGAAATGTAGGTCTGGCAGAGACCCCAAGGAGTCATCAAGTCCAGCCCCCTGCACTGAGACAGGACCAAGTAAACCTTAAAGGGGCCTGGTTTTCAGAGGGCAGGTACTCGGAGCTTTCTGAACATCAAAACATTTAAGGTGTCTGAAGTCAGGCATCCAAAATCATTACTCACTTCTGAAACTTTAGGCCCTGATTCCAAGAGTTATGCTCATCCAGTCAAGAAATAGTGTGACCGCTATGGCCAAAATTTCTAAACATGGGTGCCTACAGTTAGGCTTCTACTTTAAATCTATATTTAAACATCTAAATAAGTGGCCTGGTTTTCAATGCTGCTGGTTTTCACTGATTTCAAGTGGCATAAACTTGTGATTTTTTCCAGAACAAAGCTCGATGGTCATCCTGTTATGAGAAAAGGAGCTTGATGGTAAATGATCAAACAACTGATGCAATTGGCCAGATCCTCCTTCGAGTTACACAAATGCAACTCCAACAGATTGCTGATTTACACTGATGCAAATAAGAGGAGAAATCGCCCTAATGTTCCTGTCCTATGAGCCTCCAAGTCAACCACAACTTTTACCTTTTGGGATCTGCCATCAGTCAAAGCTACAAGATGGTGGCAGAAAAAATAACAGTATCAAGACCTTGATTACATTCTTAATGAATGAGACTTGAAATGATATTTTGTCAGGTTAAGTGCATGCTGTATAACGATCTCAGATGAAATCTGAAAATATATTCAGTTTGAGGTTGCAGTGTTATTGATTAAACTCCTATAAGTGCTGTACCATATTATTACCTGGCTTTTTTTTTTTTCAAATAATAATAGTCCAATTTTGCCCTTGGAGAGATCCATTTACATCCCGTTAAAGACAACTAGAGTTTTGCATGTGTATCCACGGGCAGAATTTTGCCCTATATGTTCTACAATAAATAGTATTTTCAATTCTTAATTAACAGAACTAACAGTTCACCAGGAGTTCTTTCCTTTTCTTTCTTTTGGATGTAATGGCCAAAATACCTAATGGAATATCAAAATGGGTCCTTCTGTACAGCAGCAAAGCCAATTTGGCAAAAATGCTGGACAATTTTTTTATTTCTGGTTCAGTAGGGAACACAATTCCAAGTGCTATGTTTAAATAGAGGCTTGGTTATATGTCACAAGACACGGTGTGGTGACGTAGTGCTTATGATTTTCTTTGCTTCTTAGTATATCACCAAAGCAAGAAATGTATCCTGTATAAAAAGAATCTGTGCAGCATTTTTTCCTATGCAAAAGAAATCAATAATTTCATAGAAGGATGGAAAATGCTTATTTGATTATAATTGTTTTTTGGTGAATACTTTTGTATTGATTTTTTTTTTTAATGTAAAGTACAAAAAGGAGAATGACGTACAAGCTAATATATGTTTCTGAATACTGCACCCTTCACAATAGAATTAAGCAATTATGCAACAAAGCTGCAAGACCATACTATATAAAACCAGACAATGCTACAAAAATATCATGTTAGGGTGGGGAGGAAAAAGAGGCAATCATGGAGGTGAGGGAAGAGGAAAATGTGGCAGACTGTACCCCTGTATTCACCCCTTGCACACAATTATAATAATCTTTGTATAAAGTATTCTTTGTGAGGTATCATTTGAAAATGCATAATTTGCTGATCATTGTTGTGCTCATAAAATATGTGTGGCAATATTGTACGTAAAGTTATAAGATTCCACTGTATGGTGTTACTAACACATGTGCCAAGTCTGGGGAGTGGCCAAACCAGTTCCTCAGAGACAAAGAGCAAGCTGATGCCTGAGCCACATGTAAACAAGGTCAATGGGCCATTACCTGCCAAGTGGCTGTCTTTGGCAGGGAAGGGGACAGCCGTGAAAAATCTACATCTTAGCAAAGAAACAGGATGGAGTTCCATCCACACAGTCTGCCTGTTGCCATGCTCCCAGCAGGAGATGCTTCTCAAATGGAGGACAGGCCTATAAAAAGAAGGGGTAGACACTCCAATGTATCCCCTACCCCTCCTCCTCCTCTCTCACTCTCTGTCCAATGATTCACTGCACCAGAAGGAACAAAGGGAGCAGGCATTCAACTGGGGACGGGGTCCTGGCCTAAGAATTTTGGCCAGTAAGACTGTTGAGAGCATATGGTGAGAAAAACTGTACTTTGAGTTTAGCCTAGTTGGTTAAGTTAGACACTAATTGTGTTTTATCTTTATTTTTCTTGTAATCACTTCTGACTGTTATGCTTCATTACTTGTATTCACATAAAATCTGTGTCTTTGTAGTTAATAAACTTGTTTTATTGTTTTATCTAATCCAGTGTGTTTGAACTGAAGCATTTGGGAAACTTCATTTGGGATAACACGATTTGTGCATATCATTTCTATTAATAAAATGATGGACTTTATATGAGCTTGCATTGTCCAGCAGAGGGCTGGACAGTACAGGACATACATTTCTAGGGGAAAATCTGGGACTGGGAGTGTGCTGGGGTCACCCTAGAGTATAATTCAGGCTGGTGAGAGCCTAGGTGTGACTGGCAGGCTGCAGGTACTCACAGACCAAGCTGGGAGTGACTTACATGCTGGAGGTGTTTGTGAGCAGGCCTGACTGGAGGCTACAGCAGCAAAGAAGTGTAAAGGGCACCCCACATTAAAGGACAGGCATGGCACACCTATTTACTAGTCTAGATTGTACCCTTTTATGTTACAGAGGAATTAGGTGGGATGGAGGTCTGGCATTCTTTGAGCAGGCTCAATATTTTTTTGTCCAGATGTGCCTAGAAACGGGGTCTTAATTTGACCTATTAGATCATTCATTTCATTGCCTGGCTAGTGCTGGACCCTTCTCTAGAGTAGATTTTCTAATGTTCTGTCCAGCTTGGTTTTAAATGGCCCAAGTGATAGGACTTCAATAATTTCCCAGGAGACACGACCCCACAGGATAAAAGATCTCCCTATCACTGGTGTTCAGTCTAAATGTCCCCTTTCTCAATTTAATACTATTATAGCTAAATAAAAACCTGTGTACCCCATCTAATCCTCTATATCTACCTCCAGCTATCTGTGTACAAACATATAGTGAGTACTGTTATTGTAACCCACACTAAACCACTGGGCTCTTTGTCTCCCTCTGGTGGCTAAACCCTGTAATAACAGCTCTTAAGTCAGTTACTGCTTCCAAATTAATGAAGTTAGTATTTTAGCTCAAGCAGTAGAAGCTCATATTTTTAGATCCACAAGTCTTGAATTCAGTCCCCATAGATGACTCATCCAGGGACATTGTTACATTGTCATGTATACTCTTCCCCTTAGCCATCTTTCAGCTAAACTGTATCTATTCATGTTTAGAAAAATCTCCAACCCCCTGATCATTTTTTAGCTCTTCTTTGAACAGCCTCCATTTTACGGAATGACATAATGTGGTTTGACAAAGCAGAAAAATCAGAAATGTATTGGCTGGCCAGTCCAGGAGAAACTGCTGTCCACTTACCAGAGAGAGAGGGGTATTTTCAGCATCCCAAGCACCAAGGGGCAATCCATCTCTGTGTGTTTAAATATGTTTTTAATGTTAACTACAAAGCATCTAGATAAGTAGAATATAATGGGGACAAAGCTTCCATAAGCATCAGCTGTGCTTTTCTAACTTGTTAGAATTCTTTAATCTTCATACAAGTTTATTCAGGAAAACTGGAAATCATGTGGTGTGGGGTAGAATCCTGCCATGGGTTAAAGACAGCAGCAGCAAAAATAAACCACCCTCTTCTCAACACAGAAAGGGACTAATGATAGTGATGCAGGAATCCGCATTGCTAGGACAGATGTTGTTCAGCAGACTGCACCAGATTCATTCTCCTGGGTGCAGCTGCACTGGAAGGAGGATTCGCCCTCAGGGGAGCAGAGCTGTCACAGTACCACCATCCAAACTAGTGCCACTATAAATTCCAGGCTGAGCTCCATAAGAGCACCATTGATAGAGGCTGCTCTAGAGATGCAGTGAATGAGTATATCAGCAGGTTAGCCCCCGCCCATCCCAGGCCAGCTATGCTTACTTTCTGGATTGAACCAGCTGTCTCTGTACCCTCCAGTAAAGCAGGACTACAATGAGGCATCTTCGCTTCTGGAGAACTTCCCACAACTGGGAGGCCCTCAGACCAGGTTTAATCAGAGGAATATGGACAATGAACTGAGCTGCTGGATATATTTTAATCCAAGAGGACGATGACTAAAGTAGTTATATTTGCTGGTCACCAAAAATTATTTAGTGAAGATGAGGCTGGATTGAGGATTGAAGAATTTCAGAAAGCCCTATCAAAACTAGATAACTGGACACCACAATGGCAGATTAAATTCACTATAGACAAGTGCAAGGTAATGCGTATTGGAAGGAACAATTTAAACTACTTGTTTACACTGATGAATTTTGAATTAGCTGTAACTTCTCAGGAAAGACATCTAGGTATCATTACAAATAGCTCAATGAAGGCTCAGTATGCAGCAGCAGCAGTTAAAAAAGCAAATAAAATGTTAGGTTAGGCTGCCTTGATAAGGAAATAGTGAATAGCATGGACAAAGTTATATGATGTTATTATGTAAAACCACAGTGCAGTATGTCCTCACATTGAATATTGCATTTGCGGGTGGTCACCTCATTTCGAAGAGGACATGAGAAATAGGTAAGGGCTAGAGAAAGGGCAAACAAAAAATATTAGAGACCTAGGGGGAGACTACACGGTGAGGAGACAAGGAGTCCGTCATTTGGAAAGTCTTGTCATGGAATGCTAATCTGTATTATACTGTTCAGCCAGTAGGTGGCTCTGTGTGTAAAATATCTTCTTTAAAAGAACCTCAGCCATACCTGGCAGCACATTAAAGGATCTTATGTTGAACACATCTAGTGTGCATAAGCAAGCTTGTGACCAGTCTATATCTCATATAGAAGTACATGACATGGTGTCGGGAGTAAATTAAGAACAGAAACAGAAGGAACAGCTAGAAAGGTTACTGGATCTCATCAACATGATACTCTTCAATGCTCCAGAGAACTTCAGCTTTGATGAACCTTCACAACAGATTGGAAGTAGTATTTTGCAAGATTTTGAATTGCAAACATACTCCACAAAGAAACTGGAGATATACAAATGTTGTCTTTAATTTATGCTATGGGGAAGCAAGCAGAGTATATCTTTGAATCCTTTGACTTTACTGAAGACAGTCACAAATATACCTATGAAAGAGTTCTGGTGATGTTTGATGCATACTTTATACCTCAGAGAAATGTGGTTTATGAAAGAGCATGTTTTCACCAGATAAGTCAAGAACCAGGGGGAAATGCTGAATGTTTTATAAGAGCACTGCATATTTCGGCTGAAAGCTGTGATTTTGGGAATGCAAAACATGCAAAAATCAGAGACAGGCTGATTGTTGAGTTAACAGATAAAACCTTTCACAGCAGCTACAATTGAAAAAAGATTTAATCCTAGCCACAGCTATTCAAATAGCAAAACAGTCTGAAATGGTGAAACAGCCAAACTTTGAGAAACTTGACAAACTTGAAAAACCTGAAACTAGCTTAGAAACTGTAAACAGACACTTCAGTGTGAAAACCCTCAGGCAATGAGAGAGAACTCCCAGGGAAAGAGGGACAAATTCTATCCTACATGCACAAGGATTGGAAATAATCACATCCCAAGAGGTGATGCATGTCCAGCCAGAGGTACACTGTGTAATAAATGCATGAAATATGGACATTTTGCAGCTGTTCGCCACACTAAAGCAGTCAGGGAGTAGACTCTTATTACAGACTATAAAGAGCCATTTTTTCATGACAGACCACCTGCCTGGTAGAGTGAAATCGAATATTCCTGGAAAGAATATTGATTTTAAAATTGACTCAAGACCTGATGTCATAGTCATTTCAGAAGGGACTTACAATCACCTTCAACCCCTCCCAGAGCTGAAGTCACCTGGCACAGCTCTGAGTAGCCCTGGAGGTATTCTGAACTGCATGGGCCAGTTCACCACACAAACAACTTACAAAGACAAAAGCTATGCATTTAGGTGTCTGTGATCAAATGGCCAGAGACCAACAGCCTTCTCAAGCTGCAGCATGGCAGCCATGATGGGCCTAGTGAAAAAGGTGAAATGACTCAACGGAACATTTGGTGATACTGGACTTTTGAAAGGAGATCCTGTGGAACTCTTTGCCAGAGGAGGTTATGAAGGCCAAGACTATAACAGGGTTTAAAAAAGAACTAGATAATTTCTTGGAGGATATGTCCATCAATGGCTATTAGCCAGGATGGACAGGGATGCAAAACCATGCTCTGAAGTGTCCCTAGCCTCTGTTTGCCAGAAGCTGGGAATGGGCGACAGTGGATGGATCACTTGATGATTGTTCTGTTCTGTTCATTCCTCTGGGGCACCTGGCATTGGCCACTGTCAGAAGACAGGATACTGGGCTAGATGGACCATTGGTCTGACCTTGTATGGCCGTTCTTATGTTCTTATGAGAGGCTGAGAGAGCTGTACAGACAGCTAAGAAAATCCTACAACAGAAACCATTCTTTGTTCTTTTGATTTACAGATCATCATCAATAACATCTCCTGGATATTGTCTAGCACAACTCCTGGTGGGAGGACAATTCTGTTGTCATGACATGAAGAGAGTAGCCAAATCAGATCAAAAGCCTAAAAGAGCTTAGGACCACTTTTACAACAGATGTCACTCAGTTAGAGAGCTGCCAGGTCTAGAACCTGGTGATTGTGTTCATGGCAAATCGGATGGAGAAAAAGGCTGGACAACGCCTGCTGTCATAAAAAAAAAAGAATTCAACATGCAGCCCACACATAATCAAGATCGTCTGTGGAGAGTTCAACAGAAACCATCGACATCTACAGTTTGTTCCTCAGACAGAACAATCAACGGAACAAACTCTACAGGTGGCAGAGGCAGAACAAAGGGACGATGACTCAAGGATAGGCTAACACGGCTGCTACTCTGAAAACTGACCACAGTCAGTCATTGCAACTAATGGACAGCCAGATAATCAAGTTGTTACATGTTTGGGTAATGAAATTAGAAAACCAATGCGATTCAGAGACACTTAACAGATCAATACGTACTGAACTTCAAAGACAGTGTGATAGTGTAAATATTGTAAACAGTAAGTATGACGCTGGTAGACCAGGTGCCAGCTCTTGCCAAGGCTTTAGGCCTTAGCGAAGCACTGACAAATTCATTGCTGGAAACCAATCTGTTTCACCTGTGTGTTAATATGGTTAAGATGGGTACGGGACTTATAACAAAGCGTTTAGTGTTTCGACTTCACAAAATGCTTGTAAGTTGCTGCATGCATTTATCTCACTTATCTTTATCACATGCTATAAGGTAATATTTACGTTTTTGCTTTGTAACTGAAAAAATGTTTGCTCTGAAATTGTGAACTCAGGATCATCTCCTGCCCATCAAGCAGGCCTCTCAAAGTGAAATAGCCCAGTAATGGGGTGGACTAGGCCCAGAGGCCCCCTGTTGGAGGTCTCAGGGTCCTGCCACACCCCGTCCCAGAGAGGAGCAGAAGAGAAGTCCTCCAAATCGCCTAGAGTGGATGCAGGGGAGGCAGACAATGAGGGAGGCTGCAGGGAGTAGCCAATCAGGGCCCAGCAGACTCATATAAAAGGAGTTGCAGGGCCAGAGTCAGTCAGTTGCTGCCTGGAGCTGGAGGAGTGAGAACTGTGTTCCTGGCTGGCTGAAGGAACAGCCAGACCACAAATAGATGAGTTGCTGGCAGGGACCGGGGCAGCAAGCAAGGAGTTCCTGGCTGGCTGCTGGGACTGAGTAAGGACTGAGACTGGGGAGGGCCACAGAGACAGTGTCTCCAGGGAGGAAGCCCTGGGGGTATGGCTCCATACCAGGGCCAGAACAAGTTAAAGACTGTGTACACCAGAAGGGTTTTGTTCTCTTTCACATACAGATAGTGTGTGAGACTCAGCTGCAGGGCTGAGTCACTGAAAACCTGCTTGAGAATCCATTGATTGGGGTGACCACAAATTGAGAGACTGCAGGCACACTCACTTGACCAGGGGGCACTCATGAGAGGTGGATACCACTCCATTACAGGGCCAATTTGGAACATCACAATAAAAATATTTTGTTAACTGCTCCCTTATACCTATGAAGAGGCTACATGCAAAAGGGCTCATCCCATCAGCTTGACTTCTGGAAGAAGGAAATAAAAATATCTGACAAGAAATTTTTTCCATCTTATGCTGTTTGGACTCTCACAGGGTCAAGCAGAGATCCCCAGGGTCAACCTGGGTTAGCCCTAAAAGACATACATTGCTAACAGATTATTACAACTCTGTCACCTTTGTAACTCATTTGTTCATATATGTTTGCCTACTTTAACCTGTAAATAACTCATTTCTTTTCTTTGTTAGTAAATCCTTAAATAGTTTACTCCAGAACTGATTACAAGCAAGAAAGAGAAGGTACAGATTGACCTGGGGTCAGTGACTGGTCTTTTGGGACTGGGAGCAACCTGGATATTTTGTAATCTTTGATGTATAACAACTTATATAATGACAGGTTTCAGAGGAACAGCCGTGTTAGTCTGTATTCGCAAAAAGAAAAGGAGTACTTGTGGCACCTTAGAGACTAACCAATTTATTTGAGCATGAGCTTTCGTGAGCTACAGCTCACTTCATCAGATGTTTACCGTGGAAACTGCAGCAGACTTTATATACACACAGAGAATATGAAACAATACCTCCTCCCACCCCACTGTCCTGCTGGTAATAGCTTATCCAAAGTGATCAACAGGTGGGCCATTTCCAGCACAAATCCAGGTTTTCTCACCCTCCACCCCCCACACAAATTCACTCTCCTGCTGGTGCTAGCCCATCCAAAGTGACAACTAACAAAGTTGTCACTTTGGATGGGCTAGCACCAGCAGGAGAGTGAATTTGTGTGGGGGGTGGAGGGTGAGAAAACCTGGATTTGTGCTGGAAATGGCCCACCTGTTGATCACTTTGGATAAGCTATTACCAGCAGGACAGTGGGGTGGGAGGAGGTATTGTTTCATATTCTCTGTGTGTATATAAAGTCTGCTGCAGTTTCCACGGTAAACATCTGATGAAGTGAGCTGTAGCTCACGAAAGCTCATGCTCAAATAAATTGGTTAGTCTCTAAGGTGCCACAAGTACTCCTTTTCTTTTAACTTATATAATAACAACTATAATCACTAAGTCCAGCTTGCCTGGGTAGCAAGATAGACTGGAAAGCCTAAGGGACTGTCTGTGACCCCATGGTAAGATTGGTAGTGCTTTAGGAGTTCACATTTGTTATAGGGTTTGTGAAATCTAATTATAGAACATACAACCAGGGCAGAGACCCCCAAACTGCTTCTTGACAGTCTGCCCTGAGGAATGTAAAACTTAAAAAGAAAAGGAGTACTTGTGGCACCTTAGAGACTAACCAATTTATTTGAGCATAAGCTTTCATGAGCTACAGCTCACTTCATTGGATGCATAAAAGTGGGAAATGCAGTGAGGATGTTTTTATTCACACAGACCATGAAAAAATGGGTGTTTATCACTTCAAAAGGTTTTCCCCACTGCATTTTCCACTTTTATGCATCCGATGAAGTGAGCTGTAGCTCACGAAAGCTTATGCTCAAATAAATTGGTTAGTCTCTAAGGTGCCACAAGTACTTCTTTTCTTTTTGCGAATACAGACTAACACGGCTGCTACTCTGAAACCTGTAAAAGGGGCAGATGTAATAGAATGCTAATAGGCATTATACAGTTCCACCACTAGGTGGCACTGTGTGTAAAATACCTTATTTAAATGAACCTCAGCCATACCTGATGAACACATCTGGTGTGCATAAGCAAGCTTGTGACCAGTCCATATCTGGTACAGAAGTACATAACAAGCTGAGCTAGGATAAAGTGTTATATTTGGACCCAGCAATGAAGGAGATAGTGGCAGCAGCTGGGACTGGGCGAAGGGGGATGGATCACTCGATGATTGCCTGTTCTGTTCATTACCTCTGAAGCACCTGGCATTGGCCACTGTCTGAAGACAGGATACTTGGCTAGATGGACCACTGGTATGAGCCAGTTATGGCCGTTCTTATGTAGACACGGGGGAGCTGATTTACACACAGCTACCTGCTGTGGTGAATTTATTATTCTGGCAACAAACAGAAACAAATGGAAGTAAAGCTCTGCTCCAAGTACAGAGTGCCCAACCATTTAAAGAGGCAGGACATTACCATAAGGCTCTGTAAAATACCAAAGGGTATATAAAGGAGGCCACTCATCTGCTCCTGCCTAACTTTTCCCATAGACAAGCATGCACAAGAAGGGCCCTCGAAAAGCAACACATTTTAAAAGGATAAAAGGAAATACCATTTTATACATCATAAAATTAACCTGTAGAACCCATTACTACAAGGGGAAAATCAAAGCAAAGAGATTTGAATAGTGATAAGACATTTATGGGAGTGATTCTCATTTACACTAGGGCCTCCTTTTCACTGCCACCATGGTGTAAAGGAGCCTTAGTGTAAATGAGAATCAGGCCCTTAATCTACACAGTAAGCATCACATCTGTGATTACCCTAGCTAAGGTGAAATTACAAGTGTTATAATGCCCCAAGCTTCAGGGCCTTTTCTCTAATCATTAGCTACAGGAAAGGTAGGAATGAATTCTATAGATCACCCCAAAAAAGTGCAAGAAAAAGCTTTACCATCCTGTGTTCTGTATATGCCAAATTAATTCCAGGAAAAACCCCTATGTTTGGAATGTTTTATACATTTTTTTTAAATGTCATTGACACTGCTTTAGTATTGCTCTGCCTGGAAAGCCAGTTTCCTTGGTAACACAAGTTCAACTGTACTGGCAAGAGGAGAGGTAAGTTATCACTGATAAAGTTTAGGAAAATTCCTCTAAAGTAGCTTTTCTATACATAACAATGCAATGATTTTTACGAAGAGCTATCTGGCAGTCTCAGGGCCTAGGAATCCTGTATCCTCATTGGAAAGCTGGGGTTTCCAGTTCCTGCGTAATGGATAAAGTATTTGGCCCCAGTCTTAGAGCTTTATACCATCTTTATGCTCACCTCTCTCTGGAGTTGCCAGAATCTGATTTAACCAATGGCCACCTGCAGCAGCCCATGGCAGTAGCCAGGGACTGATAGAGTGTAGCATGTTCTAGCCATACCTGCCACAGGGCGGCTGGCCCCTTTTGGTGAAGCAGGTCTGTTAGGGGGCTTATTCCTTCACCCACTTACTTCCCTGGTCCTTCTCGCATGAACAGAGAGCAACAATACCCGAAGTCCAAAGGTACAAACAATTCAATGTTTATTGGGGTGAACTTCCAGCAAGCATGATTCCAGTTTCCTTCCTTAGTGTCCCCCTTCCCAGCTCTGATACCACAGAGCCTTACGCCTGTGTCCCTGTTCCCATTTCCCCCTTTAGCCAAACATGGTTCCAATTTCCCCACCCCCATTCCCTGTTCCCATTTCCCCCTTTAGCAAAACATGATTCCAATTTCCCCACCCCCATTCCCTGTTCCCATTTCACACACACACTTCCTGATTGACTGCAGACTATATAGTAAAACTTGAGTTCTGCTTAGCTATACCTTAACCAATCATTTTACTGAAATTTAACTAACCAATCCTAACATATTGTAACATGATTATTTAACCAATTGTATCCCACCACCTTAATTAGTTTACGCCCAGCAAAATTAATTATACAGCAGACAGGAACATCACAGAACCAGACAGAGATTATACAGACAAACAATAGCAAAGTGGGAACTATAATGACAAAACAATACAGAAGTGAGGAATTCACATCCCAGCTATTGATAAGTGAGTTCTTGCCAGACAGGATGCTATCAAACTAAGTTTCCTTTTACATCTTCTAGGCACTTCCCTTTCTCTGGAGGCGATAGGCACTATCAGGACAGGATTGTATTCCTAACAGCCCAATAGCACCTTATTTCAATGTGACTAGTTTGGAATGCGAGGAGGTGACCGGTCGCTTCCCAGCTTATGGCTGCCTCTGCTGCTTAGCCAAAGGCCTTAGCCTAAGGACAGGGCCTCAGACTGTCACAGTAAGAGAAGGCCCTTACACCAGCAGACAGTGATTTTGATTCTTTCTTTTATACCTCTATCACTAGACAAGTGATAAGAATACACCTAAATTCTTAGAGTATAGGCCTTTACAGACAGGCCTGAATATCTATATCCTAACACTCAGGTCCAGCACCCCTATGCAGTCTGCCAATTAAGAGAGTGGGGCACACCTGGGGCTATAAGGAGCCAGGCTGTCATTAAGGAAGAGGAGCAGGAATGAGTTTCCTGGGAGAGGCTGCCAGAGTCCTCTGGGAGGGGAGGCAGTGGGAACCTGCTAGATCAAAAGGGTCTCCAGGGAGAATGTCCTGGGATGTTCAGTTATAAGAGCAAGGAAGAATCCTGCAATGGGCCCTGAAGCAGAAAGGACTGAAGTAGACACCACAACTGCTACAGCACTCCAGCTGTGCCATAGTGTAGAGACTTCCTGTAGTGACGAAAGGAGTTTGTCCGATCAGGTAGGTAATTCACCTCTCTGAGAGGCAGTAGCAAGGTCACAAAGGATGCTTCTGTCGACCTCACCATGTCTACACTGGAGGTTAGGTTGACCTAACTACAGTGCTCAGGGTGCAACATTTTTCACATAGTGATACACCTAAGTTTTAGGTATGGACCAGGTCTGAGAAAGGCAAAGGGGAAAATGCCCTGGGAACTGAAGAGCAGTGTGGGCTGAGGAGCTGCTCTTCATGACCCAGCCCTCCAGCTAGGTCATTGTACAGGCCTCCCTTTCCAGTGTATCAAAGTCCCACTGGATCAGCTCTTTCAGGCAGTCTTCCATTTCAGTGCCCAGTCTGTGCCCCTTCCGCAGTGGCTGGTAGGAGCACCCAGGCCCATCCACTACTCCAGGGTTCAGTCCAGGGACTCTATGTCCAGCAACTATGGTCTGCTTACACCCAGCTCCTGTTGCTGTCTCTCTGGACTCCTACTTTCCTGCTCTTATCTTCTGGCCTTCCCCCTCTCTGAGTTTACCAGCCCAAACTCCCTCCTTCCAGAGAGTCACTGCAAACTACTTCCCTGCAGCCCCTTTCTGCTGCCAGCTTCCTGGCTTTATACCAGCTCTGCCTCTTCCTTCTCTGCTAGGCTCCATCTTCAGTCAGCCATTCCAGCCCTGGCTTTTCCCCAGGTGCAGCCTATCAGGATAATTGACCTCATGTAACCTGCTTTGCCTTGTGGGTGGGTGGACACCCCATCACAGCCCCCAATTCTTGGTTGGCCCTTAGGCATTACCATAATGAACATGATTAATAATACTAACCAGTAATGTGCAGCACGTAACAGGTTGATGCATTGAGGCGTTTATGTAATACAAATACTAAAACAAATCCTGATCAAGATGTAATGTTTCCCAATCTAATAAACAGAGATGCCTGGCATGAACCCGGGGCTATTAGTAATTTAGTTAGGTATTCATTGCCCTGACTCTGTATCCATGTCTTGGTCCAATGGAAAGGCTAATGTAAATCTAATTTAAACATTTGTGTTATTTTGGTGTGTTTAAATCTACAAGGAGATTAACCACTGGGTTTTTTTTCCCCTTCCCCATAAGCCTTTGAAGGAGACTAATATTATAAATAGGATCTAATTAGCAACTTGCTTTGAGTCTTAAGATCTTTTTTTTTTCCTTGCAGGTTCAATCACTGTCAATGTCTCAGACTCTAGGGATTATTCTTCAGTTCCCCAAAGAGATTTCAGTCGCCTCTTCAATCTTTTTGATTTCACCTCATTTAAATAATGCAGCTAATTTTAAGACTTAAACGATGAATAAGCTTAAGATTAAGGCTTATTAATAAGGGTTAAGAGGATCTTTCATTTCCACTAGATCGCCTTCCTATCCAATATTCATCTTCAGAAGAAGCTGTAAGCCCTATTTGAGTTTACAGCTCTGCAATATTGTTAACCTATCCAACTATACTCTCAGCCCAGCAGAAGCAGCTGTCCTATCTCGGGGCCTCTCCTTCTGCCCCTCCACCCCCACGAACATGATACAGTTCTGTGGTGACCTGGAATCCTATTTTCGACGTCTCCGACTCAAGGAATATTTCCAACATACCTCTGAACAACATACTAATCCACAGAGACCTCCCTACCAACACTACAAAAAGAAGGATTCTAGGTGGACTCCTCCTGAAGGTCGAAACAGCAGACTGGACTTCTACATAGAGTGCTTCTGCCGACATGCATGGGCTGAAATTATGGAAAAGCAGCATCACTTGCCCCATAACCTCAGCCGTGCAGAACACAATGCCATCCACAGCCTCAGAAACAACTCTGACATCATAATCAAAAAGGCTGACAAAGGAGGTTCTGTTGTCATCATGAATAGGTCGGAATATGAACAAGAGGCTGCTCGGCAGCTCTCCAACACCACTTTCTACAAGCCATTACCCTCTGATCCCACTGAGAGTTACCAAAAGCAACTACAGCATTTGCTCAAGAAACTCCCTGAAAAAGCACAAGATCAAATCCGCACAGACACACCCCTGGAACCCCGACCTGGGATATTCTATCTACTACCCAAGATCCATAAACCTGGAAATCCTGGGCGCCCCATCATCTCAGGCATTGGCACCCTGACAGCAGGATTGTCTGGCTATGTAGACTCCCTCCTCAGGCCCTACGCTACCAGCACTCCCAGCTACCTTCGAGACACCACTGACTTCCTGAGGAAACTACAATCCATTGGTGATCTTCCTGATAACACCATCCTGGCCACTATGGATGTAGAAGCCCTCTACACCAACATTCCACACAAAGATGGACTACAAGCCGTCAAGAACACTATCCCCGATAATGTCACGGCTAACCTGATGGCTGAACTTTGTGACTTTGTCCTTACCCATAACTATTTTACATTTGGGGACAATGTATACCTTCAGATCAGCGGCACTGCTATGGGTACCCGCATGGCCCCACATTTTTATGGCTGACTTAGAACAACGCTTCCTCAGCTCTCGTCCCCTAACGCCCCTACTCTACTTGCGCTATATTGATGACATCTTCATCATCTGGACCCATGGAAAAGAAGCCTTTGAGGAATTCCACCATGATTTCAACAATTTCCATCCCACCATCAACCTCAGCCTGGTCCAGTCCACACAAGAGATCCACTTCCTGGACACTACAGTGCTAATAAACGATGGTCACATAAACACCACCCTATACCGGAAACCTACTGACCGCTATTCCTACCTACATGCCTCCAGCTTTCACCCTGACCACACCACACAATCCATCGTCTACAGCCAAGCTCTGCAATACAACCACATTTGCTCCAACCCCTCAGACAGAGACAGACACCTACAAGATCTCTATCAAGCATTCTTACAACTACAATACCCACCTGCGGAAGTGAAGAAACAGATTGATAGAGCCAGAAGAGTTCCCAGAAGTTACCTACTACAGGACAGGCCTAACAAAGAAAATAACAGAATGCCACTAGCCATCACCTTCAGCCCCCAACTAAAACCCGTCCAACGCATTATTAAGGATCTACAACCTATCCTGAAGGATGACCCAACACTCTCACAAATCTTGGGAGACAGGCCAGTCCTTGCCTACAGACAGCCCCGCAACCTGAAGCAAATACTCACCAGCAACCACATACCACACAACAGAACCACTAACCCAGGAACCTATCCTTGCAACAAAGCCCGTTGCCAACTGTGCCCACATATCTATTCAGGGGACACCATCACAGGGCCTAATAACATCAGCCACACTATCAGAGGCTCATTCACCTGCACATCCACCAATGTGATATATGCCATCATGTGCCAGCAATGCCCCTCTGCCATGTACATTGGTCAAACTGGACAGTCTCTACGTAAAAGAATAAATGGACACAAATCAGATGTCGTTAGAATTATAACATTCATAAACCAGTTGGAGAACACTTCAATCTCTCTGGTCACGCGATTACAGACATGAAAGTCGCTATTTTACAACAAAAAAACTTCAAATCCAGACTCCAGCGAGAAACTGCTTAATTGGAATTCATTTGCAAATTGGATACAATTAACTTAGGCTTGAATAGAGACTGGGAGTGGCTTAGTCATTATGCAAGGTAGCCTATTTCCCCTTGTTTTTTCCTACCCCCCCCCCCCCATCCCCAGACGTTCTTGTTAAACCCTGGATTTGTGCTGGAAATGGCCCACCTTGATTATCATACACATTGTAAGGAGAGTGGTCACTTTAGATAAGCTATTACCAGCAGGAGAGTGAGTTTGTGTGGGGGGAGGGTGTGAGAAAACCTGGATTTGTGCTGGAAATGGCCCAACTTGATTATCATACACATTGTAAGGAGAGTGATCACTTTAGATAAGCTATTACCAGCAGGAGAGTGGGGTGGGAGGAGGTATTTTTTCATGCTTTGTTTGTATATAATAAGATCTTCTAAACTTTCCACAGTATGCATCTGATGAAGTGAGCTGTAGCTCAGGAAAGCTTATGCTCAAATAAATTGGTTAGTCTCTAAGGTGCCACAAGTACTCCTTTTCTTTTTGCGAATACAGACTAACACGGCTGTTACTCTGAAATCTGAGCTTTGATGGAGTGAGAGAGGGGGGGGAGAGGTAGAGGAAGGGAGGGGGAAGTTACTTAAATACAAATTTAAAATAAAGATACTGTCTGGAGTTTAAAAGTATTGATCCCCTTCTGTTCATTCATTTAAAAGAGCAATTTAGCCTTGGAAGTCATTTCTAAGCCTGTGTCTGTGATGTCAGAATCAGCACTCTCATTCTGTGGGGTTTTGTCACACATTAGTTAGTCAGTACACATTACTGCCTCTAGTGTTTAGGGCAGTGACGAAGCTCCTCCACTACTGTCTGTTTCTGGCAAGTCTTTCAATGGTTCCCCAGCTGTGCCCCAGGTTTTTCAGCTCAGCTTCCACAGCTCTTCACCATGTTGCCTTTGGGTGGCCTCGTTTTCACTTGTCTTCAGGTGTCCATCTTATTGCTACTCTGGTGATGGAGTCAATTTCCATCTGAAGCACATGACCGATCCATCTCCAGTGCCTCCTGGTAATGATGATGCTCATATCTTCTTGGCTGCACTGTGTGAATAGGTCTTGGACTGAGATTGTTCTAGGCCAAAAGATACAGAGGATTTTTCTGAGGCAGGTTGTATGGAGCAAAGACAGTTTGGACATGTCGTACGTTGTCATTCCCCCGCATTCTGCGCTATAAAGTAGTGTTGAAAGTAAGCAGCTCTGATAAATCTTGAGTTTGGTTTTGGAGTTTTATTTTGATGATTTCCAGACTGTATTTAAGCTCCTGAAGGTATTCCTGGCTTTACTGATTCTGTCCTGGCTTGTTGCACCGTCCTGGCTGATGGTGCTGCCCAAGTATGTGAATGTTTCTACATTGGTGAGAACGTGATCCTCTATACGTACTGGTGATGGTGAGGCAATATTAAAGGTCATGATATCTGTCTTATTTTTATATCCCAAATAGTAACTCAGCAGCCTCTTTCTTCTCTCATCCTACAGTGGAGGCACAAACTCAACCCTAGATTAAGGTGGAACGGGGATAGCTCTACCACAACATATTGTCAGGTTTTATTAATTATTATTATTTGTAGAGTTCCAAAAATGTGTTGAGTGTGTCATGGAACCATAGAGCTTAAGAGACTACCAGATCATCTAGTCTGACTTCCAGTATATCACAGGCCAACAGCACCACCCAGCACCCACACATTAAACCCAACAACCGAAACTAGACAAGTATTACAGCCCATAGGAGACTATGTGCCACAGGCAACGACTAGGGGGGCTGAGGTGCACCAGTGCTTGCCTTGAGGCCCCTGCAGTGGCAGAGAAATGATTAAGTGAGATATACCTGGATAATCCTGGCAAGTGACATGCAGCCACCCACTGCAGAGGAAGGCAAAAACCCTGGAAGGACACTGCCAATGTGACCTGGGGAAAAACTTCCCAACTGCACATACAGCGATCAGTTAAACCCTGAGCATGTGAGCAAGAGCCAGCCAGCCGAACACCTGAGAAAGAGAATGCTCAGTGCCACCTCAGAGCACTGGCCCTCCCCGCTCAAGTGTCCCATCTCCACCCATGGTCATCCCTGATGCTTCAGAAGAAGGAGACCAAAAAACCCCCAAAACAGCCCAGAATACCATGGAAGGCAAAACTCCCTTCCTGACCCCTGCAAGTAACCAGCTGAAGCCCTGAAGCATGCACTTTTAGGAACATAAGAGCACCACGGAGCCTCTTCCTAGGCTTATACCCACTTATCCAGAGGCAGACTCTGCCCAGCCTTCCTGAATAAACTCTTATCTTCCACCCAAGTGAGGGAGCCCAACAGGTAGCAGACCAGCAACCATCAGCCATGTGCTTCACCAGCATTATCTTATCTAGGAAGGCATTTATTCCACGCTAATCACTATAGTATCTGTGGCCCTCAGCCTCTGACTCACCATTAAGTTCTGTACCATTCTGACTATAGGGCCAGGGTCTCAAATATCTAGGTCTTTGGGCAAGTCACTTTATTTGTGTCTCAGCTCCCCATCTGTAAAATGAGAATAATAAACCTTCCTTTCTCACACACTTTGTCTTATGTGTTTAGACTTTCACTTCTCCAGGGCAGGGACTGTCTCCTATGATGTGCTCATACAGCACCTAGCACAGTGAGGTCATGTTCTCATTGAGCCTATAGGTGCCACTGTAATGCAAATAAAAAAATAATTCTGGGTCAAGTTGACTAGTGGGAGCTCAAGCATAGACTAGTCACTGGTGTTTTGCTGCCTCCCAGAGATAATGCATTAGCTCCCACAGCTCTTCCTTTTACACGGGCAGTTTCCCCAGCATTGTCAGCATAAACACAGCCTATCCCTCTCCTATCCCACTCCTTGCTCTTCCCCCTTTTCCTTCTCTACCTCTTGTCAGACCCTGATTTTCCTGTCAATCTTGTAACCTCTTATGTCTTCTGCAGTCCTGTGTCGACACGTGCCTCTGGGGCAGTGTTTAATTTGTAAGGAAAGAGATACCAGGGCTCAAACAACTTTTTTACTTTCAGAACTGATACAGCAAGCTCAGAGGCGCCAGGCTATGAACTGCCAAGCCTAGAGGTGCCGGGGCTCAGCCTTGGCAAGCCCTGGTACAAATTAAGCACTGCTCTGGGGTTAAAATCAGAAGACAAGTCAGGAGACTACTAAGTGCTAGTGGCTTCCAAAGAGAAAAGTTATTTCCAGTCTGCCTTTTCAAGACATGAGGGGTTTTCCTTCTTTGTCCGCTTTAACACAAGGCTCTGGATGCTTTTTTAATTTCTTAATACTGTACTGACCCAGACTGAAAGCCGCCGATAGGTTAGGAAAACAGAAGCAGCAAGAAGCCCAGTTTCTTAAGAACACAGCTTATCATTGACCACAACAGGAACCAGTGAGGATTCTGCCCTCATCTACTAGATCAGCGGTTCTCAAACTAGGGGCGTCGCTTGTTCAGGGAAAGCCCCTGGCAGGCTGGGCCGGTTTGTTTACCTGCCGCGTCCGCAGGTTCGGCCAATCGCGAATCCCACTGGCCGCGGTTCACTGCTCCAGGCCAATGGGGGCTGCGGGAAGCAGTGCGGGCTGAGGGATGTGCTGGCTGCCCTTCCTGCAGCCCCCATTGGCCTGGAGCAGTGAACCGCAGTCAGTGGGAGCCACGATCAGCCAAACCTGCAGATGCGGCAGGTAAACAAACCGGCCCGGCCCACCAGGGGCTTTCCCTGAACAAGCGGTGCCCCTAGTTTGAGAACCACTGTACTAGATGTTCAACCAGAGCAAGGTACACCAAGAGAATTGCCCCCACAGGATCTTCCTTTCTTCAAACTGCAGTTGCTGGGGGGCATAATGGCACAGAAGGCAAATGGAATTGCAATGGCCTCACAGGGTTAGAGCTTGTGTCAGAAATAAAGAAGATTTTGGTGCTCTCATCCTAGTCCCATGCATGCAAATACTTTGGGGTGATCAGCAGTCTTATCTTGGCTGAGGCTGAAAGACAGGTGTGGCAGAAGGCTTTTGCAGGTCAGGACTGAGGGGTATTGACAGAGGTATCTGGAGGAGAGATTAGGATCAGGACTTGAACAACGGGGAGTTTTGTAAACTGTGTTGATATGAGCATGTGAGAGACTGGACTGGAATAGCAGGGGACACTTAATGTCAGAAGCAAAACAGATGGGCAGAGTTGTATGTGAAAGCCATGGATGGGTTGGAATAGCAGGAGGTGCTGCAGATCTGGATTGAGATGAGCCTGCAGAGCTGTTCTGGTCCACCATAGGTGGTGTAAAAGCAGGTGAAAATCAAGCAAAATCCCCTGAAAAAATACAGTACCTACGTGAGAAAAACAGTTTTAAAACACAGAAAACAACAGATCTTTCAAAAGCACTTGCTAGGTTGCCATTGAAATTCAGTCGATTGCATTTGCAGTCTATGCCCAATGAGTAGCCAGTAACATCCTAGTCCATGCTTTATTGGAACCTTAGAATGCCTGCCTGCCTCCTAATATCTCTTATGGGAAACTGTTGAGTCAGCTAGAATATCCCCATTCCTTGTCATGCAAGTTACTAGTGCAGCTGTGAGAGCATTAGCATTAGCTGTCAGTGTCATCAAACAACAACAAAACCTGGGCTTGAGAGTTATTTTCCAAAAGCCACTTTGAGCACTAATTGGGAGGGATTCAGACACCGGAGTTTGGAATCTCTCTGTTGCATTTTATATCTTGACACTTGATCGTTTCTTTCCCACCTACTGGTACAAGTTTTCAAAGTCCCTTTGCCCTCTACTTGGGCTTGAGGGGATGGAGATGGAAGTGACAGAGGCAGCGACAGTAGTGAGAAGAGATGAAACTCTGCTTGATCCTATTACAGTGCTCTCTGATGGTGCATATTTCTTCATCTCCCACCCCATGTCTTTCCAGCTGGCATTTATTGTGAACAGCCTGTTTCCCTGAATGGAGCAATTAGCCCAACAGCAGTGCAAAGACTGGATGCAATATTTTTAATTTCAGAAAGAGCATTTCCTTGAACACCCAGTGAACAATCCCTTCCAATGAAGTCTATAGTCTCTACCATTCTAAGATTCTCTTTATCATTCTTAGAGGCCACCTGTCTGCAATTGCTTCATTTGCAGCAGGCAATGCACTGTCCTTGAACTGATAGCCAAACACAAGGATGGATTTGGCCCATTAGAGTTCCTCCAAGTAATGACTGGATTTGCAGTGTGCAGGTGTGTGCTCCTGTCAGGAATTAGAGCCTGTAGTAGATCCAGTCTCCAGGCAACCTAAGGACTGCAACTGGCCTGTAGTAGGCTGCCTGATTAGCCAGAGTGCCTGATTGGTGGGAAGAAACAGCAGACCAGCTCTTAAACCCAGCAGCAGCAGCACCAGCTTGGTAATCGCTCAAAGCATTTGATCATGTCTGTGATAGTGTCTCCCTGTTTCCGGTAGGAAGGCCACTTGTCTGGTTTTGAACCAGACAGGCATCTTTTTGGGTGGTTTGTCCCCCATCCGATACTGAGACAAAACTGGACAAAACTGTGTACTTGTCTGGTATTGGATGGGGGGCACCATTTTGAACAGTGTGCTGCACTGCTCTTCAAAATGGCAGACCCATCCAATACCAAAGAAAACCACATCTGCTGGCAGGGGCAGGGCGGCATGCTCTTCAGCATGGGGCCTGCCATGTGGTATGACCTTGCACACAGTGTGTGGGAGAGATCATGCCAGCAGGGGCACACCTGGAAGTACTGGAATGTCCAGTATTCCAGGAATACGTGAGTGGCCATCCTAGTTCCCAGCCTTGCTCTGGCCTTGTTCCAGCCTTGGACCCAGCCCTGCCAGGCCTTACCTCACTCCAGGTAACCCAGCTCTGGCCCTTGGCTCCAATTTCTGACTTTGGCTCTGACCCTTGGCTCAGCATCTGGCCTCTGACTCCAGGTCTGATCCTCCGCTCTGATTCCTGACTACTGACTCCTGCTCTAACTACTGGGCCTGGTTTCTGACAGCTCCCTACTTCTTAGTGTAAGTGAGTCTCAAACCCTGGTAGCTTGGACCACTATGGTACCTTTTCAGTGGAACAAAAAGTGAACCTCTCTTTGGTTAAAATGTGCCTAATTTGTCTCAACCAGATGTTGCTCTTTGTATAATCTTCGCTCATCTCTTCAAATAATAAGGGGCAATTATTCAAGTGAACAATCAATGATTATGGTTCAGCATCATTTTTTATGCTCACAGGTCTGGAACACACAAACACTGAGTTGTCAATCACAAGGCCTTTTCCAAAACCATATATAAGTTGTGCCTTGGTATTTTTAAAAAGGTCCACACAAGCTAAGGTTTATAATACACTAATTGTGATGGGTGATAACACAATAACTGTGGTGGGTGTGACACTTACACAAGGGTTAATAGTAGTAATTAATACAGTAAAATTAGTTGCTTGGTAACACTCTTGTTCTCTAAGTAAGTTTCCTGATGAGAGGATTCTAATGATGCAGTATTCTGTCTTGTGTTTTACTGGAAGAATGGTTGTCATTCTTCACCTTGCTGGGGAAGTTTTGTGGGTGGAGTCTATGTATCGAATTCCCCTCTCATGTGCATAAATTGAGAGTATTTCCAGACCCTACATCGTCAGCTTAGGGGAGTTGCCATCTTGTTCAGGCAACGGAATTTAGCTCTTAAAAAAGCTGCTGTAATATTTTGGATTCACTTATGGATTCACTAACATTACACCAAATGTATTCCGCATTCAAAGATTCTGCTGCTGGAGTGTACTGACTTGTGGCTTCTCATTAGACACAATGGGCCAGATCCTCACTGGGGCCTTAAAGAGAGAAAGAGAAAGCTATCTGTAGGACAAAGAGACAAGGGAAAGGAAAAAGGGGAGGATGAGAAAGAGGAAGAAAAAAATGGAGGCACAGTAAGTTCCCAACTGGTTTGTTTAGTAGAAAATTGTTATATAAATTCAAATGTTTGTGTGCATGGTACCTTTTCTTCTGTGAGGTGAGAGGGGAAATTGGAGATCTGACTGTAGACTGAAGGTGGTATGGGACTCTAGAATTCCTGCAATATGTCTGGGAAAAGGGATAACCTGATATATTATCCAATATCACAGTTACACAATATTGTGTTCTGTCTCCCTCTTATGTTGGCTGGGCCATATAGAGAAGCTGATGAGCCTGCTTCAGCACTGACTAACAGAGTTGTCTCCTCTAGCTCAGGCAACAGCAGCTCATGCTGAAATTTTAGATCCAGAGGTGCCATGTGTGTTCCCTGCTGATGGTGACTCACCCCGGGGTGCAGCATTACAAGTGGTGGCCCGTAGAGGGAATTAAGGTGCATGAACTTATGCAGCTCAGGACAAGCTTCCTCAGCCAGGGAGTGTGTAACCCACACAGCTAGAGGAGGACAGAGTGCCACACTGAACACAAAAGGGTTACAGTTGACACGTTCTTTAAAGGTGATGCCAGCATTTTACTTTGTTGGCATTCTAATAGAATATAATTTATCGCTATCATATTATCTTAGAATTCCAAATAAACAATAGATGGGCTTCCTTCTCCCCCTCCCCCACCCCTTTCTCCTGCCTATAATATGGCTAAAATATGTTTAGATTCAGGAAAGTGTCCCTAGTATTTTGTAGCTTCTTGGGACAGCAGTCCACTCTCCATCACTTAATGTTTGTCTCCCTGCAACATCTCCACTTTTGTTTGCCTAGTGCCTGGTCTGGCTTCCCTGCCTCAAAGTGGTGGTGTGCGGATGACTTCAGTAGTGCTTGGATACTATGGTATTGAGCTCCATAGAAAATCCTGTCCTTGGATCAAAGAAAATCCAGACATGACGTACATGGATGAAGCTGCACCAATGTCTTTGGAGCTGCCCTGAAATGCACCAGTTCTGAATTTGGTCTAAAAGGCTCAATTAGTTCAAATGGTAATAGAAGTGTATCTTCGCATTGAAACTAAACACCCAGGAGAGTGAAAAGTGAGTGGAATTCATCTGTGCCACTGATGCTGGTTAAGTCAAGTGCAAAGCTGGTTCATCCATGGATGGGTGGGGCCTAGTCTAAATGATGTTCCCATCCAGCAAATGCCAGCTAGGCACCATTCCTTAGTATGATCCAGCAGCTGTAATGAAACTGTCCAGGGACAGTCACTTAGTAGACTGATGAGGGGGACAAAAATGGGTTTATAAAGCCCAAGGAGACATGCTAGCGCTGCTGGTCACCACAGCAGACAGCTGGCACCCGCTGTAAAAAGCTGGGATCAGCTGGGCGGCTCAGACTCCAGTCTATTCCTGCTCCTAGCTCTGCTTTTACTGTTTCTCTCCCCATATCTGCTCCCCAGCAGCCCACCGCCGGGGTAGCATTTCCTCTCTATGCTGCTGGTGGCTGGCTTCATTGCTGTTGGGAAATCCCAGCAGGCATTTCGACTGAGCCACGCCAGTGTGACTGACAGGTTTGTGCACACAACTGGCTGGGGCATCCAGGAAGCATGAATGACAGCTACCAGAACTGTGCAGACAAGATAGTAAGTAGTTCTGGCAGGCCGATGAGCAAGCAAACAGGACTTCTGCTTTGGGACTTGGGAGCTGGAGATGCAGGAGGTGGGTTTTAATGGGGACTTGGTTGGCTGGGAAATGGAGACTCTGAGCTAAGGGGTAATGAGAGAAGAGGGTGACTTTGCTCTTGGGGGGAAGGGAAGAGAAATAGAGAGAGGTGAAATCAGGAAGGTGAGCACAAGGGGAACAGGGTCTCAAGAATGAGAGAGGGAGAGAGAAACACAGGAAAGGAGAAGGAACATTGTTTAAATCCACATCAGCAAAAATGGTCCCAAGGAGCCTTGCCTCCTACCCCTTGGAGAGGACAAATCATATTTGCCTTTCCACCAGCCTCCACTGCTGCAAGAGCTACCTGTTGGCTGTTTATCTTCAAAGTATGGGCCAAATTTCCCACTTGGCTCCATCAGTTTCCTGAATAGTCCGCAGCTCACGGTACATACACACTGTTCTGGAGAACATTTTCTGATTAATTACAGAGGCTTTAGCTGTGTGCTGCATCTTTTCCCCGTCAGGGCAAGCAGGGAACCCTACGGATCGTAAGACAACACAGAGGAATCATTGCCTTCCTAACTTTCCCATTTGGGTCAAAGCCCAAGAAGGAAAGCAGTAAGGACTTTGTAAGGAAGGCAGTGGACTGAAGATAACTCAGAAGGATGGGGGTTCAGTTTCCCCCTCTGTCAAAGATCATCGGCAAGTCACCTGCTCTCTCTGTGCCTCAGTTCCCTATGTGTATAGGGAAAATGGAGTATATTTTTCAGCCTTTTTAGCTGTCTCATCTATTTACATTGTAAGATCTTTGGGGCAGGGACTGTCTGTAACTATATGTTTGTGCAATGCATGGGCCACAATCTCAGTTGCCCTCTCCAACGCCACTAAGTGCTAACATAATATAAATAATAACAGCATTTCCCGTTTTGTTCTCTGGCACCCTCTGCCTTTCCTCCAGAATTAAAAACATACCATGAAATAGTCTGGCTTCTGGAGCTACCCAATGTCTGTTCTAGCAAAACAAAGGCAAAAAAGGATTGTTGGTGTGATTTGCTTTTCTCCATGTCATTTGCCATTCACCCATGTGTCACACCGTGAGCCTCAATGAACACTTCTAGCTCTTTCCAGTCCCCTGGCGTTAGCTGTTGTTCCAGGATAGTAAATGTGGACCAATGGAAGCGGTCAACTGAGGAGAACACGTCTTCTTTTCAGAGAGGTTTTCACATCTAGTTTACTTACTCATGGCAGCTTTAATTATGAATGTGTACCTTCTTCAAAAGGCATAAAACTGGAACAGCCATATACCTGCAGGGATAGATTAACAATAAACAGAACATGACTCTATCTAAACCATGGGGCCTTACATACTTACTGTAAGATACAAACATGCAAAACACCCCAGTATCCCGGGTGTGCTCTGCTATCTTCTTCAAAGGATAAGACCAGGCTTTTCAAAAGTGGGTGCCTAAAATTAGACTCTTAAATAGGGTTGCCAGCTGTCATAAATATAAAGGGAAGAGTAAACACCTTTAAATCCCTCCTGGCCAGAGGAAAAACCCTTTCACCTATAAAGGGTTAAGAAGCTAGGATAACCTCGCTGGCACCTGACCAAAATGACCAATGAGGAAACAAGATACTTTCAAAGCTGGAGGGGGGAGAAACAAAGGGTCTCTCTGTCTCTGTGTTGCTTTTGCTGGGACCAGAACAGGAATGCAGGTCAGAACTCCTGTAAAGGGTTAATAAGCAATCTAGTTAGATATGCGTTAGATTCTGTTTTGTTTAAATGGCTGATAAAATAAGCTGTGCTGGATGGAATGTATATTCTGGTTTTTGTGTCTTTTTGTAACTTAAGGTTTAGCCTAGAGGGATTCTCTATGTTTTGAATCTGATTACCCTGTAAAGTATTTACCATCCGGATTTTACAGAGGTGATTCTTTTACTTTTTCTTCAGTTAAAATTCTTCTTTTAAGAACCTGATTGCTTTTTTCATTGTTCTTAAGATCCAAGAGTTTGGGTCTGTGTTCACCTATGCAAATTGGTGAGGATTATTATCAAGCCTTCCCCAAGAAAGGGGGTTTAGGGTTTGGGAGGATTTTGGGGGGAAAGACATTTCCAAGCGGGCTCTTTCCCTATTATATATTTGTTAGATGCTTGGTGGTGGCAGCAATAAAGTCCAGGGGCAAAAGGTAAAATAGTTTGTACCTTAGGGAAGTTTTAACCTAAGCTGGTAAAAATAAGCTTAGGGGGTTTTTCATGCAGGTCCCCACATCTGTACCCTAGAGTTCAGAGCGGGGAAGGAACTTTGACACCACCCTTCCCGGTTTTGAAAGGAGTCTCCTGGAATCACGCTCTATCTCCTGGAGGCTACTTCAGCCATGCCAGGAGATTTTGGGTGCTAACACTCCGGCGGGGCAGTGGGGCTAAGGCAGGCTCCCTTATATGCCTTGGCTCCATGCCGCTCCTGGAAGTGGCTGGCACTGTCCCTGTGGCCCCTGGGGGGTACAGGGGGTCTCCGCATGCTGCCCCCACTCCAAGTGCCAACTCCGCAGCTCCCATTGTCTGGGAACTGTGCCCAATGTGAGCTGCGAGGGCCCCACTGGCTCCCCTGCCCCCCCCCACACCCGCCACTTAGGAGCTGCTACCAGAGGAATGTGCCAGTCGCTTTCGGGAGCCTCCCAAGGTAAGTGCCGACCCCTTGACCCCCTCCGACACCCCTGCCCCAGCCCAGAGCCCACACTCTGCATCCTCTCCAGCACCCAAACTCCCTCCCAGAACCCACACCCCATCCCACACTCCAACCCTCTGCCCCAGCCTCATGAAAGTGGGGGAGAGTGAGCTACAATGGGAAGGGGGATGGAGTGAGCAGAGGCAGACCCTCAGAGAAGGGATGGGACAAGGCATGGCCTTGGGGAAGCAGCGTGGCGGGGGGTGGGCCAAGGGTCTTTGGGTTTGCATGATTAGATAGTTGGCAACCCTACTCTTCAGTCCACATGTAGGCAACTAAATAAGTGGCCCAAGCACTTTTGCAAGTGCTGAGCACCCTGTAGCTTTCACTGAAATTAAGCAAGGCCACTTATTTAGGTACCTAAATATGGATTTAGGAGCTTAATTTTAGGAACCCAGTGTTGGGGTAGAGCTTACAGTTTAGGCACAGTCAAGGAGGACCCTGCCCTCCCTGCCTTTGGGTGGGGGGGGGGGCTACATATAAACAAGAAAAGGGAGCTGTGCAAGAGGGGGCGGGATCAGAAGCAATATTGGCTGTCAGACATTAACCTGATCTGGCCTTAGTGACTCTGGTTGTTCTGATGCCAGGCTCTGAGACAAGGGCTTTATGAGCTTGGTTAAGCTACTGCCTCCCTGAACTGATGCCTAAGGGAAAGGGAGAAAGGCCACGTGTCTTCTAGGACAATCAGAGAAATTAGGGACTCTGCTGTTTGGGTTGGTTTGAAGGCCTTCTTAAAGGGGACAAGTTTTTGTTAGTTTGGTTTTGGTCTCCCTCTTCTTGGATCTTGTACACACCCATTTTGAAAATCGTGGTCTGTGAATATAAGCTTTGTCTGTTAACACATCTACCACTGCCCCACCACTGCTGCTGCTCCCTTCCTTCTGTCTCAGATGTGATCACAGTGTGACCTGAGAGGTTAACAGAGTGCTCCTTGGATTGCATATAACAAACAGGGCTTTAGCCCCCTCTTTCCTTACTACAGGTTGGGATCCACTCTAGGTGACAGAATGGGTTCACTGTGGAAAAGATTATGATGTCACTAATAAGGGACTAGAGATGGGGAATAAACAGATGTATTCCTTTAAACAGCCAAGCTTCTGTTTTCATGCAAATCTCCTTAGCAGGTTAAGAAAATGGACTGGATCCAGATCCAGACTCAAAATTCAACAGCATTTTTGGGGGAAATGTTCAGAGCTAAGGCTTTGGTTTGGCACATTATGTAGGAGCCAGCCACAACATTCGTATCTAGATCCAAACTTCCCCGAAGTTTGAAAGTGCTGAGATAGAAAGAGAGAGAGGGGGAGAAGATGGGGGAGGAAATAGCCTCCAAGAATATATATAGGCAGAATCATAGTTCTAAACTGGATGACTTTGACACTTCATCAGAGGTGATAAAATACAAATTAGGGTGCTCAAGCAAAAGCCCGCCACCACTGCACTGTCAATCCCATTCTGCTCACTCTCTCCACACCTTGGATTTTGACATCACAGTAACCTTCATGATAACACATTATGATGTCTGAGTTGAAAACCACTGTGGGTTCTTTACACCAAAAGTGCAAAAAAGCATTCATAGTGGGATAGTGGGGCAGGAGAAGGGGAAAGACAGTGAGAGAAAGAAATGATTGTTTCAGTTTTGCAGTAAAAATAGAAATGATTAAACTAAAAAGACAAATTGATTTCTTTTGTTTAAAAGAGTGCTGGAACAGGTTTTTCTCTCTGCTCCTTGACATTTCCCTGTTCCTGTAGGAATTTCCATTTAGCCTAATTAGGCTCTGTTTCTCCTTCATTTGGGCTCCATAACTCATTAGCTTCCAACAGGGGAATGCACAATTCTACGATGTCTAATTACCTTCTTCTTGAAGACATTCTGATTGCCTCTGGTCAAAAAATGCTGATCCAGTCCCTCCAGATGATCTGAACTGTTCTGAAAATGAGTTGGGTCTATTATCTCCTTCAGATTTCGTCCATCATTTCTATTTATTCCCCCTAGACAAGATCAACATCACGTATAACCCGATGCGACAGGGGATAAAGAATATAACAAAAAGTCAACATATTACAGGGAAACACTGATTCCATTGGTCTGGTTGTGCTTCACTGAGCTAGAGCTATCCATTAAGGTGGTTAGTTTGAAGTACCCAAGACAGACAATTTGATCTGTGTCTTTGTCCATTCCAGGTGAGCACAGGAATCCAGTTCAGGTTCTCCTTTCCTCAAGTGCTGGCCTAGAGTCCATTTCAAGCAGAGAAGTGAATCTAATTCAGTTTTGTCTCTTCCACAGGACTGTACCCAAAGTTCATTTGTGACACACACATTCAGTTCAGACTTCGTGATATTCAAACAAACCTTGTAAGTTTCCAGTAGGTTTGGATGAATTTATCCAATACTGGATCCTGATTAAAAGTTTATTCAATTTGTTTGTTTGTTTTTTAAAAAAAAGTCTTCAACCTATAGCAATGCCAGCCCAGTCCTATGTCTGGGAGCCTGACCCAGTGCTCTGCACATACTACATACCATATATCTCTGATCTGACCTCTAAGCCATCTGTCCCCATCTAGCTGTCTTCCCCCTTCCTAGATCCTCCTATTATTCCTTATGAAATTCTGTTTTCTCATAGTCAGTAGTCACATTACTTCTCTCTGGTCTGAGTCTTATTGTGAGCTTACATTCAACTGTGATTGTTCAATAATGCACTGCAGATCGTCTTGGAGGAGCTCCATAGTGTCTCCTCCCAGTTTAACACTCTTGTAGACTTATCCCCAAACTAAAGAGTCCATAGAGTCCTTTTGACAATGGGACAGATATTCACTATTCCTAGAACATGGGAACACGCCCATTGTCTATCACCAGTAGAGGCTTCTTTATTCTATTATGCCATTCCTAGCTGCTTTAAAATTCTGTGCTGGGCTCACAAACTATTTTACCTTTTGCCCCTGAACTTTATTGCTGCCACCACCAAGCATCTAACAAATATATAATAGGGAAAGAGCCTTTCACTTTCAGCCTGCAACAGTGTACAGTATTTAGCACATCTGGAAGTGATGATGACTATCCTTTAGTGATCATACAGCCAGTCGTTCCAAAGCATGACTCTGGAATAGGTCAGTCTGCGTATCTGGGTTTTCAGCATGTTAAAATTTCTATGATGCCCCTTATTTAGAAAGTCCCAGTCCAGGATCTGATTGGCTGGAAATGAAGGCTACATTTTGATTAACAGAGGGGCATTGGTCTTTTAACCAATATTTAAAATGTATATAGCCCTTTACATCAAAATGCTGTATACACAGTAGCTAATTAAGCTTCACAACACCCTTTGAGATAAAATATTATTAGACCCATTTTACAAATGGGGAAACTAAAACATAGGAAAATGACTTGCCCTAGGCCACAAAAATCAGTGCCAGAGTTGGGATTAAAACTCAGGAGCATGTCACTCCCACTTGCATGTTCAGTTCTCTTGGCTGTGCTGCCTTTTCTGTCCAGATTAAACACCCCTTTTAAACAATAGGGCAGATATGAAAAGGTTTTGATAAAGACTGGATGGTTTGGGTAACTGATAATGGGATGCACCATCTTTCACTTTCAGGGCACTTTTTGACAAATCACTACCCCTAGGCAGCTATGCAGAGATCTATGTGAAATGAGTTTGTGGCCTCACTGTAGATCCTTGTGGACAGTGGTCAACATTGCAAACACCTTGACCACAACTGGCACTAATCAGGACCTTTTCTGGCAATCTCAGTAAAAAGACAGTAGCCTGCAATGCCATTCATTTTAGCAGATGCATGCAAAGACTGGAGCGCTCTCTCACCCCATGAGACCTTGAGACACTCTGTCAGCAGAGCGTGTGTGCGTGTGTATTGTAGGACATTACATGTTCATTTTGGCACCATTTTTTCCAATGGAAAAAACAGGAATCATGCTCCCAGAGTAGTCAATACAGTACCCTCACCTGCATTAAAATTCCCTTATCATTACCACCTGAGTTTCAGTGGCATAAATCCAGAGTAACTCTATTTAAGGCAATGGAATTACTCCAGAATTACACTAAGTAACTGAACCGCATCTAGCTCTGTTATCTTTATGTCTTATGGGTTTTAAGTAATTTTTTTTATTCTTATCAATTTACATTTTCACAGTTGTGGGAATAATGGGGGTGTAGGTCGGACAATTATTTAATGGCATTGAGATTCCCAAAAAATTAAAACTCATGCTGTTAGAATACAAATTGTCAACATCACATGTCAAAATATACAAATCTTTAAATCAAACTTATTTATCAAGCAGCATTTTTCTTACTTTGCCTATCTGTAAATTTCTATTATTGATAATTGATTATTATTTTCCCATCAGTTTGTGTGTGTACAGGAAAATCAGCATTTACCATTTCCCTTTAATCTAATCCTTCCAAGCCTAGATGTATCCTAGAAGCACAGGTCAGAATATTTAAATCTGGGTGCTTGCTGCTAAGTACCTAAATCCTTATTTGGGCATATTAATAACAGTGGCCTGATTTTCAGAGTGGTCAGGCACTTGCATTTCCTATTAACTTGTATGGCCTGGGCAGGGACATCTACTGCTATTATAAATGACAATAATAACAGAGCTAGATACACGTACAGTTATGACATCTGTGACTGATTAGAATTCCAGTTTGTGTCACCATTCTGCGGCCTCCAAACATCTTTGTGGGTTTCCAGTCCCTCTGAAAATAAGGCTGATTTTAATTCAGGTAAAAAACTAGGGAACTAGGGGTATAATTTTCAAAAGTCCCTAAGTGACCTGGGATCCTAAATCCCATTTGCAAAAGTGGCATAGGCACTCAGGAATAGAGCTGGTTGGAAATAGGGTTGGGTTTTTTTCTCCCTGCGGAAAAATTTGTCTTTTCATCAAACTATCAAAACACCAGGTATTTTAAAATGATTCAAAATGGCACAGCCATGGCTTATGGGAGCTGTAGTTCAGGTGCTTTATATTCCTATATTCCCTCTATGGGTTGGGCTCTCTGGCTGGACTACATCTGCCGTGATCATCACTTTTTCCTCCTATGCTATAATGGGAGATGTAGGTTTCCGGGCAACTTCTGAAAAAAGATGTCATTTTCAGGACAGTTTTTCATTTTCAACCAAAATATTTGGGGGTTTGGCCATTCAGGTTTGACAAAATATCAAATTTCCATTGAAAAACAGTTTTGACGGGACATTTTCAACCAGCCCTACTTAGGAACCACTGACTTTCCATGACAATTAATTTCCTAAACCATTTTTGAAAATGGGACTTCAGTTCCTAAATTATTTAGGCACTTTTGAAAATCTCAACTCCATTGGGAGTTTGGCACCTAACCTGCTTAGGTGTTTTTGAAAATCCTACAATACATGCCTCATTGTAGGCACTCAGATTTGGAAATGTTGACCAGTGTGTGTATGTGTGTGTATTCTGCAAGTTGTCAGTCATAGAACATTTCAGATATTTCAGCTGACATGTACCCAACTCAGTTTCTTCATTCCAAAAAGAGGACAGATTCTGCTGTTCAAAGGATCAGTTGATGCACCATCCTTTTAGTAGCTGCAAAGGATTAATAAAAGGCCTCTACACCAGTGGTTCTCAATCAAGGGTCCAGGGCCCCCTGGGGAGCTGCAAGCAGGTTTCAGGGGGTCTATCAAGCATGGTTGGTGTTAGATTTGCTAGGGTCCAGGGCAGAAAGCCAAAGCCCCACTGTGCAGGACTGCAGCCTGGGGCCCAAAGCCCCACTACCTGGTGCTAAACCCAAAGCCTGAGCAACGTAGCTTCGCGATGCCCCCTGTGGTATGGAGCCCTGGGCAGTTGCCCTGCTTGTTACCTCCTAACACTGGCCCTGGCTTTTATATGCAGAAAAACAGTTGTTGTGGCACAGCTGGGGCATGGAGTTTCTATAGCATATCAGGGGGGAGGGGGCTCAGAAAGGAAAAGGTTGAGAACCCCTGATCTACATCCGCCTCCTCCTGCTCCCTGCCCTCCCTTGCCAACAGGTTACATTTGTAATGTCGTTATTTTTTAATTGGGTCAGCGGATTTTTGTCCTGATGTGCCAACAATGGGATAATGTGACAGATTAAACCAAGGTAGTCATAATTAATTCCTAAACAGGCGTAATTTAATTTCCCTTCTCAAATAAACACAATTTACCTCCGTGGAGGTATGACACGTCTGATTAGACACAGAGACTCTAGGAGCAGCCATGCTTGGCAAAAGAGAGCTTTGTGCACAATGTGATAAGAGATCAAAGCTAACAGAGCTCCTCGATATTTTTATTAGTGGTAATTCAAAGGAACCTCTATTTCAGATGTCCCTCTGTAACTTCCTAAATTGGAGAGATAACACTCTGGATCCTAGTGGAGGAAGAGGATCAAAGGTCAGCCCTAATTTAAACCTCAGAATTATGGGAATTACAATGGCTAGTTAAGGTAAATAATCCTCAGTAGTCTCCATTTTAGCTCTGTGCCAGGATGTTTGGCATTCAGCACATGGGGAGGGCTGTCAAGCGGAGGATGGAGAGCCTCTGGAGGGCTTCTGACACTGGTTATAAAATGTCATTTGAAAGCTCTCCTGCTTCCTTCTGTCTTCCCCTCAGTGAGGTTTCAGTCACACTAACTCCAACAATAAACTTTTACATCCTTTCTGTTGTTGTAGGTTTGGTCGGGGTGTGCATGTGTGTGTGTATATGCATGTGCATGCGTGCGTGCCTGTGTGTAATTTGCTTTGTAGCTCTCCAGAGATTATCATCCAGTTTCCCTGACGTCTGTTGTATGTTTTCATTTCGCTGGAGTTAAATATTTCAGACAACTTGGAGACTTAATAGCGCTGGTTACATTTAAAGATTCTAATACATGTGAAAAGACCTTTCATTCTGAGTAGGTTTACCCCGTCTGAATTTTAATCAAGGAATAAGACATAGTCCGCAGTTCATTGCATGGTGATTATTACACACCACAGGGGGTGTTAGAAAGCAGGAGGCTGAAGGCATGAGTGGCTTTAACTCTCCAAGAAATGTAATAATCACCTTGAGACACATGCCCTGGCGGGGGGAGCTATTAGGAAACTACACTCACACATGAAAAGAAGAACAAAGACGCATACAGGCATAAATGTGACATCACACACCAATTACAAAGCTCCAACTGTGCCAGGGTTCTAAAGCCCCTGAGAAGACTCCCCTGATCAGGGGGCTGCCTTGGCCAGAGTAGAGCTGGCGTAAGAGCACTACACCAGCCCTACTCCCGGCCCCTGAGGTAGGCCAGACAGCTACTCTCCACTTCTTATGACCCATAACAGCTGCTCTAACTTACAACAGGGTTTGGGTAGGCGCCGAATTGGCCCCAGGGTGCAGGAAGGGGGCTTGAATCCATCTTTGCCACATCCCTTCCCACCCTCTCTCCTTGCTCCAAGTACAGGAACAGAGTGACTGAGAATCCGTCCCCCAGGTTCTGACTGATTGGTTAGGGTACTTTGCTGATACCATACCCTCATTTAAATCCCCAAGCAAAATGCATGCAGTGTATCGCTATCCTTAGCACATGGTTGTCTCCTGTGAACGTGAGGGGACACTATCCTATTAGACGAATGACGCTGAAGGGGGGAAAGAGGAATACTCCATTTCCTACTATTTTTAATATGTGTGCAAGATGGTACTGCAGGCTCTTGGTGCAGGTGTAACACCGACAGACCTCAGTCGTCCGCGAGCAGGATCAAACCTGGACCTCTGGAGCTTAGTGCATGAACCTCTACAGCATGAGCTAAAAGCCAACTGGCTGTTAGCTAAGGCTGTAGAGCAGACTCATTTTATCTCTCTCTCTTTAAGTGGTCTCAGTACCACCAGATGGGACAGAACACCATACCCAGGAGGTGTGTGGGTTACATAGGCACCTACATATAGCTGGAGAGCTGTTCTGTTTCTAGCGGTCTGGTTTGTTTTTTACCTTGTCTTTTTCTTCCCATGCATCCCAATGCCCCAGAGGCATTACTCTTTTCATGGACATTTTGAGTGAAATCTTGGCCCTATTTATCAATGATAAAGCCCCCAGTGACTTCAGCAGAGCCAGGATTTCACCCCTGACTTGCCATTACTTTCTTGCTGTATCCAGCATTTGCCCTGTTCATTCACTGGCTACTTGAGGTGACCTTCCACCTCCCTAGGGTCTTGTTCTTCCCAAAATTAGTGTAATTATTATGGAATAGGGGAGATCAGGGAATGTCCCTAAATCTTTAACTAGCTTATTTAGAGAAGACCCTGCCGACCGAGTATGAAATATACTAGTGTCAAACATTTAAAGTGTCTACAGTTATCACTCTGTCCCTCTTGTGTCAGCCTTTGTGTCCCATCAGGAAACTTTGTTTTTCATGGCAATATGCCACATCTATGCTCATTCCATGCATAGTATAAATCTGATGTGTCTCCATACACAGAATCAGTAATAATTGTTTGTAGTCTTTGAACTGGACGGATTTCCATTCCTGAATACAGAGGCCTCACCTAACTCTATTTCCCTAATGTACTTTCCATTTGTGAGTCAGTATCCAGAGTCTTATTCAAGTGAGGAGATCAAGACCCAGATCTTTTTTGTAAAGATCAAAGGCTGAAGTGGTTTCTCTGATGTTTTCTTTGCAGTTTTTTCCATTAACTACCTTGAAATTTTAGAGATAGCGGCATTGATCCTCAAATCTCTCCATCCACCCTTCTATCAATACAGAGTTCAAGATTGCTGGAGGTATCATTTATCTTACTTATTTGATTTCTTTTACCCTTGTTACTGACCTGGCTACGATCAACTTTATTAATGTAACTAGATTTTTCTACATTGTTTTTCAGGTGAGTTGTGGAGGTTGAAGTTGAAATTTAACTGCTCTCTTTTCTTCAACATTTCACACCTCCATATACTCAGAGAAGCCCAGCTTGATTGCTCTTGTGCTAAATGCTTTGAACTTGAGTGTGTGACTTTAGACCTCTGTCATAAATGTCTGCAGTGAACAGTTAGAGGTTATGTGATTCTTTGACTTTAATGAAAAGCTACATTATTACATAGTGCTGATGCATTCAATCATTATACTGGTAGTATGTATTCCTGAGGCTACAACAGGTAGGGAGAACTCAACATTTCTCATTCCCATGATATTTTTGGTAACAATTGTAGTTTTCTGCCAATTTGTCTGCGTTCTTGGCAATACCAGATTGTATATTTCAAATTTCCTTCCCAGTTGCAATTTCTCCAACACCATTTGTGTAGAAGTACTTTCTGTTGATCTAAGTTATTTACTTGGTTCCGATCACTGTAGTATCTGAGCACCTCGCTATCTTTAATGTATTCTCCTCACAACACCGCTGTATGGAATGTGTTATTATCTCCATTTTACAGAGGGGTACCTAAGGTATTAAGACAATAAGTGACTTGCCAAGGGTCACAAAAATGTCTGTGGTTGTAAGGATCCAGGGACTAGAACCCAAATCCGTAGAGCTTGGGACATCTGATATTCTCATAGTGTGACCAGGAGGCCATGCAGAGGCAGAGCCAAGGAGCGCTGTGGAGAGTAGGCACTGCAGGAAGTACCACCCAAGAGTCTCAGAATGATGGTATCCTGCAGCCCTCTGATTAGCCAGCTGCCCTATTTAACCCCAGGGGTTGTCCCAGGGAGTTGTCTGGGCAACCACACAAATTTTGGCTTCTTGCATTGCCAGACTTTGCATGATCTCCTGATCTCTGGTTTTTCTCCAGCCTGACTCTGACCCTGATTCCTGTCTCCTGATTCTAGCCTGGTACTACTTCTGGCCTCCGACTCCAGCCTGACTCTGACCCTGACTCCTGCCAGGAGCTGGCTCTTTTGATTCCTCCAACTCCTGCTTGATGACTACCGTCCCTGGTGGGCAGACTACAGCCCAGCTGTGACAGGTAGGCCTAACCACCTACATCCCAGTCCCCTACAGTGGTGGAGCAGGGAAATAAAACTGAGTTCCAGTTGAGCACCTTAATCACCAGACCAGCCTTGCTCTGATGGGTTGTGTTTTATGGACCACAGCCTTGTTAGCAGTATAACAATAATTTATATTGCATTGCCATCAAGTTGCAGACAGTGGTGTGCATTGCTATTACAGTCCATTTTTAACCTTTCAGATGGAAGTCAGAAGCTACCCACACACACACTTACCCTTCTTGCTTATTTTTTAATTTTGTTCAAGAAAAGTCCACTTTTATATATTCTACCTGTAATCCCTTCCTCCTGAAGACCCAGGAATAAAGTGCCCTCTAAATTTGTTATTCCATGAGTTGCCTTTTATTATTTTTAATTCTGTGTCAAAGCTATGTAGCCAGATGTAGGGAGCCAGGGTGGCTTCCCTCTGAATCAGAGGGTAAAGAGCCACCCTCTCAGCCTGAGTGGGCGGGGCCAGACCAAGTTTACTTCAATCCCCGGAAGGGGAGGGGTGGGACAGGAAGTACAAAGGGCAAGGCCCTTTGCCCAGTGTGGGCAGCACCAGGGAGGGAGACAGACACAGGCTGTTCCCTCTGGACCCTGCTGCCGACCCAGGAGAAACCTGACCTGGAGGAAGGACTGAGGCGACCAGGACTGCCAGCCGCCGAGTACCCAGAGGACCTGGAGGGGCCAGGCTGTAACCCGGGCCAGCGTGAGCCTGATGCAGAGGGGGAGTTGGAGCTGCCAGCAGCGGAATACCCGGACAAGCTGGAGGGACTGGAGAGACCCGCTTGAGAGACTGGGTAGGAAGTAGCCCAGGGGCAGAACTGCACAGTGTGGTGGGTGTATTTGGTCAGCATGGCGCGGATGGTTCCCCGCTGACCCAGCGGCAGGACCATCTCCTCCCGCCACTGTCAGGGCTCTGGGCTGGAATGCAGAGGAGTTGGGTGGGACTGCGTTCCCCTACCCCGGCCAACCCGCCTTGGGTAGCAGAATCCCAAACGCCGCAGACCCAGGCTGGCGCCCCCCCTGCCCAAGGGGCGCGCCACAGACCCGGGCCGGCACACCTTCTCCGCTAATTCCCCAGTGACCGAAAGGTGTGACTAAGGCCTGCCAGTGGGACAGTAGCTCTCCATCGCCCCCTGGAGGCTCGGTGTGGAGCCTGTCACACTGGAATATGAATATTTGCAGAAATTCTGAAGTCCTGCCCTGTTTCTTTTATCATTCAATGTAATGTTAACAGATGCTTTTAACATTTGGTAGATGACCCACAAAGTATAGGACGTTCACTTTGTATTTGTGCCTAGAGTTCCATATGAGTGCTGGGAAATTTTAAAAGAATAAATTAATTACTATCTCCCATAAGTCTTAGACTCTAACCTGTCAAAGAAAGTAGGGGGTAGAATTTTCTGATGCAGTATCTTAGTTTGGTCAAAACAACACTAACTTACATCGGATTCAGAAGTTCATCTACTGTGAAGTCAGACAAGCAGGTCATCAGATGCTACTATTATTATTTTATTAGTGGCCAATCGGATTGGGGCCAAACTGCTCCAAGCACTGTACAAAGATATGACAAGAAAATAGCCCCTGCCTCGGAGAGCTAACAGTCTATGTCTAAGATCAGACAACCGTTGGACATAACAGACATAGTAGGAGCACAAGGTAGCAATGAGATGATAAGCAGTGTCCAGAGCATTTCAGCTTTGCCTGCTGGTATTACCAGTTACCACTGAGTATTTTTCCCCACCTCAGGACAATCCAGAATTGGCACAAGATATGGACTCTCAGTTATAGGAACATCCAGCTTATTTATTGTTTCTCCTATACACTGAACTCTTTGAGCATCTCTCAGGTCCTACATGCATTTGGATTCTTCCATGATTCCCTGTTGGGCCTGGGTGACCCCTTTGTTCTGTCTTCCTCAAAAGTTTTAGTATGCACCTGCCCACACACTATGCTATCATGATTTCCATGCAGGTCTAGCTCCACAGCAACTATCTCACAGGCCCTGCCATGCCAGCAGAACTGGTGTCCAATAGGCTACTCCCATTCAGTGGTGTTGTAACTGAGAGTAAAGCAGTTGTCTGTCACTTTAAATATGCATACCTCTTAAAGGCCATGACAATTTCATTAAAGGAGCAGTAAATCCATAAGCAGGTTAGTTGTAGTCTGAGTGTAACAGTGATGGGAAATGTCCTCCTGACTTTAAAAAAATCCAGCTGCGTTAAACAGGTAACACTTAATGAATAAAAAAAAATAGAAAAAACAAAGCAACAGCCGCTCACCAATCTTTTAGTGCCACTCCTAACACCAATGTTTTGTGCTCCCCCTGGTGGCTCTGAAGCAGTAGTTCAGTAAAACACTATTTCAAAAGCCACGGGAATCTGTTGGTTGTACTGGTGCACAAAGCACCGATATTTAGGCAAGAGAAGACCTAGTTGCATTAGCTGTTGACATTGTTGTCATTAAAGAAAAAAATCTGTAAGCATCTATACAACAATGAAGCTATGAGAAATAAGCAGCATGGAGTTATAAAGAACAAATCATGCCCATTAACCTAATCACTGTTCATCACATGACAAGATTAGTGAGAAAAAGAGATGCAGTTTATTCATATTTGCAATAGAACCTTAAGTGTAAAAACAGAACAGTAACGAAAGTCAATGTATCTATTTGAGGGGGTAAGGGGTCTTCGGGGGATGTCACAGATATCAGTTTAAAATGTGTTTTATTGAACAATCGTATTAATGATCATTCTAGAAGAAGAGAAATAGAAAGCTAATTAAATTCACAGCTGATATTAACTCAGGAGGTGTTGCCACTACTAGTGAGGACAGAGCTAATAGAAATTCAATTAAACTCTGGGCTCTCATAGTAAGCCCTTCTCCATTGCGTCTGAGCATTTTATAGGTGAGAAATATAGTTTGAAAATAAGATAGAATTAGATCCAGACTGGGAAAATTCATACAGGGGAAACTGATCTGAAACAGGAATTTTATTCAATGGAAAGGGAGATGGAGGATGGTAATGAATAAATTAGGTGTGAGTTTGCAGTGCAATGTGCTAGAGGGAAAAGCCAATGTAATAATGAGTTGCATGCACCTGGAGATATTAAGTGATGCAGAAAAGATTAAAAGAACTAAATGGCCCAAATTCAGTCCGTTGATTTCACTGGGCTCTCCGTTTGCCTTAAGCCTTACTCCTGCTAATGGGCAAGAGGGACTTAGCCCCAGATTTTTAAAGGTATTTCTGCATTGCTCCACTCAGTTTGTAAGACCTACATGACTTAGGTGCCTAACTTGAAATCAGTGGCAGTTACACACCTTAAAAAATGTGTCCTTTAGGCACTTAGGAGCCTGAAAATGGGATTTAGACATCTAACACCCCATTGTCTCCACAGCAGCACGTTCCTTATGCAGGATCAGATCCCTTGTGCTGCCCATCACTCTTTATCTTGCACTTATAAATACATCATTCAGCACTTGCTCTGTGCAGGATTGAGTTCTACAGTGGGTAGTAATTTCATGATAAATCATTATCAGTTGGGTCAGACATTAATTTTTAATTTCATCGCAGCCTTTTCAGTTCTGATTGAAAGCTCTTCATACCCTTGGCTTCATACCTGTCTCTAATGACATGGAATGGTGAACAGCTTTCTGTAGGTCTTGCAATTCCGTATGTATTAATCATGTTTATTACTGTAGTGCCAAGGGACCAATCGAGATTGGGTTCCCATTGTGCAAGGCACCATACATACACATCCATAGGTATTTACTCTTTATTTGAAGCAAAGCACTTCTCTGTCTTTAACACTTTGCTGCTGCTGCATGGATCAGTGTATCTTTTACATGGAAGCCTCTCTTTTTGTTGTTATCATTATTCTATTTTCAAAGGCTATTCCATTTAAATATAAATTGCAGTATGTGGGAAATCTCAGGGTCTTCTCGTTCAGCCACTGCCTCATTGTAGTTACAATGATGCTTACCTGTTTCCCAGGATTATTGTATATCCTAATTCATTATTGTTTATAAAGTGCTGTGAGATCCTCCGATGAAAGATACCATATAAGTGCAAAGCACTGTGATGATCATGTATAAACTATACAGGTGACAGTTCAGTCTAATATAAAAACTTGTCTCTTAGCACTTCCATGAAAAGGGATACAACACAAAATCATTTCCTTATTATTTCTCTGGCTGAAACTCATTATGGCTTTCGCACTTCTTAATCAATACTTTAAAGTCCTTCTGTTTTATAGAACAGTTCATCAATATTTTATGTTTTAATAATTTATGTTTTATCACAGAACCAGATGGAGCCCTGCAGCATGTTCATCCTCAAGACACCGGAGCAAGGAGGGGAGGACAACTGGAATCACAGTCACCTGGGCTTAGAAGCACACAATTTCCAACCTCCTATCCATCTGTATGGCTCTGTTTTGGATTCAACACCTGTATACAGTCACTGAGATGCCAGTAGTGATGCAGTGATCCTATTACCCTCCAACAGCAACAGATAAAACCTGCACATTTGAAGATAAGCGCTGGCTACGGTATGGAAGAGAGGCTTCTGCAGTGACGACTTCCTCCTAGCAGAGAAGAATGGTCAGGTGTCCATGTTGATGTTTTCAGAGCTCTCCGTAGTCTTTGACAATACTGACCAGGTGTCCCATTAATTCCCCCATGGACTCTGGCTGGGATGAAAGGTGTCACTCAGAACTTCCATTCCTTCCTCTTTGTGAGATCATGAAGGCTCTCATGTGTAGGGTTTGGCGAAGCTTTCTCATCTCCTCTCTTGTTTAACATATATAGCCCTGTCACGGGGTGACCCTGGCTCTATAAGAGGGATCAGGGCCATTGCACCTGTGCTTTATCAGCACATTCCAATTTGGCCAATTGACTGGGCTTAAAAGAGGGCAGTTGAGCCCTAGGGGAGAAGAGACCCAGGGAGTTTGGGCTTGGGTCAGTCAGGAGCAGAACAGGAGGAAGAGCTGCCAGAGCCAAGAGACTGATTGTGGTTCCTTGGAGAAGGATGAAGGCAGGAGAGCAGTAAGAGAGCTTTGCTGACGGGTGTCCCCAAGACAGAGAGACGGAGCCAGACCGCTCTAGAGAGGACTGAAGGCAGGAGGAGAAGTGGTAGAGGGAATTGCCTGCTGGTTCTAAGCCCAGCAGCTGGAGCCAAGGGTCAGAGAGGGCTGAAGGCAGGGAAGCAATGGAGGAGCTTACCTGCTGATTTCTCCAGGGCCAGGGAGCTGGACTCAGAGGAACCATGAGAGAGCTGGGGGAGTGAGATATGTTCCCCGCAAGGATGCTCTCCAACTGGAAGGGCTGAGGTGGTCCAGGGGCAGAGACACAGAAGACTGACAGAGGCCAAGCAGGGTCAAAGGCAGTGGGGTGTGGTATGTGGGGCATCATGGGAGAAGACATCAGGTGATCTTAATGACTATTTGCACTGGAGTTCTGAATGGATTTTATGTTGGGCCTGTTATGACCAATTTTGCATTAGTTTTTATTTTAAATAAACCTACCCCAAAGAGAGGTAGTATGGAGAGAGTAGAACCTGAAGTGATGTTACTGGGCTACCTGAGGGGAAACTGAGGCATGGCACATGTGTCATGCCTCTCATGCCATGTCTTGCTGCAGGGGTGTGCCCAGGCTGGAATGACAGGCCCCAATTAAGGAAAGTACTTAAGCCCCTCCCTCTCTCTCTCTCTCTGCAAGGAAGCATTTAACCACATGCTTAACGTTAAGCGTGTGCTTAAATACTCTCCTGCTGAGGGATGTGTTCCTGAACTGAGGCCTATGTGAGGCTGCTGGAGATGGTAAGCCAACATAGGCTGAGGTGCCATCAGTGTGCAGATCACACAGCTTCATATCTCCTCAAACTCAGATGGCATAACATCAGCACTTTCCCAGTGCCCTAGCCAAGACTGCACCTGGATGAAATGGACTTTGCTGAAAGTCAGTTCAGACAAGATGGAGCTGATGCCAGTAGGCTGGGGAAAGATTTTGAAGGCCTGGCAGGGCAATTTCTGTATTCATTATTCCCTGCCCTTTGCCTGAAGAGTTTTTAATTTGGGGTTGCTCTTGGGTCCACAGCTGGCTCAGGAATCCCAGAGAGCTCTGGTGGCTAAGAGCCCTTTCTCTCCTCTGCATCTGGCTAGGCATTGTGACCTTCCCTTTCAGATCCATCCATGGTAATCCATGCCCTCTTGATTTCTAGATTGGATTACTGTGCTGCTTGGCTGGTAGATACTACTGTTGCCATACAGTTGGGTGGTGGTAGCCAATGAGAAAATATTACACCAGTGCTCAGCATATGTGTACTGTTGATGCTTAACTAATAAAGACAATGCACTGGCTTCATATTCACTTCTGCTTGCAATTCAAGGTGTTTAGTTTGGTTTATACAGCCCTCTGGAGCTATCTGAGTCAATCACCACTCAGCCTCTAATGCTCCATGGCAATGATATGCTTGCTCCAATGGTCTCTGGTTTTCAGTGTTGTTGGGCTGGTGACAGGGTGTTCTCAGTGCAGCTTCCTCCATTAAGTAATTTGCTCTGCTGGCTTGATCTGACAGAGACCAAGTTTCTGTTGGCCTTGAATAGAGTCCACACTCTGTCTCTTTTTCTCCGTTGTTTGCTTGAAGGCCATGCTGTGGGAATGGTGGGAAAAGATTGCTTGTTTGTGGTGATTGTCCGTTTTATCTTTTGCCATTGATAAGAGGAATGTCAGTATATAAGTACAAGGGTGCATTTTATTAATGTTATAACTCAATACATGGAAAAGGTGAGGGCCAATGAGGGGAAAGGATTGGTCATACCCAAGAACTGTTCTCCTTCAGACTGGGAATGAGAGAGGTAGAGTGATTGTGAGAAGTAGAGTGGGCTCACAAAGTGAAAGGGAGGGAGTGGAGAAACAGAATGGAAGGAACAAGACACTCCCTGTGAGGAAGGGAGGGCATGCAAGAGGGGAGGGGTAAGACAAGAGAACTGAAGGCACAGGAGAAGGAGAGAACACACCACAGGGAAATAGAGTTTGGAGAGAGAGAGAAGGAAAAAGACTGGCCAATTTAACACTACAGGAAAGTCAGACTGAATGAGAGCCCTGTACATTATAGAGCAGATGTAATGGAAAAGTGGAGTGAAGAAAAGGAAGAATGAAAGCAAGGGAGACAGGGTAAGTGCATTATATTTATTTTACAGTGTGGAGAGTCTTCTGCCAAACGCCCATAGAGAAAGGGAATGGGCATAATTCTGGCAAATGGGAGGGGTCAGACTGGGTGACTGCTTACACTCCCCATCCCTGGCCTGTGCTACTTCCCAGCCTTAGCACCTGAAACCTTCTCCAGCCTTTGAACAACTGTTACTCCTGATTCCCAGCCCCCTGCTATACCTCTCCTTCTCCACCAGAAATTTTCTAAGCACGAGGCCAGGCTGTACAATTTAACCCCCTAATTTATATGCACACTTAAATTCACAGCTGCTTCTCATCCCTAGAGCAGTTTCCTTTAAGTCTGCTTTGAGGCACTTCAGTGGGGCAATATGAGGATGCTTGTACTGTCATCACCCATTCTAAACCTCTTCCATGGAAAAACCAAGGATTTCAGGCTCCAAAGCTACTAATATACCTCAATCCTGATGGACCACAGCCCCTGCTATTCTTTTCTAGGATTCTCTTGAGCAGAGACAGCCAGACAAAAACTGTGTGGACAAGGAGGATGAGCTGTGGCTCATTGTGTCTTATGAACTCATGCAGGATTTGATCAGCTCTCCAACCGTGAGCCCAGCCCTCTAGCTCCTGGTATTACCCATGCCTGTAACCACTTTGTTGGAGCAGCACCCCCGTGTGACCCTCCAGCGCATAACTCTCCCAACTGCAAGTCTCCATGGCTATGTCTCTTCTCTGTGAGGTCCAGAGCAAAGATGCTTTAGCTCTCCAGGCAAAGCCCCCTGTGTTTGGTTTGTTCCCGATTACTGTAGAACCTTAAAACCCCATGCCTGTTTGGGGGTTTTAAGGTTCTACAGTAATTGGGAACAAACCAAACACAACTCAAAAACAAGGTCACCCCAGGAGTCTTTGGGGGGCACCACCCTTCTATTCAGGGCTTGTCTTTCAAACCATCCATGTTTCTGCTGATTGTTTCCCCCCAGGGTTTGGTCATCTCTTCCAGGAGGGCTGATGCAGCTGGTAAGCAAGTGCTGTATCAGGGCTGTAATGAGTCTTTTCTCCCAACAAGCAGAGTTCTGTCCTTCTTCATCAGCCCCAAACTGGGCTAGTTCTCAACCTTTAGCACTCCTCTCCACGTCTGGCATTGGCCACAGGTGTAACAGGGCAGGGTCACCTGGGTCCACAGGCTTTCTTTCTCTCCCTCATTACAGGTGGCTAATCTGCCACATCACATTTGTGCTTCCCATTCAGCAGATCCATTCCATTCAACAAATCACTTCAAAGCATACGGGTTATTGAGCTCGGCAGAGCAACAGAGCTAAAGAAGAACTTCTCTCCTCAACCACTGACTGAGCCTCATTGCAGTCCAAAAAACATGAGGCTAGTCAGAAACTGACATGGTTTGACAAGCTTTACTTCTGCGGCATTTCCTTTGTTTAAAACCCTGTTGATTATTTTTCCTTCTAAATCCTGGGATGATTTCCAACTTTACACCCACAGAATGATTCATTTGACTTCTGAATAGTCTGAAGTGTTATGGAATCCCCTCCCAACTCAGGAAAAAAATGGCATCTTGATTTCCTGTTTCTGAAAGTTAAGGATGTACTCAAGCTTGATAGAGGTTCCCTCCTGCTCAGTGGAGAGTTTATTAACATGTGGTAATTGAAGTCAGTGTTCAATTCAGACTTAATAATACAGACATTTCCCAGTTCCCATGAGATCTGCCATTCTAGAGGCAGATGACAGCAATGCTATTTGAGAAAACTGAGGGTAAGTGTACGCAAATCCCTATGTCATTCAGATTAGCCCAATGTTTAATAGAAGCCATGTGAATTCTTTTAGGTTTGATTCACAAAAGCACAGGGAGAAACCCATATAGGCTCAGGCTTCACCCTTCTACTGGAGGGGGAATGGCACAGTAGCACTCCGGGACATTCTGTTGTCCCATCTGATGTAGCTTCATCCATAAAAAGACACTTCCAAAAGGGTTGCTTTGGCCTGGGGAAAGGAATCTCAGCTGACTGAAAAGGTTCATAGCCATGCCTGGGAAAGAGGTGCTACCTCTTTATTGGTTACCTACTGCTGATGTGTTTGGCGGTGGACAATACACAATAACACTCCCTACCCCAAAGAGCTTACAGTCAAAGTTTGGGTGCTTCTATGACTAGGCTTTTAAAAAAAAATCTCCCTGGCAACAGAAATTCACAGCTTAATGATCACAGTGAGTGTGTTGCTTAAATCTATTTATAGAGGTGTATGGGAAACACAATTAAGGAGATAGACAGTATGTTAATGGGGAACAGTTTAGCTATTCAATTTCTATAATCCAGCACCAAGGCACAAGGGCCTGTTGAGGAAGAAAAGGGTCACTAGTGGAATGAAGGGTGGTAAATTTCAGAGATCGTCAGGTGATGTACGTCTATCCCAGGCCCCTCTCTCAGAAGAGATCCAGCCCATAGTAAACATTTGACACACTCCCTCGGTCTTGCAATTTCCTCCCTGAACTTTTCAAGTTTCCACACAACTTGTTTCTAAAATTAATCCCTGTTTTCCTGTTAGTGGGAGTTATTCACACACACTGAGGAAACAATGGTCCCCTCAGAGAGGAAGAAATCTAATGAGATTCATAGACTTTATGGCCAGAAGGGACCATCGTGATCATCTAGTCTGACCTCCTGAACATCGCAGGCCACAGAACTTCATCCACCTCCTTCTGTAATAGACCCATAGCCTCTGCCTGAGTTACTGAAGTCCTCAAATACTTCAATTTACAGAGTCCACCATTTACTCTAGTTTAAACTGGCAAGTTAGCTGTGCCCCGTGCTGCAAAGGAAGGCAAAAAAAAGCCCAAGTGACTTAAGTGCATAAATTCCATTGACTATCTATGGGACTTGTACATCTAAATCCCCTAGGTGCTTGTGAAAATCACCTCCCTAAACTATAGTAAGTGAGCTCGTAAGTGACCAGGACATTTTGTTTTTAAATATTGAAAATAATTTTAAAGAAACTAGGCCACAAGGAATCCCCTCTAGACAAGAGAAAGTTTCTCATTCTCTGTGAAACTTTCAGTCCTTAAATTCTCTGCTGAGACTATAAACAAAGAGGGCCCCTTGTTACAAAATAAGATAGGGGTTTTTTTTGTGTGAGAGACATGGAGGATTCCCAGTTCATTTCACACAGGGCACTGAACAGCTGGCAGGTGGCGATAACTTCAGTTAACTACCAATGAGGGCAAAAATTCCAACCATCAAACCTAGAGGTAAATGTCTAGGGCACACCCTCATGGTTATAGTAACTGGCTGCTTCATTCAATATAACCTAAGACACTCTCCACTCCCATTCCTCTGGCTTTAAAGCGTCTGTGACTGTAAGAGGGGATGAAGACCAAGGAGGGATCATCCCAGGAGAAAGATGAGAGGTACATAAGTTAAGGGGACCTCAGGGGAGAAAAAGAAATGAGACCCAGAGGGGGAGAGAGAAAAGGAAGTGACTTTGGGGATGGGAGTGGAGGAGCGGGGGAGTGAATGAAACAAAATAACGAGAGACAGAGGAATATAGCAGAAAGGAAATGGAACTGGACAGAGACACTTCAACCAATCCAGCCTCCTCTTCATATGCTGCCTGTGCTCAGAATGGGCTTCTGGCCACAGAGTCATCAGTACAACAAGCGTGCTTTCCCCTCCAACTTCACTCATGGTGGGTGCAGGCTCTTCAACCAAACTGAAGGCACCCCTCTTACCACTGCACATGGGCCAGGGTCTTCTGTCAGTCCTGATGGCCAATAAGTGGCCATTACAAGATGATACATGTTAGAGCAGCCCTGAAGCTGCTCTAACTTGGGCCAGGTCTGAATTACCAACATCATCCTTGGATGGAAGCTGCTATAGAACTGTAAAACATTATTCTTTCAATGGCGAACACAGTAGGCACTGCTCTGAGGCACACTGAGTTTTGTCTTCCACACCTCTGTACCACGTCCGGACTGGCAAATTTTGCTTTGGGGGTGTGGTCTTGTCTTGAGTCTTTGGGCTAGACACATTCAGATTTCACCCTCTCCCATGATGTCTGTGACAGCCTGTCCACTTCCGCTGTGCTGCAGTGAGCTACCCAGGAGATGGGAGAGCAGTACCATTGCCTGCTGGTAGGAGGAAGCAGTAATTTAGCACAGCATATGTCTCTCTTACTGACAGCCACATGCAGGGACATCCTCTTGGTGGCAGAACTTCAAGGTGCTTCTGTGAGCTCTTTTTAGAGCTCCCCTTGTAAACTCAGGAGAGGCAGGGGATGGAGAGAGTATGAAGGAGAAGTAGAGATTGAAATGGAAATGAGATGTAGAGAGAGAGACAGAGGGGAGGAAATCATAGGAGAGAAAATGGATAAAAGAAGAAAAAAATGAAAATGGGAGATGGAAGGTGAGAACTGGTGAAAGGAATAAAGAAATGACAGAAAGGAAATAGCAGGAATAAGAACATAAGAATGGCCATACTGGGTCAGACCAAATGTGGCCAATGCCAGGGGCGCTAGAGAGAATGAATAGAACAGGTAATCATCAAGTGATCCATCCCCTTTAAGGTTAGGAGTATATTTATTTTATCATTCACCTACAGTTTCTCTTTTTGCCTTGTCACAAAGAAAAGGTGAGGGGGTGTCAAGTGGAAGTGCTGGAGTGGGAGTGGAGAATCTGAGCTGATCCTGGCCTGGTTGGCAACAGGGTGCTCCTCAGGTCCCAGGTACTGGTTTGGGTGCATGCCTGTAGTTTTTCCCCTGAAGAGAAGGATATCTGCTGGAGTAGGGCGTGCTGTGTGAATATTTATACAGCCAGGGGTGTTTGCTGGGGATGTGTGTGTTCTGGGAAGTGATAACATAATTAGCACTTTTGAGAAATAAATCAACAGCAGACAAGCCTTCTCCCAGGTGCCAAGAATGTGGTGCCCCTGTATAAATGTCAAGGACAGAATTTTAAATATGTCACCTCTGCCCCTGGTCCTAGCTTCCTTATTTATAACTTGTTTCCATCACGGTACTATCTCAAGAGGCTCTGGCACTCATCTCCCTGAGACTTTCCTTCACACCAGCCAATTTGACAGTGTAATTTACTGTACGCCCCTCACACATATCTCCAGGGCCTGAGAAAATGTAGATAAGCAAAGTAAATGGCTAGGAAACAACATGGGCAGAGGGTAACGGGGGCGGGGGGGGGGCGGACGGACAGGACTTCTAAACCTTCCTGAGACAAGTTGAAAGTTGATTTCCTTCCCCTGCTGTCCCTTTGTTATAGGAGCAGCCACTGACACCAATGGCCATGGAAGTTATAAAGCTGTCAGCAGAAGTTTAAGCATGTTAAACAGATACTGAAATATAAGAGGATTAAAAATTCAGAAGGCGGGTGTATCCAATCAGAAAGAAAGCCACCCCTTAGCTCTGAAGTCCTGGAATACTGCATTGCCCATGAGGATCACACCCGCCTTGCGGGGGTCTCCCTGGGTTCCAGAATCCCTGATGAAGGGCCAGCTTGTGCCTGAAAAGCACTGTATTGGGTTGGGAGTGATGTAGATTCTCTCACCCCTGGGGGAGCCCAGGTAGGAATTGCCTTCCAGAAGCATGATCGCTCCTGAAATGTACAGGCATGTAGGTGAGGTGTGCACACTGCCGAGGGTTACCATCCATCAGCAGCTATTGTGAGGATATGCTGTATTTCAATAGTGAGTTTGTGCCTCAGTACAGACTGTTAGGTGTGGGCTGCCCGATGCAGTCTCCAGGGACTGACTCTGTATGGCCTGGCCTGGCTGCTGAAGGCCAGGATGGGAGGAGCGTCAGGCACAGAATCTCCTCAGGCAGCTGGTTATGTTCTGGAAAGAGAGACAGCAGCACAGCCATGGAGGATCAAGAAAGCGCAATGAGAAGAAGGAAGTCATGTGGAGATGGGAGTCTGTCTGAGAAGAATCGGGGTCCACCCTGCAAGGCTTGCAAGGTTCAATTGAGTCCTTAAGTGTACGTCTTGCTGTGAAGAAAAACCCATAGCAACAAGGCCCAGAGTCCAGGTCAATTGACTTGGGCTCACTGGCTTCAGGCTGTGGGGGTAAAAATAGGAGTGTAGATGTTCCAGCTCAGACTGGACACTACCCTCTTGCTAGCCTTCAGAGCCTGGGCCCCAGCCCAAGCTGGAACATCTACAGTGCTATTTTTAGCCCCACCGCCCAAGCCCTGCAAGCCCTGGTCAGTTGACCTAGGTGCTGAGACTTGGTGCTGTAGGTCTTTTATTTCAGTGTAGGCATACTCTAAGTGTCATGAAAAATGTCTCTGAGCAGCTTGCAAGGCCTACATGAAATCCTGTTATTTCAACATTTTTGAAAAGCTAAGGAAATTCCCAGGCAAAAATTGTCATAAACCAGGAGTTAAGGTTGAAAGACTCAGTAATATTTTCCAAAGCATATAATGATTTAGGAGCCTAAGTCCCTTTCAATGTCAATGGGATTTAGTGTCGTAAATGCCAAAGTCACTTTTTAAAATGGGACATAGCCATCTAAATCACTTAGGTGCTTCTTAAAAATGTTACTCTCTATTCTTTTACTTCAGGCCAAAATACTATTAGAGCACTGTCGTTTTCTCAAAAACCCTGTCAGGAATTAGGGTCTGCAGCTGAACCTGAGACCAACAAATTGACCTACAGCCAAACCCCCGATTGACCAGACCCTCCCCTCCCCACGACTGACTAGATTCTGACTCTGGCTGCCACTGCTACAACCACTAGGCATGACTACCCACTTTCCAGTCCACGACAGCTCCAAATGTTAAAAAACCGGCAGTTCACTATATCTTGAGTGTTGTGAACTCTGGGCACAATACCAGATGTTTAGCTTCCACTGGATTTTTGTTTTTTTTTTTCCTTAAGCATTGTCCTTTCTCAGAGTTTTATGGAAGTTAACAGAATTTATATTCTTCAGCTGGTAACTAAACACCCATCTGCCACAGCACTAGGTGGTCTATACATCAGTAAAATAGATAAATACAACAGGCCTGATTCTCCAGTGTATTGAGGGGAAAGCCAACAGATCATCCAGCCACTGAACAATTCACCTTGCATAGAGGTATCCTCAGATGGTATGGATCTCCATACCACTCCACAGAGTCGCTCCTAGACTGCACCATTCCCTCCACCCTATGACCAGTACAAGGAACATGGCTAGACTATCCTTGCACCCTGGTGATCCCTGGCTTTTGGAGCAGCCCCTTGGAAACATAGGGAGACAACACAATTTAGAGCAGCCCTTAGGCTACTCCAAGTTGCACCAGGGGACCAGCCTGCAGGAAGATGAGCCCAGGATCAAGGGAGTGCAGGTGGCTGAATGCCACCTTTTAGACGTGCATACCCTTTCTATGCTGAGAGCAGTGCTCCCCAGCTGCAGCTCAAATATTAATGTCTGATAGAATGGAGCTATTTCTAATGGTGTTCATGGGGCAGAGCCTCAGCTAATATAAACTCTCACAGTTCATCAATTTCAGCAGAGCTATGACAATTCTCACCCCCCTCCCCCTGAGGATCTGTGTCCACATCTCTAATCTAAGCTTGTGTTGACTCCGGGGCTGCTGCTGTCTCCTTCCAACTCCTTGCTGTGACCTACTCCTGTGAACTTTAGCATCATAACCAGATCTGGCAAACTATCAGTGTGATTAGTGAGATACTAAAACAATTGTGGAGGAAAGAGCTGCTGTAGTTTTTAGAGAGTTTCCTAGTAACTCTTGTGCTGGAAGGTCAGACGATGTGAGAGTGGTAGCTGAATCCAATGTAGGATATATCTACGCTGCAAAAAAAAGGTGTGTTCTTAACCCAGGTTAGCTAACCTGTCTTAGATAACTCATATTAAAATAGCCGTGAAGACACAGTAACTCTGCTTTTAACTCAGATTAGCAGCTTGCGTTCAATCCCTGGTTGTCCTTTAGGCTTCAATGCAAATTGTTAACCCTTGTTAAAAACTGAGTTTGAGTCCTCACTGCTGTTTAACCTGACTTAGCTAATATGAGTTAGCCAACATGGTTTAAGAACATGCCTTTTTCTTTTTTAAAGAGGCGGTACTGCTACTGTCCATACATATTGTAATAAGAGGACCTGTCCATACATACTGTAACAAATTAGTATGCTTACCAGGGGCCTCTGCTTAAATACACTAGATGGAGACAAGTGCAGCAATTCTTTCTACGTCCTGAGGCAATGGAGCTGCCTTTCACCTTACCAAGGTGGAAGCCAGCAGGTGGTGCTTGGGTGCCAAAGAGCCCGTGTTCTGGTCTTGTTTATATTGTACGTGTTAATAACGCTATGCAAGAGGACGGCTTATGGACCACACACCACATAAATCTCATATGAGCCCTTAAAACAAGGCTTAAATAAGACTTGGGTAAACACTGTGCTGATCCTCTGTAGAGGGGTGAATGTCCCTTACATGAAGAACTATAAGTTATTGCTGTGAACAGGGGTATTAACGTCACACACTGAGATCCGACCTCACACTCACCACCTCTTTTATAACCTGTCAGTCTCGTTACACGTAGGTGGGACCTCATGCTTACAAGTTTTGAAATAAAATGGAAACAACCCATGAGGAGAACAAAGCCCCCTTCAGCATCAGTGAAGGGGAAGGGTCAGAGGAAGAGAGCGGGGAGCAGGCAGGATGTAACCTTCCCTCGGTTCTGCCAGTGCTGCCAGTTTTCATTGCTCATAATCCACAATGCCCCTTACATTGTCCTCCTCCAAGCGTCTCCTTATAAGCTTCCTGTTGTGTGAAGCCTACAAAACAGTGAACAACGGTTGAGCAGCCATTAATAACCTCTGCTTATTACACTAATTAAAACTTTTGTAGTGTATTACCTTGTGCCCCTACCCACCATCAATCCCTTTGTCATATCCACCTGTTGTCTCTCAGTTTAGTTAGACTGTCAGCTCTGGGGCAGGGACTATCTTTTTGTGATATGGATGTCTGTACAGTGCCTAGCACAATGGAGCCCTGATCCCTGATTGGGACTTTGAGGTGCTACTGCAATACAAGTAATGAATACTCATAACACGGAGAGAAATAGAGAGAAGTATGGCAGGATGGATTCTTGTACTGATAGATATTGGACTGAAAAAATGTATGAAATAAGGGCTTTTTTCCTGCCACAACATTAGAGATAATTTGGGGTTCATGGGTTGTTGCAAAGAGATGTGGCCTCCTTATTCTGAGCAACCAGACAAAGGGATCCTTGTTAAAATGTACTAAACAGGTAAAAAGAAAAAAAGTTTAAAGATTAAAGAATCTGGAAATCAAAGATTGAATGAACATTAATTTGGGGGGGGAATCCCTTTATTTTCTCTTTTATTTGCATAAAGCCTTTTAATTAGGGTTTTTACTGAACACGCTCTGGTAATACCAAATGTTCTGTTTGGAGAAAGGAAGAGTCTGTTAAAGCTGACTTTTAGCCCCTCAATCATTTTTATTAAAATTAATAGTGCTTTTTGGAGTGAGGTGACAAACACACACAGGAGGAAAATTGAAAGGATGGAAAAGACTAGAACTTCTGTATGTGCTTGTGTTTTGCTGACATGCTGCATACAGGATACAGGGATGGCTCACTCAGCCTCTGAATCCTGGCTCACTTTTCCAGCTGGGGACAACATCTGGCTGGTTCGCCATGGTTTCTTCTCAACGGAACAGGGTGACTCATGCTATTTTAGCCTGCCAGGCTGAATAAAGCAATGGTTTAAGGCAGAGGAGTCATTTCCAAAGCTGAGCAAGGCCCCACAGTTCTGCAAATGGATCTGCAAACTCTATATGCCCATGCTAAGGAACTTCATTGGAGGCAGCGGGGTTCCAAGTAGGTGCAAGGGTCCACCCAGGCAGTTCTGACTGCAGGATCAGGGCTCAAGTTTGGAACAGAGTAGAGACAAGACAAAAAGGAGAATAGAAAAGAGTGGGAAAAACTAGAATAGGGCAAAATGATACTTCAGAGATGGGGTAGCAGGACTCTAACATCCCAGACATTGTATAATTAAGTCCTGTGGCCTGAAGTTCTACAGCAGCGGTGCCCAAACTTTTCCTCTCGTGCCCCCCTTATAAGTAATGGAATTGTCCTCAGCCCTCCCCCGCACATTACTGTACAGTTGGCTCAGCAGAGGAGCTTGGACTGAAGGTAGAGCTGGCCTGGGGGCAGAGAGGAAATGAGGGCAAAGCTGACCTGGGGGCAGAGCGGAGCTGCGACTGGGGACAGAGCGAGGCTGGGTGGCGCTCCCTCCCCACCCCATCCCCATGAGGGCTGGCCTAGCCCATGCCTCACCACCACCCCCCCCCAAAAAAAAACGTTCCTGAACAGCCCCACAGTTTGGGGACCACTGTTCTAGAAGGTAAGGAGATCTCTGCCCCCATCTATTGGTGAACAGGGGAAAGTACACCTCCAGAGAAAACTCCATTTGCGAAAGCTTTCTGCACAGAATTCTTCCAGTGACACTCTAGGAGTCACTATAACAGTATCCAAGTGTCGCCAACTCTCATGATTTTGTCATGAGTCACATGATAATTATGGTTTTCCTCAAAACCCCAGCTCTGGAGTCCAGTGGGTATGTGGTGATTTCAGCCTTCATTCTTCAAGAAAAAGTAAGTTTCTAGCCCTTGTGGCTGTGGAGAAAGCTTCAAAATGTGACCCCAGTGCACCCTACAGGCTCGAAAAGCAGAAGTCAAATAAAAACACCAAATCTATTCTTTTTACATAATCTCATGATGGTAAAGCCAATCTCATGATTTTTGGTGAGCCTGACTCACAATTTTTGAACATTTGGGATTGGCAAAACTGGTACAGGGTCTCATAATTGGTTGGGTAGGGGAAGTGAATTGCGAGGGGGCTTCTACATTGTGTCAAGGAGCACATGCCAGTGGTATGAACTCTTCCGGGGAGTCCTGTATGCTACTGGTTCTTCCCCACTGAGGGTTCTGTCTGTTTGTGATAGGAGATGATACTGAGACAGATCCTTGTTGAGATGCACTGCAGAGAGGGCTCTCTGCTGAAGCCACAGAGGATAGTAGCAGAGCTGAGTGAACTCACCTGAGGCCCCTCCAACCCAACCTCTAATTAACTGGAATCACTGTCGCTGGGTTAGGTGGTGGAGCCTCAGGACAGCACCTGGAAACACTTCCCAAGGGACTGGAGACAGGTCTGCCTCCGTGCACCTTAGGACTCAGGCTATGCTACCCATTAACACCAAACTGTGAATGGGATGTGGCAGATGAAGGATTGGGAAACGACATGGTAAATGACAGGGGACTGCCCTGGTCAACCTTGGAGTCCTTCCTGCAGGTGATCAGTGTCCCTCATCAGGTAATCCACGGCTCGGTCACCAGACTCTGGGCGGTAGCTGACACATTGTCCAAGGATAGTTGCATCTAAATAGAAGACTCTCAAGATTAATGACCCTTGATTGCCTTGCATGGTTCACACTCTGTCAATATCTCTTGGAATTTCAGTCCAAGACAGAGACAAAAAGAGAACAGGAAAGGGACAGTGCCATCCTATAACCAAAATGGCCCTCAGAAAAAAAAAAGGGGGGAGTTTGTAGTTGAATATAGATATGGAAATATACTAAATCATCGCAGTTCACAAATATGGTTCATCATGATACGTAATGCACGGGTATGAGTGTGCATTAATAAATCTAGATATATATACCACTGCCTAGCTCGTCCTTCAAAGAGGACATACATCCTATCACTATGGGCCACTCACACTCTCCTTTTGGTGGAACCCTGGTATTCTGGGACACAGGGCCCTGAATACTATTCCCTGTGCTCAGTTGGTGACCATAGCACCCTTGTATGTATGTGGGTCACATACTCCTGTGTTACATAAAATAAAAATCAGCAGGTTTTGAAAATTGGCTCTATAATTCCATATCAGTGCTCTTGTAGCTACACAAATTGCTCAAGGTTGACATGCATGATTGATGACATCACAGGAATTCCTGTGTGGGATTATAGCCCCATAATTCACTGTCATCTTTTGTTTCTTCACTATGAATAACAGATGCTGCTCGGATGTCACAGATCTCTCTACTAGCTGAATAGTTGAAGTTGGTTCTCTACCTTACTGGGTTGGGGAGCAGTGTACTTTACAAAGAAATGCCGTGAGTTAGATCACTTTAAAGTTGTCTATGTGTGGATAGTTATTAGCCATGGCCAGATTGTCCCTGCTAGATCCATGCACAGAGAGAGCCCTCCACATATGGATTTCCTCCCTTCCTCTTAGCAGGGGGTGTTGGCCTCCTCTAGGGCATTGTTCACACTCTACTCAGGACCCTGCCAGAGGTGCTCTGCAGGATCAGGTCTGTCTGTATAGGGAAAGGGATGGAGAGTGAGCAAGAAAAGGGAAAGGGAGGAACAGATGGGCCAGAGGTAGAGCCAGAGGGGAACTATATTGTTCCCCATCCAGACCCAAAAACATTCTGCTGAAAAGATAATATAACCCTAGTCTGCAATATTTTTTTCATGGAACCCCCACCTAGCAGCCCAGGGAGCAGCTCAGGGGGAGTCCTTGTTAGTACTGTTCCAGTGGGGCTATTCTGCCAGGGATCAGAAATGTTAGAGCGGATACATAGCAATGGGGTTTCTACATGGATAGCTGTGGCCCCGGGGGATCCAGCTGGTTTGGGGGTGGGCCCCATGATCTATTCCACAGGGGTGGAGAAAGTGCAAACCTGTCCCCTGAGAGAACAATAAGAGCGTGTCACAGGGTGGCTGGCCCCTGGAAGTGATGTAGGTCCAGCACTCCTGTGCCAATTAAGAGGGTGGGGCAGCACCTAGGGGCTATAAAGAATCAGGGAGAGAGCCAGTGAGTCAGAACAGATTGATACAGTGAGGGGGAGGGGAATGCTGCTAGAAAACTGGAGGAGTCCTAGGAGGAATCAAACGCTGGTTCCTGGGGAAGGCCAAAGGCAGGAGAGCAGCAAGAGGGGTTTCTGGCTGGTGTCCCCAAACCAGAAAGCCAAGGCTGGATGGCAGAAAGCAGGTAAAGCAGCAGAGGGAGTTGCCTGCTGGCTGTAATCTAGAGAGATGTAACCAAGGGCCAGGGAGGGATGAAGGTAGGGGAGCAGGGGAGCTGTAGCCAAGGGCTTAATTCCTGACATCTCCAGGGCTGGAGAGCTGGACCTAGAGGAACCAAGAGAGGGCCAGGAAAGTGAGGGATGCTACCAGAAGAGAGGCTATGGGGGGTTCCTGCTGGGAAGAATGGGGTTGCATTCCAGTTGAAAGGGCTGGGATGGCTGTCCTGGTACAAGGACAGGAGAGGACTGACCAAGTCTGGGTGAAGCTGAAGGCAGCAGTGTGTAGGGCACTGAGGAGTGAGATGTTCTGAGTTTTAATGATTACTTGCACTGGGATGAGAAATGGACTAAGGGTTTGGGACTTGTGCTTTGGACCATTTGCGCAATGTTTCATAATAAGACAGCCTCAAGGAGGGGTAGTATTGAGACAAGAAAGCCGGAAGTGAAGTTACTGGGTCACCTGAGAGGGGAAACTGAGGCAAGTGTGCCTGTCATGCTACACCCTGCTCAGGCGGGCTGCCTGCTCAGGCGGGCTGCCTCATGATAGGTAGGAACTCCAGGAGAGCGCCTCCATGATTTCTTCCCTCAGAACCCCCTTCTCTGAGACTTTCCGCCAGAGCAGAGGTGAAAGAGGCTACCACTGCCAATGGGATCTGGCAGCAGAGTACTGAGCTATTGTAATAGCATAGTCTGACACCCATTTAAAGAGATCCTCGTATATGACAACGAAGGAGGAAGTTGGTAATTGTACTATGGGGATACCACTGGTAACCAGCCATTTGTAGTTAATCAGAATTATTAATGTGTTAATTTTTTTTCATGACAAGCAGAAAAATGTATTAGGATGCAGCCAGTGGATACAGCAAATGCACTGGCATGGGAGACAGGCCGTCTCCTGGGAATGCAGATGAGGGAACTTGCAGAGGAGTCATTTAGCAAGCTTGTTTTCAGAGGGAAATGCTGAGCGCAGGAAGTCCGCGGTTTCTCTTAATGTTAAGGCTGGTCAGTGCATCCCTTGCTATATTCCTGAGATGGATTGTATTTTAATAGGCTTGGCCTCCAGAGCACGTAGCTTAATGCTCCATCTGACGGATGATGTCTCACCGGCAGGATGGCAGCTCCTGCCAGTGCAGCATCTCACTGATGTAGAACAGTGGTGTCAGCACTGGGGAAGAGTCCAGCTCACGGTGTCCAGCTCTCACAGTCAAACTCTCCTTTAGAAAGAGCAGCAAAGGGCCAGACAGAGAGCAAGCAAAGTAACAGAAAAGAGACACAAGGGAGGAGACAGAACATGGGCCACTTAACAGGCACAGCCTTAGGCTTTGTCTGCACTAAGAATGAGTCCTGCATTCAGCCATCCAGGAAGAAGCTGCATCAGTGTAAACCCTTACTGTACCTGCCATTTGTACTGTTGTTGGAGTTCAATCCTGCTTGAAACTAGGGTGCAAACGGTGATTTTCCTTCTCAACACCATGGATTTGCACTGATGGCTGAAATCAGGACTAATTCCAATTTCAGACAAGGACTTAGAGTTCTGGTAGTCCCAGCAGGGACATCAGTATTAGCTCCCCTTCCTCCCACAGTTGCATTCATACTTGGTCCTCCAGCGGAGTCATTAACCAAAAAAAGTCCACTCCTTTCAGGGTATCCAAAACAAAGGTCTTCACCCCAGACTCAAGCTGGGCCCTGCCCCTCCTCCCTGAGGGTCTGTCGTGTCTCCTGAGCCCTTCCTGGGCTCCTCTGAGTTTCTCCCTGCTCTCTACTGAGCAACAACTCCTGGGAGTCTCCATGCTCTCTACAGGCTTCTGCCTTATCTCCATCCCAGAAGGTCTGTTTTAGCCCTGTGGCCTGCCTGTCATGAGACATTCCTCACTTTTTACACCTGGGGAGGCCAGCTAAGTGTGTCACAGGTAGGGCTGGATGCATCTTCCCTTAAAGGGCCAGTCATCCTGTGACAGGCCACCCTTGAAATTTCTCCTGAAAAGAAAAGTTAGAAGAGACTTGAGTGAGGCATTCATAATTATTTCAGAAATAGTGAGAACTAATCAGTCCCTGCTTTTTATTCTGTCACATAATACAAGAACAAAAGGATACTTAAAATGTAAATTAATAAGCAGTGCATTTAGCTTTCAAATATATTTAGTGAAGTGTATAATAATTATAGTATATATAAATAATCCCCCAATTTCCATAAAACTATCTGATAACATTCACCCATAACAATAGTTCATTTCTCGTTCAGTTTTTAGTATTTTGAATTCTTTAGAAACCAATGGGAGTTTGTGGGCTGGGGGTTCTAAGAGACCATATATTTAGAACAAATACAAGGAAGTGCTACTCTGTACAGCGTACAGTCTCCCTCTGGAATTCACTGCCTCAGGAGGTTAACAAGACAAACGCAGAGGCTGGGTACGGGAAAACCACCCCACACTGAATAATTTTATGACCATTAGCAACATTTGTCTCTATGCAAGCTCAGATAATTATAATGCTAATCATATCTCATGCTTCAGAGCATAAAATTATTGCCTGCGGAGGTTAGGAAGGCCTGAGAGAGTTTCCATACAAGGAGAGATTAAAAAGGACTAACATTATTTAATTTGGCCACATTTGACATGGCCAAAACTGAGTTCCTGATTTTTTTCCTTTAAAATTCTCCCCATTTTCCTTTCTCTGTTGACAGAACCACTCTCCTTCCGATCAACAAGGCCCCGTAGCCTGGCATCATCTTTGGCATCTTCCCCTCTTTCATCCCTCACATCCAACCTGTGTTTGAATTCTGCATCTTTTCCCTCCAAAATATTTCTAGGATCTGACCTCTTTGTCCACATGGAGGGAAAAACCTCCCCTCAAGGCCTTTATCCTCTCCAGTTTTCATTACTGCAGCCCCATTGCTTCCTTAACTGATTATCCAAATGTTCAAATGACTAAACAAAGCAAACTCCTCCCCTCCAAAAAAAAGTAAGCTTATTCCGCACATCCGGCTTTGCTGAGAACTGTGGTGTTTTGTCACTGTGTCCGCTGCCTCTCTTCCCTCATTCCCATCCCCCTGTCATGTTCACCCTTCATTGCATTAGTATGTCACATAGGGCCAGAGTCTGATAACCTTGCTCATGTTGAATGGTATACTACTCCACCCCATTGATTTCAATGGGGCTACTTGTGCAGTAAGATGCTACTCGATATAAGAAAGAGTGTCAGAATCTGGCCCTTAAGGCAACATTGTTGATTGAGGGGTAAGGGGCCCCTTTACTCCTATGCCAGCTGCCCATATTTAGGGTATCAGCACAGTGGGGAAAGGAGCCTCCAGCCTCCATGCAAGTGCAAGGGAAATGGGTAGAGATTTTGCCAGTACTGATGTGCCAAAATAAGCTACACCAAGGCTGGCACAGCAAGAGGAAAAGCAGGGACTGGATGGTGGCTCTCTGAGTCACAACCTGCTCTCTGATCTGCTCCTGGGACAGCACAATTTTATGCTGCCCCTTAGTTGGGGCATGTGGTAAAGTGATGACTGAGCCCTTAGACCGTCAACTCGTCAGGATCCTGTACTGTTTATTTGCACTGTGAGGCATCCAACATACTTTAGGACACTGTACAAGAAAATAAACAATAATAATAATAACTTAGAAAGTAGAAGAGTAAAAGAGGCTATAGTAACGGTTTATACACTAAGGAATGCGAGAAAGAAGGCTATGCAAGCGCTCCTAGGGTATCTACACTGCCCCACAATTTGGAGTAGTGGCGTATGAATAGCGGTGTGCACCAAAGTGCTGCACTATAACTCCTCCATGTGGACACTGTGGCCACAAACTCATGTAGACCTGTTTAAAGAGTGCTCCATTAGTGCAAACCTTTAAGTTCATGCCTGCAGTGTCTACATAGAGGAGTTACGGCCCAGCACTTTGCAGTGTGCTGCAAGTCACACCCCCATAATGTGAAGACAATACATTTCAAATGGATAACAGGTAATATTGTTTACACACGGCATAATTAAACTGTGATATTCACTGCTCCAGGAGACTATTGAGACAGATGACTTATTAGGCTCAAGAAAAAACTGGGCATTTATATACTTCAAAAGAACATCTTGTAATTTTATTTTAGCTACAAACCCTGCAGGACTATCAATCCTCATGCTTCAGGGCATGATTATGTACTAAGATCAGGAAGAATTTTTCCCCAGGGTACAGCCGTTCACAGTTAAGGGCTTTATAGGCTACTGATGGTGACAGGATATCTTATTAGATAGTCCTCCAGTCTGTCCCAGTATGCCAGTTCCTCTGCAATGTTCCTATGTAATGTTTTTATTTTAAAAGAACAGCATAATGTCCACTGACCATGGGGGCCCCTCAAGACCAACTGGCAGAGGACCCGCCATACTGTAACTCATCTCAGTCCTGAAAAACTTATTACTCCAATACACTGCTGTCATAATATATATCTCAAAGGTATCATGTAAAATATCATAGGTAAACTGGTGGCACGCTGGTCCAAAAAATCATTATGTGACATACATATGAGTTAGAGTTATAGGAGTGTGCTGGAAATATGTTCTTAAACTGTGTTTGGGATGCAGTGCATAAGCCCCAGCCTGCCTTAGACAAACAAATGTGTATTTACTTGTCTGACTGGCTTGATCACCAGCAGAGGACAACAGAAGCACAATTACATATAAGGTAAACAAAGCCACCAAGTTTACAACTGAGGGTGAAGACCACTTAATGATCACACCAGGAGACAGAATCTGCACCCCAGGAAACCTTCCTGGCTCTTGAAACCGGGACAAGAAACCTTGGATCATATGGGTGAGGGGGACGACATTTAGGTTGTCCGTCACCCGAGAGAACAAAGAAGCCAGAACTTTGTATCTGTGAAAGATGGGTCCTTCTGCTAAACAGGCTGGAGAATGCTGACAATTTGAAGTGAGTAAGAATCTATGTTAGGCAAAACTAAATCCTGCTAGAATTAAACTTTAGAGGCTAAAAAGCATGTTGTTTTGTTTGTAACCCTTTCATATCTTTTTCACTCTCGCTTGAAATCATTTAAATCTATGCTTTTTGTTAATAAACTGATTCTTAGTTTTCCTACAAACCATCCCAGTCCTGTGTATTAAGGTGGAGTGTATAACCCCCGCTGAGCTAACAAGCTGGTATATATACTGGCTCTTTGGAGGCAGCGAATTTGGTGTTACCTCTGTGAGTGTCCAGTAAAAGGGACTGGGCACTGCAGGTGAGATGATTTTGAGGAGACCCTGGGTTGGAAGAAAAGGCGCTGACTTTGTGATTTGCCAGGGGGTGCTTGACCCCTGCTCCACCCCAGGGCCTGCCCCCACTCCACCCATTCCACCAAACCCCCACCCCGTCCCGCCTCTTCCTGCCCCTCCCCCTTCCCGCAGCGCCTCCTGCACGCTGCTGAACAGCTGATTGCAGAAGGCAAGAGGCACAGCAGGGCAGGGGGAGGAGCTGATCCGCGGGGCTGCCAGTGGGTGCTAAGCACCCACTATTTTTTTTCCATGGGTGCTCCAGCCCTGGAGCACCCACAGAGTCAGCACCTATGACTGGAATGGCTGTTGGTGTCACCCTGCAAGGAATAACTGGGCTGGTGGAAGCCAAGGTGAGACCATTGTGCTACAAGCACGCTGCTGATGTCAGGGCTCTGAGCCAGATGTGCACAGCACAGAGCCACCCAAGATTACAGGGCAGGTGGTGACAGAACACCTTACACGTCTGGATGACCCCCAAAGCATCACAGTCCACAATTCAGCGGCGCATTTAAGCATGTGCTGAAGTTCCATTGAAATCAATGGGACTTAAACCCACACTCAAATGTAAGCACATGCTTAAGTACTTTGCTGAATAAGGATGGCATTAAACACATGCTTATACTTAAGTGCTTGCTGAATTTGGACTGATGTTTTAATGGCAAATCCTACGCAAAACAACTGTAGAAATGACCATGTCTATGCTTCAACAACTGATCTTTCAGATAGGCACTGCAATGTGCTGCTAGTCCTCTAATAATCTCAGCCTCTGATCTTCAACCCCCTTGTGAATTCAGCCCTGTAATTCTGACAGGTAACTATAATAATGCACACAGACATAAATGTAATGTTCTGAACCAGTGTCACTTTGTTTTCATCCCTGGGCTTCTTTTGGTGTGTAGAAAAGGAAGCTTTGCCCTGTGCATTATTCTTCTCTATACGAACCTCAATCTACGCGTTCATCTAGCATTTCTAGGGAAAGGAGCAGGTAGGAAATGGGGACCTCTTTGAAGATTTAACTTTCCCGTTCAAGTTGGAAGCCCATCACTTCTTATATTCCTTTCCTGTTAGAAAAATAGCTGCTCGGTCCCCGCTGATTTCCAGAGTTCAGAGCCGAGATGAGAACATTCAGCGGAAGAAAAGTGCAGATCAGTCTTGCTGTAAAGCCAGGCTGTTAAAACAATACTTTCAGTGTTATTGATGCTAGCCATGTAGACAGGGCTTCACTTGGATACGGTCATATGAAAGTGGCTTAAGTGCTCGTCAAAGCCTCCAGAGGTTTCTTGTGCAGGGCACCGATTAAAGCATTTCACAGATGTAGGAGAGCATTGCTTTGGTGGGACTAATGGACAGACAACCCTGAGTGTCCCACTCTTTGCAGCCTGTCATATTAATTAGTTAAAAGGCCACTCAAGGTAGTTTTCATAGTTTTGGGGAGAAGGTCCTCTCTTCTTCCCTATTTTCCCTATTAGCTTCCTCTAAGCTCTACATCAGACCAATCCATTGTTCCAGAAGGGCTGCATCTGACTTATACCAGTTTTTCATCAGCACTGCTTCTGGGATGGCTGGAAGAGTTTCACTCAAGTGCAACATGGGGCACTGCCTTTTCCCAAGGGCTGAACGTGCTGCCTGAGCAATGCTCTTAAGAACCTACCCAAATCCCATTAAAATCAATGGGAGCCTTTCCACTGACTGTCACAGGAGCTGGAATGAGGCATTTAAGAATACTAAATAATTAAGTTAGGTCTTACATGGCAAAAGATAAATTACCAGCACTTAAGAGCATACAGAAATAGCAAGCTAAGATCCAGTTTGTAAATGATAGGTTTCAGAGTAGCAGTCGTGTTAGTCTGTATCCGCAAAAAGAACAGGAGGACTTAGTGAGCTGTAGCTCACGAAAGCTTATGCTCAAATAAATTTGTTAGTCTCTAAGGTGCCACAAGTCCTCCTGTTCTTTTTGTAAATGATGGCCGTGTTCCTCAGTAACAGCACAAGCTAATTTTCTCTTATCCCCAGTCTTTAACTTGAGAACTGTAGATGCTGCCTACCCCTTAGTATCCTGACCAACTGCATTTTGACCAGCTGTTTGCTCCCAAGAAGGGCTAGTATTTAAGCTTAATGTGACAAGTGATTTAGGTGCCTCAGATTTTGGGAGCCCAACCTGAGACGCTTTAAAGGGGCTTGATTGTCAGGAAGAGCTGAGCACCCATCCTGTGAAAATCAGGTCCTTTGAAGGTATCTCAGGTTGGGCACTCAAAAATGGAGGTACCCAAAATCATTAGCCACTTCTGAAAAATCTTGGTCTCAGCTTTTCTCTGTTCACTCACCCAATAAATAGGAGATTCTGCTTCCATTCCAAGACTCCCTTTCCCCTTTGGAAAATGCTAGTACCCATAGGCGCCGACTCTGTGGGTGTTTTGAGGCTGGAGTACCCACACAAAAAAATAGTGGGTGCTCAGCATCCACCAGCCACCCCCGATCAGCTGTTTGGCGACAGGCAGGAGGCGCTGGTAGGAGGGTGTAGAGTGGGGGTGAAAAGAGGCGGAGAGAGGGTAGGGTGTGCTCAGGGGAGGGGGCGGAGCAGGGGTGGGAAGAGGCAGGAGGGGGTGTGGCCTCAGAGAGGGGGCAGGGAGGGGTGAGAAGAGGTGGCACAAGGATGGGGCACTGAGGTAAGGGGCGGAGTGGGGGGTGAAGCACCCACCCAGAGAGAAGAAAGTCAGCGCCTCCGCTAGTACCAGTATGTTGTGAGTTTCCTTGCAACCATAACGTTCTCCACCGCTGGCATAACATTCTCCGGCACATACATGCCCATTAAACGTCAGGCTGTAGGCAGACAGAAAGACAACTGGATGTTACTATAAACAATGGGCCAAATCTTCCTCGACTCATGGATGTTGAAGCCAGAAGGGACCATCATAATCACCTAGTCTGACCTCCAAGTGTTATACTAGTTTATACCAGCTGAGGATCAGGCACAATATCTAGATAATGAAAAGGTAGCTTTAAAAGAAATCTAGAGTATATAAAATTGGGTTGACTTTCTCCAATAAGAACTGAACAATTTTTAAGATGAGGCTTACAAATCATGACAGTGTCTATGTAAGCAATAGGACTCTCCATATTGAAGGAATGTTAATATCAGTCAACCCAGGGCCTAAATTCTCAGAGATTGTTTCCTGGAGTCCCCCATGCCCTCCCCCCATTCAGGGCTCAAAGCTTCAGCTGCGGGGCCAGGGATCTCAGGGCTTTAGCACCAGGGGGGAGAGTGTGCTGAGGCTCAGGGCTTGACCCCCGTGGTAGGTGCCAGGGCTTGGGACTTCAACCCTGTGGGAGGCACTGGGGTTTGGGGCTTCTGCACTGCAGGGCCTGGCGGGGCTCAGACTTGCAGCCCCATGAGAGGTGCAGGGGCTTCCATGGGTTTGACAATATTTACCAGCACTCCACTCAGGATGGCTCCAGTTGAATTCAAGCCTGAGTCTACCTAGGATGTGTGGTAAAGTATACGTCTGAAGAGCAAGTGTTTTCACTAACCTAGGAATCTTTATGAAAGGAGACAAGTGATATTGCTGCCAGAAATTTAAGCTGTGGAAATTGGTCATAATCAAACAAATTAGACTCTGGCATTCTAGCTTCGTACCTCCTCACTCCTGCCTGACAACAAAGGCTCATCAACACCAGATGGACTAGAGTAGACCGTTAAAGGGGACAAAAGACTTAGTTGTTTACTCTCCCTCCACGAAGATGAGTCTTGCAAATGAATTCCTGCCATCAGCTAAGTTTGCAGTTCAAAGCAGAAGCGGGTGAAAGAGAATAAAAACCCCTAAAAAGGAGGAACTCTATATTTATGCTGTGCCTGAGGAGTTCGCACTTGATAATTAGCTGGTGAAATCTAAAGACAGAACTTATGACCAGTTTGGGGTTTGTGCCCTGGTTCTTAACAGTCTGCCCTGAGAGGTACTCACGCTCTTAAGCCACTGCAGGACTGCTTGATATTTTCTTTTTTTAAGCAAGTACCTCAGACCTAGCAGGGTTAATACCACAAACAAATCTGCTCCAATGGTACTTGGCAACCTACATATGAATTGGCAGACGTGCAGGATAAGCAACAAAAGCACCTCAGGGTTAAACAAAAGTGTTATTCCTCTCCAGCCTCAGTGCCCAAACAAAGGCCTCAGTGCTTCTGTCAGCCACTTATAACCCTTGGGAATGCAGACATACAGTCTATATACTGACTTTCTCCTAAGCATTTATTTTGTTGGCAGCCTGTGACATTTCAGTGCTCTAAGAGTTAATGTTCAACACAAGGGAAAATATTTATCTCGTGGAGGACAAATTGAATTTGCAGTGGTTATGGAGGTCGTCATCCTTCAAATGGACCTAGCGTGGGTCTTCCATAAAGAGAAACATATTTTTTGCTGCATAGATTCAACTGGAAAGGTTATTATTAGCGAATGGGGGTGGATATTTTAAAATACAGCGATGTAATTTATCACGACTAGATTTTGATAGCAAAGACTTTAGACAGTTTCTGTTACTGCAACCTAATAAGTCATTTTACCAGTACATTTTATTTCCTCAGATACCGACATCTCAGCAACCTTCTTCCCTTCTGAGTAGCAAATGGCAGGAAAACAATTGACAAATAAATAGAAACCATTGGTTGTGAACTTACTGAAATTGCATATTCCAACTGGAAGGCTTGGTTAATGCAGTGCAGTAGTAAAGTGGTGTCCATTAAAGGAATATAGAATTCTCTCTGTCAGCATGTACCGTATATAGAAAGGTTAATTAGCAATAGGGGGATAGAGCATGAAATCCTATCCCTGTTGCTTAGCGATGGGCTAAACTGGTTTCAGTGTATCTGAAATGGCCGATCTTGGGAGTTCTTACAGAATGGGACATGGATCAAATCCATTTCTGATTTTGGTTTTGCGAGATCAAAGCATACCCTCGTTCAGTTCATCTCCACTATTAATTGCTAATTATCTATTTATTTGACAATTTATTTTTCAATGTTTTCCACCACTGAGTCCCTGAACACAGGTACGCTAACAAAATGAGATGAGCTGCAATATATTTACTGGACTGAAAGCTTTTAACATTACCAGACTACCACCATGCCCTGATGGTCAATAAACTTTCTTCCTATTAGAGCAGCAGAGAGGCAAATTCCTGAGTCAAAGGCCCTCTGACAAGAATGTCCTGCAGCCAGCCCTCAGATCTAGGGACTCTGTGAAGAAATGCCTGAGTTTCTCTCAAGTGCTATGATGGCATGTAAAGAGAAAGATGATCTTTAAAGGTAAATCAAGGCCCACATCATGAATGGCTTGGTGGATCCAAAACAGCTTCCTGAATTTCCCCCAGAAGCTAATAGGAAGCAGCGCACACAGTGGAGGAGAAATGTGTGGTGTTCTCCATGGCTATCATTGCGAAGTAAGAAGACAAATATGTTCTGTACTAGATGAAGCTTACAAGCATTTTCAAGGGCAGTCCTATGTAGAGCATATTGAATTCATTTAAACCAGACTCAGTCTCGGCCTGAGTAACTGCACCAAAAGTTCATCACCTTCTTGTCAAATGAAAATGGAGAAAAATGCTTCTGCTCATGGCTAAACCTGGGAATCCAGGGCTAATTGGAGGTCCAGAGGCATCCCCAGATCACAAACCTCATTGACAAATGTTGAGACTCCTCCTCAATAATGGGGAAGACACCATCCCTGCCACAACCCACAGATAATTCTGCAGATTTACCAGAAACAGGAGGGGGAGCTCTGTGTGTGCCAACCACGGAGAAGGAAGAGCTCTGGGGGAGCACTATTTACCCAAGCCAAGGGTTGGGGGTGCTTTTAGCAGAACAATGGGCGTTATGCGTCCCACTGCCTCTTACTTTAACCCCTGGATTCAGCTAACTCTCTCTCATTCCGACCTAGACAATACTTGGCCAAGCACTAGGAAACCAAGAGAAACCACATCCTCATGGTGAAAAGCTGTGAAAAGACTGGTGAAAAGCTGATGTAAAGCTGCATATTGCTAGCACTGCACCTAGGCTTGTTTGGAAATTTTCTGTTGAAAAAATGTGTCAATGGAAAACTGCAGTTTTGAGTAAACGAGAATTTTTGCAGGAAGTGTCTGCTTTCCGTGTTTTCTTGTTCTTGTTTTTTTTTTTTTGGTGGGGGGGAGTAAAGGACAACTGAAAACCAAACTTTATTTGAGTTTTGGAGGAAAATTTTCATTTTGGGAGTGATAAAAAATGAAGCAAAATTTTTGATTTTCAGTGTTTTAAAGAAAAATGTCTAATAAAATTTCTAAAAACACAAGACATTTTTCTTTTTTGTAGAATCTTTTTTTGGGGGGAGGGAAGCCAGTTTTGCAACCAGCTCTTTCAGCACCCCAGTTGTCTCACTGTCTCCGTTAGTGGCTTCACACATACAGAGAACAAGGATGACAGAATGGAATCCTGTGGGACGGACCAGAGAGCCTTTGAGGCAAATGAACAATTGCCTAATACCAACCTCTGGGGCTTCTCAGTGAAGAAGGGATGAAGCCACTGAAGCCCTGCCCATCCTTGCCAGGATCAACATATGGATTACAGCGGACAGATCGAAAGGAATCAGCATGGACAACTGACTTTTATTCATTGCTAAGAGGAACTTGACCAATGAACCCAATGAGGGCTCTGCACCATGCTCATGTTGAAAGCCAGATTGCAAAAAGTAAAAGAAATTAAAGAACCCCTAGTGTCCTTGTTGCAACATCCTCAATCACCTTCCTCCCAGATTTGGAAGTGAGAGACAGGATGGTAATTTCACACCCCACCCCAACCCTCACATCCTCTATTTTCTTGTACAAGTCAGGAAGACCATGGGTCCGTCCTGCAGGCTCCAGCTCTCTGAGAACATCCAAAACCTGACTGAGCAAAAGCAGGAGAAACTCCACCACAGGAGACACTGCAACTGCTGCCTCCTGACTCTAACTGGCTCAGAGAGGGCAAGAAAATGTGCTCTGACTCTGATCAGTTTTATTCATGAATTAGATGGACGATTCATCGGTGTATGACAAAGCTGACCTTTTCCTCTCAAAGGCAGCCTGGATTTACCACGCTATCTGGAACATGTTCATTGGTCACAGCTCCACTGTCACTATAGTAGAGGAGGACAACACTTTCTTAGCTTTTAGCATAGCCTCCACACGGTACTTCAAAATAATTCAGATTCTGAATGTATAAGTGCTCTGACTTCTGTCCCATTCATGTAATCTGTTGCAAGTCATCCATATAAAGTGGATGCCTATAAGGGCAGCATATACAGAGGAGATCATCAAGGACCACTATCTCAATCAAGCAGGAAAAAGAATCAACACAAACTACCCCATGACCTCCGCTTTCCTTTCCTGGTTCATGCTGAACTGGCTACCTCTCCAGGGAAAGCTATATATAAATAAAGACCCAGATAAACCATCCTTCTGGGTCTCAGCAAGCAAAAAACAACACCAAAAAAAATTGGGTCCCTCCCTATGATTTTATGCATCTGTCTCAGTCAGCCTGATTTTGACCTGACACTAGATTTATAATGGTGTAACTCCATTGTAGCCTTATTGAGGGATTGGTGATTGATTGATTGATTAATTGATTAGTGAATTATCTCTTAGACCCCAGTGGTAAATAAAGGTTCCATTTCCTGAGGGCTACAGCATCAGGAATTATTATCAGTATCATTAGAATGGGAGGCCTTAGAAGCACAAGTCCCTTTATTAACAAATCTATTAAGCATATAAGCAATCCCACAAACACAATACAATAGTACATGGAGAGAGAGTGCAAAGTATTTAGACCCATGTCTGGCATCACTCACAACTCATATCTCCTGCTGGGTAAGCCTGGATTGTCAGTCATTATCTTCTTCGTCATCATCATCATCATTGTGGTTGTAATCCTTGCATCTCTCCATGTGTCCTCCCCCTTCCTCACATTCAGCACACAGGCCAGGCAACTCCTTTTGATACTGAGTTATACTTATGCCTATGAAGGCTCATACATACGCATAAGGGTTCCAACCCTTTTTCCTTATCCACACTTCCACACCTCACTAATTTATGGGTGCCCCATTTCTCACTGGCTATCCCCTTAGTTCCCCTTCTTCTCATTACCATCTTCATCAATGACTTACCATAGCAACTTGAAGTTATTACAGAAGCCCCAACAATGTTACTATGGGGCCTCTTGTAGTGTTAATTAGCACATCGCTGCATAGTTTCCAGAACATCAAGAGTAAACTCATCTTTTACTGTAATCTTACACTTTACTGGTACAGGATTATTTTTCAGTCAACTAGTCATACCAATCTGTTTCAAGCCTATGGCCTTGCGTGGCTAAGCTGATTATCTTACAGGCCCGAGACCAGTAGGCCCTGCGTTACAACATTAATTAAATACTCACATTTCACCTCTATATCCTAAATATACTCAGTATCTTATATTCTTGGCCACACCATTGACTTCAATGGAGTTATTCCTGATTTACACCAGTAAGAAGAGAATTAGAGCTAGTAGGAGAGGAACTATGCACCCAGTTTCCATTAGGAGTACGGGGAATTGACAGCTCACGAACTGAGCTCGATTACCATGAACTGAGCTGGAAATGTTTTTTATGCACAGTGGTATTTATAAATGGATAAGATCAATACAGTTGCTGTTGTGCATTGCAAATTGCTTCCTGATTATGCAACTCCTAGGTTAGGTTCTGCTCATGAAAGCTAAATGAGATGAAACCCTTATTTCCAATTTCTAGACCCCCAGTCTAGTACTTCGAAAGTTCCTTTTTTTTAGTGGCAATTCATTTTTAATGGAACCATATGTTCACACCTGTACTGCTCAGACTATAACTTGTACAAAGAAAAGCGGGGAAAGTGAAAATAGTGTCAGTTACATTCCATTTTCACAGCAAAAAGCGCCTCTGAATATTAGTTTGAGTCAGCCTTATTTTTCCAAAAAACAGTTCAGGTCTGATAGCAGAATCCAAATCTGCCTGGGTAACAAACAGGTTAAAATTAATCCCTCCAGCTCCTCATCTAGGTAGCCGGTATGATCAAAGCACAAATAGATAAAAGTAGGGAGCAAAAATCCATCACAGTGCAGCTGAGACCTTCCCCTTCACTGGTATTCAAGGAGCAATGTCACGTCAGTTCAAATACAGCTGAGACCAGTAGGAGAAGCAAGGCTAGACTCTGGCCTTAGGTCTGGGTGCCCAGATCTGAAGCCAGAATATTGTCCTCCCTGAATATTTACCAGGTGTATAATTAAGCCTCTGTGTGCCAGCTGATCTGGAAATCAAGCTGTGTGATAACTTACCAACTGTGTGAATAACTGTTAGAGACAGTAGGCTCTGTTTTGACACAAAAATACAGTCCATCATAGGCTCGTTCATCTGTCATCTGTTGCCTTCTTGTCTCCTTTGCCCAAATAGTTGTGTACAAGACAAAATGTTTTCCTCTTGCTACTTGTCTGGTTTTTTTTAACATTTTATTTTCATTGTTTTTTATTATGCATCCACAAAGAAGTATACACATATAGCAACATTGTAGGCAATAATCATTGATTGAAACTATACCGATTTAAGAAATAAACAGCCTTCTTCACATTTTCCTCTCTCTTGTCACAAAACTGAAATGAACATATTATTAATTAGACTTCTGTCTCTCTATTCCCCTCTAATTATAATAGCTACTAGAAAAGCAGTGCAAAAGTTAGCATGGATTTTTGTACATTCATTAGTATGACATATTAAACAGAGAGCCTAACTAATGATAGAGTAACACAGCCAAAGCAAATTACCTGCATTATATTGTCATGCGGGGACTGAGCCACAGTCAGTTACATTATACTCAGCACTGGAACTGTTTAAAGAGCAAGTAATTATAGAAAAAAGGAAAAAAAAGTGTAGGTAAACGCTCTCATGAATTATTTACTGCATTGTGACGGATGAGTTCTTTTTGAAATAATCTGTGAAAAGTGGTCATGGATCAGTCTATTTGGTGGCTTGGTCTAAATTACTGGATGAGTTTATACATATCTCTGCTATACTGTGCCAGGACTGTCTACCCCACTCTGGTAATGATGGGAGGTTATCATCTTGCCTATTTTAAATTGCTATTGATCCAAAAAATAGGAACAAAAGTGTTCCCAGGAATTTGTCTTTCTGTTCTCTTGATGTCCAAGGTTGCAAAATTCCAATAGCTAGGAACTTTTCTTGCCTACCTTTGATGCTTATTTATGCATTGAGGAACAAATCCTGAAGCCCATATTCAGGCTAAACTCTCATTTGAGTCAATAGTAATCATGATCAGCCTTTGAGATTTGCTAATGCCCTCAGCCATAACTCTTTAAGTTTGCAAAAAGAAAAGGAGTACTTGTGGCACCTTAGAGACTAACCAATTTATTTGAGCATAAGCTTTCGTGAGCTACAGCTCACTTCATCGGATGCATTCATGATGTGAGCTGTAGCTTACGAAAGCTTATGCTCAAATCAATTTGTTAGTCTCTAAGGTGCCACAAGTACTCCTGTTCTTTTTGCGAATACAGACAAACACGGCTGCTACTCTGAAACCTGTCTTTAAGTTTGGAGACCTCTAAATGTCAAAGCTAATCTCTGCTTTCAGATTTTTTAAAAGTAAGCTTATAGGGTCATATTTTCAAAGTCATTTAGGTGCCTAAAGGTGCAGATAGGCACCTAGGGGATTTTTAAAAGTACTTCAGCAGGTTAGGCACCTAACTTCCATTTGAAAATCTGGCCCATCTCCTTGCAAAGACAGCTCTACAGTAGTGGAGTCCCCATCAAGAAGCAAACAAAAGCCATGCATGCATTGCAGACTCATAAAATCACCCTTCATGGAGTCTGGTTTGATTAACAAGTAGGTGACTCCAAAATAACACTCTAACACTCCAGTCTGTGCTGTCTCCCCAGGTTTGGCTTCTCCTAGGCTTCCTGCCCTCACAATCCATCTGTCCCAGACCCTCGCTGCCACTGTCAATGAGCTATATTGACCTCCCTTGTATTTTCCCCTAATAAGCCACACTCGTCCCAAGGGACAGCAAGAATGTACCTGTATCTCCTTCCAATATCTCCTTATAGGGTGGGGTAAGAAATTAACTCTGCCATCCAGTCACAATACTCTTAACAAGGTAAGCCAGTTTCTAGGGTGGAGAGTTTGTCACTAATTTGTCTTTAAGATAATAGATTATGCACATCCCCTCCTCCCCATATAGACACCTAGGGGTACCACTTGAGACCCATGAAAATCATAGCCACACCCTTGAGTGATGCTCAAGCTGCCATAAGCTCCCTCCCATCCCTCTGTCAGCAAATGAGTTGGCACCTCTGCTGAGCAGCCAGTGTGGCCTCAGGTCACAAGGGAAGCAACTCAGTAACATGTGAGCAGTCTGGTCTAATGGACTAGGCATGGAATTGAGAGCAAGAAATTCCTGCATTTGCATCCTGCCATGGAGAGTGGTTTCTTCAAGGACTCAATGAGATCACTTAACGTCTTTGCATAGTTTCTCTCTGTAAACACAGAGATGATCATGAGGTAGGCAAGCATTGAGGTGCTGTGATAAGTTAGTCAGTGCTGATAAAGCAACTATATAGGTACTAAATTCACCAGGCTGCCCACAAAACCTTCAGTGGGTCATTCCCAGTTTGCCTGGAGAATAGTTCCTCTCAAAACTTGGCAATTGTGCATCGATCCCAGCACAAGCAGCTGGCTGCACTGCTCTTGCAGCAAGAGACTGATGGGGCGACCCAAAGATTTCCCTGTTTTATTTGTTCATTTATTTTTTATTAGTCATTGAAATTTGGAGTTGTCCCAGATAGTCATCCTGCTTAGTTCTCCTCAGTCTAGCCCAGTACATAGTGATGTTATCACAGTAGATGCAAGTTAATTATATTTGGGGTTAAAGAGTAGGAGTAAAATTTGTTTCACGGGCTTACCCAAAAATACAAAGGCAAGTCTAATGTTGGTTTAGCTTGAGTGAGGAGTTAAGGACTTAGCTCTAAGTGATGCGCCATCACAGTGGTTTCCAGACAACAAGTAGTGATGTCACTGGCAGAGCAGCTGGTGAAAGAGAGAGATTTAAAACCTCCTTGCGTTTACATTGACATCAGTGGCAATATGACATTTCAGGCAGCCAAAAAAAATTGCCTTCATGAAATAGTAAAAAGACAAATCTATGACTTTGTGAAAAAACAGGCTTTTAACTTTGGCTGATCATGAGAAAGAAAAAAGAAAAGAAAACCCTCTCTGGGGTTTGTCTAACAAGCCTAATTCAACACTTAAAACAAGTGTTCTGCAAAGGGAGCTGTGTTCATTAAAGTGTTAGTTCATTAGAGGTGAGGTGGCAACAGTTCTGATGTTAGCAGCTAAATCAGTCACCACAGCCTCCACGGATAAAGGCAATTGCTCACTCATTTACCTCGTCACTGATGAACTAGACATGCTGACATTCAGGACTGAGCATCCATTAGTGCAAAGTAGCACAGCTCCGCTCCACTTCTGTGTTTTGATCCTCACAGTAAAACTATTAATTTATATGGCTCTTTCTCTTGTGATGCCACTCTTTCCCTACAACATGTACTCTTTGCCACAAAGTGATATTTAACTCGTGCATGTCCTGTATAACTAAGGGCCCAATCCTGAGAAGTACAGCTTAGAGCTGGGTGACAGTTTTTCAATAAATAGTTTATTCACCAAAAAATACAGCTTTGGTCGACCCAAAACTATTCATTAATTCACATTTGCTGAATACTTTTGACTGAAATGAAAAACTGAAGTGTTTCAGTAATGTCAAAATGGACTGTTTCATTGGTTTACTGGTTTCATTTATTGTTTATTGGTTGGTTACCCAATTATTCAATGACATTCTGCCCTGCACAGAAGGCCTTGCACTTACAGTCAATCAGGTCTTGGATTTCCTGATCATTCTTGCCAAACCAGTCTTGTCAAACCAGCTTCCTGACTGAGAACCCCAGTGTTGCCTCACACGCAGAATGAACAGCCAATTTGAGTGCTTTCCTGTGATCTTCAGGGGCCTCCATCTCAATTTCGATATTCATCAATTTCTCAGTGAGGCACCGCTGGAAAAGGTCATGTTTGGTTGGATCCATAAGGCTCTCAACGTTGATCATCCGTCTGGCTGATTTCTTCCGTATTTGTCATTTTGATGCAAGTTTGATGGAAGAGATGGAGCACTTAAGGAGATGGTCCATCCAGCAATTATCTGCAGCAATCATCACTCTGGTGATGTAAATGTCATCACAAGCACAAGCACAAACAATGACATAGTCAATTAAATGCCAATGCTTAGATCGTGGGTGTTCCTATGATGTCTTGTACTTATTCTTTTGTTCTTATTCATCAATCATGAGGCTCTGTAGAGAATTCTCCTTAAATTTGGATAGCCACCAAAATTTGTTCCCCTCCTCTGACACCTCCCCAACATCATGTCTTTGATGGTCACCAGCAATGGATCCAAACCTGACCCCTTCCTAGTTAAGAGAGGAGTAAAGCAAGGCTATGTCTTCGCTCCATCCCTTTTTTACCATTTTCCTTGCTGTCAGCCTCCTTCTCATTGCTGACAAGCTCCCCTCTGGACTTGACATCCAATACAGAATAGACGGCAAGCTCTTCAACCTCATTCACCTCTAATCCAAGACAAAGACTATCAGTAAATCAGTCATGGAAATGCAATATGCAGATGACTGTGCCTTACCTGGGTCATGTACAGTAGACACTTCAAGGCTCTTGAATGATATCATCAACAGTGCCTCCGCAAGATCTTCCAAATCCAGTGGGATGACTGATACATCAACATCTGTGTTCTGCCCCAAGCCAAAATCTCCAGCGTTGAAGCTTTGATCATCCACCATCAACTCTGTTGGACTGGTCATGTTCTTTGGATACCAGAAAATTGACTCCCAAAGCAGATTGTGTTGTCACAGCTGAACCATGGCCAATGGACGAGGGGCAGGCAAAAAAAGAGCTTCAAAGACACCCTCAAAGCCAAAATGAAGTGAAATATTGACAAACTCATGGGAAACCCAAGCCCTCGACTAACCAAAATGGAAAAGGGCCTTGTGGAAAGGATCCCAATATTTCAAGATCCAGTCGAGACAACAGAAAATGGAGAAATGGGAAAGGCGAAAAGAATGCGCTGCAGCCCAACTCAACAATACAGATCGGCCCCTTCCATTGGGAAATGTCTGCCCCAGTTGTGACAAGATCTGTGGATCTCGGATCGGTCTCATTAGCCACCTGTGGATCCACCAGAGATAATGGCAATAATTTTATGGAAGACAATCATCCTTGAATTCCGAGGCATCACCAATGGTTACCCAATAAATAAAAAGCTTATTTAAAAAATTACATTCTCCTTTGCCTTCCAGGAAATGTAAGGATGGCGGCACACTGTTATCCTCTGACTGTGAAGGAATGTGAGCAAAGCATGTGAATTCTGTATGACCTAAACTAGAATAACAAGGGACAATGAGAGAACAATGGGGAGTGTCAGCTAGGCCTATGAACCTAGAGGGGAATGAAACCATGAGACTAATTTCCTAATATCTGCCCACAAACATGTTGCACAGCTGAGCAGCTGTAATTAAACTACATGCAGCATTGCCTATATCAAACAAAATGCACCTCTATTACATCTACATAAGAATTTATCCAGAGTTTAAGGATGTCAGGTACTTCCCCCCCCCCCCCCAACTCCCCATATAATCTTTTTTTGGAATGGAAAATTCCATTCATTGCATGCGGTGACGCTAATGGTGAGAAAAGAGCTTTTTGAGTCTTCAGGAAGAAGTATCTGATTGGCTGAAAGTGCGTTAGTGAATGTGGTACCGAATTTGTCAATAAATATGATAGAACTGGCCAGAGGACCACAATTCTGTTTCAGGAAGGGTTTTGAAATATCGCAAGTGGCCTTCATTTTGAAAAGGGATGAAACCCAAAAATGTCAGAATTCGCCATGAAGGAAAATTCTGGAAAAAAAAATTCCTTTTGGATTCATGGAAATGTTTTGCTTTGATTTTGATTTTTAAAATATTGTATTATATTGAATTGTATTGTATTAGAAATCAATTCTAAACAAAAAGTTATTCCAAAATGAAAAACTCGAAACTTAATTCTGAAAATATTGTCAGAATTTTTTTGCGGGGTGGAAGCGGATGGGGGAATCCTGAACAAAATTTCAGTGAAATCAGCATGGTTTTGATTTTGATGGAACTGCATATTTTAATGAAAAATTGTTCCGTCAAAGTTTTACTCACTAGCTCTAATGGTGACATTGGATCAGATTCTGCCCCTTATCAGCTGGTCTCCCTTCATGTGCAGTGACCAAGCTATGGCGGTCTAATTTGAGGAGGGGCAGAGGCAAATCAATAGAATAGAAATAACCTTACATTTTAAACTTTATAAAGCAAAAAACAAGATATTTGGCAGGAATGGTAATATAATATGAATAATAGAATAATCATATAAAGTAACATAAAATATTTGCTGAGGAAAATAATAAACTGTAAATTCCCATCACAAGAAATTTTTCAAACAACACTCTGTATCACACCAAGAGGAAATCACCTCCTCTCCCTAGCTGCAAACTTCTCCCCAGTTCTCCCGCCTTCGCCTCTCTCCAGCTTACGATGCTCCTTTTCTTTCATGCTGTGATAACCACACCTCTTTCCAACAGGCCCACCTGCAAACCATAGCTCCTTGCCCAGAAAGCCACAGCTTTCCCCAGGCATGCAACCTCACTGGTCATACGCTCTGTGCCCCTCACAACCGGGCTCCTTGTACACTGCTCCTTATGGTCCAGCTTCCTCTAACACAGCTTCCTCAGCACATTCCCTCTTCACCCCAGCGCAGTCTTTATTCACCTCCTTCTTCTCCAAACGCCTTCCCACTGCCCCCTTCGGGCAGATTCCAAGCCACCTCCCCTGCTCAAGCTGCCCTCTCATTCGCTGTCTCTCTCCCAGGACAGCAGGTGCTAGAGCCAGGGCCAGGGTTATTACACGTGCTGCTCTGGTGGTAGAAGTACAACACTGAGGGTTTGGAAGGGCCCCCGTGGGAATTCCCCCAGCAGAGAAGCAATATAGGGCCAATGCAGGCAGCCCTCTGACACCCTCCTGTGCAACCACCAGCATAGGAGCCTGCAGGGGGCAGGGCTGGTGCTAAGAGGGGGCAAGGTGGGGGTCATGGGCAGGAAGTGCTCAGATAAGGTGACCACATTCTGATGATCAAAACTGGGATATCTAAACACTTTTGAAGATCTGGGCCCCAGTGCATGCTGGGATAGAATATTGTGAATTCGGTCGGTGCTGCACAGTCACTACAACTGTGTGAATAACTGATTTTTCACTTCTCTTGCAGTGCTGAAAAATTGGGATGGAAGTTGTTTTGATTCAACCCTAAATGAACATTTTTTGAATGTTTTCAGAGAACCGAAAAGTCAGGAAAAAAATCATTTTGGATTGAACAAAACATTTCTTTTTGAGCTTTGTAAAATGTTTTGATTTTTGTATATAAAACTGAGGTAAATGTCAAAAGAAAAAGTCACTCCAAGTAAAAAGAAATTGAAAGAATTTGATTTTTTTAATTCGTTTTTAGGTTTTGGGGTTCTTTTTACTAACACAATTAGTCAAAATCAAGACAAATTCATTAAATGATTTGGTCAACCCAAATCCACATTTTGGGGTGAAAAAAAGGTGAGGCTAAGAATTTCATCCAGCTCTAGTAATTGTTACTCCTATTGTGCAGACATGATCAATAAAGCTTATAATTACGTACTTCACTAATAAATCTCAGTTTTCTATGGAATTCCCAGTATCCTGAAATACAACAATCCCCATGGCTTGGCATCTGATTTCCTTCACGGCTATTATTTTGTATTACCTTTGATATACAGCTTGAGATGGTCTCTGATTTTGGCACTGTGCTATCTCTGTATGGCTATTTTCCTTTAACTCAGCCCAAGATGTGTGGCTAGCAGCCCTCTTTTGCAGACTAATGTAGCAAAAGAGGGACAGAATGTGTGTGAACCAAAGCCAGCCAGCCAGAGTTGTAGGCATCTATGATGTTAGAACTCTGCGCATCTTTGCTGCCCTTCCCACAGCCTTTGATCTGAGCTGCAGAGTAGCTATAGTACCTGAAACTCTCAGTGCTCGAGCCGCCGGAGAGGGGAGTTGCATGTGCTACTTCACCTGCTGTCAAGGTTCCTCCCCCACTCTGAACTCTAGGGTACAGATGTGGGGACCTGCATGAAAAAACCCCCTAAGCTTATCTTTACCAGCTTAGGTCAAAACTTCCCCAAGGTACAAAATATTACACCCGTTATCCTTGGAATGGCCGCTACCACCACCAAACTAATACTGGTTACTGGGGAAGAGCTGTTTGGACGCGTCTTTCCCCCCAAAATACTTCCCAAAACCTTGCACCCCACTTCCTGGACAAGGTTTGGTAAAAAGCCTCACCAATTTGCCTAGGTGACTACAGACCCAGACCCTTGGATCTTAAGAACAATGAACAATCCTCCCAACACTTGCACCCCCCCTTTCCTGGGAAATGTTGGATAAAAAGCCTCACCAATTTGCATAGGTGACCACAGACCCAAACCCTTGGATCTGAGAACAATGAAAAAGAATTCAGTTTTTACAAGAAGACTTTTAATAAAAAATAGAAGTAAATAGAAATAAAGAAATCCCCCCTGTAAAATCAGGATGGTAGATATCTTACAGGGTAATTAGATTCAAAAACATAGAGAACCCCTCTAGGCAAAACCTTAAGTTACAAAAAAGATGCACAGACAGAAATAGTTATTCTATTCAGCACAATGCTTTTCTCAGCCATTTAAAGGAATCATAATCTAACACATACCTAGCTAGATTACTTACTAAAAGTTCTAAGACTCCATTCCTGTTCTGTCTCTGGCAAGAGCAGCATACAGACAGACACAGACCCTTTGTTCCTCTCTCTGCTCCCAGCTTTTGAAAGTATCTTGTCTCCTCATTGGTCATTTTGGTCAGGTGCCAGCGAGGTTACCTTTAGCTTCTTAACCCTTTACAGGTGAGAGGAGCTTTCCCCTGGCCAGGAGGGATTTCAAAGGGGTTTACCCTTCCCTTTATATTTATGACACCTGCACAGGAGTAAAGTTTGTAACGCTCACTAAATGGGAACTGAATGCTTGCTAAAGTGTTTGAGCTTGAAATATGTTTGCCAGCAGTTCTGAAATTCAAATGACAGTTCTACTTTCCACAGATCTTTCCTGCATCTTGCAAGCCTAGTGTTCTGAATGATGCAGAGTGGCATGTTGGGATACCTACCCATGGTGCACCACACTGTGCATCAACACAAGCACTCCTGATGAGTATGCACAGCATCAATGCAAGGAACCAAGTATGCATGCACATGAGCAATGTACTAACTGTGGCATTACGCCAGTATAACTTGCATTGATCCAAAGTTGGTAGTGTAGACATGGCTGAGCTTGCCTTTGAAGAGCTCCAGATAGATTTCAAGTAAGATGCTTCTTCCTGGCATAATGCAGTGTTGTAATATTCTGCTGCATCATTAGCATGTTGCAAAGCACAATGACAGTGAAATATGTTAGAAAACTTATGATATTGTAATGCAGTTTTGCCCCATGGATAAATGAAGAAAAATTGGCAACTCCTAGCCTAAGAAGAGACGAGGAAAGCTTATCTGTGCATGTACAGTATTTTGGGGTATTATTAGGGAGTGAACTCAGATTTCTGCTGACCCCAGTAATTCCCTCTTTGCCTGCTTTCTAAATACTTCTTTTCCTTAGTACTTGAAACAAAGAGTCACATTTTCAAAGTTTCATTAACCTGTGGCCTCCTTTTGTGTGTGTGCAACTTTATGTAAGAAATACTTGAACACACAGTTCTTGTGGACTAAAAATTTTGTGCACAGGTGGGAGAACTTGCATCACCAAGACTCTATTGGAGAAATGGGTTTTGCGGGTATAAATTCTGTCACCAGCACATCCCATGCTAGTGCTGTAGCTTGTGTGCATAAATGTTTTTGCTCACAAAGTCACATGATACAAACAGGTGTTGTATTTTGAAAATGTAGGGCCAGATTGTGAACCTCTCACTCACATTGGTGAAAAGGTCACACAAGCAGTTTCATTGCTTTAGACTTTTACAAGCTCTCCTTGAAGTAAGACTCCTGCATTCTGACTGTGAACTCTACTGAAGTCCCTTACTGATGTGCTTCTTATAACACATATTCTGAACTCGGAATATAATATTCATAGAAGTGCATAACTTTTCTCACACCTTCTGCTTAAAACTCAGAAAGTCATAAAGGACTGTGAGGCCCTGCTTTCACAGTCTGTATTCATATTGAAAATCAAGATTAAATGAGCTTTTGCCCTTCTGCTCCATCGAGTTTATATATGTAAACCCAACATGAGGATAAGGAGGAAGCTTAATCTGTAAATTAAAAAACATGAGTGGGAGTCAGGAGTTCTGCATTTTGTACCCAGCCCAGCCCCAGATTTATGGTCTGACCTTTGGCAAGTCGTGTGAACTCCCTATGCCTTCATTTCACTGTCTGTAAAATGGAAATGAGAATATTTATTTACCTAACCTGTGAGGGTTAATATATTAATGTCCATAACATGTTGAATTGTTAATTATTATTACTAATAATAATTAATAATATTTATTATTAGTCTGAACTTTTTTTCTTCTGTGTTTGTACAGTGCCTAGCACAGTGGGTTCCTGGTCTCTGACTGGGTCTCCCAGGCAGTGCTGCAATACTACTACTGATCTTTAACTATTATTGTTCACGCCCTACAGAGGAGCTCCCTTCTGATCCCTTTGTGTATAGGAAGCAGTTTCCTCTTCTGGTTGCACACACATAATTTAGGGAACAAACCTTTTTTTGATAGAAATACCCTTTACACTGTATGTATACTCAATAAGTTAATGATATCTCCTCTACTTCAGGAGCTCAATGCACTTCTTAGTAGAAAAATAAAAAACAGAAATGTATACTGGATCAGAAAGAAACAAGACTTCAGGTCTGTAAGAGATCATCCCTTGGCATTTCCTTTTGCCCTGCCCCCATAGTCAAGCCAGACTTTGCGGACATTCCATCACTCTTGTGTGAGTAAATTTCATCTGAAGTAAATGTTACCACAAGTCACAGCTTCTGTAAAGAACAGGATTGGTCGCCAAAGTTTAAATGGGCAATCTCAATTGTGGAAAGGGCAATGGAGATCTGGGGAATGCTTTGGTTGACCTCTCTTGAAATGGACTTTGCTGATAAATGCACACAAACCGTGTGAAAAGAGAATCCATTTATAAAGTGATTAAGAATGTTTGGCTTGTCAGTTGCCTTGATTGGCTGAGTATGTGTAACCTTTTCATATTAAACAGAGGGTGCCTCATGCAATGCAACAGGTGCTAGAAGAAGAGACTTTCCCACATTCAGAGCTCCCACGTGGGAAAAATAAGACATTAATGGTTGGAGCTGGGAACATTGTGGAGGGAATATATCATTCAAAGGAATACATTTTAGGGATTGTTTAAAAATGGGAAAAATAATCTTGTCATATAATAATGTAACATATCTGTGGCCACATATGTTTTTCCCCATGATGGCATCAGGACCATGGGGCACTTCATGTCAACAGCAGTTATAGCTCTCATAAACTCCATCTTCAGAAGCACAGAGGCTCCAACTGTGTAATCTAAAGGAAAATATCTACCTGCTACTAGCAGTACAAGGCCCATGACTCACATATGAGCAGTTTTGGTTCTATCCCACAGAGGGCAGTAGAAACATATACCCTAGCCAATTCATTATAATATTTATATGATTACTAGAGGTTGCCCATATTCATATGACAGTATTTCCCATTGTTTCGTGCAGTGTTTTTGTAGTTGTGTTGATCCCAGGATATTAGAGAGACAAGGTGGGTGAGGTAATATCTTTTATTGGACCAACTTCTGTTGGTGACAGAGACAAGCATTCCAGCTTACACAGAGCTCTTCTTCACGTCTGCATGTGCATGAGCTTATGGAGTGTGACCCATGAAAACATTCATCAGGAGCACCCAAGGCTTGCGCTGCTGCCACCTACAGATCATCTTCAAGAGGAACAAGAGAAATTTCTGCTGGAGAATCAATGGATAATAAAAAGACCTTCAGACCTATCCTTGTACCTCTCCCTACACCACAGTCAGTGGGAAAAAGAACCTCATAGTAAGCATTTGCCCTCAGCAAGAAAAATTGTCTTATGGGGAGCGTCTTCCCAAATAATATAATCTGAAGGGCAAGATCCCTCAAAAATCCCATGTTTTGTTAGATAGGATCCCCAAAAATCCCATGAGCTGGTCAGCAGCGTTGCCCTAAAATCCCACGAACTGGTAAAGAAGCCCTCCACAATTCTATGTGTCAATGGGAATAGGGACTCCCATCTCATGCATCCGTGGTCAAGGACTCCAAAATCCCATGTGTGGTAACTTTGACAGGGGTTTTGGAGTTGGAAAGGGGATTGGGTGAGAGGAGAATTGCAACTGGTCCCATGTTTTGGTGGTGACTGTGGGCTAGGTAGGCTGTGAGAGAGGCTCAGAGAGCTATGTAAATAGAACTGAACTAAGCCAGAGGAAAAACACTCCTTAGAAAGCTAAATTATCAGTGATATAATCAACATAAGAACAGCCGTACAGGGTCAGACCAATGTTCATCTAGCCCTGTATCCTGTCATCTGACAGTGGCCAATGTCAGAGACTTCAGAGGGAGTGAATAGAACAGGGCAATTATTGAATGATCCATCCCTTGTCGGACAGTCCCAGCTTCTAGAGACACTCAAGATGGGGTTGTGTCCCTGACCATCTTGGCTAGTAACCATTGACAGACCTATCCTCCATGAACTTAGAATCATAGAATCATAGAATCATAGAATATAAGGGTTGGAAGGGACCCCAGAAGGTCATCTAGTCCAACCCCCTGCTCGAAGCAGGACCAATTCCCAGTTAAATCATCCCAGCCAGGGCTTTGTCAAGCCTGACCTTAAAAACCTCTAAGGAAGGAGATTCTACCACCTCCCTAGGTAACGCATTCCAGTGTTTCACCACCCTCTTAGTGAAAAAGTTTTTCCTAATATCCAATCTAAACCTCCCCCACTGCAGCTTGAGACCATTACTCCTCGTTCTGTCATCTGCTACCATTGAGAACAGTCTAGAGCCATCCTCTTTGGAACCCCCTTTCAGGTAGTTGAAAGCAGCTATCAAATCCCCCCTCATTCTTCTCTTCTGCAGGCTAAACAATCCCAGCTCCCTCAGCCTCTCCTCATAACTCATGTGTTCCAGACCCCTAATCATTTTTGTTGCCCTTCGCTGGACTCTCTCCAATTTATCCACATCCTTCTTTAAGTGTGGGGCCCAAAACTGGACACAGTACTCCAGATGAGGCCTCACCAATGTCGAATAGAGGGGAACGATCACGTCCCTCGATCTGCTCGCTATGCCCCTACTTATACATCCCAAAATGCCATTGGCCTTCTTGGCAACAAGGGCACACTGCTGACTCATATCCAGCTTCTCGTCCACTGTCACCCCTAGGTCCTTTTCCGCAGAACTGCTGCCTAGCCATTCGGTCCCTAGTCTGTAGCTGTGCATTGGGTTCTTCCGTCCTAAGTGCAGGACCCTGCACTTATCCTTATTGAACCTCATCAGATTTCTTTTGGCCCAATCCTCCAATTTGTCTAGGTCCTTCTGTATCCTATCTCTCCCCTCCAGCGTATCTACCACTCCTCCCAGTTTAGTATCATCCGCAAATTTGCTGAGAGTGCAATCCACACCATCCTCCAGATCATTTATGAAGATATTGAACAAAACCGGCCCCAGGACCGACCCTTGGGGCACTCCACTTGATACCGGCTGCCAACTAGACATGGAGCCATTGATAACTACCCGTTGAGCCCGACAATCTAGCCAGCTTTCTACCCACCTTGTAGTGCATTCATCCAGCCCATACTTCCTTAACTTGCTGACAAGAATACTGTGGGAGACCGTGTCAAAAGCTTTGCTAAAGTCAAGAAACAATACATCCACTGCTTTCCCTTCATCCACAGAACCAGTAATCTCATCATAGAAGGCGATTAGATTAGTCAGGCATGACCTTCCCTTGGTGAATCCATGCTGGCTGTTCCTGATCACTTTCCTCTCATGCAAGTGCTTCAGGATTGATTCTTTGAGGACCTGCTCCATGATTTTTCCAGGGACTGAAGTGAGGCTGACTGGCCTGTAGTTCCCAGGATCCTCCTTCTTCCCTTTTTTAAAGATTGGCACTACATTAGCCTTTTTCCAGTCATCCGGGACTTCCCCGGTTCGCCACGACTTTTCAAAGATAATGGCCAATGGCTCTGCAATCACAGCCGCCAGTTCCTTCAGCACTCTCGGATGCAACTCGTCCGGCCCCATGGACTTGTGCACGTCCAGCTTTTCTAAATAGTCCCTAACCACCTCTATCTCCACAGAGGGCTGTCCATCTCTTCCCCATTTTGTGATGCCCAGCGTAGCAGTCTGGGAGCTGACCTTGTTAGTGAAAACAGAGGCAAAAAAAGCATTGAGTTCATTAGCTTTTTCCACATCCTCTGTCACTAGTTTGCCTCCCTCATTCAGTAAGGGGCCCACACATTCCTTGGCTTTCTTCTTGTTGCCAACATACCTGAAGAAACCCTTCTTGTTACTCTTGACATCTCTGGCTAGCTGCAGCTCCAGGTGCGATTTGGCCCTCCTGATAACATTCCTACATGCCCGAGCAATATTTTTATACTCTTCCCTGGTCATATGTCCAACCTTCCACTTCTTGTAAGCTTCTTTTTTATGTTTAAGATCCGCTAAGATTTCACCATTAAGCCAAGCTGGTCGCCTGCCATATTTACTATTTTTTCGACTCATCGGGATGGTTTGTCCCTGTAACCTCAACAGGGATTCCTTGAAATACAGCCAGATCTCCTGGACTCCTTTCCCCTTCAAGTTAGTCCCCCAGGGGATCCTGGCCATCCATTCCCTGAGGGAGTCGAAGTCTGCTTTCCTGAAGTCCAGGGTCCGTATCGTGCTGCTTACCTTTCTTCCTTGCGTCAGGATCCTGAACTCAACCAACTCATGGTCACTTCTCTAATTCTTTTTTGAACCCAGTTATACTTTTGGCCTTCACAACATCCCCTGCAATGAGTTCCACAGTTTGACTATGCGTTGTGTGAAGAAGTACTTCTTTTTGTTTGTTTTAACCTGCTGTCCATTAATTGCATTTGGTGATCCCTAGTTCTTCTGTTATGTGAAGGAGTAAATCACGTTTCCTTATTCGCTTTTCTCCACACCAGTCATGATTATATAGACCTCTATCATATCCCCTCTTAGACATCCCTTTTCTAAACTGAACAGTCCCAGTCTTTTTAATCTCTCCTTATATGGAAGCTGTTCATACCCCTAATAATTTCCATAGCCCTTCTCTGTACTTTTTTCCAATTCTAATATATCTTTTTTGAGATGGGGCTACCAGAACTGCATACAGTATTCGAGGTGTGAGCATCCCATGTATTTATATAGTGACACCATGATATTATCTATCTTATTATTTATCCCTTTCCTAATGGTTCCTACTATTCTGTTAGCTTTTTGACTGCTGCTGTACATTGAGAATATGGTTTCAGATAACTATCCATGATAACTCCAAGATCTCAGTGTGATGGGGTGGAGGAGGCCCAGAGGCCTCTTGCTGGAGGCCTCAGGGTCCTCCCACACCCATCCCAGGAAAGAAGCAGTGGAGCTAAATCCTCCAAGTGGCCTAGAGAGATTGTGCAGGAAGCAGCCAATCAGGGGGAGGCTGCAAGGGGCTAGCCAATCAGAGGGTTGCAGGCTAGTATAAAAAGAGCTGCAGTGCAGGTGGCTGTTTAGTTCTTAGCAGGAGTTGAAGGAGTGCAGATAGTGCTCCTGGCTGGCTAAAGGGACTGTAGCACCATAGACAGCTAAGTGCTGGCAGAGCCCCAGGGAGTACAGCCCTGCAAATCTGCAGCTATCCACTTTAGATCTGCAAATGGGGATCATGGATTGGGTGCGGATAGAAATGTTTTATCCACGCAGGGCTCTATGGGAAAAGGAGAGAGAGCTCTTAGCTGGCTGCTGGGACTGAACACAGAAGAGTGCTGAATTAAAGCATTTGTGAAGGCTGGGGCTGTGAGGAAGTGGCCCAGGGAACTGAAAGCAGTTTTGTTAAAGGGAAATGGTGGTGTGTGGCGGCTATTCTTAGGGTCTCTAGGCTGGAACCCAGAGTAGTGGGTGGGCCTGGGTCTCCCTGTCACGCATAGGCCACCGGGGAATTGGCCTACAGTTGGATTGTGATTAAACCCCCAGAAGAGGCTCTGGAGAGCTGGCCCAGAGATGGTGAAACCATTACCTCCAGAGAGTAAGCCCTGGGGGTATTGCCTGACACCAGAGCCAGGACTGTTTAAAGACTGCAGACATACCTGACCAGAAGAGGGTGCTCATAAGAGATGGGTGCTATGCCATTACACTCTTTCTTGAGTGGTAATAGCTAAGTTTGACCCCATCATTTTGTATGTATAGGTGGCATTGTGTTTTCCAATGTGCATTATTTCACATTTATCAACACTGAGTTTCATCTGCCATTTTGTTGCCCAGTCAAATAGTCAATGCATTTACATTCCTTTGTCCAACACACAAACTGGAGCTGTTGCTCTGCTCACCCCGTCTCCCTACAGAATGAAGGAGAGAGACTACACATAACTTCTGAGGCAGGTGAAATAATATCATCATGCTGGGGCATGAGTGCAGCAAGTAGCTGGAAGTGTCAGTAAAGTCTCCCAATGTGCACAGGGATTAACATATGAAAACAAACTCTCAAGGTTAGACCTAATTTGGAAACCCATTTCCCTCTGTGGTTTCTAAGGTGTTATTATTATTGTAACTAAGGAAAAAATATTTTTATTTGCTAGTTCTCCTTTAATCCAATAACTGCTCATGAGACACCTTCTAATGTAGACGGAGGTAACATCCAAGCACTGTATAAAATAAATTACACAATATTAATAATAATGCCTAGTTCCTAAATTGAGCTTTTTATCAGTAGATCTCAAAGCACTTTCCACTGTACAGATGGGGAAATTGTAGCACAGAGAGGGGAAGGGACTTGCCAAGGTCACCTAGGAGGTGAGAAATACTGTGTTTGATGTTGCACTTAATTTGTATATGTATTATTTGCATGTTGGAAGCAGATCACTCATTCTTACCAATTAAAATTTAGAAATGGGAAAATCTAGAACTCCAATTTTAGAACACACTCTGAACTACAAACCTTCTAGAATATCAAATTTGTAGTGGATTAAAAATATACATGAGATTTGAATGGAAACTTATTTTTTCCTCTTTATTTCTATTACACCATAAAGTTTGTCTTTCTGGACAAGGAGAAATAGATGCCTTGGCTGCGGAATCCACTGAAGTTCAGTAAAAAGGCAGTGTTATTTAATGATTAATACAGGGGACTGGGAGTCAAGACACCTTGGGCTAGATCAATGGGGCTATACTGATTTACCCCAGTGGAGGATCTGTCTCTTGGGTTCTGTCTCTGACTCTGTCACTTACTCTGTGTGCGACCTTGGGTGGGTCAGTTCACCTCATTGTGCCTTAGATTCCTATTAGTAAAATGAAGCTAATAACACCTAAATTCTCAGATTATTAGTACTAGAATTTAGAGGAATCACCCTCATTGTGCAACGCAAGCACATAACAAAAAACAGGCTAGTGCTATATGTAAGGGTTTGTCCAAACAAGTAGACCACAGCAAGCTGGATTGTGAGTCTACCCTGTACTAGCCTTCCACATACACACTGTTGGCACACCTTAACAGTCCATTTGAGTGCTTTGATCTAGTCCTCTTTGAAAGGGGATTAGCTCAAAGTGCTCTAATGAACTCTTAAGACATCAGTCAGCAAGATGCACAGGTACAGTTAGACACACAGCAGCCTAGTGCGGGGTAGTTGTTCATGTAGAGAAGCCCTAGATGCAAAGTGTTATCACCATTTGACAATATACATGTAGTATTGTATGTGCACAAACACAGAAACAAGAGATTCTGAGATACAAATTCCTTGGCTATCAAATAACTGCCTCACAAAGAATATCTGTATTTCCTGGGAGGATATAAGCTGTTTTCTGTTTGCACTGGTAGATATTTAGCTACACAAAGGCATCATATTTGCTTTATCTGAGAACCAGTACTTGCCTTTGACATTTTTTAAAATGTAAATGTAGGAACAAAGAAATCCCTAAGAATGTATTTTTTTTTCTTTTTTTGTAAACTCTGGGTAAAAGCATATTGCAGGGTGGTCCCTTAAGTAATCATGGCCTCATCCACTGTTACACTGAGCCGGCTTTCCAAACACATCACTTATGATGTCATGCTCTTTCTCTAGTCCCCAAGGTTAACTCATTTAAAATAAAAGACAGAAATTTCCTTTCATGATTCATGTTTTTATTAAATCATTTTGTAAAGGAACATTTAATTTCCCCATCTTTCAAATACTGTAACTCTCATCCCTGTGATAATAGCTGGTGCGTCTTATGTTATCTCAAAACCTATTCTTTCCCAGACATTTGGTTGGCTTTCCTCAGTCACTTTTTTATGTATCACTTGTAGGAGTAGGGCAAAATGGCAGTTGGTGATGCAACATGCATCTGGGAAAAACATTCTAGAACAGTAGGTACAACATCACAAAACAGAAGGTTATTTAGTTAGTGATGTCACTGAGACCTGAGTAGAAGATTCTAGAAGAGTATGTTTTCAATGATTTCACTGAAAGGACACCTGGGGAGAAGGTTCTAAGACCGCGACAGTGAGAGGCAGTCAGAGAGAGGCAGAGTGGTAGTCGCTTGAGCAGTGAGAAATTTTTCAGTCTCTTAAAGGAAGTCTACACTACATGGCACAGCTATGGCGCTGCAGTTGTGCTGTAGTGTAGATGCTTCCTATATTGACAGAAGGGGATTTTTCCATTGATGTAGTTAACCCATGTATCTGAGAGGCAGTAGCTAGGTTTACAGAAGAATTGTTCTGTGAACTTAATTGTGTCTATGGGAAGGGGGGAGATGGTTAGGTTGTCCTAACTACATTGCACAGGACACAACAATTTTTGCCAACCGGAATGGTGTAGCTATGTCAACTGAAGCTTAGGTTTAGACCAGACCTTAATGGTGGTCAGACAAGGCTGTGCAAGGGAAAGAGGCTGCTTCCCTGATTGCTAAGAAAAAGTGGGATTGCGATACTTTCCACTTCTGCTTCTGCCTCTGACCAAGAATGCTCCATAGGGTCCTATTGGTTTTGTGGCCCAGACAGCCAGGTGTGAACCTATTGCTATTCCCTCTAAAACCACAGTGCCTTAGTGACACAGGATCCAGGGGAAGAGGGGTGCGGGAAAGAAAGAGATACCATGGGGGTGGTTAAAAGGAATTACTGTAGGGGGTAACTGCTTACTGACATTTTTCCCCTTAAAATCAGTGAGTGTTGTGTAGGTGATCTTGTTTTTAAGACAGGTAAAATGCAAGACATTGCTTATTTAGGGGCTGGGGCTGGCCAGTATGGTCAGCCCACTGTAGCTTGTGTACCAGTCAGGGGCTTATATGATGTTGGAGCATCTCACTACCAGTCATGGAGTGTGGGAGGTATAATAGTCTGAATATTTTATTATTAGCGACGGCTTGTTACAGGACAGACATCTAGCTTAGACTCCTCTCCTGTGAGATAACTCCCTGATACGAAGTATCCCTACTAGTTATACATACTGTATAACCAGATACCACTTAGGCATAGGGACAAATTCAGATGTGACATCAATGGAGGTGCAGGTTACATATCAATAAAATGTGTGTGAATTTGTCATTGTACTTCATATGCTACACTCCTGTTGGTTGCTGTTTCTGCTACAACCACACACTACTACACCTTCAACATATACGTTTTACAAGCATCCCCACTTGAAACTTACACCATCATGAATGCCACCTTGGAATTTAGCCCTTTATTCCTATGATGACTTCTCTGCATTTCCAGTTCTCAGAGTTCAAAACCCTGTGTCTCTGGGGCTGTAAATCCCTCTGAAGCAGCATAAGTGGGGTGGTTGTTCCATCTCCAACATAACTTGGGGCTGTGCAGGTACTCAGGTTCCATGGTGATGGGCAACGTTATCGAAAGAAGGAAGTCCCTCTGTCTCTGGAAGGCAGGTGAGCTTTACCCCAATCTCAAGTTTCCATTGCCAGTGCACCAAAGTATCTCTTTCCTACTCCTGCATTTCCTGAAGCATTACCACTCTTTATTTCCCCTCTTGCTTTATATTATACTTGAGGGTGTTTCCCTCACTCCATCCGCTCCCACTACTACCCCAGAGCAGGGACAGCAGCACAAGCATTTCACCATTACCACCCCTGTCTACCCCCTCTTTTTATTATTGTTTCCTTTGCTCCAAGAAACAAATTGCCAATTTCCAACTTCCCTTTACAGTCCAGATATCCGTCTCACTTTCTCTGAGAGGGGCTGTCATCCTAAAGTAACAATTTATTTTCTTAAAAATACTCCTTCTGCAATTGTACATAACACACTTCCCTTCAGTTGAACCTCGAGCTGGACTGTAACGGGGAAGGAGGGGGACAGAATTCTCCTGTTGCCCCCACACTTTTATCAGGTGTTGGAACCTTGCAGGGAGCTGCTGGCAAATTATTGCTGACTCAATAGTGCTGGAGTATAAAGGCAATGGGAGTAATCCTTTGGGAGGAGGTTCAAATTAGTCCGGCCCTGAGGCAAAGAACCCTAGGAGCATCCGAGCCTAAGCTCAACGTAGTGGTCTTTTAGAACTACCTTTTTGTTAATAAAATTGTATCTCAGAAGGGATAACTATTTAACTCTACAATGACGGTGTAGATTTTATGTGCAATTGGGTGGGGACTCCATCACTTTACAGAGATAACCCACAGCAGTTGAGAACACACTAATGGCTATCCAACGGTGGTTGTGTGGGGAATTGGAAGTGTGCATCTGAGAGTGTCATGTGCTGTAATTAGACATTGTTGGTCTGAGCGGTGTGTGTTCATCAGAAGTTCATCATGTTTGCCGTGGTCTTGGCCTGTAATGAATCTTCACGCTTCAAATCTTGCCAAATTAGTGGGAAAAATCAAGATAGACATCTATAAGGAAAGATATTGCACATAAAATGTGCAAAACATTTTAAAATCTCTTGAAACAATCTGTTTGGATAAAATTTTAATGTATGTATTGGCAATGTTGACATTTAAGAGAGGAATTTACTGTTCATAAAGTGAGACAGACTAAGGTTTGCAGCGCTCCCCATACTGGATAGTAAAACCAGAGCAAGAGCCACATGCTAGATGCAAATCAATTAATAAAATATGAAATTAGTCTCTAAACCATATTTATAAAATGTATATGCTAGTTCCTACTTAAATGCTAAGTTTATTTGAACAGCTCAGGAGGCAAGAGGTTGGGCTGTACTCATGAAACTCCATCTCCTGCTTATGAGGGAACAGTTCGTGGGACAGGTTTAGACCTTTTATCTTTTACTTTAACAGGAGCAATTTGGAAGGTGTCTTACCATACCCATTTGACACAGAAGGTCAGAATGGCAAAAGGCAAACACAGGGGCATCACCTCCATTTCAAAGCTAGAGGATTATCATCTTTTTACTAATTTCTGTACCTGTTTTCACCATGGCTTTTATTGGACTCTCCTTTCAAGTACATAATTAGGATTGCTTTACTGATGGGACATTTGGATCAATAGTTTAGCCAATTTTCTGCTAGTGAAATTAATCACTATGTTCATTGGGAAAACGTTTGTTCAGTGGTATAGAAATTTCAGTGTGTCAAGTAGGGAGGTAAAAAAAAAAAGAGGCAGTATAAATTGTTCTACACATCAGGCCATATCTGCTGCACTGGCTGTTGGCACCCCTGGCACAGTGTGTGACGCTTCCAAAGATGGTTTTCCTGCTCCACCCCTATAATGGTGTCTCTCATTTCTCCAGTCTGTCTTCTCTCTTTAATTATAATTTCTTTTTGTTCTCATCTCCTCTTACTTCAGTTTCCTTCAAAAAAGCAACATCGCTTTCCCTATCATTCTTTGTCTTTCACATTTCTCCCCTGTTCTGTTGTTCATGTCTATTTTTTCTTTTGCCATGCTATGATGTCTCTTCCCCCTCCCACTCTCCTTTTTCTGTCCCACATTCCTCCCCATTATTTTTAGTTTGATTCCAGAGTGGTTTCCCCCTCTTCTCTTTCCATCTCCCTGAGACTCCACTGTGACAGTTTGCCCCCCTTAGGGTGCCACCGGACCTGCTGAGATACCACTGAGTCTGCCTGTTCTGCCAGCCTGGACACCCTATTTACCTGTCTTGTTGAGCCAGGCTATTAAGCCTCCTCCAGCACACACAGGCAGGGCCACACCCAACTGCAGAAAGACACAGACACTGAGACCGGCTCTGGGAAGGCTCATCTTAAGGGACTTGCCCCAGCACTCAGGGGTCCACCTCCCTTGGAGTGCAGACCCAAAGGTATATTGTGAAATCCGCTTTCTTCCTCAATGGGGAGGAAGGTACGCACAGCCTCTTACCACCGCCCCCCAGTTATGAATTGCACAAACTGGGTTATATTATAAGCAAGAATAAGTTTATTAAATACAAAATTTTAAGTGAATATAAGAGATAACAGACAGAACAAAGCAGATTACTGAGCAAATAAAATATGCAAACTAAGTTTGTTTCACTAAAGAAATTGGTTACAAATAGTAATTTCTTACTCTACCTATTGTTGCAGGTTGATTGCACAAAGTCTTTAAAGGTAGCTGCACTGGTCTGCAGCTTGAGACCTTAGGTATTATTACTCACAAGCTAGTCGCCTTTCCAGCTTGGGCTCAACCCTTCTCCCCCCAGTTCAGTTCTTGCTTCCAGGTGTTTTTCAGGGTCTCTTTGGGTGGGGAGGCAGAGGAGAACCTAGATGATGTCACTCCCCTGCCTTATACTGCTCTTGTGTAAGGTGGGAACGCTTTGTCTCCCAGTGGAAAAACACTGACATTCCAAAAGGCGGGAGGGGTATCCAGTACCAGGTGACTGATACCCATGTCTCTGCGTGGCTGTGGCAGCCATTGCTTGCAGGCTGTCTCAAGCATCCACAGGAAGACTATGCTCTTTTACAGTCCATTGTCTTTGCTAATGGGCCGTAAGCACTGTCTGGCGTTTTCATTGTTGTACCTGAAGAGCTAGTTAGGGGTGACACACAAAGTAACCCATTTGAAATACAGATACATAGTCAATATTCCTAATTTCAGATACAGAAATGATACAGGCCTACAAATTGGATAGTCACATTCAGTAAAACCATAACCTTTCCAATGATACCTTACATGAGCCATCTTGCATAAAGTACATCTCAGTTGTGTCATATCCACATCATAAGCATATTTTCATAAAGAATATGGAGTGTAATGTCACATCCACCTCTCTCTCTGCCCAGCTGAAGTCTGAGCCTTTCCTTTGCTTCTCACTGTGTTTATCTGTCCTCTCCAAGACACCTCTCTCCCTCAGGAAAGCTGCTGGTGTGGTGGTTCATTTTGAGGGAAAATCAGTGTCCATCCTTTGTTGCCCCATGGCTCCCCACTCAGCAGAGGGGATATTGACACAGTTTAGGGTATGGGAGACAAGATTTCCTTTTTCTCTTCTCTCATGTTACCAGTTTCCTTCCTCTTGAGGGCTATTACTGCTGCTTTTCAGCATTTATATTTGAGAAGCAGCTATCTTCTTTTTCTGCTCCCCCATTTGTACACAGTGCCTGCCACTTCTACTGCCTCCCTCCTGTGGCTGGAGACTATGCTGGCAGCTCAGCTGAGGAGAGGAATAGCTGGGAAGGAGCTTGAGGTGGCTCTTGCACTGTTGGCAATTTTCCATGAGATGCTCCCTCCCTCCCCAACTGCCATTCTGAATCAGTTCTGGAGGGCCCAGAAAACAATTAGGCCTGCAATTGCAGGCTTTCTGCACCACAGTTACAATAGGCATTCTGAAAGAGCAGAGTTGCTGTCTTGCTTGGCATAAGATACCAAACACGAAAGTACTGTAGTGTGAACATTTGGCAAAATGAAGTGAAGTTCTAGTCACATTGCACCTTTTTGCCAAAAGAAAATGAGCCTCAATGTGGGTCTGCTCTTTGCTTTTTTTGTATACACTGTAAAAAGAGGCTGCTAATCTTCAGTGCATGTAATAATTTATATAATGTACATATTTAAATGTGTATATTCCCACACAAGAAGCTGCGTTAACTTTGAGTTCACATTTCTGGACCACATATCCCACCAATGCAACCCCTAAAAAAATGCAGGGAAATAAGCAAGTAAGTGATTCAATTCCCCATCTATACTCCACTTGTATGCTCTCTGGTTTACTTAGGAGGACACCCGAAAGCGGCTTGTAGCTCTTTAATGGGCCGCAGACCCCCAGTTGAGAACAGCAGTTCTATAATTAGATGTAACCAACTCAGAAACAGATATGAACTCCTGTATCACTGTAACAGTCTTTCCACAGAGTCACAGACAGTCCCCTTGGGCTCTCCAGCCTATCTTGCCATCCAGGCACGCTGCCCTTGGTGATAAATGGTCACTTACACCAAAGAAATCACAAAATATTCAGATTGCTCCCAGACCCAAGAGACCAGTCAGTTACCCCAGATCAGTTTTTACCTTACCTCTCACACCAAAGACAATGCTGGTAGCCAATCGTATAGTAAACTAATTAAGGATTTATTAACTATAAAAAATTAGTTATTTATAGCTTAAAGCAGGCAACACATATACACAAAAATTCAGACCATGGTTCCAAAAGGTGACAGATTAGTAATCTGTCAACTCTGAATGTCTTCTAAGGCTAATCCAGGTTGATCCTGGGGAGTTCGGTCTTCTTGTTTCTTAACTCCAGCCTTTGCAAGGGTTCAAACACAGAAATTCAGTTTCTCCTTGTCAGGGATTTTTATCCCCCTACTCCAGAGTTCAAACTGATGGGATGAGTTCATCCATAAGTCTCCCCTTCATTAGGGAGTTAGGAATGCAATCAACAGGGCCTCTCTCCTTTGATGGCACACAATACCTTATTTGTTTTTAATGGGCCATCTCCAGCGCTTTACCTTAATCAATGCTGCTTTTCCTGTTCAGTGAGCTTCACAATTACAGAGGTTTACTATGCAAACATTCAGTATAATTTTAAATTATGGGCTATAGAAATTTAAGTGAGATCAATACATGCAGCATCCTATAAGCATTTAATAGAGTCTAAGCTAGTGTCCCCAAATTGTGAGGCATGCCCCCCAGGGGGGCATGGAGGAACATTGTGGGGGAGATGGTGGAACCTGGGCCAGTCCACATGGGGTGGGCGGGGAGGAAGTGTGACCAGCCTCACTCTGCCCTCAGCTCCGCTCCAGCCCCGCCCCCAGTCTTGGACCCTGGCTGCAGCCTTGGATTTCGGGGTGGGGGTGGGGCACAGATAGGCTCCATTATTGATAAAGGAGGGCATGACAGAAAAAGTTTGGGGACCACTGGTCTAAACACAGTCTTATCAACTTAACATCTAATATCTATTTTGCTTATGCTAACACACAGGTGAGCCAGACAGGTACAGCCACACAAAATAATAGAACAGTAATTATAGGAGAAAATCACCTAAAAGTGGGGGGGGGGGAGTGAACTATAGCATTTCAGCTGTTTCCAAGTTATTTTACATTAATAAAAATATTCCAAAGACCCTAAGAATGAACTAATCTACAAGAAAGGGACAGCAGTGAGGCTGTAATTTTAACTTTATTTAGGAGGACAGGGAATAATTCATTAACTGAATATTTGGCACTACTCAAAGGGTGAAAAGTTAAACATGTGCATGTGTCTTTGCAGGATCGAGGCTTTAAGGTTCAGTATGTGACTCATCGAGGCTAAAAATGGGAACTACATACCATACAAAAAGAGAGATTCTGAGCTTTCCAGTGGGCCACAGGACTTGCATCTAGTCCTATAAGTTTCTGAGCTATTGGACCTTAACATCACAGAGAAAGTATAGAAAAGCTATCTGAGGTCATTTTTAGAGGTTGCTAAAATGTATTAGTAATGATTTTCCTCTCCCCTTGAGTCCTCTGCAATTGGACTCCTATTACCCAGCATGTGCGAAAGCCTATCTAATTTTCATCTGTTAGGGGCGCAGGTTTTTTTACAGTGACATGCCAATTAGGAGCCTATATAATTTTTCTCATTAACAACCCTAACCAGCTGGAAACACATTTCTGCCCACATTTTCCCCAATCACGTCCAAGACCCCATGTCTTGTATGGCACATTAGACCTAAATTGGGTAGCAGGAACCCCAGAATTATGTGGCGCAACCTCCCCAAGCTCCCTCCTCTTTACTCACTGCACTCTCCCAATCCAGCCCAATCAGTGCAGTATTATTTATGGTGTTTATTTTGATTTTGCACTGGCCCCCGAGTAAATGGTCAATGTGCTGAGGAGTTTTGTATTGAGTGTAACTGCATTGCAGAGGAAAGCCTGTGTCAGAGAGTTTGGAGGCATATGGGGGTTTGACACCCAGAAAGGCAATTAGGCATTTAGGACTAAATCCTCAGCTGGTATAAACAACTGTATCTCTATTGACTTCACTGCTGCTGATCTCCACCAGCTGAGGATTTGGCCCTTGTTATCTATGGGACAGTTGAGGCTTTTGGTAGTGAGACGGGAATTCATCTCCTCTTTCCATTCATCCCTCTGCCATATTCACAGCAACAAGATGCCCTGCCACCATAATGTCTGTCATTTCAGCTGGCAATAAGCCCATATTACAGTCTGCTCACTACTAGTGGGCCTCCTCCTGGTCACTCTGGGGATTAGCTGATTCCAGGTCAGACACCTCCTTTCTGCCTCTTGCCCTGCCTTCAGTTCCTGGCTCTCTGAGGGGCTAGAGGCTCTGTGTTTGTGTCTTAGCCCATTGACCAAGTCGTATGTGTCATCCTCTTTCGGGGTATCAAAGTCTTTTCTTACAAACAGGCCCAGACAGGCTTCCCCTTCACTGCCCATCTAGTGCCACTTCCCCAGCAGTGGATAGGGGAACCTGAGCCCACCTTCTACTCCAGGTTCCAGCTCAGGGACCCACTACACCAGGGGCTCTCAACTTTTCCAGACTACTGTACCCCTTTCAGTAGTCTGATTTGTCTTGTGTATCCCAAGTTTCACCTCACTTAAAAACTACTTGCTTACAAAAAGACACATAAAAATACAAAAGTGTCACAGCACACTATTACTGAAAAATTGCTCACTTTCTCATTTTTACCATATAACTATAAAATACATCAACTGGGATATAAATATTGTACTTACATTTCAGTGTATAGTATATAGAGCAATATAAACAAGTCATTGTCTGTGTGAAATTTTAGTTTGTACTGACTTCGCTAGTGCTTTTTATGTAGCCTGTTGTAAAACTAGGCAACTATCTAGATGAGCTGATGTACCTCCCGGAAGACCTCTGCGTACCCTCAGGGGTACACATACCTAAGAACCACGGATCTAATCAGCAGCCAAGGTCTTTTCCATTCTGGACCTTATTTTCCCTGAGCCTTTCCTAACCTTCTGGCTCCCTACCCATCTCTGGGTTTGCCAGCCCCAAAAGTCCCCCAAGAGTAATTGTAGGTAATTTTACCTCTGTAGCCCTCAAACACACCTCCCTTATCCCAGAGAGTGACTACAGACTACTGCCCTGCAGCCCCCTCTCTGCTGCTGCCAACCTTCTGTCTTTATAAACCCAATCTGGCTGGTTCCTCTTCAGCTGGGCTCCTCCATTATTCAGTCAGGGGATTACTTAAACCCCCGATTCTCCTCAATTGTGGCCTGGCTGGTTAATTGGCCCCCTTCTTAACCTACATTAACCCCTTCAGGGAAAGTGTGGGGTGAACACCCCATCACACCATAACTTAGTGTTTCTGCTAAAATGATCAGCAGTAAAATAATTAACAAAACTAACATTTAAATTATCATCAGAATTCAAAGTCAGGGGAATGAGGTGATTCACATCTCTGTGAGATTCACTCAGTGTGCCTGCAGACTCAGGCAGATACCCCTACATCATTTTGCATTCTGTTCATATTTTGAAGGTTTTATTCCCAACCAAGAGAGTGACTGTTTTAAATTAAAACATATTCTGTAGCACAATTAGATGGTAGTTTTAGAATAACCTTCAACCGTGCATCAGTTAACACAGCTGCATAATCCCATTATACACAGAGTGCTGACCTATGCAAGATAATGTAGAGGCTACCAGTGCAGGGAGTAATGCTTTCATACCAGAGGAGATGTACTTCTTGAAGTCTAGGTGTGGAGCAGTAGAACTAAGCAGTTTGAGCCCACAGTCATGGTCACTGCCTTTAAAGGATGACATTGCATTGACATATCTATTAGGGTTAAGGGATTGCTCTCAGTTGTATCATGCTGGGACTTTACCCCACTGTGTACCCACAATGCCCCCCACATACATTTGCTTAGTCTCAATCTCTCTAGCCAATCCAGACCTCTGACAACTCCCTGCTTCAGGATATGTTCCTCTTTTGAGACTGCACAATTCATAAGACGCTCCTGGGTATTGTGCCACTACATCTGGGATTTGCATCAAAGGAAACCTGAATGCGGATAGAATGTAATCCCTTTCTCTTCCCAAAGAGCATCTCCTTCCCTGATGGATGCTTATTGCCAGATGCTACTCAAGGGGTACTGACAAAAGCACACTGTTTCTTGTGTGTTGCCTTTCCCAGATCACCTTATAACTTCTCCAGATATAAATGATCGTTATGTATGTCCCACCTGTACCTTTGCCAGACTTCCTTCTCTGGCAATAGAAACTTGGTACAATGTGTTCTGTAAATCCAGTTAAAGGAATATAATCATGCTCTGGGACTTCCTGGGACCAGCAGACCTCTTCTTCCTTCCTGTGCCTGTTTATTCTGAGCCAGTTCCCAGTGTTAGGAAGCTGAACACTGCAGTGATTGTACCAAGTAGGTACAAAGCGCTGCCAGTGCGATGTCTATTTGTCACTGGCTGCAGTTTATACAATGGCTGGTCTAATCAAACAGCGTGTAATGAATGGGGAGGTGGTGTGCAATGCTCACCTGTTGGAGGCACTAATAGGTGGATTTTATGGCATACAATGTGGTATGCATGTACCACTTGCATCTGGTTGCATCCTTGGGGAAATCCTATGGCAGGGGCATTCTCCAGTCTATACTCACCCCCATCATCAATGCTTCTGTAAGGAGCAACTTTTGGTAAGCACAACTAATTTGTGCCCGGTCATAGGGTCCACTCACCACTAGGAGCGCCTCATGGCCATGTCTGGGGGTTAGCACCACTCAGGTCTGACCTGCCCTGCTGCCGCTCTCTGTCTCTGCAACTCTGGGTGATCCTTCTTCAAGATTCGCCCTTTGGCTAGGTCACTATATGTGTTTCCTCCTTCCAAGGTATCAAAGTCCTTCTGCATTGACAGTCTCAGTCAGTCTTCCCATGCACTGCGCCCTGATGGTGCCGCTTCCTCAGTGGCTGGTAGGGGAACCGGGGCCTGGCCACCAGTCCAGGGACCCTGTATCTGGCAACTGTGCTTTTCCTCAGCCATGTTGCTCCTTCCCTCAACTCCTTCCTACAGCTTCTGTTTCCCCTGACCTTCTATGGGTATCTCTTCTCCCAGGGAGTAACTGCAGACTACTTCCCTACAGCCTCTTTCTGTTGCCAGCTCTCTGGCTTTATTAATCTGACCTTGCTCCTCCCCACAGCTGGACTTCATCAGCAAATTAGGCCTTAGCATGCCCTAGCTTTCCCCAGGTGCATCCTATAGGTTAGTTGGCCTAATTTACCCCTTCAAGCCTTGTGTGGGGTGGACACCTCATCACAGACCCCAGTTTGTACTGTCTTTTGAAAATATTCAGCTAGTGCAAATTCCAGTTGTGCCTGCTGTTTTGGGGCAAACCCCCAATTTAGTGGTGGAAACTCTTTGAAAATATAGCCCATAAAGAAAATACATACATGTTTAGTACTATAACAGTCTAGGAGGAAATTTTCAAAGGCATAAAGGACAGCAAGGAACCCATCTTCCTGTGACACAGGCAAACCAGTTTAGATTAAAAGCAATAGGCAGTTCATCTGTCTGTGAACCTCAGAAGAATGTCAAGAGTCATTGTAATGTGCCAACTTGTAAAATGTAACTGAATTGTTAAGTTTGGCTATATCCCAGTTGCTTATTTGTATCCGCTTGTCTATGAACCTATTCATTGCTACTGTTATTGTATCCACTTATTAGAATAGAACAAAGGAAAAACTTGTCATACTGCATTTACATGGACATGCCCTGCTAATTACATTTACGCTAAGTTTACCTGTGATTGCTGTCTGTATACTTAATTAACCTTGAAACAATCATGTGTTACTGTTTAGTTTTGAATTCATGTGTAAAACTGCATGAAAGCTAATGTTTTTGACTATCATATTGTTCCCGTTTACCTGCCCCCATTTGTCCAAAGTTGCTCAGCAAGGAGAAACATCGACTTCAAAGCGTGGGGCATTGTGCGCACAACAAAGGGAAATCTCCGGACACATTCTGTGCTAAAAACACTTGGCAGGCTGTTTTTAATGATAAATATTGGACCCTGGGAATGATCCTGCCGTCTCTGATATTTTTGCATACTACCAGGGGGCTTTCCAGATATAAGACATAGTTTCCCAAATCCATTATGAAAAGACTCTAAGAGACTGACAGACTACTACATGTCTGCTATCATTTTGGACTACATACTCTGATCCAGGTGCAATGTATTTTATTTGCTTTAACCTTTGCTATAACTCTCACTACTTGTTCCTAATTAATAAATCTTTAGCTTTAGTTTACTAAAGGATTGGCTACAGCTTTATCTTTGAGATCTGGAGCATATTTTGACCTGGGGATAAGTGATTGGCCTTTTGAGGCAGGAAGTAACCTAATGTGTGCTGAATTTGGTTTTAACAACCTTTCATCATAAAATCTAGTCTGTCTGGGAGGTAAAATAGGGGTTGAAGTGCCTAAAGGGGTCTGTCTGTGGCTCCATGGTAAAACTAATATAGTGGTCCAGGAGTTCACTTTTGTTACTGGCTTGGTAAAATCCGATGATAGAATATAGTACCTGTCTGGGGTGCCTACCCCGATTTCTGACAGTCTGCCTTTGACAATCTCCCCCGTAAATGTCACTTGCTATAAAGAAAATGAAAAACTTACTTGTGCTTATATCACTCATGAGCATTGTGGTCATCCTAGACTTCTAGAACTAAAAACTTGTTAAGACCCTATATATATATCCTCCTTTATCTCGCTGTATTATACAATAGATGTGATTACACCATGTACTATTTTTCTTAATGAAGGCACCTGCATAGCTCCACATTCTTGTGGCCTAAATGCCTAAGGCCTACAAACAGTCCAGCTGTTAAGGGACCAAAATGTCAAAGCAACCCCTAGCTGGATTCACAGGTATCTACACAAGCAAGCACTTAACCTACTTTCTCTTACTCTTAATTCTACCTGCCTGCTGAATAAAAAAGGGCTAATCTCTGATGAGTTCTCTATTTTCACACTTAAAAATGTATATTTTCTTAGTATTTTATGCTTTTTCTAGTAGGGTAACAAGTTTAACTATGTCTGCCATGGAATTTTTAATGGAGTTTTTTCCTCCCCAGCCAGAGAACCTTTGACACTAGCTGTTCTCTCAAATTGCTCCCTTAGGGATATTTGAAAAAAAGCCTGGTTGAAGATCTCTGAGAAATGTCTCATATAGTGTCTGTCACAGACCAGCTTTGCTATGACTTTAGTGTTGGGTAGATGACACAGCTCTCAAGAAGGGAGGTCATTTTCACCTTGAGTCAAAGGGGGACAAATCTCTATATCTTTTGCTGCTGGAAAACTCTGGTGCCAATGTTCATACCAAACAGTAACAGGTTTTAAAAACAACAACATTGGCATCATGCCTAGCATTTAAATCTCTCAAGCCATTCCTTTTAATTGGAGTTGTGGTATCAACCTCTTTCCTGATAACACTCAAGCAGAGCACTTGGAACTATTGTAAACACAGGCCAAGGCCTATCCTGGAGTCAATACCAACATCAGCCTCAAATCAGTCACTAAAATCTTGTGTGTTGGCTGGAGAAATAATCTTTGAAGCCATCCTCCCTGTCTTGAGACCAGATTCTTCAGTCTTTAATTGAGTAACACATCCATTGACTTTAATGGGAGGTTTTCCTCAATTAAGGGCTGTCAGCTTTGCTTTTGGTCTTTTCTTTAACTATTACAGGAATGATTCAAGTTTTTTGCTCCACAGCAGTGAATACATTACATCATAGTAAAAACGCTTAAAATGTGGTGTTCATTATACACCCTGATAAAGACGTTGAGGCTGCAAGCATACAGCCAGTACTAGCGACAACATCTGTATGGCTGCCAAAAATCAGGACGCATGAGGAAAGACCCTTATGATGTCGTCCTCTGTATATGTTTTCTCTTTGTATTTACTGCTGGGTCACCTCACTGTCAGCCTTGGGCTTTGAAGGAAATTCCACTTATTTAGCCAGTTTCATCAGCTTGGGCTTTAGTATTTCTGGCAGATTTATTGCCATCTAAAAAATCGAGGAAAAAACCCATGGTGTCAAGAAGCAGCTTGACTCTCAGAATGTTGAAGAAGTATTAAGGTGCAACTGTGAAGAAGTGTTTGGTATTGACAGATCCACTGGCATAGTGTTGGCATTGCCTTCAGGACCGGCTCTAGGCACCCGCAAAGCAAGCACGTGCTTGGGGCGGCACATTTCTGGGGGGGGGGGGCATCCCGGCCGTCCTTTATTTCCCCCTGGCCCCGCTCAGTCAACCAATAAGCTCCTGTATGGGGCGGGGCGGTGGAGCCCCCGCCGGGGGAGCAGGGCGATGTGGCTCCTCCCCCCCCATTAATTTCAAATGGCCCACCTTGATTATCATACACATTGTAAGGAGAGTGATCACTTTAGCTAAGCTATTACCAGCAGGAGTGTGGGGTGGGGGGAGAAAAAACCTTTTGAAGTGATAAACACCCCTTTTTTCATGGTCTGTGTGTATAAAAACATCCTCAGTGCATTTTCCACTTTTATGCATCCGATGAAGTGAGCCGTAGCTCACGAAAGCTTATGCTCAAATAAATTGGTTAGTCTCTAAGGTGCCACAAGTATTCCTTTTCTAATTTCAATTGAAAGTACCACTGCAAAAAATTTAGATTTCACTGAATTATTAAAAGACTACCCAAGTATAAAAACTAGAGAAATTCAGTTCATATAAAGTCTTTTAATTTATGAGAAACTGGGTGCACCGGAAGACACTAACATTTTTCATTACAGTGTATAGTTGAACCCAAATTGTTTGTAATTGTGATTTTGTTAAAATTAAATGAGTACACTAGTAGGAAATTGTTTTATTTCACTAACTACAAATTCTCTGTTTTCATTTTCTTTTTAATTTTAAGCAGTCAAAACAAATCAAAACACAAAACATTGCAAAATGCAACCATGTGTAAAAGCCACACAAAAAAAGTGGGGGCGGCCAAAGATTTTTTTGCTTGGGGCAGCAAAAAACCTAGAGCCGGCCCTGCTTGCCTCGTTGCTTGACCATAGCATCTACTTCCCTGCAAATGCTAATGAGGGTGAAGAGGATTATCCTTTGACACAGACAGTCTCACTGCTGAGATGAGGTTATCTTTCCTAGTCTTCTGCCAGCAGAGTGAGTCCAGCTCATAGGTCACACCTTCTCAAATGCCAGCAAGAACACGGGAAGTTTCTTCGGCATTGACTGGCTTAGTGTCGCACCTCAGCCCTGGCGAAGGAGCATTTGGTAAATGAAGAAATAAGGTTAAGTCTACACTTGGAGTTGGGGGTGCGATTCCCAGCTCAAGTGGACATACTCGTACTAGCTGTCATCAAGCTAGCGCACGAAAAAAGAGGGTACAGCCTCAGTGATACTGGCAGCTGCGAGCAGCTGCGAGCAGCAGCACAGGCTAGCTGCCCCAAGTATCTAGCTACGAGGTCAGGGCAAGTTTATACTCGGAGCAGCTACTCTGGGCTGCTGCTCACCACTGCCCCAGCTATTGTGGCTACACTGAGGGTTGAAAAAGGAAGAGGATATATTCAATAACTGTCACTGAAAAAATAAGGAAACACCAGCTGCTTTGGTCCAAGATATTGCTGATTTGAACAAAATCATTTATGCATCCCTTTAAGTGTCAATTCAAGAAGAATTACTCCATTCCAATGATTTTTTAAGAGATGCTTTTAGTATGTCAAATATATCTCTAGATTTCTTGCTGTGCAATTGCTGAGACAGCATCGTTGGTTCTGTACTTTGGAACACTACCTTGAAGTTAATATGCCGTGCTAGACTTGCCTTGGAAAGTCCTAATGTCTTTAACTTTAAAGCAGATGAGCTTGTGGCAAAATTTGAAGAGACAAGATGATATCTCCTGGATGTCTAAATCTCATTGTCTTGCTGTCCCCAATATGGAAAGCGTCTATGCTAGTAGCAACCAGAAACCTTTATTCACTGTTAATACAGAGCCAGTTCTTATATACCATTTCCTTTTCCGGTGTATCCTTTGGTTCCTTCTCCAAAGGGCCAGTTGTGTATTAACCTCTTCCAATTCTAGGCTTTGGATTTAGGAGACACAACTTTGATATCACAATTGCTCTCTCTCATATGCGCACATGCATGCGTGCACACACACACAGAAATATCTTACACTCTGTTAGCCTCACAAACAGTATTTACCAATTGCCCGGAAGAGGTAACAGCTCATCTTCATGATCTAGGTTTCCAAAACTAGTCCAAGGAAGATGTAATAAAAACTGCAGCTGGCTTTCACCTCACTTTTTAAATGTTTTCTTATCACTTGAGAAGTATCTACTCTTTCCTGTTGAAACTGAACTTTGTGGGATCTGTTTTGGAAGCACCTGAACAGAGGGATTCCTTGCAGGGGACAACTTAAATAAAATGCAGATTCTTGGCCATACTTGCCATTGGAAGTGGAAGGTAAGGATACTGAAATGAACGGGAGTACTTGTGGCACCTTAGAGACTAACAAATATATTAGAGAGACCAGTGATACATTCTATAGGGTACAAAGTGAATCCTTGCCAATGACAAATGCCATCATGCAATGCAAAGTTCAAAATGCTGTTAAAGGGTGTGACATTACAAGGAATAGATGAACTTATGCACACAAACAGCTATTTCCAGCTTTCTTTGCTCCAAAAGAATAGTTGTATGTATATTAAAGTTGCTGAATGTGGCAACAGAGATATTTTTATGAAGTTCAGGTCAGCTGCACTCCAAGAGTTCCATTAAGGCCATTTGGGAAGCGTAAAAATGGAAGTCCTTCTCAGAAGTTGTGCGTGGTGAACAGGGATTAGTACATAAATGGCGGAAATGGCAAAATAACGTCAGCAAATACAACACATCTAAACGTGCTCCTTTTCATCCTTGGGAGTGGCCCACCACCCCACTGTAATGAATCCACATGAGAACATCACCTTTATATACTAGATTTCATGGCAGGATGTATGGTGTCTCTCATCCATCAGTTTTTAATAAAAAGACTTCTCCATTTTTGTCTGCATTCTCACTTTGGCCCTGCACAAACCTATGTTCGCTTCACTATAGGCAGTAAAATTATTCTTCTATGATCTTATACAATACATGTTTGAGGGATTCCAGTAGTGTTCCTGTCACCTTATCTGTCTATGAACTCAGATACAGATAGGGAGTACATATGGCACACTTCAAACACACACAGTGTGGAGACTATAACTGCATTGGTTAGGTAGAAATGGAGCGGATAGCTGCAAGACTAGCTGTGACTGATCTTGTTTGGGTGGTGCAGAACCTGACAGCTTAACATTGTTTGCTTACTCATCAGAGGGGCTTTTTCTAGTATCCTATTTGAAAAGGACATTTGGCTCTGGCACTGACTCATTTGTCATAGGTATTCTCTGAGCTTATATATCTGGCAGTTATTTCTACTCCCTGGAGGACGCACTCAGTCAGTGATTCAATGAGCCTTCTTTCTCTTAAAGAAGACACAACTCTTTAGCTACAGTAGAGCCAGTATTCCTCTAATTAGCATCCTGGTTTGGGGATCTGTATTGGTAACACTTTCTGAAGGCAGTGAAGGTACTCTGAGAACAATTAAATCTTCTATGCATAAAACAGACTATTTTAATGGAAACAAAATATCCTGTTTTGAGTAGGAATAAGGACCTCAATTCTTGTGTTAGTTGTGGAGGTCGTCCTTAAGTAAATCAAATTTTATTTTTAAAAATAAAACTAAGAATTAAACATAGATATACTCTGCTTTGTAATATTTCTAGAAAAAGAAGCAGATATTAATTACACAGCAATACAATTCAGGTAAGACTTTTCTCAGTCTTTTTGTCTACACTGCAGGACAATAAACGAAGCATCCAAACAGAGGGGAGGTAACAAGGAAACAGGAGAGGACTAAAGTCTGTCCATCATTTGTGGGGGTTGAGGTGAAGAAATCAGGGAGAGCAAGTTATATCTGATAGAAAAGAAAACATATTCAAGTACAATTCTTTGCTGGAACACAGATTGAGCTACAGGAAGTGAGGGCCTGATCCAAACCCCATTGAAGTCAATGGGAATCATGCCACTGACTTCAAGAGGAGTAGGGTCAGGCCCTAAAGGCATAAAAGTCAATTTAATCTCCCCCGCATAGTTCCATTTCAGAGTCTGTATATTGTTTCCTGTCTTCATGTTCTTCCGAAGTTCCATACCAAAATGGAAACGTCTTGCTGCTGTGCATGACCCAGAACTTCACTGCAAACAGGATAGAGGTGGAGACCCTTCATCAATAAAATCTTTAACTGCATTCAGCACTTGGCATTTTCTTTATTAAGGGCCTGATCCTTCACCATTTGGGCCAAAGGGAGCTCTGCCATTGACTTCAGTAGGTCCAGGATCAAGCCCTTGCTGAGTTGCAGCAATCGTATTAGGAAAAACTAGTAAAATACTGTCTCCTGTTTTAATTCCTTTTCTTATACAGGAGTCCCTCTCGAACTCAAGTATCTATAAGGGTCCTATTAAAGGAGCACAATCAGCCTGAAATCTGATGAATTTCAAGAAATTAGTTTAAAATAGTATCAGATACTACCACTGACCCTCCGCACCCCTGCCAATTTTTGTGGTTTTACAATCGCATTGTCTTACTTTAAAAAATGTTGTTCTCTCTCCTATTGCTGTGTAAATAACACCCCCCACCCCCCAACACACAGGGGGAAATTAGTAAGTGACTTTATTTGGTAGAACCATTCTATACACACAGTGCTGTCAAATGCACAAAGTAAACAAATTGAGAAAAATATTTGTCCTCCTAATCTTTCAGCTATAGCGAAATGGTGTCCTTTCAAAAATGCCAGTGGTAACACATTTATCTTTGTATTAGGGCTTTCGATTAGTCGCAGTTAACTCATGCAATTAACTCAAAACAATTAACCACGATTTAAAAAATTAATTGTGATTAATCGCACTGTTAAACAATAGAATACACATTGAAATTTATTAAATATTTTTTGGATGTTTTTCTACATTTTCAAATATATTGATTTCTATTACAATACAGAATACAAAGTGCATAGTGGTCACTTTATATTATTTTGTATTACAAATATTTTCACTGTAAAAATGATAAACAAAAGAAATAGTATTTTTTAATTCACCTCATACAAATACTGTAGTGCAATCTCTTTACTGTGAAAGTGTAACTTACAAATGTAGATTATTTTTGTTACATAACTGCACTCAAAAATAAAACAATGTAAAACTTTTGAGCCTACAAATCCACTCAGTCCTACTTCTCGTTCAGCCGATGGCTAAGTTTGTTTACATTTACGGGAGATACTGCTGCCTGCTTCTTATTTACAATGTCACCTGAAAGTGAGAACAGGCATTCGCATGGCACATTTGTAGCTGGTGTTGCAAGGTATTTACGTGCCAGATATGCTAAACATTCATGTGCCCCTTCATGCTTTGGCCACCATTCCAGAGGACATGCTTCCATGCTGATGATGCTCATTAAAAAAAGAATGCATTAATTAAATTTGTGACTGAACTCCTTGCGGGAGAATTGTATGTCTCCTGTTCTTTTTCACCTGCATTCTGCCATGTATTTCACATTATAGCAGTCTCGGATGATGACTCAGCACATATTCATTTTAAGGACACTTTCACAGCAGATTTGACAAAATACAAAGAAGGTACCAATGTGAGATTTCTAAAAATAGCTACAGCACCCGACCCAAGGTTTCAGAATCTGAAGTGCCTTCTAAAATCTGATCGGGATGACGTGTGGAGCATGCTTTCAAAAGTCTTAAAAGAGTAACACACTGAAGCGAAAACTACAGAACCCGAACCACCAAAAAATAGAAAATCAACCTTCTGCCGGTGGCATCTGACTCAGATGATGAAAATGAACATGCATCGGTCCACTCTGTTTTTGGATCGTTATGGAGCAAAATCCGTCATCAGCATGGACTCATGTCCTCTGGACATGGTGGTTGAAGCATGAAGGGACATATGAATCTTTAGCGCATCTGGCACATAAATATCTTGCGGCGCTGGCTACAACAGTGCCTTGCAAAGACTTGTTTCTCACTTTCAGCTGACATTGTAAACAAGAAGCGGGCAGCATTATCTCCTGCAAATTGTAACCAAACTTGTTTGTGTGAGTGACTGGCTGAAGTAGGACTGAGTTGACTTGTAGACTCTAAAGTTTTACATTGTTTTATTTTTGAATGCAGTTATTTTTCTGTACATAATTCTACATTTGTAAGTTCAACTTTCATGATAAAGAGATTGCACTACAGTACTTGTATTAGATGAATTGAAAAATACTATTTCTTTTGTTTTTTACTGTGAAAATATTTGTAATCAAAAATAAAGTGAGCACTGTACACTTTATATTCTGTGTTGTAATTGAAATCAATATATTTGAAAATGTAGAAAACATCCAAAAATATTTAAATAAATGGTATTCTATTATTATTTAATCACGCGATTAATCACGATTAATTTTTTTAATCGCTTGAGAGCCCTCCTTTGTATGTAACCAGCAATGCTACTGGATTCTGCAAAAGAATGAAAGATATTGTAGAAAACTAAATTCATCCTTTGCTGCATCTGCATAGCCGGATTCTCAGATTTGAGATTGAGTTACACACACCAGTTGGTCCACAGGCCTTGTTTTGCCAGTCATCTTAATTTCCTCAGTCTCCATCACCATCTTGCCTCTTGTTTTTTCCACGTGCTGGTGATGAACCTCCAGACTTTTCGATTTAATGCCCACCGTAGAGAGCTTAAGCAACAGCGCTTCCACTTTATGATCCAGAAGTGGGAAATTGCTTCCCAGAGTGGATTACAACTTATCTGTTTTCTTTTTGAAAGCTTGCAGCTGTTCTCTAATGGAGAGCTCTCCTGCTGCAAAAGGTAAGGGAGGGGCAGCACATCCGGCAGTAGCTGTAACTGTGTCCAATGCATTGGCAGAGTGGGAACCAGGAGCCAAATTTTTAGTAATTGTTTTTAGCTATATGTTTGGTGTCAATCTCCCCCCACCTCACCCCCCCACCCCCCCCAAAATCTGGCCAGGCCCTGCTAAATCAGATTTGAATCTCTCTTCTGTCGGTTCATCTGGGAATACCCTGAGCATTAGATAAAATACGTGTGCATGTTGAGAGCTATACTGTCAACCAATAAATTGGTTAGTCTCTAAGGTGCCACAAGTACTCCTTTTCTTTTTGCGAATACAGACTAACACGGCTGCTACTCTGAATCCTGGTTTAAGAGTAGCTCATGAACTGTCTTTGCTTGCTCATTAAAGTTGTATGTCTTGAACATAATGTGACAGTGCTTGGTTTATTGTGTGTTTGACGCCCCAGTTAAATAAACATAATTATAGGCTGGGCTGATCACACTGTATCCCCTGTCTCATGCAGTGCAAAAGATGGACCTGCTCTGGGAATTAATAAGGGTTGCATAATGAAGGAGGCTGTTGTCTGTAGGGTCCTCTGCCTAATTTGTTGTAGAAGTAGGAAGGTATGTACTATTTTCAGGACTCAGAGAGGCAGGTCTAGGCCTGACCAAAACTAACCGCCCTCCCCTTCAACTAAGGGGAGGAACCACTAAGTCCAGGATCCTGTTGATTATGCAGGACACCGAGCAGAGAACCCCCAGCAGCACCCACTGCTCTTCAAAGTAGTCCCAGAAGTCAGTGATCACTGATCAGAGGAACTCTGCCTGAAGACATGAGCAGACGAGGAATCAGAAATAGACCCTGCGGTTGCAGTGTATCCACGCACCCTGCTCCAGCTTCCTCCTCCTGGAGGAATGGATGGCCATCTTGGCCAGCACCAGGAGGAGACTGATGAGGAGGTCCTACAACTTTGTGGGGCCACAGATGGGGTGTGCAAGTATCAGGAGGTGCCAGGAAATGTGAAGCCAGAACCTTCATGCATGATTCTGGAGGAGCCACTTTAACTATACTGGTGTAACTAAAGCAGTATAACCCCCTTCCCCGCCCCCCCGCCACTCCAGTGTGAACACAGTTATATTGCTCCTGCAGGAATTGTTCAGCATCTTGAAGGATCAAACCCTTAACGCTCGCTGGTCTGCATGGCAAAGTGTGAGACTCACAATATGCATCTGTTGATAATTCCAGTAATAGGTATGTGACCTTGTTTTATCAATAATTTAACAGTATTCAGAACTGTCTATTTCCTCCTCCATACATCCCCAGCAATTTTCTTTCATCACACCTGTCAGAGTAGTTTCAATCCTACTGCAAGGAAAGAAAATATAGAGACACATGTTATTCATGATGGCTGCTGATCCTTTAGTTTCACGCAGGAGCCTGGACAGAGTAACTCGCTTATATAGGCAAGGAGTCCTGTGGCACCTTATAGACTAACAGAGGTACTGGAGCATAAGCTTTCGTGGGTGAATACCCACTTCGTCGGATGCATGTAGTGGAAATTTCCAGAGGCAAGTATAAATATGCAAGCAAGAATCAGGTTAGGGATAACGAGGTTAGAACTATCAGGGAGGATGAGGCCTCTTTTAGCAGTTGAGGTGTGAACACCAAGGGAGGAGAAACTGCTTTTGTAGTTGGCTAGCCATTCACAGTCTTTGTTTAATCCTGAGCTGATTCTGCCCCGCCACCCCCACAAACATGATACAGTTCTGCGGTGATCTTGAAGCCTACTTTTGCCGTCTCCAACTCAAAGAATACTTTCAGGATAACACTGAACAGCACACTGATACACAGATACCCTCTCACCAACAGCACAAGAAGAAGAACTCCACATGGACTCCTCCTGAGGGTCGAAATGACAGTCTGGACCTATACGTAGGATGCTTCCACCGACATGCACAGGCAGAAATTGTGGAAAAACAACATCACTTGCCTCATAACCTAAGTCATGCAGAATGCAATGCCATCCACAGCCTCAGAAACAACCCTGACATTATAATCAAAGAGGCTAATAAAGGAGGTGCTGTTGTCATCACGAACAGGTCTGACTACCAAAAGGAGGCTGCCAGACAACTCTCCAATACCAAATTCTACAGGCCACTTTCCTCAGATCCCACTGAGGAATATACTAAGAAACTGCACCATCTACCCAGGACACTCCCTACACGAACATAGGAACAAATCAACATACCCTTAGAGCCCCAACCAGGGTTATTTTATCTACTATCCAAGATCCACAAACCTGGAAATCCTGGACGCCCCATCATCTCGAGCATTGGCATTCTCACTGAAGGACTTTCTGGATATGGGGACTCTACTCAGACCCTATGCCACAAGCACTCCCAGCTATCTCTGTGACACCACTGATTTACTGAGAAAACTACAATCTTCCAGAAAACACCATATTAGCCACCATGGATGTAGAGGCTCTCTACACAAACATCTCACACACAGATGGAATACAAGCTGTCAGGAACAGTATCCCTGATGATGCCACAGCACAACTGGTTGCTGAGCTCTGTGACTTTATCTTCATGCACAATTATTTCAAATTTGGTGACAACGTATACCTCCAGACCAGTGGCACTGCTATGGGCACCCACATGGCCCCACAATTCGCCAACATTTTTATGGCTGACCTGGAACAACGCTTCCTCAGCTCTCGTCCACTCATGCCCCTTCTCTACCTATGCTACATTGATGACATCTTCATCATCTGGACCCATGGGAAGGAAACCCTGGAAAAATTCCACCACAATTTCAATAGCTTCCACCCCATCATCAACCTCAGCCTGGACCAATCTTCACGGGAGGTCCACTTCCTAGACACCACAGTGCAAATAAGTGATGGTAACGTTAACACCACCCTATACTGAAAACCCACAGACCGCTATGCCTACCTTCATGCCTCCAGCTTCCATCCCGGATATACCACATGATCCATTGTCTACAGCCAAGCGTATTTGCTCCAACCCCTCAGATAGAGACCAACACCTAAAAGATCTTCACCAAGCATTCTCAAAACTACAATACCCACACGAGGAAATAGGGAAACAGATCAACAGAGCCAGACTTGTACCCAGAAGCCTCCTACTGCAAGACAAGCCCAAGAAAGAAACCAGCAGAACTCCACTGGCCATCACATACAGTCCTCAGCTAAAACCTCTCCAACGCATCATCAGTGATCTACAACCTATCCTGGACAACGATCCCTCACTTTCACAGGCCTTGGGAGGCAGGCCAGTCCTCGTCCACAGACAACCTGCCAACCTGAAGCATATTCTCACCAGCAACTACACACCACACCATAGTAACTCTAACTCAGGAACCAATCCATGCAACAAACCTCGATGCCAAGTCTGCCCACATATCTACACCAGCGACACCATCACAGGACCTAACCAGATCAGCCACACCATCACCAGTTCATTCACTTGCACGTCCACCAATGTAACATACGCCATCATGTGCCAGCAATGCCGCTCTGGTATGTACATTGGCCAAACTGGACAGTCCCTACGTAAAAGGACAAATGGACACAAATCAGATATTAGGAATGGCAATATACAAAAACCTGTAGGAGAACACTTCAACCTCCCTGGATACACAACAGCAGATTTAAAGGTAGCCATCCTGCAGCAAAAAACCTTCAGGACCAGACTTCAAAGAGAAACTGCTGAGCTTCAGTTCATTTGCAAATTTGACACCATCAGCTCGGGATTAAACAAAGACTGTGAATGGCTAACCAACTACAAAAACAATTTCTCCTCCCTTGGTGTTCCACACCTCAACTGCTAGAAGAGGGCCTCATCCTCCCTGATTGAACTAACTTCATTATCGCTAGCCTGATTCTTGCTTGCATATTTATACCTGCCTCTGGAAATTTCCACTACATGCATCTGGCGAAGTGGGTATTCATCCACGAAAGCTTATGCTCCAATACATCTGTTAGTCTATAAGGTGCCACAGGACTCTGCCGCTTTTACAGATCCAGACTAACATGGCTACCCCTCTGATACTTGTCACTTATATAGGTCAGTCATTTGTGAGTTCTCTTTGCTCATGGGAATAATAGCTATTATAACAGATCTCATCCAGCATGTCATATATAGTTCCTCCAAATCATCATTTCTGGGTAGAATTCAGTAGCTTTTACAGATACACACAGATATACTTTTCAAATTACTTTCCTGGATGTCATTACATGTCAAACATCACAGGTGATGACACTTAAAAAGATATCACTGGCACATTCAACTTCATGATTTACTTCAGTTCATCTGATATCTTCTGATTCTGAAGCACCAGACAGTGGGCAGTGCTGAAGCATCAGGTACTGGGCAGATTTCTTTTAACCTGTCATAAAACAATCTTTGAATAAGACCTAGTGTTTAAATAGTTGATAAAACAGAACAAATTGACAGTTGAAGTATCTGTTGTAGAATGACATTTTCCAAAGATGCCATTTCCTCCTGTTACTATTCTGTTATTGCCTTGGAAAACTAAAGCAATGAATGTTGAATTGTGTCCATATTATTGCTACCCATGATTATTTAGATTATTATTCATAGCCTGCGTTTGCTTTTCTTCTCTTTATGTGGATGGTTGTACTAACCTCTAAAAACTGAAAGGGTTTTTTATTTTTAAATGAAATTGTGTTTACTTATTTTTACATTTTGCTCCCTGGTTTTACAGTTTCTGCTCTGATTATACTTTTGCCTTGCCAATTTCAGATCCTCCCTTCTCCCACACAGTTTATCATACACTCCCTTCTTAACACGCTAATTTATTACCATAATCCATTCTACAAAACCATTAATGAACTGAAATGAAAGCAACGAATAAAAATAAAGTGTAAATGGTAGTTCCATGTCTGTGGGGAGAAAGGAGAGAAAGAAAGCTCACACTTTTATCACTTGGTTCTCAGCCGTTTCCAGAATGCAGCAAAACGTCCCAGAGACAAATTCTGCCGCATTTCAGCTAAAAGATGTGATATTACATTTTGATGTGTTAATGGCACCAGGAAATTAAATACTATTTTATTACTCTAAAAGTTGACATTTTAATGGCATTAGAAATATTAGATGCTATTGGGTTTCCCTGAAACATACACACAATATGTAATCAGCACCTGTGGGGCATAGGATGGGATTAATCCCAGAGTCAGTGGAGGAGTGAGGAAAAGGGACCACAGCAGACAGAGGAGTTGGCTCTGGCTTTATCGCTGAACGCTGTAAATCCTGCATCAAAGGGGTAGCCCTGTTAGTCTGGATCTGTAAAAGCGGCAAAGAGTCCTGTGGCACCTTATAGCCTAACAGACGTATTGGAGCATAAGCTTATGCATCCGAGGAAGTGGGCATTCACCCACCAAAGCTTATGCTCCAATACGTCTGTTAGTCTATAGGGTGCCAATAGACTCCAGTATGCTCCAATACGTCTGTTAGTCTATACTCTTTGCCGCTGTAAGTCCTGTTCAGTTCTTATCCTTTAGGATGATTACTTGGTGGCTCCTCTTTCTTCCCCCCTCTTACCACAGTGCTTCCCTGTCCTACTCGGGGCTTTGCAGCAGCTCGCTGCTTTTAACGCGCGCTCTCCGGTGAAATGGTTCGCGTACCAGATATTATAACAACGCCCAGCGTGTGCTTCACAGCCCGTTGTCCTGCACAGAGTGGGGAGGGAAGCCCAGGCGGGGGCTGCTGGGACTAGCTTCCTGCAGGGACGAGAAGGGGACTTTCCAGAGGGCAAAGGAGGGAGCCCTCCACCAGCCAGGGCACCCCGAGCCCAGGTGCAGCCGCCCCTTCCCACGGAGGGGGAGGGACTCTGCAGCAGGGGGCTGCTCCTGGTTGGGCCCTCGCCGCCTGTCACTGGGCGGCGTGTCAGCGGGCTGGCCCCGCCTCGGCTCCGGCTGCTCTCAGCCCTCGGCTGCACAGACACGACACAGACACAGTCTCTGCAGCTGCCGCTGAGCCCGGGGCGCGGGGCGGCGGGCAGCCTGGCCCCGGGAGCCGCACCGCCAGAGGGGGCAGCCTGGCCCCGGACCCGCGGAGGGGCGGCAGCGGGGGCAGCCTGGCCGCGGCGGGACCCAGCCGGGCAGCGCGAGCAGGCACTGAGCGAGCCCGGGCGGAGCGGCGCGCCCGGCAGCCGCTGAGGCCGGGCCGGCAGCCGCGGGAGCGGCGCCGGAGCAGCCTTCCCAGCCCGGCTCCTCGCCGCCCGTGACCTTCCCGGGACTCCCCGCCGCCTCCCAGGCCGGGGCAGGGCCTCCTCTCCCCGCGGAGCGCGTCTGCAGGCCCCGGGGAGGGGGCAGGAGGCCGGACCGGAGCCCCCGCCTCCGGGTCCCGCTGGCCGCCGGGCAGGGCCTGTGCACAGCGCGCATCGCCGCCGGGGACTGGCGAGGGGGGCGGCGGGCTGCATCCCAGGGCAGCATGGAGACGCGAGCGGGCAGGCCCTGAGGAGAGAGCCGGGCAGGCAGGAGAGGAGGGAACCGTCGGCTCCGCATCCCGAGGGACAGGGGACCCTCCTCCTGACTGCTCCCGCGTCCCATGAAGAGCAGGGAAACCGGCGCCTCCCTTGCCCGGAGAGACCCCCCCGGAGCGCCGGGCTGCAGCGACTGAACGGGACCTGCCTCCCCGCAGCAGAGGAGGAAAAGCTTCATTGTGCTGGGGGCAGGAGCGGGGGTTGTGTCCGCTTCCTGCCTGCCCCTGTGTCCGCACCCGTCCCGAGGTGCACGGGGAGAGCCCGGCATCCATCCCACCGGGAGCCTCCTGCTTCTCCGCAGCCGCGCCGAGGAGGTAAGGTGCTGGGCTGGGTCGCTGCTGCTGCATTAGAGATCTGTAAATGCGGAGGGGGAGAGAAATAGAAAGAAATCGTGGGTGTCTCACCACCTCTCCCGCCCCCCTCTCAAGCAAGCCTGACAAACAAAGGCGCGCGCGGGGCGGGGGTTATTGTTTTCGATCCTGGACTTTAATCCCCATCAAATCTGGGGCCGACCAGATGTTCAAACCGGGATACCTTTCGGAAAGCGCATTCCAGGCACAGATCCCCTCCCTTTGCCTTACCTGAAGAACGGTTCCCTTATCTGGCTTAGCGCTTAGGTCCGCTGGCCAAGACCCGAGCAAGGAGTTTCCTTGCATCAACTCCTGGTGGGACTATTTTCATTTGCTGTCCCCTCTCCTCTCTCTTTCTCGTGTCTTGCCCGGTACTTATAAAAGTCAGAAAGGTGGCCGTTGCCAATTGTACTGTTGAGCTTCTGCCTTTTGGCACGGAGGGTTTTCCTTAAAGTCACAGGAGCCCGCTAGTGGAGTTGGCGAAAAAGGTGAGAGACTTTTGCGGGGCGGGGAGGAGAGGGACTGGGAGGAGAGGGAAGGGTGTTGCAGGTGGGCTTTGAGTAAAACTTCTATGTAGGAAGCGCTTCTGTTGTATGTCAGTCTCTCCATAGCTCAGCATGTGTCTAAGAACTTTCTACATCTCAGCTACTTTGCACAGTAGACTTCAGTTTGTGGGGCTAGCAGGTAGACTGAGTGGGGCTCACGCAATACAGCATTTCACTGTATAGGAAGTAGGGGCTGAGAGAGGGAGAAAAAAATGCCTTTAGTATATTAGACAAGGCAGATAATTCAAGGTCTTTTTACTGTGCCATCAAATAGCTTAAAATAGACATGCCTGTGTCCAGGAAGGTGTCTTTAACACCTGAAGAAGAGATCTTTTTGGCTTGTTTGATATAATTGATTAAGTTACATTTAAAAAAAAGTGGTTCATTATCAGCCTTGTCCCCTTCTTCTGGAGGATCAATAGGGGTTAAACAACTTCCATCTATCTACATTTATTAGTCACTTATTCCTGATAGTCAATCTAGCAAAACAGGAACCCTTTGTGGGAACAGATTCTATCATGCTTGTTAATTCAGGGCTAAATGACCCTTTTTGGTTGGAACATTCTGATAATGGGGGTGGATGCACCCCCACACACATACGCAGCCCCCTGCTAGGTGTGTCACTTGTACAGATTTCTGTTGTTATCCCATGTCTGTGAATTGTCATTTAATTCATTAAATTGAACTCCCTCGGGAACACACAGCAATTTGCTGCCTCTGTGGAGGTAACCTGAAATTTAACAATCTCTTCTATAAGCGCTTTTGGAGAGAGTCCTGTTTTGTGCTATATGCTCACAAGACCATCTGATTTGGTTAGTATGAAAGCAAGTTCACTCCCTGCTACAGCATCAAGCCAAGCAATCTTCTTTACTTCTTAGGAGTTTCACCTGAATGCCGCATCTTTCTTTTTCTATTTTCGAGGTAGGTTATTGCCAAAAAGCAAATGGAGCCTTATTTTTCAGTCACACACTGTCACATTGGTGAGAATTAACTAATGAACCTGAAAAGGAGTCTGAACAGTTCTTACACGATTTCTGTACTGATCTTATCTTTTGTGTGTAGAACTTGACTTGTATAACATCTATTTAAAATTGCTAGAGGAAAGTGTGTTTCTAGGGCTAAATGCCATTACTTTCCTATCTCAAAAGGTGTGGACTTTGAGAGAAGTACCAGTAAAGTTAGATATCTCTAAATATTGCAGCTCGCCTTGGATTAGTGCATTGAAAAGGGGAAAGAATTGGGCTAGAACACAATCTGAAACAAAATACTGTATTAAAACAAGAGTTGGTAATTCCCAACAGGTCCACACTTTTTATTTAATGAAATCCTCTGGATACAGATTAATTTTCTTGTACAACATTTATTATTGCATTTACCCATAAAGAGGAACAGCAGAACAATTGATAAATGAATTGAAAGGTTGCATAGTTTCACTGTAGATTCTTTAAGTGCCTATGTGTTCTCTGCTTTAAAAAACAAACAAACAAAAAAGAGCTAGTTTTGTTACTACATGTGGATATACAGTTTAGTCAGTGCATTGCTACACAGATTTTTCAAGATCCTACTGCAGCAGTACACTAGGGGGACTAGCTTTTTCTTTCTCCAGTGGTGGAAGCACAAAAATTAATGTAATACAGAGGAATACACATGAAGACCCCCAACGCTCTCTCACTAACGCCATTAGGGTCCTACGCTTGAAAGGAAAATCAATATGTGCAAATATAAGTGGTGAGTTCACAGCGGAAAAAATATTTAAACTAAACTCCAGGAGAAAAATGCTGGTTTCTGCTACAAATGAAACTAGCTATTGAAGTGTAGTTTATAAAGAACTCTACTCCAGTCTTTTAGCCAATACCAAAATGAAAAAATGAGGTTAAAAATCCACTGTCGGGCAGATGGCCTTATGAACTAGACCTTTCAAGACTGAAAAAATATAGATAGATACATCCAGGTTTAAAAATTCTCATTGCGCAGGCACCCTCGGATTGGAAATCCTAAATTGGAAAATCCCTGGCCTGCAAAGCATGTAAACTCCTCAATGGCTGCATAATCACCGGTGTCTAATTAGATTGGTATTTTTAATCTCCCACTGTGGCACAGGTTAGCTTTCCTTCTGTGCCCTGTCCCCTCTACATTTAATGCTCAGAGTCTGTGCTGTGCTTTGCATTTCTGATGTAGTGCATTAGTAAGTACACCCCTTTAACTGATAGTTAAAGAAGGAAGCATAATTTGTAGATATTTTGGTACCAATATAAGTGTGTGGTTAGAGATTTAACAAAATAGCTAATATGAGTATGGCAGCTCTGTGCTCCATTTGCCCAAGACAGTTTGGATTTGGTTTCGATTATACAACAGGACAGTAATTCTTTCAGGTTTTGGAGGCATTTGCACCAAGTTTGCTGGAAGAAGAATAAAGAGTAATATTGACAGCCTGTGCCAGCTATTGAATTTACCTGAAAGTCCAGATATGGTCCCTAATAAACCACAGTATAGACAGAGCAATGGTGAATATCATTATCACTCCCATAACCACATTGGTTGTTGGGGCACCATCACTGATGAGCAATCAACCAGTTGTCTCCACTCCTGAGGATTGTGTGTCAGTGTTTGAGTCTCTGCATAGTCCATTCCTGTTCACTCTTTTATGTTGTCAGTTCATCTCTTCTTCTGTCTACCTCTTCTTCTCTTCCCCTGTACTGTCCCTTGGAGGATGATCTTGGATAGGCCAGATGATCTTGTTACATGGCAGTACCACTTCAGCTTGCACTTCTCCTTCATCAGGAGGTCTTCATATGGCCCAGCGCACTGGGTGATGATGTTGTGGACCTCTTCATTAGTGATGTGGTCGAAGTAGAAGATGCCCAGGATTTTATGGAAGTATCTCATCTCTACTACCTGTATTTTCCGTTTAAGTTCTGCCATAAGAGTCTATGTCTTACACACATACAGAAAAATGGAGATGATCAGTGCGTGCAGCAGTTTCAATTTGGATTCCAAGGAGATGTTCTTCTTCCTCCAAATTGGCTTTAGCTTTGCCGCCGCTGCTGCTGTTTGTGTAGTTCTTGCCAGTATTTGTGTCTTTGATCCTTCATCAGTGATGATTGCCCCCAAATATTGAACTGTTTCCCTGTCTCGAGCTCTTGTCCACTGACAGTGATATACAAGCTGATTCCATCATGTTTGTTTGTCATCAGCTTGGTTTTCTCTGCACTGATTTCCATGCTGTATTTTGCGGAGTTTTCATCTAATTGTTTCACAAGGTTGGCAAATTCATCTTCACTGCCTGCCAGGACGTTAATGTCATCAGCGATCTGAAGATTTGAGATTGTTCACCCCCCAGTGCCTACTGTGCATATGTGATCTTCTAGGGCATCAATCATTATGCGCTCCAAGTAGATGTTGAACAGTGTGACTGAAAGAAGGCAGCCTAGCTGGACTCCAACAGCGGTGCGAAACCCCCCTCCTATTGTGCCATTGACGAGAACGGCACTGCTGGCCTTGGCATACAGTTGTTTAATGGTAAGCATAAGTTTATGACTAACATTGTACTTCTTCCTGGTTGCCCAGAGAGCTTCATGCCATACTCTGTCAAACGCCTTCTTGAAGTCAACAAAGATGTGGAAGATGTCCTGCTGGCGTTGTAAGTACTTCTCACATAGAACATGAAGGTTGAAAATCTGTTCTGTGGTACTTCTTCCAGCACAAAAGGGAGCCTGTTCTTCAGCAGTGATATTCTCCTCTTGTGGCTTCAGTCTGTTCGATATGACTTTCAACATCACTTTGCTGGGATGGCTAATTAAGCTTATAGTCTGGTAATTTTGACACAATTGCAGGTTGCCTTTCTTTGGCAGAGTGATGATTAGTGACTGTATCCACGTGCATGGCCACTCACCAGTCTGCCAGTTCTTGTTGCAGATCTTGGTGAGTCCATCTATTACTATTTCTCCTCTGAATTTCAACAGTTCAGCTGGGATGTTGTCAATACCTGTAGCCTTTCTGTTCTTGAGTGATTTCACAGCTGTCTCCACTTCACGCAGTATTGGAAAGTAATCCTAATCTGTTGAATCTGGGCTGTCTAGGACACTAGGATCTCCACTTGTCTGGTGGTTGTATAGATCAGAGCAGTAGTTTGTCCACCTATTGATGATGTCCCTTTCCTCTGTAAGACGGTTCCCTTCTTTGTTGTGAATTGCATTAGCTTTGGTCCATCTTTCCTTTGTCGGAACTTTTACAACCTGGAAGGCTCATTTGCTATTTTAATTATTGATACACTCTTCAATTTTAGAGCATTGTTTTTCAATCCCTATTTCCTTGGCCACCTTCATTCCTTTCTTGATCTTTCTGCCAATCGCTCTGTATTTATCAGCTCCCTCAGTGCTGTTCTTGTCTTTTAGTTCTCTTATAATATCACACATTTGTAGTACTTCATTTGTGGTGTTTCCAAAGGATGTCCATTGCTGCCTCATTCATTATAACACTGAAATTGTTGGTCATTGTTTCGACGTCTTCCTCTAGAGAAAGCAGCGGGGCAAAATTTCCACCAATCGTTGCTTGGAATGACTGCAATGATTTGGTCTCTGAGTCTTTCTAAGTCAAACTTGGTTCTGGTGAACTTTGGCGTGATGATTTTCCTTAGCCTCAGCCAAAAGTTTAGCATCACAAGGTTGTGACCACTTCCAATATCAGCACCGGGGAAGCTCATTGTTGTACTTCTGTTAATCCCAGAATGAAATTGGTTTTGCACCATGATGTAGTCAATCTGGTTGATGTAGACCATCAGGTGCATGCCATGTTGATCATCTGGATGCTTTATGTGCTCCTAATGTGTTTGCAAGAACCAGGTTGTTATAGCTGGCAAACTCCAAAAGTCTCAATCCTCTCTCACTGGTTACCGCATTACAGAAAGGGCCACAATAATCTCGCCAATCTGCCAGTGCGTCAGTACCTACTTTAGCATTTCAATCTCCTTGTACAATCAGGATATCTTTCTTGTGTACCTTATCAATGATATCTTGGAGCTGATTGTAAAAAATCTTCAATTTGCTCATCGTCATAGTCTGTTGTAGGGCCATAGACTGGTATCATCACTGTGCTATTAAACGGTACTGCATTTAGATGGATGGAAATAAGCCTGCTGGACATTGGGTGAATATACCCATGTCTTTAGGCAGCTTAAGGTAATCAATTCCTACTAGAGTCTGATCTGGAGAAAATGACCAATGTAAGGCTTTGTATTGGCTATATAGTATTTCTGCCAAAGAGATTTTGGAGAGGGGAACGCTGAAATGTGTATCTATATATCTGTGTATATTTGTTACTGAACTGATAGATTCCTGTACAAGGTAAACTGAGGCACAGTCCTCCAAACTCTTACTAATGTGACTAATCCTTATTCAAAGGAGTAGTCGTGTTGACTTCAGTGGGAATCATTACATTGTGCTTGGCAGAATTGGATCCTTAATGAAGTATTTTTTCACTCAGTCTGTCTGCATTCCTTTCTGTGCCTTGATATGAACTGTCTCTTTTTGTGACCTAACCCTTTTTGCCTGGTGTCTGCAAAGCTGATGGCTAATGAGGGGTGAGACTTGTAACCTGACTACAAAGCCTTTGTAAGGTATGCTGATCTCCATCCACAGGTAGAGCGCCTACTGATGTCAATGGGAGTTGTGTGTATGAATCAAGGGCAGCATATGGCCCTTTTCCGTTTTTTTGTCCAGACAGGTAGGCATGTATTACAACTTATATATTAATGAGCCATCACCAGCTATATTTGGGGACCCTCTTGTTAGCTGCGTTGCCATTATTTTTTTAAAATGCAATATCATTTCTTTTCTTGGAGGCTTTTGGAATATGCACAATCCCTGCAAACTGTACATGCTGGGAAGAGGGAGGATGTTGGGATTCCCATCAGAGTGCTGTCCCTGACTCTGTGGGGGAGCTCCATCTTCATGAGCGATCTCAATCTAGTGGTCCTTTGATAAACTTGAAGTCCCTCTCTAGCTCTTGGAAGGAAAGAAGAACTCTTTTCTTCACACCTCTGGCCTTCTGACTGTGTGCAGTAGGTGGGTTACACCACTCTATCCTTTGCCAAGCCTCTTGGCTGTTGTAGAATGGGGGTGAGAGAAGGCTGGGGGAGGATTTTCTATGTTACTCTACCCCTCCACAGGCCTTAAGTCTTCTGCTGAGGGCAGGGAACTAAGCTACTTGCCATTCCCTCACCTCTCCCCTTTATTGGTTTTATGTTAGCTATTATTATGTGTGAATAGCTCCCGTGCCTGCCTGCTTGTAGTTTTCCTAAGCATCAACCAACCAGTCTTTCATCAATTAAGACTCTAGTCAGTTTTGCAAAACTCTGAAACTAACTAGTGTCATATCAGTTTCACTTCGCTACTGTTTGGAGAAGCCATGAGCAGCAGTACTGACACCAGGTCTGTAAATTCAGGAAGACGGTACTGTATCAGCCTATTTTTTCAATCATAGGTGCTAGAAATTTAATTTATTTTTTAAATGAAAGCTTATAAACTGCAAACACAGATACTCTGGCACCTCTGCTAACCAGAGAAGTTTTATGACTCACCATTTCCCAATGGAATGTTCAAGCTCTGTCATTTTCTGTTGCAACTTAACTGTTCCTTTATCCCAGAATGTGCTTATATATTTAAAATACAAATCATTTCAGTTTTATGCCATTAGTTTTAGATTCTATAGACTGATGAAAATGAGAAGTTTGAAAGTTAAGGAGGGTTATATTTGGGGGAAAGGGGTGTGTTGAGCAGTGTTCACCCTGAAACAAGATTGTGAAAATCAGGGACATTTTTGGCAGTGAACTTTTGGAGAGAAACAGGGTTAGTGTGTGTGTGGGTGGTTTTTTCATTGTTGAAATCTTTAGTTGAATGTCACATGTTATGTTTTTAATACTAGACACGTTACTGTAATTTCAGTCTGTGAATGAAAACTTTATTCTAAAAAGCTAAAAGCAAAATGAAGAGAACATCAAGGCTCTTGTTAGGTCATTAGGAAGCAATAAGAAAGTTACGGAGCTGTCTAGAAACCTGGATAGGAATAGGTAAAGTCATTGGTGATTGGAATAAGAGGCATGGCTAAGGGGAGGAATAAACTGTCATTGGATGTGGAAGAGAGGGGCATGGGTGGAGTTTTGAACTTGTAATGTGAAGTTTGGTTTGCTAGAATCTAGAAACTTCTGGAAGGTGCTTAGGGCAGCTCAGTAAGATGGTTTTATATAAAGCTGGCTAGGACTCATTTTTTCAGTCATCACATTACTGAATTCACTTGATAGCTGTTTCTCATTCTACTTTAGTAAAAACTGCTGCTAATCAATACTGCGAATAGATGAATAATGTTAAGAAATTACCAGACATCAGTGTATGAGTTTGTCTGACTCTACATATCTGAAGTTGAAGGTAGTGGGAGAAAACAAGTCATTGGATGGATGTAAGTAATGAAAAGTGATCATTCTAGTGTTGCCAACTCCTGCAGTATTTTCTGTGTGTGTGTTTTGTTTTTTTTTAAAAGCTCTAGTTCCTGAAGTCATGTAGTTATGTGAGAATCTCAGCTTTTATTATTATTTTTTTTTTTAAAGATCCTAGACCTCAGGGTTATAGCGAGCAGGTTAAAAACATGAACTCTAAAGGCTCAATAACCAAAAGTCAGATCCAACATTTATGATTTTTTGGAACCTGACTCATGAATTTTGAAAGACTTGGCACTGGCAATACTTCTATTCTTCTACAATAAAATGTAAGACATTTCCACACATTTTTAGTAGAAAGAGAGCAAGGATTTGTGTTCATCTCAAAAAAATTAGATTTTCTGCACTTGTTTGGGTTCTTCAAGATCAAATGTGCCATTGAATTAAATACTTTTTTTAATTGAAGTGGAAAAGTGGAACAATGATGAGTTTGAGGATCCTGCAAGGAAGAAACTTCTGATGCTATCATTATCATTGAAATACTATAATTTAAATCCCTGTTCCAGACCTTCCAGTAGCTCTTCAGGCAGCTATTCAACATCAGATTCATTCAGGAGCAGACTGTGTTTATCTTCAGCAACCACCCCAAAATGACATAGATCAATCAATGATTATGCCATAAAAATAAATGGAAGGCAAATCCTTGAACTTGATAAGAAAGTTGCAACCTTCTTTTATGCTGACAACATCACCTGCAGTGTTGCGCAAAATGATCAATTTAGAGAAATGGTTGAAGCACTTAGCTTTGGATGTACTCCTTCAGAAAGATTTAAACTCACAGGCATACTAGGAGGTACTACAAAAGTAAAGAGGAAAATTTACAGGAAAAACTGAAAGAATCCGCATTGCCATTAAGCACTTGTCTACGCGGTTGAGCAATACACACTAGAGGGATGTGATTTCTGAAGCACACCAACATATTGTGCATTAACTGGCCCATGTAGACCCTACTGGCATGAACTAAAAGTTCTCTCATGCATGTTTGTTGTGCATGTTAACACACACTAAGGAACTTTTAGTTTGCACCAGCAGGGTCTTCATGGATCAGTTAGTGTGCAGCATGTTGATGTGCTTTAGAAATCACACCTCTCTAGCGCACATTGCCGTGGCATATAGACAAGCCCTAAGGCAAGACTGTTGGCCATTTATGAAAAATGACCTGATAATGGCTTCAAGAATTCTTATAGGAAAACATTCCTCCTTGCTTAATGGTATTGATTCTACACCAAGCTGCTGAGGAAATGCAGAGAAAAGTATGATAATTAGGTCTTTGCTATTTGCTCTGACAGCAAAAATACATAATTTAAAAAAAAAAGAGAAAAAAGAACTTCTTGCTTGCAGTCATCCTAAACTTTTGAGGTTTGGGCATTCACTGTTCAAACTTAATTGAGAAAGATGTACATCTAACATGGGCCTAAAGGATCTTATGCGAATTTTTAAAAAAATTTGTCCACAATCACCCACACAGCTCAGGAATATGAGGGAGGAAGGGAGACAATGAAGGTGGCTTTAAGTCACCCTCCACACTCCCCACTCTTGGGGCTGACCTGCCACTTGACTAGTTCCTTTTGTAAAGTAGGACCGCCTCAGGTCTGCTGTGCTAAACTTTGGCTGTCAACAACAGCCCAAGGCTATTGTGGTTGATGGGGGGTTGCCAGGATGCTCAGACACAGTGGCCAGGCCCTCTTTCTCACTGCCACGCTCCCTGTCTTGGGACCCATGAGTAGTGGCAGTGGCTGCTATGTCATCAGAGAATTCTCCCTCACATGCAGACTCCCCAGGAAACCAGATCAGCTGTCTTTCTAACTGCTTTAAGATGCTGGGTGTGGGGGGCAAGATCAAGTTCCGTGTTTCAACAACTACATCCAACTACCATAGGAATGTTGAAATTTCCATTGAGCACAAGGAAGACAGATTAGAATGCGGCACTCATTTAATTAAGCGGGGAGTCTAGAGAGTCGCTAAAGTTTCCAAAACATCCGGAAGGGGATTTTTGGAGGGTCATGAGAGATCACAGGTTAATTACACTACTGTAACAGTCTCAGTGGAAAAATAGTGATCTAATTAACAACAAAGAACTAGAAACATACAAGGACAAAATCAAAAAGCTATACAGTGAAGCTATGAAACCTTTCCACCAGTGATTCCACAGGACTGATACCAGATACACAGGGCATCCTATAATAGGTTGAGCGCAGAACAGGAAGAAGAGGTTGAAATGCCACTGATAGAGCATAGTCTTGAGTTCCTTCCTTCTCTTGTGGCATTTCAGATTGAAGATCCAGATTTCTACCCCCAAATTATACATTCATGAAGAAGGTTGTGTTTCAAAGCAAATTTTCCTCTTTTTCCATCAAAGTTCCCTTTTATGACTACTTGCATAACAAGTCTGAAGTGCTGAAGTTAGACTGTCTACTGGCTTTAGGTCTCATTTTTGCATGTTGTTCAATATATATTAAATGTGTTAATTTATTTTAAAAATAATAAATGAAGAATGGGGGAAGCAGGAAGAGAAGGCAGAAACTTTAACATTTTTATTTAATCACGGGGAACAGAAATGACACCATTGTGCTACTAGTGCAGGGGTAGGCAAACTTTTTGGCTTGAGGGCCACATCGGGGTGCGAAACTTTATAGAGGGCCGGGTAGGGAAGGCTGTGCCTCCCCAAACAGCCTGGGCTCCGCCCCCTCCCACTTCCCGCCCCCTGACTGCCCTCCTCAGAACTCCCGACCCATCCAACCCCCCCCGCTCCTTGACCCCGACCGCCCCCTGGGGACCCCACCCCCTATCCAACCGCCCCTGCTCCCTGTCCCCTGATTGCCCTGACCCCATCCACACCCCCACCCACGGGATCTCCTGGCCCTTATCCAACTCCCCTGCCCCCTTACCATGCTGCTCAGAGCAGCAGGACTGGCTTATTGGAAAGCCTGGGGGTGCAGGGGGCGCAAGCCATGCCATCCGTGCGGTGGTGTAGCTGCGCGGGAGGGGGGACAGCAGGGGAGGGGCTGGGGACTAGCCTCCCCGGCCAGGAGTTCAAGGGCCGGGCAGGACGGTCCCGCGGGCCGTAGTTTGCCCACCTCTGTACTAGTGCATGAGAAACTGAAATTGACCAGAAAGAAAAGGAGTACTTGTGGCACCTTAGAGACTAACAAATTTATTTGAACATAAGCTTTCGTGAGCTACAGCTCACTTCATCAGCTTCACATGCGTAGCTCACTTCATCAGTTTCACATGCATCTGGTTGATCCCTCTGGGTGCTACTGCAATATTAAATATTCATGGAATCATATGACTGGAAAGGACCTCAAGAGGTCATCTAGTCCAGTTCCCTACACTCATGGCAGGACTAAGTATTAGCAGTAATAAAAGTGCAAAAAGTAAACCAGTAATAAAACAGGGTTTAAATAATTATTTGTGCTGTTATTTAAAGCGTAGGATCTACTCTGCTTCCAAGATAATGAAAATGCCCAAAGAATAAGGTAGCGTTCTTACCTTTTAAATATCTGAAAGGAAATAAAATGTTTGAAGTGCTTGGAGAAAAATATTTCCTTGCTCTTCTAAAGTTGTAACTTAATATTCTTTGTCAAAATAGTCTAGTTTAAGAAACTGGAGAACTAAGTTGGCATAGACAATGAGTAGCTGGTATAGAGATATGGCAGAAGTCACTATAAATGAACATTAGGGGCCTGAGTCTCCAATGAGTTGTTTATACCTATGCTAGAAAATGTAAAATGCTTCCAGGTTGGAATTCTCCATTCTCATTAGTGGTAGCATTTTAAACTTTCTTTGCACTGGAGTAAATAACTTTCTAAGGTGCAAAGCCTGAGAGAACAAACCTCTCAAATGTCCCTCATTTTGAGTGATGTCACTCGTTTTAGTCCTAAGGTTTCCTACATTCCATGCAAGTTTGGTTGCCCCCCTCACTGTTGTTGTAGAAAACTATTTATGTCAGAAATAAAGAATCCTGAGGCTAGAGAGAGTCCCTGACATGAAGGGAATCAATGCCAGAGCACTTTAAGTTTCTAGCATGGGTAATTTTTAAATTTTTGTTGTTGCATTCCTTATTTTGGGTCTGTCCCACATTTGGTCTTATCAGCTTGACAGTGGGAGATAACCAGGCCCTGAGCCTTCAAGTTATAGGCTGACTGTCCAAATGTTACATAATTTGGAAAAAAACATTTTGACTTTTCTGGTTGAAACAATGGAGTTGCAAATGTCACTGTAGTAAGTGGTTCTTCATTTATTTGTGTTACAGTCGCACCTAGAGGCCACAACTGAGAGACAAGTCCTAGTGTGCTAGGCACAGTACGTACATAAGAACGTAGGAACGGCCGTACTGGGTCAGACCAAAGGTCCATCTAGCCCAATATCTTGTCTTCTGACAGTGGCCGATGCCAGATGCCCCAGAGGGAATGAATAGAACAGGTAATCATCAAGTGATCCATCTCCTGTCTCCCATTCCCAGCTTCTGGCAAACAGAGGCTAGGGAAACCAGCTCTGCCTATCCTGGCTAATAGCCATTGATGGACCTATCCTCCCTGAACTTATCTAGTTCTTTTTTGAACCCTGTTGTGATCTTGGCCTTCACAACATCCTCTGACAAGCAGTTCCACAGGTTGACTCTGCATTGTGTGAAAAAATACTTCCTTTAGTTCGTTTTAAACCTGCTGCCTATTAATTTCATTTGGTGGTTAGTCTCTAAGGTGCCACAGGTACTCCTTTTCTTTTTGCCTAATTCTTGTATTATCAGAAGGAGTAAATAACACTTCCTTATTTACTTACTCCACACCTGTCATGATTTTATAGATAGATTTATCTATCATATTCCCCCTTAGTCATCTCTTTTCCAAGCTGAAAAGTCCCAGTCTTATTAATCTTTCCTCATAAACATAGGAAGAAACAGCTCCTGATTAGAGGCGCTTACAGTTTGCTGAGGTAAAAGTGTATTGAGGTGGTTCAAAGTGATATCTGTTACTGTTTGTTTTATTTTTGTCAGTTGTGATTTTATTATCATTTTGATCTTAAGTCATTTATATAACACTAATTTATGTAATGGTAGATTTCTTAAATATTATAGAGTAGCAATAAGGCCAAGATCTGGCATTGTGATCCATTGGCAGATGGTGACACAATAGCAGACTGTGTTGTAGATTTGGGACTTAACCATGTATTTATTTGTATTAACTTTATATTGAAAATACTTAAATATAAATATAATCTTAGAATAAATTGGTCAAAAAGCTAGTTTTGCAGGATGAAGACAGTTCCCACTGCATCTGCCCAGTGATGGTAATTTATGCAGGTGAAATGAATGTAACATGGCAGGTGTTGAGTCAACCATCCCATATGGCAATCCAGGTTCCCTTGTGTTTTCCTGTCCCCCCCACCCCTTCCCGTCAGCTGTATGACACATGCATACAGTATCTGAATTAATCATATAACAACTCTCTGATCACTGAGGACTGGGTCCATAATATCTCCTTTAAATCAGGAATGCAGCTATAACTTGCTGGTGAAAATTTAAGCCGTAAACAGAACGGTAGTATTCTGGCAAGACACAGATAATGTTGATAGGAAGAGAGAAACACTTAGAGGAGCTGGTTATGACACTGACTTCAGCCATTGCAGAGAGAATCCATTCTCTTGTTTTCATGGTAGTGCATAGCCTGAGGTTCTTATTAGACTCACTGCTGTTCCTAAATGAGCAGATTGTCACAGTACAAGGAAATACCTTCTTCCATCTTCAGCTAGTCATTCCTCCGCAATGTAGACTTACCCACTGTGATTCATGAATTTGTCACTGATTGCAGCTCATTCTGCCTGGGGATGACTGTGAAAGTTCTAGCTAGTGCAAACAACGTGCTTTCTTAGATATACAAATCAAAGTGAGTTCTTCATGCCAGTGCTCCTCATGCTCCACTGGCTTCCAGTTCCTATCTGGATCTAATTCAAGTTCCTGATCATTTTACTCAAAGTGCCACTGCTTGATCCAAAGCCCATTGAAGTCAATGAGAATATTTACACTGATTTCAATGGGCTTTGGAGCAGACCCTTAATTGTCTGGATCTTAAATATCTTGCCTTAGCATCAGTTTCTGCCACTGCTTATGCTTCCTCTGTAAGTAGTCTTACTGAAATTAATGCAGCTTGTCATGGAGTGAGGTACTATCCACTATAAGGATGGCAGAATCTTGCTCTTAGAGACTCTCTCTCCATATGTGGCCCATGAACAAAACTCAGCTGAGCTGTGATATTTGGCCTACGGAGAATAGGGTGAAACTTCTGGGGGCAGAGAGCTCTTCATGGAGGATCCCCAGCATAGAACTACTGTATTACCAGAGCCCATGATGAGCCTGAAGCTGGCCCACTTGACAGCATGCTGCATGACACATTCTTTTGCACTGTGGCTAATGAGCAATGGATAAAGAAAACAGTTGAAATCCAGGAGGGCACGTAGTGGACAAACTTATGCAAATCACAATTTTGTATCTAATGCCTTGATGCTACCAGTGATGGGTGCTTTTAGAAATTCTTAAGGTAGTGAGGGATGGCAAAGGAAATGGTCCTTCATTCTGAACAGATTACTGATGTTAAAGCTTTACTTATTATAGAGGGGATGGGGTTTGACCGGATGCCTGGGGTGGACCACACTGAAAATGCCACACTCAGGGCAGACTGCAAGAAACAGGGATGCCAATCCCCAGTAACTAGTGGTTTCCTCTATAATTAAGTTTGCCAAACCAGTAATAAAAGTGCTTCCGCAACACCCCACTGGTTAACTAGAAGGGAACACAGTCCCCTCTAGGCATTCCAGCCGTTGGCTTCCATCCAGACAACCAAGTCTAATATAGTGTGGGGTTATTGAAAACCCATTTCACCATGCGTGAGGTCCTTTCTAATCCCAAAGGACCAGACACACATCCCCAGGTCAGTATGAATCTTAGATCTTACCCAAATATCACGCTGTCAGCCAATCCTTAGTAAACTTGCTAAAGATTTAATAAAGAAAAGAGTGGTTAAGGAATCATACACATACAAGTGATTGCAAAGTCCTTATATCGGGTTTGTAGCAGCGATGGAATAAACTGCTGATTTGCAAAAGTCTCTCTGGAATCACTCAAACAGATCAGGGGTCATCAGTCCTTGTTCAAAGCTTCCTTGTTAAAAATCCAGTCCAGACAAATGAAACAGGAAATGAAGACAAAATAGAGATATTTCAGGGGTCTTTTATATCCTCTGCCATGTGCATAGAATTTTACAGTCTCAAACAAATCCCACAGCCCCTTTTTGTGGAAAGTTACTGGCCCAAGATGAGTCCAAGGTCACATCACCCAGGAATACAATACATGTGTAAGATCCAAGTACCTAGCCAATATTCGTAACTTCAGATACAAAGATGATACATGCATATAAACAGGATAATCATATTAAGCAAATCATAACTTTTCCATTGACACCTTGCATGACACACACTGCACAAGATTTATGGAAATTGTGTAACAGTGGTAACAACAGTGACATAATGGTTACCTTTCCTATACATAGCATTACAGGGGGATGGAGTTTAAAATGTATGAATGAAATTTGCCTATTTTTCTTTAAATTAACATTTCTGATTACATTTTTCCACTCACGAAAATGGGACTGATTGCTATGCTTTAACCTGTGCTTTTAGTGTGACTAGGATGTTGTGCAAGCCAGGGTTTGAGCCAGTGCTCCTTAATGACAACATATACTGTAGTATTCTCTGCTATTTTAATACACTCTGTCTTGAGCAGAACTCATTTCCACTGGAGTCCGAAGAGTGGAAATAAAACCCAAGTCTCCAAAGTGAAACAGTAGTGCACTAATCCGGTTTACTACCAAGATCTACCTTTTCTTCCACTTGAATCCTTCCCTAAAAATGGCAATCTTTTTTACCATGGCATTTTAATTAATGTTAGTAAAGTGCTTTGAAGACGAAATGCTTTAGATAAGTGCTATGATGGTTTTCATTTGAGAGTACTTTTGATTAAAGAGGCTCCTGTAATGGTTTGTACTTGGTGGGGAACAATGGGATTGTGATGATTTTAAGTGTGTTTGGCCTGTTTGTTTTTCTGGCAAAGCACAAATGTAGACATGTGAAGTGTCATTGCAATCTGTGGCTCAGGAATAGCTTTCTGATGCAGATGAGCATCTGTATTCTGGAATCTTGCTCCACGGAGGCTGTCTTGGAAGTGAATCCTGAGATTACTTTTTATATCTTGAATATTCTATGCAGAACATCTATTGTGAGTGGTGTGTGTTAACATGTCTCTGACAGCAGCTGTGAAGGTCCAAACTTCTCTCATGCCTACAGCTTTGTTTTTTCCTCTCTGCCTCTCCATATCTGCCTGAAACCAGCTGACTAAGAATTGAGATTCTCTGTCATTCTTATAGTTTTGCATCAGAAAATGCTGAGGATTCCAAAAAGCAGAGAATCTCCTTCCTAGCTTGGCCGAGTTTGTGTAAAAATACATTCCTTTAAGACTACAGACAGGAAGACAAAGACACAAGGTTCTATTAAAACACTGGCGTATCGTCCCATACGCTACATGTAATATAAATCAAGAAACAACTCAGTATTGGTTAGAAAAATTTGCTTCATAATTGAGTATGGAATATGACATGGACAAAAGGCTGAGTTTTATTCCAAGCCCGATGAACTGTCCTTGATAGAGGATCAGTAAAACCTGACATAGGGCCAACTTTGTAGAAATATAACAATTTATAACATTATCTCAGGCATAGTCAAGGGCACGAGGGCCCAATTCAGGGCCTACGGGAATCAGTGACAAGACTCTCTCATTGACTTGACCTTTGGATCAGAACTTTAGGGCTAGTCTACACTGGCAACGTCGAAATGCTGACGTGGCAGTGCTTTAACGTGGCTTGCGTAGTCGCGGCAGAGCACTAGGAGAGAGCTCTCCCAGCATTCTTAAAAAAAAATCCACCTCCACAAGGGATGTAGCTACCAGCGCTGGGAGCGCGGCTCCCAGCCCTGGTGCACTGTCTTCACTAGCGCTTTGCTGTGCTCAGAGGTGTGTTTTTTTCGCACCCTTGAGCGAGAAAGTTGCAGTGCCGTAAAGCGGCAGTGTAGATAAGCCCTTAGTGTCTGATCCTGTAAGGTTTTTAGGATAAGTAACTTCTTTTGTGTGGTCAGTGGCGCTAATTGCCTCTCAAGAGCCATCCTTTAATAAGAATTGTGTGTTTTTATTTTATTTATTATTTTTAATTCAGCTATGAGTTTTCTTGGTGGTTGTCCTGAGAAAGGGTTACTTATCTCACAAGACAAATTGGTTCTTAGGCATTATCATAATACACGTGATTAATAATAACACAGAGTACCTATATGCTTGAATTCAGTGTTCGTAAATTTCACATAGTGAGAAGCACATCACAGCATGTGCAAATGTGCAAGTTTTACTTTAAATGAAATATCTTAATTACCACGCAGCAATGCTAGAGTTGGCAACAATCTTGCTGAACAATTCTTTAATTTGAAGCAGAACTCTAATGCTGGAGATTTAAAACCATTTCCTTCCTGCTTACTATTCAGAAAATGCTGGCTTTAGCAATCAGATTCCCCCCCCCCCCCCCCGTTTTAAACACTAAACAGTTAGTTTAATATGCAAGATCTTATAGCAGTGGTTTATAATCTCTACATTAGAAGCAGTGTTTCTGATAAAAACAAAAAAAATGGTTCCTTCATTTTTAAATTTTTTTTATTTTGTGCATCACAGTATCTTCTGAAAACTGTTCTTCGAGATCAGGGAGATCTTGTTTATTGTGTTGTCTGCAGTTTAAAAAAGAGGTAGAGAGGCATGCACTAGTTTAATGACAATTTGGTGAAACCTTCTAAAAGTTGGCTTTTGGGGCTCAGTGTAATACTTTATTTCCTTTAGAGACCATGGTTAAGATCCTAAGGCTATGTCTACACTGGCAACTGAATGACAAAACTTTTGTCTTTCAGAGGTGTTACACCCTCCCCACCCCAAAACACAGAAGTTTTGCCTACTACAAGCACCGGTGCGAACAGTGCTTTGTCAGCAGGAGCGCTTTCCTGTCAACAACGCTAACACCACTCGTTGGGGGTGGAAGTTTTTTGTTAGCAGGAGAGCCAACAAACAGCGGCTACCATGCACACCTTTTAGTGGCATGGACTCGGAAGCTGTGTAGTGTAGACATAGCCTAAGTAAATTTGGGCTTTCTTATCAACCTTAGTTTGCATTTTGGACCAGATTGTGGAGTTGTTACACCCCCTGTGGAGCACTTATATTTAAACAATGGGGACTACTTGAGAGAGTCACTACTCCCTTTCAGATGCACAGAGTTGTTGTGCTGTGACCACTGCTTATTACACTTCCCCAAGTCTTCTCACTGACATCTTGTACTCCCCGGTCTGCCTTATCCTTCTGTTGTTTGTTGTCTTGTCGTATAGACTGAAAGCTCCTTGCAGCAATAACTGTCTTTTTGGTTTGTGTTTTTACAGCACCTTGCACGATGGGTCCATGATCTTTGATTTGGGACCTGTAGGTACTACAGTAATACAAAACAAACAAAAGCAACTAATAATTAAAGAATTAGACAGTTTGACAAGACTGGCAGGATTCATTTAAAAATTTGGCTGTTATCACTAAGGTTATTGTATGCATCTTTAAAGCAAACCCAAAGCCTCGCTATGCAAATTAAAGAGATTATGTGCTTGCCATCCAGAACTACTGAGGAACAGTAGGCTATTGGTGGCATTTGGTAATAATGGCCACCGTATTAAAATAAAGATGGAAAACTAACAACAAATAGGTAGGGGTGCAAAACAAACTCTGTAATCTTCTGGGATAATGGCTCTAGTCTAAACAATTTGTTCCTGTGATTTGTTACTTAATGCACTTATTTTTATTTGCAAAAAGAAAAGGAGTACTTGTGGCACCTTAGAGACTAACAAATTGATTTGAGCATAAGCTTTCGTGAGCTACAGCTCACTTCCTCAGATGCATTCAGTGGAAAATACAGTGGGGAGATTTATATACATAGAGAACATGAAACAATGGGTGTTACCATACACACTGTAACCAGAAGTGATCACTTAAGGTGAGCTATTACCGGCGGGGGCGAGGGAAGGGAAAGGAAAAAACCTTCTGTAGTGATAATCAAGGTGGGCCATTTCCAGCAGTTGACAAGAACGTCTGAGGAACAGTGGGGGGTGTGGGTGGGGGGGAATAAACATGGGGAAATAGTTTGTAATGACCCATCCACTCCCAGTCTCTATTCAAGCCTAAGTTAATTGTATCCAGTTTGCAAATTAATTCCAATTCAGCAGTCTCTCGTTGGAGTCTGTTTCTGAAGTTTTTTTGTTGAAGTATTGCCACTTTTAGGTCTGTAATTGAGTGACCAGAGAGATTGAAGTGTTCTCCGACTGGTTTTTGAATGTTATAATTCTTGACATCTGATTTGTGTCCATTTATTCTTTTACGTAGAGACTGTCCAGTTTGACCAATGTACATGGCAGAGGGGCATTGCTGGCACATGATGGCATATATCACATTGATAGATGTGCAGGTGAACGAGCCTCTGATAGTGTGGCTGATGTGATTAGGCCCTATGATGGTGTCCCCTGAATAGATATGTGGACACAGTTGGCAACGGGCTTTGTTGCAAGGATAGGTTCCTGGGTTAGTGGTTCTGCTGTGTGGTGTGTGGTTGCTGGTGAGTATTTGCTTCAGGTTGGGGGGCTATCTGTAAGCAAGGACTGGCCTGTCTCCCAAGATCTGTGAGAGTGATGGGTCGTCCTTCAGGATAGGTTGTAGATCCTTGATGATGCGTTGGAGAGGTTTTAGTTGGGGGCTGAAGGTGATGGCTAGTGGCGTTCTGTATTTTCTTTGTTGGGCCTGTCCTGTAGTAGGTGACTTCTGGGTACTCTTCTGGCTCTGTCAATCTGTTTCTTCACTTCAGCAGGTGGGTATTGTAGTTGTAAGAATGCTTGATAGAGATCTTGTAGGAGTTTGTCTCTGTCTGAGGGGTTGGAGCAAATGCGGTTGTATTGTAGAGCTTGGCTGTAGACAATGGATCGTGTGGTGTGGTCTGGATGAAAGCTGGAGGCATGTAGGTAGGAATAGCGGTCAGTAGGTTTCCGGTATAGGGTGGTGTTCATGTGACCATCGCTTATTAGCACCGTAGTGTCCAGGAAGTGGATCTCTTGTGTGGACTGGTCCAGGCTGAGGTTGATGGTGGGATGGAAATTGTTGAAATCATGGTGGAATTCCTCAAGGTTGTCTTTTCCATGGGTCCAGATGATGAAGATGTCCTCAATGTAGCGCAAGTAGAGTAGGGGCGTTAGGGGACAAGAACTGAGGAAGCGTTGTTCTAAGTCAGCCATAAAAATGTTGGGATACCGTGGGGCCATGTGGGTACCCATAGCAGTGCCACTGATTTGAAGGTATACATTGTCCTCAAATGTGAAATAGTTGTGGGTGAGGACAAAGTCACAAAGTTCAGCCACCAGGTTTGCCGTGACATTATCGGGGATACTGTTCCTGATGGCTTATAGTCCATCTTTGTGTGGAATGTTCATGTAGCGGGCTCCTACATCCATAGTGGCCAGGATGGTGTTTTCAGGAAGATCACCGATGGATTGTAGTTTCCTCAGGAAGTCAGTGGTGTCTCGAAGATAGGTGGGAGTGCTGGTAGCGTAGGGCCTGAGAAGGGAGTCTACATAACCAGACAGTCCTGCTGTCAGGGTGCCAGTGCCTGAGATGATGGGGCATCCAGGATTTCCAGGTTTATGGATTTTGTGTAGCAGATAGAATACCCCAGGTCAGGGTTCCAGGGGTGTGTCTGTCGGATTTGTTCTTGTGCTTTTTCAAGGAGTTTCTTGAGCAAATGCTGTAGTTAGCAATGCCCCTCTGCCATGTACATTGGTCAAACTGGACAGTCTCTAAGTAAAAGAATAAATGGACACAAATCAGATGTCAAGAATTATAACATTCAAAAACCAGTTGGAGAACACTTTAATCTCTCTGGTCACTTGATTACAGACCTAAAATACTTCAACAAAAAAACTGCTGAATTGGAATTAATTTGCAAACTGGATACAATTAACTTAGGCTTGAATAGAGACTGGGAGTGGATGGGTCATTACAAACTATTTCCCCATGTTTATTCCCCCCCACCCCCACCCCCCACTGTTCCTCAGACGTTCTTGTCAACTGCTGGAAATGGCCCACCTTGACTATCACTACAGGTTTTTTCCCTTCCCTTGCCGCCCCCTCCCCCCACCTCCTGCTGGTAATAGCTCACCTTAAGTGATCACTCTGGTTACAGTGTGTATGGTAACACTCATTGTTTCATGTTCTCTATGTATATAAATCTCCCCACTGTATTTTCCACTGAATGCATCCGAGGAAGTGAGCTGTAGCTCACGAAAGCTTATGCTCAAATCAATTGGTTAGTCTCTAAGGTGCCACAAGTACTCCTTTTCTTTCTGCGAATACAGACTAACACGGCTGCTACTCTGAAACCTTATTTGTATTTGTCCCCTTCAGCAGAGAGCTCTGTCACTGAAGAGATTTGATAATAGCTTGGCTAGCATATTAGTAGTCATTTATACTTCTATAATAAAACAACAACATTTTGGCCACTTAGAGATTCAGCTGGGTTCAAATCATTTTCATTTGCTGCATTTCACCTCTGATCTCACCTTTAGTAGACGAGATTACATAGAACTAGATAAGAACTTTATCTGTTCAGTTCTCTCCCATCAAGCCACAGGGGACCAGATATTTAAGTGGGATGGTTATGTTCTCTTCTTCCCACCCCCCATCTGCAGCTGGATTGGAATAATGGGGAGGTATTTGTGTATTGCACATACATTAGAGGTATTTGTAGTTTGCATGTATTATTCCTTCAGCAGCATTTGCCACTTGGATTGCTATAACCAATAAAAACTCAAAATGAGAGAAACATCACCTAAGAGGAGGAGGAAGCTGGAATTTATATTGGATTCATTTCTTTAATATGTATAAAATTTTCTGTAACGTGAGTTTCACAATTCAGTATTCCTGATGTCACCGACTTACAACAATAAACAATGCAATGACAGTGTCTATAGAGGCAAATTTTAAGATCTTAAATGAATAACTTATTCTAATAACATACACTTGAGGCTCTGGAGCGAGCATACACTGCAGTGATCTAACAGATACCATGTGAGGAGTATTTGTAGATTAGGGATAATGAGAAGTTGGGGTGTTGCTGATCTCATTTTAATATATTTAAAAGAGAGAATTGGCTTGAGAGGGATTGTTTGTTTGGTGCATTCTGGAAGGAAGCATTAAGTTTTGGGTTTTTTTTCTCCCCCTACCCTCCCTCTTTTCCCCTCTTCCCTTTGTGACTGCATCTTTTTATTAAATTAAAATGTCTTTTTTTAGCCATTACCTTGTAATGAAAAATGACACTTGTTGTAGAGTTAGTCTTTTATGTCTTCTAAACTGAATTGACTCCCCTACTGTGACTTCAATAATGCATCATTTCAGAGGTTCAAAGGATTTAATGTGTTTCTGGTGGATCTGTGAGTCTCAGTTAGATGGTTAAAAGCAAAATAACTATAACAGGTTGGATGCAAAGACCTGTCCCCTGCCAGCTTCATTTCCACCCTCCCACTCCCCTGCCCCAGTGTTCAAAAGCATCTGCTTCTTGCCACTTCTTTCCTAGGTGCTGTGTGTGCATGCATATTGATAAACACTTTATGAACAAAGGTCCATGGAAAACCATGAGACACAGTTACTATGATGAGACAGGCAAGCAGTTCTGTCTCTATGACAGAGGTTCTCAAACTGTGGTCCGTTCAGGTGGTCTGCGGATAGTTCCCTATAAGGTGCGCACCTGGGCAGCCGCACACGAGAGAATAAAGGGCCACCCACCTAATTAGTGGCGCTGCGCAGGCGTTGCTCCATTAATTAGGTGCCTGGACCCTGGAGAAGACACACATGTAAGGTGAGGTGATGGCCTTGGGGAGGAACAGGGGGCAGGTGGATGGGGGACAGTGGGGTGAGAAGAGGGGGTGGGGAGAATTTGGGACTTGCAGAGCTGTGACGGCCAGAGAAAGAGGGGACTTTCCCCAGCTTCAGGGCTGCAGCTACCAGGGAGAGAGAGCCCTCCTTCCCAGCCCCAGCTCGGTAGCTGCTGCGGCGGGGGAGAGAGGGCACGTCCATCGCATTAGAAAGGTAAAACTACTGATATTAAAATATGAGTTGTGTGCTTTTATTTGTAGAACACAAAAAGTTTATTTATTTTTTTTTTATATATAGTGCTTTTATCCAAAGCGCTTTTACAATAGTTAGCTAATGGTACAAACAACATTTGGAAAGATCATTAAGTGGTCCACTGAGACCCGCAGCAATTTTCAAGTGGTCCACACAAAAAAAGGTTTGAGAACCACTGCTCTATGATGTAAGTAGCTGGCTGGTGAGGATGATTCTGGAGCAAATTAAAATGATACTGTTGCAAATGAAACTGTCTTCTGTAGCTCTGCTGAATTATGACATCCCATAAACGTCTATTTTCAGTTACTTTCTCCAACCCCGCACCCCAGCAACAATTTTTGCTGAAATTTTCCATTTTTCTGTTTGAAAAGTTTCATAATTCAAAACACAGCTGAACGGATTTGTATCTGAATATGGTGAGGAAGTAGGTGAGGGCAGAGTATTTTGCAGCTAAGACTTTTTTTGGGTGCTGTTCATGCTATGATAACTCAAATGGCTTTATTTGAATTTGCTGCAAGTGAGTCTACTCAATTTTAGCCTTGTGGCACAAGAGGACTTCAGACATTGTGCTAGAATGAAAACAGTATTGGGTAATGTAGGTATAACGTGGTTCTGTCCTAACTCTGATGCAAACCCTGTTCCAATTTGTAGTATAGATAGAACATAAGTGGCCTGGTTATGAAGCATGATTATGATCCAGTCCCGGGTACAAATTGGAACAATGTTTGCAACTGAATTGGGGGCAAGTGTGCTGGAACCAGGTTCCCTGACATGGCTGTACGTCTAGAGTAGGTAAGGTTTTATTCCTCATGCAGCAGGTTTTTGTGCCTGGAGATCCAGACTAACATTGAGGTATGAGAGTCCATGGTTATTAAAATGAAAATTATAGGTGCTAGTTCTATGTATTGAGTGCTTACTTGACTACCAGTACCTATAATTTAAAACCCATGTGCAAATCCTGGTTACCACAAACTAAAATAGTTTAAATCTTGAAAATTAGAGACTTTTTTTATCCTGTGCTTGAGTTTGTGCTCGTTTTGTTTGTGTTACAGTGGTGCTTAGAGACCCCCACTGAGGTCAGATGTCCCATTGTGCTAGGTGCTGTGCACACCCATAGTAAGTGACAGTCCCTGCTTCAAAGAGCTTACGATCTTAATAAACAAGACCGATAAATGATGGGAGGGGAAACAGAGGCACAGAGAGGAGAAGTATCTTGCCCAAGGTCACATAGTAGTTGGTGGCAGAGCCAGGAATAGACCCCTGTGCTTCCAAGTCTGACTCCAATGACCTCTCATTTGCACCAGGCTGCCTCCCATGTTGATAGCACCTGCTGTAAGGTTTGCAGCGCCTTAGGAAGTTTTTTGCAAAAAGAAAAGGAGTACTTGTGGCACCTTAGAGAAATTTTAGTCTCTAAGGTGCCACAAGTACTCCTTTTCTTTTTGCGGCTACAGACTAACACGGCTGCTACTCTAAAAGGAAATTTTTTACAACCTTATGAGTCACAGAGGTGTAGATGAAGATTTAAATTCTGAAGGTATGTCTACACTGCATGGTAAACCCTGGTGGGAATCAGGTTTGTGGACTGGTGTTTCCAAGCCCATGCTTCAGTGTCTATACTGCACTGTAAACCTGGATTAACAGCTGCTGGACCCAGGTCTCACACCTATGCTAACACATCCATACTTTATTACGCAGACTTTTGGACTTGGGTGCAAGCCCTGTCATCATGGAGTGTGGACGCAGGTCACACTGCAGACCCAAGTCACTGTGGGACTCAGGCTCTGACCCACCCCCCTTTGCGGGGTCCCAGGACCTGAGTCCTGAGTGCTCGCTAACCTGAGTCAGGCTGATTTGTGTGTGGACGGAAGGGGGGATTGAGCTCCGGCTTGAACCTGAGTCAAAGCCAGGGCTGAGTGGTCAGAGCAAGGGGTCCTGCCATTAGAAGAATGCAGGAAAGTCAGATCTTTTGTGAGGGAAAGATGAACAGAAGGTTCTGCCAGGTGGAAGGTAGGGTGGTCAGGCCTTGTCACTTCAGGGGAGGATTAGCAGGATTTGCAGCTTGGGAGAAAGGGTACAAGCTCTTGCAGACCTCTCTCACTTCTCTTTGTTATACTCAGCCAGTATGGCACCAGTGACTCCGAAGCATGTTGTCCTGATGGTCAAAGTGGTTTTTTTTTGCGTTTGAGTTGCAGTCTAAAGTTCTGATGCCCTGTCCTCAATAACTTTCCTTAACTTTTTCTACTTATAAACTGCAGGGAGTTTGAAAGCTAATAGTTTAACCTAATGGAATACAGGTACAGTGGACATAAAAGTGCTTGTTTGGAGATGAATGCATAAGAGGAGTTGTGTCCAGTTGCCTTTGGCAGGGTTCCATGTGCATGTAAGAAACAAAGCTGGGGGTGGAAGTTGTGCAAATGTGAACCAAATTTGCACTGCGAGACTCTTTTTTTTTTTTCCGCCCTTTTAAATCAAAACATTTTGCTATTTCACTCTGCTTATATTTTGACTGAGTTCCTTACCTCTTTGCATGCTGTAAAACACCTTGACATTGGTGAACGGGTGTTATATAAATTCAGTCACACTCACACTCAAAAAATCCCCCCAACAGTAACAATAAAAGTCATCCTCTGCTGGGTACATGGTAGAGCTCATTGCGATGAATGCATTAACTTCTTTCTGTGCCATAGAACTCCCTTTAAACAGCATTCCGGGGGCAGCTGTGGGCAGGGCTGCTCTTGACAGTGTGACTCCAATGGATCTGAGAGGGCCAAGTGGACAGCAGGGGAACCCAGAACACAGGTCTTTCATGTGAACAACAATGGGCTCTGTCTCCTCTCCAGGTTTAATCAATTCTCTTTGCTGCTTATTTGGAGACATGTCCAAATCATGATGAAGTCAATGGAAAGACTCCCATCCACTTCAATTGGGGATGGATTGTGACCTTGGTTTGCACTGGACATGAGGGTAAGGGAGAACTCTGTGTGGTTTTTTCCATAGGAGGCAGTGAGGTAGCCCAAAGTTAATCCTGTTTTTCTGGTATGGTAATACATTATGGTTGGTCCTAAAATATAGACCACAAAATATGGGTGACATGTAAAGTAGCCATGTTAATGTGGGTGTTTTAACCTTGATTGTAGTATTTCCTGCCTTGGTTGTGATTTTCAACTGTTCAGCTTTTCCATTGTATCTGTGTGAGGTTTTTTGCTTTAATATATTCCAGATTCATCTGGTTTAATTAATTTTCTCTTTATTGCAGTTGTAGGATGTGACTTATAGTGAGGCCCAATATAAATAATCTAGTGCACACCATTTCTTGTATAGTGCGTGCACCAAATTGTTAATATGACAGAAAGTGGTGCAATATTTTGTTTTTCCCCAGCGGGTGGTTGCAATGATTAGCTGGAAAATGAAATACATGGGGAAAGTATCTGGAAGGTAAGACTTTCCAGATGGTTCCCTTGTCAAGATATCTAAGGCTTTGATTTGATTTGGTTTTTACTTTCCTTCTCTTTTTTCTAGGGAGAGGGGAGGGGCCCCAGAAGTCTTGATTTATAATTATTATTTTTAATCAAAAATATCTGATAGATTTTAAGGCAGAAGGGACCATTGTGATCATCTAGTTTGCCATCCTCCATAACACAGGCCATAGAATTCCAACCAGTGATTCTTACATATAGTCCAATAAATTAAGGTTGAACAAGAGCATACCCTAGAAAGACATCTGCTTTTGATTTAAATATTTCCAGTGATAGAGAATGTACCACATTCCATGGTAAATTGATCCAATGGTTGACTTACTCTTTCTGTCAAAAATTTGCACCTTATTTTCAGTCTGAAATACAATACTGTGCAATTTTTGTAGTTAACCATTGGAACAGTACACTAAGGGATGCAATGGAATCTTCATTACCTGAAATCTTTCACTCAAAATTGGAAGTTTTTCTGAAGATATATTCTCACTCAAACAGAAGCTGTAGACATGGTGCAGGAATTCCTGGGTGAAATTCTATGGCCGGTGGAATGCAAGAAGCAGACTAGATGATCAAAGTGGTCCCTACTGACCTTAAAAACCTATGATTAATTAAAGAGCGTGATATTTAAAAAACTGTAGGCGATCAAGGGCCAGATTGCTGTACCGTTACTCATGCTGAGTAGCAGCAAGTCCTCTATTTGAACAAACAATGCAAAAAATATAAAAATAGCTTCAGGATTGGGGAGGGTACATTTTTATCAGTAGTTCTAGAAGTATGATCAGACAAATTTCCCAAAAAGCTAAAGCATAAATGCATCCAACACCACCTCATAGAAAGGGAAACCAACTAATCCTAGCAGCACCTGAAAATAGATCTCAGATTAGCTTCCTGAAGCACGGTGGAAAAATGTATGCTTATAATGTCTGGTGGGGTATAATTTACAATAGGTAGATCTAATCATTTTCCCCCTTACCTCCAATTGGTCAGCCAAAGATTTGGTACCATAGAAAAAATAGTTTTGTCCTTCTTCAAGATGACTTGTAATTTAAGTGGGGGAAAAAAAAATGTAATCTCAGGACCGTCTCTTAAGAAATCTTTCGGATAGTTATTTATACCTTTTGAGCTAAACTAGCTATGCTTGAAATATGCAGATCTATTTTCCATGGAAGACTATCTTGTTTCTCCTCTGTAGTTTGTAGCCTATTATTCAAACCAGCTTCTGTACCAAATGACAGGAGGATAGCTAATGCAATGCCAATTTTTAAAAAGGGCTCCAGAAGCGACCCTAGCAATTGCAGGCTGGTAAGCCTGACTTCAGTACCGGGCAAACTGTTTGAAACTATAGTAAAGAACAAAATGTCAGACACATAGATGAACATAGTTTGTTGGGGAAGAGTTAACATGGTTTTTATAAAGGGAAATCATGCTTAATTAGAATTCTTTGAGGGGTCAACAACCATGTGGACAAGGGTGATCCAGTGGATATAATGTACTTAGATTTTCAGAAAGCCTTTGACAAGGTCCCTCACCAAAGGCTCTTAAGCAAAGTAAGCTGTTATGGGATAAGAGGGAAGGTCCTCTCATGGATCGGTAACTGGTTAAAAGACAGGACACAAAGGGTAGGAATAAATGGTCAGTTTTCAGAATGGAGAGAGGTAAATAGTCCCCCGGGGGACACCACTGTACTGGGCCGAGTCCTATTCAATATATTCATAAATGATCTGAAAAAAGGGGTAAACGATGAGGAGGCAAAATTTGCAGATGATACAAAACTACTCAAGATAGTTAAGTCCCAGGCAGACTGTGAAGAGCTACAAAAGGATCTCTCAAAACTGAGTGACTGAACAACAAAATGGCAGATGAAATTCAGTGTTGATAAATGTAAAGTAATGCACATTGGAAAACATCCCAACTGTACATATAAAATGATGGGGTCTAAATTGGCTGTTACCACTCAAGAAAGAGATCTTGGAGTCATTGTGGATAGTTCTCTGAAAACATCCACTCGTGCAGTGTCTGTCAAAAAAGCGAACAGAATGTTGAAAATCATTAAGAAAGGGATAGATAATAAGACAGAAAATATCATATTGCGGCTATATAAATCCATGGTATCCCCACAGCCTGAATACTGCGTGCAGATGTGGTCACCACATCTTAAAAAATGATACATTGGAATTGGAAAAGGTTCAGAAAAGGGTGACAAAAATGATTAGGGGTATGGAACGGCTGCCATACGAGGAGAGATTAATAAGACTGGGACTTTTCAGCTTGGAAAAGAGATGACTAAGGGGGGATGTGATAGAGGTCTATAAAATCATGACTGATGTGGAGAGAGTAAATAAGGAAGTGTTGTTTACTCCTTCTCATAACACAAGAACTAGGCGTCACCAAATGAAATTAATAGGCAGCAGGTTTAAAACTAACGAAAGGAAGTATTTTTTCACACTGCACAGTCAACCTGTGGAACTGCTTGTCAGAGGATGTTGTGAAGGTGAAGACTACAACAGGGTTCAAAAAAGACCTAGATAAATTCAGGGAGGATAGGTCCATCAATGGCTATTAGCTAGGATAGGCGGGGCTGGTTTCCCTAGCCTCTGTTTGCCAGAAGCTGGGGATGGGAGACAGGAGATGGATCACTTGATGATTACCTATTCTGTTCATTCTCTCTGGGGCATCTGGCATCGGCCACTGTCAGAAGGCAGGATACTGGGCTAGAAGGACCTTTGGTCTGACCCAGTACGGCCGTTCCTACGTTCTTATGTATGTACTGTGCCTAGCACACTAGGACTCGTCTCTCGGTTGCGGCCTCTAGGTGTGACTGTAGTACAAATAAATGAAGAACCACCTACTACAGTGACATTTGCAACTCCATTGTTTCAACCGGAAAAGTCAAAATGTTTTTTCCAAATCATGTAACATTTGGACAGTCAGCCTATAACTGAAAACTCAGGGCCCGGTTATCTGCCACTGTCAAGTTGACAAGACCAAATGTGGGACAGACCCAAAATAAGGAATGGGAAATTTTTTTTTTTTTTAAATTACCCATGCTAGAAACTTAAAGTGCTCTGGCATTGATTCCTTTCATGTCAGGGACTCTCTTTCTAGCCGCAGGATTCTTTATTTCTAACATAAATAGTTTTCTACAACAACAGTGAGGGGGGCAACCAAACTTGCATGTAATGTAGGAAACTTTAGGACTAAAATGCACCTGGCATTGGCCGCTTTTGGAAGATGGGATACTGGGTTAGGTGGATCTTTGGTCTGATCCAGTATTGCCATTCTTATGCTTTATAGAGGGCTTCCCAGGTCTAGTAAAGGCACCGGGGCTCCCCAGCTCTCTTGACTCCTGTAAATCTGAGGCAGCATCAAAAGGTGTTTTTCCTCCCTGCGCTGGCTTTGGAGAGGTCTACCCTATGGGTTCCTTCTCCTGTCTATCCTAAAGATTTTTTTTTCCGATGCGCACAGTCTGACAGTTTGCAAGAATCCTCTCCTTTTTGTCATCTGTGCAGGGTGGGCGGTGCTTACGGTACACAGTACATTTTTGCAAAAAGAAAAGGATTACTTGTGGCACCTTAGAGACTAACAAATTTATTTGAGCATAAGCTTTCGTGAGCTACAGCTCACTAATCTGAAACAGTACATTTTTGGCATTCCAAATGCTGTATCCTAGAAATGGCCATAGTTGGTAGTCTAGTATGGAGAAGCTTTTGCAGTGCTGATCTTCTAAGCTAGATCTAGCCACTTCAGCTTCTCACTGTTATCAGAATCTCCCTTTAGTCTTTCTCGGCTTTGCATTTTTAACTTTATGGAGAGATTATTCCCCCTATAAAACAGACTAACCACCCTGGAACCAAACCAAAAATACTCTTGAGGGATCTCTCTTGTGGTACAAGTGTCATCTTATTTTCAGCAGTGGTGTTCTGTTTCACAGATCTCAGCCATGCCACTCCAGGGATAGTCCATATCACAGGAGATGATACGCTTCCTGGCTCATACAGCAAGAGGTACCCTTGGCTATGGGTATTTAATTAACAAGTCAAAGTTGAAAAACAGATATTTATTAGTTGAATGGTTCTTACTGATGGTGGGTCAGATTCTCAGCTGGTGTAAATCGGCATAGAGATCAATGTTGAGAAACAATCAGCAACTTTTTCGAATGCACTTTTTTCCCTTAAGCCATTCAGGTTTGAAAATACTGACCCAGACTGGACTTGCCAATTCAAGAGCAAAAGGGCTAATAGACTGCTGCATTAGTTTGTTCGGCCAGCATGCTTTCCCTGCCAAGTATTGGTTTTTTTTAACTATTCATTGGAGCTGTCAGCATGAGCAGTGAAGTAATAACATTTGTTTTACGTGCAGAACTGGCATACAAATCAGTAATCAGTCACAAGATCAAAAGTTCTAACCCCTAGTGGGCTGAGAAAGGTTAGTGAATGAAACACCGACTTTAGCTCCTAGATTCAGCTTCCATTTCGACTTGAGATTTTAAATGAAGAGAAAATTCAGCTTCTTAAACACAGCTACCAGTCCATGCTAATAAAAACAATATAGTGATGCAGAATGGTCTGTCCAGTTGGGGGCTGGGCTGGCTGTTCAGTGTGGAAATGTTCACTGAACATTGAACGAACCTGTTTGCCTGAACTAACTGATCCATAGGATCCTACTTTCCAGCACTACCGGACTCTCTCAGAGATTATAAATGAAGTACTCTTCGTTTTTCAGTGTTTGTACAGCACCTACCATAATGGGACCTTAATCTTAAATGGAGCTTCTGTGCATTACTGAATTACAAATTATTATGGCTGTCAATTAATCGCAGTTAATGCCTGAGATTAATTGCAGTTCACTCATGCAATTAACTAAAAAATATTAATCACGATTAAAAAAATTAATTGCGATTAATCACAGTTTTAATTGCACTATTAAACAATAGAATACCAACTGAAATTTATTAAATATTTTGGATGTTTTTCTACATTTTCATATATATTGTATCCTGTATTGTAATGGAAATCAAAGCGTATATTATTTTGATTACAAATATTTGCACTGTAAAAATGATAAACAAAAGAAATAGTATTTTTCAGTTCACCTCATACCAGTACTGTAGTACAATCTCTTTGTCGTGAAAGTGCAACTGACCAATGCCAACTTTTTTTTGTTACATAACTGAACTCAAAAACAAAACAATATAAAACTTCAGAGCCTACAAGTCAACTCAGTCCTACTTCTTGTCCAGCCAATTGCTAAGACAAACAAGTTTGGTTTACATTTACACGAGATAATGCTGCCCTCTTCTTTCTTACGTCACCGGAAAGTGAGAACAGGCATTTACAAGGCACTTCTGTAGCCGGCATTGCAAGGTATTTACGTGCCAGATACGCTAAACATTCGTATGCTCCTTCATGCTTTGGCCACCATTCCAAAGGACATGTTTCCATGCTGATGATGCTTGTTAAAAAAATAATGTGTTAATTAAATTTGTGACTGAACTCATTGGGGGAGAACTGTATATCCCTTACTCTTTTACCCTCATTCTGCCATATACTTCATGTTCTAGCAGTCTCGGATGATGACCCAGCATATGGTGTTCATTTTAAGAACACTTTCACTGCAGATTTCACAGAATGCAAAGAACGTAACAATGTGAGATTTCTAAAGATAGCTACACCACTCAACCCAAGGTTTAAGAATCTGAAGTGCCTTCCAAAATCTGAGAGGGATGAGGTGTGGAGCATACTTTCAGAAACCTTAAAAGAGCTACGATGTTCCCCGATGGGGAAACTACAGAATCCGAACCACCAAAAAAGAAAATCAACCTTCTGCTGGTGGCATCTGACTAAAATAATGAAAATGAACATGTGTCAGTCTGCACTATTTTTGATTGTTATCGAGCAGAACCCGTCATCAGCATGGACGCATGTCCCCTGGAATGGTGGTTGAAGCATGAAGGGACATATGAATCTTTAGCGCATCTGGCACATAAATATCTTGCGGTGCTGGCTACAACAGTGACATGAATACGCCTATTCTCACTTTCAGGTGACATTGTAAACAAGAAACAGGCAGCATTATCTCCTGCAAACTTAAACAAACTTGTTTGTCTGAGCGATTGGCTGACCAAGAAGTAGGACTGAGAGGACTTGCAGCCTCTAAAATTTTAGATTGTTTTATTTTTTAATGCAGTTTTTTTGTACATAATTCTACATTTGTAATTTCAACCTTCATGATAAAAAGATTGCACTACAGTACTTGTATTAGGTGAATTGAAAAATACTATTTATTTTTTTTTACAGTGCAAATATTGGTAATCAAAAATAATTATAAAGTGAGCACTGTACACTTTGTATTCTGTGTTGTATTTGAAAACAATATATTTGAAAATGTAGAAAAACATCAAAATTTTTTAAAAATAATTGGTATTCTATTATTGTTTAACAGTGCGATTAATTGCAGCGATTAATCTTTTTAATCGCTTGACAGCCCTAATGAATTGAAAACAAAATTAATGCATTACTTGCATACCTCTGGTGAGGAGGGCAGCATCAGTGGTGGAGGGCCGAAGCCGCAGCTCCAGAGGCCTGTGCCCTGAGGAGGGGCTGAAACCCTGAGCCCTATTCCCCAAGCCTTGCACCCGGTGGGGCTGAACCCCCTTGCCCTGAGCGGGGCTGAAGCCCTGAGCCCTGCAGGGCTGAAGATGGGAGGGGGAGGGGGTGTCACAATTTTTTCTAGTGGGAGGGGGTCACAATTTTTTTAAAGTCCAAATGGGGTTGCCAGCACAAAAAGTTTGAGGAAAAACTGCCATAGAGAACAGGGGCTTGGTGAGCTCAGCCTCCCTGCACCAGCCTCTCCTCCCCTGCTGCATGCTGAGCTCCTGAGGTAAAAATCCACCCTCCCTTGCAAACAAAGGCTCCCTCAGCTGAAGGGAGTTATGTAAAAATAATAATACTACATTTGTAAGTTTAACTTTCATGATAAAGCGACTGCACTACAGTATTGGGTTTGAGGTTAATTGAAATACTATTTCATTTGTTTATGTTTTATGGTGCAAATGTTTGCAATAAAAAATAATATAAACTGAGCACTGTATACTTTGTATTCTGTGTTGTAATTGAAATCAGTATACACCTCTACCCAGATATAACGCGACCCGATATAACATGGGTTGCATACAACGCAGTAAACAGGCCTCCCCCCTGCCCCAGGGTCTGGGAGGCAGGAGCTGTGGGAGGGCACTTTTGGGGTCCCTGCAGGCCCAGAGTGGCCCGGGTGATTAACGGGGTTGGGAGCAGCCCGCTCCGCTTCCCTTGCCACAGCGGCGTCGCTCGGGGGAGGGGGCTTGGGGGAAGGGATCCCCCCCGCACTCACCGGCAGCGGTAGAAGCGGAGCAGCCCGGCCCTGGCCCCAGCCTGCTCCACTTCCCGCTGCCGGCGAGTGCGGCGGGCGTCCTTTCCCCAACCTCCCTGCACTCACCAGTGGCGGGAAGCGGAGCGCCATGGCTGGGAGCTGACGGAGTGGAGCAGGCTGGGGCCATGGTGCTCCGCTGCCAGTGAGTGCCTGTCAAGGGGCAGGTGTGTGGACAGGGGTCGGGGCAGTCAGGGGACAGGGAGCAGGGGGGGTTGGGTAGGGGGTGGGGTCCTGGGGATGATCGGGGGGGGGGGCTCTGGAGGGGGCGGTCAGGGGACGAGGAGTAGGGGGCCCAAAACAAGTTCGATATAACGAGATTTCACATATAACATGGTAAGATTTTTTTGGCTCCTGTGGACCGTGTTATATAGGGGTAGAAGTGTATTTGAAAATATTGAAAACATCCAAAAATATTTAAATAAATGGTAATCTATTATTGTTTAACAGTGCAATTAAAACTGTGATTAATCGTGATTAATTTTTTTAATCTCACAATTAATTGTGATTAATTTTTTGAATCACTTGACAGCCCTACAAATTAATTATGCTCCCACTAACATAGAAACACTGATAATGATGCTTCAATACCAAACTGATAGGCAGCTTAGAAATATATTACATATTAAAAACTACATTAAAAGAACATTAAGGTTGCACAGTTAAGTACTCAAAATTGGGATATGCCAATCTGAAGATTGCTTGTGCAACCTTAATTTGGTCCCCTTGTGTGTATGCATTGTGATTAGAACTAGTTAAAAATCCCACAGGAAATTCTGATATTCTGAAATTTGTTTTCATCCCAAAAAGTCAAAATATCAAAACCTTTCACAGAACAGAAAGTTCTGAAAAATTTTGATTTTGATTTCAATCGAAAAGGATCATTTCTGCTTTCCCAAATTGAAACATTTTGTGTTGCCAGTGCTACATTAATTTTTCTCTCTCTCTCTCTCTGAACTACTATGGTGCCTTTTGAGAGCTATAGTCCAGGTGCCTCATGCCCCATTCTCCTCTATGGGCCAGGTTCTCTGGCCAGACTGTATCTCCCTTGATGCACTGTCATCATGTGACTTTTGTGATGCAGTTCTGCACTCGAGAGGTGATTGCAGTACATCACGGGAGATGAAGTCTAGCGAGGGAACCCAGCTAAAAGCAGAAAATGGGGGCATGAGGAACTTTGGCAGCTCTGGTGGAAAGAGATTAATGTCATGCTGACCCAAAAATGAAATATTTCGTTTAGATTTTCTTGATGGTACAGTAGAATCTCCAGAGTTACAAACTGACCAGTCAACCACACACCTCATTTGGAACTGGAAGTACACAATAAGGAGGCAGTAGAGGTGGAGGGGAAAGCAAATACAGTACTGTGTTAAATGAAAACTACTAAAACAAAAGGGAAAGCAGTATAGTAAAGTTTCAAAGCTGTATTAAGTCAGTCAGGTTTTGTTCAATATCTTCATAAATGATCTGGAGGATGGTGTAGATTGCACTCTCAGCAAATTTGAGGATGATACTAAACTAGGAGGAGTGGTAGATACGCTGGAGGGGAGGGATAGGATACAGAAGGACCTAGACAAATTGGAGGATTGGGCCAAAATAAATCTGATGAGGTTCAATAAGGATAAGTGCAGGGTCCTGCACTTAGGATGGAAGAATCCAATGCACCGCTACAGACTAGGGGCCGAATGGCTAGGCAGCAGTTCTGCGGAAAAGGACCTAGGGGTGACAGTGGACGAGAAGCTGGATATGAGTCAGCAGTGTGCCCTTGTTGCCAAGAAGGCCAATGGCATTTTGGGATGTATAAGTAGGGGCATAGCGAGCAGATCGAGGGACGTGATCGTTCCCCTCTATTCGACATTAGTGAGGCCTCATCTGGCGTACTGTGTCCAGTTTTGGGCCCCACACTTCAAGAAGGATGTGGATAAATTGGAGAGAGTCCAGCGAAGGGCAACAAAAATGATTAGGGGTCTGGAACACATGAGTTATGAGGAGAGGCTGAGGGAGCTGGGATTGTTTAGCCTGCAGAAGAGAAGAATGAGGGGGGATTTGATAGCTGCTTTCAACTACCTGAAAGGGGGTTCCAAAGAGGATGGCTCTAGACTGTTCTCAATGGTAGCAGATGACAGAACGAGGAGTAATGGTCTCAAGTTGCAGGGGGGGAGGTTTAGATTGGATATTAGGAAAAACTTTTTCACTATGAGGGTGGTGAAACACTGGAATGCGTTACCTAGGGAGGTGGTAGAATCTCCTTCCTTAGAGGTTTTTAAGGTCAGGCTTGACAAAGCCCTGGCTGGGATGATTTAACTGGGAATTGGTCCTGCTTCGAGCAGGGGGTTGGACTAGATGACCTTCTGGGGTCCCTTCCAACCCTGATATTCTATGATTCTATGATTCTATGATAAGTCAATGTTCAGTTGTAAACTTTTGAATTAACCATAACATTCTGTTCAGAGTTACGAACATTTCAGAGGCACGAATAACCTCCATTCCTGGGGTGTTCGTAAATCTGACGTTCTGTTGTAAATCAAAACGTGCACCTGGCTTCCCCCGTTCAACACAAATTCTGCCAAATTTCAAGTCCCCATTCCAAAGCATGAAGGAGGTACAAGGGTTTTTTAATGAAACATTTTAAAGAATTTCATAATAGGGGAAAACAACATATTTTTCTGTAGCCTCTTCTGCGAAAAGTCTGAACTATTTTTGGTATTTTTTTTATTTAATTCCACCTGAGGGAGACATCCAGCATGAAAAAACCTCAGCCCAAACAGTTAAAGTTTGGAAAGTTTATAAGCAGCTTTAAATAGGACCTTAAAATGGAAAGTGTCATGCAACCTTTACTCTAGGTGTCACTGCCTTCAGCACGTATAATAATATGAGGACATTTTACCTCTGTTCTTTGCCAAAACTGTGTTGGATTAATTATCTGATTCTTTCTCCCCTTCCTCCCTTAAACATTCTCTACTTTTACATATAGCTAGAATACTAAGCTTCTGATTGGTCAGGATTGTTCTAACCCAGAATCTTTTTCTTGCTGTAGCATAACCGTGGAGTTTCACTTCCTACCAATTAGAATTAGGGTGACAAGATATCCCAATTTTATAGGGACAGTCCTGATTTTGGGGGCTTTTTCTTATATAAGCACCTAGTACTCCCTACCCCGTCCCAATTTTTTTACATTTGCTATCTGGTCACCCTAATTAGAATACACCATACAAATTAACTGTGTCAGAATACAGTGTAAGTTATTAGCACGGGGAAGAGCTGCTGAGCTAATCTAGTGGTGCTTACATAGTGTGTTATTACTACCAGCAAGTTTAAAAAAAGAAATACCTATAACTAAGCCAGAAACTTTTTTGGGTGGAGTGGAAATAACCCAAAAATGTGAACTCAGGCCATTTAGAGAGGGCTTGAATGCATACTATTATATGCCTTGATTTATAAGACTGTGCTTGAGAGCTGGACAATTTGAGTGTGGCAGCGAGATGCTCCTTGCAGAGTTGTTTGTGTGATCCTAAAACAGACATGGGTGAATGTGGGAGCTTTTTTCTGAAAGTAGAGGTGAGTCCATGTGTACTTTTATATTTCTGCATTGTCTGGTGGGAGTGCAACAGCTTGTTTAATGCTAGTTGAGGGATACCAGTTCTCCTACTGCAGATTTCTCATGTTAGATGTTTCTGAAAATCTCTAAGGCTATGCCTTCACTGCAAAAAAAAAAAAAAAAAAAGATTAGTTATCTCTCTGGAAAACAAACATACATTATGACAGGTTTCAGAGGAACAGCCATGTTAGTCTGTATTCGCAAAAAGAAAAGGAGTACTTGTGGCACCTTAGAGACTAACCAATTTATTTGAGCATGAGCTTTCGTGAGCTACAGTGAAGTGAGCTGTAGCTCACGAAAGCTCATGCTCAAATAAATTGGTTAGTCTCTAAGGTGCCACAAGTACTCCTTTTCTTTTTGCAAACATACATTAGTTATCTCAATGTTAAATCTACGTGGAGACAAGGTGCAGGTAATTTGCAGGGTTGCCAGTCATGATCAACATTATAACCCCCACTTGGGGTTGACCTTGCCTAGCTACGTCAAGGTAAAAGCTACAGAGCCTTGTTTCCACCAGGATTTTACATCAGGATAACTAATATGCCTTATTTAACTGTCTGTAAAAACACCTTTTGGGGGGCAACAAAGACAAAGTCTAAATAACTTAAAGAGCTTGAGTCTGTTGAAACTGGGACTTATGCTCCTTACTCTCCTAGGTACCTTTGAATGTCCTACCTTTAAATCTCAAGCTCTCAGTTTCTACTGGTTTAATTTGTTGGGGATGTGTTGTGCTATTTTTTTCCTGTAGAGCAGGAGATAAGTTTTGTTCCCGTTGGTAATTTCCACTGCCTCCCCATGTGGCAGCAACTAGATAGTCGTATGGCAGGCAGGCAAACAGCAAACTGTTGTTAGCGCTTGTGCCCTTCCCCAACCTAGAAACCACAGATCACAGCCAAATTTATTCCAGGGGAATTGGATAGAACACCTCTTCACATCTTGTTTGCTTCAGTCGTTAATGGGAAAGTGTCAGCTTAAATATGACCCGGAATTTAAATGTTGTAAAAATATGTTTTTGTAGAGATGTGTAAAAATTGTCATGTTGTTGGGTTTAGTTTAAAGGAAAACAAAACAAAATAATATCACTGTGAAGTATCTGAAATCCAAATGTTGCAGCCATAAGAACATGAAAGTGAAGCTGATTTCATTGGTGTTCATTGTCCAACCTGAGAGAAGGGCAAAAAGCAGACAGCATATAGTTGGTGACACACACAATGGATTTTTAAAGTGCTCACTTTTATGAATCTAAGGCTGATTAAGAACCTAGGTAAATTTTGTTTATAACACATGATTAAGTTAATGATGTCCCTTTAATCAAACAGGTCAATGATCATGCTGATTCTGTTGCTGTGCCATTATCTCACACAAGCTGTTCTCTTAGGAAAACTACACACCACGATACTGTGTACTATTAAATAGACCAAGGGTGGCCTTGTTTCCACCTTCCCCTGTTAGTATTTATCCTATGGATTATTCCATTTTTCCATTTCTTTTCCTGTATACTTCTTTTCCTTTATCCTACAGAGGTGTTTTCATCTCTTTCCCCGGTAAACCTCTCCTAGCTCTCTGCCCTTTTCCCACTTCAGTTTCTCTCCCCGTCATTAAAGGGCTGTTTCCATCACATTTGCCTTTCCTACCCTCCCCCTATTTCCTTATCGCCACTCTTGTCCTTCTCTCCCCAGCCCCTCCCCAGTCCTGCTTTTTCTGCCATGGGTAGCTCCTCTCCAGCCCTGGAAGAGCCTGTGCATGATCTGTCTTCACTGACATAAGTCCCTCTGCAGCATTTCTTGTCCATACTGGAAGTGTGGCTGACAGAATTGTATTCTGTAGATCAAGGCAGAGTGTGCAAAGACCTTGTAGAGATAAAGCTTTATCCCTAAAGACTGTGGATAGGGCAAAATAACTCTGCTTTGGAGGAAGGTAGGGGAGAGGTGCTGCTAAATACAAAAAAGGAGTACTTGTGGCACCTTAGAGACTAACCAATTTATTTGAGCAGAAGCTTTCGTGAGCTACAGCTCACTTCATCGGAGTGTAGCTCATGAAAGCTTATGCTCAAATAAATTGGTTAGTCTCTAAGGTGCCACAAGTCCTCCTTTTCTTTTTGCGAATACAGACTAAAACGGCTGTTACTCTGAAACCTGTCATTATGCAAGGCACTGCTAAATACAAGAGGCTTGGCAACTCTGTAACAGGGAAAGTGTTTTCTGCTGACAGGCATGAGTCACAGGTCGTCATTAAAGTGTGCTGAGAGAGCTGCATGTGGAGAAACTTGCACAGTACCTTTCTGCACTATACTATCAATCCCTCACTTCTGTGAGCACTAAAATACACTCATATTTTCCCCTCCCCAGAAGAAACCAAACAAAATGTTTCACTATATCAGTTGCTAGACTAAGCGGCGTTGTGAGTGTTTATCTTAAAATAAAACAAGGAGCTCCATTGTCTGCCATCTATCCTGTTAAATCGATCTTTGTAGTAAAATGACTGTTTTGGAATGCATGATACAGTCAGGTCTCCTCTTCTTTGGTCAGCCAAAATGGAATGAAAGGAATTATCTGTATAGACAGTACCTTGCTAAGCTTATTACAACATGAGCAGGAATGACACTGATTTTAAGCAGTGCGTGGTATTTGAAGAGAGGATTTAATTGGACGCAGGATGACCCAGGGCAGTGGTGAGGGGATACAGAATTTTACACCTCAGCGTGGGAGGTTCCTAGAGTTAAACGGCAGAATTGTGGTGTCCTAACTGAAGAAATTAGGTGTGTCACCAGGTCACTTACCCCTTTTGATCCTCAGGCTTTCCCCATGTCCTCTCTGACTGCAGAAGCTTTTGGGACTGGGACACCTTTGTGCACTGCCTTTGACAGAATATTCTAGGCCAGATACCTTTCACCCCTCTTATTGCTTACACAGGTGTTGAAGTTCATTTTCTTTCTCATTGCAGAGGCCCAAAGTGCCTGCTCCAGTAATCCTCCCTTGACGAATCATCCCAGTAGCCCACTCATTAACCCAAAGGTTTATCTTACTTTCACCACCAGAGTTCCAAGCGCACAGAAGAGTTTGGGAGGTAGATAGGGAGATTGTCACCTTCTGGAAGTTCTCAGCATTTACCAGATTTGAGGGGGTACAGCTAGGTTCCCCTTCTGAGGGGCAGTTTAGCCTATTCTGTTCCAGGCTGTCTGTCTGCACCCTCAGGAGGACAGCCTTTGCACTAGGTCACATTCAGGAGGATGCCTTGGCAACTATTTGATCTGAGGGTCTTTTTAAATGAAAGCTTAGAATTCTGCAGAAAGTGACAAATATACCATTCCATTTTCCAGGCAAAGTTTCATACCCACAGCTGGTGAGTGGGAGAATGCATTTGTCAAGCTCCATCAGTAACAGTCCATAAACCAAGATTATTTTAAAGAAAGCAATCTTTATTATGTAATAGATAGGAAATTCAAGAAAAGTAGAAGTTAAACCGAGTAAACTTCGCTGAGGCTAGAGATTATGCAAAGCTTAGCTTGCCAGGTTAGGACCTAGGGGTCATAACTTCGCATGATAGCTTTATATCTGGAAAAAGTCCTTCCTTGAACTCCCTAGAGCTATTGTTTTCAGATTCCTTATCCTGGTCTCCTTATCCTGATCTCTTGCCCTCCTGGCTGTTTTAGCTGCAGTGTGACATTTGTCCTGTGTTAACCAAAGACACGTTTATTGGCTGTATTTTAAATCCAATCTCAAATTAATTTTTGGGCTGTGCAGCAAAACCTGTTTAATGGATGAGTCATAGTTCTCTCCTAATCCCCCTCATTATGTTGGACCATAAATAATCTCCCTTTTCTGTATTCTTTTCTTGAAACAGGCATCTTTATCTACTTTAGACCAAAACATATCTGTAGAAACTTTTGTCTGTGCACACGCTATAGAAGCTGTTTACCACAACTACTTCTGGTACAAGTTATTTATGTAGACAGTATATAAAACCAGAGGAGTGTGTCAGAAAACAAAATTATTCCATATCCCTATCAAATATCCTTGTCTGCAGATGGTAACTCAGCTGTCACACATTACAATTCCTTTTTATTAACTTTAGATTTTACGTTCGCTCTGTAGAGCAGGAGGCCATCAGAGTGTCTTCAATGATGAGTTATACAGTACAAAATTAAATGTTATCATAAATGGTGTGACATTATATTAGAATGTCATTTTACTGAGAGGTTGTGGTGACAGAAACAAGCCATTTGAGTTTTGATCTCCTGGTTTATGATGGCTCCACCATTTCTTGACAGAATTACATCTTTAGGATGGATGTAGATGGGGTCAACAAGTTTGTTGCCTAGTTTGATCTACCACATAAAATTCTAAAGTAGTGGAAAGAACAACTGAGAAGTTTTCCATGTGAAATGTTTCTTCTGATGAATATGTGGGTGGAGGACTACCAAAATTTGCAATGACATACAGAGAAGACTCATTTTGGTGGCTCACCTTACCTGATCACTCTTGTTACAGTGTGTATGGTAACACCTATTGTTTCATGTTGTCTGTGTATATAAATCTCCCCACTGTATTTTCCACTGCATGCATCCGATGAAGTGAGCTGTAGCTCACGAAAGCTTATGCTCAAATAAATTTGTTAGTCTCTAAGGTGCCACAAGTACTCCTTTTCTTTTTGGTGGTTCTGTGGCTGGTCATGCCGCCTTGTACTTTTTTATATTTCTGCTAGGCCTTGTCCTAGACTAGAGATTTTGGTCAAGTTGTAACTTGAGTTAACTGACGTGTTTGGTATGTGCCAGTATAGATGCACTCCACCAGTGCTTATTCCAGGACACACATTTTGTTCCTGATAATGGTTTACTCTAGCCTGAGCATGTTAATTGGTTGTCAACTAATTCAAGTTACAACCGGACCTAAAAAACCTAGTCTAGACAATGCATTAGTGGGAGAGAGTCAAAAAGGATGTTATGTAGTTCTGATAGTGGTCTTGAACATATCAGGAGTGAACGTTGACTTAAAGTATCAGCCATTGGGCAGCCAGCAGCTATTCTGAGGTATCTTTCTTTCCTCTCCTGTCCCACAGGAATGTTTTGAGAGAGGGTTGCTGTAGTGTGTATGTAAGTGGGGGAATGGTCCTGCTATTGCGGCAAACTTTCCTGGCTTATACACTACCCTGGTGAAATGGGCTAGTGAAAGGATCTGAGTCCTCGCTCCCACTTCCTTTACCCAGAGGCCTGCCTGACCTCAAGGGCTCCCCGTCCACTCTTAAGAGTGGCAGAGTCCTTGTAATCCCGACAAGGCTGGGCCCAGGATTCCTAGGGGTGTGTGACTCCCAACCTTGTCATAGTCACTTCGGGCAGGGGCTAGGGTGTTCCTACTACTGGGTGCTCTCTCTGCACTGCTTCCCTGACCCACTGATAATTACATACAGTTCAAAGCAAATACAATTTATTAAACAATCAATTTAAAAAAATAAGGAAGAAATGGGAAAGGTTAAAGGAAAACATGTAACCCCGCTCTGTGGCACAGGGACGTCACAACCTGCGTCTCTGAAATGTAAGGGAAGTTCAATCTGTTCCTCACAAGTCCCAGGCCTCCTTCTCAGGCCCCGGCTGTGCTGCAGGGATGCTGCGGGTCGGACACTTGCTCTGGCGGTGGCCACACGCTCTAGGTGGCAAGACCCTTCTTCCCAGCATTGCCCCCGCCCTGTCGGGGTTACGATTCCCCTCCAATTCTGGCCTGTAGGGCTTCTTGGTTGGGGGCATCTCCCTGCGCTGGGCCCGCTGCCCAGGGTCCCCCTTATTCTCTCCAGCTGCTCACTGCACCCGATTTCGGACTGCTTCAGCTCCAGCTCCACTCTGCCTCAGCACAGCTGCTGCTCTGTCTCCAGCTCCCTGGGCTGCTTCTCTGGCTCCTCTGGCTCTGGTTGCTGCAGCTCTCCACGCAGCACAGGTCTGCTCTGTGGGCTGCTTCTGTGACTCTGCTCCCAGCACTGACCTGCTTCCTGGGCTGCTGTTCTGGCCCCTCTGGCTGGCACAGCTCTGCTCCCCAGCTCAGATCAGGGCCCCTGCTTTCTCCTTAGCTCGGCCCCACTCTGTCTGACCCAGGCAATTCCAGCTCACACAGAGGACGACTCCCTCCCCCGGCCTCCTGACTCCCTGATTAGCCTGCCCGCCCTGTCAATCAGGCTGAGGTGGAGCATTGGCTTCTCCCCATTGTTCCTGGGAACTGTCAGTCTCAGGGTCCTGATTTCCCCTTGGTACTGGGAGCTAGCCAACCAAAACACCCCCACTGAGTTTTAGTAAGGAGACATGTACATGTAGGACCTGGGTAGTATCCTGTTAAATAATGTGAGCCCTCTAATAGTGCGCACTGTGTTTTAGAACACAGTAATGTGTGTATGTAAATAGGCCTTGCATGTTGTGTATATTTAGTAAACTGTTTTTTTCATAATATTATTTTTGTGTTAAGGATAAATGACACAACTTTTGCCTCCTGGTAAGGAGCCTCCAAAACTGGTTTGGGGTGAAGATTATTTAGGGAGAAAATGTTCCAAAATGAAAATTACAATGAGGCAAGTCAGGATTTTTTTTGTTTTGATTTTTTTGGGGTGTTCCTTTTTTTTTTTATGACAATTTTCTAATTCAGTCATAGGGTTTTGAACTTAGTTCCTAGAATAGTGTCATTTGTTTCTTGTGTTCCCTTCAAGGGAGATTTTCAGAGCTATAGATGCCACATAGGTGCCTAACTCCCTATGACTTTCAATAGGAAGTAGGTTCTTGTGCCTTTGAAAATCTTTGTTCATGGTTACAAGGAGACTGCAGTGTCATATAGACACAATTGGAATCATTACATCTAATTACAAGGAAGAGTAGATCACTTACTTTTTTTAAGTGCTTTAAATATAATAAAAATAGGTAATTAACAATCAAGGAGGAGGTTGTCATTTTGGCAGTCTGATGTAAAATCCAATTGAGAAGGTTCTTTTGCTATTTGCATGCAAGAGAAAGTAAGGACAGTAAAGTTGCTGGAAGGTAATTTCTATTTTTTGTTTGGTTAGTTTTCAAGTAATTATTCCACAGTTAAACTAAGCAGAAATACTGTCTCAGTTGTAATCTACGTCAAAAGACTGGAAGTCTTGCTGGGGAAAAATGTATCCAATTGCAGCTTCCACTGAGACACCTGTTCATTTATAGAGATACCAAAATAATGGTGGGAAATCTCTAAAAATGGTTCTTTTTCTGGCCTTTTACTTTAGGGCCAATATACAAGAGCAAATTTTGGCCTGTGAGTAATACTTAGACTGTCTAAGGCCCTGATTCTGCAAACACTTAAGCACATGCATAATTTTACTCATGTGAGTTGTTACATGAGAAAAGGTACACACGTGCTTAACTGTTTGCAGGATCAGAGCAAAATGGCATCAGAACCATTTACTGAGTGTTTTTGTTTGTTAAATTCTGGAAAGGAAAATCTTGTTCTTCTGTTTCTCCTCTTGGTGAAGCCTCATGACTAAGCACATGCACTGAACACTGTGCTTTGGTTGGTATGAATTCCACACCTATTTTCAGCACAAGCAAGATGCTATCACAGTAAGTGTAAAGGGTATGACACTTAGATCATTGACCTTAAATATGTCTTTCCTTCATTCCCCCAATTAATGTAGTGGGTCATCACTGATTGCAGTTTATTTCAATTTCCCCACAATGGGTGGGTGCAATTGATGACTTGCTTTTAGTCCCACGAGTGAAACTCAATCTTGAGTAATAAAATATGAATCTAATACCTCCCCTTCCCCATGGTTCTGCTTTTCTATAAAATATACTTTCTTCCAGTGAAGCATCTGTGGGAACCTCAACCTGTGGAACAAGTAACTAGTTCTGATCTATTTGCTTCTAACGTCAGGTCTCAAATACCTGTGTGCCATGTAATAAGGAAAGTTAGTCTGTCTGCCACAGAAGTTAACCGAGTGAAAATGAGTTACCATTTATTGCCTTGCAGGTTGCATTTTTCTCTTGTACATGGTGCTCAGCAGAGAATACCAAATTTGCTTCTGTGCTCTCTGACCTTTCTTCATCAACTTACAGGGATAAAAGGGGGTGGTGAATGGCAACATGAAAAGTAAAAAATAACCCAAAGTAAATGTAGCTATTAGGTAACAACTTCCTTAATATAGGTTGTAAACATGTGTATAGTTTAAAAATAAATACACACACACATGAGACAGAAGCAAGCAAAATCCCATCGGATATATTTAGAGAAGTATGATTCACAGCCCACAGAATACCTGAGTGCTCAGGAACTGAAGTCCTTCCATATGGAAATAAGGGAATACAGAATGGAATCCACTTGCAAACGCTGTATGTGGTGCATGTGTTTTCTGTAAGGCTTGAGTTCTGCAGTAACTGGATTTCTACCATGATGTCAGAGAGCAGTCTCTCTGCTGAGCAGGAGATTGTTGCATTGATGAAGACACTCTCTTAAAGGGCCTACTTCGAAAAATCCCTAGTTAAGTCACCTGTCTATTCCATTCAGATTCACTGTTGCCATTTGTTAATGCCATGCATTCCTTTATTTGTACATAGTAATCACTGACTGGTTTCAGCAAAGATCTGGGAATAGCTTTTTAGTTGCAGAACAAGCAGAAAACTTTGTTTTTGTGTGGATCTTATATAAACTGGCTTTAAAAAGAATCCATTTCTTAGTATCTGGCACAACAGTACTGAATTATTTTATTTTAAAAACAGATTTTAGAGTCCAGAGAACAATTTTCTAATGCAGATACCTTTAAAAAGTTACATTACTTGATAGAGGTGCTGTTTTAAGAAGTTTCACAGGCATCAGTTATGGAGTAATCTTATCAAGAACTGGCACAACAATCAGTGGTATGTAACAAACATGAGTCTTTCTTTCATCCCGTCATTTGGTACAGCTGCTACCTCTGGATAGGTGCCCTGTGTGGGCAGGGAAGAGTGACCTGCATACTTGTTACAATCCATGAAAACATATCTGAAGCATACTATAGATTTTTCTCTTGCTTAGGTCCCAAATGAAAATTAGTTTGGTAGGTAATGTGTGTACTCAAACCATCATGCTAATCGTCCAGCTGTTTTGTGGCTGTTCAGAAGAGACCCAAAACTGGGACAGCAGATGTTGTAGCTTGAGATGTGTCTTGGCAGACCTGTACTGGAGGCTCAAGACTAGAATAGCAGAAGGTGCTGCAACTGAGGAATGAGGTTTATTGGTAACGCTGTGTGTGTGGGGTGTGTGTGTGTGCTGCCATTAACAAAATAACAATTTAAAGAAAAAAATATTTGTTATGGATTCAAATAAGATCTGTATTCCCTTAGTCCTGCTCATACACATTGTAGCATATGAATTGCTATACTGAATTAGAGGTGGTCTTTCTAGTCCAATGTCGTTTGTCAGTGAGTAGCCACTTCCAGTTTCAAAGGAAGGTGCAAGAAACCAAGCAATAGGCAGTTATGGGATTACCTACTTACAGGGAAAGCTTCTCTCCACCCCCTCTTTAGTCAGTTTGGCTTAAGCCCTAATGCATGAGGATCTATATTCCTTCCAAAACTCTTGTGTGTTCAAACATTAAAATTCTAGATATTCTTGTTACACACTCTATCATCAAACTGTCAAGATATCATTTTTCCGATTGGATTGTTAATTATTCCTCCAGATATTAAAACACTTTAGAAGAAGGTTCAGTAGTGATTTACTCTTATTTGTATTTAGTTGTAAAGATCAAAATATCTTGTAAATTACATTGCAGTTTTCCTTTAATGGAATATGTGTAAAATGTCCTTTGAAAGGCTAGAATTAGTGTTTGAAAGAAAGACGTGTTGCAAGATCAACTTTTTTCTCTTTTAAAAAAGAATTGTGTAGCTGAATCAGAGATAATCCTGATTTCGCTCTCACTAATATAAATCTGCAAGAACTAATACTTTTAGTTATTTCTTTATATGTATCTTTGTTTTTCTATAGATAAAATTCTTGTGCCCCAGCTCAATTTCTGAGGTGTGCTTTTCCTTTGGATAATCAGTTTCCAAATAACATTATTATTTATGTATGGACTGTATTACAATAGTTTCTAAAAGCCCCAACTGAGATCTGGGTGCTGTTGTGCTGGGCACTATACAAATACATTGTAAGCTCTTTGGGGCAAAGGCTGTTCCTATCTAAATAGACAAGACAGACAAAGGGTAGGAAAAGGGAAGTATTATTCCCATTTTACAGATAGGGAACTGAAACAGAGAGATTGTGACTTGGGACCAGGGTCACACAGCAGGCCTGTGATATAGCCAGGAAGAAAACCCAGATCCCTTGAGTCCCAGTTCATTCCCTGCACCACAAAACTATCCTTTCCCATTCTCCTTGTCTGGCAGCTAAGGGATAAACAAGGGTGTTTTTGCTTCACTGAAAATTGTGCTAAATCCTAATTGTGAATGCTTTGGAAGGTCAAACCAGAGAGGGAGGGACCTTCCACTGCTCTTTTAATTGGACCTTTTGCCCAATAACTGTAACATTTCCTGTTTTTCAGTCCCCCAAAGGCATGTCTGTTCATCCGACTATCCATTGTGTGTGTCCTTTCATCAACCAGTCCATCATTGTCATATCTGAATACCAGGTCAAACAGCAGCAGAGTACCCACAAATGTTTTCTTTGCAGAAATGAATTGCAAGAGTAATCCTTCCTGATTAAGTATACATTTTTGAATACTGTAAAGCCAGGTACTAACTTGTCCCTCACAATATCACCGATTAGAAATGTTGTTAAAGTTCTGAATTACAGCTGTTGCCATAGCAACTCTGTTAAAGTAGAGAATTCATAGGATGGGATTTTTTTTCTAGATTACAGGTAAACACACAGGGGAGATTAGATGAAGCGCAAATAGAGGGAAATTAAGCAGAACAGTGTTAATTTGTGGGCATGTGGGAGAAGGGAAACAGAGTTAACTAAGGACCTTGCCATTGAGCCAAATGTTCAGAGGGGACCTGTAGCAAAAGGAAGACGGGTGGAGTTTTTTAGTTGCATTCCATATTCAGGCTCCTTGGGGCTCTGCCTGATGGGTAGCATGACTGGGAAGAGGAGACCATGCCATACTGGGAACAGCTGCTTTCTTTGTCCATTTCAATCAGTGTTCTTGTTTATCTGCCCTCTGTAAAAGTGGGGAATGTGGGGTAGAGTTTTTTAGCTGATTCCCTGTCTTTCAGGGTCATGAAGGCAGACAGAACACAAAGTTGAATCCAATGCTATGAGAGTGTCATTCATTGTAATATTCCCCACTGCAATGCATAGTTATCGAACGTGTATATGTGTCTAAAAATGCTGGCTTTAGAAGTAGTAGAACTAAATCTGAACTGGTCTGATTTAAGCTAAATCAGAGCTCAGTCCCCAGATCCAGGGACTGAAAGATTTTCTTTTTGATCCTTGTTCCAAGCTAGGCCCTGGAAAAGATTACTGGTTCCAAAAACATTTGCACTGGTCTGCCAAGTATTTCTAACCTTGGCATTGCAGCAGGTTTTGCAGCATTGGACTCTAAAATAATGGGTATCACCTAGCTTATTACAATGGTTCATATTTTTGTTTCTGAATGTTAACTGTAAATCTCAGTAATTCCACACAGCCAAAATATTAATATTTTTCTCTCTGCTGTGAGGTCCCTCTCCCAGGGAGGTCTGAAAAGCTGTTTAGATTTTATTTTCTCTTATAAGCAGTTGCTTTTTCCACATGCCAGAGGAACTACAGAGACTCAATGAAGTGAAGACAATGTTGGATTTAGGGAGATATAAAGGCCGCCAATATTTTGTCCACCTAACTTCATTGTGCTGCTGTAGCTCCTCTAGAACATGGAACCATGAAATATTACATGTTGATTACAATAGCATGGCAGCTACTCATATTTTGCTTTTAGAGTGGAGGTATGCCAGATTGCAGATCATTGTAAATTTTGCTCCTATAGGGTTGCCAACTTCGTAATATTTAAAAACTGGACACTCCAGCAGCAGTTCTAGAACCTCCCCTTCCCCGCCCCTGCCTCACCTCTTCCCCCTGAGGCCCCGCCTCCTGTTCACTTATCTTTCCCCCTCTCTTCCTCACTCACTGATTTTTTTTTTCCCCTCCCTCCCCAGTGGGTCGGGAGGGACTTGCCTACAGAGCCAGGGCTGGAAGCTGCAGCCGCCGCATGCAGGTAGGAGGCAGCTGCGGTTAAGTAGGGGCTGGCGCGAGTGATGACTCGGTGCTTCCCCCTCCCACAATAATCAGACTTTGGGTGTCCAATCAGTAGATCTGACCGGACATCATCAGGTCCCCTTTTCGACTGTTCTTTCCGGTTGAAAACCGGACACCTGGCCACCCTAGCTCTCCATCTGGTAGTGTGACTTTGCTCTAGCTAGCTAGAAACTGCTAGCTTTCAAAGGTGACCTGGAAACTTTTGTTTAAATAGAGAAAAAAATTAAACCTGCTTGAACTCCTCCAATAGCTATCAGAATCTATGTGCAGGTTTAAAAATATCAACATTGCTGACTACAAGATTTCAAAAATCATGACTCGGGCCCCACAAAATCATGAGATGTGCTTAAAAATCACAAGATTTCTAAAATAATGGACATTGGGGTTTTTTATTTGCCTTCCGTTTTTGAGCCCTTAGGAATCACTCTTTCAAGCTTTTTTCTGCAATCATGTGGGCTAGGAAGATGCTTTTTTTAAGTGAAAGGTGAGACTGTTATAGAATAACCTGATCCCAAGAGCTAGGGCTTCAAGAAAAAACAACAAATATTACGAGACTCAATAAAATCACAAGAGCTGGCAACACTCAGATAACAACAATTTGAAAAGTAATTGCTTCTCACTTAAGCCCCCACCTTGCAAACACTTATGCATGTGTTTAATAGTTACTTACTGTGAATAAAAGAAAAGGAGTACTTGTGGCACCTTAGAGACTAACAAATTTATTTGAGCATAAGCTTTCGTGAGCTACGGATGCCATTGAAGTCAACAGTAGTAAAGGTAAGAATGTGCATAAGTGTCTGTAGGATGGAGACCTTAGCCACCAAGTCCTGAGTTCATGGGTCTGTGGTGTTTCTTCAATGGTGCATGACATCATCAGTATTTGAATGAAAGACTTGCTGTTACATAGCAAACGTGGGCTGTCTCAAACTTGGGCTCTGCCCGCTAAGTCCAGGAGAAGCTGATTGTCAAATATTCTTGTCTTAAACTGTAATTATTTATAACTTCTAAATCTATGCATGTGTTCAGGCTAAACTGCTCAAAGTACAGGTATATTCTGAAAAGCAATTGTAGAATTGGAATGAGTTCATGTTTTTCTCCTAATGGCTTCCATTTCAAATTTGTTCTGCCCAGAAGTAAAAAAAAAAAAAAAAAGACACATACATGCAAAAAGACGCCCAGCATGGGATCTGAAAGCTGAACTGTGCTTTTTCTGCCTTGGGCATCAGAAACAGAATGACAAATTCTGCAGCTGAAGTTTAGGCCCTGTCATAAATATAAAGGGAAGGGTAAACCCCTTTGAAATCCCTCCTGGCCAGGGGAAAGCTCCTCTCACCTGTAAAGGGTTAAGAAGTTAAAGGTAACCTCGCTGGCACCTGACCAAAATGACCAATGAGGAGACAAGATACTTTCAAAAGCTGGGAGGAGGGAGAGAAACAAAGGGTCTGTGTCTGTCTGTATGCTGCTTTTGCCAGGGACAGAACAGGAATGGAGTCTTAGAACTTTTAGTAAGTAATCTAGCTAGGTATGTGTTAGATTATGATTTCTTTAAATGGCTGAGAAAAGAATTGTGCTGAATAGAATAACTATTTCTGTCTATGTATCTTTTTTGTAACTTAAGGTTTTTGCCTAGAGGGGTTCTCTATGTTTTTGAATCTAATTACCCTGTAAGATACCTACCATCCTGATTTTACAGGGGGGATTTCTTTATTTCTATTTACTTCTATTTTTTATTAAAAGTCTTCTTGTAAAAAACTGAATGCTTTTTCATTGTTCTCAGATCCAAGGGTTTGGGTCTGTGGTCACCTATGCAAATTGGTGAGGCTTTTTATCCAACATTTCCCAGGAAAGGAGGGGTGCAAGTGTTGGGAGGATTGTTCATTGTTCTAAGATCCAAGGGTCTGGGTCTGTAGTCACCTAGGCAAATTGGTGAGGCTTTTTACCAAACTTTGTCCAGGAAGTGGGGTGCAAGGTTTTGGGAAGTATTTTGGGGGGAAGGATGCGTCCAAACAGCTCTTCCCCAGTAACCAGTATTAGTTTGGTGGTGGTAGCGGCCAGTCCAAGGACAACGGGGGTAATATTTTGTACCTTGGGGAAGTTTTGACCTAAGCTGGTAAAGATAAGCTTAGGAGGTTTTTCATGCAGGTCCCCACATCTGTACCCTAGAGTTCAGAGTGGGGGAGGAACCTTGACAGGCCCCTATCCTGCAGTGAATTCTGTGTGGGTGAAGCCCCACAATGGGATAGGGGTCTTGGTTATCAGTTCTCTCTCTGGTGCAAGAGTCTGATAAGGATTCAGCCTGCTTTCATAGCCGTGTTGTCTTTGTAGGAGTAAAACATTAACAAACATTTACCTTAGGCTATGTCTACACTGCAATCAGGTGTTACTGCAGTGCATAGTCCTACCAGAACTCCTTTTAGTCTAGCTAGCACAAGTACCAATAGAAATGAAGGTGGGGCACCATGAGCTTCAGTGAAGGCAGTAGAAGCCCCCAGGGAACCCTGGGTACTTCCTCAGGCAGGTAGCCAATGTTGAAATCCATGCTGCCATGGTTTCTCTGCTATTAGTACTTGTGCTGGCTGGATTAAAGCTAACTTGGGTATCCCTACATATGCTTCAGTCACACCTCTGATTGCAATGCAGACATACCATCAATCACTGAAGTTAGCAGATAGGACTTTGAATACAAATAAGTAGCAGATTTGCTGAGGTAAGAAGGTGCCATTTTTCAGTCATGGCAACCTCAAGGATTTAAAAATCATGAATTGGGTCCCCCCAAAATCACAAAATGGGATGAAAAATCATGAGATTTTAAAAAATAAATATGGGGTTCTTTTTCTTTGTCTTCTGATTTTTGAATCTCTTAAGGGTTTGTGTGTTCAATTTTTTTTTCTGTACCATGAGGCTTAGAAAGTGTTTTTTAAATAAAGCTGATAGTTACATGCAATCCCATGACTCCAGGAGTTTGGGCTTCCTCAGCTTAGCAGCAGCACTTCCTCAAATTGTCATTAGTAAGCTGTCTTCTCCTTAGCGTATGTGCAATGTGCCTCAGTGCAATGTGACCAGGATTCATCACTGAATTTGGTCCACTGGTTGGATCATTAGCTTCTCTGGTCCAGTCTGGATACTGATGGAGAGTATGATGTGAACACTGATCCAATTTCTTTAACTACCTTCATGCCTGCTTATTTATATCCTGAATGATGTGGCAGCCTCTCAGTGGTGGTAGGGTAAGTACACTGATGGGCGACTTAATAAATCAATAAGGTGCATTCAGCCAGTGGCTTGCTTCACAGGGCAATAGGGTCTGAAATGGGAACTTGGCAATACTTTTTTTCACCCTGTCATCTCTACTGTTCATCTCCCAAGAGTAAGCTGTGCAGCAATGTGAAATCAAGCTGCAAAGGGGAATTGACTGCTCCTAGTGAGTTTCTCTTTGCAGTAGGCTCTGTATGTAATGCTTTTGCAGAATACAACTGACTAGGTTAGTCAATTTCCATTTTGCATCAAACTCAGAGCAGCTGCACAGAGAAATTAATTAGAACCCTACTCCGTTTCATTCAATAAAATAATTTGTGCAGGGAACCTGGAAAAAGGCAAAGGGGAACCCCACAGCAAAATCCAGCAGAAGAAGAGCAAACAAGGAGAAAAGAAGGAAATAACTGTTTATGGTGGTTCTCCAGCTTGAGAGGGAACATAAGAGGGAAGAGGTCTTCAGAGTTAGACTGTCTTAACAGATTGGCCTTGTCTGAGGTAGAAAGGAACTATGGGCTAAGTTGAGCAGCTCTGCACTAGGAACCCTAGGAGCAGACAAACTTGGAGAAAAGGTTTGGGCTGTAACTTGTATTTGTTTCAGAGTAGCAGCCGTGTTAGTCTGTATTCACAAAAAGAAAAGGAGGACTTGTGGCACCTTAGAGACTAGCAAATTTATTTGAGCATAATGCATCTGATGAAGTGAGCTGTAGCTCACGAAAGCTTATGCTCAAATAAATTTGTTAGTCACTAAGGTGCCACAAGTCCTCCTTTTCTTTTTATATTTGTTGTTGCTCAAGCCTTACCCAAGGAAGGGATTAAGGTATGATCTTATGCAAGGATATTGGGAAAGTCATCTGCTCATCTAATGCATCGAGCGTTTCTAGAAAAGACCGTGCCACAATATCTAAGGCTATGTCTATGCTGCACTTTTGTCGGTAAAACTTTTATTGGTCAGGGATGTGAAAAAAACACACTCCTGACCGACAAAAGTTTTACTGATGTAAAGCGCTGGTGTGGATCACGCTTTTTCGGTGGGAGATGCTCTCCTGCCGACAAAGCTACCGCCTCTCGTTGGGAGTGGTTTTATTTTGTCGGCAGGAGAGCTCTCTGCTAGCTACACAGAGTGGCTATAGTGCATACCTTGCAGTGGCACTGCTGTATCAGCACGGCTGTGCCGCTGTAAGGTGCATAGTGTAGACTTAGCTTAAGTGCCAGAGGCAGAGGGAGAACATGTCACAAAGGAGAAGGTGGGAAGGAAAAGGGTAGGGGAACTGAAAAAGTAAAGGATTGCAATGGGATAGAAAGAAAAGGGGAAGGTGACAAAAGTGAAAGATGTACTTCCTCTGTAATCCTCCAGGAATGCAGGAAGTTGTCTTCCTCTAGCTGCATCTGTCCTTGCAGGGAGAGGATCTGGAGGATGCACTGGGGGTCTATTAGCACCATGTAGAGATTATTGACCCAGAACACCATGGTTGGTCAAGGCAAGACTGCCTTTATTTCCTGTGTACAGACTCTTCCCTCCTTGCTCTGTGCTCTCCGTGGTCACCTGAGTAATGGCTGTAAACATTTAATTCTAACACAAGAAATGATGGTAAAAAATTGTTATTTTCCCCCATGCTTCATCCCCTGTTTCTAATCTGTATTGTGTCTTCAGAAACCCCTCTTGCTGCTCTCCTCTCCACTGTGCCACCACTCTGTGTTGTAGCTCTTTTCCATCTCTCTGACGTACCTTCTCCTGGCACTATAAGCTGCTCTGTTGGACTTGGCATATAACCTCTGGGGAAGACCGAATGCTGCATCTGGACTTGATGTGTTGCTACTTTCATTGCAGTGCTCTGCATTGCTGAATTGCAATAGCAGGTTTGGCAGAATGAGAGGGGTGGCTTGAGGAATGGTGCATGACACCTCCAAGTTTTCAGTTCTATTCTAAATGCTACTAGGGTTTTTCTTGTCTAATGTGAGTCATTGCAGGCATTCCTTGCTGTCCTAGAGAGTAAAGATAATGTAATTTTCAATTGGGATTCCATGTCCCACAAACCTCCGAATGCTGAAGTGAAAAGAAACACAGACCCAGTTATAGATGCCACATGTTGTACAAACACTCTTACAACAATAAAATATTGTATAGACACAAAACTGTATAAATATATAATAGTTTATGCATGAGCTCAAGCTCTAATGGTACATTTGGCTAAATACAGTTTTGAGAGAATTCTAGCTGAATGGAATGTCTGCTGTTTTGTCCTCTTCTGGATGAAAAGAACCCATTTCAAAAGTACAGTCAGATGAAGAAATATATTTTTATCTTTTAATAATAAGACTATTGAATAGCTTTGGCACAAAGCGTGATCTACCTTTAAAAGTGATACTGTCTGAAGGGGAATTTTTTTTTGGGTTCTTGTAAACCACTTTTTAAAAAAAACCTACAGCTCTGTTGTTGAGGAATGTACTTAATAAATCTCAGAACACAAAGCCCACTATAGGACCTACACAAAATTTATGCTTCTGCTGGCTTAATGAACAAATGCTAACCCAAGAGCTATATCACTCATGGAAGCAGGTAGCTATGTATTTATTGTCCTGTGTTTGATATAATCCATCATGGCAATGCACAAATGAGGAATTGCATAAAACTGAGCTGTGTTAATTTCAAATTCCTTTAGAGGTGCTGGGGAGGAAAAAATAAGTTTGTCAAAAGCAAAAGAACAAAATTGATAGGAAAAATACCCTACTGTTTTTCAGCCTTTTAAATTGATGGTATGAATCAAGTAACAGTGTGTCCCTGGAGACTGGAAATGTCCCTATTTCCAGGCTCTTTACTGGCACCCTAGTTGCTTTACAAAATACATATATAAAGGTTTTTTTCCCCCACTTCTTGTAAACCCCTGCTGACTTGGCTCAACTCCCTCGGGCAACCAGTGAAACTGACAGTAGGCCTGCTGAATGCATCTGCACTTCAGTGATCAACCCCAACCATACCTCCCACACGTTGTCGCTCTGTATAAGATCTATTAGAGAGTCCCACCAAACCACCAGACCATTTCAGAACCAGCCTGAGCACCCACAACTCCAGTTCAAGTAAGTGGAAGCTGCAGGTGATCATCAGTTCTGGAAAAATCTGGTCCACAGAATTCTCTGTCAAAATTTTCCTTTGCAGTATTACCAACTCCAGTTGTTTTAAAAAAAGAAAAAATCATGAGTAAGGCCTCAAAAACCGTGAGATTAAATAAAAGTTGGGCTCTTCTTATTTGTCTTTCGAGCTTTTAGTTTGCTCTTGGGTCACATTTTTCAAGCTTTTTCTACACAACCATGAGGGCTAGCAACTCACTTTTTAAAAAGGAAAGTTGAGATTCTCATGTATTTGCATTACTCCAAGAGCTGAGGCTTTAAAAAAAAATGCCAAATATTGAGAGACCGACAAAAAAAAAAAAGGCTAGAATTGGCAGCCCTGCGTTGCTGACCACCTTGACTTCCCATCAAAATCATACCCCTTGTCCTAAAGCCCCTGTACTAGATGTCTTAGATTTTCATTGTGAAATCTGGTCCTCCTAGGCAAGAACAGCAGAAAGGGGAAAATGTGGCATTAAAAAAATGTGTGATTAGGCCACCCAGGATAGAAAAGGTTAACTGCATCTTGGACAAGGAGAAGTTCCTGCAGACATAACAAAGAGAAGGAGCCACATGGAAACTCTGTTGCCTGCAGTCCCCTTATGAAGATGGGTGACTCAGCAGCAACCCCATAGGGCAATGTTATTTAACAAGCCTGGCAGAATGCACTGGATACCCTTGGGGTTTGGAATCCAAAACAGCAGGGGAAGGAGAAGCAACAGTGGAGAAGATGTGAATCAGAAATTTTGAAAAATTTCAAGAGGCCACTTTTGTTTTCTCATCTATTCACTGTGAATACATTTGTGCCACTCCCGTGCTTATAGTTTTTCTGATACCTCCCATCAGCCCTAGATTTTGTCCGGTAGGCACTCCTTCAATAGGCTGATATACCTAGAATGCAGGCTTATACCTTGATGAGATGGTATTAAAGGGTTCTGTGAGACTGCAAAGTCATTTTGCTTTTGACTCTTTAAAAAATCGGTGAAAGCTGTTGTCTGCGGGAGTTTGAATTTGTAAGTAACCGGCATCAGTATTGAACTTAAGCTTTCATCTGTTTGTACCCACATTGTACAACAGAGAAATCTGATAATTCCCAAAACAGCTCATTCTGGGATGCTGATGGAGCTACTACCAGCTGACTGTCTGGCCCTTTATATTTTGCCAAATGCCACTTATCCGTTAACAGGAAAATACATTTCAGTTTTTTTCATATTTTAACCACTGGTGACTCCTGCCCAAGGAACTGACCTATAAAGGAAGCTTCTCCAAATTTCATGCACTGCAATATGGCTGCAAATACACCAGCTGCTTTTTTGTAAATTGTATAAAAGCATTACTGGTTCCTAGCTCTTAGGACCCTTTTGTGCTAGTGATGGACAATAGGTACGTCACTATCTGTCAGTCCTCTCACATCTGTTACCTCCGTGTGTTCATCGCCTTGCAGCATGAATTTCAGTGCAGCTTCAGATTTCTCTTTGCTCTTTTCAGTCACTGACCTTCCCCATTTAGCGCCGGGTCATCCTCACTTTATGCAGCTACTGTCCCTTTCTCCTCCTTATCATTCATCCTAAGGGAGATTTTCTGGCTAGCTAGCTGTGGCTAGGAGTTGACTGTTCCAGAGAAGCTCTAGCTTTTCTTCCCTCCATGCATGTTCCTAGTAGCCCTGCCTTTGAAGGAGTTAAGCAGCAGCAGTAGGTTATCTCCTGTGAGCTTGTCCAGGGAATGAATGTTATTTTAATCTCCATTATCTGCATAACAATGCTGTCTGTGCTCAGGAGGCAGATGGCAGTCTGATTTCTCTGCTAGTCATAATCTTTCTTTTTTTTTTGATGGGGAAGGGAGAAGAAGAATTCTTTATCTACTTCCCCAAGTCACCCCCTTTGCTAACATAATTAATGCATTAGATTCCCTTCTGTCGGGGCTTCTACTGAGAGAGAAATGATTATCACGCTCATTCTCTGTAAAAGGTTATGAGAAAAGTAAAATCTTTTTTGCGCATGTTTTTCCCCCAGGCAGTCTTATACAGGGATTAGATAAATAGTCTAGTGAGAGCATCGATGGCTTCTTTGAGACATCAGACTTTGCAGAACCTGTGTTTAAAATTCCCCCAGCTTGGCATGAATTCCCCCACGCTCAAACTGATTCCTGTGCCCAGAGTATGGCTTTGCTGTGTGCGCCCACCTTTTCTTCCCTCTGATATCAGGTGTTGGTTCCTGCTTGCCACCCTGGGCTCTGACCCAAATGTGGATGATATCCTTGGATCTCCTCCACCTTGCCATTCTGGTGTTATATTTTACCCCCGTTCTTCTCCTTTATTCCACCCTACTCCTGCTGCTGTTGTGGTGCTTTACCTTCCCCTCAGAGAGGAAGGATATGTTTACACATGCTTGAGAACTAAAGTTGGTTCTGTGCTGACAACTAGATGATGCCAGGTGCTGAAAGAAAAATAATAATTGGCCAAGTAAAGTAACGTCCTCTGCACGTCACTTGATGGCATGTTTGTCTGTTTGGATACAATATGATAGCTTTTGAATGCCACATCTGATTCATTCCAAAATTTCATGGAATATTCTTTGAATGCCATCAAGCTATTTCCCCCAGATGCATTAGTTTGATTTTAACCTTGAAAATCTGCAATCTCTAGAGTCCTATTGCATGAATACCTGCAAAACACAATAACATTGCTTCTCCTAAAGCAGACTGATGCAGCATGAGGGCTTGAACCTAAGGTGCATCTTGTATTGGTGCCAGAGTTGAACTGAAAACAAACGTGTGGACAGGCAATGGAATGGTCAGTGCTCTTGTTGTGATGACCAACATAGTGTCTGAGATGGAGTGCGAACAACTGGAAGACAGGCCTGCAGTGGTTTGTGTAGCATTTGATAAATACACATGGCTGAATTTACAAAATATCGATCTCATACCACCAACTCTGTCAAATCCCATTTTGCAGAAGGAGGCAACTTGACTTTCTCTAAAGGATTGAATTTTCCTGCCAGGCACCAGTCTTGTAAGTCCTTATTTTCCTTCTGGAAAATTGTCTCCTGTACTCTGAGCAGTATGACACCCCCCTACCACCACAGCTAACAGTCCTTGTATACAGTCAAACCTGATGATTTGTTTTTGCTAAGTGCAGTCAAGATAGTTCACCACACTATCAAAACCTCTTTTAAATAGGGATTGATTTTTTTAGTAGGAAAACTAATCCAGTGGATTGCTAATTTCTTGCATCTATCAGTTTATATAATGATGTGTTGTGATCATATAGTTCATGCAGTGTTATTTTATCAAGTCTCTCATCCTTGAGTTTTTTAATAATAATGAAACTATTATATCATTTTTTTGATAGTGAATTACACAGTTAAGGCAGGAAACCCTTTTCAGCTCTACCTCCTGTTTTCCCTCAATCATAATATTTTTGGAAAAAAGATATTTTTATTTTGCGTATTTGGCTTTGGGTGAAAATTTAATTTTTGCAAAGTATGAGTTATGTGAGGCTGAAAAATATACTGTTCCCACTGCAAATAAAATAAAGTGACCACACTTTTGTTTTTCCTACACAGATAACTTTAAAAATGGTGGAATGGATAACGCTGATGTGGGAATAGCATTTACTGAGGGGTATGCTTGACCAAAATTAGGGGGAAAATATAATAAAGTGATGAGCGCTGAAATTATCTCTGAGTATGCTCAGTAGGCATCCATTAATCCACTAAGTGTATTTGTGTATGTGTTTGGGTTGGTATGTGGTATGTTTTTTTTGTTTTTTTTGTTTTTATGCAGAGCCTAATGAAATCCCTAGCAGGCACAGGGCTGCAGGGATAATTTGCATAAGATAGAGAGGCTGTAAATGAAAATAAATACAAAACACTTAACATGTCCATTCAGTGCTTCTGTCACCTTTTCTATATCATACAAATAAAACCCAGCTCATCTAAATGCAGCAAGAAACCAAGAGAAACCAAAGCCCACCTTATTCAGAGATGTGTCACCAGTGCACAAATCCCACCTCTCAGGGTCCCCCTCTATCCCCAGGAACCTGGGAAAGAAGGTGGGCTTTCTGTCCTGAACTGAAAAGTGAGATTTAGATCAAAAGAGGAAATGAATCCCAAAGTTCAGGGCCCTCCCACTCTTTTGAACCCCATTAGTTTAAGCTTGAGTGCCTCCACTGATCACAACTGTAGCAGCAGGACATGAGCAGTGAAACTGTCTCTTCAATAAGCCAGTCCCAAGCTATTTAGGGCTTTATAGTTAGGGCTTCAAAATCAACAGGCAACCCAGGCAGATCGCACGGGTGTCATGTGCTCATGGCAAAAACTCTGCAACCCTGGACATTGGACACTGCTTGTCTATGACTCTCTAACAGCAGATGAGAGTCTAACAATCTCCCTGGATTGCGGACTCTAGTAACAAATGGTGGATATATACTTGCAATTAAAGGAACAAATATAAAATCCCATATCTTCTGGTTGTTTCTTACATCCTACATACATCACTTCTGTCTTATCCAGATCAAGGCTCCTACTCAGGAAAGGATTTCAGCTCAGTGCTAACTTTAAGCACATGAGTAGTTAAGCACATGAGCTGTAGTCCCATTAAGTGCCTTGCTGAATCAGGGTCTAAGAGTCAACCAGCTAGCCCTCCTCCATGCTCCAGTATACCAAACACTAGGCTAGATATTTGATGGCACTGGGTGGTCATCAATGTACTGGAATATGCCCCAACTGATTGCATTTCCTCTCTTTCCCTACCAGGGCTGCACCAATAATGCTCTACTTAATGTTCTTTATTGTAGCCTCCTGTTTTTTTTTTCCATGCCTTCTTCCATACTGGCCCTTATACCTACAGATCCTCCCTCTCCCAATGCATCAAACAACTGTCCTCTCTTCAATCAGCTTTCTTAATTCAAATTCCTCCTTAAAACAAACATCTCCTGAGAAACCTATCACTGTTAGGCCCCAAAGGAAAGAAATTTTTTTTTTTTTTAAAAAAGATAAAATTTCATAACTCTTTTATTAGACTAGCATCTTTCAGTCTGGTGTATTTAAATTTCTGAATTGTACTGTATGCCAAAATCATCTAATTTTATTCTATTCTATGTCTACATTTCCTGGGGCAGAGGTCACATCGTCCTCTGTTTTGCAGAGTGCCATACATGCTGATGTTACTCAGTAAATAGTAACATTAAAATTGAGTTTTTGTATGTAATGTTATAAATCTGTTTGGGCAAATATCAGCACAGCACAACTCAAATTCAGGATAGGTCACAAGTGACATGAGTTTGGTGGTCTCATCCTAGTCCCTGCTGGACCTCTTTCCACAGACCCAAACCATTATACACTTTGACATCACAGACAGCCTCTTTTCAAGAGAGTCTGTAACAAGACTTGTACAGGTATTGCTGATCAGGACTTGGGTATATTGGCAAAGCTGTGCAGGGGAAGCTTTCATGGTTCTTACCTGTATTATACTTAGCTCTTTAGCCAGTATTGCAATTCCATCATTTTTATAAGTATCAAATTAACATAAAACTCTTCAGAAAAAATTAAAACTTGACGATGACACTACTTTTAGTCACTTTGCCCAGTTTTCCTGGTGTTTTGAGTGCATTCCCACACAACTGTTTAGTCTGGGGAACAGGTTAAAACTGCAGTATTTATCATTGCCAAGCCGTTTTCCACCCACCCCAAACAGAAAAGTTTCACTTTAAATGTAATGTATCCATTGGCAACTGTCACAAGTGATGGGAAGATAAACCTGTTAGAAAGGAAAATGCATGCCCTGCAGAGGCAGTGTGCTCAGCCATTGGGAGGATGAATGGTGAGCCATGCACCATTCAACGAGGATCATCAACTGGCCTGTTTAAGTAGCAGCACTTTTTGTGTTCTGCAGAGAGTCTGTTGAGTAGCTCCTTAGATGATAGTCTGATGGGCGAAAGAATTAGAGGAAAAAAGATGTGGATTTCCCTCAGGAGTGAGAAAGATCTTTTAGGAGTGGGGAAGGAAGATGTCATCCCGATTGATTTATACACATCTTTCCCTGTATTGAGCAACCCTCTGAGTAATTGTCTTAATAAATAGAGCACTTTTTTTGGTATTTACCAACTGTTGAAATCCGACGACTGTATGATTAGTATATCAAGCTATTCTATAAAGCCTCTTTGCTAATGCTCTACATATGGCTTGCATAGTATGGTGAAGCGAGTAAGTTCACTCCTCACCCAGGCAATGCATAGTGGTGCTTTTCCCCACTGTATGGATAGCAGGCGAGAGCTGGTCAAGGGATTTTTCTGTGTGTGCTGGATAAATCATTTTAGTCCTTTCATCTGTGGGATAAAGATGAGTCATTCCCGTATTTCAGAACTGACATCAGAGCCTTCTGTAAATAGCACACATTCAGAAATCTGAGAAATAGAACACCCCCATAAGTAGGAAATTTTAAGGTTACATAGCTAGTTTGTTTTAAAAACAAAACAAAAATTAGGAGTAAATTTCAGCCCCAATGACAATCTGGAATTACGTTCTGAGATAAGGGACAGAATTTGTTTCCTCTTACTGACAACAGACTCAGTTACTAGTCATCATTTAAGAGATAAAAGGGGAAGCTAAAGCATTAGGAACATTTGCCAAGAAGACTGATAATAGAGAGAGTTTTAATGTGTGCACTGGGAACTTGGAAGTCTCCTCAGAGGTAGAGAGAGCAGTAATCTCTTGGGGAAAAGGAATGTTGGTGAAGCTGGCCTAGCTGGAAGAGAGCTCTTTATTGACGCTATTGGAGGAGATATGCCATGACTTGGAGAGAGTGCCTTTATGCGTCAGAGGGTGGTGGTGTCACTGGCAACTCTTTGGGTTGAAAAGCCTTACCAGTAATTATGGAAATGATCCTAGGAAGTCCTGGGAGACTCCACCAGACACCAACCTATAAAAAATAGCTAACAAACACAATGTAAAGGCTGTGGTTATCTGTGGTCCAAGACCCAGGCCAACATCAAGTTCTCAAAAGCAAGTAAGAGAACAAGAAAAGATAAATAAGTTGCATGAATTGTGTTCTATTTTTCTCCTGTTTGATTTGTTATGGCCCATTAGATGGCATTCTGATGACTTGCACACTAGGTCCAATGCATCTTGGCATTGGTTTGTTTTGGTCAGTTTGGTCCTGGGCTAGCTGCAGGAGTATGGGGAGATTTTTTTTAAACGTCCTGCTCTTATCTTAGGGGCTAGAAAAAATCCCCAATGATGGAGATTCCACAACCTCCCTAGGCAATTTATTCCAGTGCTTAACCACTCTGACAGGAAGTTTTTCCTAATGTCCAGCCTAAACCTCCCTTGCTGCAATTTAAGCCCACTGCTTCTTGTCCTATCCTCCGAGGTTAAGAAGAACAATTTTTCTTCCCCTCCTTGTAACAACCTTTTACGTACTTGAAAACTGCTATCATGTCCCCTCTCAGTCTTCTCTTTTCCAGACTAAACAAACCCAATGTTTTCAATCTTCCCTCATAGATCATGTTTTCTAGACCTTACTCATTTTTGTTGCTCTTCTCTGGACTTTCTCTAATTTGTCCACCTTTCCTGAAATGTGGTGCCCAGAATTGGACACAATATTCCAGTTGAGGCCTAATCAGCGCAGAGGAGAGTGGAAGAATTACTTCTCGTGTCTTGCTTACAATAGTCCTGCTAATACATCCCAGAACGATGATTGCTTTTTTTTTTAAACAGAGTTACACTGTTGACTCATATTTAGCTAGTCTTAGCGCAGGGCAAGGGAATCCATCACTACTCTAAATTGTTCAAGTTCATGTGTTAGTGTTTTCATCAGGTATATGCTGTCATGAAGGAAAGAAAAATAATCAGTTAATAGCCTTTGATAATGAAGTTGCAGATTTATTAGCAAAAATTACAATAGGCTGAAAAACTCTTTTGCTGTGGGATGACCTGCTTCATTGCTTCTCTCCTAAACATTTGTATTGGCTCTGCTGAGCCCCAGAGCCCAGTTTTTAGCATTCTGCTGGTCTGTGCTGTTTGACAACTTCTCAGGCTGTCTTTTCACTGGGATTAAGTCAGTGACTCCTATTGTTCCGTGTGGTATGTTTGATGGTCTCTAGCATAGCAGATCATTCAAGGCACATTCTGATCTCTGGTTTGTCACCAGTGCAGACTAGTGGGTGGCTCCTATTTTGTACAGATTCAGACAGCAAGACAAGCTGTCTAGAAGCTCTTTCATGGCATTTCCGTGCCATTCAGCTAAATGATAACCTGGGACAAGTGGGTACCCTGCATAATGGCTCAAGAAAGACTGTTTTACAGATTTCTGCTCCCTTCTCTTTTCCCCTGCTGGTTTATTACCTTGTGTGTCCCTCCTCCTTTCTCCCAAGAGAACCACCTTTTCCCCCAAAACTGTGGAATCTCATTGACAAAGGTGTCATCTGTGAGGTCGGTCTAGGACACCTCTTTCAGGGCACATACTTTGGACTGTGTCCAGTTACCAAAATGCTTGGTCCTCCACCTCAAATGAATGAGCCAGTTTCTGTCAGAGATTCAAGATGGAATTTTGTGGGTCCATTATGATTATTGCTAGCCCAAAGGACTTCCTGGTGTACCTGCACACCCCTTTACTCGAGTACATCAAAATGAGACTGCATTTGGAGTAGGAGTACACCTTTTACAGAACAGGACTATGCCATTTGAACTAGCAACAGGATGAAGAATACTCACGAAAGACATGAGAGTGGTTGTGGTAGCCATTAACAGAAAGGTATATTGTGTAGTGCTTTATCTGGGCAATTGGCTTATTCAAGCCCATATGTGTCAGGAAGCTCTGTCTTCGGTGAATGAATAGAGGGACCTGTTCCATCCCATGGGCTGAGTGTTTGGATCCCATCTCACAACTAGAGTTGCCAACTTTCTAATTGCACAAAACCGAACACCCTAGCCCCGCCCTTTCCCCGAGGCCCTGCCCTCCGCTCACTACATTCCCCCTCTCTCAGTGGCTTGCTCTCCCCCACCCTCACTCACTTTCTCTGGGCTGGGGCAAGGGATTGGAGTGCGGGGGGGGGGGGTACAGGCTCCAGGGTGGGGCCAGAAAGGAGGAGTTCAGGGTGCGGGAGAGGGTGAGCGCTCTGGCTGGGGGTGTGGGCTCTGGGGTAGGGCTGAGGATGAAGGGTTTGGGGTGCAGGAGGGAGCTCCAGGCTGGGGAGTGGTGCCGAGCGATTTGGAATGTGGGAGGGGGCTGCGGGTTGAGGCACGGGGTTTGGGTGCAGGAGTGGGCATGGGCTCTGGGGTGGGGCTGGGAATGAGGGGTTTGGGGTGTAGGAGGGGGTTCTGGGTTGGGGGGGGCTCAGGGCTGGGGCAGAGGGTTGGGGCACGGGCTTACCTTGGGCGGCTCCCAGTCAGCGGCACAGTAGGGCTAAGGCAGGCTCCCTGCCTGTCCTGGCACTGTGCTGCACCCTGGAAGTGGCCAGCAGGTCCGGGTCCTAGGCGGGGGGGCCCAGAGGCTCAATGCGTTGCTCTCACCCGCAGGCACTGCCCCACTCACCCCCCCCCCCCCGGAGCTCCTATTGCCTGATTTCTGGCCAATGGGAGTGCAGAGCTGGTGCTCAGGGTGGGGACAGTGCGTGGAGCCCCGCGGACCCCCCCTAGGAGCCAGATCTGTCCGCCGCTTCCGGGGCACAGAGTGGTGCCAAGACAGGTAGGGACTAGCCTGCCTTAGCCCCGCTGCACTGCTGACTGGACTTTTAACGGCCCGGTCGGCAGTGCTGACCGGAGTCGTCAGGGTCCCTTTTCAACCGGGTGGTCCGGTTAAAAATTGGACACCTGGCAACCCTACTCACAACAGTCTCATTTTATAGTTCTTCAAGTTAGATACGACTCTGTGCCCTTCCCCTCAGTAAAAACATCCCTCAAATGATTGCTTAGCAGGCTGAGCTCTGAGATGCTTCTTTAAGGATCTCCCAGAATCCATATCACCACAGAGTATAAGAATTATGACTAAAAAGACCTTCCCTTCTCAGTTGCTCAGCTTTCAGTCTCTCTTAATGTCTTTGTCACACTTGTTCTCGTGCTATCCTTAGAGCTCCATGGCAGACAAAAACAAGTAGGAAAAAGAGCCTTTCAGAGCAAATAGAAACAAATCTACAACTCTTTCATGCCATCACACATCATAAAGAAGACCACATAGCCACTTTTTCTCTCTTGCAGGGTGTCTTTACGTTTCAGCTTTGAAAAAACTTACATTGAGGAGTAAGGAAAGAGGTGGAGCCAGAAGGCTCAATGTTACAGAAACGAGAGCTTCTGATCGGTTGCCTCCCTGCCTCAGTCTGCATAGAATTGTGCATTGGTTTGTACTGGTGGAAAGCAGAGCTCAGAAATGTATTAGCAGGTGAAAAATTCTCCTTTTCAGGCAATCAGATGTGAGTGGAACTAGCTGCTCTGTATCCATCCCCAGATGACATGAGTGAGGGACACACTGACTTCCAGGTGAGCTGAATTCCTAAGACCCCCTCCAGGGATCAAAACCAAAGGGTTAGAGACCTCAGAAGACACATTTCCTTTGTGGCCCACACTCTTCACTTCACAATCAGATTATCCTCTCACTTGAATCGTTTTTACAGTAGTGAGATTCAACTGACTTCATTTGAGTTACTCCTTACTTACAGTGGTGTAACTGAGGTCAGAATCAGGCGCTTTGTACTGAAATCTGAAGCAACTGATCCATATTTCTGTGGCTAGTTTAATGAGAAAACTGAACGAAAGAGGACAAATTTTGAGATAATTGGACTCAGGAGGTTTTCTTTTCCTCCCCACTCCCCCAAAGTAGATTAAACTGTTGATGTTTTCATAAAAGTACTTTTGATATATAGAATTTGTAATGGCTTTGGAGCTAGATTTCCTGCTCCTAAAGTTGTACTGCACGCAGTAGGTAGTGTTTAAAAGACTGGCCTGTTTATTGACATAAGTGTGAATACAGTAGACTAAAACAGACTGTGAGAGAGAGAGAGAGATGTAATATCAGTACGGTCTGTGTATGCAAGTGATATATGTGTGTGTGCTTTTATATATCCTGCAGGTGCATAATTATGTGAGTTAGTAGTAAGGATGGATGGTGTTGAAGATACCATTTGTCAAATAGTATTTAATTTGCACTGAGCTCCCAAATATTGTGATGCTAATACTGATTTAGAAGGTTCCTATTTTTTTAATCCATACCAATTCTGTAGTTAACTTACTTAAAGGTACTTCAGTAGGCTATGCAGACTTGAAAAAGTTGCTCATGTCATCGTAAAGAGAAACTGCACAACAGCAACTAACTCCTTTGATGTCAAATATGTCTTGAGCTGTTGGTATTGGCGCTGGTGCAGGGGGTTCAAGCAAGTTCATGTCTGAGTGCTGGTTTTGACCAAATGAAAAGAATGAGGAAGACAGCACGTGCCTGGGACTCATCCTTTGTCAGGAGTGGGCTAGACATGCATCCCGGTTTAGGGGGTCTTTGGCAGTCCTCTTCCCACATTTGTCTTCGGAACACATTTTCCTCATGCCACTAATACAGAATATTCTTTTTAAAGAATCACTGTGGTCTACTCTAGTGGACTGATCACAGGCTGCGATGCCAGGAACTTAGGCGTTTTCATCCTACTTCTGTCATGGACTCACTGTGTGACCTTGAGCTAATTGTAAGCCATATTTGAGGATTCATTCGATAGTGCTTATACTACACTTTGTAAATGTAATGCAAAGTGTAAGCACTGAGCATTACTTCCCCTGCCCACCTGCACCAAACTGGAACAAGGCTTTCTTCCTCATGGATCTACATGTCCATGTAAGTTGGTGTGTGTGTGTTGGGGGGAGGGGAGAAAAGGGGCATGAGACTTAATTTAGGAGTACTTTGATCAGTTTAATATGTATATAACATATGCTTATATGGCACCTGTTGTCTAAAAGGATCCCAAGGCACTTTACTATCCATAAAACCACTGACTCACCCACCACTTAAGTGCAGCCATTCCTGGGCAAAAGCTTGGCGACTCTTTTAAGAGCTCACAGCAGCAGTGCACAACAGTTTAGAACAGGAAGTGAGAAATGCCTTTTAAAATTATAATTAAAGGGGGAATCTAGGTAGGCATAATATCACTGTCCCAAAGTGGTATTTGGCCAGAGCAACTGAATTAGCATCAAGAAAAGGAGTACTTGTGGCACCTTAGAGACTAACCAATTTATTTGAGCATGAGCTTTCGTGAGCTACCGCTCACTTCATCGGATGCATACCGTGGAAACTGCAGAAATAATGTCTTCTGCAGTTTCCACGGTATGCATCTGATGAAGTGAGCTGTAGCTCACGAAAGCTCATGCTCAAATAAATTGGTTAGTCTCTAAGGTGCCACAAGTACTCCTTTTCTTTTTGCGAATACAGACTAACACGGCTGTTACTCTGAAACCTGAATTAGCATCCTCCCTTTGCTTAAAGTGCTGTGAGAACTGTGATGAATGCAAATGTTCCAAACTCTGCATCTCAACCAAAAGGCTGCATCTCTGCTAGGACGTAATTTTATTGCTAAGACAATGGGAAGCGCACTACCTACTTCATCACCAACATCACTTTCTCCCTGGAGTGGAGAAAGTGGCTGGCTGGCTAGAGGGGAGGGTCATATTTTGAGATTTAGGAATATGTTATGTTAGTCCAAGTGTTTGGAAGCTATTTTATATTCCATTGCAGCTTTGCTATAAGCAGGTTTGGTCAGTAGAATGTGATGTGAAGGGCTCCCACTCCACTACGCTTATTAGATTAAAAGTGAACGACTTAACTAGTCCCAGACATTTTGATCTCTGATGTGACATATGGAGTTTCACTGCCATGGAATCTGTGGGATAGGCTTAGTGATGATTTTCAGAAACATTGCACTGTTCAAAATATATTGTGAAAAAACCCTGTATTGGCTTGGGATGGTTAGAGATCTCCTCCATCATCTCTAGTCTCTGTGATTGTAACTGTTTTTGGAGTTGTTCTGAATTAATGCCACTGACAACTTTATTCAGATTGAGTGTGCCTAAAGGTACGGAGCCTAGTAGAACAATGGGTCTTTGTGTTCTTGGGTCCACTGCTGTTCTTGGGTCCATTGAGAATGTTTTGAAATAGAAAAATAGTTCCTCTTTATATTTAAAATATTCTGTTGCCTGTGTGTCTAAGGTTTGCTTTTGCTTTGCATATCTGGCCTTGAATTGGGCTGGAGGCAGGGAAAGGTAAATAAGTAGGCGGGGGGAATTATTGAAGCATTATTGTTTAAGCAGCATTGTACGTTTCAGAGGAAGGAGTCTCTATTCTGGAACCCTGGGTCTGTAGAAAAGAGCTGTTACAGAGAGTGTGGTTCAGTGGCTCTTAATGGGAGGGCTAGATTGTCTGTCTGGCATGTGGATAGCACTTAGGGTATGTCTACCTGGCAGCTGGGAGTGTGGACAGGCAGACGCGCGCTAGTTCTGCTCGAGCTAGCGTGCTAAAAATAGCAGTGTGGTCATAGTGGCAGAGATGGCAGATTGGGCTAACCGCACAAGTACAATCCCACGTGACCCCTTGGGTATGTACTTGGGCAGCTAGTCTGAACTACTGCCCATGTTGCCATGACCATACTGTTGTTTTTAGCATATTAACTTGAAAAAAGGTAGCATGTGTCTGCCTACCCAGGCTGGGAAACATCCTCCCAGCTGACGTACAGACATACCCTAAAGCAGAAACATTGGCTGTTGGATTCTAAGGGTTTGATTCTTTTCTTATTGACATTGGAGAGATAGATTAAAGCTCTAATTTGCAGTGAAGAGTTCGATTCTCCTATTATTGACCTCACTGGCAAAATAGGAGCAGGAATGGGCTTTGCCTTTTTTCTCTGTGGGAGGTTTATCTGTGTGTGTGTGTGTGGGGGGGGGGAGGATTAAAATGAAGCAATGTACATTGCATTGTTATTGACCTTACTGTAGGGTTTTTTTTAATATTTCCCCTTTCCTCTGTTTGTTGCTTTTAGTGAACAATTTTGTATGGATGATTCTAGGAACAAAGCACATATACATGGTTAGAATTGCATCTTTAATTTGATGCTTAAAGAATTAAGTGGTTAAAATACCTATTTACTTTATACCTTCCATCAAACGCTTTAACCTAGAATTAAGGTTGGATAATAGAGAACACTTTAGGAATAAAACCTATGAGTGTTGTTTTTTCAAAACAGCTGATGTTTTTCAAAAGTACTCTGCATTGGCCTACTTCTGTTTTTCATTGACATGAATAATAAAACTCCCATTGACTCCAGTAAGAAGAGAGTCAGTCCAACACTGAGCACTTCTGAAGATCCCATCTTTATATGTTGTCTTTACAAACATGGGCTTGTAAATAAAAAGTTAAGATTCCACATAAGAACTAAAACAAACTCCCTCCATATATTTGGAAGTGTAAACATGTACACAGAAGGTCACCTGAATAACCTTAACTGTATCTCTGTGTTACCTCCAACTTCTGATACTGTCCCCGGCATATCCTTTGGACCTAATTTGTAATAGCCCTTCTATTGCATGAATAAATATGAATGGGTTTACAAAGCTTCAAAGTCAGTTTTCATAAGACTGCTGATATCTTAAATTTGGAGGAACCATTGTATTTCTAGCATTTGTATGAAGAATGCAATACTGTAATACATACTGAAATGCATGGCATTTATACATACCTTGATTCCAGTATTCTTCACCACCTGCTACCAATGTGCTTTTAACGTGAAATTCCTGTAATTAAATTTTCTAGGCTTAGTGGGTTTATGTTTGTTAATAAGGTAGGAATATGTTTAATAACCTATTATTTAGAGCTATGTGTACCTTTGGGGCTCAGTGCAACACACTTTTCCAGTGCAATCTTGTTTGATTCACAAAGTGGACAATCATTACAGATATATTTCTGTGTACTAAGTATAAGCTTTAAAAAGCCAGGAGGTATGTGAGTTTATGATGAAAGCACAGGTGGAGTTTGGTTTCGATAAGATGACAGTATGCTGTCATACTAAAATTAAATTTATTGTAGTCTTGTGGTTTTAGTTTTAGAAGCCACTGATAAACTTACTCTAGTGTTAGCAGTGCACACTATCTCAAGTTTATGGCTGTTGTCAAAGCAATGGTAGAGGGCCAGAGCCAAAGCAGTTTGAATAACTGCAATGTGCATTTCCTTACTTAAGTGTTTTTCAACTTTTAATTTCCAGGGTTTCTAAAGTTGTGTTTGTGTGTTACTAGTGATGTGTGTTCCCTCCTTTTTGAAATAAAATTATAATGCTCTCCTAGTAAGAGTTGGGGTTGTTTGGTTTGATTTGTTTTTTCTTTCCCTTGAAGTGCCTTAGTTTGTTCCTTCAACTTTAACTTCACCCTAATGAAGTCTTGCCTGGGAATTTCTAGGATTTTTTTAATGTTCATAAATTGCTAAAAATTACTCCATTCATGACCGTTTATCCTTTTATTGGCTCTATATAGACTGAAGTCCATGCAGGGCTTGTAAATGCTGTGGAGTTTACCAACCCTGCAAGATCCCATAAGAATCTGTAGCTTTAGATAGATCTGACTTGTGCATTTAATTGTGTCACTCATCTGGAGAGAATGGATCTTAAAATAAGCATGGGGTGCATATTCCGGTGTCAGAAGCAGACTCATGCACACATTTTAATATGAGGAGGGGATCAATGCAGACTTTAAAAGAAGGTAAGTATACAGAAGGATGCATTCCTTCCTCTTTTAATATCTAGCGCCTGCTCCTGTGCACCCAAATTAGTCAGTCATCCCTCTTCAGTTAGTCCAGCTGAACAATTAGATTTTCTAGGTTTAGCGGCCTTGAGTTAGGAGGGGATAAAATAGTTTTAGATTTTTATTTTCAAATGAGAACAGTTCAACATTGGAAGCACCTTATGCAATCTTCCTCCATTTTCTGAGGGGGAAAAAAGCTGCTATAGCACAGAGCCATATATATCAATTTTCAGACAGAATAGTTTAATTTTATTGTAAAATGTGGCAAATGGGGTCAAGATTACTTTAGAGTGGAATGGGAGATTAACTAGCTGCTGTCACCACACCTTCTGCCCCAGATCAGTGGTGATTAGGTAAGTGCCAAGCCTGTTGGAAAACTTTGGGTGGTATCCTGGCCCCATTGATATCACTGGGAATTTGGTCATTGACTTCACTGGGGGTCAGAATTTCACAGTCCACTTTGTATATAAGTAAATATATTGTTTGAAATACACATGAAGGAGACTTATAGAGTCTGTTTTTGCAGTCCTGCCAGTTTCCACTCCCACTGTGTGGAAAATCCATGTATGCACTCAAGTCGTTGTATAACTTACAACGACAAAGAACTGGATAAATATTTTGGGAGACTGGGTAAAAAAAGTTCCCCTTGCCTTTTAATGTCATGTCCTTCAACTACAGCAGTGTCTCAGGGGGAATCAAGATATTTGTTATACATTCATTAGCTTAGCCAAACTCTGCCTTATTATGATTATGCCTATTAATGAAGGGATGGGATCTGAGTTACTACAGAGAATTCTGGCTGGTGAATCTTACCCACATGCTCGGGGTTCAGCTGATCACCATATTTGGGGTCAGGAAGGAATTTTCCTCCAGGGTAGATTGGAAGAGGCCCTGGGGGTTTTTCGTCTTCCTCTGTAGCATGGGGCACAGGTCACTTGCTGAATGATTCTCTGCACCGTGAAGTCTTCAAACCATGATTTGAGGACTTCCATAGCTCAGACATAGGTGAGAGGTTTATTGCAGGAGTGGGTGGGTGAGATTCTGTGGCCTGCATTGTGCAGGAGGTCAGACTAGATGATCATAATGGTCCCTTCTGACCTTAATATCTATGAATGTGTTTTATGGATATTCAGGCTACTGTGCTAACAATTGATAATGGCTTTAATGAACTATTTGTAAGAAATACAGTAATACCAATAGGAGTGAAATCAGACCATTCAGCCTCTGGCAGTTTAGTAGTCTTGCATCCAGGTTCCATGTACAGAAAGCAGTCTCTGTCAGCCCCTGACCTCATTAATACACATAAGCAACAAGGTGACTCCAGCTCACTGAGGCTGCTGTTCATTCTGTAGCTAGGTGACACAGAAGATTTGATGAGTTCAAGTAGGATCATTCTGTTTTCTGCAGCACCAGGTACCTCCTCCTCAGCCTCTGAAAGGCCTGAAGTTGTTGCATACTGGTGCTGTACATTTGCATGTCTCAGATCTGGCAATGGACAGACTAAGATTAAAGAACTATTTAATAATTTGGGGAGGAAGGGATTGTGCTAAAGATGACTGGTGATTTTCCTCCCTTACTTGTATGTTTTCATTTTGGTTACCAAATAAAATGACTTTGGCCAGGTAGGGAAGCTTTTTGCTCTCTTTTTGTTTGTTCGTTTACTTTAAAGGATACGAAGTATTGATACTATAAGGCACGGAGGGGTGCTGAAAGGTGCTGATATTTAAAACATCAATAGAGTTTTGTACCTTGTCTTCCCCGTTATGGCTAGAGCAGAAAGGATAGCGAGATCTCCTCCGAAATGCAGAGGGCTGTCTACAGAACTGAGGTGTCTGCACTGCCACTTAAGGCATCACATACTGTGAGGCTAAGAGTAAGTGGATAATAAGATACATCTTAAAGAGCCAAGTTATTTTTAATGTCTATATGGTATGTTTCTTTTTAGGCTTTTCTACAACGATCATCATGCACCTCACAGCCATGAATGAATTTATCATCGCAATGTCTCAGTGACAGCATTATTATTATTGTCGCTGTTTTACAGATAAAGTTCAAGGCTCAGAGGGCTTAAGTGATTTGCCAAGGGTCATGCAGGGGATCTGTGGCAGAATCTCAGACCTCTTGAGTTCCAGGCCGTTGCCTTAATGCAAGACCTTCCTTGCTTTTCTTGTTAAAGTCAAATTTTCTCTTAGCTGATGTCCTGATGATATCATTTTGCTGCAGGGTCTGTCCACATAATTTAAAAACAAAACCCAGATAAAGCCACTTTCTTCTCTGAGGTGGCCTCTGCACATTCCCATGGTGGAAGCAAACCCCATTGCCACTGAACTTTGGGAACCCACTGGAAATCAGTTACTGTTGGAGTGCTAGAATGCCTTTCTGTAGCACTGAGCATTTGGAGTCTTGTGATCCTATCCACCTCAGTTCCTTCCCTATCTGTGGGACCACCTCCGTGTGTCCAGAACGATTTCTGGAGTTTTATACACAAATTTTCCTCTCATTTTATATGGTGGTGATTAGGTAGTTGTTATTAATAAACATCTATATCCAAAGCCCCTTTCATCCTTCAATTCCTGTCCCATTACATGGTTGGTTTTCAGATTGGTTCTTACCCAGGGCAAGTGCATATCAGCCAATCTGTCTCCCAAGGATTCAGATAAGAAGAGCAGATTTGAGTGGTCTGCGTACTATTACTGTATGTTCATTAAGTAGATGTAGAAACCCACTGTTTGTCTTACCTGGGAGAAACCCATTCTCTGGATTGCTGCTTGGCATATGGGGTCTTCCTACCTTAGCCCTTACCTACTGGCAGTGGGCCTGGTCATTGGATCCAGCACTGAATCAGCTTCTTACTCTTGGTCAGCCCCGGTACTGCCTGAGGTGGACTTGAAGGTTCACTGGGAAAACTCTAAGCAGCAGGGGTGCTTGGGGAAGTTGGGGCTCACGTTTTCCCAGTGCATCTATGAGGAACTCTTACTTAGAGGCTTCTCCAGTCAAGTTGGTAATCCGTCATGGGCTCCCTTCCCTTGCCCTCCCTTTAGAGCTTGAGGATTTTGTGGCATTATTCTCAGGGGCCTCCCTTTAACTTTGATACTTGGGGAATCCTAAAATACAGCTGTGAAGCCTGCCACTCTACCCCACTGTTCTGCTCCTCTTTGTACAACTAAGTAAGGTGTTATCTCTATTGCCTCCACCCCTGCTAGTTCCCGCATCTGCCAGTTCCTGCATTGTCTCCTGCTTTGTCCAGAATTCATGATCACCTAGCTGGGTCAGATGAGAAGGAAGGGGTTGAAGTCATGGAACCACCCATTCCTGATGCGCAGGAAGTGGCTGCCTCCTTCCCAACTTCCCCTCAGAACAATGTCCTCTGCCCAAATCTGTTCCTTGTTTTCACAGTTTTGGGAGCTGTTGGACCCTATAGAAAAGTTCACCTTACTCCCAGTTCATTGGTAATGCCACAAGTCAATGAAAGTATGAAGAGCTCCCAGATAGGTCAGACCTTCCTGTCAAAGACACCAAAAATATGGCTTTTGGGGGGAGAAAGGTCTATTCCTCCGTTGTTGTTGTTTAACATTTGTCTTGCCGCGTAGCACCTAGAGGCCACATGCAATTTGGTGTCCTGTTGTGTTAGGTACTGTACAAACATATAATAAATCTCCATCCTTGTCTAAGAGACAAGACATCAGCAGTGGATGAGACGGGGGCATGGGGGTGGGGGAAGGAGGATGGGGTAACAAAAATAATAGGCTGCGTTAGCACAGACTAGCTGTGTGTGCAGTCATTAGCCAAACAGAGCAGTAAGTGTAACCCCCTGCCTAGCTGATATCAGATGGCTGCTTAGGCATCACCGAGGTCAGATACCAAGCAGTTATGGTCAAATACCAATTCCATCTTTTGGGGATTCCTCTTCGCTCCCTGTCTTCCTAAGGAGCAGAAACAGATAGCAAAGGAACTAGTGGCTGATGGATTTGTAGTGTCCAAACACATACAATGCTTTGGACTCTGGCTTGGATGGGGACATCAGCTATTTCTCAAATCAATGGGCCTTTTAGCCTGAGGCTCAGGCTAATGCTGAGAGGTTGATGTATTCAAAAGGGAGCTTCTCTTCACCCACAGAACAGATTAAACACTGGAGAAAATGAAGTACATCAAGTCCATTGTTTGATCTGTCGGCTTCCTGCAACTGGAATGGGAGGGCCTGAAGAGGAAAGGTTCCCTTCTCATTTTCCTTCCAGTATCAAAGACGTTATCCTAGGTCCACTGGCTTCCAATACCAGGTCCAGAATGTTCATCAAAAAGGAAAAATGTTTTCCTCTTCAGTGAAACTGAAAGTTTTGGAGCTATGTGAAACAAATGTGTGCATTTCAGACTACTTTATGTTTGGTGTGCTAGGTTTCTGATGGGTTTGATTGGTAAATGATAGTTAAAACCTGGCAAAAGCAAGCTCTTTTGTGATGTACGTTAAAATAACAATTTTTTCTGGATTTTTAACTTGACCTGATCATGTTGCTGGCAGCTCCCTTAATGGCCCGAGCGAACAGTTTCATAGGGATTGGTCTTGAACTGTAGTTGCATATTTGAAAACTGCAACTGCATAGAGAGACCAATTCCCCAGCTAAGGTGCACTGTAGACTTGAAATTGGTGATTTGTGTGTCTGTGTGCGTGTCTGTCTCTCTCTTTCTCTTTTAGTGCTAGTTAAAGGAGCTGGATTGATAGTATGTGAAAACTGAATCTTCTGTTTATGTACAGAAGATGGAGAGCACAGTGGAAGTGCAAGCTTCCTCAAACTGTCCTGCCAGTGTTCCTCAACCCAGCCCTGGAGTGGATCATCTCTAGGAGTTGGCGGGGGGGAGAGGAGCTAAGTCTGGGAAGAGCGTTTGGTCCTTGGCCTCTATTAGACTGCAAAGGGCCCAGTCCCACAAATGCTTATTTGTGCTTGACTCTTCCTCCAGATCAGATTGGTGGGGACTTTCCCCCGCTTTTCTGTCTGCAGCATAGATTGCCTGCTAGAAGTATCTGGGCATATCTCACTGAATGAATTCCCTTTCCTTGCAGAGGCCATGGGTGTTCTTGCACCTCAGTCCCTCCTATTCCCTGCCTCTGGCACAGAATACTTTAGTCTCCTGTGGACTGAAATGTGTTAGTCCAACTCAAGAAATTGGACTCAATATAGGGGTATTAGGGTGAAATGTAATGCTTGTGATATACAGCAGGTCAAACTAGGTGATCATAAGGTCCCTTTTGGCCTTAAACTCTATGAAACTATTACATCTTTGGAACTATGGGCATAACTTCACTCACATGAGTAAAACTAGGGACATACACCAGGATTTGCAGGACCTGAGCCAAGCATATGAATCATGATGACGATTTATGTAAAGGTGGGCACTTGCCCACTAGGAGCTTGAATATTAGACTGTGGAAATTGCCATGGAAAATGCATTAGATCATAATCTGTCCCTGTGAAAATGCAGCCTGTAGTCCTCACAGAGAGGACATATCAGATATTAAATTGATACTAGGTTTTACCATAGCCAACAGGCTAAGTAGAAATAGCCATCTTCCAGCGCTATAACAGGCCGCACTCTCAGATGCCTGGATAACATACCTGTCCAGGACGTGTCCATAAAGCAGTTTGAGATACTAAGGGGCTCCAAAGGTTGCAGTCCTGTGGTATATGCTCCCTGACTTATCATGGAATGTGACAAGTGCTTTGCTGTGCTCTGGGGTCTGTGTTTCACATCCTGTCCTGTTTGCTTGGCTAACGAGGACAGACAGCTCCATCTATGCTGCACGTACCCTGTTTAAGATATCATCTCTCCAAGAGACCTTTTGAAAGGGTGTTCCTTTAAATAGGATGCTGTCAAAGAGAATTATAGTTATAGCATTTATTAATGCTATTTGCAAGATAGAAGGCATACAGCATAGGAAATGGGCAATAAAGATTGTGGGCCAGATGCTGAGCTGGTGTAAATTGTCATAGCTCCATTAACTTCAGAGGATCTACACCCATTTTTGTCAGCTGAGGTTATGGCCCAGAATGTACAGTTACAGCATTACTCAAATTGTCCATTGAGATGTTTGTGCTATTTGGGAACTTCGTTACCAACAAAACTTTTCACAGAGACCATCAAACAGCAGTTAGAAGGTAAGGACTTCTAGTCCTTGCTGAACTGGCTGGAATTGAGCCAGTGACCTAGAGATGAAAGACTCTGTATCCCATTACCAATATCTTGTACCATCCAATCCCCCTTCTTCTACCCCTCAGAGGGGTGTATAGTATAGATTAAAATAGATGGGCATGGGATAATTTTGTGATTTTAGCTGGGACCCTTTTCATGTCCATGCCAGGCATTGTAAAATCAACTGCCTAAAAATCATGATCTTGTGAGTTCCAGAGAATCTCCAACAAGATGCTGATTGCACTCTACCCCCTTCCATGATGTGCAGTACCTTGAAGGAGTGGGCTCCAAGGCAAATCTTTAAGAGTAATCCTATGAACAATATTGCACATCAGGGACTGGATCCTCGGCTGGTGTAAATCAGTATAGTTCCATCAATGACAGTGGGGCTACGCCAGTTTAAATTAGAAGAAATTTTGTCCCAATATATGTTTTCTGGAGTCTGAGGTTAATATTAATAGATTCAAAGGTGAGACTGGATCATTATGATGATCTTTTCTGATCTCCTGCAAAACGGGTAATAGATCTACATCCATTGATTCTTGCATCAAACCTAATAGCTTGTGATTGAGCTTGAAAATATTCCATGCCCCAAAACTTTATTAATGCAATTGTTTGCTCAGTTGCGCCTCATTCACCTACATTCAAAACTGAAAACTAGGATATCAAGAGTTAAGTTTGAATTACTTTAAACATCTGAAAACAGAAAATGCAAATTAAGGAACAAGTCACCCCTGCAACACAACCTTAACTGTGCCCTCTTTGAGCGATGCCTTGTGATGCCAATAACATATATACTAGCACTCTACTCTTACAGAAGCTACGTAACACTCTGGGAATGGAGCACATAAGCATTTTAAGACAAAGTCTAACTCCTTCTCTTTCCTATGGCAAAACATGGGGTTAGGTCAGATATAGCAAACAGGAGCTATCTACAGCTGGCTTATTGACGGAAGAGGGGACATTAAAGTCTTGAGTGCAACTGAAATAAATATTCTGGAAGGGCACGAGGCACCACCCCAGGCAACCTTAACTCTGTATTTAAAAATGTTTTTGATGTTTAATTTCCTTTGTTATTTAAAAACAATTTCTCAGCATCCTTATGTACCACAGCCCAGCACCCCACCTCCACTGTCTCTGGTTTCTTGGTAGTGATACCCTAGCCACAGAACGCACTGACTGCAGTAGTTCCTTCATTGCCCCTGCATTATCTCCTCGTTTCCTGTCTCCGTCTGTCCAGCGCAGCCTGGTTCTCTCTCTTCAGTCCACCTGCCCTCAGAGAGGTGGGTGTTAGATGGGACCTGCAGATTCAGGAGCTGGGAAGAAGATGCAGGAATAATGCAGGGAGTAGCATGGAGTAAATGGGGATATTTTTGAAGGCAGGGAGACAGCCATTGGGGAGCATGGCTATGGGGGTTTTGGGGCACAGAGCTGAAGCCCCCCCAACATCTGCCATTGTGCAGCTCTGACCCACTCATTTCCACCCCACTCTTCCCTGCACTGCTCCAACACCCCAAATTTTCCCTTAGTGCTGAGACTTCCCTGTGACGGGTTTCCCCTCTTCGGCGTGCCACCTGGGACTGGGGTACCACTGAGCCCCCCTGACCCACTAGCCTGGGCTCCCTTTCACACTGTGTTGCTGTGATAAATTGCCAAGCTCTCCAAGCTTGCTCCTTCACCAGCATTCGCACAGATAGGGACTCACGTAGCTGCAGCTTCACATACACATGCTGAGATCAGCTCTGCATGGGAAGGCTCAGTTAAGGCACCTCCCAGTTATTAAGGCACCCCCTTTCCCTCCCCCCCCCCGAGCGTAAACCCAAAATTATACCGTCTTGTGCTGCACAGGGAAGTGTATAGTGTGAGCTCATAAAATTCGCTCCCTCCCTCAATGTGGAGAGAGATATGCAACTACTTTCTGCCTCTAGTCATAATTTCCACACACTGGTTGTAGACAAAACAAAAAACAAGTTTATTAACTACAAAAGATAGATTTTAAGTGATTATAAGTGATAGCAAACAGATCAAAGCAAATTACCTTAGTAAATAAACAAAACCGCAAACTGAACTTAACACACTAGATAGGTAGGATATGAAGTAGCAAATTTTCACCCTGAGTGATAAACTGGCTGGCAGATTCTTAAGGCACAAACTGCCTTGGCTTTTCCAGCTTTTCATACACCAGCTAAAAATCCCTCTAGTATGGGACCATCACTTCCCACAGTTCAGCCCTTATTTCTCAGGAGTTTCCAGGTGTGTTGTTGTAGGGAGACTGGGGTACCCTCATGATGTCATTTCCCCCCTTTTATATCTTCTTCCCACTTGCTGGAGAGCTCTTTGGCTGTGACCCAGGTCAAACAGTTTCGATCGTGTAGTGCTATTTCCAGGAGGTTTCCATTGTACACAGCTCCTGGGGTAATCCTTGTTCTTGTGTGCATTTCCCCAGTATGCCATTAACATTGTTTGGCCTTTTTACTGTTGTACGCGAAAGGCTGCTTATGGGTTGCTTTCAGCCTCACAACATGTTTCAGTAACACACACACATAGCTAAACTTCATAACTTCATATACGACGGTAACACATACAATCCAATGAGATATTAATGTCTAGCAGATCAAGACTTTTAGAATGATACCTCACAAGGCATACTTTGTACAAGGCATGTCCTAATTGCATGACATCCCCCACCACTGCTCCAACACTGTCCAGCTCCTCCAACATTCCCGTCGTCATGCCCATTAGTCTGGTTGCCTTGGTCCCCCACAGTCAGCTCCACCCTCCTCCTTGCCATTCTGTGCCCCTGGTAAGCTTGGAGGGACCATGGGAAGGAGGAGTACATGTACCAGCATGAGGCAAAGAGGGACAGAAATCCTTAGTCCCAGGATACTGAGTCCCTACTCCAAATTTGGGTCTAGTGTATGGGAAGGGGCCTTACACATCAGTCTGCAGCATAGGAGGCAACACTCTCCTCCTCTTTCTCCCTAGAAGCAGTAGCATCAAGGGGAAAGGTGATGCCTCAAGTCCCTTTCCTGCTGCTGGATGAAGCTTGGGGAAGGTGGGGAGTTCTAGGTTCCTTCCCATGATTGGGGAACGGTTAAGGGAAGGGGAACCCTGGAGTCCTCTCTCTTGGCCTGGTTAAGCAGCTATGGGGAGGAATCGTGGGTAATGGAAGATATTTGTAGGCAAGTGAAGGAGAGCACAGATGGCTCCAGTTTCCCCAAATATGTCACTGATCACGAACGAAGGACTGATCAATGGTCTCTATTTTTTTCCATCCATGTGTGAAATGAATTTTGTTGTGTGCACCAATGGTGAGGTGATGTGCGCCACCAGTAGAAACAAAAAAACTAGATACTATATATATATATATATTTTAAAAGTTACCACAGGGATAATTACTCCAGGACAGGTTAGGCATTTTAGAACTCACTACTCAAAGAATTAAATTTAAGCCCAAGAGAGAAATAAAATTATGAAATGCATAGACTAGTCAAAAAACTAAAATAACACACTCTGAAAGAACAAAATTACAGAGAATGTATGTGCGTTGCAGGAAGTACCAAGAAGTAACAACAACAACACAAGTATGTGTTGGGCGGTGAGTGTGAAACAGAGTGTCTGTGTATGAGACACAGAGACAGAGGGTCTGTGTGTGCTGGCTGCTGGGGAAGTTTATGAGAGACCATGCACTGTCTCTTTAAGGCACTCACCAGAAGCCTCGTTGTTCAGAATGCAGCAGCTGCCAGCAGCTCTGTCATGCTCCTGAGCCCTATCTCCCCACCCCCACTCTCCAGAGACGGGGTACATTGGTGGGGGAGAGGCAGGGGAAGGGGCACTTGAACACACGCCACCGGATGTGCGCGGCTCTGCTAATCAAGTGTGAGGCACTTCATTGACTCTTGGGCGGCCGCCAGACTGCACAGCTTAAAGGGAACACAGGTCATGATGACATTATCCTAACTGCTTACTCGAGTCTTTCATCTTCCCTCTGTTTAATTAATGCTAATTTCCTTGACAGTACTTGAAAAGTAAAATTACAGTCTGCAAGTATATTTTAGAGCACTTTAAAATATTGCTTTTACACCAGATATTTTGGTCTCTGTGTAAAACTTCCAGAAGGAGCCCGTGCACAATGCAGGCACAAAGCAAGGACCACACCAGACCTATTCTCTGAAAGCTGCCAAGGTTAGGCCTCAGACTCGCACTGCACAGGTGCAACTGAGGTTCAATAACCACAGCATATCGCCTTGAGCCACCCAACTTTTGTGATAAGTCTATGTATGAATCCTCTAGCTATTAACAAAGCCCGAGTTTTGCTGCACGTGCATATTTTGCTCTTATACACATCAGTTTAGCTCGTGACAACCTGGAGTTATACATTGTACATTTAATAGCTGCTGCTGTATTGATTTCTCAGAGGCACCATGTGCCATACACCAGCTAAGATAAATCTTGAGTGGCTGAGATCAGTTTGAGGAGGACTAGAGACATAATTTGGGCTCCAGATGTGTGCAAAAAAAAATTAGAACCAGGTGATTTTGTAAATAGCTGATTTTGAGGGGGCAGGCAGTATCTTGGGAAGCCTTTATTCAAATGACCCCAAATTTGGAGCACTAACATTACCCAATGCCTCTGTGAGGGACATTACATTTGAAGACAATCTGAGTAAGTCTGTGGACTTTAGATCACATAGAATATTCAACTTTTAAACAGAAAACAACATTCAATCTTAACAATAAGTAGAGTAGATGCTCTACTATAATATATTTAATTTTCTTTTGTTCTTTAAACTTTAGTTCTCCTCTTTTGAATCCAAGGCCAGTTCTGTCCATGAACAGGCACCTTAAAGGGGTGTGACTTTCAGAAAGTCTTGAGTATCCATCCTCTGACAATTAGACTTCCTTACAGTGTCTCAAGTTGGGCACCCAAGAATTGAGGCATCCAAAATGACTACTTGTGTTTGAAAATGTAGGCCTCTCTACTTAGGAGTGGAACAGCAGAAGGTGTTAAAGGTCAAGAGTGAGGTGTACTGCAGAGCTACAGCATGTGAGGAGGTATGCACATCATCTGCTCATGGTATAAGTAGTCACTAGTCAGTCATTTTCACAAACACTAAAATCCATCTATGTGTCTAGATTAAGACAAACCAAACACAAACAAAAAAATGTAGTAAGATGTCTGTAAAATTAAATAGTATCTGAAATGACTCAACTACTGCTATCAAGAAAACTTTGGAATAGCCATAGTGTAAGCAGCAAACAGAAATTACCCATAATTATCAGCTTTGTTCCTGTGTAATTAGCAAAGGCTGAGTCAAAACTGAGAGAGTCTGTCAAAATTCAGTGTGTCAGGAACTATTTCCCAGCTGATAAATAACATGGCAAAAATCCACCCCCGCCCATCAAAAAAAAAAAAAAAAAAAGGGCAAGCAGTTACATAACTCCGTTATGTTTTGGAACGATATGTAAAGGGAATAAGTGAGTACAATGTCAGCAGTTGTGTGGATGAAGAAGCCACATTATCACTTTTATTTTGGTTACGCCTGGGGTCAGAAGTTCCTTTGTTCTTTCTTTACCTCTCATTACAGCAAACACAGGCTACTTCCTTTATTTTCAAGGCTCCCTCCCCCCCCCGCCCCCGTTGTGTTAAAAACGATAATAAAAAGTGTCTCCCTGTGTTACAAAACCTGCCTATGTTAGCTCATTATTATTTTCAGCACTAGTATATTAACAAAATGTAGTATAATTCTGTATCATAGACAAAAACCCGACTGTAGCTGCAATTTATTGTATTAACACTTTAAAAAGTAATGCATAGTGTTTCTATTGTTACAATACTAACCATGGAACTCAGCATTTACTGTGAATGAGGTCATTTATATAATAATGAGCTGTGTGGTCTATGCTTCCCCAGTTTTGTTTACCACTGTTTTTTCCTAGATGGAACATCCGCCTGCTGTGTCTTGTCTTGTAGACTGTAAGCTCTTTGGAGCAGGGACTGTTATTTACTAAATGATTGTACAATGCCATCCACAGTGGGGGCCCAGCTTAGTTGGGCTTTAGGCACTATGGCAGTGTAAGTGCTTAATAATAATAATAATTAATAGAATACGTTAATAATAATATCAGACTTACTGAAATGTTTGTGATCAGGTGTCCCTTCAGTTTCAGCAGCCTCTGGAGGATATCAACTCTCATACAAACACAAATGTTTCTCATGTTCTTGTTAATCAGGGTTAGGACTGTAACAAATCTCTGGCTGATTCATGGTTGTCATTATGCTGTACACCATGACTACTTGGAATTTCACAGTGACAGCAGGACGTTGAATCTGCCTGCTCCAAAATCTCAGGGCCCTTCCACTAGAAGTAAAAATGCATTCTCTTTTTGCTATTAGCAGTATGAGCCTGATCCCATCCAGTAGCTGAGAGGTAAGCATACACACTACTCGGTTCATTACGATAGTATTTTTAGCAATAACAGAAGAACAGGTGACTCCTTTTAATTCTGTTGTTGTAGCCAGGGTTGTAAATTCAATCCTTGAGGGGGTCATTTAGGGATCTGGGGCAAAAATTGGGGATTGGTCCTGCTTTGAGCAGGGGGTTGGACTAGATGACCTCCTGAGGTCCCTTCCAATCCTAACCTTCTATGATTCTTTTAGCTCACTTCACAGGGCACAGATAGAAGGGGAGAGTCTTGGGTCAAGGGGCATTTATTTTGCTTCTTGGTACCTGTTTCACTTCATTGTTACATAGCGGAGCAGTGTTTGAAAAGTGAACAGAGTGACGTAGCCTGCTGGGAACTCTGGCTGGGGCTTTCAAAGGAGACTGATGGCAGTTAGGTGCCCAAATCCCCTTGAAATACCTGTTTGTTGGAAGGGTTGGGTTATGTGATGGAAATGATGGGTGTACACTGCATATTGCTCTACTTTGCCCTCTAGATTTAGCACAGTGTTCTCTCGCCCTCCTCCCCCATCTTCCCTTGGAGTTAGTAAACACCAGTTTAGTTGGCTGTAATAGCTGATAGTTTAATGCCTCTTGACAAATATTACACTTAGAAAAAAATTCTTCTTCTGTATCGTATTTTCTATATTTCTCTTCCGTTGTTCTTTACTACTAGGGGCCTTTGCATGAAAAATAGGATCTTTGCTCCCTCATGTAGGGAACAAGCAGCAGGAGCTAAATGAAAGCTTAAGAGAGAAATTCTGGCTTTTATTTTATTTTATTTTATTTAGTAATTAAATATTCTAAGTAACAAGGACATAGACAAAGAAAGGTGCATAAATTATACAGTGAGCAGAGTTGAAAAATGTTCTGTTGAGAAACAATTTTTTTTTTTCAGAGAAGCATAGCAGCTCTTCAAGTGACAGCAGCAATCCGTGGTTTAGAGTAACAGCCATTTCCCTGAGAGAGCTGCTTCAGTCGTTTGTTCTGCAATGGTTTAGATATTTTTCTTTTACTTCAGTTTGAATTAGCCATTTGGCCTTTTTTTCCTCCAAATAAAATTTGTGGTGATGAAAGCAAAATAAATTTAATTGCTGCTTAAATTAAAAAATTGAGGAAAAATAGCTTTAAATTATGTTCCTTTTTATGGAGGGTTTCTGTTGTTAGTTATTATACATGCATGGTAGTAGCTTAGATTAATTTTCCATTTGCTGAATCTTGTCTATTTTATTGGATTCTAGTTTTTTCAGGCTTAAAGTGTTTAGCTAGAACTGGTTGGAAAAACACCCCCTCTCCCCCCCCCGCCCTCCCTCCAATTTTGCAGAAATTTTTGTGAAATTCACCTCACCCGTTTGTGGGGGGGAGAATGTTTGCAATTTTCTAACCAACTATAGAGCTGGTTGAAAAGTGGGGTGGGTGGGTGGGTGGGGCAGGAGGATGATGAAGATTTGTTTTAATTTTCTGTTGCAATTTCAAAACATTTGTAATGTCCCTACTAGCTCCATGTTTTTTTAATTATGAGAAAGGATTGCAGTTGCACAGTGGATCTGTGTAATAGCTGAAATTTCACCTCTGGGACCTGTTTTTGCATTACAATTTAGGTCACAATTGCTTAGACCTACATTTTCAAAAGTATCGCTAATTTTAGATGTTTCGGTTTTTGAGGGTCAACTTGACACCTAGGGCTTGTTTTTTTCCGAAGGTACTGAGCATCCATAACTCCCATTATAGTCTGTGGCCCTAATCACTCATTTGTGTATACTAAAAATTGTTTTTTTCCCGGGGTTCTTCATAACAGTGGCTATATAAAACTCTAAATAAATTCCTTGGTATTGAAATGGACTTTTAAGATAGCCTTTGTCACCAGATATTAAACCGTTGCAGTGACAGTCACATTTTGGGCTAACTTACTGCTACCTTCTAACATGATCTTAAAGCCATTAGTATTTGGCTGTGCAGGGACTGGACTGTTTTTGATAATAGGAGGAGACTGTGTTTTCCTTTTCTAGGCATATGATGAAAGGTAAGGAGAAGATGGTCTTTAACTTGCTTAAATAGTTTTATAGAGACTATGCTTGATGTAATTGGAGTTTAACATTGGTTTCCATCATATATTTCTTCTTCTGATCCACTGCTGTTTTTCTTAATTATCCTCTTTTATTCATTAAAAAAAGTTATATGATGTCTTTCATAGTATCATAGATTCCAACGCCAGAAGGGATCATTCTGATCATGTCTGATCTCCAGCAGCAGCCAGCATTAGTTAACTGGTTGCACACACATATGCAAATTGGATCAGATTGTTTCTTTGCTGTCCTAGCAGCAAAGGTCGATTACGGTTTTGTGGGGCTCTGGGCCAGAGCAAGTAGGGGCCCCTCCCTACCCTTTCTGCCTGCAATTCCCCCTCCCCCCCCGGCGATCCTGCCAGGGAAATGGGGTCATGTCCCATTTTCTGGGGTCCCCCTAATCCACCACTGCCTAGCAGTATAATTTTAGTAGCTTTGAGAAGATATAGGGGTCTAAATTAATAACCAGGACAATCCCTTCCATTTATGAGATGATAACAAATGTGGGGAAAATAGGATCTGAGTTAGTGCATATAGAACTTTACTCAGATTTACAGTTTCAAAGTGTCTGTGAAAACAGGTGAACTGTGATTTTTAACAACCTGAGAGCATAACAAATATGATATTTTTTGAGCCTCCTGGCAGCTTGTAGTGTCACACCCATCAGTTTCCCCAGAGTCCTTATTCCTTTTCAGTCAGCATACTTAAAACCAAAAGGAAATGGTAGTGGTAACTTTTATTGTAGCCTTTTAGGGTACGTTGTCTTTGAAGCTGGAAGTGTAATTACCACCTCAGGTAGGCAAATGCATGCTAGCGCTGCTTGTGCGAGCGCGTCAAAAATAGCAGTGTGGCCACAGCTGCATGGGCAGACGCTTGGGCTAGTCTCCTGAGGGCATACCTAAGATCTGAGATGGGATTGTACTCAGTTGACTCACCTGAGCTGCTGCAGCCATGCTGATCTAGTGCACTAAAAATAGCAATCAAAGCTAGCATTTGAATGTCTACCCTAGCTAGAAGTTACATCTCCAGCTGCACTGTACGTGTATCTTTAGTTAAGGTTGAAATTCTAATCCTCTGCTGTGTGTGAATAACTGCACTCAGGGTAAATCCAGACTCCACTTCTGCAAAAGTGGAGTGTCCCCGCTAACAGAGTCACTGCGGTGGGATGGGCCCCACCTGCCTGAGACATTACCACTCCTTCCACAACGTTGAGCTCCTCTGGAACAATGAAACTTTTGACCAATCAGATGAAGCTCATGGGTGCAAGCAGTGGTGCTTTCACAAGAACTGGGCTTCAAACTAAAGAAATGACTTCCACAAAAGACCACAGACCTCCCTACTCTCAGAAATAAATGAAAAACTAACTTCTTTGAGTAAGCTTTACTTCAATAAAGTGCTCCTGAATACGAAAACACAACACATGATCGCTTGTGCATACATGTGCTCTCTCTTTCACTCACACACTGACCAATACCACCCCAAAACAATATCATCCCCTAAACCCTTGATAAGCCAATCAAGATATTTCCCCTACAGGCTTGGAAGGAAGGACAGAGAATGTTACTGTAATTTGCATTAAGTACTAGGGAGGTACTGTTGGAGGCAATATAATGAGAGAATCTCCGTCTGCAGAGACTTCCTCTGTCTGAGTGACTAGGAGGCAAATGGGGCTGGGCAGGAACATGGCATTAGCAGTGTGATATTAGGGATGCTCTAGAGAGGAAGGACGATTATGCAGTAAAGGTACTGAAGTGGGACACAGGAGACTTGGTTTCATTTCTCAGCACTTCCACAGATGTCCTGTATGACCTTGGGCAAGTAACTTAACTATTTTGTGCTGCAGTGTCCCATCTGTATAATGAAGATAAGAGTACTCACTTTCTACCTGGTCTATTTAGAATGCAATCTCTTTGGGGCAGGGACTGTCTCTTACTGTGTGTTTGTATAGCACAAGTAGGCCCTAATCTTGGTTGAAACCTTTAGGTGCTACTGTAATAGAAATAATCTGAATAGTATGATTCCAGGATTGTCACTCTGTGTGTCAGTCTGAAGCCTAGAAGGTCTGTTCAGTCAGTGTCAAGCAATGGAAACAGCTACAAGAATGGCCAAGAACTCTTTTTGTTCAGAATATCACCAGGTTCAGTCATCGCTGGGATTCATGATCTGTTTCCATCCCATTTTTGAGTTCTCAGCCATATTTGGCTTTTTTTACACACACAACTTTACAAATTATACCTGTGCGACAGCCCAGGCTTTCCGCTACTAGTTATTAATAATATTCTAAAGGGATCAAAACCATCAAAAAGATGTATTCTTGTCTGGGTGTTAGTTTTTCTTTACGCAGTTAATCCAATAATCAGGCAAGCCAGCCATTTCCTTCAGGGATTATATAGTTTCTTCCAGCGTGTGGTTACTATGTTTTTCTGCAACCAACAAATGTGCGTCATTACTTTTTTGTTGCAAACTGTCGTTAGAGAGATTGGTTGCCTCTTACTTTCCTTCTGTCTCTGTTCTCCTCCTCTCCCCAATCTGATAACAGTTCTGCTCTTAGTTCAGTCATCTTGCTAAACCATATGACATCTACTGTCTAGTTGTGGCACTGCAATCCTTTAATATTCACTGATAAATAAAAGCATTTTATAAAAGTAAAAGTAGTTGACTTTCAAATGGAGCTCTCCTTTAGTTAAAACCTCATCTCTTTCCTCAGAAACATTTAAAGATCTGAGGGAATAACTGTATAGCATTATAGATTTGGAAAAACAAAGTAAATGAGTCAAACTGTTGACCAAGAAACTCGCTTTAGGGGTTCTTTAAACTTTTTCTTTCTGAGCTCCCCCCCCCCCCCAACATGCTATTAAAAATTCCACAGCTTGTGCTACTTGTGCCACAGCCACTGGTGTTCTGCATATAAAAGCCAGGGCCGGGGTTAGGGGATGGCACACAGGGCAATTTCCTGGGGCCCGATGCCACAGGGGCCCCCACGAAGCTAAGTTGCTCAAGCTTTGGCTTCAGCCCAGCTTTGGCTTCAGCCCCATGCAATGAGGCTTTGGCTTTCTGCCCTAGGCCCCAGTGAGTCTAACGCTGGTCCTGCTTGGTGGACCCCCTGAAACCTGTTCATGGCCCCCCCAGGGGGCCCCGGACCCCTGGTTGAGAACTACTGGTTTACTTCACGATGTTTGCCTGGTGTAGTGTAGGACAGTGGTACTCAGCCTGTGGGCTGCTTGCAGCCCAATCAGCGCACAGCTGCGGCCCATGTGACAACCTCAGGGCCATACAGGTGTATATAGTGTGGATTCAGCCCACATGACACACATGCGGCCCATAATAGTAAATAAGTTGAGAACCCCTGATGTGGGAGTTGGAAAATGTCCCAAATAAGCTACATTTATTAAATACCAAAGTAGCTGAACTACTGAGCCTTAACACAAGACAGGTTATGAATTTGATGATAAAAATGGAAACCTTCTATAGCCTAGCTTTTGAGATGAGAAAAGTTTTTCATGTTCTCACAGCTGATAAGGCCACAGCCAGTGATTTAGTCCTTATGTAAACTTTGTGATTTTAGTCCACCCAGCATTATTGGACTCTCTTGTTTTGGTTCATTATGCTGCCGTATATGATGTTGAGTTTTGCCTGGTTTGAGGCTGAAAATGCACAAAACCATGTGTGGCTTCCATCTGAACACTCGAATCCTTGCCTGGCATCAGTGAAGAAGAAAGAGAGAAAGCTCAGCTGGGATTCACCAAAAGGCATGTGGGCTGAATTTCAGGTGCATATTGTGCCTGGTTTAAAGTTTCAAAATGAAAGTGTCCTACCGCTTGGCATATTGACTGAACTTTTTATAAACATTTGAAATGCTATCCATCTAGTGTGTCATGTGACTCAGACACTGTAATAGTTCTTTAGATGTTGTGATCCAAAATCTCTAAGCCCACACATGGGGTTAACAACTAAACAAGATATGACAAAGGAGAAATGCAACAGATCACTTTTAAAGTTATCAAAAAGTGCCTAGATCTGATTGATTAATCTTTTGTTAGTGGTGCACTGAATAGGTTAGTGAACAAAACACTGTGAAGTATTAACAAGGAATGAGGTATGATCTAATAATAAACAGGGCATTTTAACTGAAGTCAAGCGTTTTGGATGCTATTCCTGGCTTTGCCTTTCACTTACTGTATGGCTGTGGTCAACTCACTTTTCTTCAGGCTTTGGCTCTGTAAACTAGGGTTAATACTACTTAACATTTCTAAAGTTTTTAGTGTTTGTAAGAAGCTTTGAGATCCTCAAATCAAAGGTGCTACATAAATACAAAATACTGGTATTATTGCTAAAGTATTCTTCTGTCACAAGTAGCGAATAGACACTCTCCCAAATTTCCATTTTGCCTCTATTTTGCAGTTTTTGCAAGGCTGGTAAACAGCCAAGGTAATTTTGCCCATACAAGCCAATTTTACTGTTGAACACTGACTTGAAGTCATTTGCCAGAGCTATAATTATGTGTATTAAAAGAATTAAAAATACAGGAGCAGATCATCCCTCTGATTTTAGCTTTGGAGACTACAAAATAGAAGGATAAACCTTCTGAGGTTGGCAGTCTGTATTCATTCTTTGTATGGATTTTTACGTCAAGCCACGAGCTGACTCAGAAATATTTAAAGACTACTTGATTTTACTCTATTGAGTTCTAATATTATTAATTTAAACAAAGTCTTTCCATATATAATCTTATTCCCATGTGAATATTGGAGAAGGTTTGCTCATCACAAACCTCGAGGGAGCCTTTCATTTGCTTGATTGGCCATAGGATGTTCCAGCTATTGGGCAAAATGGGATTTGTCTCAAGATTCATAAATGGTTTGTTACTCCCAAAGCATGTTGGAATAAGTAACAAACAAAACTTGAACAGGCCTAATTGACAGTATCTTGATGAGAAACTGAGTGAATTCTGGAGATACAGTAAGGAATTGAGTAGTAACAACTCCAACACATGGTTAAGGACTGCATGTTGGTGGCATGGACCCATACACACACATGCAAACCTTCTCTCCCCCCCACTTTTGCTGATTCTCACAATTTTATTGCAAGACTTGCAATAGCTGGTGTTTTTCTTCGAGCCCAAGCTCCTGGCATCAGATGATACATGAGACTCTTAGTGTGCATCTAAAAGAAAAGAGAGTAGATTTTTAGCTCTCAAGGTTGCAGAGAAAAGCTTGATAATGGGACTCCATTAAAGCTCAGAAACTTGAAGGCAAATGAAAAGAACCCAACATTTATCATTTTTAAAATCTCATGATTTTGGGGGGCTTGACTGATTTTTAAACACTTGGGTTTGCCAGTGCTGCTCTCACACCCTCATTCAGGAAAGCACTTAACCATCTGCTTAACCCTCATTGAGGGCAATGGGATTTAAGCATATGCTTAAAGTTAAGAAAGTCTTTAAGTGCTTTCCTGAATCAGAGCCACAGAGAGAGAGAGAGTACTCTCTACACTTCTCCAAATGCCTCTTCGTGTAGGATTTAGGTGCTCGCAATATAGGAAAACTTCCTTCATCAGAAGTGCTGTAAAGAGATTAATGAGGGCTCATATAGTACAGGGAGAGCCAAATTACCTGAAAAGTACTAAGAGTGGTGATAAGTACACGTCTGTGTTATCTGCTGTCTCTTAACTTCCTTTGAAAAAATGTCCAGCTGCCTGTCCCCTCTTCCCACCCCACCACCCTCCAAACTCTCTCCCCCCCCAACGATTGGGATATAATAGGACCCCAAACTGCAATTTTAATTATGCACATTCTAATCAGGCAATTTTACACACACACACACACACACACACACACACACACACACACACACACACTTTCTTTTCAAGAGACTTACTGAACATTGAAGTAAATTTGTAATCTTGTATTTATAACCTCTTTACTTACAGAATTATAGGGGTTTAAGAAAAGGGTGATGATAATGATAAGGAATATGTTAAAACTCTCTCATATGTAGAGAGATTGAAAAGATTGGGACTGTTCACCTTAGAAAGGAGACGAGATGGGACATATAAGTATATGTAATTATAAATGGCACAGAGAAGACAGACTGGGAGCTTCTCTTCTCCCTTTTTCATAACATAAGAACAGGGTGACATTCAATGGGCTTAATTAAAACTGATGAACTATTGGCTTCAGTGGGAAGAGAACCCAGAAATCCTGACTCCCAGTCCCATATTCTGACTTTAGATCATACTGCCTTCGTGACAGAGGTGTATTCTAAGGGAAGGGTAAGGAGAGCTATCCAAACTATAGATTTGTTTGAAAGAACCATGTTTAAATGCTAACTAGACAAATGAAAATTTCAGATTTTTTGATCTTCTCTTGTCAGTATGTCCCCTTGAGACCATTTTTTCATTTTAGCTTTTGCTTGGCTTTTGATAATCTCTTGCATACACCTTTTGAAGATCCATTAAACTCACCCATGCCATACTAGACTAGTACACAGATGAGTATAATCTGTGTAGTGCAGCAGTAAGAAACTAAGATAAACTTTTATTGTTTTATTCCAGTTTATTAAGTACCTATCTAGTGTTCCAAGATATTTCTATAAGGAATAAAGCATACAGAGCAACATTTTACATCCAAATTGATCTCTCCTATTAAAAAAGTAAATAAATCCTGATCCTCAAACTGCTCTGCAAGAGCTTTTCATAGCTCTTAAACAAAAAAATCTTTCCCTTCAACCTATTCACTACTCACTCAATCAAATAAAACCTGGGAAAATGGATAGACTCGGCAGCATGCCTAAAAGGCATAATGGTTAAGAACAAATTGATATCATATCTTAGCATACAATGGACAGAAGAATTGTAGCAGGAAATCTCAGACAACAAGGCTCCAGATTCAACATGAATTATCTATCCACTTTGACGAGCCTTGGTGCTAATACTTTATTTCCAATATAAACTTCTTGGAAGTTTGCTCCAAAACAACATTAATCCTCATTACAGTCCGACAGGTGCTAACTGAAAATGTAGCTTGCCGCTCATAGTAACATCTGATGTTCTGTAATAATACACCAAGACAATTCTGAAACCCTTATAAATTGTCTTAATTTGCCAAAAATTCTTTTCCATTATGTAAAAGTGTAGACTTAACGAAGTGTCTGTCCTCTAATGCTTTTGGTCATGTCCAGTTTTAGTGAAATGTTCTTCTAAATCTCTTGCCAGTACTGTGATTATACAGATAGGAGTGAAGGGAATTTCCTATCTTTGGAATTCTCCATGAGATGGATAACTTGAGTTTGAACAAAAAAAAAAAAAAGACAAATTTGTTTAACTGGCTTTAGTAATACCTAAGCAATATGTAAGAATTAAGGGGAGGTTATGTCTTCTAAATCACAGATGTGACATCACACCCGTTAATCACAAGGTACCAGATCCTGAACTGGTGTGAATCGACATAGATTCATTGACTTCAATGGAGCTATGCTGATTTACTCCAACTGAGGGTTTAACTAAAGATACTCTGTATGTGTTTTAATGTTGTGTGTTGAATCTGAAGTTTCTGACTAAAGATGGGAACCTTGCTTTCTGTGTGGGGTGTGTGCGCAGCATGAAAGAAGGAGGGGCAATGAATGCAGAAACACACAACTCCTCAGTCATTGGTTCCTGATGAAGGAAAATGCACTGGTAATGAAAGCTATGAAGCAATTGCACATTTTAAGGATGGCGTTTTCCTTCCTTGGTCAAGAAATGTGGTGTGTTTTGTTTTGTTTGTCAAAGTTACGTTTTTTAAGTGTGAAACTTTTGCTGCAGGATAGTGTTCTGATTGATCTAAATGTAAGTTATGATTCTGGAGAGGGTTGTGTCTGTAGGGAAAGTTACACCCCGCAGCTATTACTGTTAGTTTTCTGTGATCTTCATTAAGTTTATAACTCAATGAAGTTGGAATTTCGTACACGAGGGTGTTTTTAATATGGAGTTATACTATGTGCATGGGGTAGTGTTTTGCTATCATCCTCAAACTAGGTCAATCCTGTTCCACCTCCCTTGGACTGTGGGGAGTATTCAGACAGGCTGGTGAGCAGATGAAATAGCTACTGCTTTATGTGCGTATGGGTAAATGGGTGCGGTTAAAAAGCATTTGGAGAAGGGGATTTGACTTGTTCGTGGAGAAAACTAGTCAGTAGCTACTTTAGAACTGGATAACTTTCTTTGAGTGGATATAAAATATGAGTAACAGCCCAGTTTTATCATGCTTGTGTTGGGCTTTTGCTGCACTCCTAACTTCTCGATGAACTGACTCTCCCCTGCCCCCCTCACGTTTATGTTGACCAGTCAGTAGAAACTTTGAACATGTTCACCTGCCCTCTTTCTCTGTCTTAATTAATCTCCTCCCTTCACATTAACTTTTAGTCTTCCTTCTGTATTGGTCCATGTATGTCTCAAGGGAAAGAGGCTTTGGATTACACTGATTCCATGGGTAAGTAACTAGGGGAGAGGTTCTCCAGAGGGGGCTGAGAGCAGTGTTTTTATTGAAACCAATGTGCAGTCAAGGGGCAGCACTACAAAACCTCTGTGGTTTTTCTGCTTTGAACATCAGCCTTTTCTTTTCTCCGTTAGCTAGGCCAGTGGTTACTCATATACTGTACTGTACTGTAGCAGGAGTGGTACCTGGCAGAGGAGTTGTTTCTCCTTGGTGTATTGTCAGGACAGATCCCCACTCTTGAGATTAGGGTTGCCAGCCCTCCATGATTGCCTTGGAGTCTCCAGGAATTAAAAATTAATCTTTCATTAAAGATTGTCATGTAATGACACCTCCAGGGATATGTCCAGTCTAAACTGGCAACCCTACATGAGATAGGCCGTTCACTGCACCCCGTCCTGGAATCTTCTGCAAAGCTCTGACCATTGGGGGCCAAGTGGACTTCTGCTTGAGCACTGGAACGTTTCCTGTGAGGTGTTATAAGGTAGTGTGGTTCCCACATGCTGTCAGGTCCAGCCCACTAGCAGACAGGTAAACTAGAACTCCATTTGGAGCTTCAGCTTGTCAACATGTTGGCTGTTTTTCTCCCATAGTTAGGGCTACTTTCTTGTAACTAGTTGAAACTCAGTATAGAAAGTTTTAAAATAGACAATTCTTGTCCCAGGCGGGAAATGTTTTTTGGTTTTGTTTTTTGTTTTATTGCTTGATTGATTGCCTGGGGGTAGGGCAGGAGAAACTTTGGTTCCAGTTACTTCCCTTGTGGACAGAAGGTCCAACAACTGACTGTTTTGTATGATGACATTTCTTAGTCTCAGCCTCTAATCATGGATGATTTAGATGCTTTGGTGAACAGTATTTACCTGAGCAGTGTTCCATACGCCTTAATTTTACCATCTGATCCTGCAAGGATCTGGAGATTCTGCTATATTCCATTCCTATGGAGTGGGTTAATAGACCTTCTGGAGCAGATTCTGTGTCTGAATGGACTCCAGGCCTTTCTTCGAAATCCTGACCTCAGGATGCCTTGAAGTATGGTTCTAAGAGAGAGATTCTCAGTGTCAAGGGAGTCTGAACTGTTTGGTTTTGGCTTTGGTTTTGGAGCATGCTTCCTCCACGTAGGGGAATCAGAGTAGGGGGTGGGGAAAAGATGGCACTGTCCTTTCTCAAAATACCATTTCTCCTCTAAGAAATCTAGAGGTAGCACATATGGGCAAAGAGGGCATTTATTTGAATAAGGACTTGCCCTTTCAGAGTTCATAATCTTTTATTCCATTTTCTGGCCACCATGTTGGATTTATGCCATCAGAATCTTTTTATGGCAACAGTCTCTCTTTTGGCATGGCAAACAGCTTGTCACATGGCAGCAAGCTTTTATAGCTAGGGGACTACAGCTTTACTGTGAGATAAAAAGGTGGTGCCAGGGAGAGAACTCCTGTTTTAACATAAATTATTACAATTTTTTTGAAAATGAAAAAGGAAAAATACAGCCTAACTGAACAGAGTTTTCTATAGGTTATTTTTATTTTAAGTCTGTATAGTGAGAAAGTCTCACTTAAAGGATGGATGTTCAAAAGACACATCAGTCTTGAGTGCCCAGGGAAAAGCTTTAAAGTAGAAATTGTTCCTTGAACCTGTTATTGCAAGTGTGGAAAAGTGGGGAGAATTGCACTTCATTCATTCAAGCTATATGGTAAAACCAAAACACAGGGTTAGCATATAGATAGCTTTAACTGTATATTTTCATTTCAGTGAAAACAAATGGAAGATTATTGGGATAACATTAACAGTGACAAATGCGGGGAAATGTATAAGACAATAGGTATAGTACACTGTTAAATCTAGTTAATTGTGTTGATTTTGTTGTCATAATTCTTAACACTGCTGAACTGCACTCTTGCTGAATGCCCTACATAGTTGAGCTGTCATGCCATAATTAAAATTGCTAATAGAAACTGAATACTAAAGTGATTAGTGGTATGTTATATGCTACACTTTATTATAAGCTGCTCGTACTAGTTGAGAGCTGCCTAGCACTTTGCTGATCTGATAATTCTTGGCTGAAAATGAAGCAAGCTCTCTGACACAGTGACACAATAATAGAAGTGTGTGCATCTTTATTAGTAAAGTTTGTAGATGACACACAGATTGCTAGGGTAGTAAATAATGAGAATGACAGGTTATTGTGGTAGAGTGTTCTGAATTGCCCGAGTTAATGGTCACAATCCAAGAACATGCATTTTAATCCGGCCAAATGCAAAGTAATATGTCTGAGAACAAAATAATTCAGATTACAGGTGCAGGATGGGAGATTGTCTTTGGAAATCAGTGACTCAGAGAAGGACTAGGGGGCCATTCCAGATAGTCATGTCCGCATGAGCTTTCAGTGCAGTGCTGTGGCAAAAAGGGCTAATATGATCTTTGTGCATATAAAAAAGGGAATATCAAGTAGAAGTAGGGAAGTGATCTTGCCTCTGTATGTTGGTAAGACAGCTACTAGAATACAGTGTCCAGTTCTAGTGTGCACACTTAAAGAAGGTTGTGGAAATACTGAAGAGAGTTCAAAGGAGGGACCCAAGAATGATCTAGCAGCTAGAAAACAAGCATTATGATGTGTAGCTTAAAGAATTCACCCTATTCTTACTGAAGAGAAGGTTGAGAGTTGACTTGATCACTTTCCATGGGTAAGTGCCTAGAGACAGAGATCTGCTAATGGCAGGCTTTTCAATTCTGCTAACAAAGGCGTAACACGATCCAGTGGGTTGAAGTTATACAAAGTCAACCTTAAATAAGAGACAGTTTTCTAGCAATGAAAATAATTAAGCATTAACAAAGGAGGTGGAGAGATTCAACGTTGCTTGGAGTCTTTAAAACGAGGTCTTTCTAATTCAAAAATCCTTCAATCCATCTTCTGGGCAAAGTTCTTTAGTGTGTGTTTGCAGGGATTCAGGCTGGAGGGTTGTAACGGGCCCTTCTGGTCTTGGAGTCTGTGAGTCTGAATCCCACTGTTCATCCTCTTCTTTCATGGCTCACAGGGAGAACAGGATTGCTTACATTGTCCTCAAAATGCTCATAACACTTGCTGTTCTGCATTATGACACTAACTATAATCCGATTTCATACTTCACGTCTTCAGCCTGTTGCCTGCAGGGGTCAGGAAGGATTTTTTCCCCCAATGCACAATTGTCCAGATGTTGTCTGGATGTTTTGTTCAGCTTCCTCTGAGGCATCAGGGATTGACCAGAGCTGGAGACAGAACACCAGGTGGGGTGGACCAGTGCTTTGAGGTGTTACAGAGAATCGTCTTAGATGGTTGGCTGGTATATCTTGTTGACATGCTCAGGGTAAAACTGATGCGAGATTTGGAATCAGAAGGAATTTCCCCACAGGTAAGATTGGCAGGGACCTTGTGTCTTTTTTTTTTCTTCTTTTTTTAACCTTCCTTTGTAGCATGGGGGATTGGTCACTGCTAAGATTATTCGGGCATATCTTACCTGATCAATTTCCTGTCATCGCAGGGGCCTCAGATATTGGTTGCACCTTAATCTCACTTGTTCTGTGCCATTGGTGCTTAACAGTTTGGTCTCCTGGATACTGAAATGCTTTAGTCTCTCTCAAGTTATTGGACCTGTATAGGGGTATCTGGATGAAATTTAATGGCTTGTGATATACAGGAGGTTGGACTAGATGCTCTCATGATCTCGTTGTGGCCTTAAACTGTATGAAACTATGTGTGTGTACATAGGGGAAGGGTGAGCACGGGGACCAAGTTACTCAGTACACAGTTGACTGATGGCATGTAGGACCTTGATTAAGTTTGTGTGAGGGGAGAGAGAGATGCAGATGAAGTTGTCTATTTCAGGAGCCAGTGGCTTCTATTTCTACTGTGATTTGTCACCCAGGTATTTTCAAGGTGGTACAGTATTGTGGTGATGTTGGCAGTAATCAAGGGAGGAGAAAGGCATTCCATTCAAATCCTTCTTCTCCATTTATGATGTTCAGAAACAAGAATTCTTTTTTATGAAATTACTTTTGCTTTGCCTTAGGCCAAAGGTGACTTTTTTTTTTAAAGAAAATCTGGAACAAAATCTATTCAGCTGGGTTTTTGAGTTACATAATCTTGAAAAACTATAAATATTTTCTCTTTTGAAATTAGTTCTAACTCTAGAAAAAAGTTTTGAGACTATAGAGGGTCCATTTTCCATCTTCATTTGCATGTAGTCCTCAATGAGGAGTTCAGTCTTTGCTAAGTTTGAAAAATGTTGGGCCAGATCTCAGCTGGTTTAAGTGGGCATATTTCTGTCCAATTCACTATTGCAACACTGATTTAATAAGACTGGATCTATGTTTTGAAATTGGATTTATCAACATTTGAAAACTGACTGTGTGCAGCACATACATTCCTTTAATGCAATAAGCAAGCATCATTTGCGGTGGTTATGTTTTCATATTTCTAAAATGTCACGGTCGGTTCCCGTCCTGTGCTCTGGGAACCTATCCCATAGTTTAAAACCACAAAACAAGAAAAATATAGCTCATCCATAAAGATAGCCCATCCCCTCTTCCTTAGTGAAGAGAGAAAATATATGCCCAGAAGGCTAATAAATCTATGCTCTGAAAGACTACTTATAGGATGGAGTTCTACTCCTGAGGACCTCTCACAGAACACGCTGCCAGCATTATGACAGATATAATGGGACACATTCAGCCCTCAGTTATACTCATGTAAACCCACTGAAATCAGTGTGGTTGAATGTGTAGAATGTGACCCAAAGGCTTTTTTCTGCAGCTGTGTAAATTCAGCAGCAGGTTAAGAGGAATTATTTGGGTTCTGTTTCATTGGACTGTCTTACCCTGCACCCTGTGCACAGCCTGGCCAGTGCTTTCTCTTCCTTATTTTCCTTCCATCACAATCCACAATATTCTTTTTTAGAGATCATGAGATAAATTGTTACCGCACTAAGTTCAAATGCTGAGCGCAACAATGAAAGGTCCTGAAATCTGTTTAAATGACAATGGCTTTTACCAAGGGTTGGGGTGGACATTTAAAAATCTAGATTGGATGCTTTTATAAAAGATGTGGTATGGTTCAAAGAGGAATTAATTCAGGGAAGTTCTATGGCCTGTATTACACAGAAGATCAGACTAATGATCACAGTGGTCTCTTCTGGCATTATAATCTATAAGAGATTTTTAGCTTGATCACTGGAGATGGGGATTTAGTTAAAGGGACCACATCCTCACCAGCCTGATGTTTAGTTCATATTATAAAACCACACTGTAGTCGGCATCGTGCTTAGGAGAGATCTGTGGCTGGAATAGCAGTGGATGCTGTAGGTCAGGATTAAGATCCTAATGGCCTAGCTGTGTGGGGGAAGCAAACACAGTACTAACATTTGCTGTGTTCAGCCATTGCTCTAGCCAGTGCTGTCCGCCACTCTTTCAAGAGTAACACATTTATACTCTTTGAATTGACATGATGACAGTGTAATCAAAGAATAACTGTGCCTTGTTCCTGTGTATTTGAAGATTGTAAATGAGGTGAAATCTTCTTAAGTGAACACTTTAATAAATGAACTACTGAATTTGAAGCTCTGCCATAAGCAAAATATCTTTACTGCTATCCATGGGTCATTTGCAAAACTGCTGGTGTGGGTTTTTCATATGATGCATTTACTAGTTGGGAACATTAACACATCAGCAAGCATGGTGATTCTACACTTCGAAAAGCTACCCTTGAAGACTTGAGGAAGCCGCTCAGAATCTTTGGAAGATGGGGTTATGATGAAAACTTTTAAAATAACTTGTGGCACTTTTTTTTTTTTTTTTTAAGCAGCCTTAGATGAAATCTTTCTACGTTTCGTGGGATGATCCATTGCAACCTGGCTTGTCTGCCTGGGAACTTCCCAAACAGCTTCCCTAGTTAGATAAAAGTTCTACATGAATGTACAGAATTATCTGACTGTTTTGTTTGAAAGATGGCAGTCACATATAAAGGCAGAGAATTGTCTGGGCCAGGTCCTGATCTGCAGCCAAGATATGCCCAGTGCAGCTGACGTGGGGGTGCATATATGCCCTTTGTACTTCCCAATCCTGAGGCTACTTTGCACCAGTAAAGTGGTGCCGAGCAGTTAGAGCATGGTCCAGGGTGGGACTTATGTATTGGCCAATTCACAAACTACGTTTTCATGGGTATTTAATAAAAGAGAAAGTAACTCAGGAAAAACTGAATTATTCCTTAAATATGCAGGTCAAATATGAATTTGCATGCTGCCAACTCTGTTGGTGCTCTTCCGAGTCGGTGTATTATCATCTCTCACAACACCAGAATGCTCATGGCAGTGCACACAGAGTGGGATTTTCAAAAGCATTCCTGATTGTCCTTAACTGTGCTGCGCTTGAGAGTTCTACCACTGACTGAGTGAGAGCAGGGCTAGGCCAGCACAGAGTGCTTTGGAAAATCCCGCCCTTTGAGAGCGATGTATGTTTGTACGTTGTACCGAAGCATAGCAGTGATACGCTCCATGAAAACGGTATAGAATTTTTGCCATCTCTGCACAACAAAGTTACGTATACGCTGTGCACTGTAGTGTGTACACATAAAACTAGCGTGAAATGCATCAAAAGCCAGGCAAAATTATCTGTATTTTTTAGATGAGCATAAACAGCACTCCTTCTCATCATGGTAGTACTTCTGGTGGGGTGTTAAAAAAAAAAAAATGAAATATAACCAGTGTCACAGTTTCAGGGTAACTGCACTCTCCGTGGTCCTTCGAGGGCACCAGTTTAAAGGTTTCCAGCATCCAGCTGTCACTGAAGCCCCCGCTTCTGACATTCTGTAATATGTTGTCCCTCGGCTGGTAGTGCTGTTGCAGCCTCAGGGGCAGTGCTATGCTGAGCTGACAGGTCTCCTCCCACCGCCCATAGAGAATGGCAGCCACAACGTGTAGGAGCTTGAGCGGCTATTGCTGCAAGCTGGTAGGGGCTGTGCTGCCTCTCCAGAATGCCTGTGGGAAAAGGGGGATGCTGAGGAGCTGGCTCAGGGGGTGCTGGTTCTGAGGAGGTGACAGTCGTGGTCACTGCCAAGTCTTTATTACTGCACAACCTTCGCAGGCCCCACCCTGGAGCCTGAACTGCACCTCCATCTCCCAATAATGGCTGAGGTGGCATGGGCTTGGGTCGGGCCAGAGCGAAGGGCCCAGCCTGGCTGCTTGGGGGTGGAGGGGTGCTAGCGCAGAGTTGGGGGTTGGCACCAGTGCAGTAATTGTTACTTGCACGTTTTGTTGCTTTGGGCTGCAGCGTTGCTCTTTTAGTTAGTTTGCAAAGCTGATGCTATTCGGTAACATTTTGGAAGAGGTTGGTAAATTTTTGTAGTCTTTGCTGTCCCCTGCTTGAGACCCTAAGTGGTGGGGACCTAAAGCAGAAAATTATTGGAAAATTCTTTTTCTGAGCCCATCTTTCCTATCTTTAATTTATCTCTTATTTTGGCTTTAAGTTGAATTTACTTTCACTGTGAATTTATTACATGTATGGTCTTAAAGATCAAATGTGTTTTCATTGCATGCAATGGTGATTGTAAAAAATGTAAATCTGTGTAGGAATATTCTATTTCAGCATGCACCAAAAGGCACTATTATTAAAGACTTCACAGTACCTTGAGTTTAGCTCTTACAATCCCTATTACCGTGTTGCACCAATTTTTATTTGAAATCACAAACCTTTTCTGGGGAGGTTTCTGGGCCTGCATGTGAACCCTGCAAAATCCTGAAACAAATAGATTTGCATGGATTTGATGCCTGTTTTCTCCCCTATTGCCCTACCCAAATCCTGGTATTTCTCAGTATTCCCTCCTTTTTAGGGAAAAGAGAGAAGTGTGAAAATGTCTTTAATGCTCCATGTGTGCCTCTGGAGGTGTACACATAATCATTTACTGAAAATGCCTGTAATGAATTAAGGGTTTGAGATGTGTTGCCACCTAATCTATGACGTGCAAAAGTGCTACTTATTTTTATTTTAAACAAGTCCAGATTTTTTTTTCTTTTCATATAGTGGTAACTCCCTTTAAAATATCAAAGTCAACATTTTCCACAATATAAAAGAGAAAGAAATACCTGTTAAATTACATTAAACTATGTTAAGATAATTGAAATACTGGAATCAGGTGGAAATGGCATTCCTGAAAGAGGGAAACTCCTTCTTTATCTCTCTTATTGCATATAGTCTGAAGCTCCTGCCATCAGCTGCTAGTGTTTCCTTCTGTTTTCTGTCTTTAGCCATTGTAAACCTTCCCTTTTCCTGCCATTTACATATACATCAGTATCACTTTGTGATTGGCAAACCGTGTCACTTTAGTGGCAACCATAATTCCCACTCTCCCTTTCCTGATTATTTTTCTGAGTCCTTCAGTACCAGCAGCTAGGCCAGCAGTAGACCAGTGTTTTTCCTGCTCTTCAGGAGTAGAGGTACAGGTGTCTCTCTCTTTTCTGCCCAGAGACATCAAGGAAAATGGAGTCTTTTTCTATTCAAAGGGTGGCATACAAATGCTGCTCTTTATAAGATGAGCTCAGTGTGTGTTTAGCTGATGTGATATATTTTATTGATTTATGCTCTTTTAGGGCACTTCTCAGACATTCATTATATTTGTTGTGTAGAATGTTGAAATGGGAACTGTTTTGCAATGTGAGCAACCCCGTTTTCAGCCTCATTCTGTAGCTCTGCAGGGCATTGGAAGAGTCTGGCTTCATATAGTGGTATAAACTGGTAACCTTTCCTCCTTTCCCTTTCAGAGAGTAATATGTGGGAGGCTGTGGACTACGCGCTTCCGACATAGGAACAGCACTGGGTTGGGAATCTCTACTTCTGAGAGAATGCTGGGAATCTGCAGAGGGAGACGGAAATTCCTGGCTGCCTCTCTGACTCTCCTTTTTGTTCCAGCCTTTACCTGGATTTACCTGTTTTCTGGGAGTTTTGAAGGTAAGAGTAAAAAAACCTGGTGGGAACTGATGAGTGAGGAGGATTGGAGCTAACAAGTGGAAGGATTTCAATCATTATAGGTTAAATAAAGCTGTTGTCATGCACTGCAAATGGCTTCCTGTGTGTGGCTCTTAACAACAGGAGTCCTTGCCACCATCTGACAGATGAGGAGGATGTAGATCCTGGCATCAGCAGTTTGCTTTTTCTCTTCCACTTTTAAAAAGCACTGTTAGAAATTATTTCTCCTTATTCTTTTTCTTCTCTGTGCTTCCTGGCATTTCCTTTTCTGTATCCCATATCATGGTGGAAGATAATTATGGTGATAAAATCTTAATTTAAGAGCAGCTCTAAAAAGAGAAATGTTTGTTTATGTTGATTTTATGGTTATTACTAATCACGTTTATTACAGCAGAGCCTAAGGGCCAACCAAGACAAACAGAGTTGTTGATAGTCTCTACCCCAAAGATCTTATAATCTGAATAGACAAGACAGACACAGAGTGCGGGAAAGGATATAGAAGTACTTTAAAAGGGCACCCATCCATATGCTCTAGGCACTCTTGAGACACAACTTTAAAACACAAGAGCAGCAATTTAAGAGAACCTTGCCACAATTCTCCCTCCCCTTTGACGAGTTTTCCACCCATACAATTACAATCCCTCCCCCACATCCCTTCTTTATCTTCAAATACGGGATGGGAGGGAATGACCTTGCAATGAGCCCTGACTGTCATCAGATTTGAGGTGGGGTAGAGGAGAAGAACAAATTGCAGAGCTGGGGGGAATCACAGATAAATCCCCACCAGAAGCCACTTCTCAGGTATACTAGTGGAGCTCCAGTTTGAGAGCTTCTGTTACTCTCACCTTATACCAGTGAGGTAGGCATGTTTGTGTCATTGTGGACATGGCTGAGATCAGATGTTGGCTTGTTTTCAAATGTGTTCCTCCCTCCCCTCCCCTTCTTTAGTGATGCAAAAGGAGCTGTTGTAAAAATGTTTGCAAGGATTTGCTGAGTATTTCTGTATGAAGTTACAAAATAACATTTCAGTAAAGTATGCAGAGCTATCTACAGTGGACAGCTGTAAGTGGACAGCTTTTCAATCCATTTATCAGTGCCTGGCAGGTGAAACAAATATTGAGCACAGAAAATCAATCTGTACCTCGAGGATCTTGCAATATAAAACCAGCTTAGATGCACTGTCTTTGGCCAGCTCTTGCTTGCTGTAGCTGTGGTGGGAATGCCTTTCTATTTCTTTCCCACTGCAGGTGGAGATGCTCAATATAGTCCGTGCACTGATTTGCAGCTGTATATTAGTGACTTGGAAAAAAACACCACTTTGCCAATTAAGTTCTAAATATGATGATCTAGGTTTCTAGTATTAAAGGACTTCATTAGTGACACTTCATTTAGGTGGGGTCAGAAAGAACTGTGATTCCCAATCTTATTTTCTGTTACATTGTAGTTTGAAAAATTGGGATGGAACATGTTATGCTTGGTCAACAGGTGATTTCGCTTTTGAAAGCTTAAGGAAAATCTGTTCAGCAGTTTTTGAGTTATCCTAGCATGAGAAAAGGTGTTTCAGCCACTTAAAATGTGTTCAGATTCTAGCTTTCTCTCTGACCATTCAAAAAGCTGACCATATATACACGTGTGCTTGTGTGATTGTATTTAGTGATTCACCACTAATGTACAATCACTGTTTGAGGTCATCCTGGGATGAAACATTTATAGGATTCACAGTAAACTGGAAACATAAGGGGCAGTAGATGGTTGCTTGAAAACATGGTGTTACAAGCTAAAGGCCATGATTTTGTGTAATTGCAAGAGTTGAGCAAGTTTGGGCCTTACCTTTTGAGTTTTAGAAAAATAATTATGGTCACACTTTACATTAAGGTTCCTTTTTACAAAGGGTTTATAAATGATGTTATAAGCAAGTTAGAGACATGAGTAGTATGTGTTGTAAATGGTTATAAGCACATCCCTGGAAGGTATTACAAATGGTTATGAACCAAGATTATAACGAAGTTATTGAGATTTTGAACTCAACAATTTATAACAATTGATTAGCCAATTATTTAAGCATCTAATCATCATTTTCAGAGATTCAGAGTTTAAGGCTGGAAGGGATCATTAGATCATCTAGTCATCTGTATATCATAAGATAATACATTTTACCCATTTACCTTTGTGTTGAGCCCAGTAACTTGTCTGACTAAAGAATAACTTGTGTTTGGCTATAGCATGTTTTCCAGAAAGATCTTCAGTCTTGATCTGAAGACATCCAAGAGATGGAGAATCCACCACTTCCCCTGGTAGTGATTCCAGTTGTTAATCCCCTTCATTGTTAAAAATTCATGTCTAATTTCTAATTTGAATTGGTCTGGCTTCAGCTTCCAGAAACTGATGCTTGTTATGCCTTTCCCTGCCACCTTAAAAAGTCCTTTTGTATCCGGTACTTTTCCCCTGTGAAGATACTTATACACTATAATTAAGTCACCGCTCAGAATTTTTGATAAACTAAACAGATCGAGCTCTTTAAATTTTTCACTGTAAGAAACTGTCTCCATCTCTTGTATCATTTTTATGACGCTTTTCTGCACCCTCCCCAATTTTTCAACATCCTTTAAAAAATGTGGGCTCTAGAACGGTACACAGTATTCCAGTAGTGGTCTCACCAGTGCTGTATACAGAAGTAAAATTACCTCCCTGCTCCTACACACTACTCCCCTCTTTATGCATCTGACGATTACATTGGACCTATTTGATACAACATTTCACCAGGAGCTCATTTATAAATTTTATTAAAAATTAATTATTTGTTAGTAAAACGTTGATATAAAGTGTGACCAATATAACTATATTTGACCTGATAATTTCCTAGCTCCTGTTTTTTTTAAGTATATTACATTCCTACAATAGATCATTCTCTCTCCCCCCCCCCCCCCCACATCTGTCACTCAGCCCACCTGGAATAACACGAGAGTTGCACACTACCCAAGCTTTGAAAGCAAACACTACTAAAAATCTTGCTTAGCACATATAAATGATTATTCAGGTTATGACCCACCATACTAAAGAGGATTCTGAATACTGTGTGGTCTTTGAATGTGTCTGATTCCGGTTGTTGTTTTTAACATTGTATATAAGGGCAAGATAACATCAGGTATCAGTTATTTGGAATGAAAAAGCTGAGCTAATGGCTTGTAATCCTTAAATTATCCCAGAAAAGCAAAGGAATGGGCGGGGGGGGGGGAGGGGGAAGGTGAGGTGTGGTGCCAGGTGTTTAAATAGGAGAAAGAAAATTACCAAGTAATATTTAAAATTTTAAATATAAATTTGTGGAAGACACCTCCAGCACTATCAGAGATAGCAGCACCCCCCTGCCATAGGCAGCATCTGCTGAAAACTGCAGGTCAGACTTGTAGTGTCTGGAGAAGATAGGTTTCTCAAAAAGGTGGCATCTTTACATATCTTTTCATAAGGTATGTGAGCATGGAAGTAGCCACTGCTCTCGTGGAATGGGCCATGATGTCCTACCATGGCTTCGAACCCTTGGCCGTGCTGGATTCAATAATGCAGGCTTTTATCGACCTAGTAACAGATGTTTTTGAAACTTTTTTACCTTTGATATCAGAATGACACAAGACAAAAGCATTACTTTTATCTTGGATCTCCTTTTAGCTGTGGGTTATCATGACTATTCTTTGGCCTTCTATCTGTGTGGATACTGTCATAAAGCTTGAGTAATTAGACTCCCAAGGATTGTCCTTTTGGTGGAACAGGTTCTCTCTTCTCATTTTTTAGAAAGTGATCTCTGTGTGTGGTCCTTCACAACCTTGAATCCAGCTTAAATTCATATGTCTGGAAATGTATTTTATAGTCTATGCAAAACAACACTGTATGTAACATTGCTCAGTTTTGTGTGATCATGAGATGAAAAGCCCTACTTTTGTGCTGTATTTTCCACAGATTTTTTTTGTTTTGTTTTTAGCTCCAGTTTAAGGAGGCGGGTGTTTTTCCTAGAAATTTCCTTAGTTTTTACAACACGTTTAAAAATGGCACAGTGTAGTAGTTCCTACAGAAGCTTCTGAGAGATTCCGGGGACTTTGAAAGCTGCATAAGGACAGACTTCACTCCTCCTTAGACTGCTTCCTTCGTTTTGTCAGTTGGTGTCCTCTCTCCTGATCCTAACACAATACCCCCAAATACAGAATGTGGACTCTGTTTCTCCCATTCCCTCTACCCTGAGGACCATGTGAAACAGATGTGTGGGACTGTCATTGGGCAAGTGCACTCTAGACTATCTGTCTATCTTAGGTACCCATTTGGCCCCCGTTACTCTAATATCTTAGTGTTTCACAGTCTTCAACACATTTACCCTCAATACTGCTGTGAGAAGGGGAAGAGGCATTAACTTAATTTTACAGAAACGGAGGCCTAGAGAGACTATGTTACCTGCCCAAGGTCAGGAACACTGTTGCAGAGTGGGGAATTGAACCTGGTGTTTCTAAGTCTCAGACTAGTACTTCTGAAAGACTGTCGCCATCATCCTTCTGAAAGACTGTCGCCTCCAGCTCCATGTGACTTTGTTAAATGCCTTGTGGCTGACATAGTTTCCACTTTTGGGCCAGGCAGTCAGTAGGATCAGAGTTAGAGCCAGAGCTGGGTGAATACTCAACACAAACAAATAAATAAATAATAATGCTATGTCTCATTGTAATGTTTAAACGGGTTCACTTTGCTGCTGTTTTCACCCTGTAGTCACTGCGCAATTTAATACAGGTGTATATTATATAGTGTTCAAGGAGATCCAATATATAGTAGATTGTTATTGGAAATGTTATTGGCAAAGCTGAAGTAATGAGATAGAATGTGCTCTCCTATGCTTTATAATACTGATTGCAGGTTCCTGAAAAGAAACTATAATAAGTGCTGGAATGATAACATGGGGGTGCTTTCTGTTTACAAGATAATGACTACATTGTGGGCTGAATAAACTATAGCAAAAAATATGTGGCTGATTGTCTCCCCACCACACACACACACACACACACGATTTTCTTCCTTCCCTCTTTTTTTCATCACCCATTCATCTTTCCTCCCCTACATGTTGGTAAGCCTCTCTTCAGAACAGCTGTAATAAGGATTTTTTGTCTAATTTGTTTTTCAGAACTGAACTGGCAGGGAGGGTTTGGGATTTTTCCAATGTAAACACATGCAACAGTTACAAGAGGCTTCCCGGTTTGTGAGGATTCAGGATTGTTAAGGTCAGATGAGTCCATTCCGATAATCTAGTCTGACCTCCTGTATAAAACAGGCCACAGAACCTCACCCAGTAATTCCTGCATCAGGCCCATAACTTCTTGTTGAGCAAGATCATATCTTTTAGAAAGGCTGCTTATCTTGGTTTAAAGATTTAAAAAAGGTTGGAGATTCCACCACAGGCCATGGTAAGTGGTTCCAGTGGGATTACCCTGCACTGTGAAAAATGTGTGCCTTATTTCTAAGGGAGCCTGAATTTGTTTAGCTTCAGGAGGGGAGAAGAGGGATGAGAAGGAGATAGGAACTAGTTTTTAAACTTGAAATGGAAATAGTCTTTTTTTTTTTTTTAACAGTTAGCCAGTCCCATTTTCATTGTTTTTTGATATCTTTCCCCCAGTCTCTCCTCATGTGAGCATTTTAGTTTCTCTATTTCAGCCGAAGGTAGTGAGAAGCAGGGGTTAAGTGGTCACTTTTACTGCTGACCAACAGCTTGAAAATTCTGAGTATATGGGCCAGTTGGAACAGAGATTTTTCATGTTCATGTTTCAGAGTAACAGCCGTGTTAGTCTGTATTCGCAAAAAGAAAAGGAGTACTTGTGGCACCTTAGAGACTAACCAATTTATTTGAGCATAAGCTTTCGTGAGCTACAGCTCACTTCTCTCCCCCCCCACCCCACTCTCCTGCTGGTAATAGCTTATCTAAAGTGATCACTCTCCTTACAATGTGTATGATAATCAAAGTGGGCCATTTCCAGCACAAATCCAGGGTTTAACAAGAACGTCTGGGGGGGGGGGGGTAGGAAAAAACAAGGGGAAATAGGTTTCCCCTTGTTTTTTCCTACCCTGCGCCCCCCGACGTTCTTGTTAAACCCTGGATTTGTGCTGGAAATGGCCCGTCTTGATTATCATACATATTGTAAGGAGAGTGATCACTTTAGATAAGCTATTACCAGCAGGAGAGTGGGGGGGGGGGAGAGAAAACCTTTTGTAGTGGTAAACACCCGTTTTTTCATGGTTTGTGTGTATAAAAAGATCTTCTGTACTTTCCACAGTATGCATCCGATGAAGTAAAGCTGTAGCTCACGAAAGCTTATGCTCAAATAAATTGGTTAGTCTTTAAGGTGCCACAAGTGCTCATGTTCATGTTGTTATGACTGAGAAACAACCATACAGTGTGTGATAAGGTGGCCCGCACCTGGGGTGCCCTCTTGTGGCAGCCCAGACATGGATAGGTATACCTGCCTACATTTCTCCCTAGCTCAGGCATAAAAAGAGTACAGACTTTCACTGTTGGATACAAAGTCCCACCTCTGGACATCATTTATTTATGTACAGGTACAATAGTGTGTAGAACCCTCTTGGTAAAACTGTTGTCCTAATTCCCAGAGTAAAGCATGTAAAAGTACTATGATTTTTTCTGTTCTCCTTCTCTAGGGACATCCCTTACAGTTCACCCATCCATGAATCCACCAGCACTTGATCCCGGTTCATTTCTGCCCTTGTTCTGGGGCCCCACTCCCACACCAATCCATCCTAGAATGACCAGTCTCATGACTCTTCTACTGAAAACCCAGTATGCAGCACAGGAAGGCCAGCAGGTTAACCCCTCCCCTGGCTTCCTAACAATTCCTCCCTATTTCTAAGGATGGCCTGTAGAGCTTTCTGCTCTCTGCAACTTCTGTGTCTCTCCCAGGCAGCTCTCACCTGCCTGTTTCTTTGCTGATCCAGTCTGTGCACTCAGTGGACATCTCTCTGGCTCTCCAGGTCTCCAACTCACCCTTTCTCCTCCCCTCTAGGGCCCAAGTGCCTTCTTTTAAGCCCAGTTGGGAGGCAGCTAATGAGCCACAGGTGCACTGGACTCTGCTCCCTCTTAAAGGGGCTAGTTGCCCTATGATACAGCAATTATGGGAATTAGACACCTACAGCCAATCAGAGCTCATGGGATTGCATAATAGTAGGGAGAAAATCTCAGATTTAAAACATTTTTTTTTTTTAAATTCATGTAGCAATTTTCAGGGGGTATGCACGGAACACAGTTGGCAAAAGGTCACTGCTGCAATCCTTTGCATGAAACAGTCAAGTCTGGAGACTGGTATGTGGATGCAATCTTCTGCCTCCTGGCTGCTGGAAAAATAGCAGCAGTTCTCGGGTGGGTCAGCGTGGGTTAGTACGGAGCAGGAAGGACTGGGCAGCAGCAGCCATTTTAAATTCTACTGGGCTTCTCAGAAACCATCTCCCTGCAATGCTTCCATTTCTGCTATCCTCTGGGCTCATTAATATACAGAGCGGGACAGAGCCTACGGGGGACAGGCACGCAGCCAATGGGGGTATACCCATTGGCTACCCGACATGTTGATGCCTGCTTCCCCATTGTTGGAAAAATCATGGTACTGGGCTTTCTTTGCAATATCTGTGTAGTCCAAAAATAATAATTTTTTCAGGGCCATAATTATGGAAGAGAAAATTGTACAGACGTGCGCTGGTATCTGTACAGTATACTGCACTTTGTTTAAATAAAACAATACCATTTCTGTCTAATGTAGAATAAACTGCACTACGGTGCATGAAGTGGACTATAGTAAATATTTTTCTAAGAATTATAAATATTACACTGCTACAGACACTAAAATGTGTTGCCATTTCAAGCATCAGGTAATTGTTTAGCATAATTATTAACTGTACCGAAATTATTAGAGGCTAGTTACTAGAAGACTTGTAAGGCATGAATGATCACTTGCCACCTGATCAGGAAAACTAATCGCCCAACCAGATTTCTTTCTTCTAAGCCATAGCTTATCCCCCTTTTAAGTTTTAAAATATCTCGTCAGATAGGATCAAATCAAACACAATTTTAGCAGCATTTTAAGAGTGATTATTCACTTTAGGAAACAAGATTACTGTAGCAGAAATTTGGCAGTTAACTGTTTGTGATTTGTAATCTTATATCTTATCAGCATCTCTGTGTTGGATCTCCAAATCAGTGGTTCCCAAACTAGGGGCGCTGCTTGTTCAGGGAAAGCCCCTGGTGGGCTGGGCCGGTTTGTTTACCTGCTGTGTCCGCAGGTTCGGCCAATAGCAACTCCCAGTGGCTGTGATTCATTGTTCTCGGTCAATGGGGGCTGCAGGAAGCGGCGTGGGCCGAGGGACGTGCTGGCCGCCTTTCCTGTAGCCCCCATTGGCCTGGAGCAGCGAACCGCGGCCAGTGGGAGCCGCGATCGGCCGAACCTGCGGACACGGCAGGTAAACAAACCGGTCCGGTCCGCCAGGGACTTTCCCTGAATAAGAGGCGCCCCTAGTTTGGGAACCACTCTTCCAAATAAAACAACACACTTTCTTACAATGAGACAATCTTTACAGGTTACTCTTATTGTATTAAAAGACAGAAGATATTACTCTTTTATTTTTCACAGGATTAATGCCTTAAGTACTCAAGAGTTATTTAAACTAATACCAGGATTTTAGTAAATTGCCATCAGTAAGCCACCTCCCTGTCACAGGATTTAATTTAACCAAGTCATATTATTTTCGAAAAGGTGATAGTACTTCTTAACTATAGCATTAATGACGGTTTCCAAATTAACTATTAACATGGAAACTCCCATGGAAACCTAATGATATCCTTCCAAAATAATCTGCACTGATTTTAACAATGCCTTCTGTTAGTCTGAAAGCTTAATGTGAGGCAGTATTCTTTTCCAGAAGTATGAATAACAATGATTGTTAGTTATTTCATCCTTTGCTGCAATGTGTTGGAGAGTCTGGGACTTAAAATAATGATCTCAAAGGAAAGGTCACAAATTTGCAGAATATTTTGAAAGGAGCCACATGCAAAAATCTTATCTGTGTAGAATAAGTTATTTTGCATATAGTTTCTGTGTAAGGGTATTAGTTGCCAGTTTGTGCACATTTGAAGTGGAACATGGAGCTATGAAGTAGTCTTTCTGAAGAATGGCAGTGCCTTCCAATTTTCTGAAACTTACTGTTTGTCTGTTTTAGATCATAAGATACTTGCATTGCCCAGGAGTCCTGCCTCCCCTAGTAAATAACCTGGCTTCAGTGCTTTTGCTAATGACTGTCTGTTTCAATTACCAGTGGAGTTCCTCAGGGATCGGTGTTGGGACCAATCTTATTTAATCTTTTTATTACTGACCTTGGCACAAAAAGTGGGAGTCTGCTAATAAAGTTTGAGAATGATACAAAGCTGGGAGGTATTGCCAATTTAGAGAAGGACCGGGATATCATACAGGAGGATCTGGATGACCTTGTAAACTGGAGTAATAGTAATAGGATGAAATTTAATAGTGAGAAGTGTAAGGTCATGCATTTAGGGATTAATAACAAGAATTTTAGTTATAAGCGGAGGATGCATCAATTAGAAGTAACAGAGGAGGAGAAGGACCTTGGAGTATTGGTTGACCACAGGGTGAGTATGAGCCGCCAATGTGATATGGCCGTGAAAAAAGCTAATGCAGTTTTGGGATGCATCAGGCGAGGTATTTCCAGTAGAGATAAGGAGGTGTTAGTACCATTATACAAGGCACTGGTGAGACCTCATCTGGAATACTGTGTGCAGTTCTGGTCTCCCATGTTTAAGAAGGATGAATTCAAACTGGAACAGGTACAGAGAAGGGCTACTAGGATGATCTGAGGAATGGAAAACTTGTCCTTATGAAAGGAGACTCAAGGAGCTTGGCTTGTTTAGCCTAACCAAAAGAAGGTTGAGGGGAGATATGATTGCTCTCTATAAATATATCAGAGGGATAAATACCGGAGAGGGAGAGGAATTATTTAAGCTCAGTACCAATGTGGACACAAGAACAAATGGATATAAACTGGCCATCGGGAAGTTTAGACTTGAAATTAGATGAAGGTTTCTAAGCATCAGAGGAGTGAAGTTCTGGAATAACCTTTCAAGGGAAGCAGTGGGGGCAAAAGACCTATCTGGCTTCAAGATTAAACTCGATAAGTTTACGGAGGAGATGGTATGATGAGATAACATGATTTTGGCAATTAATTGATCTTTAACTATTCATGGTAAATAGGTCCAATAGCCTGTGATAGGATGTTAGATGGGGTGGGATCTGAGTTACTACTGAGAATTCTTTCCTGGGTATCTGGCTGATGAATCTTGCCCACATGCTCAGGGTTCAGTTGATAGCCATATTTGGGGTCGGGAAGAAATTTTCCTTCAGGGCAGATTGGAAGATGCCCTGGGGTTTTTTCGCCTTCCTCTGTAGCATGGGGCACGGGTCACTTGCTGGAGGATTCTCTGCCCTTGACGTCTTTAAACCATGATTTGAGAACTTCAATAGCTCAGACATAGATGAGAGGTTTATTGCAGGAGTGGGTGAGTGAGATTCTGTGGCCTGCATTGTGTAGGAGGTCAGACTAGATGATCATAATGGTCCCTTCTGACCTTAATACCTATGAATCTATGAATTTTGATTCCTAGTTTCAGCAGGGTTAAGATGTGAGTGTGCAGAATGTACCTCTGTTATTTCTCTTAAGATTTTTCTTTCTCCCCAGATCTGAAACTCTCATACACACACACCCCCGCCCCACTTCAGCTGCCATATTTGCACCTCAGTGATTTAATTTTAATAGCAGAGATTAAGCCGTCTCAGCTCGACAGAGAGAAGATATTAATCATCATCAGGCCCAATGAGAAGTTTAATTTTCCACTTCTCTTTTTTTCACTAAGCTCTGGCGGCTGTCACTCGCACCGATGTCTGCGGGACATTGAATAATCTGCTTCTGCAGATGCATTTCAGTAGTTTCATTCCTTTTATTTCCTCCGTCAGTCTCAGTGAGTGTCATCGTTGTACACTCTAATTGAAGACCACTGTCAGGAGATGGAGGGAAGAAAATTCTCCCTTGCACAAAGCTAGCTCTGGAGCTCATGGTTTTTATTGTATTCAGAGGCTGGATAAATTGGATCAGGGCATTGAAATAGCTGAGACTTGTAGTTTTGGTATGTGAAATCCTATTTGGGCCCCTCAGAAGCACCCCTTGTGTGTGTGGAGTGTGTTTGTTCTTTTTCTTCATTACTATGATTAGCTTTATTGTGTTCTGGTGATGTGGAAAAACATAAATCCTAGGGGTTTGACTGAATGGAAAAGTTTAATCAATTATACTGGTATAACTATATAAATTTAGTTAAACCACTATAATAATCCTGGAATAACTCCCTGTGTGGACAGTCTTATTTTTGAATAAGAGTGGCTTTTTTCAGCTTAGCTTAAATTGTTTCCAAAGCAAAGTATACTGGAATAAGAGTGTCCACACTGGGAGTTATACCAGTATAATTATATCGGTTTAAATTCACATCCTACCTTATAGTGGTTTAACTTTCCCATGTAGACAAGCCCTAAGAGCCATCACAATTATTTTAAAAAATACCAGGATGGTCCATAAGAGCAGGCAAATATTGACTTTTTTCTGAACATCCAAAGGACACCAGAAGCCTCTAGTCATCAGCATTAGCATGTATTTTTTGCATTTCTTCCACTTATTGCACTAAGATAGCCATTACTGGTTGTAAAACTTGGTTAGCTATCTCTAACTAGTGGCACAGTTCTCGTTTATCAGATGGCAGATTTTCAGGTATAACAATGACTCAGCAGAATGGCTTCTACAGTGTGTGTGATCTGAAATCACATTAATTCTGACAAACCACGTTCTTAAGTGACATGTGATTTTGGGTGACTTAGTGTTTGGCTGTCCAGATCGAGACATCTTAAAAGGGCCTGATTTTCAAAAAGTGCTCAACATCAACTCTCTAAAAATCAGACCTCTTTAATTTGAGGTATCTTTTGTTGGGCACCCCAAAACTGTCTCTCTCAGAATCACTAGTGTTACAAATTATACTGTGCTAACTTTTCCTTAACACTAGTTACTTCTGAAAATTTGTCTTTATGTTGCCTTGCTTCACAGCCTGTACTGAGTGGTTGAATTCTTTCCTTCCACAATGAAGACTCTCATATAACTGCAGTTTCTCCATTTCCTAAAAGCACCTTTGTACTTTGGTCTTTTTGGATGAAGCCTTTAACTGCAGAATGTCTGTAAGTTTTCCAGTCACTGAACCTTCCTGAATTTTATTGAAAGTGGCCTTTTTAAAAAGAGGACTTTGTTGTTATCAATATCCACTTTTCCACCTGGGGACTGAAGCTCCGATATGCCAGTAAATTAGGACAAAATGACATGAGCTCTCAAAAGAAAATTTTATTACACACGACAATTGCTGGCTGTGAAGGAAAAGGAAACAACACATCTAAAACAATTAACACCATTTTCCTCTTAATTGGCATATTTGTTTTTTTGCAGGTTGACTTGAGGGAGCTGGATATATAATAATATTAGTGTCAGCCAGAGGCAAAGCGTAATAGTTTTTTATAGGAAAAATTAGTGGAGCATATTGGGCTCCAACCTACAAATAGAAAGCCCCATACACTAGGAAGGATAAACATGCTGTTTTATTTATTCTTTAAGGACCTTTGGCAACAGCTTGTTTTGGAATTATTTGCATATTTAAATAAACAACGTATATTTTTAATAAAGAGCTTGTTTACCTCGTATATCCACCAGTAAAGAGCATGGAGGAGGAAGATGTATTATGCAGATGTTGGCTAGAAGTATTCTTGTAAATTCATGAAAAGAAAAGGAGTACTTGTGGCACCTTAGAGACTAACCAATTTATTTGAGCATAAGCTTTCGTGAGCTACAGCTCACTTCATCGGATGCATACTGTGGAAACTGCAGAAGACATTATATACACAGAGACCATGAAACAATACCTTCTCCCATCCCACTCTCCTGCTGGTAATAGCTTATCTAAAGTGATCACTCTCCTTACAATGTGTATGATAATCAAGTTGGGCCATTTCCAGCACAAATCCAGGTGGTCACTTTGGATGAGCTATTACTAGCAGGAGAGTGAGTTTGTGTGTGTATGGGGGTGGGGGAGTGAGAGAACCTGGATTTGTGCTGGAAATGGCCCACCTTGATTTTCATACACATTGTAAGGAGAGTGGTCACTTTGGATAAGCTATTACCAGCAGGAGAGTGAGTTTGTGTGGCAGGGGGCGGAGGGTGAGAAAACCTGGATTTGTGCTGGAAATGGCCCAACTTGATTATCATACACATTGTAAGGAGAGTGATCACTTTAGATAAGCTATTACCAGCAGGAGAGTGGGGTGGGAGGAGGTATTGTTTCATGGTCTCTGTGTATATAATGTCTTCTGCAGTTTCCACAGTATGCATCCGATGAAGTGAGCTGTAGCTCACGAAAGCTTATGCTCAGATAAATTGGTTAGTCTCTAAGGTGCCACAAGTACTCCTTTTCTTTTTGCGAATACAGACTAACATGGCTGTTACTCTGAAACCTGTAAATTCATGGAGCTTTAGTTACAGCCTAGCAGCACAGCAGTGCTGGGAAACCTGAGGGCAATGCTCTCTGACTACAGGGAGAGAATGCTGTGTGATCATGTATGGCTTTGTGTTTCAGGACTGGATGTCTGGCAGTAAAATGCTTGATTTAGGAGTTAGGATGGTGCAGGGTGCTATACAGTGGCAGGAAGGAAACGAAAAGACACTTTTGGTGAAAGTATTTGCAATGGTGCCGAAGTTATGCTGCTGATAGAAAAGTTATTATGGGATAGCTGAGGCTGTGGCGACAAAAAACAAGATGGTAAAAAATTAAGATGGTAATGATGCACACATTGGGAATCTTGCCATGTCTGCAGGCCTATTAGGAGTCAACAAGAAAACTGTAGAACTGTTTAGAAAGTTATAGAGGAATGGGTAAGTCTGTGAGTCTGTTATGGAGGTCACGGATTTCATGACTTTCTGTGACTTCTGCAATGGTGGGTGCGACTGACCCCAGGGCTGCCCGAACAGCTGCTGGGGCAGTCTCGGGCTGCCGTGCACCCCTCTCCCCGCAGCAGCAGTGGCGTTCCTGAGCCACGCTTTGCTACCCTCTCCCTCCCACCCTGAGCACCAGCTGTGGTCCCGGGCCCTCTGCCGCTGGGCTGCCTCCCGCCCCAGAGCACCTCTGGTGCCCCCAAAGTCCCCCCTTCCAGAGCACCCAAGATTTAGTCAGGGGTATATAGTGCAAATCATAGACAGGTCACAGGCTGTGAATTTTTGTTTACTGCCCATGACCTGTCCATTACTTTTACTAAAAATACCCATGACTAAATCTTAGCCTTAGGAATGGGTACAGTTGATGACTAATATGTGGAATTAACTGTCATTGGATGCTGAAATGAGGGGACTAGGTGGAGTTGTGAACTGTTGAGGAGCTCGGTTTGGTAGGATCTAGAAACTTCTAGAAGACGGAGGGTATTTTGATAACATGGTTCTGTATAAAGCTGGCTATAGCTCTATATTATTTTTCATTCTTCACTGTTTTGAATTCAGTAGTTGGTTTTCCCTTCCAAACATAGTAAATATGAAAGCTGCTGACCAGTGCCGCAAATGAGTGGCTGGTATATAGTGGCTAACAAACTGTGTGTGAATTTAACTGAAGCAACGTACCTAAAATTGAGGGAAGCATTCGGAAACAAGTGATTGAATGAACTGAAGTACTGAACACAGACATTATTATAAAGCAATTAAATATACAAATAATGTAAATGTCGTCAAAACTAGTTAAGTCGCAAGAGAGAAAGATTCGTATTAATTTAAAAATGCAGAAATTCTGCTTATTTGGATTTCTCGTGATCAAATGAGCCATTGGATGACACATTTATTGAAGTGGAATAATCCTGCCAGTGAGATATTTTTGGTTCCTTAGTTGTCACTGAAACATAGCTGCAATGATCATTTAAGACCCTGTTTCAGGACTTATGATACTGTAGTTCAATATCCGTTTCATTCAGGAGCAGCGTGTCTGCGTCTTCAACTCCCCAATAAAAGACCAAGATCAATCAGAGATTGTCATAAAAACAACTGCGAAAGGTAAAGACTTGAACTTGACAATAAAGTTTCAACCTTCCTCTATGCTAAAATCATCACCTTCAGTGTATTCCAAAATGAGCAATTTAAGGAAGCAATTAAAGCATGTAGCCTTGGATGTGTTCCTCAAAACAGATTGAAACTGACAGGTACATGACTGGATGCTGCAACTGAAGAAAGTGAGGAAAAAATAAAGAAAGAAGTAAAAGAATAAACATGGACTTTAATGCAAGAGGGTTGATCGAACACAAGTAATGACCAGATAATGGCTGCAAGAATCCATACAGTGAAAAATGCATTCCTACTTAATGCTGTCGATTCTATGTCTGAAAAGGACACAGCAGAATGTCGTTTACACGTTACTGGAGATGCCATCCAAGAATGCAGGAAGAAAAGTATAAGCCATTTGTTCAGGCAGTGAAAATAAAACAAAGATCAGAGAACTTCAAGTGCAGTCCTCCTGGAATTTTGATGTATGACGTATGTTCTGGATGAAACTTATGGAGACAGAAGTTAAATCTTGCACGGCCTTAAAGCACATTGTAAAAGTTAAAAAAATATCTTCTGTAGCTACACTCAGCCCCATGGCTGGTTGACTGAAGAATGTTGACTGATGTCCCAGCTTCACACTGATGCCAGTGGAACCCTTGGGAAGATTATGACTCTGGAGCTCAGCAAATAATTAATTTTTTTTCTCTTGACCCAGCAAATGGAAAAATCAGGAAATATTTGGCTTGGTTCTGTTTGGAATTGGCTGACAAATTGGAAAAGTGAGTTCTGGCCAGCAAACTGTGCCTGTGTGTCCGTCTATCTGTGCCCCTCTCCCTTTGTAATTTTTGCCCAGTGATTAGGGCACTCGCATGGGATGTGGAAGACCCAGGTTTGAATCCCCACTCTGGAGCAGGCACTTTGAACTCAGAACTGCCCCAGCCCAAGTGAATGCTCTAACCACCAGGCTATAGGCTGTTCTGGAGTGTGTGGCTCCAAATCTCTCTTGTTAAAGCTGATCCACTCTGTATAAATACGTAAGTATTCATTGGGCCCAGGAGAGTTAACAGTTCTATAGCCTGGTGATTAAAGCACTCAGCTGAGAGGTAGGAGAGGGGGATTCAAATCACTCCACCAAATCAGGCAGAGAGAAAATTTGAATCCACATTTCCTGCCTCTCAGCTGAGTGCCTTAATCAACAGGCTGTTGAGTCAGTCCCATTTTCTCTGGCTTTTGAGATATTCTGCCCTCTTCCTGCTTCCCTGGTTCATCTCAAGGTTCTGCTAGACAGGCAAGAATCTCCTCTCTGTTGGAGAGTGGGTCCTACTTTGGGCTTGGGTGTCGGCCTCTTAAGTTTAAAAAACATCAGTTTTAAGGTTTAACCCTGTAGGATCTGATAGTTCAGTGTGTGTTACATGGTAACAATAATGACACTTACTTCCTTTGTAAAGCACTTGAGATCTACTGTGGTAAGGCACTGTGATAAAAGCTAGGTACTATTATTGTTACTGTGCAGGCATTGGGGATTTATCACACCTGCCTCAGAAGGCAAGGAGGAAGTGTTGAGGGAGAAGAGAATGCTCCCAGTGCTACTGAGCTCTTTAAAAGCTGCTCAGAATTCTCCCTCAAATGACATTCTCTTCCTATAACCATAGCTGCACAGCGCAGTGGTGTGAGAAAGTGAATTTCTTTCAAAGTGGGTGGTTCAAGGAATGCAATTTGTAAGGAAACACACGGCAAGCATTGAAGAAGTTCTGATCCTCCTGTTTTTTTCCTTTCAGAGGGCCAGGTGGCCAGCTGAGGCAGAAGCAGATGTAGGACGGAACAGGGGGTGGCTGGGGTAGAAACAGGCACGGGCTAAAGCAGAAGCAGGCTGGAGAAGGAGCAAAGGCAGTCTTGAGACTACTGGTAAAGGGCGTATTCCCAGCCAGATAGTGGCAGTGAGCAGACAGGAGAGGCTGCTTCCCTTAGGGTCCTATATGCCTGCCTTAGGATCACATGGGTGGGACCTCACCTATGGGTTGGCTGAACCCTTCAGGTAACTGATGACTTATTATGCTCAGGCTCAGAGGTGAGTCCTCGCACTCAAGCAGGTTCAGGCTCAGAGGTAACTCAGGGTACATCTACACAAGATGCAACTTGCAACAGCGAGTCTCAGAGCCTGGGACCTGGTCAGCTGACTTGGGCTTGCACTAAGGGGCTAATAATAGTGATGTAGAGGTTTGGGTTTGGGCTGGTGTCTGGGCTCTGAGACCCTCCCTGCTCACCAGGTTTCAGAGCCTGGCTCCAGCCAGAGCCTGAGCATGTACACTGCTATTTTTAGCCCTGCAGCAGGAGCCTGAGTCAGTTGACCCAGGTTCTGAGACTCGCTGCCACAGGTCTTTTTTGTAGCGTAGACGTACCCACAAGCAGGATCAGGCTCAAAGGTAACTTGGCGATGATTCATCCCATTTTGTTTGCCTGGCATGTTGATTTCTTCCTATTATTCTTTCTATCGTGAAGAATCCAAAAGTGTTCTGTAGACTGTCGGCTTGATCCTGAGAGATGCTGAGCACCTGTAGTTCCTAGTGACTTTGAGTTGAGTTGAGGTTAGTCAACATCTGTTGTTACCACATCACAAAAGTACACCGAAGTAGTGTATAAAAGGTTAGGTCTAGAAGTGAAGAATAACACTGTAGCAAACGGAAGCAGCAGGGGGAATATTAAGGGGATGGGATATAGTTACTGCATTGGAATTTGACCAGGACACTCAGGCTAGCAGCCATACTCTTGCTAAAAGTGTAGTGGGATCTTTAATTACAAGTAAACAGGATCTGTATTCCTAGGACCACAGAAATTAGACATGCAAAAGGACCTATTTGATCATAGTGAATGGGAGTGCTGGAACTTAACATGGGTACCCGTTTCTAACATGAGTGATTAGTCATTTTTGGGGGGCCTGTGGGTTGTTTTGGTTAGGAAGGAGACATTGATGATGTAGTCAGGTATTTCTTTGATGCAATCCTGTTTATTTAAAAGAATGTACAAAGTCGTGTTTCCCATAACACAGTAGGAAACAAATAACTGGAGACAGTTTCTTTGTTACTGTTTCAAGCCTCTTTCAGCCAGCATTCTGCCCAGAAACTCTCTCTAGACTTTTTCTCAGGACCACACTCCCAGTGCTTGTTCTGCTGTCTCCTTGGCTTTCTGCTCCTTTTCTGTGTCTGTTTTTGTGATGTTTCAGGGTGCTTCTTGCATACACACAGACATTTAGCACTCCAATCCTATCAATCTCTCACCCCCCAAGTTTATCAGATCACAGTAGGACACCCACTGGGCTGCATGGCAAACTCCTGCTTCAGTCTTGCACGTGGCTTTGTTGTGGGTAGAGGCCATGTGATGGGGTCCAGGGGTGCAGCCTGGACTGTGGGACTGTTGAGCCCTCTGTCCCACCAACATGGGGTATCTCACTCTCTGATGCTGTGTCAAGCCATAAACCTCTAGCACAGGGGTGGGCAAACTTTTTGGCCCAAGGGCCGCATCAGGGTTGCACAACTGTATGGAGGGCCAGGTAGGGAAGGCTGTGCTCCCCAAACAGCCTGGCCTCCGCCCCCTCCCACTTCCTGCCCCCTGACAGCCCCTCCTCCCGGGACTCCCACCCCCTATCCAACCACCCTCTGCTCCTTGTTCCCTCACTGCCCCCTCCTGGGACCCCCCGCCCCTAACTTCCTCCTGGGACTCCCACCCCCTATCCAACCACCCTCTGCTCCTTGTTCCCTCACTGCCCCCTCCTGGGACCCCGCCCCTAACTTCCCCCCGGGATCCCACCCCCTTATCCAACCCTCCCTGTCCCCTGACTGCCCTCCCAACCCCTATCCACACTCCCGCCCCCTGACAGCCCCCTGGGACTCCCACTCCCAAGCCTCCCTGTTCCCCATCCCCTGACCGCCCCCCCAGTACCTCTACCCTATCCAACCGCGCCCCGCCCCCTTACCAGCAGAAGGAGCTTGCAGCTGTGCCACCCGGCCAGAGCCAGCTACACTCCACATGCTGTCCAGTAGGAGCGGCAGGCCAGAGTGCTGCCCGCATGGTGGCATGGCTGCGGGGTAGGGGCCGGGGACTAGCCTCCCTGGCCAGGAGCTGAGGGGCTGGGGAGGACAGTCCTGTGGGCCAGATGTGGCCCGAGGGCTGTAGTTTGCCCACGTCTGCTCTAGGAGGTACTCCACTTACACAGAAATCCACAGGCAGGGACACACCCAACTGAGTCACATGAATGCTTTCCGCAGACACTCATGAGCCAACAACAGAGAGGCTCCAGCCAATTTTCCCCAGCTCCCCAGGCCTTGCACCTCAGAACTGTACCATCTTGCATTGCTCAGAACCCTGGCCAGTGTAAATTCATTACCCAGTCCTCCCCGTCTTGATGTGGAGAGGAGACACGCTCGCCTCTGTAAAGTGAGCTGAGATTTCTCAAGCACTTCAACCTAAATGCACCGTTTTAGGTAAAATATAAAACAGGTTTATTAACTACAGAAAGATAGATTTTAAGTGATTATAAGTAGCAAGTGTGGAGAGCAAAGTTGGTTACTTAAGAAATAAAAATAAATTCACAGTCTGCGTTCTAACTCAGGATTTGAATCAAGCAGTCTTGCACCCTGACAGATGGTATAAACAAGTTGTAGAGCCTCATCACACAGGCTGAAACTGCCTTCCAGCCTGGGACCACCCTCCCCCAATTCAAAGTCTTTGTCCTCCAGACGTTTCTTCCAGTGTTGAGTTGTGGGGGGAGTGAGGCCAAGTGAGGATGACACTTCCCCTCTTTTATAGTTTCTTCCAGCTTGCTGGAAAGATCTATGCTTGTGAGATGGGATCTGCCCCCGTTGGTCAAGCAGTCTCCATTGTCTGCATGTTCTCTCTGAGAAGTCTCCATGGTATACAGTTCCTAGGATAATGGATTGTTCTTTGATGGGTGTTGATGAGCCATTAACTTGCTGTCTGGCTACTCCACTGTTGTACCTGAAAGGCTGGTTGTGGGTGTTCCCAACCTCTCAACATATTTCAGTTACATACACATAGCAAAACTTCATAACTTCACATATAATGATAGCACATACAATTCAACAGGATATTAAAGTTAAACACATCAAGACTTTTAAAATGGTACCTCACAAGGCATAGTTTGTAGAAAACATATAATAATTATGTGACAGTGGTGAATATGGGGATTCCAAGGTGCTACTCTGAGGTACAGCATGTCACAGGCCCCTCTGGTTTCAGCTGCCTAGTCCATAAAGGAGCTCAGTTGCTTTTTACATGTATCCTGAATGAAAGGCAGCTGTGACACCCACTATCGTGAGTTTTAACTCAACCCATTACAGTTCCTTGCAGGAGTGGATCTCTGATGCAGCTCATATAGCTCCTTTCAGATGGTATGGTAATAAGCATCCTGCTTTGTCTCTGACTTAAATATATGAGACATAAAATATCCATCTGGCATGGTTTCCATGATTATCAAAAGTTAGATGACACAAAACCTGGCTCAGATACATGTTCATCTTTTCTTCTTTCTTCATTTAGCGCAGACACAATACTAAATTTATGACATAAAAATAATCTGTGGCCACCAGACCAGTAACCGAGAAAGGATGTAGCCTCTTCATACTTAATGTACAGTTATACTCTGGAAGTGATTAGGCAAAAATGGAGTCTTCTTACTCTTTAGACCAATATCTTGTGTGTATTCAGTTATATCTTCTTATTTTACTGACTAATATTTTAGTACTTTTCCTGTTAGCACTGCAGAGCCAGTAATACAGATATAGGAGAATGAGATGGAAAATGTTCTGTCTTGCATGTCATAAACAGAATTGCTAACAACATTCTGATCCACAGCTCTTTAGTTCTGATGTTGCGTGAGAGAAATAATCCTTTATTTTTGTATTCCAGCTTGAGTTCCACAATACAATTTTTGCAAAGTTACTGTTGATAATTGAGCCACATTTTAAGGTTGAAACTTGCTTAACATTATAAGCGTAATTTTGGCCCTATCATACCAAAATCCTAAAATGTTCACTTCCACTTCAGATTTTGGATACATGATCTGTGGGCTAAGGATAGTTTTTTTGGGCAAAATTTTGTTTTTCAGATACGGAACTTAAGAAAAATAAGTACTAGATAATTTTTTAAAATTGTCTAATACATTTTGGAGATTTTTAAGAACACATTGGACAAATTCTTGTCAGGGATAGTCTAGGTATACTTAATCCTGCCTCTGAATGGGAGTATGGACTAGATGACGTGTCAAGGTCCCTTTTAGTCCTACATTGTATGATTCATTGTTTTCTGTTGAATCTTATTCATAAGAGGCTTCATATGAGAATTATTAGAAAGATTGTGGTGAAATCTAGTGCACAAGACAGATTTTGAGACTGGAAAAGGCATATCTGAGAAGTGATTCACTGACCATTTAGGATCATCAGAATGGCCTTGCAGAAGATGCCTTCAAAACATAAACCAATCAATAGGGAAGTCTGTTATGTTTTTTCAGAGTAGGATGCAAACAGGAGAAATGATAGCCTATGGAAACCCAGGCAACTAGAGTAAGGTAAAATGAAATTAAAACATTTTTGAAAGTTTGGAGATTCGCAGGTAAGGCACCCAAACTACCTTAACGCAGACTCTGTGACAAAACAGAAATTCTGAGACAACCTTAAACATCCAGAACAAGCAGTTTCATCTCCTCAGTGACCACAAAATTGAGAGTGCCTTACTCTTGCAATGGTTGCTGTGGTTTGAGAGGCTGTGGACTTTTTAAATCTCTTAGAAAAAGTCTTTGATCCAAAATTACCATATCTTACAATGTAGACATGAAAGGAACCAAGTACAGAAGATACACAAGGATCCTGGAGTCATTACAAGGTCGGAGTAAAAGTACTTTGGGAACCTGAACTGTGAATGTGCAAACGTTCAAATATTTGACTTTCTTTTAGGTTTAACCTTAATTCAAAAATATTTCCTGAGTTTCTAATGGCTATTTTGGAGTAACTACAACATTTTTGTAATATTTTTCTTAGCCATAAGTTTCTGGTTCTGGTATGCACTCTCAACCTTAACACTGGTTTCAGAGTAGCAGCCGTGTTAGTCTGTATTTGCGAAAAGCTTATGCTCAGATAAATTGGTTAGTCTCTAAGGTGCCACAAGTACTCCTTTTCTTTTAACCTTAACACTGGTTTGTTGGAAGTTTTTTTTATGGGCATATTATGATTTCCATGTAGAATCAGGCAGAAAAATAATCCATAATGTTACAGAGGAAGCTTTTAATCACACATTTACCTGCACTTACTTTTCTGTGACACCAAGAATATTGAAAGCTACTGGTTCCCTTTTCTTCAGGTTTGTTGTGGTATGTTTGGCCCTCTGCAAGGTCACTCATGAAATTGACGTGTCACCGAGAACAATTACAGTAGAGTCCAAAAACTTTGATGCATCCAATGAAGTGAGCTGTAGCTCATGAAAGCTTATGCTCAAATAAATTTGTTAGTCTCTAAGGTGCCACAAGTACTCCTTTTTTTTTTTTTTTGGGGCGAATACAGACAAACATGGCTGCTAGTCTGAAACCTGTCAAAAACTTTGTGTATCCAGTGTCCTTAATAGTCACCATGCCTCTTCTTTCCTTCCTACTCTGCTTGTACTTAATTCGCTGTTCTGTTTTCACATAGCTGAGCTTCTTTTTTGATACATGCTGAAGTTTTAAAAAAAAATGAAATTGATCATTGTAAGCTCTCTTCTGTCTGGTTTTGTACTTTGCTGTCTCTCACTGTATCACAACCTGTCACTCTGTCACACTCCATTGCCCACTCCTACACTCATTCATATGCCTGCTTTTTCTTTCACACTTATGCTCTGTTACCCTCTGTCAGTCTTGCTCCTGCTCACTCAGAAAGCTACCCGTATTTTCCTTTTACACTTGCACCAGTTCACACTTCCCTCGCACCCTCACACTTTTCTGAATGTTTTCACGCTTGCACCCTTTTAGACTCTTTCTTGTGTACTTCCTTTTATGCTTCATTTCACCCTCACTCTTTGTCACACATGTTCAACCTCCTGCATTTTATCACTGAATTCCTAGGAGTACATTGGTAGCATTTCCCATGGGGAATTGCAGCTGCTATTCTGGTGTATCTCTAGGAGCATTTATGTGCCTAGTTTGACACAAACCGTGCTGCAATCAGAAATCCTCAACATCTACTAGTTTTCCTTCACATGTGCACTATTTGTTACTTCTCTCTCTTTTTTATTTCTGTTTTTTCCAGTCTTCTTTCTTTCTTCTACTGAAAAAGGTTTCTGCTAGCAAAGTAATTTTTGCCAGACACAAAACATAATTTTAAAGTAATGCAGTCTTCATGATAGTGCCAAGGAACCTGGAAATGGAGCTAAAATAGAACATTGCTACCCAAATCATCACTATTATAACAACAGTGATATGATAAATCAGATAGGGTCAGACATTCTTCTTCTATCAGTAAAACAGTAATGTTTTAGAATGGACAGGCCAAGCAGCTGTGCGTCTAACCCTCTAAGTGTTGTCTAGTTCTGCTTAACATTAACAAAACAATTCACAGATTGCAGCTTCTGTTTTCGCTTTGGGAGTCTGTCCATACGTTAATTGATTACCCTCTTTATGAATAAACATTTCTCCCAACCACTCACTCACTGGTTTGTTTGTAGCTTTCTGTCCTATTTTTTTAGCATGTTACCCTCTCACATAGTTTTGTGGCATCCGTTTTCTCTGATTTACAAGCACAGCTTAATAGTTTTTTAGCTGGAACCATATATAGGGTTTTCACTGGAGAAAATTTGATGTAATTTAATGTCACATTGCCAGCCAGGGTTCATCAGGAATGTCCAATGTTTTTAGATAGCTGAAAATCTCTTTATAAATCCTTGCCTTATCTCTTTCTGCCCAATATTTAGAGTTTAGTCCAGCAAATGTCTCCCACCACTAGTACTGATGTCTGAGGGCATTTGTGCCCATGGTTTGTGCTTGCTTCAATGTAATAATAAGAAGCCTGATTATAAATAAATATCAGTATAACCAGTGTAATTGGAAAGACACTACAGATGAGGACTTGGAATATTTTTACACACAGAGGAAGTTGTGTCTCTGCAGTTCAGTACTTTAATATTGGCATCCTATAGCAAATCTCAGAACATCTGAGAGTGAGACAATGGTGAGCTAGAAGGGGAAGGAGAGGCTTAGGTAACTTGTAAAGAAGAGAAGGGGCTCCAAGGTGAGGAAGAAGACAGTTACAGATATATGAGGGGCACAAGCGAGATTAGGGAGTAGGGGAGAAAAGGACCTCCAAGAGGAGAGGACTTGAGAGAGCATTTGGAGGAGAACGTAGGAATTACCATACTGGATCAGACTTGATTTATCTTGATTTATCTAGTCCAGTATCCTGCATCTGATGGTGGACAGCACCAGATGCTTCAGAGAGAGGTATAAGAACTCTGCAGTAGGCAGATGTGGGGATAATCTGTTCCCCGCAATTTGGTTTTATCTTCATCTCTAATAGTTAGAGATTGGTTTAAATCTCGAAGCATGAAGTGTAACAGACTTCCAGAATTTTTGTTTTCATTAATAATGACAACTCTGAATATTCTTGGTATCTATAAGGTTAGCTTGGCACAAGCCTATAGAGAATTCTGATAACCAGGACAGTAAATTGGTTTTTTGGAGATACTTAGCATGAATGTAATCAATGAAGGTGACTAAAGATAGAAAGATAATAAAGATATTATTTTGCTTCCTGCAGTGTCAACGCCCACCCTCAATTTCTTGAATGATGGGGATTTAAATAGATCACACAAGTTTGCTCTTTACTTTTGAGTTTGGAGAAACAAGGGCCATTCCTAGGGTGATCAGATGTCCCAAGTTTATAGGGACAGTCCTGATATTTGGGGCTTTTTCTTATATAGGCTCCTATTACCCCCCACCCCGGTCCCAATTTTTCACACTTGCTTTCTGGTCACCCTAGCTATTCCTTATCTTCAAGGCTTCTTTTTGAGTATTGGATTGTTTGAATTATACACAGGGCCCATGTGATAAATGTATATGCAGAGATAGAAGAGCATTTTACCTGAGGAGCAATGAACAGTTTGGCTTAGAGAAATGGCAAGCAAAATTGTGTGCATTTATAACACCTCAGGAGCAAATGAGAAGATGTTACATGCAAGCGAGAAACAGCCATAAAAGTATTGTATGTAAAATTCTAGAAGGCATGGTTTTGTTTTTAGCCTAAAATAAGGGAATTTACTTAGCTATATTTATAGCTTTCATCATCTGCTGAAAACAATGAGAGCATGAAAGGTAAATGTATTGCCATGAAGCATTATGTTAGGAAACTGTTCTTTATTCAGATTGTTCCTGACCAGCCACCCCTCAGTCTCTGGTGATAAAGCCAACAGCAGCCTGCACTGAGGCTGGGTGGTAGATTGGGAATGCAGGGCATTTCTTTATGAGGTTTTTGTACATGGGGTTTTCCTGGTAAATATCAATACAAGCTTGTTTTGTTTGTTTCTTAGCCTGCTGCATCAAATGAGACCAGAATCCAGTTGCTATCTCTTCAAGCAACCTAGTGGTGAAGGGTGAACTCTCAATGCACTGGAGGAGATAGAGGCAGGACATTTGAGATACATTTTTACTATGTTAATCAAAGCAGACCTCTCATTTTTCTTTACGTTTATCACCAAAAAAGCCAGAATTTTATTTTTGAAACCAGTTCCATTCATTTTTTTAATGAGTATCTGAACATCTTTAACCTTTTGCGGCAATTATGTTTAATAACTCTCTAAGCTTTATCCATTTTCTCCATTCTGTAGATTTTTTTTCTTTTCTTTCTTTTAAGAAGAAACTGACTAATTATAAGAAGATGACAGGTTTCAGAGGAACAGCCGTGTTAGTCTGTATTCGCAAAAAGAAAAGGAGTACTTGTGGCACCTTAGAGACTAACCAAAGCTCATGCTCAAATAAATTGGTTAGTCTCTAAGGTGCCACAAGTACTCCTTTTCTTTATAAGAAGATGGATACTAGAATGCCTTTAGGCATCTTGCTCAATTCTAGCCTGAAACTGATAAAATTTATCTCTTGCAATTTAATTTTTTTATTGGAATTTTTCTAAGCTAGGAATGCATTTTAAAAAATTACCTGTATAAATAATGGCTGGGATTCATGGCACCAGGTAAACATCATGAATGTAATGAAATCCAGCCATAGGAAGCCTATTCCACAGACTCTGGTATTGGGACCAGATGCCCTCAATGAATGAAGTTCTTTCTCCTGTGAGGAAATACAATATATTGATCTATCTGTCTTTGTTTGTGTGGAAAGAGAAAAAAAATTAAATAGGAAAATGGGATTGTGAAACCACAAATACAGGCTGAAGGACATAGGGATGGGTATAAAACATCAAATTACTTTTAACTTGTTTTTAAAATGGACTAGAATTCAGTTTGATGGTATCCCTTTAACTAAAAATGATCACTTAGAATATTAAAAACCTCAAACATTCAAAAATCATGAGGTTGTCTTAAAAATGTTTTTTTTTCCCTTTTAAAAAAAACACACACACAACCAACATTTCAGGTTCTCTTTATTTGCTTTTTGGTTTATGAACATTTAGGATATACTTAGGACACATTTTCAAGCTTTTCTCTGCAACCATGGAAACTTACTATTTTTTTCATATAAAAGCTGAAATTCTCATGCAATCGCTTGTTTCCGGAAGCTGGGGCTTTAAGAATAACATTCAATATCATGAGACCTGCAATAAATTGTTGAAGTTTGGCAACACTACACCCATCACCTTATCTAAATCTGTTTTTATAAGTCTGACCAATAACTTCTCACAAAGACATAGCATTTAAGACTGGTCATTTGGAAGTCTTTTGGGATTCCTTCTTTAATTGGCATGGTAGTTTTAGGGAGGAGGACGGGAGTTTAACTAAAAGATTCTGTCAGCCTTTCCATCACCTAGGGAGTTGGAACGCTGAGTATCCTCATGGTTTAGGTAAAAAAAAATGAACTTGGGAACTGTTAATTCCCAGATAGAAGATGCACAAAGGGGCAGACCCTCAGCTGGTGTTAACTGTCATGTTTCATTCACGTCAAAGGGATTATGCCAGTTTGCACCAGCTGAGACTCTGCTCCAGAATGTGCAACCACAGATTGCTGCAGAGATGCTGTGTGGGCAACTCTTCAGACTCTGTAGTACTTGGCTGCCCCATTCCTACATGACAACAGTTATTTATTAAGTTACCTATTCAATTAGCCACCAAAGTGTTGTAAAATAACTGTATCCTCCCTTGATAGGATGCTGTTAGCCCATTGTGATGGTAGATCTTTCGATTGGCAAGGAAGCCATTTGGGAGCCTATTTTAGGTCTGATTTTTCTGTGATGGTGGTCGTGTGAGTCATATAGAGCCTGATCTTGAGAGGTGCTAAGCACGTGCAACTCCAGTTGAGAATTTTAGGTGCTCAGTATTACTCAGGACTGGGTCTGTGGTGTGCAGTAATAGGGATGAGCATTGTAATAGTTTCATAGAGATTAAGGCCAGAGGGACCATTAGATCATCTAGTCTAACCTGTATATCACAGACTATTAAATTTCACCCACTTACCCCTGTATTTAGCCCAATAACTTGTGTTAGGATCATAGAATAACAGGGCTGGGAAATAATCTACTCCAACACCCTGCTCAAAGCAGGAGCTATCCCCAATTTTTGCCCCAGATCCCTAAATGGCCCCCTCAAGGATTGAACTCACAACCCTGGGTTTAGTAGGCCAATACTGAAACCACTGAGCTATCCCTCCTGCTCTTCCAGAAAGGCATCCAGTCTTGATCTGAATACATCAAGGGATAGAGAATCCACCGCTTCCCCCTAGTAGTGGTTCTCATGATTCACCTCTCTCTTTCAAAAATTTGTGTCTAATTTGAGTTTGTCTGACTTCAGTTCTCAGACATTGGTTCTTGTTAAGCCTTTTTCCACTAGACTAAAAGCCCCTTTTGTACCTGGTAATTTTTCTCCTCACAAAGGTTGTCTACATTGTCATCAAGTCACCTCTAAATCTCCTTTTTGATAAACTAAACAGATTGAACTTTTTAAGTCTCTCTCAGTAAATAATTTTCTGCAGAACCTTGAACCTCTTTTTTTGCACCATTTCCATGTTTTCAACATCCTTTCTAAAACGGGAACATCAGAACTGCATGCAGAATTCCAGTACAGTATCTCACAACAATGCAGTATACAGAGGTAAAACCGCCTCCCTACTCCTATTTTTCTAGTCTCCTGTTTATACATCCAAGGGTCACATTAACTCTTTTTTTCTCAGCATCACACTGGGGGTGCGTTTTGAGTTGTCTGACTGATCTGCTTTTCTGTTATTTTGATGGGGACTGATGTCAGGCTTATCAGCCTATAGTTACCCCAGTCATCCCGCTTGCCCTTTTTGAATATTGGCACAACATCAGCACTCTTATCATAACATCAGCATTCTTGTCCCTGAAGCATCTTTTCCTATATGGGAGGAAATTAAATTGCGTTCTTGGCACTTTAGTGATCACATTCCCTTTAACAAATATTCTGAATGATTTGGGTTTGGGTTTTTTTTTTCTACTCCTTTGGACCAGAGGAGATAAGGTCTCCTGATTAATTTTCAAATTTATTAAAGAACCAATTCTGCCACCTGACTGCAATGAGACTGCTTGTGGAGTAAGATACTAGTGAGCATGAGAAATGGGTCCTAAATTCTGAAGGTGCTGGTATTCAGCTAGACCTTGGGACAGTTGGTTTGGGGATCACTGGAGACTCTAAGCAAAGTAAAGCTCTGGAACAGAACCCTGGTACATTAATGGCCATGTTCTAGTCAGCTGAATCACAGAAGAAACTTTGCTTAGGGTTTTGTAGTTCCTGCTTCAATGTCTGGCTTCAAGACTCCTTTTCAACGCTTGCAGTGGGCCCATTCAAAGCCCATGTTGGAACATTGTGAGCTGGACTTACACTATTGGGATATTATGTTAGAAAGAGCTCAACGAATTTATCTGTGTGTAATAATTCTGCTTTAGTGTGACTGAAATAGCAGAACATTCAAGTGTCACAGGGGAAAAAATATGAACTCCTTTTATCTTTCTTTTTGTCTTTGCAGCCGTCCATTTGTTTGTTGTTAGAGCAATGTATTAGCTGCCTTGCTGGCTATCGTTAATGCTTCAATGGCTGATTTATAATTTTTATATCTCTAAAAAACAAACACTGATTTAATAAAGCCACAAGCTACACTACATAGGCAGTGCTTCCTTCTGGGACATGAGAGGGTGTCCTACTCCCTTGTTCGCTGTGCAGTGAGATTTTCACCTCATAACTGAAATGGAAGCTTCTTTTTTCAACAAAGATCCATTCTCTCTTGAGATTGGGTCACTTTTCCAAAGCATCTTTGTCGCTGAGTCTATCCTGGCTCCATTTTCCTTGTGGCTCAGACTTTCCTTTGGGTGTTAGCTGGTCAGATTCTTGTTCTTGTTGTTCCCTTTAGACAGGCACCATCTGGACATCTTTATGTTGCAATTGAGGATAGCCTAATATTTTGGTTGGTTACGATTATGGGATTAGTCTGACTTTTAAATAAAGTGAAGTAGACAGCTTCTCATTAACATTTATATTGCTTTTTTCTTTGTTTGGTCGTGGCCATTAAAATTAAAGCGCAAAGTTTGTTTGGGTTAGTAAATTTCTTATACAAAGAATGCAAGGTGATGCAGTGGGTTAAGGCAAGATTCAACTCCCGCTTGGGTCACAGAGAAAAATAAATATAGTGGAATCATATTGGTTCACAAGCCCAAAACCTTAGAATAGTTTGCCATGGTTTGAAGCTTCTGTTTAGTAGCAGCCCCAGGCTGGAATGAATGGGAGGTGCTGTGGTTTAGAACTTGGGTACAGGGGTATAGATACATAGGAGCGCCTTTCACTGCCTCACGCTGCGCTGTCCCCAGCTCTAGCTTGTGCCATTAGCCCTCCACTTTCGTGAACACCAACATCACACAGATAATGAAAAATAAAGTATAATATCTCTCTTCCAATTATAAATGAAAAAGTTTGATCCTGCACAGTCTGGAAATTTATAGTTTGGGAGGCTGAATTATAATCTGTTATTAAAGACAAGCAGCACTGCTATCCCATGATTTCCAGCATTAGGAACAACAGTAAAACCTTTCGGCTGATTGTAATTGTTCGCTATCCACATTTTTGTGTATTAACCGGTAAGTAACCAAGATCTGCTACTTAATTCTAGCAGCTAGTGGAGCTTATTCTCTCTCTCACACACAAACACAACTTTGAGTAATAATTCATTTAAACTATAATACATGCACAGTGGTGCAGAATTCCCCTGGGAGTTATCTGTATGGGTTATGGAGCTGTGATAAGCGCATTAAGAGGAGGCTCTTTTTCTATGCCCCTATTTTTAGACTATTTTAACTTTTCTGAAGAAATTACCTTTTGAGTTGAAATTTCTAGTGCTTGTTCTTAACCCAAAGGTGAATTCTTTTGGTGTGGGATGAGCATGAATGAGTCTGATAAAATACTATTTGGTTGTTTTTGAGTTAGAATATGGGATGAAATAGTGTTTTTCACACATTAGCTAATTGTTCAGGTGTCATCTTTTGTACATGAATAATTCTAAAAGGGGTTAATTTTAGCCTTCATACTTGCTGTGGACGTAGTCTTTCATGAAGACAAAGGCTTTTGACATGTTAGAAAAAACATGGAATAGAAAATGTTACATTTGAAAAATCAAAGATTTTGCATGAGCATTAGTAAATGATCTTCCACTAATTTTTCAGCATGCACTGAGAAGTGGAGTTATTTTTGGGTGAGATCAAGCTGGATGTTCACTTTGTTTATTCTTAAAAATGCATATGAAGTTGAATTTCAGTGCAAAAAACTACTTGGTTGTGTTATTATGATTGATAATTTAAATGCACAAAAAACAAGTACTTCCAAGTTACAGCTGCTGTGGGAAACAGAAGGTGGTAATATTTTACATGTACATTAGGGCATAAATTTACCTGCATAAACAATAACACAAAATACTGCATATGCAGAGAAGGAAAGAGTAATGGGTGCTGGACGAATTACAGTCTAACTTTGAATTTCCGGGCTTTAAACTAAGAACCCTAAAACTGCATTTATGTGGACTTTCCATTGAAGCCATACTGCATAAAATGAACGATATCCAGTTTTACAATATAATGTCCTGATTCTGCAAACACTTATGTATGTGTTTAACTTTAAGCATATGAATAAGCACGTTGACTTTAATGGGACCGTTCATGTGGCTTCAGTTAAGCACATGCATAAATTTTTGCAGAGTTGGAACCTGAGGCTGGATATTTATCAAGGATTTGTAAGAACACTATAAACCACAAAAAAGGAAATAAGAGCAGTTTGAACAAAAAAGAAACAAGCACTTGGCATTGGCCTAACTCTGCTCCCACTGAACTCAATTGTTGTAAACTCCTATTGACTTTAATGGGAACTGAATTGGTCTGATGTTGAGCACTTTTGAAAATGCCACCCAAACATACATGAAAATACAGTCCTATAATGTTTACAGTTTAGTGTTCAGTGGTATATAATACTCTCAATGTCTTAGTACCGTATTGTTGTAGTATTCTGGATGGGTGAGAATGCAATTGCCATCAGAGAGACTATCCTGTTACATGACAAAAAAGAAAAGAGGGTGGACTGGGGAAAGCGAGGAATATCTGTGCTAGATCTACAGCAGCAGGCACTCGGTCTTCAGAGCTGTACTTTGGAAGCATCCATATTTATTATTCTTTCTGCAGCTGGGGAACGTGCTGTTCACTTTTGAAGTTTCAACTGAATGCAGTATGTTTCTTTACTTAAAGCTCATTCCCAATTACATGCCCAGCACCCTCCAGCCTTACTTTTCAATGATTGTGTAGCATTTCTGCATGCTGTTAAACAGCTGCTGCATTCCACTCCAGAGATGGCTTCATTTCAGCAATAGGTGAAATGATGCTCCTACCCTCCTCACAGGGGTGTTGCAAAGCTTAGTTAATATTTGTAAAGCACGTTGAGATCCTGGAATAAAAGGAATTGTAGAAGTGCAAAGTATTATTTCCACCAACCAGATAGCATCTCTGCTGCATGCCAACTGAGTATGTGCACATAAGCATTGGTGCCGTTAAGGCTAGTTAAATTACATGGGTACCAGTGAGCTAGAACCCTGCACTAGACTAATTTTTTTAATCCTGCTCCCGTCCTGCCCCACAGTACCCAATCCCACCCACTCCTGCAGGGTTTGTTGAATTTTTATCTCACTCCCACTGTTATGGCAACAGGTCCTGCGGGACCCGCCAGATCCCAGTCCTGCTGCAGGGTTCTACAGTGAGCTTCACCTCTGCTGTAAGATATACAGGTCTAAGCTACCTTTCTTTTTGACTTTGAGAAGCAGTGTACATCTTTCTAAAGAAGGCAGCCTTTTTTCTTCCACCCCCTCTACTTTTGAAAGGACATTTTCTATCTCAGACAGACAGATCAAGGATTCTTTCTGGTGTGTCAGGTTGGTTACAGTTCCCTGAGCTCCCAGTCTCAAGGTTTAGAGGGGATACAGAAGTCTCTACAAAAGGCTACTTTGATTCCAATTAATAGTGATTGAGAACCTGCATAGCTAACAGCTCCCTAATTGTTGGCAAGCTTCTCGGTGACCTTTTTCACTTAAGCAAGGAGGCTGATTGCTGTGGAGTTTTCTCTTACCTATAACTGGTATGAAATGATTTGGGGTTTTTGCTGTCTCCCCAACATCCTGTTTGATCCTTGCATCTTCAGAGAGCATGTTATCCAACCATCTGTATCCTCTCTGATTGATGTATTGTGCTTCACGGTCTACAGGTACAATAGATCTGCATTCACTTCCAATATGCTCAGTATTGCCAAACCCAAAGTTATAAAATCCCAAGTCACCGCCTTGCTCCAAAACATCAGATTAGCCTAAAGATCATCAGATTCTTTAAACAAAAATATTTAGTTTATAGGAATTGGATAGTATCCCTTTTGCAAGCCCTCTAGTGGTGTTCACTATATTTTTTTTTTATTTTAGAAACTTCCAGAAAACAGCCAGAGCAGCAGTATGTATGTAGCTATCCCTCATGTCTGTATATATAGTTATTTAGTAAGTATGGTTATGTAGGATCCAGCTATGGTTTCTTCATGGTGTTTTTGCTATGTAAAGAGCAAAAGACACAACAGGGTAAAATCTTGGTCTCACTGAAGTCAGTGAGAGTTTTGCTGTTGACTTCAATGGAGCCAGGACTTCATCCATTAAGTTTTGGGTTCTTTTTATTTGTCTACTGGTCTTTTGTGTCTTTAGTATTCAGTTTCAAACTTTTTTCCATGTCCATGATGGTTCGAAATTCATTTTTTTATGATGAAAGCTTAGATTATTATGTAAATACATGACTCCAGGAGCTGGGACTTTAGGGAAAATTGTAAATATCGTAAGTCTCATGCTAAAATCCTAAATTGCCAGCTGAGTAGCATAATGCTCTGCATGCTCTTGCATTGTTCCATGTTTATGGCAATTCATTATTATAATTTGGCCACGCTTCAATTAATAACAGTGATGGTGATTTAGGCTGAAATGCAGCTAGTAGTATATCCTGTTTAGATTCCTTCCCTCTCCTCAGTGCCTCTCATATGGAAACTTCATTCGCAGGAGTGTTGTAAGCAAGATACGAGAAGTAATTCTTCTACTCTACTCAGCACTGATAAGGCTTTAATGGAGTGCTGTGTCCAGTTCTGGGCACCTTGCTTCAGGAAAGATCTGAATAAACTGGAGAAAGTCCAGAGGAAAGCAACAAAAATGATTAAAGGTCTAGACAACATGAGACCTACTAGGAAAGATTGAAAAAAATGGGTTTGTGTAGGCTGGAGAAGAGAGGATTGAGGTGGGATGTAACAGTCTTCAAGTAGTTAAAAGGTTGTTATAAAGAGGAGGGTGATGATTTGTTCTCCTTAAACACTGGGGGACAGGCAAGAAGTAATGGTCTTAAATTGTAGCAAGGAAGGATTAAGTTAGATATTAGGGAAAACTTCCTAACTATAAGGGTAGTTAAGCACTGGAACAAATTACCTACGGAGGTTTTTAAGAGCAGGTTAACAAACACCTGTCAGGATGGTCTAGATCAGTGGTTCTCAACCTGCGGCCCAATCAACACACAGCTGCAGCCCATGTGACATCCTCCTGGCCATACAGGTAGTATTGGATATGCCCCACATAACATATTGTAGCCCATAATGGTAAATAGGTTGAGAACCACTGGTTTAGATAATACTTAGTCCTGCCACAGTGCAGGGGACTGGATTAGAAGACCTACCAAGGTCACATCCAGTCCTACAATCACTGTCGAGCCACTTCTAGAGTTAGCCAGGATCTCCCCTAATTTCCCCTGCACTTCTCTACAGGGGCCGACCAGAATACTAGTTGGGAACATTATCTTTGCTTCCACCCCTGCAAGTGGTAAGTAACAGAAGGGTGGTGTGTGAGGACAGAGGCATGGCTTTGCTCTTCCTTCCTCGCTATTTAAGCTGGCGGGGTACAGATGTGAGAAATATGCTGCACCTTCATCATTTAGCCAGAATTCCTTCTGGGGACTCCAGCTGCGGCATGGTTTCTTGGTTCCCCCTCTGCCTCACCTGACAGCAGCACATAGGCCATAATCCAGCCTTTTGTGATTTGGAAGGAGAAGCAATGGGATAGAAGGACTGAAGCTCGCTAGCTGCCAATATTATAGCAACTGTAACAGCTGTATTGCATGTGCTCTTTTTTGACAATTGCCAGCAACAGTCCTACCTGTTGCCAAGACAGTTGGTAGCAGATGGCTTTGTCCAATTGTGCCAGGCAATGTATTTTTTTTTAAAAAGGGAAATCTATTGTATTTGCAGCTCATTCCCAGTACTTTAGTTTTATAGGTACTAAGTTTCAGAATTACAGCTGAGACCCTAAAAATAAAGTAAATGCTACCGTCTGATCACTATTGAGCTGGGGACATGAAAACTTACACTTTTTTTGTGAACTTGCAAAAATGGTGGCTATTTGGTGTATTTATCAGTGATAGCAAAGGGGAATTTTCATTTTAAAAAAGCTCCCTTCGATTTTCTAAATTCTAGATAGCTTCCTCACCAGTTTGGAGCAACAAAAATTCTGAGCCAAAGCTACTTGACAGGGTGTCCTTTTCCAGCTACCCATGAAAAGCTTTGCGTATGCTAGCCTGTCCTCTAACAAAGAGCATTATTACTTTGTAATGTCTGGTATAAGATTTTTTGGGACAATTCTTACAGAATTTTTTTGCAGGATGTAGCATACACATCTTGCTGCTTTTCTCTGGTGGTGACCAATAGATTACTTACATGGAGGAGGGAAAAAAATTGTTCTCATTAACCTCTGAGGATAGGACAAGAAGCGATGGGCTTAAATTGCAGCAAGGGAAGTTTAGGTTGGACATTAGGAAAAAAATTCTAACTGTCAGGGTGGTTAAGCACTGGAATAAATTGCCCAAGGAGGTTGTGGAATCTCCATCATCGGAAATTTTTAAGAGCACGTTAGACAAATACCTGTCAAGGATCTAGAAAATACTTAGTCGTGCCGAGAGTGAAGGGGACTAGACTAGATGACCTCTCAAGGTCCCTTCCAGTTCTTTGATTCTATATAGAGATGGAGTACCTGTGGCACCTTAGAGACTAACAAATTTATTTGAGCGTAAGCTTTTGTGAGCTACAGCTCACTTCATCGGATGCCACAAGTACTCCTTTTCTTTTTGCGGATACAGACTAACACGGCTGCTACTCTGAAACCTGTCATTATATAGAGATGGTTGATCAAATCGGGAAGGATGTTCATTTTAATTAATGAGATCTTACCTAATAAGTAGTAAACGAGCCATTCTTTCAAGATTCCTTTTATAGGTATTCCACATTAGGGAAGTTGTTCAATTTGTATAATTTTGTAAAGTTTCCCAGGACTGTTATTTGCAAATAGCTTAACTGCTATGTGACACATTAGAACCTACAGAGTAGTAACATCAGTTGAAATCCTGAAATCATAGTGCATGACCTCAGCCCTATTAAAATATAATCAACTAGCCTGAAACTGGTCTACATTTATCAATAACTATTAATAAAGTGGTGATTGAGTATCTTGGTGATGCTTTAGTACAATTATAGGGATGTTAATTCTAATGCGTACTAACATATTGTGAACTAAAACAGTGCTTCTCAAGCTATCTGATGTGGGGGACCAGGAATTTTTTTCCCCATTGTGCCCACAGATCGGCAGCCAATGGCTCGCAAACTGGCACCAGTCTGCGGACCACCACTCTGAGTAGCACTGCACTAAATGACACATGTAGATCGGCTGGCGTGCAATGGTCTCCCTTGTTTTAAAAAGAGATTAATTCAAACTGGAACAGGTGCAGAGAAGGGCTACTAGGATCAGAAGAATGCAGAACTTACCTTATTAGAGGAGACTTAAGGAGCTTGGCTTGTTTAATCTAATCAAAAGAAAACTGAGTGGAGATATGTTTGCTCTCTAAAAATACATCAGAGGGATAAATACCAGGGAAGGGGAGGAGTTATTTAAGTTAAGGGCCAATGTCGGAACAAGAACAAATGGATATAAACTGGCTATCAACAAGGTTATGCTTGAAATGAGACAAAAGTTTCTGACCATCAGAGGAGTGAAGTTCTGGAACAGCCTTCCAAGGGGAGCAGTGGGGGAAAAAACCCAACTGGTTTTAAGACTGAGCTTGATAAGCTTATGCAGGGAATGGTATGATGGGACTGCCTACAAGGGCATGTGGACTATCTGTGACTGCTAGTAGCCCATATCTTCAATGGCCAGGGATGGGACACTAGATGGGAATGGCTCTGGATTACTACAGAGAATTCTTGCCCAGGTGTCTGACTGGTGGGTCTCAGCCACATGCTTGGGGTCTAACTGATTGCCGTATCTGAGGTCAGAAAGGAATTTTCCCCAGGTCAGATTGGCAGAAACTTTGGGGACTGGGGTGCCCTCTTCTAGAGTGAGGATTCAGCTGCTAGTTTGAACTTGAGTAAATGGTGGATTCTCTGTAACTTGCCATCTTTAAATCATGATTTGAGGACTTCAGGAATTCAGCGAGAGGCTGTGGGCATATTTCAGGAGTAGATGGGTGAGGTTCTGTGGCCTGTAATATGCAGAGGTCAGACTAGATGATCAAGATGGTCCCTTCTGGCTTTAAAGTCTATGAATACAAGTTCCCTAATTGTGTTAATGTATTACTGTTTGAAACAGGACAACATCAACGCGCACTAGGAAACTTTTAGTGTGCACCAGCAGGGATACACACAGGGCAATTAATGTGCAACATGCTAGTGCACACTAGGATTTACACCCTCTTAGTGCAGACCAAAGCACCATGTAGACAAGCCCTTTTCTCTTACCCATACCACGCCAGTCATCAATACATAGGACAAGGCAGTACTCTTCCTCATTTACTAAAAGGAGGGGTATATACTGAACCTTTATCACAAGCTCTATAACCAATTCAGGTATGAAGCTTGAAAGTGATCAGTTGGCACGTTTATACTGGCAGCCTATTCATTATCAGTATAAAATATAAAGCAGGGGACTTGTTAAATTCGTGCTCTTCAAAGCACAATGGTTCCAGTACTTAACATAAAAATTACCATTTGACATGGTCAAACCCTTTGGTGACAGTCAGACATACAAAGCAAGTTCCATTTGCATTTCTTAGTTTTTCGTCTCCTCCTTTAAGCTCTTCTTATGTTTCCTGAGGCTTTTTTGAACCTTGCTGTCAGGACTGATTAATGATTAGGTCTGGGTGAAAGTTTCAAAAGGGCTTAAGTCCCATTTTCCAAAGAGACTTAGGCACTTAAAGCTAGGGGTTTTTTTTTCAAGGTATTTAGGTGCCTAAATTTGCAGATAGGCTGCTAGTGGGATTTTCAAAAGCACCTAACTCTCATTGATTTTTATGGGGTTAGACACCTAGGGGCTTTGGAAAATACAGTTATGCACTTATCTATGTCTTTAGGTGCCTAATTTCCTTTGAAAATCTTGCCCTTAGTCTCCTCAGTGTCCAAGTCACTTTTGAAAATGAGATGTAGGCCCTAAGTCACTTAGTGCTTTTGAAAATTTTAGCCTGGTCAAAAAAATTTAAATATTTTCGGTGGAGAATTTAGGAAGAAACAAAAAAAAAGTGTTTCATTTGAGGATTTTTATCAAATTTTTTCAATAAAACAAAAAATTGTAGTTTTTTTCAACTGAACAAAAATGTTCATTTTTTGTCCTACTTTGTTCCTCTTTTTCCATTTTCTCCCTCCTCCCCTCACCCCACTTTTTTCCCCACTGGAAAAGGGAGGAGGGGGATCAGGGAAGCAAGGGGAAAGAACCCTCATATTTGTTTGTCAGTTATTATTGTTCATGTTGTTTTTCAAGCAAATAAACAAAAAAATTCTGTGAAAATTTTTGTTTTGGTTGAAAAGCCATTCTTAATTGAAAATTGTGTTGGTAAAATTTTCAAGAAGCTCTGTGAATGACACTGCCTGTTGGATAAGCACTGGCTTTGTCCTCACCAACCTTACCATCAGAAGGAATCACTGTTGCTTAATTTAATGAAGCTGATATTTCCTTTTCAAGAGAACCATTCAACAGCTTAACATGTTTCTGATCCTGGGGAGTTGCTCCTGCATAGGTGAGTTTATATATATATATATATATAATAGCTACCTTGACATCTACTGTTGCCATAGGTTTATTTCACATTTCTCTGAACTGATCGGGTACAATGCTATAAATATTGCTGGCTAGGTTCATGATCCCCTGGGTGCAGGAAAGGTGACCCCTTACTGATAAGGAGTAGTACATTAATTATTTAAAACTTATAAAACACTCCTAAAATAAAGTATATTCCATTGTAGCATTTGTGTATTCCTTTTTCTCAAAAAGTTGACTTAAGGTGTACCAGATCTGTTTCTCCTTTGTAAAATTTGAATTAAGGTCAGGTTATCCTGTGCTTGTCCTAACCTCAAATAGATATTTTTGACATTTTCACCTTGCTTAACAGCTGTGTTGTTGGGGATTGATTATACTTCATTTTTTGGGTCATATGATAGCTATTTTAAATTGGCTTGTGTCTCTCTTGCTAGTCTCTTTTTAGGAGGAATATATGAAATATTGCTCCAGATGACTGATTTTCATACTTCCCATAGCACTGCTTCACTGGTCTTGCATTCTTCTTTTCCTTAAAATAATTTGAGATGTTCCATAAACATACGTATAAACATGTAATCTTTTAGACCTGCATTCAGGAATCTCCATGTACAGGGACCCCTAGGGGTCACTCCAGCCTCCCAAAATATGGATGCTTGATCTGCTGTATCCCAAGGGATGCACAAGTCTCCGTAAATCTATCCTTTCTTGTTTCTTCATGATGTATTTTAGTTTAGAACTTTGGCTATATCAACCTTTAAAGAGCTTGAGATTCTAAATTATGGTCCCCTGCAGAAATCATCTTCTCATTTCTAAATGAGGCAATATTGGTTAATGTATGGTGTCAAGGTTCCTCCCCCACTCTGAACTCTAGGGTACAGATGTGGGGACCTGCATGAAAAACCTCCTAAGCTTATCTTTACCAGCTTAGGTCAAAACTTCCCCAAGGTACAAAATATTCCACCCTTTGTCCTTGGATTGGCCGCTACCACCACCAAACTAATACTGGTTACTGGGGAAGAGCTGTTTGGACGCGTCTTTCCCCCCAAAATACTTCCCAAAACCTTGCACCCCACTTCCTGGACAAGGTTTGGTAAAAAGCCTCACCAATTTGTCTAGGTGACTACAGACCCAGACCCTTGGATCTTAAGAACAATGAACAATCCTCCCAAAACTTGCACCCCTCCTTTCCTGGGAAATGTTGGATAAAAAGCCTCACCAATTTGCATAGGTGACCACAGACCCAAACCCTTGGCTCTGAGAACAATGAAAAAGCATTCAGTTTTCTTACAAGAAGACTTTTAACAAAAATAGAAGTAAATAGAAATAAAGAAATCCCCCCTGTAAAATCAGGATGGTAGATACCTTACAGGGTAATTAGATTCAAAAACATAGAGAACCCCTCTAGGCAAAACCTTAAGTTACAAAAAAGATACACAGACAGAAATAGTTATTCTATTCAGCACAGTTCTTTTCTCAGCCATTTAAAGAAATCATAATCTAACACGTACCTAGCTAGATTACTTACTAAAAGTTCTCAGACTCCATTCCTGGTCTATCCCCGGCCAAGACAGAATATAGACAGACACACAGACCCTTTGTTTCTCTCCCTCCTCCCAGCTTTTGAAAGTATCTTGTCTCCTCATTGGTCATTTTGGTCAGGTGCCAGCGAGGTTACCTTTAGCTTCTTAACCCTTTACAGGTGAGAGGAGCTTTCCCCTGGCCAGGAGGGATTTCAAAGGGGTTTACCCTTCCCTTTATATTTATGACATATGGTAATAAAAAAATACTCAGTGGGGACTATAATACAGAACCAAGCAGAATCCTGTTACTCTTGTCGTCTGCTTACTGCTACACTTAACTGGAGGATTCTCTGCACCTTGAAGTCTTTAAACCATGATTTGGGGACTTCAGGTCAGTCATAGGCGAGAAGTTTATTGCAGGAGTGGGTGGGTAAGATTAGGTGGCCTGCATTGTGCAGGAGGTCAGACTAGATGATCATAATGGTCCCTTCTGACCTTAATATCTATGAATTGTCCTAAGTGATCCATATGGGTTCTAATATGCTTTGATTTGGTTCACCAAGCCACCTTGCTACGCTCTTTCATCCCCCCTAAGGAGGCACGCCCCACTGTTTGAAAACCGCTGTACTAAATGGGAGGCAGAAATTGGGATTGGGGGGCACATGACCCTCCATGCCCCCCACGTCACCTTTGGGTGCTAAAATTCTTAGTTACAGCTCTGCCTGTGTATTCCAGAAACATAACATATCTTGCCATCCTAGTTCATCTAAAACTGTCTAACAGTCCTGAAATATATATGCTTTTAGGAGAGTGGATAGCAAACACAGAGCTAACAAATTATCCTAAACATGCTTTTATCCAGAAATATGATTCTTGCCAACCCAGGCTTTGCGGAGCTGGATTTTAAGTAATAAAATAGGGATATTTTCACCAGGTTTTAATAGAAATTTCTCCTTCAAGTAGCCTTTAGTTTATAGTTTTAAAAGTTTTGTTTGAAACTGCTCCCCAAATGCATTTGAAACTTCTATTTTATCCTGTAGCCTTATCTGTCTGTCATGCCAGTTCAGTGCCAACTTATTCTGAATTAATTGGCAACAAAAAAGAGATCACTTAAAATGTTAGCAGCACAGCTTTGTCCACTCAGTTTCTCCATTAACTTCCTCATCACTTATTCAAAGGCACCTATTATATATTTGTCTGTATATACTGTGGACAGCAGTTCCATTAGTCCTACAACTATGAAACAATTCCCGTCAAGACTTAATTAGGGAACAAATTTCACTTGTCATGCAACAGTCTAAAAGAACTGCACCACAATTAACAATGGAGCATTTCTTCAAGAACCACTGTTAAGACTATCTGAAATAGCACCATCTGGTGACTTTCAATTATAGTATACTGATAATATTTATAAGTGGGCCATACTCTTTGAAGATCTCAGTGGGAGTTGTGCCCACTTAAGCTAGTTCAGAATTTGTCACAACTTAAACTATTTGCAAGTAACTACTGTTTAAGTCAAGCTTGTTTCTGAATGAATTTGCCTTTCTTTAAACACACTTTTAAGATTAATTCCCATCTCAGATATATAAAATCATATTTTATATCGGATGTTGGATGTCTTGAATACTTCTGCCACTTTACCCCATGTTTAATTACCTTAGTTCGTCCCTAATTAAGTTTAGGGTAATAGTTTAGATAACTCAAACACCATCTGGCAAGGAATTATATATTTCACTAAAAAGAACCCAACAAAATTACACATGAAATTTAGCTAATTTTTTTAACCAAAAATAGTCACAAGCAGGGTTCACAGCTTTTCTTCTTGAAACCGTAGATGTTCAAGCATTGTAAATTATATGACATGCTAAATTCAGAAGCTGTATAGCCAAGGAATATAGCAAAGAATGCACCATAGACTTCCTACATGGCCTCCTTTGTTAAATAAAATGCGGTGGTAACTGTGTGATCATGGGAGACTTGGGTTTAGGCTTGATTTCAGGGGTCTCATGCATAACTGATATATCTAATCTAACCAACTGCTCTGCTTGGGCTGCTGAAGGCTAAATTGGAGAGAGGAGGGCTGGAGAATTCAAAACTTTTTTTTTTTTTTTGCTGGCTAATCCCATGGAGCAGGATCAGTATCCTATGATGAAGAATTACTATTTGTACAGCTACACAGAGGATGAAGATAGAGTTTGCAGAAATTTGGAAGTGAAGAGGGTATTTGGGGAATGGTGGGCTTTGACATTAAGGTAAGGTCTTCATTATAAACTTACATCTGTATAACTACATCACGCAGGGGTGTGAAAATCCACAGCCCAAAGCGATGCGATTATACCCAGCTAATCCATGGTGTAGACAGTGCTGCGTCGACAGGAGAGATTCTCTCATCATCGTAGCTACTGCCTCTCACGGAGGTGGATTAACAACGCCAACTGGAGAAGCTCTCCTGTTGGCATAGTAACATCTTCACTGAAGTGCTACAACAGTGCAGTTGTGCCGGTGCAGCGTTTGAAGAGTAGACGTTCCCTAAAGTATTAAGGATCACCAGGACCTGGTTAAGGCCTGAGCAAGTGATACAGGGAAAGACAAATCACTTATAAAAGGGGTAGACCCTAAATGAAATAAATGTAATTGCTGTGTCAGAGTTTGCATTGTACATTATTGTCAGAGTTGAATTTTCACTAGCGAGCAACCTGTCCAGGGTTGGCACCTTTTCCTGTATAATAGAACTGAGTTGGTTTTATCTTATGTTTGGTCTGAACTTTTCAGCTGGAATCTGCAGCTTAGGTGTTCAGAAGATGGCAATGAAAAAAACGAATATTGGAGAGGCATTAATGTACATAAATGATTTACTCTATATAGTATTTTGAATGCATATGAATCTGAATTCTGTCTCTATTAAAGACAAACCAAAAGGGAGTGACTGACTAAATGAACAATGAAATCTATTCCCCGTTATTTTTTTGGTATACATCTGGACTAATGTTCCCTTCTTGAAAGCTTTAAAATATGTTAACTATTACCTCAGAAAAGGCATTGATTTAGTAATCTTTTTAAAACTCCCAACAAAGCAACCAAGAATTTAACTCCTTAACTGCCCTTCTGAATTTGTGACTGACAGCATACTCGTCAAAAACATTTTGCATTAGGCATATAAAGATCTGCATCATTACAAAAATAATCTGTTTTAGTAAAGGGTTATCTGTTTAAATGGAATGTGTTTAAAAGTCATGAGTTAGCTCCCCAAAAATCATGAGGTTAACTAAAAAGCAAGAGATTTCAAAAATAATAAATTCAATTTTGAAGTTCTTTTTATTTGTCTTCTAATTTTTGGGTCTTGAGGGTTCACGTTTTTCTTTGCAACCATGAAGGCTAGAAACTTACTTTAAAAAAATTTAAAATCTACCTGAGATTCTCATATAATCACATAATTGCAGGAGCCGTGGCTTTAAAAAAAACACCAAATGTTGTTAGACTGATGATAAAATAACAAGGGTTGGCAACATTGGATATATACAGCTAACTTGCACAATCTCTGCCTTACACATGTATAATCCTGCATTTGGGAGCTCTGAATTGGGTGGGATTTAATGATTCTAGCACAGGGGTTCTCAAACTGGGGGTCAGGACCCCTCAGGGGGTTGTGACGTTATTACATGGGGGGTTGCGAGCTGTCAGCCACCACCCCAAACCCCGCTTTGCCTCCAGCATTTATAATGGTGTTAAATATATAAAAAAGTGCTTTTAATTTATTAGAGGGGATCTCACTCAGAGGCTTGCTATGTGAAAGGGGCCACCAGTACAAAAGTTTGAGAACCACTGTTCTAGCACCTAATAGTGCATAGCTCCTTCAAGAGAGCAAGGGATTTTTTTCTCCTCCTGTTGGTTGGATACTGTCAGATTATCCAGGCAGGTTTGGGTGAAGGAAAAGTTCTCTGCCCCAGAAGAAATTGCATGCTGCATTTATGCTCTTACACGCGGGAACCTAAAACTTTTATGTAATAGGGACCAGTGTGAATTCTGAATATACTGACATCACAGCCATTGTAACCTAGTGCTTCTATTGTTTAAATGATGACTTATGCAGCTTTTGAGACCATTTATTTATCATAGAATCACAGAAGTGTAGAACTGGAAGAGACCTCGAGAGGTCTTCTAGTGCAGTTCCTTGTATTCAAGGACGATTATGCTTGGAACCAAGAGGGAAGTTGCAGAAGGGATGTAGGAACATGGGGTGAACAATAAAGCACACTGGGGAAATACTCATTAAATTATTTCTGCAGGGAAGATATTGTAGCCAGCTGAATTTTGTTGGTTTATAGTGGGAGCAGGAGGGAAAACAGCAGCAGCAGCTAACTTTAAAATTTTCTGTCGAAGAATTGCACCACTTCTTGACATTCACCACTTCGATACCTCCCCCTTGTGCCCAGCAACCTCATCATTCACAAGTGTGACCATTTAAATGAAAACAGTACCTACTACAGCCCTTATTCAGAACTGTTCCATGTTGGCTTCTGCTCCATAAAAAAGATGGAGAGGCAGAAAGAGAAAAACAAAACAAACCTGTGTCTTTCAATGTTTTTTAAAAGCACAACATTGGTAAGAAAATATTTGCAAGCTCATAGAAAGGTATTACAGGTACCTTTAGGTTTCTAGAACTGCCACAACAGTAACTGCACACAACAGACAAAAATGCTAACTCAAGGCCTAGTACAGAGGTGGGCAAACTACGGCCCGTGGGACCGTCCGGCCTGGCCCCTGAGCTCTTGGCCAGGGAGGCTAGCCCCCGGCCCCTCCCCTGCAGCCTTGTCACGCCGCCAGCACTGTGGCCTGCCACTGCTGCCGGGCAGCGCAGCTGCGAGCTCCTGACGCTCTGAGCGGCATGGTAAGGGAGCGGAGGGGGATTGCATAACCACAGGAGGTCCTGGGGGGCCGTCAGGGGACAGGGAGGGTTGGATAGGGGCTGGTGTCCCTGGGGGTGGTTTGGGGCGGGGGTGTGGATGGGGTCAGAGAAGTCAGGGGACAGGGAGCAGGGGGAGGGAGGGTTGGATAGGCATGGGAGTCCCACGGGGCCTGTCAGGGCACGGTGGGGGGGGTGTCCCTGGAGGGGGCGGTCAGGGGACAAGGAGCAGGGGGGATTGGATGGGTCGGGAGTCCTAAGAGGGGCAGTCGGGGGGCAGGAAGTGGGAGGGGGGCAGATCGGGGGAGGGGGACAGGCTGTTTGGGGAGGCACAGCCTTCCCTACCCGGCCCTCCATACAGTTGCACAACCCCGATGTGGCCCTCGAGCCAAAACGTTTGCCCACCCCTGGCCTAGTAGTAGTTAATTCAGATTCTCCTGCTGAAGAGTTGGCTCAGCTGCTCATCAATAGAGACTCCAGCTGATAATTATTAAGTTAAACTTCTGAGCAGTATTTGCATATGTAAAGGGCGCTTTCCCTGCTGTAGCAACAATGAAGACTAGAATCCATTTCCTGATTGTACAGCACTTGCATTTAGGGGATTTGGGTGAGAGGGTCTACTTTGCATATGCTTTCGTATACGAATCACGTCAGCCATTCAGGAAAAATAAAAATCTACACTTAAACATACAGATATGTACATGCGGACGCAAAAACCTGTTGACCTACATTTAAAAGTTAAATACTCTATCACTCAAATTGAGCCAAAACACTCTTAAAAATCCTTCCATTTTCTCAAAAACCACAAATGTTAGAGTCTGGAATTCCAAGTTAAGATTCCATCTTATGCAGAAGCCCCAAATATTCGAAAGATAGGCCAATACACAGGTGAGACACCCAAATAATAACCTTAACTCTGCTGCTGTAGTGCCATCATGAGAACCAGAAACCGGAACGTAGTTTTCTGGCTAGGTAACGTTCTCTAGGATGCTTTTGCTGGAATAAGGTAGAGTGTTTTTCAGTGTTAGAAAATCTGTTTGCCTGGGAACTTCCTTACATTTTGAAAAATGCTTAAGAACTGCTCTGTAACAAGAGACCCTGCAGACCTTGCAAACCATGCAGAAACTCCAGTGGACAACGCAAGTTGAGCACAGATGCAGCCCATTGCTTCCAAGACAACCTCTGACCTCCACATGTAGCTTTCTCCTCCCATTCATAATACTGGACTTCTTGTCCAACAGTGGCTTTCCATCTTCTATTTCCTCCAGACTGGAACCATCTGCCCTCTGTATGGTTCTCAGCTAGCCACGCCCCCTATCATGACCATACCCACTTTCCAAACCATGCTTCAAACTGCGGCATGCATATAGTGCACGTGGATGTTTTTACATGTACAATCTTCCACATTCTGTTATTTTGGTAACACCGCCTTCAGTTTACATAATAACTAGACCTGTTTCAATACTAGGTTATTTTTCAATGGAAAATTTCAACTTTCAATGGATAGTTTCAAAAAAAATGAAACAAAAAAAAAATTTCACCTATTTTGGGGTTTGGGATTTTCTTGAAAATTCCAAAATTTTCAAGGAAAGCAAATTACCTTCTGTGAAAATGTTTATTTAATCAAAAATCCAATTTAGAAATCTTGGAAGATTTCCAACCAGTCCAATTATAACACCAGAGAACCTACAGAGGCTCACCTAATGCTCGTATAGCACTGCAGGAAAAGTTGTACTTACATTTGCTTCAGGGATAAGAGAAGCCAAAAAACCTGCAAAAAAACAGTAGGAAGATCTTTGTGTAACCCAAGTTTACAGTGTGGCTCTTCATCTTCCAGTAGTGGCTGGACCATATAGAGGTTTATGAGTCCATCACTACAGCCTTTGCATTAACAGACCTGGGTCATTTAGCTCAGACTGCACAGGCTGGTGCTTTTAGATCTGATCCAGGACTCGATTCCTGCTGTTCCCCACCTACACGTTATGTCTGCAACATATAGTCATACTAAACTTCTTTGTGAGCTGCTTAAAACTTTCCAGAAATATTTTACTCTAAGATGAGATATGTGAAGGCTGAGGTGGGTTAGGTTGGTTTTGGCTAAGCAGAGCGGTTGGGATGAAAAACAGAGGTCTGAAGAGATGTGGGTGTCCAGCATCTGAAAATCAGGCCTAAGGCTTACAGCTGGGACTTAGTTTCAACTTACCTATGGAGGATGTCCATGTCCATGCCCATATATATATTGTTATGGCAGTAGTCACGAGATGGTGCTGTTACATGAGGTCTTATAAGTTCTTTTTCATAGCATGCAAGCATTCTTCAGTCTTTGAAGAAATGCTGCTGTTCGTTTTATGATACAGTTTGTGCTGGGTGGTGTCGCAAGCAGTAGGAAAGTTTACTCTATGCCTTAATGTTTGTATCTGGAGTCAATTCTTGGGGCAAAGGTGCTGCCTCTAGGGTTGCCAAGCGTCCAGTCTAGGAATGCCCAGTCAAAAAGGAAGCTTGGTGGCTCCAGTCAGCACCGCTGACCGGTCCATTAAAAGTCTGATTGGCAGTGCAGCAGGGGCCCGGGGCTAAGGCAGGCTCCCTGCCTGCCCTAGCTCCGCACAGCTCCCAGGACCAGCCGCCAGGTCCCTGCAGCCCCTAAATGCATGGGTGGCCAGGGAGGCTCCATGCGCTGCCCCCACCCTGAGGGCCAGCTCCGCAGCTCCCATTGGCTGGGAACCGTGACCAATGAGAGCTGCAGGGGCAGCGCCTGCGGGTGCAAGGGCAACATGCTGAGCCTCCCTGGCTGCCCATGCATCTTGGGGCTCCAAGGACCTGGCGGCCGCTTCCCAGGAGCTGCGGTAAGCACCACTGGGAACCTGCACCCCGAACCTCCTGTCCCAGCCCAGCGTCCCCTCCCACACCCAAACTCCCTCGCGGAGCCCAGACCCCCCAACACCCTGCCCCAGCCCCCTCTTGCACCCAAAACCCCTCATCCCCAGCCCCACCCCAGAGCCCACACCCCCAGCTGGAGCCTGCACCCCCTCCTGCACCCCGAATCCCTCGGCCCAAGACCAGAGCCCCCTCATCCCTGGCCTGCACCCCCAGCCGGAGTCCTCACCCTCCCCACACCCCAACTTCCTGACCCAGCCCGGAGCCCTCTCCCGCACCCTCAACTCCTCATTTCTGACCCCACCTGGAGCCCGCACCTCCAGTCCAAAGCCCTTATCCCCCAACATCCCAACCCCCTGCCTGGAGCCCACTCCCACACCCCAAATCCCTCATCCCCAGCCCCACCCCGGAGCCCGCACCCCCAGCTGGAGCCATTATCCCCTGCCCCAGCCCAGTGAAAGTGAGTGAGGGTGGGGAAGAGCAAGCGACGGAGGCAGGGGAGATGGAGCGAGTAGGGGCAGGGCCTCAGAAAAGGGGCACAGCCTCGGGGAAGGTGCTGGACAGAGATGTTCAGTTTTGTGCGATTAGGAAGTTGGCAACCCTAGCTGCCTCTGAAATAGGCATAGGTGTTTTGACTGAGATTTTTGAAAGAGAGGATTGCCTGTATGCTGATCAACCACCTCTGTTCAAGGACTGGTTTTATTGACAGGTTATATGAAAGTTAAATTAAATTAAGAAAATACCCAGATTTCACATGACTTATTTATCTTCCAATAGGAAAGTGACCTGCAAGGCCTGCAAGTCTGCTACTGCTCAGTACAGAAGCGACAGTACAAACATACACATACAAAAAAAACCCCAAAAAACCCAACTAGCTCTCTCAAGCAACATGACCTCTCTACGTTCTAAAAAAATATTTTATACATGCATAATACAAGTGGAAATACACAAGTTTATTTTTCTAATTTAACATACACCTGTGTTATTTCAAAGGTGACAGAATAGTGCATAAGTTATTAATAGTCTTCTAGTATTCAGAGCCTTCTATTCTCCACACACATTTCCATCATTTTTCATTCGTTGCACCTGTCATTAAGCCACTTCAGTCCTGAAGAACAGTGAGAGAAAAATGCAAATAACTACACATTCAGAATACACGATGGCTGATCTCTGTTATGACATTTATCTTCACTTGTGAGCAGAGACAAAATAACTCATGAGTGAGTTTCCCCTCCTTCCTTATGAAGAAAAATGTCATAACAGATCATCATCTAGCAGATAACAGCAAAACGTCTCACAAGTAGCTAGCAAAAGTAAAATCACTTCATAGCTGTGATGCAAACAGTAGGCTATATTTCACAGCTACGACATCAGAGGGGTGAAATATGACTTTTAAAGTGACAAAGGAAAAAAAAAAACAAGCCAGAATTTTGAAAAAAAAATAAAGTGGTGGTGTACAAAATAATGTGAACTGGATGGTGACTGGCTGAATTACCTCTGACAGCACCACCCAACCGTAAGCTGTCCATAAACATTCCTGTAAACAGAACGAAATGTGCGAGCATATTTAAAAGTTTTCCCTGTTTCTCCGTGATCCTATGTTTTCTAAACAGAAAGCCAAAAAATGGTCAGAGCTGGCCAACACATTGACTGATTCTGATAAAAGCACTTGTTTCTTATCAAAAACCTTAGCATATCAATCAGGCTATAACCTTCCAGTTCTGATGAAATCACACTCCAGAAACGGTGAAATTCTGACCCCACTGAAGTTAATGGCAGTTTCACCATTAACTTCAATAAGATCAGAATTTCACCCAAGAGCTTTCCTCCACTAGTTATGTCACTAGGCTCCACTGAAATGTATTAGCAAAGGAAATCTTTTGGGGGGGGGGGAGGCTTAATCCCCCCAGATATTTTGCTATAATTAAATAAATAAAAATAAAAGTATCCCTCCTACTGAGGTACAGTTGGCAAGTACCTAGTGAATCTGAGGTGACTCCTACAGAAGCTATTGTAAAGAAAATTAATTCTTTATATGATTTTGTACTGATTTATATCTTGATCATACTTGAAGTCAATGTGTGTGTTGGTCCATTTGCAAATAATGAGCTGCATATAAAAGAATCATTAGACAAGATTTCATATTTATGGTTCCAGTTGCAGTCAATACACAGGAAATTCACGGCTCTTTACATTTTTTTGCTATAGAAGCAAAGACAGCACGTTAGGAGCATAATTCCATTTCCACAAAAGTCAAAGGCAAAACTCCTTGATTTCAGTGGAAGCAGGAATGGTTCTAATATTTCATGAAATTTTGCATGTGTAGGCCATAGTGTTATTAATCATTTTTACGTAGCACCAGAAATGCACAAAGCACTCTACTGTGGTAGGTCAGTATATGGTAACATCCCCTATGACCAATCACAAACAAACAGTGTTTCCTGGGCAGCAAGCAAAAGAAAACCTTTTCAGAAAGGCTACATTTACTAGGTTTAGATATCACCAAACAGAGGAAATCAGATTTTGTAGCCTAATGGATAAAGTGTGTGTTATATACTAATTCAAGTTTAGACTCCGATTCACAGAAGCATGGAAACATATGTTTAAGTCTATCCCTATTCAGGACAATACTTAAGCATATGCTTAGCTTTAATCATGCATTTAAATCCTGTGGATGTGCTTCAGTGCTATCCTAAATAGGGATGTTTTTCTGAATCAGGGAAGTAGAGCTCAATTCTTGCAAGCTTATTACAGAAATACTCCACATTTTCTTGGCCTTTATCAAATGGATCAATATCTTTCCAACACGTAATTGTCTTCAAATATATTTCTTAAATGCAAAATATTTTTGTGGAAGGATTTAATAAAATAAATACTATTATATATGGTTTTACTTAAACTTTTTGCAGGCTAGCTTGTGACTGGAAGTCACAGCCAATGGTCTCTGCAAATCACACATACAGTGCACTAATTGTTTGAGTTCTTTGTCAAGATCAAGGTTTTTTATTTTCCTTTGTCAATATAAATGCTTCCACCGCATTCTGAACCGAAGGGATTTTGTCTGCTTGCTGATTACAGCCTTGCAATCTCCCTTAATTTTTGCTGGTGTACTTTCATTAAAATTTCTATTAACCTTTTTTCATCAGTGTGATTATAGACTCATTTATTCTTACCACTTTTCTAAAACAGAACAGATCAAACCTAGTCAAAACTATTTCAAAACATGTATATAAAAAAAAGTCAAGACGGAAAATAATAGTTCATCCACATAAAAATCCTGCACCTCTGAAAGCAGCCATGTTAGCCTTTAAAGGTCAATTTAAACAAGGCACATTAAAGTAGCTTCCCTTCCCCACTGCTATGTAATATCTGCCTTGAGACTCACATCCCTCCGGTTCTGGTAACAGGAAAGCAGTGGCTCAGTGCCCCACAATCAGGTTCTGGAAAAGTCTGCTTTCTGGGTCAACAGAAACAGGTAAGAGCATTTATTCAGAAGAGCACTATGCCATAAAGGGTTAAGTTTCAGCAGGAAGTGTAGAGTAGCCACAGATCCTGCAGGCTTCTATACAGTGACACAATTCTTGTTCCATTTCACACATACAGAGACAGAAATCGACTGTAAAGACCGAGGCAGACAAAGGCAAGCTACATTACAGCAGCCTCAGTACTATGTTTGTAAGTTATTTCTTGTTTTTAGTTAAATTGCCTAGGGCGGTTGTGGAATCTTCCTCACTGGAGATTTTTAGGAGCAGGTTAGACAAACACCTGTTAGGGATGGTCTAGATAATACTTAGTCCTGCCTTGAATACCAGGAACTGCAGTAGAAGACTTCTCGAGGTCTCTTCCAGTTCTACACTTCTGTGATTCTATGATAAATAAATGGTCTCAAAAGCTGCATAAGTCATCATTTAAACAATAGAAGCACTAGGTTACAATGGCTGTGATGTCAGTATGTTCAGAATTCACACTGGTCTCTATTACATAAAAGTTTTAGGTTCCCGCGTGTAAGAGCATAAATGCAGCATGCAATTTCTTCTGTATAAAGTGTGTGTTATATAATAATGAGTTGTAGGCACCCACATTCTGCCACATTGAGGTAGTGATTTGGGTTTGTTCACACTACTTTGAATTGTTTCTCATTTTCAGGAGCTGACTGTAATTGTACTTCGTCTACTGGGCAGCTCACGGGTTTAGTAATGAGATACGGAGCATTTTCAGTTCGAATTGGCCATTCATTATCCAGAAATGGGTGGTAGTGACCAAAAGCCGTTACCATCTGATGGCTGTTCAGTCTGCATCTTAGTAGGCAAGTCCTCACATCCCAGAAATCATCATTATAATAGGCAACAATTGCCAGCCTTGGGGGAGAGAGGTCAAGGGCAGAATGGGTACTGGGGCTTGATTGGCCTTCTTTCCCCTACATGTGGTTCCCCCTGAAGTACTTGTGGAGACTTTGTATGGAAGTGTGGCCTGCTATCCTGTTCTGGGTATAGAAATTCTAGCCTCGAGGGCTGTCAGGCAGGGATCCTTCACCAAGAACATTTTAAAAAGGAGAAAATCCCTCTAGTGCCGCTAGAGAAAACGCTTCCCCCAGGTGTTATCCAGAAGCATCGTTTGCCAAAAAATCAACATCTTTGCAGGAGTGGGGCTTGGAAAAAATAACGATTCATCAAGCGCACAGATGCTTGATTTAGAACCTAATAGGTATTAACACATTATTTTCCCCAAGCTTCGCTCCTGATTTTGATAATGTGTTATCTTTGCCAAGGCCCCCTCTTGATAACATGTTACCTTTGTCAAGCCAAATCCCTGATATAATCTTACTTTCTCTCAATGCCCATCCTGATAAAACCTTATTTTCTTTCAGCTCCACTTCTGGAAGAAATAAGGGGAGATGTTATTTTTAGTCCTTTTCTTGTGGACATATGAATTTTTCCAGTGCAAGCAGGGAGGGGAAGATGAGGAGGGAGACAGGAGGAGGGAAAAAAGAGAGGCTATTTTGTAGGCAAAGAAATTAACGAGGTATGTTAATGTTTGTTGGCTCTTGTTTTTAATTTACAAATAAAATGGGAATCTTAACATTTAGTTAGGAAATTTGGTTGTCTACAAAAAATGAATACTACTGAAAGAACCAGTGCCACATTCAGAGGAAAACACATAATATTGTAACTATTATAGCTGCTCTGTGCTGTGGTACACCAAACCTCTGAGGTACTTGCTGTGACTTGGAGGCAAATGCTGATGGTGCTTCAGCAGCTAAGCTCTGTAGGTGCTAGTCCTGGTGAGTCCCCAGAACCACTCAAACATATGGCTAAAGTGAAGGGGTATTTTACCAAGGATGGCACAAAAGGGAAAAGTTGCAGATACCCTAGGTTCAGTGGCTTAAACACTTACTGGTCAAAGTGACGTAGAGATGTTCTTGTTGGGACCCCTACAGAGCAGTCTGAGGGTTGGGCTCTTCAGGCCTATTGTCTGGGATGTCCTTTCCAGTACAATCTTATATTAAAAACAAGAAGGAACTTGCAGGTTTCCTGGCAGGATCGGTTAGTGGGGTATGCCATTAGAACCCCTCTGCACTACGTCTCTGCCCCAGACAGTGTTACTTTTCCAGGAGTTCCTCATAGACCTGAATCCATCTGCAATGTCCAAAAGTCACACCCTGTTCTCCCACAGTTCTCTGGCTTTTGCTTCAGCGTGCCCTATATACAGTTCCCCTTGCCTCCAGCTTCTCTGTTGCTCCTGGCTTGCCATGCTACCAGTGCTTCTCCAAGTGCCAGGTTCCTCGGTAATGTCTTTCCATAGAATTTCTGTCCCCTCCCTCTCTTGTCCAAGGAAGGGGTTGTGCCTGTGTGACCTTGCAAGATTATAGATCTATGGGGATGGGGTTGGTGGGAATGGTTATTTTGTGCTTAGCAGATTTATCATGCTATGTTTAGTGGGTTTCTCCTAGTAGATTGATGTGAACTCTTTCTGCATTTTACTGCCTTATCCTCAACTTTCTCAATTTAATACCCCAAACCCCAGTTAGGGAATGAAAGAATTAAGGCTGCTCATGCAACATTAATTCAGCCTTCTGCATATGCATTATGATACAGTTCTTAATGACATGATCAAGTACTGTTTTTTCCACTGAACTGTGTGGTGTGTCATTCACTGCACAGGAGGGATCGTGCTATGGGGATGAATTGGGGCTGAGTTGTGAATGATGCCATTGTTTGTTGGATCTCTGCCTCATTTGTTGCAGAAGTAGGAAGGTGTGTACTCTTTGTAGTACTGGGGCGGGCGGGTATTGGCCTGCCCATAACTAGAGGCCACCCTGCCTCAAGTAAGGGGGAGGAACCACTGAGCCCTGGCTACAGTTAATTTCTGCAAAAAGAACAGGAGGACTTGTGGCACCTTAGAGACTAACAAATTTATTAGAGCATAAGCTTTTGTGGGCTACAGCCCACTTCATCAGATGCATAGAATGGAACATACAGTAAGAAGATATATATATATATATATATATACACACACGTACATACATACATACATACATACAGAGAAGATGGAAGTTGCCATACAAACTGAAAAAAACAGGAGCGGTGTGAGGTCAGAGCTAAAGAATCAGGGGTCAAAAGGTGGACAACAAGCAGAGAACCCTGGAAAGTGCCCATTGCTCCTCAAAGGCATCCAAGAATCCAGTGGACACCGCTCAGAGAAACTCTGCCCAAAGACTGGAGCAGACAAAGTACCACAAATAGACCCATGGTTGCAGAGCACACCTCCCACCCTGTAGTGGGGTGGCTGCTCCACTCCAGCAGAACAGGAGTTAAAAGCAGCCTGGGAGAGGGCTGCGGCTGGGATAAGCAGTGAGAGCAGCGGAGAGAGTAGCTGGCCACAAGTGTGGCCAGCTCAATCAGGGCCCAGCTGGCCCTGATAAGAGGGCTGGGGGGCCAGGAGCTGAAAGAGTCTCACTCCAGCCTTGGGGTGGGAAGGACCTAGCTCCCTGGGAGCGCAGGGTACCTAAAGCAGAGCAGTGCTGGGGAAGGGTAAGAGGAGCTGGGGAGCTCCAGCCTGGCAACTTCCCAGGCTGAGGCCTTGTTAAAGGCCTAATGAGGTACTGGGGCTGCAGAGGTGCAGCCTGGGGATAGGCAGAGGCAGCTGGTCCAATCCCCTTGCCAGTGGTGAGTGGCCATTACAGATGGCAGTCTGCCCCTTGAGAAAGGGGCTAGGTGATGACTGGCAGTAGCTACTGAGGCAAGGTGGGGATAGCGGATTGGGGGTCCCCTGGGGAGGGGAGACCTAGAGTGTGGGGGAACTGCTGGAGGCAGAATCATGAGGTAAGGGGCACCAAGGTCTGGGAGGGACATGGGGGCCTGAGGCAGGTGAGACACTGGCCAGCAGGGGGCGCTCCAAGGCTGGAAAAAGCTAATTCGCAGATGACCTACAGGAGGCGCCACGCTGGTGAGTCTTCTCGTTGTTACACTCCCCCATTCAGCTTCCTCCTCTTGGTATGATGAATGGCTTTCTTGGCCAGTGCCAGGAGGACGTTGATGAGGAGGTCCTGCGACTTCGTGGGTCCGTGGTTGGGGTGTGCAGCTATCAGGAGACGCAGGGAAAACTGCAGCCAGAACCACAGTAAGAGATTCTGGAGGAGTCAGAAGAGGGGCTGCAACCTGACACTCTATGTAGATGTGTGCCTCTCCCAATTGTCGCAGCAGGTGTTGAGGGAGTTCATGAACTTTGCCAAGTACACACCTGGGCTTACGGCTCCATGAAGGTGCCGGCAACTAATATCCCTGGTGGGTTGTGAGACCATAGTGGAGTACAGGCTGGCCCCACCAGGGTTCCTCGCCCTACTTAGGTGGCAGCAGGTCCTGCCGCTTGGTGTCAGGGTGGGATGCAAGGAAGTGGGTGGTGTGAAGCACGAGTGTGTGTAGATCTTTCCTGGGCACAGTTCGGAGGCAGACCTGCTGGATGGTGTTCAACAGACTTACGTTACATGTCATGGGCGCCTGGGAAGTCTTACAGGGCAGGAGTCTGATGACAAGTTCTAGAGGGCCAGGGGTGAATGGTGGGCGGGGAGCACGCTCCCTCAGGATCCGCTCAGGGAACGTGAGAGAAGCAGGAGGCTAGGCTGCCCTCACATCCTGGAGCACACAACAGAGGTAGGAAGGTGTATAGTGAATGAGAAAGGGAATTGCAGGAAGACAATGTTTGGTCTAGTGGTTTAGGCAGTTGAAATCCACTGCGGGGAGCTGAATTTTATCCCTGCCTCTGCTGCAGAATTCTGTGTGGTGCTGGGCAAATCACTTAAACCAAACTTCACAGGTGGTCACTAAGTTGTGTTTTCCTATTTTGCAAGGTATCCAACCTGGGACCCTGGCACCTGATTTGCAGAAGTGAGAGCACTCACAACTGCAACTAAAGTCAATAGGAGCTGTGTTTTGAACATATAAAAAGCTATAAAACACGAAGTGCTCTGAAAAATCAGGCCATACGCATCTAGATTGGACACCCAAAATTAGTGTACCCCTTTGATTTTAATGTCTCTGTGCCTCTGTTCCCCAACTATGCGTTGAACTAGTAACATACCCTCATCTCACAGGGGGTTGTAAAAACAAGTTAATGTTTGTGAAGCACTCAGGCATTTTAATGGTGACCACCATAGAAAAAGGCCATGAGGAACCTAACAATTCTGTCTTCAGAGGAGGGTTTGAATTGTGTGCAGTAAATGAGGCCTGAGTAAGGAGGAAAAAACAAAATATAGAATGGCTGCTCCTTCATTGAACACTATCCATCGGGCTCACTGAAGAGGCAGGAATCCCAGTATGTGATCACGTACTTAATGACTGTCATAATGCGTGTGCCTAGGGGGCCAAATGAAGGTTGCACTGGCAAAATTAATTCATACACTTCCTAACTTTTGTGTGTTTGACTTCGCAACCGTTACATTGTTTTAATGTTGTTTTTTGTGTGTAATAATGTATATGATTTCCAAACATACTAATTGTGAATGGATATTTTGCTCAAGAGAATGATTGATGGATTGCTGTGAGGGATGAGAAAGGAATAACGCAAAGAGCAGCAGGCTAGTTTGGGGATGCAATGGGGCTTGATGTTTCATGTCTGAGCCCCCAGTTCAGCAAAACACATAATCATGTGCTTAACTTAAGTCCCATTAACTTCAGTGGAACTTGAGCATGGGCTTAAAGTTAAACACTTGCTGAAGGTCTTTGCCGAAATTGGAGCCTGAATCCAGGCCAGGATAGTAAGCAACCAAAAGGGGTAATTACCTGACGATTGGTATGCTGTGTGAAAACAGTTGATGCTTTCAGTGCAGTAACTAGTGGCACTTTTATTGGCAGTATCAGTACTGAGTCTTGAATAGGCCAAGGCAACTCGAGCTCATACATGTACAAATGGTCTCTCCAGGTCAGGGGTGAGGAAACTTACCCAGGTAATGTGGGGAAGCTTGACTTGCTGATTCCTGTGCTGCAGTTGTTCCGAGGACCTCAATTTTCAGGGTTGGCAACATGACCTCATCAGAGGCACAAAAGTCATCCCCCCCCCTCTTTTTTTTTAAAGGAGATCAGTATAATAAATTCATTAGTGCCTCATGAGGGTCACTCATATTGGAATTAGACGGTGCTGTGTTTACACTTCAGACTTCTGCAGTAAATTGCTCTGCTTCACTTAGCAGTTCTGTAGGCAACTACCAAAACAGCTCATCGGGCACTGTTGTCTAATTCCAATTGATATCATCTGTGAGCGACTTGCAAACTGTGCCCTAGACATAGGGGAGAAAAAATTCTCAGTGAGAGTGGGAACAAGAAACTTAGTATCCCCTAGGATCCTTGTGTGGAGATATAGACATTAAAACACCAAACTATTAACAAACCTGACTTCAAGCTTGTGGTCCTTGTAACCAACATCTGCCATGACTTAACGGAGAACAGAAGTCCAGGAGCTGCTGAGGTAATAGGTGATTAAAGTTGAATCAGTGTTCCAAAACAAAAGAAACCATCTACCCACCTACAAAAAGCATTTGTTAGCATTCCCCTGTCTCCTCTCTTCTTGTTTCTCTTGCTATCTAGAGTTCTTGTAATTCTGTGCAAGGCTCCCTGTGGGAATAAATTGCTACGCAATGGGCTTTGAGTGAACTTGCTCATGGGAGATCCAGAGGCAAACTGGTGAAGGTGGCCAACTGTGACCCCCATTTCTATCTGCAGAATGTCAGCTTTTGTTTTTAAAATATTAAGTTTATTGTCCTTAAAGATGCAAAGAAAAACCATTAAAATGTGAACAGAATGTAACTAAAGGAGCGTTGTTTTATTGGGTCTGCAATCAGACTGACTGAAAGGTTATCTGTGAGAAGTGTTAATTGTAACATTCATCTTATCTAGGAGTGAGCCTAGAATTGACCATGGCCTAGAATTGACCGTGGCCAGCTAATATGTATTTAAAGGTGTTAGACTCTGTCTACACTAGTATTTAAAAACATGTTAACTAATGCATTTTTAAACACAACCTATTTTCCTAATCTAGACATTTAACTCAGTTAAATGAGATATGGTAGGCAGTGCCTTTATGTCAAGAATTTTTCACTCCTGATCATTTTAGCGGAAACATCTAGACAATGTACTTACCTAGTGGCATCCACATGGTATTAGGAGCCAAGAATTCAAGGGTTCTATTCCTGACCCTACCACTGACTCAGTTTGTGACATTGGGCAAATTACACACTTGGGCTGTGAATGGATGATCTTGTGAGCTAAGGAGGGTCATTTTGAGAATGTGGTTGGCAAGGAAAAATGCCTTGTGCTCCAGGAAATGGTATAAGTGCCCAGTAGGTGGCACTCTTCTCTCTTTATGGAGGGTAGGTCGTATTAGCTGAGATTGTCGGGGATGCAACTCCATGCTCTGGTGTCCCATAGCCTCTGATTGCCAAATATTGGGACTGGACGACAGGGGATGGATCACTTGATAATTGCCATGTTCTGTTCATACCCTCTGAAGCATCTGGCACTGGCCACTGTTAGAAAACAGGATATTGGGCTAGATGGACCATTGGTCTGACCCAGTATGGCCATTCTTATGTTCTTAACCTCTTTCATCTTCAATTTCCCCATCTGTAAGATAGGGATAATACTGTAGAATTAATTTTTTTATTGTTAATATATTTTTATGGATTCATTAAGGGTTAAGATATGGGAAGCAGTTTTCGATTTAGCATTCCTACTTTGATGATAAACCACCGCCTTTTGGCTACCATGCCATAATTACTCCAGTTTCAGTATTTAATATGTGGTCTATAGCAGTGAAATTTAGCAAGTCATTTTTTATTTCTTTGGTAAAATTTTATTAACACAGAAGGATTGGGGTAAAAGGCTTGACAACCATACAAAAATAAAATAGGTATGAGCCTGCCTAGGACCAAACATGGATCAGCAACTCCAAGTGAAGAACAAAAATTAATAGCTTTATTAATATTTGTTACAGCATTCAAAAGCTTTCTAGTTGCCTCACAGCACACTGTCTGGTTCCTTGTATTCTTACCTGGGCAAGCTCTCAGACAAAACTCTCTCAGTCCGTATTATGAATGGTTTTATTTTATTTTGATTTAGATTAAATAAAAAATGCCCATATATCACCGTAGAGCACCCTGCCAACTATTTAAAGTATAAAACTAAAGTGCAGTACAACCAACTCAACCCTTCTATCTAGCAGCATACTCAATCAGTCAAATACTAGTGCTTCTTTATATCAGCCCATACCTCAGTCCACCTACCTCTCTTTAAAGGCCAGGTGAAACAAATATACATAACGTTCTTAAAACTGATCATGGGCTAAGTCAAGTGGGCATGGAGATTAGGCCTGGGTATCAAACTACTCTGCAACATTAAGAAACTCCTCAGATAGGTTCATCGGTGAACTGAAGCCAATGTCTCTGCAAATCTCTCTCAGACAAGAATATTTAACCCACACCATACCAGTACTGCCAACCCTAAGCTTTCAGAAATCATGAGCCATGTCCCCAAAATCATGAATTTGGCTTAATAATCATGTTGTGGTTTTTTGTTTTGTTTTTAGTTTTTAAGTTTTGGATTCTTTTTCTTTGCATTCTGGTTTGAGCCTTTCGGTAAAACCAGTTCATATTTTCAGACTTTTCTCTGTACCCATGAGTAGAGAGCCCTGAGTGTGGATACAAATTTATATCCGCGTATACGGATATCCGCAGATATAAATAGATATCCGCAGGGGTCTCCTAAGAACTGCAACGGCGAAAGGAGCAGAACATGGGGCTGCCACTCCCAGGAGCCAGGGCCCTGTGTCCGCAGTTCCTCCAGCGCTGCTGTACTGGCTCCAGCCCTGTCGTTCTGTGCAGTTGTACCGCCCCCAGCCCCTCCCCCAGCCCTGTCCTTTGGCGCAGCTGTACCGCCCCCAGACAGGAGATGCAGTCACGCAGACAGCTGCGTGGAAGGGACAGGGGTGGGGTGGGGCTGAGGGTGGTACAGCCACACAGGAGGAGCTGCTGGCTCGGGGCACTGGCTCCTGGGAGTGGTGGCCCCATGTTCTACTCCTTTCGCTGCTGCGGTTCCTGCGAGAGCCCTGCGGTTCCACGGATACCGATTTTATGTCTGTGGATATAAATTTATATCCGCGCAGGGCTCTTCTACCCATGAGGGCTAGAAACTTCCTTGTCTTTTAAATGAAAGCTGAGATTTTCACAGTCACTTGCCTCCAGCTGTTGGGGTTTTAAGAAGAACACCTGCTATTGCAAGACTAGTGAGAAAATCACGAGTTGGTAAGAAAGCAGTGCTGTGCAGAGGGAATTGTTGCAGTAGCCCTTATGAGATTCTTTGGAGGAAAAAAAAAAACCTCTTCGTATTTAACACTTTCTATGTAGAACTTCATATCAAATAGCTAGGCTTGGCAGGATTCAGTTTAAATCAGTAGATTTCAGTAAACGTCAATTTCAGCTGACACATTGAAATCAATGAAACAAAGATTGATTGGCGACAGTGGACTGGAGTGCAACTTCCTCCCATTGAGGCTACAGGGATTGGGTGTCACCAGCCCTGCAGCAGAATTTTTACCAAAGAAAAAGTTTAAAGGGCATAAAAAAATGGTCATCAATAACTATAGAATTGGTTGCATTTAAAAAAAATTTTTTTTTTGAAATGATGAGGAAAACATTATTGCTAATTTTTTAACATGTTTTGGCCAGCTCTAAACAATAGGTAGTTTTGCTAATGTTAGATTTTTGTGTTGACTATTCCCAAATGAGGTGGGATCCAGTGGAAAGAAAAGGATGTGATCTGTAAAAATTGTGTCATAATGCATATTCATAAGGGGGCAGGTTAAGGATAATCAGGCAACTCTGAATCTGGTATTTCCTAACTGTTGTGTGCTTGGCTTTGCAACCTTAAGAAAACGTTGTGTTTTGTTTATGTTAAAAAAAAATAAGTATTTGGGTTTTTTTTTTAACAAGTTACAAATATCAACAAACAAGCATCAGAATTCTATCTTTACACATATTTACAAACTCAGACATACCTATCATACATATTCATATTTTTACAAAATTAAACGGGGGAGGGGGGAAACTAATATATAGTTCATGCATATTTGTGTGTGTGTGTATCTGATGTGTAACAGTGGAGGCTTGAAAACTGGTTCTCATTTCTGTAAAGGTTTTTCATAACCTCAGTTTGAGGAGTTTAGCATTGATCAAGTAAGAAAAACAGTAGAGCGAAGCAGGAGATGAAGAGGGTCTTTGCAGCAGGGAGATAAATTTAAGAACGAGGTGATGTTCTGGTAATAAGGATAGTTCAGCAATAACTATATGATTTTGTGTTTTCTAAGCCACTCACAAATTGGTGATAAAGCCAGTGTGATTGTGTACAGTGAGGGGGATTGTGAAACAGTACAGCCTTTAAAATGCATGTGGGCAGAAAGTTTATTTTTGAGAAGTACTCTGTACAAGACATTCACCCATCATCCTCATTGCAGTGACGTGTTGCAGTGTACTTAGCCCTTGTTAACTACAGACTGTCCCGCAACTCTGTGGACACCTGTAACCATTCATTTTTATTGGTCTCATTTAATTTTAACTGAAAATTATTTAACACTAGATTTGGTTTTTTTAATCACCTCTCAAACATTTGCCATGAATATATTGCTCTGTTAAAACCAATTTGGAAGAATGTCTCTGTCACTAAAAGATTGGCTGCCTCTCTCCATTTCCTCTCTCTAAACCCCTGTGGCAATAACACACCTGGAACAGACAGTGGAATGATCCTCTCTTGGGTACTTTATATGTAATTATGTTTTCCTTCTCCTGTATCTTGGGTCTCTCCTGAGTGATGTAAATCACCCCCTCACACATGAAATCATGCAGGGTCAATTCTTGGCAAGATGTGACATCTGAAATGCTGCAATTTTTTGGGTGGGAGAATAGAAAAAATACTCTCTCATACATTTTTTTTTAAACATTTTCTTCCCTCACTGTATGTTAATTGTCACTTCCTCTAACAATATATTAATTGTCATTATATTAAATCCTCCTTTTCCTCATTGTCTTCTAGTTTAGGCCCTGATTCTGGCAAACACCCCTGTCCAAGACAAACATGCTCATCTTTATGTATGTACTTAAGTTCCCTTGAAGTTAATGGGACTTGAAGTCAGTAGGCCTGAAGCAACTGCCTAAAGTTAACCATGTGCTTAAGTGTTTTCTTGAATTGGGACCTTACTCTATATAAGAGGTGGATTTATTTGAAATAAATGTCTGTGTTTTTGCTATGTAAAGCACACACAAAATGTTAACCCTGCTCTCATCCAGATATTATTTTCCATCCCTTAGATGGGAAGGCGGTGTCGCTATCGCCAATCGAATCTCAGCCCCATAGCCCTCATTACACAGCCTCGAACCAGCGGGAGCGGGAGAGCCTGGAAATACGCATGCGGGAGGTGGAGGAGGAAAACCGGGCACTCCGCAAGCAGCTCAGCCTGGCGCAGAGCCGGAGCCCAATGCACCGTCGTGGCAATCACTCAAAAACCTACTCCATGGAGGAAGGGACTGGGGACAGTGAGAGTCTGCGCGCTGGCATCGTGGCAGGGAACAGCTCAGAGTGTGGGCAGCAGCCAGCAGTGGAGAAGTGTGAGGTAAAACAAAATGCATTACCAGAAACAATGAATGCTGGGAGGGGTGGGAGATTTATTCATCCAAGGACTGTGCTTCTGAAAATGCTGCAATTCCCTTCAAGGGACGTTGTGCAGTAAATTCTAATGGATTTACATTGTACTTTGTTTTTGTCCTCTTTTGATGCTCTTGAAAATATTAATTTTTCTTCCTGATGTTGGTCTCTGTTGTTATTTGGCTGATGTCTTGTTTTTGATTCTCGTGGTCCAGATTCAGGTGTAAACTGGCCTCTGACTGCACTAAAGCAATGCTGATATACGTCAGCTGTGAATCTGGCCCCAGATGTTTCCAAATGAGCTGATAAAGACATAGTGCTTTTTAAAATCTTACTTCCTTGTTTGTGCACCAGCCGTCCTGTCAGCACAACTCTTGAGTTTCTGTTCCTTAGATTGCTGCTGTCTAATCTGTTTGCTCTTCTGAATTGCCTATCAATGGAGTATCTAGTAGCAGCTGATGCAAAGCCACATGTTCTGTACAATTAGCTACTGCAGACTCTTGTAGGAGAGGTGTGGTCAACTCCATGGGCTTGGGGGGGGTGTCTGTTTTTGAGTAGTAGTTCATTTTATGCCTGCATGTTTGCAGTGGATGTCATTTAGACTTTCAACTATTTGATTGTATCTGCAAATCAGGTAGTTGGACATCTAAGGTATATCAACATGCACCCACAAATGTTCAGGTGTAAAACTGGAAGCCAGGGTGAGGCCTATTTCAAAATGAACCCAAACTGGAAGGGGCAGGAGGGTCAAAAATAGATTACCTACCCCCATTAAAAAATTAACACGTTTAATCTGATACCTGTCACCCTTTTTAGCTTGTTTTTTTCCCCTGGAAAAAATAGAAGGTGAAAAATAATACAATTGAGGGGCAAAAATTAGTCCTAATTATCTCTTCATATAAAATTAGGCCTGCTGCCTATTCAGCTGACAAATTTGATATATCTATTAAAACTAAAACACAGGTTACCAGTGCTGGGCTTTTTTTCTGACAATCAAAAAATGTAATACTGGGGCTAAAGATGGGGTGTCAGATTTTTTTCCTCCGAACAATGAGGGTCTGATCTTTCTCTCTGTGTAATACAGGAGACATGTGTCATAGAATTCAGTGGCAGGAGGATAAGGCCCTAAGTAAGTAAATTTGACCTTCCTTCTTATTCTTAGTCAAGCACTGCTTAGCTCATTCCTAGCCTCAATACCCTCAACCAATTTAAGGCAAGTGAATAGCTGTTAAAAAAGAAAATGTTTTAAGTGGCCTTCCAGAAATACATGTGCTTCCTCTGTAGGGTTTAGCTGGAGGCAATGGTTATATAAAACATGAAACCTCACTGCGCATTCCGTGCCCCTATCTAACCACATGCAATATTGATAACGAAATAGCTTTTCCTTCTTCTTGAGGAATTCACATTATAATTCACTCACACTCACACAGAGTTTTTCAAAATTTGAAGGTATTAACTGAATCTTTCTACATTCCTGACCTAAGAGCGCCTGTAGCAAGGCTTGGAGTGTGAAGTAGAGAAGGGGAAGGGCCTGGGAAGCAGTACAAAAGAAGGGGCAAGGCTAGAGCTCTGTGGGAGAATAAAAGTGATGGTACTAGACTGTTGATCACCGTCAAGGAGCTCTTTAAATCTTGAAACATTTAATAACTTTCCATTTGGGGTAGTTTTAATAAAATATTTGAAAATGTGATTAAATGTGATTAAAATTTATTATCTGATAACATATGATTTATGTGATAATATTTATGATGTAGCTGATGATATTTAACATTTTATAGCATGTGCAACATATTCCAGCCCAACCACCACTTCCTATTGTGTCCTGTGGACTGGGATAGCTGTTCAGATGGGGTAATGTAGCACGAGGGGCAGAGAAATCTGATCAGGTCTGTGGTCATTCTAATCTCCTGCTTGCATTAGCTAGATCCAAGTCTTGTGAAAGTTCTATGTCTTGCACTCATAGATCTTCCACTACTAGTGGACAGACTTATTGTTGTGGTGGAATGTGGCTGTTGTGGGAGATTAGGATTGCAGAGGGAGAGGTGCTGTTAGATTGCTCTGGGCAATACAATGGAACATAAGAATGTAAGAACGGCCATACTGGGTCAGACCAAAGGTCCATCAAGCCCAGTATCCTGTCCTCTCACAGTGGCCAATGGCAGGTGCCCCAAAGAGAATGAACAGACAGGTTATCATCAAGTGGGCTTGAATATCCAGACAATGGTTTAGAACTGGACTTAGCATTAAACATGCGCAGAGCAGAGCACTGGGGAGGTGTCTTCATGGTGATGGTCTGCTACATTTTGTGACAGCTGGAGCTTTCTCAGGGTATGGTGGCTTCATACTTAGATATGAGTTGCAGAATTGAGCGTGGAAGTTATTGTCATATGCACCACAAGTCAATATCTAAATTATTCAGCCATCTGGCTTCATCGTCAAAGGTAGCAAGGTGTTGCACTTCATCCTCCAGCCTTCTGTTTGTGCACTCCTCCACCATATGTTTGACCATCCACATGGCTGCCCTGCGGTCACCCTGAAAGATTGGGCTAAGCCAAATTTTGGCATTATGGCAGCCACTATGGCTGTTCCAGTCAGCAGCTTGTTAAACCAAGTCCAGGAGCTGTGTCCCAAGCTGCAAACAAGTGGACATGGGTTAGGTCTTCTAAAGTTTGTCAGCATGCCTGCCTCTCTGTACCAGAGTGGCTTTCACTTTGCGAGGACATAGCTGTTGACCTCAATATGCCCTGGTTCATCTGAGATTGGTGTTGGACTGGCAACAATGGACATCAGTGCATGAGTGGCTACTGCTAAAGGATGTCACAAAGTCAGTCATAGTAAGTCAGCAGAAATTGCAGGTTGTGTAAGTGTTTTCTTTCAGAGGCATGCAGATCTTCTGTGCATCGCTTACTTGCATATTTTGTCAGCCTTGGATGCAGCAGGTTGTTTTCATCCATCATAGCTCTTCAGGCAGTTTTCAGGATGATGGCATCTCCTTGAAGTTTGGGGGAGCCATATAGGCCAATACATATAAATTAGATGTTAATGTGTGGCGAAAAGAACCGCTAATAGTACGGGTGGCTTTGTTCAATGCCGAGTCAATGTGATGCATGTACTGACTTCTGCCCAATATTCCACTGGAGCAAATACCAGGGCTAGGACTGAAGTTCATAGAACATTTGCCTATGCTCCCCAGGAGGTTCCTGCTTCTGGATCAAGGCAGTGCAGGAGGTGATCTTTTTCTTCAAATGTTCTAGATGGGACCGATATGTTAAATTATGGTTTAGTTTGACTCCTAAATAAGTGACAACTGACTGGAAAGGAAGTGGATGATCCTCAACACAGACTGTAAGGGGTTGATTGGCTAAGCCATTTTTCAGATAGAATTGTGGCCACTGTCTTAGACTCAGTTAATATAAGTGTCCACTGAAGAAGGTAAGTGGCTGGAGCATTCATGTCCTTGCTGAGTGACCCTTCAGTGTCGTATAGAATGTTACCCATGTCAGCCAGACAGGTATCATCCCCATGTATGTTCTTATTAGCCTAGTTGTTGGTAGATCATAGGTAAGTAGGTTAAAAAGAAGAGGAGCTAGAATGGATCCTTGCAGAAGTCCATTACAGAGATACCTAAGTTCACTAACTTTGTCTCCAGATTGCAAGATCAAGGTCCAATTCCTTATTTCCATGAAGAACTGCACCAGCTTGGCTGTCAGTCTGTCATAAATATAAAGGGAAGGGGTTAAGAAGCTCTGATACAGTACTATAAAATCCTCTTACCTGTAAGAGGTTAAGAAACTCCAGTAACCTGGATGGCACCTGACCAAAAGAACCAATAAGGGGACAAGATACTTTCAAATCTGAGAGGGGGGGGGAAGGCTTTGGTCTGTCTGTGTGATGCCTCTGCCGGAGACAGATCAAGAAAGCCAGCAATCCAACTCCTATAGAGTTAGTAAGTAATTTAGCTAGAAAATGCGTTGGATTTTCTTTTGTTTTGGCTTGTGAAATTCGCTGTGCTGGAGGGAATGTGTATTCCTGGGTTTTTTGCTTCTTTTTGTAACTTAAGGTCTTGCCTAGAGGAATTCTCTATGTTTTGAATCTGATTGCCTGTGAGATTATGTTCCATTCTAATCTTACAGAGTTGTTCTTTTATCTTTGTTTTGTTCTTCTAATAAAGTTCTGTTTTTTAAGAATCTGATTGGGTTTTTAGGGTCCTAAAAATCCAAGGCTTGTCTATGCTCATCTTGTTTATTCTCAAGCCTCCCCAGAAAAGGGGGTGTAAGGCTTGGGGGGATATTTTGGGGGAAGAAGTCTCCAAGTGGTCTCTTCCCTGATTCTTTTTTAAAATCGCTTGGTGGTGGCAGCATACCGGACCCAAGACACAAGAAAAAAATTTGTGCTTGGGGAAGTTTTAACCTAAGCTGGTAGAAATAAGCTTAGGAGGTCTTTTCATGTGGGTCCCCACATCTGTACCCCAGAGTTCAGAGTGGGGAAGGAACCCTGCCACAGCCCCACATGCCATACGGTGTCATATGCAGCTGACAAGTCCCATCAGGACAGCACCAACTATTTTGTCCTTCTTGAAGTCATCTTCAGTGTCTTGTGTTAGACAAGTGACTTGGTCTTGAGTACACAGTCTTGAAGACCATTGTCCTGGAGGTCACAATGTGTGAGTCAGTGTGGCCAGGTCTGGGTCTGATAGGATGGATAGAATCTTCTAGCCAGTTGCAGATGGAAGTGGGTATCCAGGAACATCGAGGAATTTCAAAAGAATCTATGACTGCTGACCAATTTAGTAGTCGGAGGGAGATGTCCTTGATAGTGAGGAATTACAGAGGAGGCAAGTTCTCTGAAGTGCTTACCTCTTCCTTCCAGCATCGCTCAGTCGTGCCTGGATTTAAACTGCTCCTCATCCAGGTTCTGAATTTGGGTAGCATAAAGAAAGCTGGGAGATGGCACTCTTTGCCTTTGAGCGAAAGGAGATATAGAAGGGGTTGGTGCCTGTGTATTACTGATGCTGCAGCCCATCTTGTCTCACCAGCTTTCCCAGTGGCTTTGTACAAATGTTGAATAATATGGGGGATTGGACTAAGCCTTGCAGCACACTGCAGATGAAGGCTTTGGAAGATGGGGAACCAGCTATCCATAATAACCCTCTGAAATATTCCAGGGCATTTTTGTTATTCCCACAGCATCTTGGAGGCAGGAAAGGAGCATCTGGTGATCAGTAATATCAAGTGCTGCAAAGAGGTCCAGCAGGAGTCATATGGATATGTTTCCCTTGCCTCTGGGCCGGGGGAAGTAATTCAACAGAGCAACAAGTACCGTCTCTCTATTGTGCTCTGGCCTGAAGCCTGACTGAGAGGGATCTAGGACATTGGCAGCTGACAGATGGCACGAGAGAGAAATTTTTGGTAACTTCTCAACCAACTTGCTTAGAAAAGGGAGGTCAGAGACAGGACAGGCTTATGCTAACATAGTTTAGAATCTGATTTTTCTGGTCAGGACAGACCAGGCAAAACTCTGCTTGTAAGCAATATTGTGTCTAAGCCCAGTCTATAACATGGCTTCGGAATGATTGTACCTAGTCTACAATCACCCGAAGAAAGTAGGATTTAAGCTGTGTATAAAACCAGTCTGCTAACATGACTTTAATTGACAGTAAGGGCTTAGATCTCCATGAAGCCATAGATAAATTGGGAGACACCCAGATGGGAGATTAACCAAGCATATTGCAATTAGGAATATCCCGGAATCCAAGTCTATGGATGCAGCAGTTTTAGGTTAAACTGCTCTTACTCTAGCAACCTATCTTGTTTTGTTATATCAGACGCGGGGTCTGATCTTGCTAAGTGCTGAATGGCCTCAACTCCACTGACTTCAGTGTGAGTTTATAGCATTGAATACCTCACAGTGTTGCTCCCAAAGTTTCTTGCAATACATCTAATGTGACTGATAGCTAAAGCTACAATTTTGTCAAGAAATTTTTTTTAGTAAATTTCCCAGGGAAAAATAAGTCACAGAAAGGTCATGGGTAGTTTTTGCTACATCAACATACACAATAATATAGTGGGGTACAGTGGCTGAAAGGTGAGAGAGGAGAGCAAGCCCACCCTGCACTCACCCTAGAGCAGTGGCTCCTGTCCCCTGGAGTTGGGCCCCGCTCCCTCATGTGAGCGTTGCAACCTGGTGCATGGGGACACAGCACCAATCAGGTTTGCCCATCTATCCCATGTAGATGGAGACAGAGGGGCAGATGGGTCAAACCTGAGGGATGCTAACCAAATATGTTTTTACCACAATTTCTAAGATTTCACAAACTCTACTCAATCATTTATGTGATCTTGTGACAAAATCATAGCCCTACTGATACCTAACACATGGTGCAGCTCTTCTTCCTGCCACCCACCACTCCAGATTCTGGTTGTATGGATAATACATGTCTCTCAAAACCTACAGATCTTTCCAGCCTGTGTTGTAGTCCACTTTTGGGGACTGCTGACTAGGTGAGGAGTGAGAATTCCTATTTGTTCTCTGCATAGTGGACTCCCTCCAGAAAGTGAGAGCTGTCTGAGTGAGAAACTAGCTAGCCAAGCTTCAAATGGAAACCAGCTAGGCATCCCTACACCTTTACAGCTACGTCCAGTTTGAGAGCTTTGTTCTGTCAGCGTGGTGAGCCCTCTTTGTTCATTTAAAAGAAAAAAAAGGAAGAGTGGGGATGTTCAAATCAAAATCTGTAAAGGTTAATTTTCTGTTTCCCAAAGCAATGGCAATTATTTACTGTGAACCATTCAGAGCAGGGTAAATATCAAGTTAGTTAATAATTATTGCTGGGGACCAGTAGCACCTTTTCACCTTTCCCTACCCCTCCTTGAGCCTATAAGAAGAACTTGCCAAATCTCTGCCTCAGATTCAAAGGAGCGTGGGGGAGAAGTGGTAAAACTATTTTTGTGTCTTCCTCCATCCTTGCTCTCCCTCAGATTAAAAGCTAAATAACCATATTTAGCTTTTAGATGATGTAAAATTCCTGAACTTATCTGCTTATAACAAACATACATACATTTGTAAATCTCAGTACAGTAGATAAAATAGTGTTTAAAATGTGTCTGCATATTTGCATACTTTGAATAGTATACACAGAAATTACAGATCTATATGGAATACATATACACACAAATATAAAATACTCACACAGTTGATAAATACAATGTCTTTCCTACATCAGATGTAATTTAGCAACAGTAATGACTTTGGAATGATGATGGTGTTATAACTCAATTAAAATGTTTTTAACAAAACTGCCTCAAGTGGGCTGCAAACAGCTGCAGACCACTCACTCCAATCTCCAACAATTGCCGCAATAAATATAGCCCTGTCATGTATGTTTTTTCTTTCATGAATGATAAAACACAAAAAAGGCTTTATTTTTGTTCCTTTTGTTTCCTTTTCTCCCTCAGACGATCCACGTCGCCATTGTTTGTGCTGGGTACAACGCCAGTCGGGATGTTGTCACGCTTGTCAAATCAGTCTTATTTCACAGGTAAAAGTGGCTTTCTCTTCTTGTATGTTGTGTGTCTGAGTCCAACAAAATAAGCACTTGCTCTTTCTAAACTCTCCCTTCGGGGGAGATCAGCTCTCCTTGCCAGGCTACAGCAAGTAATCCTGTTTGTTTGGAAACAAGACAGGTTGGGATTTACATCTAACCCGCACTGTTCCAGGAGTAGTTTACAACTCCTCCTTCATGCAGACTTCTGTAGTGGGCTCATGGATCAGTGGTCCAGTCAGTTACACCCAATACATTATGGGAGCATAGGGACTTTGTCTGTTTATCTGTACTATAAAATGCCTAGCACACTTGAGTGATGTAAAATAACAATATAATACTCATTAGGCCTAGGTCTAATAGTTTATGGCACAGGTGTAGATTTATATACAAACACGGTGATTATGTTGCCCCAGCCTATAGTTTACACCATATTTTTACAAAGTAGACCTGTTACCGTACACAATATACTCACCAAGGTCTAGATTGTGCACTCCTATGTCTTCAGTGAGCACATGGTATTCACAATCTGACCTTAGCACATCAAGTGCAGTTAGAGCTAGTAGAGGGTGACCGTGTTTGAGACTGAAGAAGAAATGTCCAATCGCCAAAAGAAATGGCACTCCTAGAATATTGGCATTGTGTGTAATGGTGTGTACTCATCTTATGTTCACTGGTCATCTTGGTGAGGGACAACAAAAAGGTGTGTCTACGCTCTGAATGGTGTGTAGAGTACAGATGCTGCATGCCTCAGCTAGCCAGGGTATAAATAGCAATGTAGATGGGGAGGCATAGCTTAGACGAGTAGAGTGCCCTACAAGCCTGAACCTCCCCAGGGTCTATACCCTGCGTGACTCTCCACATGCCCAAGCTGTGACTCCCACGTCTACACTGCTATTTTTAGCAGTGTAGTGTCCTGCTTCCTCCTCACCATGATGAAAGTCTTTCCCCACTGCCTCTACACTGCCAGAGCCTTTCACTGTGGCATATTGCTACACATCGCAGTATCAAGTGTGAATGCAGCTTGCCATTCGCTGTGGAGTATAGCTAAGCCTGTAATGTCTGTACTCCACAAACCGCTGTAAGTGTACATGTAGTGAAATGTTTTCCTGGGGGTGGGGAGGGGAAGGGGTGGAAAGGGTGGAGAGAGATGATCAACCTAAATCAGACTAAGTAGGTTATCAAAATGTGCTAAGAATGAATACTTTGCCCTTACTCATGGTCAATGTTACACCTGGCACCAGGAGTGGTCCCATTGAAGCCAGTAGGCATGATTCTTCACTGCCTTGCAGCTTGTGTAGTCACTTATTACCAGTGTAAAGTGAATGTAAAATACTCCTAAATTAGAAGGGTGGTGTGAGCCCTACTTAGTACAGCTGTAAATGACTGCACAAAGTGCAAGGCAATAGAGAATCATGTCCAGTGAGACCATTTGTGGAATACTCAATGTGAACAAGGGTATCAAAATGTGACCCTAAGGGTATGTCTACACTGCAGTTGGGGGTTTGATTGCAGCACATGTAGAAATACTAGAGTCAGCTTTGGTCTAAGATAGATTAAATGTTAGATCATGGACACCAGCTGCTCTAGTATGTACCCAGGGTCCCAGGTGGGGAGAGCTAGCCGCTGTAGCTCTCTGAGCTTCTGAGACTTCACTGTCTTTATTGCCTGAGCTAGATGTGAGTTAGCTAGATCACAGCTAGCTCGGGTATGTCTATGTGTGCTGCAGTGACACCTCCCAATTACAGTGTAAACATTCGCTTACAGTGACAGTAGTAGAAGAATCCCGGGCTTATCTATACACATAGTTGAACTGGTTTAACTTAGGGTGTGACCTTAAATTTAAACTTGTGAAAAATGCTGTATTGACACTATTTCACTTTAAGTCAGGCTTATTTCAGTTTAACTTAAGTTGATTAGGAACAGGTTCAAGCTAAACTATTAAACTGAAATGTGTGTGTCTACACAGGGGTTTTCAACAGCTTGACTATTGTCTATTATTGATTTTAAGGAGTACTGTGGAAAGGGATCTGGGGGTCATAGTGGACCAGAAGCTAAAGATGAGTCAACAGTGTAACGCTGTTGCAAAAAAAGCAAACATCATTCTGGGGTGTATTAGCAGGAGTGTTGTAAGCAAGACATGAGAAGTAATTCTTCCACTCTGCTACGTGCTGATTAGGCCTCAACTGGAATACTGTGTCCATTTCTGGGTGCCACATTTGAGGAAGGATGTGAACACATTGGAGAGAGTCCAGAGAAGAGCAACAAATTATTAAAGATCTAGAAACCATGACCTATGGGGGAAGATAGAAAAAATTGGGTTTGTTTAGTCTGGAAAAGAGATTGGTGGGGGGACAGGGGACGGAGAGGGGAATGATAAGTTATCAAGTACATAAAAGATTGTTACAAGGAGGAAGGAGAAAAATTGTTCTTCTTAACCTCTGAGGATAGGACAAGAAACAATGGGTTTAAACTGCAGCAAGGGAGGTTTAGGTTGGACATTAGGAAAAGCTTCCTAACTGTCAGGGTGGTTAAGCAAGGGAATAAATTGCCTAGGGAAATTGTGGAATCTCCATCATTGGAGATTTTTAAAAGCAGGTTAGACAAACACCTGTCAGGAATGGTCTAGATAATACTGCCATGAGTGCAGGGGACTGGACTAGATGACCTCTTGAGGTCCCTTCCAGTCCTATTATTCTAAGATTAAAAACTGCCTGTTCCCTAAGCTTTTGGAGAGAACATAAAGAGGAAAGAATGGCCCCATTCTCCTATTATTTGTTTGTTTTTTGCACTGACATATAGGGAACTTTAGAAATAATTTTGTTGTTGTTGTTTTTACAGACAATGAGGGGCAAGTCAGGCTTGTTTCCTCCCTTAGTTCTCTATTTCTAGGATCACTGGAAAGTAAAAGCAAGTTAGCAATCATAGATACATTTTCCTGCTGCTATAAATGAAATTAAACATTGAAATTGTTGCAGAAAGGAATGCCAGTAAAAACAGCTTGACAAGTTTAAGAAGATGTTTGAGATGCAAAGAATGACAGAGATCTTGAACTCTCAAATTAACTCCTTTACAGCTAAGTGTTCTCCATGGGGTATAGTTATTACTGTACATAAGTTTTAATTACCATCCAGTATTGACTTGTAACTCCTACTTAGAAATTAGATGTCACTCATATTATTTAATCTAGAAATAGAGTGGGTTTTTTTGACTGTCTATCCTGGTTAGTTTAGTTACCATCAATTCCCATTCTCATAGCTTTCATGTTATAATTTATGGCCCCAGTTCTTCAGACACTTATGCATGTGCTCAACTTTGAGCATGTGAACAGTTTCACTAAAGTAAGTGGGGCTACTTAACTTAGAGATAAGTACATGTGTGTTTGCATGATTGTTCATGGATGTATTGGTTGCTGTGTTTGACATGTCTTTGTATGAGGTGCATTTAGCTTATGAAAGATCTAGTAAAGAACTACTTTTAACAGTATTCTAGGTAGTTCAAGAATATTTATGGGAATAAGATTTGCAGCTCGGGACAGTTGATATGTGTTTCTAGGGCAGGCCACAACTTCACAGTATTAGAAACATGGGTGCTTTTGAAATTTTACCCTAAGTCCCATTTTCAAAAGTGACCTGGCACTTAGGAGCCTAAGTCTTATTGAAAGTCAGTAGGAACTAGACTGCTCAGTCACTTTTGAAAATGGGACTTAGAGGTGCTCTAGAAACATTTGTCTCATCATCTTATGCATTAAAAATGTCTGATGGATTGAGTTAGTGTCTTCACCTTGGGAAAATTACTTCTAAATTTATCTTAGATCTAGGGTGATCATACATCCCATTTTGGCCAGGACAGTCCCTTTTTTAAGTTCTGTCCTGGCCGTCCTACCTTTTTTTTTTTTTTGGCCGAAGTGGGCATTTGTCCTGTTTGCTGTTGCCAAGTAATAATCAGTTGCCAAAAGCAGATGGGATTAATGCCCACTTTTGCCAATAGATGTGTGACCCCTAGTGGGGCGTGGAGGAACATGTGGGGCTGGGGGGGCAGCAACGCCAGCCCCACCTGGGAGGAAGGGCTCAGGAAAGTAGCTTGGGCCAGGCTGGCCCCACATGGGCAGGCATCAGGGGCACTTGGGCCTCCTTGCACATGGGGAGGAGAGGGGGGCCTTGGGCTGGCCCTGCATGGGTGGGTGGTAGGGTGGCTTGGGCCAGCCCCTTGGACATCCAATTTTCCCTTTGGGAAAATATGGTCACTCTACTTAGATCACAAATGAAATGAGTTGGATGGTCTCAACCAAGTCCCTATTAGAAAATTATCCACATCACAAACCATCCATATAGTCTGGCATAATTAGCAATTCAGATGACCACAGCGGGAGAGTAGGAACACAGCAGGTCAGGATTGAGGGCTGACCGAAGCTTCCCCCCATGCAGCACAGTCAATGCCTGTTTTTCATAGCCTGCAAACTCCATGCTACTCCAATTCTGCTGAGTTGCCCCTGAGAAAAGTGTGTCAATTACATCAAACTGTGCTAAAAGCTCTTGTGATTTTGTGGCATGAATGTATGTTTTCTGATTCAGCTCCTTTTTACTGGGGAATGAGGTACCGTTTTGAACCTAGGTGTTCCTATAAGGAAGACATCCGCTAATATCACTGTACCATCTACCTCCTTCTCTTCCCACTCCCTGGTGCTTGAATACAAAAATAGTTTCCAAACTGCCTGGATAAGTAGCTTCGCTTGTGTCCCATGATCTGTATGGTATGTCTGGAATCACAAACTTGCTGTTTTAATAGCTGGCAGAGAAAGACCCACAGAGAGATAACATGCTCAATATGCAAGATTTTCTGCATGTTCAAGCAGGAGAGAGGGGATAGCATGCTCCATCTTCAGAAGCTCCTGTTGTCTACATTCTTAATGACCCAGCATGCCTGCTGTCTTTTGTCTTTCTTTAGTGCACTCCAGCTCAAAGGTAGGGATATAATAAATATGTTAATGCACAGGAGGGAGGATGATTAGACTGACATGACATCCTTTTCTCAGAAAATTGCCACAGACTGTATAAGGCAGTCTAGGGACCTCTTTTGTATTAAAATACACAGTGACACTCTAGCTGAAGCATCCTTTAATTACTAAATTACAATGAAACTCTGATAAAAGCATGTGTGACATCCGCATGAATGCCAGACAAACTCATTGCAATCAAATCAGTGCTCTTACAACAAACACCAAATGAAATACAGCAGGAGGAGGGGGGACAACAAGAGCGTTTGCCTGGAAGAGGCCAAGCTCTCAGACAACAGGATGTGTTCCGGGGGTGTTCTAGGGCAAGGCTGAGGTGCATTAGCAGAGCTGCCTGAGAGAAGCTGCACAGTGTCTGCCCACATTATAAACAGCTGCACTTTCTTGCAATCTACACTCCTTCGGTTACATGGCACAATCCTTCAATTTTTCTTCATTGCTGGCAGTGTTAAATCTTGTGCCTGCTAGATCACGTCTGCCTGAAGATCAATAATCAGAAGAATCTAAAAAGGTCTTTGAAAACATGCTTGGATGCATGTACATTTCACTCTTTTACAAATATATTTGAGAGTGAACATAGTGATCATAAAAGTGCAGCATAACAACATTAGTTTAAAGCCAGGTGTAGAGCAAGCAAGCAAGCCTCCATCCCACCTTTCACACACATACAGCTCCTTCAATGCAACTCATCTCTGACTTGAAATGCCTGCTGCTAGTCAGATCCCACCCGTTCCCAAAAGCCTGTCAACCATGCTGAATTGTGTTGTGCATGAATGGGAAAAGAAGAAGACCTCTCCAAACCAAGTCAGACTTTGAAACTACAGCTGACGTGAAATTGTACTCACACCCTCTGAACCAACCGCTTGCGCCCCTCCCATTCCACCTGCATAATGCACCACGGAGACCTGTATGAACATTTCTCCAGATTAATAGCTCCTACTAACCATAAGGTCCTTTCTTTCCAGTCAAGCTAATCTTTAAAATGTATGCTTATTTCCAAGACAGCATTGTTTACATGCAGAGTACAATGTAATGAACCATGGCTTAAGTTTAAACTAATTTTCAGCTGAAAATATCCAATGTTTCCTTTTACCTCCCTCTGCACCCCAAAAAAGTTACTCCAGCTGTGACCTGACCAGGGAGTGCTGCTAAGGCATGGGTCTCTGCATAGATAGCCCTAGCCTCAGTTGATATTTAGGGGACCAGATCCCCTGCTTGCTTGTTCAGCAAGATGAGAAAGGGAGCCTTGCAGACCTTCCTGTCCCCTCTCTGTGCAGGTTTTAGAATTTGGCTCCTAATGAGAGGGGTTGTTTCTATGCAGGGTAGATCTGAGTGTCATGACTTGTGTGTTTCCACTAGCTAAAAATCAAGCTAAAGCTGTTACCCTGCATTTCATCTAGAAAAAAAGGTTAAATTTAGGAAACGTGTAATTAGCGTGCTAGCTAAACCAGACCTAAACTGGACTACTTTTACTAAACAAGACAAACCCTTTGGGAGATGCTATATTGCTAACCTTATGCCAGTCACACTTCTGAGTACAACGGACTCAGCCAGCAGCATGCATTAATTTTAAAAAAGTAAATAGACGTCCCAGCTTATTCATGGTGAGGATTATTTATAATGTTACTATCTTTCTACCAACTGGCCGGAGTCAAATGAGGGCTGTTTTCTTTTTAAATAATGGTACAAAGATAGAAAGTCCTTATGGTTTCTAAAGCAGCAGGAAACATGCAGAACACTAAAGCCATCACTAAATGGAGGAAAGGACTGGGAAAGAAAGTGCAAAGTAACTGATCATTGGGCAAAATGATCACTTCAGTATAAATATTTTACATCTACAGTAAATAATATTTAAAATAAAAAAAGACAAGGATCAGTGCAATAAAAACCTAGTTTACATGAAAATATTTTAAAGTTTTAATAAAGATTTTAATGTTCACAAATCCACAAATTTAAATTCTGCAGATGTGATGTATTATAAGGAATCTTCATCCATGGATAGCTTAAGGCCTCTCTAGTCCTATTTTATTCTGGTTCTATACCTCCCTCATCATCGTAGTATCTGAGCACGTTCCAGTAGTTCATTAAGTGATACGATTATTATAAATAAGTGTTTATTCTTGCTCTCAGCCAGGCCCCTGGGGATGGGAGGGGGAGCAATTGTGTGAGTAGGGTAGGAGTTTTGTTTTGTTTTGTGAAATGTACATGCTGCTGTGTGTGTGTGTGTGTTAGTGAAGGCAGGTTGAAGAAGTGTGCCTTGCACTTGGACCAGAAGGTGGTGGGGTTTGTGATGGTCCTGGCTTCTGGGGGAGTTCAGACCAGAGACTTGGACCAGTTCCCAAGAAAGCTGTCTCCTGAATCTGACTCAAGAATGAGGGACAGGCTCTTTAATTAACCTTGTTATTTATTTTGCATCTGGTAGTGCCTAAAGGCCCCAACCAGGTACATGAAACATGGAGTAGAAACATGGAGTAGAAGACAGTCCCTGCCCTGACAAGTTTGCATTTTAAAAGACAAGACAGACATACAAAAATAACAAAATAACTTTCCAAAAGCACATTACTTTGTAATTAGAGTACAATTTTTCCCAGTTTTTCCATACACATAACTATCTCACCCCCAACTTCCACCCTTTTCAGCTGCCACTTAAACTTCTTCACCGTCCTTGCCCACTGTTAGTGTCCTCCCCACATCAGCCTCATTTTGACAGATGGATGCCCCCCTCCCACTCCCCACACACAAACATCCCTCCAAACCACACATTGCCAAAAGTATGTGAAGGCCAGCTCTCAGCTGATTCCTCTTTCCACTGAGTGAGATGAAACCCTCTCTTTCAGATTTGTATACTTTTTGCCCAACGTTTCTCCATATTGGAAAAAGACCAGTCTAAGTGTTGGAATAGATTTCATTGATTCCAAAAGGTATATCAAAACATCATCAGAGTCTAATGAAATTTTACTTTGTGTGGAGTTGTTCACAATTCTTACAGCTAGTAGTTCAATGACACTGGCAAATACTAAAGGGGGAAGAGGACAGCTCTGCTTCATGCCTTCTGGTAATGAGAAGGATTCTGAGTTCAAACCATTGACTCTTACAGTGGAGTTGGGTTTATCATAGAGCTTTATGAACCCATTTCACAAACACTCCACAGAAACCCATAGCCTATAGACCAGGGGTTCTCAAACTGGGTGTTGGGACCCCTCAGGGGATCGGGAGGTTATTATGTGGGGGGTTGCAAGCTGTCAGCCTCCACCCCAAATCCAGCATTTATAATGGCGTTAAATATGTAAAAAAGCGTTCTAATTTATAAGTGGGGTCACACTTGGAGGCTTGTTATGTGAAAGGGGTCACCGGTACAAAAGTTTGAGAACCACTGCTATAGCCCTTGAAACGGTCCAGCCACCATATCTGGTCAAAGGCCCTGTCCCCAGGTAATGCCAATACAATAGCCTTAGAGTTTCAGAAGGAGTTCAGAGTGAGTCAGGATGCTGCTCCCTTCCACAAACGTCCATGTGTGCACAACACAAACCCCCACATCCAGTAGTTTAATGCCACTGTTGGGGGAAAAAAAGACTAGATTCAAAGTTGGATGGAATGACCTCCAGCAACGTTCTGTTACATTCAGGTTGGTTATTACTTTTTAAGTCTGGCTCAATTATTATCTATTGGATACAGTTCAGTTGTTGTGGTCTTAAGGGATTCTTGGTGGGGTTTGGTCATTGCTATGAACTATTTACAGTTTGGTCTAGTCTCTCAGGCCCCTATATACAAAGGATCTTAGGTGTCTACGTCTTTTTTATAGGTAGCACTGCAATATGCACAGCTCTTGCTTGGCTGCTGAATCCTGTAAATGCCTAAACTCACCTGGCATCTATGGCATTGCAGTAAAAGTTCCCTAGTTGCCTATCCTCCTGCTTCTGGGCATGCGTGAGACTGCCTCACTGTGGGCATCAGGATGCCTATCTTCTGCCTAATCCCCAGCGCAATCCACAGAGCCGGGGAAGTTGTTCCTGTGATTTTTCTAGGTGCCTAAAAGTGAGGCATTGCAACACCTAAATCTATGAGTAGATCCGGGCCTAATAGATTACATAATTAAATCACCTCACCGAAGACATGCCTTGGCCAGTATACCGTTTAGTTGTACCTGTCAATAGGTCACTGGGATCTGTATTCGGAACATAATTGTAAAGTCCCTATTTTGCCTCTGACCCATACTTTCCCTCCAGCTGAATCTTCACCATGATCTAACATCTTGAAAGAGATTTTTGAGTAGTACAGCTACTCCTTTTTTCCCAGGAGGAGCAAAACTAAAGAAAATGTCACCTACATACTTCTATTTAAGTTTGATACACATTGGGTCATTTGAATTAATATGAAATGCCACTAAACGTATGAATTTCTTTATATAAGAATTATGTTTTTCCTTTCTGTTGCTTTATTTCATCTATTAGTATTTGGTATAACTTTATTTTATTAGCTCATGGTTTAAAATACAGGGAAACTTTTTTCTCCCCTCAGTTTTACTCCTTTTCCAGTCCAATTTGAGTTATATGAATTAATGGCCCTGAAAGGCTACAAAACAAAAGCAACTGGGAGATATCTGCAAACATTACATTAGATGTCCAAAGTGAGGTCAACCTCAACTTCTTCTGGATAGAAGGGCCTATGGAATTTTCACTCTTACCAACACACCTTGACATATTCCCAAATTTGTGTGTCTGTTCCCAAATTTACTGCTTTTGTACTTTTTTCCCCTGGCTTTTTCTCTGCCAATGAAATGCTTTTCTTAATCTCTGTTCTCAGATTTTCTTGGCAAACTACCTGTTTTCTCTTACTGGGGAATTTAGATGACCCATGGTGTCATCTTCTCCTCTCGTGCTTGGTTAGTGAAGCAGACCTAGACATGTTACTGTTGCCACGTTGGTTTGCTAATGGGATACTCAGCAACTGGCAAGTGACTGAATTCCTTCTCCATTCTCTCCCTGCCCCAGGGCATGCTAAAGGTTAAAACACTCTCAATTCCTCTACACTGGGGACCACTATAGTTTAATTTGTTTGATGATGTTGAATTCAGATTGGGTGAGGTTAGGGCTCTGAAATTATTCCACCATCTTCTTGTACATCCACATGTTATTACTGCTAATTGTAGTCTTTATACCTCTTTCTCAAATGGGTGGCGTGATCCACATCCCCACTGAATGACTCCACTGACTTCAGTGAGTGTTGGCTCAAACCCCACATGCAGAAAGTTTGTGTCTGAAGCAGAACAAACTGTGTTGCTGACAGCTAATGTTACTATGATTGTATTTTTCTGCTGGAACATGTGCTATCATTTTATATCCTGTTCATTTTAAACACGTTCACGCTCTTTTGATTGACTGTGTTCATTGAGGAAAAACTGAATGCCCTTCCTTAGAGCAGAAAGGGAATGACAATAAAAAATGCACATTTTGTTCTCTGGGGCAGAGAATAGGGAAAGAGAAGACACTTGACCTTTTGGGTGAAACCAAAGCAAAGTAGAATGGACCATCTTAAACACGCATGGTCCTAAATATACATAGATTCCCCCAGTTCTTATTCACATTGCAGAATTTAGTAGCAACCATCACCTTCCCCAGCATCTGAAATTAAACGTTCCTCCATTGTGGATGAAAAATGTCCTTTGACAAGTGCACCCATTTACCTTTATAAATTCCACATAAGTGAGACTCCGTTATGCCTCCCAGGGGATCAAAAGAAGGTTGTGCTGATGCTAAGGGCTAAATGGACCATCTGTCTTCTTAGTGGCTTTCACAAATTCCCATCCCTCTTTGTTGATGGCGAAGTTGCCAGCCTATGGATAAATATGCAGTACCTCTTCTTACTACCAATCATTGCTAAATTTCACTGACAGGTCTCCATACTCCTAACACGGAAGTTGAATAAAGATCAGGCTGTTGCTCTCCCTCCCCCAAAGAGGGAAGTAAAGAAAGGTGAATTAACCAAAGAGTTGGTAATGTCACAGCTCCTATTGCAGTGAAAGTGTTCTGCAAGCTTTATCAAACCTTTCAACTCAGTTAACTCTGGTTAATCGCTCATCCTGTTTGGATGCATTTGATTTAGCCCAGCTCATATGAATCGTAGTGTGAATCTGAGTTGGACACATTTTTAAACAGAATTTTCTCTTTGTGTCTGGTTTCCTCCAACCCTTCCTTCTTTATGGGGGTAGGGGCATGAGGGGGTTTACAATACCCAGCCAATCAATTTCTTGAGGCCTTTCATTGTTACAGTAGCTGAGAGGCATTGGCTTGGGACGGCTAGCTCCAGGTTCTCCTAGCACTGATGACTAGGCCGTACCTAGGTTTGGCAGGATTCAATTTCAATTGATAAAGGTTGGTCGACGTTGATTTCAGTGGACACATTGCAATCAATGAAAAAAATCAATCCATTGTTGACCCACCTTGTGCCTGCAGGGATTGGGTGTTGCCAGCCCTGTGGCACATAGCGCCCTCTTTAGCCCTGCTGCCACGGATCTGCTCTCTCACTCACCAGCAGGCGGTGCTGGCCAGGACCCTGCTCTTACTTCTGTGACAGTGGGGTTGCAGAGGGCTCTCTGCATGACTGTGGGGCCACTGACACATGATCCCCGCAGGCGCAAGATGTGTGTAGAAGAGATGGCTGCGGTGCTGGTAGGGCGGAGTAGAGACCTCTGGTCAGAACTACGAGGAGGAGTGCGAGCCCCTGATAGGAGCCATTCAGAAGCCAGGTGGCTTTCCCCGCGGTTGGGGGCTCATCCAGGCTCCTGACACTCTGAAGAAATTTGCATTAAATTAACATTGATAAAAATCAGGGGGAAGGGTTGAAAATAAAAATTTGTTTTTTTTTCCCATTGAAATTTTAAAAAAAATGATTTTTTTCAAGCGTCACCGTACCTGTGTGTTTTGTGTGTGTACAGGCTCAATGGGACTGGAACACCACCATGTTTGGGGGGTTATTTTTGAACCTCTCTTCTACCTGCTTCCTGAGGGGCAAGTATTGTCGTCACACAGAGAGGCCACCAGGGTGACCCAGAAGGGTAAATCACCTTGTCAGTTCAGGTCCCCAAAGCGGACTATTATCCTTTAGAAGACTGAATTGGACTTTATAGGCCAGCTCTTCATCTGGTGTATGTAAATTAGCATAGTTCCATTGAAGTAAATAGAACCAAACCGATGCACATTCTGCTGAAAAGCTGATCCTGTGTTTTTGTGATTATTAATTAATGCATGTGGATTGTGGTAGCGCCTAGGAGCCTCAGCCATGGACCTGGACTCCATTATGCTAGGTGCTGTATGTTATGCTCTAGTAGAGTTGGGTAAAGTTTTGTAGATTTCGGTGTCCTTTGTTTATAATTGGAGCTTGGTTCAAAGGTTTCTATGTCTCCTTCTCTCCCTTTTTATACTAGGCGAAACCCTCTTCACTTCCACCTCATTGCAGATGCTATTGCCAAACAAATCCTGGCGACTCTCTTCCAGACCTGGATGGTCCCTGCTGTGCGCATAGACTTCTATGATGCAGATGAGCTCAAGGTAAAGAGAAACAAAACAAACTCAAGCCATTTTATTTTTTCTTTATTTCTACTTTATTTGTCTGGTTTTGAGGTAGCATTCTGATTGGCTGACAAGAATTCCAGCTTGTGTGTTTGAGAACTCAGTCAGAACTAATCAGAACTCTTTTTGTGTTGCCCAGAGCAGTACAGCTACCACAATGTGTGATTAGTGCCACATCTAGTCCAGGAGCCTTAAAATCTACCTGCCTTGCAGAAGATTCCTTGTCCTTCGAGGTGAATTACATTGAATAACATCACTTCCCTGTAAACGCGACACAGCTTTCTTGTACAACAGATGGAATTTTAAGCCTCTCGTACCGTAAGCACTCGGCCTCCTAGTACTCCTGCGGCATGTGTGCTTGTCTACGCTGGGACCCCCGTCTTACTTCTGTGACAGTGGGGTTGCAGCGGGCTCTCTGCATGACTGTGGGGCCACTGACACATGATCCCCGCAGGCACAAGGTGTGTGTAGAAGAGGTGGCTGCGGTGCTGGTAGGGCGGAGTAGAGACCTCTGGTCAGAACTACGAGGAGGAGGAGAAGTGCAAGCTTGTAAGGCCTTGTCTACACTGCGGGGGGAGATCGATCTAAGTTACTCAAATTCAGCTACGTGAATAACGTAACTGAAGTTGACGTACTTAGATCTACTTATCGCGGGGTCCACACTATGCGATGTCAACTGGAGACGCTCTCCCATCGACACCCCTTGCACTTCTCATTCAGGTGGAGTACAGGAGTCGACGGGAGAACGATCTGCGGTCGATTTAGCAGGTCTTCACTAGACCCGCTAAATCGACCGCTGATGCATTGATTGCTGATTATCAGTCCCCCAGTAAGTGAGGACAAGGCCTTAGGTTATGATTTTGGCATGGAGGTCACAGTGTTCATGGTAATCATGAATTTTAATAACGTTTGAGACCCCCACAGTGGCAGCTCCTTTGGGCCTGGCTCTCCGCTCCAAGTGTGTGTCCTGGTCCATGTGGTTGCAGCACCACTTAGGTTTGACACATCTGCCCCTCCTTAGATGGAGATGGAAGGGTGTACGAGCCAAACTTGATTGTTGTTGCAACCTAGCACCCAAAGTCACAACACCCAGAACAGGAAGCCAGGCTCAGCCCTGCGGAACACTGTTACGGGGTGAATGCAGAGTGGGCTTGTTCCTCCTCTCCCACCACTACCTTGGGCTCTGACCTTTTCGTCACTGGGATTTTTCCCTGTACCACTGCCATGAAATTGACTAAAAATGTGCATGACAAAAATCATAGTCATAGTCTGAGACATCCAATGCTTAATTTGTGCCAGGGCTGAACCCTGTCACCTCAAGGCTTGGCAGTCTATAGCCCCAGCACCTCCAGGCTTGTCTCATCAGTTATGAAAGTAAAAAATTTGTTTGAGCCCCAGCACCTGATTGCTTGAGCCCTGGCACCTCTTTCATTACAAATTAAGCAGTGGAGACAGCACACATTCTGTGGTGTATTGATAATTTTTCAGAAATAATTTGCTGTTTTGTCTGGACTGTCTTTCAAAAGGAATAATTAGGAGTTGAGGAAGGCTCTGTCAGTGTAAAAAAAAATAAATAAAATACTTATTTAAGTAATTATCTTTCCATAGCACTTACGAAGTTTTAATTAGATCACAGAGGTTCAACACTGAGTTTCAGGGGTGCATGTTTTTCAGCTGTGCAGGTAGATCTCGCTATTCAAAATTTAGGATTTGGAGATGGTGGCAGTAATTTGTATAGCATATCAATCTACTCATTGCTAAACTTGACCAAGACTCTATAGAAAGGGGAAAAACAAATTTTCGCAAATTGCTGTGCTAATTAAGGTAAAATAAAAGCACACCACTTGCTAGGATCTCGAGAACGAAATGTTTTGGAAAGATGGTAAAAGTGAAGGATGATCCTTGAGAAAAATACTTTGTTCATTGCTGTTTTCATTATTTTAACATATTTTCCACATGAAGCAACAGGCAGATATCAACTTGGGTAGCTAGGTACCTACCTTAGTGCTGTGAACATTCAGTGCAGAGAAGGATGTTGTGGTTTCTATATATGTATATTATATGTACCCTACAGTAGACGGTAGGGCATAAACAGAACTTGTTCAGTGTCTCAGTTTGGCAAGATTGATCTGCTAGTCCTTTCCTCATTATCCCTTGGGTCTGTTCCAAGCTAGTTAGGTCAAAGGTAACAGAGAGATCTTAGGTGGTGCAATTATTGATATGTACAAAAAGTAGACCATCCCAATACAGTCACCCATACTTAAAATGTATTGTATTACACAAGCAGTTTCACTGATCTCAGGGAGCCTAGTCACAGAGTATGAAATAATACTCAACATGGGTGAATGTGACAGCACAGAACCAGACCCTGTGACTGCAAAGAGTCATTGATATCAGTGGAGTTTTAAGGGGTGGGTACAACACATGACACACATAATGCTGAATCTCATCTGGATCCTCCTGCAAATTTCAGCCAAGTTTGCAGTAGGATGTACCAACATGTTTCTGAGGAAGAGCAGGTTGAAACTTAGAATATTCTATGGAACAGAAATTCCAAAACGTTTTTGTTTCAGAAACATCAAAACATTTCAGTTTGATTTTTTCCTAAATGAAATGGAGCAGCCAGCTGCTTCCCAACTCTAGAAGACTCCTCGGGCTGCCCCTCAGAGTTGGGGGGTTCCCCTGCAGAAAGCAGGGAGCCTGAAAGCCCTGAGAGTCTTGGCTATAGGACAGGGAGTAAGGAAGCCCTGAGAGCACCATCCTGAGCTTGGGCTTCCAGGCACCCTGCTGCAGAGCAAGGAGCCTAGACTGGGAGCCCCCCCAGCTAGAGCTGGACTGCCAGGCAGCCTGGCAGCTTTGCGGTTCCTTACTCTGAGGTAGTCAGCATGGCAATGCTGTCTGGAAGCTGTGTGTCCCGGCAGTGTGAGCTCCCCAGCAGCCTGCCAGGTTTCCGATGGAACCCTGCTTTGTGTTTCCACAGAAGTTTGTTGAAACCAAAACATTTCTGCAGAACATTTGGTTACAACAAATTGGCATTTTCTGGAGGGGGCAACAAAAGGCTACTCTGATGGTTCTGAGGTAATCTCGGTAGTAAATTTGGCATGACTTGTTTGGGTTTGTTTTTCACACGTACTCGTGAGAACCTTATTACCTTGGTCAGTATTAGGAAAGTGTCTGCGGGTTGTGGAATAATTTGCTACCAGTTGTACCATTATCAGAAATTACATATGCACGATATAGTATGTATTATGTTTGCTTTTGATGACCCTCTACTGTTCCATTGAAATCATTCAGTTCCTATGTAAGTCACAATTGCTGAAGTTTAGATGTTTTCAGTCTCTGCCCCCTTACAGCCAGCTTTAAGATGCTGTTAAGTACCTTTTTTTATAATTTTCCTTGTATTCACTGTGTGTTGTAGCACCATGTTAGCAGCTCAGAAATGAAAATTTTCTGTCTTTGTCCTTTCTCCATTTGGTAAACAGGGACATACACACCCATTGTTCCTAATAGAGCAGTAGTTAGGAGTTTTTGTTTACTTCATCCACAATGCTTCCACAAGCCTTTTCACAAAGTCCTGAGAATAGTCTTTGGTTCTTGACTGCTTCTGCTGAGCCAGCAGAAGGGGGTTGTTTTGCCTAGGTCCTATATAAATAGTGTCTTTTGAGATGAATTTCTCAGCATTGGAATGTTTGTTTTCAGATAGCTGTTTAGGATTCAGAGGACACTCCCTACCAGATTATATACTTTAAAAAAGTAGAATTTGGGGCTTAGAATATTTGGCAGGTTCTAAAATGTATATTATTTTCCTTAGAGTTACAGCAAGTAGTGTCCCAGAGGAAGGGAGTGAAAATAAGGCTGTTGACTAGATGACATCTCTGTCAAGGTTTTTGGGAAGCTTGCAGGCCTACGCTGCAAGAAGAAGGGGAAAAAAAGAAGGCAAAAACCACTGATTATCCAGATTTTCTACTCCCAACAATCCCACAAATCTGGTTTCATCCTGCTACTGTGAATACTTCAAATGCTCCTTTTTAAATCTTGAGCGCAGCGATTTGACTTCGTAATGTGGCACAGCTGTGTATATGGTTTCTATTATACATCTATTCCTCCTTCCCCTGAGCCTTTTCCTTTTAAGGGATGATAAAGAAAAAGCAAACAAAATAGAGATCTCAGACCCATGAAAATAGAATCTGTGTCAGAGAAACTCTGTGGAAATGGATGCCCACCACTAGCCTTATATTATTTAATATATGGATTTACTTCTGTCCTATGCTAATCTGGAGTTGTTTGTTACAAATTTTTAACATTAGACACCCTAAATCAGGAAATTCAGGTTATGAAAAATGTTTATGGTTAATACAATCCTACCATGTTAAACTCCCTGTACTGTTTTCGTTCCTTTGTCTTTCATTGCTACAGAGTGGGTTTAAGTAAACTAGTTTTTGAAGGCCATGTCTCTTCCCAACAAACTAGTTGGGAGGGAATCTGTGTCCACTAAAAAATGGATGGTAATTCAAAATCTGGAGCACAACAGAGCCTTTGTTATGCTCCCAGAAGTTCTATTCATACATACTCGGTAGCCAAAGTGCTACTTCCTCTGTCGTCCCAATTTCTCTGTTGTACAAACCAGTCCATGCAAAATAATAAATTAAAAATACAAATATTTTCAATCATTATTTAGACCCTGAATTTTCGTAAAAACTAAGATAAAAGCATATTGAATGTGGGTCTTGAGATTTCTTCTGTTCAAAACAAGACTTGCAATGAAACAAAGGAGAATCCAGCAAGGCAGACCAGAAATGACAGGAATGTCAGTTGTATGGATGGCTTTTGCTGCTCCTGGAGAAGACTTCCAGAAATATCCATGTGCCTACAGTCTTGTTGCTAGAAGTGGGTGAGTAGACTATGAGCAGCCTTCCCTGTAATCTTGTCTCTGGAAGGGGAGCAGGCCATCAGAAAAGCAAGACGAACTGCTACAGCAGAGCTTTGTGTCATGGAACCTTGCTTTTTTTTAAATGTTGTGAGTCAATTTGAGACTTTGAGTACAGCATTTCCCCGCAGAGTTCTGCCAGTATACCCCAGTGCTGACCTGCAACAACCCCTAATACTCCTGCCTGGGCTATATCCTGAGCAAAGACTGCTAACTGTGCTGTGTTGTGATAATAGAATTTTTAGGCTGTTCACAGGCGTAAATTCAGAGACTCCCAAACCAATTGTTACCAGTCCCAAGTCAGAAATTGAACCAGAGTTTCAAAAGTAAAGGCTTGTGCCCTGCCCACTATACCAATTAATACTACCTACTGGCGCTGGGATTGACCTGCTTGGGATCTTTGGAGAGCTTTTATTCATTTTTGTACCTTATCACAGTAGAAATTGTGAGCACCCTTTGGGGCTCCTTCTGTTATGGAACCAAAGGGAAATCAGTGCCCTCATTGCACCTTCACTGGTAAGCTACTCTTGCCATTCTCTTTTTTCATGCATAGACTGAGTAAATAATGAGCCAAGCCTCCCCATCACCACCATACATGCACTACACACACGTGCGCACCATACTTTTTTCTGAAAGTTCAACAGCAATAGACTCCTCTTTGGTATTCCATACTTCAGTTTTGCCATTATGGTACCAAGACACTCAGCATCTCAAGCCAAGAACTTTACCAGGGGATGAGAAAAGACATATGACTGTACCTGAGATTTTTCCAGAAAAAATAATCCAGTTTTATGAAAATGATCCAAACTCACACGCTGTGAAAGAGAAAGTGCTAAGAAATGACTGCTGCATACGTGGTGCTTTCCAGTACTGGAGCTGCATTCTACCGGAGCTTATTGCTTTTGCCTCAGGGGCCTGCTGTATTGAACACTTTTTTTTTTCTTCTCTCAAATGTAACTATTCTAGTAGATCCCTGTTCTTGGATTTATTCTCCTAGTGCATGACTCAGAGGGAACGCCTATAATATAGTTTGAAATGTGAAGCTGTTTGTCTCTTCAATGAATGGTGTGTACCTCCTATAACTCCTGATAAGAGATAAAGGTCAGCCCTTTTTCAGCCATCGGTTCTTTTCTTGCCACTAATGGGTGAGGAGCTGGAAAGAGAAATATTAGCCATGTTTTCTGGATCTTGTAGACTGTTACATGTGTCTAAGGGATACCTCCCTGTCACATTAGTGATAGTGGGATGGCATTTCACAGTTCAAGGTATTTCTTTTGGGGACTGGTATTAGTCTCCATGTTTTTACAAAATGTTTAGTGGATTTACAAAGAACTGGAGTGCATATATTGCCATGTCCAACTGATAGGCTGAGCTAAGATGGCAGACTGGAAGGAATCTAAGTAAAAGCCTAAACCACTACCAGGGTCCTGAAGTTGTTAGAAAGCATCATAAAGTGCTTGGTCCTAGCTTGTTTCTGACAAACAACTGCAATATATAGAAGCACTGCAGACATGGATATTTCCCTTTCCCTTCAAGAGTCCAAGGGTATGTCTACACTACGGAATAAGGTCGAATTTATAGAAGTCGTTTTTTTAGAAATCGGTTTTATTTATTAAAAAATGTCCCCACAGAAAATGCTCTAAGTGCATTAAGTGCATTAACTCGGCGGAGCGCTTCCATAGTACCGAGGCTAGAGTCGACTTCCGGAGCGTTGCACTGTGGGTAGCTATCCCACAGTTCCCGCAGTCTCCGCTGCCCATTGGAATTCTGGGTTGAGATCCCAGTGCCTGATGGGGCTAAAACATTGTCACGGGTGGTTCTGGGTACATATCGTCAGGCCCCCTTTCCCTCCCTCCCTCCGTGAAAGCAAGGGCAGACAATCATTTCGCGCCTTTTTTCCTGAGTTACCTGTGCAGACGCCATACCACGGCAAGCATGGAGCCCGCTCAGGTAACCGTCACCCTATGTCTCCTGGGTGCTGGCAGACGCTGTACGGCATTGCTACACAGTAGCAGCAACCCCTTGCCTTGTGGCAGCAGACGGTACAGTACGACTGGTAGCCGTCATCGTCATGTCCGAGGTGCTCCTGGCCACGTCGGCTGGGAGTGCCTGGGCAGACATGGGCTCAGGGACTAAATTTGGAGTGACTTGACCAGGTCATTCTCTTTAGTCCTGCAGTCAGTCCTATTGAACCCTCTTATGGTGAGCGGGCAGGCGATACGGACTGCTAGCAGTCGTACTGTACCATCTTCTGCCAAGCAGCCATGAGATGTGGATGGCATGCAGTCCTTCTGCACCGTCTGCTGTCAGCCAAAGATGTAAAAGATAGATGGAGTGGATCAAAACAAGAAATAGACCAGATTTGTTTTGTACTCATTTGCTTCCCCCCCTCCCCTGTCTAGGGGACTCATTCTTCTAGGTCACGCTGCAGTCACTCACAGAGAAGGTGCAGCGAGGTAAATCTAGCCATGTATCAATCAGAGGCCAGGCTAACCTTCTTGTTCCAATAAGGACAATAACTTAGGTGCACCATTTCTTATTGGAACCCTCCGTGAAGTCCTGCCTGAAATACTCCTTGATGTACAGACACCCCCTTTGTTGATTTTAGCTCCCTGAAGCCAACCCTGTAAGCCGTGTCCTCAGTCGCCCCTCCCGGCGTCAGAGCAACGGCAAACAATCGGGCATCTGAGAGTGCTGTCCAGAGCAGTCACAATGGAGCTCTCTGATGGGGCTAAAACATTGTCGCGGGTGTTTCTGGGTACGTATCGTCAGGCCCCCGTTCCCTCCCTCCCTCCGTGAAAGCAAGGGCAGACAATCATTTCACGCCTTTTTTCCTGAGTTACCTGTGCAGACGCCATACCACGGCAAGCATGGAGCCCGCTCAGGTAACCGTCACCCTATGTCTCCTGGGTGCTGGCAGACGCGGTACGGCTTTGCTGCACAGTAGCAGCAACCCATTGCCTTCTGGCAGCAGACGGTGCAATACGACTGGTAGTCGTCCTCGTCGTGTCTGAGGTGCTCCTGGCCACGTCGGCAGGGAGCGCCTGGGCAGACATGGGCGCAGGGACTAAATTTGGAGTGACTTGACCAGGTCATTCTCTTTAGTCCTGCAGTCAGTCCTATTGAACCGTCTTATGGTGAGCGGGCAGGCGATACGGACTGCTAGCAGTCGTACTGTACCATCTTCTGCCAGGCAGGCAAGAGATGAGGATTGCTAGTAGTCGTATTGTACCATCTTCTGCCAGGCAGGCAAGAGATGAGGATGGCTAGCAGTCGTACTGTACCATCTTCTGCCGAGCAGCCATGAGATGTGGATGGCATGCAGTCCTTCTGCACCGTCTGCTGCCAGCCAAAGATGTAAAAGATAGATGGAGTGGGTCAAAAGAAGAAATAGACCAGATTTGTTTTGTACTCATTTGCCTCCTCCCCTGTCTAGGGGACTCATTCCTCTAGGTCACACTGCAGTCACTCACAGAGAAGGTGCAGCGAGGTAAATCTAGCCATGTATCAATCAGAGGCCAGGCTAACCTCCTTGTTCCAATAAGAACGATAACTTAGGTGCACCATTTCTTATTGGAACCCTCCGTGAAGTCCTGCCTGAAATACTCCTTGATGTACAGACACCCCCTTTGTTGATTTTAGCTCCCTGAAGCCAACCCTGTAAGCCGTGTCGTCAGTCGCCCCTCCCTCCATCAGAGCAACGGCAGACAATCGTTCCGCGCCTTTTTTCTGTGCGGACGCCATACCAAGGCAAGCATGGAGGCCGCTCAGCTCACTTTGGCAATTAGGAGCACATTAAACACCACACGCATTATCCAGCAGTATATGCAGCACCAGAACCTGGCAAAGCGATACCGGGCGAGGAGGCGACGTCAGCGCGGTCACGTGAGTGATCAGGACATGGACACAGATTTCTCTGAAAGCATGGGCCCTGCCAATGCATGCATCATGGTGCTAATGGGGCAGGTTCATGCTGTGGAACGCCGATTCTGGGCTCGGGAAACAAGCACAGACTGGTGGGACCGCAAAGTGTTGCAGGTCTGGGACGATTCCCAGTGGCTGCGAAACTTTCGCATGCGTAAGGGCACTTTCATGGAACTTTGTGACTTACTTTCCCCTGCCCTGAGGCGCATGAATACCAAGATGAGAGCAGCCCTCACAGTTGAGAAGCGAGTGGCGATAGCCCTGTGGAAGCTTGCAATGCCAGACAGCTACCGGTCAGTTGGGAATCAATTTGGAGTGGGCAAATCTACTGTGGGGGCTGCTGTGATGCAAGTAGCCCACGCAATCAAAGATCTGCTGATATCAAGGGTAGTGACCCTGGGAAATGTGCAGGTCATAGTGGATGGCTTTGCTGCAATGGGATTCCCTAACTGTGGTGGGGCTATAGACGGAACCCATATCCCTATCTTGGCACCGGAGCACCAAGCCGCCGAGTACATAAACCGCAAGGGGTACTTTTCGATAGTGCTGCAAGCTCTGGTGGATCACAAGGGACGTTTCACCAACATCAACGTGGGATGGCCGGGAAAGGTGCATGATGCTCGCATCTTCAGGAACTCTGGTCTGTTTCAAAAGCTGCAGACTTTATTCCCAGGGACTTTATTCCCAGACCAGAAAATAACTGTTGGGCATGTTGAAATGCCTATATGTATCCTTGGGGACCCAGCCTACCCCTTAATGCCATGGCTCATGAAGCCGTACACAGGCAGCCTGGACAGTAGTCAGGAACTGTTCAACTACAGGCTGAGCAAGTGCAGAATGGTGGTAGAATGTGCATTTGGACGTTTAAAGGCGCGCTGGCGCAGTTTACTGACTCGCTTAGACCTCAGCAAAACCAATATTCCCACTGTTATTACTGCTTGCTGTGTGCTCCACAATATCTGTGAGAGTAAGGGGGAGACGTTTATGGCGGGGTGGGAGGTTGAGGCAAATCGCCTGGCTGCTGGTTACGCGCAGCCAGACACCAGGGCGGTTAGAAGAGCACAGGAGGGCGCGGTACGCATCAGAGAAGCTTTGAAAACCAGTTTCATGACTGGCCAGGCTACGGCGTGAAAGTTCTGTTTGTTTCTCCTTGATGAAACCCCCCGCCCCTTGGTTCACTCTACTTCCCTGTAAGCTAACCGCCCGCCCCTCCTCCCTTCAATCACCGCTTGCAGAGGCAATAAAGTCATTTTTGCTTCACATTCATGCATTCTTTATTCAATAATCACACAAGTAGGGGGATGACTACCAAGGTAGCCCAGGAGGGGTGGTGGAGGAGGGAAAGAAAATGCCACACAGCACTTTAAAAGTTTACAACTTTAAAATTTATTGAATGACCGCCTTCTTTTTTTTGGGCAATCCTCTGTGGTGGAGTGGCTGGTTGGCCGGAGGCCCCTCCACCGCATTCTTGGGCGTCTGGGTGTGGAGGCTATGGAACTTGGGGAGGAGGGCGGTTGGTTACAGAGGGACAGCAGTGGCAGTCTGTGCTCCAGCTGCCTTTGCTGCAGCTCAACCATACACTGGAGCATACTGGTTTGGTCCTGCAGCAGCCTCAGCATTGAATCCTGCCTCCTCTCATCACGCTGCCGCCACATTTGAGCTTCAGCCCTGTCTTCAGCCCGCCACTTACTCTCTTCAGCCCGCCACTTACTCTCTTCAGCCCGCCACCTCTCCTCCCGGTCATTTTGTGCTTTCCTGCACTCTGACGTTATTTGCCTCCACGCATTCGTCTGTGCTCTGTCAGTGTGGGAGGACAGCATGAGCTCGGAGAACATTTCATCGCGAGTGCGTTTTTTTTTCTTTCTAAGCTTCACTAGCCTCTGGGAAGGAGAAGATCCTGTGATCATTGAAACACATGCAGCTGGTGGAGAAAAAAAAAGGGACAGCGGTATTTAAAAAGACACATTTTATAAAACAGTGGCTACACTCTTTCAGGGTAAACCTTGCTGTTAACATTACATACATAGCACATGTGCTTTCGTTACAAGGTCACATTTTGCCTCCTCCCACCGCGTGACTACCCCCTCAACCTTCCCCCCTCCCTGTGGCTAACAGCGGGGAACATTTCTGTTTAGCCACAGGCAAACAGCCCAGCAGGAATGGGCTCCTCTGAGTGTCCCCTGAAGAAAAGCACTCTATTTCAACCAGGTGACCATGAATTATATCTCTCTCTCCTGAAGATAACACAGAGAGATAAAGAACGGATGTTGTTTGAATGCCAGCAAACATACACTGCAATGCTTTGTTCTGCAATGATTCCCGAGTACGTGTTACTGGCCTGGAGTGGTAAAGTGTCCTACCATGAAGGACGCAATAAGGCTGCCCTCCCCAGAAACCTTTTGCAAAGGCTTTAGGACTACATCTAGGAGAACCGCAAATGCCAGGGCAAAGTAATCCTTTCACATGCTTGCTTTTAAACCATGTATAGTATTTTAAAAGGTACACTCACCAGAGGTCCCTTCTCCGCCTGCTGGGTCCAGGAGGCAGCCTTGGGTGGGTTCGGGGGGTACTGGCTCCAGGTCTAGGGTGAGAAACAGTTCCTGGCTGTCGGGAAAACCGGTTTCTCCACTTGCTTGCTGTGAGCTATCTACAACCTCCTCCTCATCATCATCTTCTTCGTCCCCCAAACCTGCTTCCGTATTGCCTCCATCTCCATTGAAGGAGTCAAACAACACGGCTGGGCTAGTGGTGGCTGAACCCCCTAAAATGGCATGCAGCTCATCATAGAAGCGGCATGTTTGGGGCTCTGACCCAGAGCGGCTGTTCGCCTCTCTGGTTTTCTGGTAGGCTTGCCTCAGCTCCTTCAGTTTCACGCGGCACTGCTTCGGGTCCCTGTTATGGCCTCTGTCCTTCATGCCCTGGGAGATTTTCACAAAGGTTTTGGCATTTCGAAAACTGGAACGGAGTTCTGATAGCACGGATTCCTCTCCCCAAACAGCGATCAGATCCCGTACCTCCCGTTCGGTCCATGCTGGAGCTCTTTTGCGATTCTGGGACTCCATCATGGTCACCTGTGCTGATGAGCTCTGCATGGTCACCTTCAGCTTGCCACGCTGGCCAAACAGGAAATGAGATTCAAAAGTTCGCGGTTCTTTTCCTGTCTACCTGGCCAGTGCATCTGAGTTGAGAGTGCTGTCCAGAGCGGTCATAATGGAGCACTCTGGGATAGCTCCCGGAGGCCAATACCATCGAATTGTGTCCACAGTACCCCAAATTCGAGCCGGCAACATCGATTTAAGCGCTAATCCACTTGTCAGGGGTGGAGTAAGGAAATCGATTTTAAGAGCCCTTTAAGTCGAAATAAAGGGCTTCATTGTGTGGATGGGTGCAGGTTTACATCGATTTAACGCTGCTAAATTCGACCTAAAGTCCTAGTGTAGACCAGGGCCAAGATACCTTGCATTGTACAGAGCGGATAATAAAGAGAGAGAATGTATCAGGAAGGACCATGCTATGAGCATTAGACTCATGATGAAATGCTTCTCATTTTACCCATGACCTACCTGCCTCTTCATGAGACACCTTCCCAGAGCATTTAGAGTCTCAATGGTTACAAGCCGCAACATATCTCTGACAGTGCATCTGTGTGTGATGGGCCAAATTCAGTCTTTCCACACCTGCAATATCCATCTCAGTGTGGGTTACAGACAGTCCTCCTAACTTTGGGTTTGTGTACATGCTTTATGCTGAAGTTCATGAGAAGCCTATTATTTAAGGGCCACCCCATAAATATAGTTTTTGCCATGCTGACAAAGCTTTCTTTTGAGCCACTTGATATCAGGGAGCTTGAGTTCCTAACGTGAAGTTTTATTACTAGTGGCAATGACATCGGTTTTCACAGCAAACAGGCTTCAAACTCAAATGGTTGTTCCATCTACAGTAAGTTTCACAAGGACAAGATGGTGCATAGGACTCACTCCTCCAAAACTGGTGATGAAATTTCAATGTAGTGTATTATAATCTGTTGTTAATCTCATGTGCTTTTTGGCTTTTCTCGTGCGACTCTCTTTTCCACAACTGAATGGACCCTTTAGCTTCTGTCTAGAGAAGGTAAAAGCCATTAGAATATCTATCCAGTTTTATTGTTTTACCTGACTCTTTAAGAACTATATCTTGATGTCTATCTGACTGCATTTCTCATTTGTTATCCCTTAGGTAGGGATAAAATACAATACTGTGCTAAGGTACATTTATTCAGAGTGATGCCAATGATCCTAGCCAGCCCCAGATCAGTTACTATCCAGGATATTTGCAGGCAGACATTTGGAGTTTTCCTTTTAAATGCTTTATCAAAACATCACTCCTGGGACTTTGTTGCAATCTGAAATTATATTTGCCCTGCCATTATTACAGAATCTGGGCCTGATCCTCAACTGCTGTGAATTGTCATAGTTAGGATCCAGCTTGTTGTTTCTTGGTTTGGAGGAGCTCTTCTCTCTTACCCCCATTATGTATTTATTTTTTTCAGAATGTTCCTCTAGTTAGTTTTGTATTGTTTGAGAGAGATCTTGTCTCTTTCTGCTGAAAACAAAAAATAATACATTTCTGTACCATTACATTCAATGCCTCTTTGGGTTATTGTTAATGTTGCTTGCTCATAACTATAATAAGTTTTATTCATTGTCAGTGTGTTTTTCCCCAGACTGCATTCCTGGAGCTTTTAGTTTCCAAGAATGAGAATCTATTATCATAGTTAATGTTG